>NW_022589711.1:69879270-71150210 GCF_004348235.1 Phoca vitulina | reverse complement strand
AAAGAAAGAAAGAAAGAAAGAAAGAAAGAAAGAAAGAAAGAAAGAAAAGAAAGAAAAGAAAGAAAAGAAAGAAAAGAAAGAAAAGAAAGAAAGAAAAAAGAGCCCAGAGTCTTCTCTCGCTCTTCTGCTCCAGCTACACTGGCCTCCTTGTTTTGCTTTTCCTCCTTTGCACTTCCTATTTCTGCAGCTGGGAATGCCTTCCCATCACTTTCTTTCCTTTATCCTACTTTTCTTCATAACACTTGAATGCATCAGACATTATGTTGTGTACATATTTGTTTGTTTATGACACCCATCAACTTGAAGGTTGTAAGCTCCATGTTTTATTGTTTTGTTCCCTGCTGTATTCCTAGTTCTTAAAACATTATGAGCTCAATAAATATTCATCGAATGAATGAAATTACTTACCCTCTCTAATTATGGGTTTCCTGATCTGAAAAATGGGGATATTTACCACAAAGTTATTGTAGAAATTAAATAAAAATGGGGGCGGCTTCTGGCTGGCTCAGTCAGTGAAGCATGTAACTCTTGATCTGAGGGTTGTGAGTTCAGCCCCACATTGGGTGTAGAGACTGCTTGAAAATAAAATCTTTCAAAAAAGAAAAGTTAAATAAAAATGAAATAATGTATACAAATGGTAGAGGATAAATAAATGCTCACTAAGCATAGCTGTTATGATTGCTCACATTTTTTGTTATTTTGCCACATACTATTATTATTTTTAAAGTAAAGGAAAATATCTTCCTATCCTATTTCCAAAGGTTATGCATTTTTAAAAATTATGAGGCAGTCCTTACTTTTGAAAGTTAGTTAGCATTACACATTTTTTTAACTTGCATAGCTGTATTTAAAATATTTAGTGTTGGTATCTGAGAATAGATTTTTGCCTGCATGCTCCTAATGTATTACAGTGTCTATAGGTTTCACATTAAATCTTTTTTAATTTTATTTTTAAAAATATTTTATTTATTTATTTGTCAGAGAGAGAGAGAGCACAAGCATGGGGAGTGGCAGGCAAAGGGAGAAGGAGAAGCAGACTCCGATGCAGGGCTCCAGCCCAGGACCCTGGGAACATGACCTGAGCCAAAAGCAGACGCTTCACCGACTGAGCCACTTCCTATTAAATCTTAATTGTAATGTTCTATTTATGATAGATAAGGCTTTCATAATTACATAAAATGCCAACAGGAGTCAGAACAAAATACATAATAGGGAACAAGCAAAGTTTGTGAGCAGGGAGGAAAAGTTGGGGAAAAGTTATGTGGCAGAAGCATCCAAGGATGCAAAATTTAATTTTAATATTTATCTTCAGTGAATCTGGAATACAAAATTGTGTAAAAATTTAAATAATGCAGAAATGTATATGAAGTAGAAAGTAAAAGTCCACTATAAATCCATGCTTTCTATGCCCCCAAATAATCATTATTAACAGCCTATTGTACATTCTTATTGATTTTCTATGCACTGACACACGTGGAAGTATATATATATCTGTTTTCTCAGAAATGGTGTTGGACTATACATACCCCTCTGCAACTTTTTTCATATAACAATATGTTTCCATGTCAGTGTGCCTCGTTTCTTCCCAGTTCCTCAAACATGCCAAACTGGGCTTACCTCGGGGCCTTCCACACAACCCTAGAATATTCTTCCCACACTTTTCAAATCTAGTTCCTGGTTTCCCTTTAATTCCCTGTATAAATGCTATTTATTTGGATAGATTTTTCCTGATGAATTAATAGAATTCTCCCCACCATTATTCTCTATAACTACACAATATCTCTGTCTCTTGGAGCACATACCACAGTTTGTAATCATGTGTCTGTTCACTTGTTTCCTTGACCATCTTTTCTCTCTAAACTGTGACTCTCACAAGGACAGGGACTAAACTTGTTTTATTCCTTACTGGATATTCAGTGCCAGGCACATAGTAAGCTTTCAATAAATAAATGTTGGAAGAATAAATAAACATATAAGTAATGCACCAAAAAAAGTGTATTTGATCTTTCATTTCCTATACATGATGGATAGAGCATTGCTTTCTTTTTTTTTTCCCCAGTTCTTTATTTACTCTTAGTTAAGGAACAATACCATAGTTGTCTTGATTTGTACCTGAGATTTGTTTTAATTAGGTATGGTAAGGTGGCAGACCCAGGGACAACTGCCTTTGAAAGAAGAGTTTATTATTACAGCTTCCACACGGAGGGGGCATGCCACACTATACAGGGCCACATGGGAAAGTACCAGCCAGCTAGGAGGCAGAAAGAGTGAAAGAGAAAGCAAGGCCCAGAGCATGTATTGTGGTTTCTGGAGGAAGGAATGGACAAGGCAGTACAAGAAAGTTTGAGCAAATTTGGGATTGGATAGTTGGAATAATTTTGGCAGGCTCTTGTCTATAATGGCGATCTCTACTTGTCCAATGCCTGGCCCTGGAGTAGTTTAGAGCAGGGGAAACAGGGGCTTGAATATGAGTGAGCCAAAGGAGGTGGTTGGGGATATAGACTTTGGGGGGGTTGGTTTGCATACGAAAGGCACAGTCACAGGGGAGTCATCTGCTATCTCTAGGAATTAGCTAGCCCTGGGAGACCTCCTCTGTCACTAAGGCCACCAAGATGGCAAAGCCTCACAAGATACACAAAATAAAACGCATGATTAATACATTTCCAATTTAGGTATTATGAAATTCATTCCCTGATCAAAGTCTTCAGATTAACTATAAACCATGATTACTATGTGGTATTTTAAATACACTTATATATTTATGCAAAGCATAGTATGATATGCATTAATTTCAGAATAATTTCTGCTATGATGATTTAATACATATAGTTTATTCAAATAATTTGTGTAATATTGACATATTACTTTGAGTAATGCTTGGGTTATTTATTTGAAATAGTTTTATGGAAATAAATTAAAACATTTAAAAGCGGATAAATTTCTCTTAGCCTATACTATACTATTTAATCTATAAATAAATTACCTCTGTCTCAATATAGTATTTAAGAGCCCAGAAGCAGCCTATTCTTCACAAGAGGTATGGAACATTTTGTAGGAAATTAAATATTTGTGTGTCTGTCTGTCCATCTGTAAGAGTCTTTGTCTAGTTCAATGCAGGAAGCTAGGCAGAGCCTAGCTGGTTAAGTCTTAAGCAATAGTCCTGCTCATTTCTAGATGTGTGCTCTTAGGCAATTCATTTAACCTCTCTGCACACCAAGCTCATCAACAGTAAAGCACAGATAACAGTAATCTTTACCAGATGAGCTTGTTGCGAGAAATCAATTAATGTAAATGTGATTGTATTTGTAAAAGTGTTTAGTAACTGCAGTGCACTATGCACATGTGTTTAGAATTTACTCTTACCAAAATATAATGCAGGGACTCTTTCAGAAGGTTTTTTTGTTGTTGTTGTAATTGTAGAAATGTTCAAGGGCAAGATTAGAGGAGGGAACACTAAAAATTGATTCAGGAAAAGGATAATTCACTGTCTATTTATATAGTGAAATTTCAGATTTGAAGGGTACTTTCCATCAATGAACTTCAAAGAGCTTTGAAATGTTTATTTATTTTCATAATATTTTGAAGTCAGTCAGGCTAAAGTTGTCATCATCTATTCTCTGAAAGGGAAATAAATTCACAGCAAATTCCATAACCGGCTTGAGTCAAAAATAGAGCCAAGTCTTTCAAGTTTACCATGTAGTGCTCAGGCTGGAGACTGTAACTTCCTACCATAAACACCTTTTCTGCTGGAATCATCTAAGATTTGGTTTCATCAAAATACTTAATTGAAACAAGCAATTAAAATATAGAAAATCTGTCATCAAGGGCCACCTGGGTGACTCAGTCCGTTAAGCCTCTGGACTCTTGGTTTTCAGGTCAGGTCTTAATCTCCCTGTCGTCGGGGGAAATCGAGCCCGCATCATCAGACCCGCGCTTAGTGGGGAGTCTGTTTTCCCTCTCTCTCTAATTCTGCCTCCCCCTACCCCCCATGCTTGCACTCTCTCTCTGAAATAAATCTTTTTTTAAAAAAGAAAATCTGACATCAAGTAATTATTAACAATTCATCAGCAAATAGGCCCCATCAAGTGCCTCTAATATTCAGGCATTTGGTTTACACTTAATGAAGTTAAAAACCTATATCCTCTCCTAAGGTCCCAGAGCTACCATTCTTGCCTACTCTGGGCCACCCTTCCCTCTGCTCTCATCTAAAGAACCAACATCTTCACATTCTTCTTCTCTAAAACATCTGCAGATTTAGAACTAAATCATAGGACCAAGTTCAAAGCTCCTTCTTCGGCTTACAAAGTCTCTATTTTCTGACTCTAAAACGCCTTCCCCTGCTTCCAACTCCCTTTATACTTAAACTTATTAAACTTCTTGCCATTCAGACACAAGCTAGGCCTTTTCCCTGCTCTGCCTTTGCCCTCAACATTAATTCCACCTAAAATAGCAATAAGAGGTTGAGGGGAGAAAGAGAAGGCTATGCTTGTTGAACACTTACTGAGTGCCCTGCATATAGTATCCTATCTAATTTGCACAGCAAACCCATGAAGTAGGTTCCTCTATTTTGCTGATGAGGATATTCATTTTAGCAGGATTAAATAACCTTGTTCAAGGTCACTCAGCTAGTGTATGGCAGGACTAGCTTTGGACCCAAAGTCCAACTCCAAGATCCATGTTCTGGCCTTTTCAGTATGGCTGACTCTCTCCATCCACTGTTGTCTTCAGGCACTATCCTTTAGACTCTGCTCAACGTTTTCTTCTTTTGGCCTACACAGCCTCTCAGATGTAGTTAACTGCCTAGTACCCTGTTTCTACTCCTCTATGAGCACTTATATTTTTAATTGAGATATAATTTACATAATATAAAATCCATCTGCTTAAAGTTACAACTCATGGGGCCCCAGGCAGGCTCTGTCTGTAGAGCATGGGACTCTTGGATCTCAGGGTCATGAGTTTGAGCCCCATATTGGGGGTAGAGTTTACTTGAAAAAAATAAAATAATTAAAAGAAAGTGTATAACTCAGTGTATATTCAAAATGTTGTATAACCATTACCACTATCTAATTTCAGAACATTTTCATCACTCTCAAAGAAACTCCATGATCATTAAGCAATAGTTCTTCATTACACCTTCCCCACAACCTCTGGCAACCACTAATCTGCTTTTTGTTTCTTTGGGTTTGCCTATTCTGGGCCTTTACTATAAATGGAATCATACAGAGGTGCCTGGGTGGCTCATTTGGTTAAGTGCTTGACTCTTGATTTTGGCTCAGGTCATGATCTCAGGGTCTTGGGATCAAGCCCCGCATCAGACTCCCTGCTCATTGTGGAGTCTACTTGAGGATTCTCTCCCTCTGTCCCTTCCCCCACTCACACGCTCCCTCTCTCTCTCTCAAATAAATAAATCTTTAAAAAAATAAAAAAAATAAAATAAATGGAATCATACAGTATGTGGCCTTTTGTGTCTGGCTTCTTTTACTTAGCTTAATGTTTTCAAGATTCACTCACGTGGTAGTATCTGTCAGTACCTCATTCCTTTTTACAGATAAATAGGATTCCATTTTATGGATATATCAATTTTGTTTATCCATTCTTCAATTAATAGACATTTGGTTTGATTTCACTTTTTAGGTATTATGAATAACACTTTATTTTTTTACCTTCACACACTTCTTTTTTTTTTTTTTTTTAATTCATGAGAGAGAGAGATTGGCAGAGGGAGAAGCAGGCTTCCCGTGGAGCAGGGAGCCTGATGCAGGGCTCGATCCCAAGACCCTGGGATCATGACCTGAGCCGAAGGCAGATACTCAACCGACTGAGCCACCCAGGCGCCTTACCTTCACTAGTTTTTGTGCAGATGTATGTTTTTAATTCTCAGTTATATAACTAGGAGTGTTAATACCTGGGTCATACTCTCTGTTTTACATCTTAAGGAACTCTTTCTAAAGCAGCTGCAGCACTTTAGATTCCCACCAGCCATGTGTGAGCATTCCAACTTCTGCTCATCTTTGCCAACACTTGTTATTATCCACCATTTGATTATAGTCAAACTAGACAGTGTGAAGTAGAATCTCATTGTGATTTAGGGCTGCATTTCCCTAATGACTAATGATTTTTTCATGTTTTTATTGGCCATCCTATGTTGTCTTCAGGGAAATATTTATTCAAGTTCTTTGCCCACAAAGAAATTGAGTTATGTGTCTTCTTGTGGTTTAGTCCTAAGAGTTACTTACATATCTGAATACCAGTACCTTACCAAATATAGGATTTGCAAATATATTCTCACATTCTGTGGGATGATTTTTCACTTTCTTGATGGTGTCCTTTGAAATACCAGTATTTTAGGGGGCACCTGGGTAGCTTAGTCAGTTAAGCATCTGACTCTTGATTTCGGCGCAGGTCATGATCTCAGGGTTGTGAGATCGAGCCCCACATCAGGCTCTGCGCTGGGCATGGAGCCTGCTTAAAATTCTCTCTCTTCCTCTCCCTCGGCCCCTCCCCCACCAATCCCACCCCTTGCGTGCCCTCTCTCTCTCTAAAAAAAAAAAAAAAGGAAAGAAATATCAGTGCTTTTAATTCTGATGAAGTTCAATTTATTTTTTTCTTTTGTTATTTGTGTTTCTGGTGTCAATCTAAGAAACCATTGCCTAATCTTAGGTCATAAAGATTTACTATGTTTTCTTCTAAGGGTTTTATAATTTTAGCTCTTACATTTAGATCTTTAATCCATTTTGAGTTAAATTTTGTAAATGGTTTAGGTAGGGGTCCAACTTCATTTTTTGTACATGGATATCCAACTGTTCCAGCATCATTTGTTAAAAACAACTACAATTATTTCCCCCACTTAAATGGCTTGGCTCTTACCACATTTTTTTTTTTTTAAGATTTTATTTATTTGAAAGACAGAGAGAGAGAGCACAAGTGGGAGGGGAGGGACAGTGGGAGAGGGAGAAACAGACTCCCCACTGAGCAGGGAGCCTGATGTGGGCCTCAATCCCAGGATCCCAAGATCATGACCTGAGCAGAAGGCAGACGTTTAACTGACTGAGCCACCCAGGAATCCTCCTTACCAACATGTTTTTAAATAAATGTTGACACGTATCTACTACTGTGAACTTGGGGGCAAGTTTTTTTGTATTCCTACCCCCATGTCCAGCATGGGACTATGACATAGTAAACCGTCAACAAACGTGTTCAATGAATGAAAAGCTGGTTGGAGATTCCTAGTATCAACCAACAAATACCAAGTGCCATAAACTTTGCTGGGTGCTGGGGAAATTTTATACATAAAGAAAGTTCACAGTCCAGTGAGTTTTTTCAAACCCAAAAGGGTCCAAGAGTTCCCAGAATCCTACAGTTCTAGACCGGAATTGGTCTTGGAAATCATGGACCTCATTTTCTAATAAGAAAAAGCAGACCTTGAAAGGCTGCATAGCAACTTGTGGCCTATCTCATGTAAATTTGCCAAGGGACTCAGGTCTCTCTGAAATTACATTCTCTTACAGTTAACAAAGGATTTTTTTCAGGGAGTCCTTGATAAAGCATTTTTTCAGTTAGTCCTTGATAAAGTCCCTTCCAGATGAAAGACAACTGCTTCTGTTTTATACCACACTTATCTTCTGAGATAACTGCTATCAGAGATTGAAAACAAAATTCCTCCACCCTCGCTGCACATAATTACTCCTTTCTCTGAATTTCTATGGATCAGACTTGCTCTTCCACAAGATTAGCAATTTCTTCAGTACTGCCCTATTGCTTTCGATTGTTACATAATCTTGAATTGTTACTTATCACAGGTTTATGTGTGACCCTCCTAAGTAGACTGCTCCAACTAGCCTTAGGGGCAAAAATTGGATTTTATGTTATTGTATGAAATATAGAGCCTTGTATCTAGGGGACATGCAGTACATGTTTCTTGATATTATTTGTGTATTTAAATAATTCCTGTTTAAAATAAGAAGCTAGTTGGCCTAAGTGTCATTCTGTTTTCCCTTTTCCACAGATAATAAGGCAGCTTACTCAGATGCTCAGGGTGAGAGGCTCTAGGGGAAAAGCACATTTTCTCATTTGGAAATTTTCTAGTGCCCTTCCACTTGCTTTCCTGGAGGAATGGAGAGACTGGAGACCCAATAACTAGTGCATAAATATATTTAAATATTTCTTTAATATTACTATTAGAGTTTTAAAATTCTATTAAAAGGATAAAAAAGATTGGCAGAATTCCCCCAAGAACTGAGTAAATTTAACTCTCAAGGGAACTCTGAGTGGTAGTTTTAAATTACTGAGCTAGAAAGTACAGAAAGACATCCTGTTTCTCTTATCTCAAGCTTGCTTTCTAGTTATGAGATGGAGAAACAAGATGGAATAATCTAGCCTCATATTGAATAGTGCCTTGCAGGACATAACCAAAATCTTTGGAACTGTTTGAGTTAAAATTTTATTTTTTTAAGATTTTGTTTTTTTAAGTAACCTCTATACCCAATGTGGGACTCAAACTCACAACCCCGAGATCAAGGGTTGCATCCTCTACTGACTGAGCCAGCCAGGCATCCCAATTTAAAATTTTAGTTTTTTTTAAAGATTTTATTGATTTGTTTGAGAGAGAGAGAGAGAGGGAGAGCGTGAGGGGGGGGGGGCAGAGAGAGAAGGAGACTCCCCGCTGAGCAGGGAGCCCTACGTAGGGCTCCATCCCAGGACGCCAGGATCATGACCTGAGCCAAAGACAGACACTCGACTAAACCACCCAGGTGTTCCCCTGATTTAAAATTTTAAATTAAGACTAAATAAAAGGTTGCTAAACGAGAAGGAATGAGTATGTCAGGAGATGTTACTCAGCATACTGTCATGCATCTATGGGAATACAGTGAGTCTATTAATTGATTGTGATGAGAACAAATTATGTGTGGGTTAAAGTGATTCTCTAATTACAACAAATCCAGACAGCATTTTCATATGTGGTTAGATCATAGAATACAAACAAATAAAAAACAAAATACGAAACTAAGAATTTTGGGAAGTTAATTTTCTTCTTCATCTGCCAGAAACCACTCATTCCCTGTTTCAAATTCATGATATGTAAAAATTATGCTAATGAATGAAAAGCTTTGAGGCAATGATAAAAATCATTGTCATTTCACTTCTCTGGACTTCATTTGTAAAATGAAGCCCAGACTTTTTGCTCCTCAAACTCATCACTGGACCAGCAGCATAAGTATCCCACCAAAGCTGGTTTGAAATGCAGAATCTGGGACCCATTTTATACCTTTTATTTATTTATTTATTTTTTTAAAGATTTTTATTTATTTATTCATGAGAGACAGGGAGAGAGAGAGAGAGAGAGAGGCAGAGGCAGAGGGAGAAGCAGGCTCCCTGCTGAGCAGGGAGCCCAATGCGGGACTCGATCCCAGGACCCTGGGATCATGACCTGAGCCGAAAGCAGACGCTTAACCATCTGAGCCACCCAGGCGCCCCATTTTATACCTTTTAAATCAGAATCTGCACTGTAATAAAATCTCTACTTAATTTGTATGCATATTAAAGTTTCAGGGACGCCTGGGTGGCCCAGTCGGTGAAGCGTCTGCCTTCAGCTCAGGTCATGATCCCAGCGTCCTGGAATCGAGCCCCACATCGGGCTCCTTGCTCAGCAGGGAGCCTGCTTCTCCCTCTCCCTGCTGCTCCCCCTGTTTGTGTGCGCTTTCTCTGTCAAAGAAATAAAAATCTTTAAAAAAAGAAAATAGAATTAAAAAAATAAAAATAAAGCTTCAGACGACTGAATTAGATGATATAAAGTAAATTGTAGCTAGTAAACTCTACCAACCCATGATTCGAGTTGAAAGGTTCCAATTTAGGTAAAATCAGAGTCACTTCCTTACAAGCCGTGTTTGACTTGAGTAAATAGATTGCTCAGCAAGTTGAACTAACTTTTCAGGTCACAGCTTTAACAGCTTTAAGGCAAACAGCAAATAAAGACTCGCTCTGCTGGTTTGGTGTTGCCAGCTTCCTTCCTCTTTCGCTAAGATTAATTTTAGTATTTAAGTGGACATAAACCAATGTAAAATTATTTAAATATCAAATTAAATGATTTAATATATGTTGAATACCTAGAATTTTCTAAATGCCAAAAGAATTTACAAGGTAAGATTCCTGCTCTCGAGGCACCTAATGAAGATAGTAGCTTCGCTGTAAAAGTCTCCGTGTCTGGAGCACTTTGCTGATTTAATTATAGACTGATGTGTAATTTGTTATTATCTGGAAGAAGAAGCCATACCGATTCAGTGAAATATCTCCTGCTCAAGTTGCAGGATGATAAGCCCAGTGTGCAGATGAACTAACAGGCAGCTTTATCTCTGGAGTGCTGTTCCCATTGACACTGTATGTGTGATTAAGCAGCCAGAAATCATTATAAACTATGCACCCCGCTTTCTCCTCTGATTTCTCTGTGGCCCAAAATAGAATATGGTTTAATTCAAGATCAGCAGAAATTCAGTATGAAATATGAGTCCAATAGGAAGTGGGTGGAGGCTGTAGAGAAAATGAGTGAGTCGTCCGTGGCAGGGCAGAGGGGTTGGCAACCTTGTTGGGGAGAAGGGTTGACTGCAGAGGCTGTGAGAAAGAACTGGGTCACTGAAGAGGCCAGTGCTGGGTGAGTGAGCAGCTGGAGCAGTGAGAATTTATTAGATAAAGTTTACATTTTCAATTGAACGTGCCAGCCTCAAGAACAGGTTTGCTTTTTCAAATTGGAGGGGAGCTTGTATTTAATAGTTGATTGCTGTTCGCCACAGCATTCTGGGTATGCAAACATCATTAGACAATGATACTTCTAAACAAAGTTTCTATGTGTTGATGGAGGCTCCTTCAACATGTTGTTTTACTAGTCAACTTTGTGCCTTTCAATCTAGCCAGACACAAGTGGGTTCTTCTGGTTCCCAAAGAAGACAAGGGAGTATTCGTGAGCTGTTGCAATTATTCTTTATCGCTTATTGGCACATAGCTTGCTATTTTGCATTTTTTTCCTCTTTATTGGTATATGTCCTGACATTCTACCTGGATTATACCTTTCTTGAAAAGGAGACAATACTGCCTGACACCAATTAACCTTATAGGAGTTAATTATGTTGAGATTTCTTAGACCTCTTTGAGTATTCAGCAACTTTCATTAAGTAAACGTTTTAAAATTTTTTGCATTACTGACTCCACTTAATGGAGCTCTCCATTAAAGCTCTCCATGGCTCATTAAAACAAACCTCTTCTTTCATGTGTTTTTGTATTAACACAGTGCTACTTTATATTTTAAGAAATAATTAGTCCAGCCTCGGGACATCCTTATCAAATAAAGTCTGACCTTTGTCTTACAGGTAAGAAAAATGAAGCAAAGTGGTATTGTTCAGTATCAACAAACATTATTGAGAACCTGATATGGGCTAGGTACAGGGGACACAGTGATGAACCAGTTACAGTTCCAGCCTTATAAACATGCCAGTGAGAAAGTAAACTATGATACTGTGAGAGACGTGCTTTATTCGATATATAAAACAGAATGCAGAGCAAGAGTACAAAGAGGAAAAATGAAGAGAATGGATACCTAACAGCATAGAGGAGCAGAGGTGAGTTTGTAAATGAGAAATAGAGAAAGAGAGTGGCAGTCGGCCAGGCCTGGTGGGGACTGAGTTTGGGAGGGCATTTCAGACTAAGCGGAGGGTTATATAGATACAAAGACAGGGATATGTTGTCCCTGGCATAAATAAATGAGCTTCCTTTCCTGTGATTGTCAGGGAACGTATGACATGAATCTTAAAATTATTTTAAGTTCAAAGTGAAGACATTTTATTTTATTTTTTAAAGATTTTGTTTTTTGGGGTGCCTGGGTGGCTCAGTCAGTTAAGCGTCTGCCTTCGGCTCAGGTCATGATCCCAGGGTCCTGGGATTGAGCCCCATCTCAGGCTCTCTGCTCAGTAGGAGCCTGCTTCTCCCTCTCTCTGTCAAATAAATAAATAAAATCTTAAAAAAAAAAGATTTTGTTTTTAAGTAATATCTATATGCAACCTGGGGCTTGAACTCACAACCCCAAGATCAGTGTCACATGCTCTACCGACTGAGCCAGCCAGGGGCCCCGAAGTGAGGACATTTTAAATAAGTTAAGGCTAAAACTGCTGTATTGTAATTATCTGTAGTGTGGGAGTGAGATTGGAGAACATAATGGGAATAAGTTTGTGAGGCTGGAGTGAAGGAGTACCCCAGTTAACTTGGAGATAAAGTAGGCCACGTCAGTGGGGCAGTGAGAGGGCATAGAAGAAGGGGGAAGGAGTCATGAGGGTATTCTCCATTCTAAATCAGCAAGGTTAATTAACACAAAAACTAAACTCTCTCACTAACCTCAGCTGTCAGGACTCCAATCAGGAGTTTTGGTCATGGCTTCTGCTCTTGAAGGTTAAGTACAAAAATGTGCTATTAAGACACCATCACACAGGACCCATGTCTACTATTTATTATCTCATTCGCCATTTTCCAAATAGGTTATTTTTGCTCCACATTGGGACAAGTATTCTTGTGATCACAAAATAAGAAAATGTTAGCCAAAATATTTTAAATCTCTTAAGCCTGTGGATTTGCGCATTAATTAATTTTTCCTATTAAAGTTAATGCAGTGAGCCAAAGGCAGGTTAATTCAGCCCAGTGCTCAATGTTTATCTCTGCAGGTCACAAAGTCCCCCCCGCCCCGGCCCCCCGCAAATGATCTGGACTTGCAATTTAAACACTTTTCTTCTCCTTTTAATGACATTATCCCATGCTCAGTGTAACCACTGAAGAATGCTAGGTTAAGGGCAGCAGGCTTACCCAAAGCTGAGGGTATTAGTAAGCACCATTAATCAGCACCAACAGAAATTAAATGGGCTGTGGGAGACTTGGTCACAGTGTCTACCACTGACTTTACATTTTGTACCATCTGATTCTCAATTGAGGAAGAGGCATCAGAAATACCATAGCAGGATTTATTAGATGACATAAAGAACATGGCAAACAAGTTTTCATATTTGATCCTGATTACAAGACACACTGGTGAGGCTCATTAAGAATGAATATAAAGGTCAACCTCTTCTGATTATTTTTGTTAGAGCAGCTCAATCTATAGAAAGGAAGTGGAATTTTCCAAAAGATATGATAATGTGATGCCAGGTTCCTTTTAAGCCCTTTTACAGAGTCCTCTCTTCTTTAAACTAAAGAGATGGCTCAATACTTTTCAGGGTTTTTTTTTTTGGTACTGAAAATAACATAATTTCTGTGACCTGATCATCCTATATGCATAACTCTTTGTGCCTTACATCTGTTTTAATTGCACCCCACTGACTTTAAAAACTAATGTCAGAGCACTTCTGGAATGGAAACATGAGGATCTCCCCATATATTCTCCCCAATGAAACAACCATAACTGGTGAAAATTATAAATAAAAAATGACCATTGGATCAGACCGTGGAGCCATTTATGGCCCAGGGCATTGTGAGAAGCATGGGGCAATCATTTGCCAATGAGTGGAGGCCAACAGCTAGGAGTAATATCAATAGAGGCAAACCAGCCAAAAGCTGGATAGGGAGATAAGGAAAAGAATCAGAGAGCCTGACTGAAACCACTGTCATGCCCCAGGGGAGAGAGAAGGAGTCAGGGTGTCAGCGCGCATGCCGAAGCGCTGGGGAGACATCGGAGCCTGCACGCTGTGGGGGAGAGAAACTTCCTGAACTAGTCTGGCCAAGTCACTCAACAAATAAGGAAGCGAACAACAGTGACAACAAACCTGGGAGCCAGTCTGGATCAGTCTCCAGAGTTGCTACAGTGGAAATGTACAGCTTGCAACAAAAAAATAGTGAGACATACAAACAGGCCATGCACACAGAAACTGCCCTTGAGAGGATGCAGATGTTGGACTTAGCAGACAAAGACTTCAGAACGGCTATCATAATTACGTTCAAAGAGCTAAATGAAACAATGCTTATGAGTACAGATTCGAAATTCCTCAACAAAACACTAGCAAACTGAATGGAGCAATGTATAAAAAGGATATGTCATAACCAGTTGGGATTTGTCCTAGGAAGGAAAGGTTGGCCTACATCCAAAAATCAGTTACTGTGACATACCATATCAATAGAATAAAGGACAAAACCACAGGATTATCTCAATAGATAGAGAAAAGGCGCTAAACAAACCCCAACACTCTTTCAAAATAAAAATAATCTGGCCCCTTGCTGGCTCAGTCGGTAGAGTGTGTGACTCTTGATCTCTGTGTCTTGAGTTCAAACCCCATGTTGGGCACAGAGCTTACTTTAAAAACAAAGAAAGAAATAGTCAACAAACTAGGAATAGAAGTTCCTCAACCTGACAAAGGACGTCTGCAAAAAAAAAACAAAAAAACTAGAGTAATCACATCTGATGGCGTAAGACTGAAAACCAGCCACATGAAATTAAGAGCAAGACAAAAATGTTCACACTCTCCTCTTTATCCAACAAAGTACTAGAAGTTCTAGATAATGCATTCAGCAAGAAAAAGAAATAGAAGGCATCCAAACTGGAAAGAGGTAAGTCAATTTGTATTCTAAAATGGCATAATCTGGTGTATAGGAAATTCCAAGGGATCCACCAAAACACTATTAGAACTAATAAATGAGTTCAGCAAGCTTGTAGGATACAAGATATGTACAAAATTAATTTTCTATACACTGGCAATGAATAATCAAAAAATGAAATTAGGATGGGAATGTAAATTGACACAGCCACTATGGAAAACAGAATGGAGGTTCCTAAAAAAATTAAAAATAGAACTATGATAAGATGCAGCAATCTCAGTTCTGGTTATTTAGCTAAAGAAAACAAAAACACTACCTTGAAAAGATATCTGCACCCCCATGAAGCATTATTTACAATAGCCAAGACATGGAAACACATATTTACTATTTATAGATTCTTATTGATGACAAAAGTAAGCAATAAGCTTCCTCTGAAAATAGTAATTACCTTTAGAGCATGCTGAGGCCAATGATGAAGGATTTTTCAAACTGTTAAGCATCCAAAATAAAAAGCTTTTCACGCCATACCTTTTTAAATTCCCATTTCCCGTATAACATAAATTTCCTTTTCTAGAGGACACCTGGGTGACTCAGTTGGTTAAGCAACTGCCTTCGGCTCAGGTCATGATCCCGGGGTCCTCTGATGGAGTCCCACATCGGGCACCCTGCTCAGCAGGGAGCCTGCCTCTCCCTTTCCCTCCGCCTACCACTCCCCCGCTTGTGCTCTCTCATTGTCAAATAAATAAATAAAATCTTTAAAAAAAATTTTCCTTTTTCAGAGCATTATATAATCTTTCAAATTTGTCACAGCATACTAACTTTTCTATTAATCCAATTAAAATTTCACAATCTCACTTCAGAAATAGTTTATATTTCATAGCTAATATTTAACATATTGATGTGGTCCCCAATTCCCAATACTCTGATACCAAGTCTTTCAACAGGAATTTTTATTAAGAGTTTATAATCCAGGGGCACCTGGGTGGCTCAGTTGGTTAAGCATCTGCCTTCAGGTCCCAGGGACCTAGGATCCAACCCCCCCCTCCCAGATCTCCCTGCTGCTCAGCCGAGAGCCTGCTTCTCCCTCTCCATCTGCTGCTCCCCCTGCTTGTGCTGCTCTCTCTCTCTGTCAAATAAATACATAAAATCTTTTTTAAAAAGTGTTCATAACCCCAGTTTGTAGCAGTTGAAGGACATCATGTCAGACTGTCAGACATAACTGATGAGTCAATCCTCCAACCCTATTTTATCATAGTAAAGTTATTTCCTTGATTATTCCAGCCTTTTTAGCATGTGTTGGTGCCAGGACTGATACAGGAGCTGGATTCCTGCTACCTGTAATTTCAGTATGTGACAGAGCCAAGATCAGTGGAAGGTCAGAGACTAGGCTACAGGGTCGGATCCTTTATACTGTAATCTTTGGCAAGGCAGTGATAGAAAAAAAAAATGCTGATGGATGGACTGGATAAATACTGTGCACCTGTGCCATGAGATGGCCCTATACAAGGGCCTAGGTATGGGGGCTGCAAAGAAAGAAATGTCGGTCTTTCATCATACCTTCTAGTTGAGTTTCCTCCTTTATTACGTTCATTATTACATTTGTTACATATGTTATTAAATTCTTTCCATAAAAGAGCTTGTGCTGAGCCGGTAACCAGTCTTGTTTCCCAAAAAGGCACTATATAATTGAGATGATTTATGCAATTGGAAGGAAGAATTCATCAGGCAACAAACTGTAGATCGTGACGAAACCCAGTCATTTCCAGTGACCTCAGATGCCCAAGCTACATTCAGGATTTCCAAGCCGAACACTCCCGGCGGAGTGCAAGCTGGAGACAAGACTCACTCGGCTCGAAGCGGAGGATGGTTTCCTACGTAAAGAACCTCCAGTCCCAGAATCCCATCGGGACTCCAAATCCCAGAAAGCCGGCAGGGCAAATCTATCCCAGTCCCTAGTCCGCTGACCGCGGACGCGACCAAGTTAGGAAACCGGGGTGAGATGCCGCAGCCTTTGTCCCCTAATGTTTTCCCTGCAGAAAGGGGACTTTTTAGGGAGAACTTTGGCATTCTCTCGTCACAGCTCCCAGGAAAACCTCCCTCCCGGCCTATTTGATATAAGAGCCAGCGTCTCCCATCCTCTCTCCCCCTTTTCCTAGCCCCCGTAAGAATGGTTCGGCCGGGCGGTGAGGCTCCTCGAGGTGGATCGATGGTTGCGCCCGCCCTCCCCCGGAATGTGGGCCTTTGGAGCGAGCGAGGTGGGAGGGACCGAGGCGGGGAGGCGTGCTGGGCCCGGGCGGCGGGAGGAGCCGTGCGGTTCCGGCTGCCCCGGCGAGGCGACCCTTGGGTCCGCGCCGCGGGCGGAGTGGACAGGTAAGCAAGCGGCAGCCGCGGCTCTGGAAGAGGCTCGGGCAGCCGAGACCCCCACGGCGCCCGGCGCGCCCCCCGCACCCTCGGCCTCCGGCGTTGAGGCGGGGGAGTAAGGAGATGCCGACTCAGAGGGACAGCAGTACCATGTCTCACCCGATCGCAGGCGGCGGCAGCGGGGATCATTCTCACCAGGTCCGGGTGAAAGCCTACTATCGCGGGTGAGTGTCTCAGAGAAGGGGTGGGGGTGGGAGGGGAGAGGAAAGGCCCGCTCGACTTGGACTGGAGGAGGGGAGGGTGAGGGGCTGGAGGTGTGGTGGGCGAATTGCTCCGGGCAGGCGACTCTAGGGACTCGGGATCGGTCGGGGTGGTCGGGGGAGGAGCATGGGGCGCTACGTTGGGGCACCCCAAGGTGTGTTGCAGGGTGCCCGGGAGTCGCGCGGCTGATGGTCCAGCCTAGGGTCCGAGGGAGGAGTCTTGGAATAGAGCAGGTCCACCTGGTGGGTTCGAGAGAGACTCGCCTACTAAGAGATTTACAAGGGCTTTACGTCATTAAGTCTGGATGTGTTTGGGGTTGAGAGTTGATTCCGAGTGATGCCTCAGTGAACTAAGTTTGCTATGGGCTTAAAAGACAGTACTACTTTAGTTTGCTGGCTCTTTTGATTACCAGAAGGCCTAAAGCCTCTGGTTCTCTAAGTCAGGTTTACCTTCCTCGCCTAGAAGAGTTCACAAAGTGTATCCGGACTATGGTCAGGCTGCCTGTGTATTAGACATAGGAGTTATTTTTTAAGAGTAAAGTTGAACCGTTTTTAGGGATGTGCATTAGGTACTTATGTTTCGCTAAGATTAGGTAGTATATGTGTAAATTAAAAATTTGTGAATGGTGCTTTGTCAGTGTTGCTTCAAGGACCATTTGATAGGGGGAAACACTGCAGGAAGAGAAGAGGACGAACGGAGGCATAGTTTTAAAATCTGTGATCTTTACTCATATTGTTACCCAAGTTATAACTCCTGTGCTTACCAGGAATAATCCAGTCCTAATATTGTTGTATTAGATCATGTTCTATAATCAGTGACCTGAAATATTCCCCTTCCCTTGAATTCAGTTATGGTCTGAAATATGGGATAATTACATTTAGTAGCATTAGTAAAGGTGAAATGTTAGTGTGAACATGAAGATTTGAAGCTAAGGGTTAACTGAAAACCCAATGGCTTTGGCCTGTCTTACTATTTGTCCAAGCAGAAGTAAATTGCTTAAAAAAAAAACTCAAGCACTAGGAGGTTGAAACTGCAATGCATACTTTTACATTCCTGAGGGGATCAGTGAAGATAGCAAACTTTCAAAACGCCTCTCTTGTTTTGATTTCAAGGGAAATAGAAGGCCTAAATGTGTTATCGATTTATGTAACGACTTACTAGTTCGCTTGCTGCCATGTAGCCTCTGACCTCTTGTTTATTAGCTTGACTGTATTCAGCAGTAGTTTACAAGAATTATTTTGGACAGTGTCAGTGTTTTTGCTTAAATCGATCAAGGAGGTCTTCTTTTTAAAACAATACCAAGAAGTGTGTGTATGTTTTTTAAAAGTTTGTAGTGGTCACAAGAACTGTTTTGACTTGAATATAGTCAGCTATGAACTTTGGACTGTGGGGGAAAGAGAAGCTTTGCTTCCTTTACCTTACATTTAATTTGATAGATGAGATATTTCACTTTCCTTTTTTTTTTTTTTTTTTAAGAATATTCATTGGTCATACAGGCTTTTTTTTTTTAATAAGATTTTATTTATTTGACAGAGAGTGAGGGAGCCACAAGCAGGGGGAACAGCAGAGGGAGAGGGAGAAGCAGGCTCCCCACTGAGCTGGGAGTGGACTTGGGGCTCAATCCCAGGACCCCGGGACCATGACCTGAGCCCAAGGCAGACACTTAACCCACTGAGCCACCCAGGAGCCCCTCACTTTCCATTTCATAAAGTTGACAGTCCATGAGTTATAAGGCCCAGAGAATGAAATATATAGTGGGTGTTTCTTTCTTTTTTTTTTAAGGTGTCTCATTATTGACAATTTAAAAAAACTGGTTAAATGAATATACTCACATGGTAGGAATGTGCAAATTGTACAGAGGTATAAAATAAGTGTCTTCCATCCCATCGTCCCAACTTCCAGAGGTATCCTGTTGACAGTTTATTTCTGTTCTTCTGGAGGTTGCCTTTATTTAAAAGTTATACTTCTGTTTCATGATTCAACTTTAGATAGTACCTATTAATCCCATCCTCTCAAAGATGAGAAATTGGGTGAATACTACCTTTTGCTTGCTTTTCTCCTGGTTGGTGCATCTCAATTTTTGATAGTTAAACTATTATTTTCAGTTCTCTGGTTTACATTTATGACTTTAAACAATGTAAATTCTTGTCTTATTAAATTTAGATAGTTTCCAATGATTTTAACTATGAGGAGGAAGAAATTTAGTTCCCTCCCCCATTTTTGCTGGTTTGATAAATGTAAATAGGCCTAGTTAGTAAATTAAAATTATTATAAACTTCTCCTTTGGAAAGAAATCAGTCTGTTATATTTTAGTAATGTAGGTGTCATATTGTCTTGGCTAATTGCTGTAATTATTTTTATAAAAGAGAATAAAAAAGGACATATAACCCTTTTAGTGCCTGACTAAAATTTCTCCAAGACATTCAAGTTAACATTTTGCTTTTTAAAATCAGTGAATTTTTGCTAAAGAATGAAACAATCAAGCCCTTGCCCTTTATTGCTTTTTATTCATTGAAAGCTTTCTAACAGTGCCTTTATTTCAAGCCCCATTTAAAGACAACATCAGCACTCTCTAAATTGTACCAATTTCTGTCCCCTGAAATTAGATCTGTTAAGATTATATGTTTATTAACAATAGTCTAACCTGTTGGTTTTGATATTACATAGTTAGCTGCTCATTACTACAGATGAAACTAGAATGAGTCACCAATGAGGATAGCTAATAAACAGGTTGGCTAACTAGAACACCTACCTGATTTTAAAATAGAAAATCCTTCCTTTATATCAAGAAATGTAAGGACAACGTGCATTTGAAAAAAGTTTCTTTTCTTTCAGATCTTATGAAAGGTCATTATCAGAAAGTTTTCTCCTTATCCCCTTCTAACAGTATTTCTTTCCAGTGAACATTGAATCTTGGAATAGCCAGAATTTTTTTTTTTTAAGATTTGTTTATTTATTTGAGAGAATGGGAGAGTGAGAGGGAGAAGCCGACTCCCTGATGAGCAGAGAGCCCGATGTGGGACTCGATCCCAGGACTCTGGGATCATGACCTGAGCCAAAGGCAGACGCTTAACCAACTGAGCCACCCAGGCGCCCATAGCCAGAATTTTTTAGTGAATAAATTGCCTTCTTTCAAAGATGTGTATAGTGTTCTCTCATTCAGTTAAATTTGTTCTTAGTGCAAATGTGATGTCCCTCTAGATATAACAGAGATTTAATTAGATTTTTTTCTAGTTTTTAAGCAGGAGATTAATAACATTGAGAATCTGACTGTATTGGGGTGCCAGTTGGTTAGTTGTCTGACTCTTGATTTTGGCTCAGGTCATGATCTTGCGGTGGTGAGATCGAGCCCAGCGTGGGGCTCCATGCTCGGTGGGGAGTCTGCTTGATATTCTCTTTTCCTGTCCCTCTGCCCCTCCCCCCAGCACGCACTCGAGCTTTCTCTCTAAAATAAATAAATAATCTTAAAAAAAAAAAAGAATCTGACTGTGTCACGGCCTATACACCCTTCTTTCCTTGACGTGGGAGCTTGTCAGTGAGTGGCCTTCCTTCTTCAATCATTACCTAGTAGTGTTAGGAGGAAGAGAAACAGGTTTTGTTGGTTAGTGATAAATTGCTATTGTATGTGCTTTTCCTTATATTGAAGTTACTTGATATTATGGGATAGAGTTTAACAAGGAAATGTCTGGACTACTTATTTCATTTTATGTTATAAATGTATGGGAAATTTTGCAAAAAGTTTGTAAAAATGCTTTTTAAACCCCTGCCATTGAACGGTTATAACAATCTAGAGGATTCTTTCTGTGCACATCTACAAATAGGAGGAGATTAACTCCTTGTATATTTGGATTGTGTAGCTGGTTCAGTGAAGAAGTATGCAGGATTTTTCTGTGAACAAGTCTTGGCAAGACTTGTTCTTAAAAGTATTGCAAAATAATTTCAGCAGTATAAAGCATATCTCTATAATGTTCTAAGGAAATACAAATAGTATATTGAGTTGGGAGTTGAGAGAATGTTAATTATTGGTCCTGGAGCTTCTGGCAGGGTACCTAACCACAGGACAACTGATCATAGCTTTATCAGAGAAAGAGAAGGGACTTGGTGGCCTGGTGCCAAAAACCAAAACAGCTCACTCAGAAATTTGAATCAGATAATATAGAGATAAATTGCTTGTTAGCAGTGAAGACTGGAGCTGAAGAGTTAAAGGAGAGGCTAGTGAGGCCAAGACCAACCCTGTGCAAACGTCAGGTCTGAGAAAGCAGAGAAGGAAGCAGCTTTCTGCAGAAAAAAATTCTTCCTGGAGGTCCATAATAGCTTTCTAATACAACTCCCAACCCTCTTGTTAAGGTAACTTGAGTGTTTGGGTTTTTTTTTTTTATGGTTGAAATGAGCATAATTAAAACCTGAATTTTTAAAATTCCAGTCTTGCTTAGGATTCCACATATTACCTAAAGTGTGTTTAAACTCACTTTAATAAATATTGTTGAATACCTACTGCCTACTGTAAGGTAGGCACATGGTGCTAGGGTGGACACAAAGGGTGTAGAGATAAATAATCTAAAGCTCTGCCCTCAAGGGACTAAGAAACTTCTAGGAGGAAAGACATAGAAGAGTTAATAAAGGAGTGTGTATGTGTTTATGTGTAAGGTGCTTGCAGGGATGGATATTGGGGAGGTGTTTGGGTTTGGGAAACCTTCCTAGAGGATGAAATGTTTGTGGCTTTTAAAGGATAAATAGGTTTGCCTGGTTGATGAAGATGTTGGGTGGGGGTCATTCCAGGCATTGCACAACTGCGTGGTATGTTTGGGGAATTCAGATCAGTTTAGTTGTTAGTCCCATAGTCATTCCTTATTAGGACATAAAGTTTGAAGTGGGCACTGATAAGAAGTGAGGCTAAGAAGAAGGCTCACAAGCACTACTCATGAAGATTCTCGAATATCATACTTTGGGTTCGGACTTTTTTTCATTGGTGAGGGTTTCAAGTAAGAGATTCATGCTTAGATTTTCATCTTAGAAGGATCACTCTTGGAACCAGTATGGGTGATGAATTAGCAGTGGATGAAGACTAATTTGGAGGCTTTGGAAGTAGTTCAGCTGAGAGATTCAGAGGAGGAGAAGAGGATATAGATTGAACAGCGATTTTAGGGGATAGAATCAATGTGAATTATAGATTGATTCCTGTGGGGAAGAGGAGTCTGACAATAATAGGTTTCTTATTTGAGAGAGACTAGGGAATATAGGAGGAAGAGATTAGTGAGAGGAGGTAATTCATTACCTGGAACAAGTAACCGAATTTTGAGTTCATCATGCTTTGTGGGCATCCAGGTGGAAATGCCCAGAATTAACTGAACAATCATTTATTGTGTGCCTGCTGTATGTCCCAAGCCCTGTACCTGGCAGCTAACCTATGTAGGAATGTGGCTGAGAATGATGACAGAAACAAAAATGTCACCAGTGACCAAATGCAGATGACAAAGGCAAGACACTAAAACTAAATTTTAAAAATACAGACGTACAGAAAGTGGAAGGTTCCCCTTGTAGCCTCTCACCCCCACTTCCTAATGGTACCCATTGTTAATAGTTTGGGGTAGTCTACATCATATTAATATATCTATAAGTATAGATATTGTGTACACACATACCCTTTTATTTTTCAAGTAAACAGATTCTATTTCTACACATTTTTCTGCAACTTGATTTGTTTTCATTCATGATCATCTTTCCATGTTAAGGTAGACAGGGATAGATACATATATAGAGAGCAATCTGCTTACTTTATAATTGATATATAGTGTTCTATAGTATTGTTATACCATAATTTAATCTTTTTCCTGATTGATGAGCATAAAAAAATTACTTTCATTAAATCACTATTTCAAATTATGCTGAAGGAACCTCCTTTTTATTTAATATATATTCTTGCAAACATGGTCCAAAATTTGCCTGTTTTAAAACTTGATATTGTCCTCCAAACACTTATCAATTTATGTTCCAAACAACAGTGTACAAATGAAGTGTTTTCCTTGTGTTCCCATTGCATATTATTGGTCTTTAAAAATTTTCCCAGCAGGGGCGCCTGGGTGGCTCAGGCAGTTAAGCGTCTGCCTTTGGCTCAGGTCATGATCCCGGAGTCCTGGGATTGAGCCCCACATCGGGCTCCCTGCTCAGCAGGGAGCCTGCTTCTCCCTCTCCTTCTGCCCTTCCCCCCCAGCTTGTGTGCGCTCTCTCTCAAATATATAAAATCTTCAAAAAAAAAAATTTTTTTCCCAATAGGCAACACATGCTAACTTTTTTATAGCTATCTTTTTATACATTACTGATCATTTGTAGTTCTTCTGTAGTTTGTTTATTCATGTCTTTTGCCCAGTTTTTCTCTTGGATTCTGTCTCTCTATTGTGCTCTCTTTTCTATCTCTGTCAAATAAATAAAAATATTTTAAAAAATTTTATTTTTTCGTCTATTAATTATGCAGCTTTTCAAGTGATTATCCTTTCAATAAATCTGATATTTGGGGGTTTAGTTATTTGTGGTGTACTGATACAGCTTAGTTTTTTAAAAATGTATTCTAATATTGTTATTAAATAGGTTCTTTCACCACTGAGTTGAAGGACAACTTTGTTCTATACTAAATTTCTCAGATTGAACATAAGTACTTTTTATTCTGTTTCATTGATTTTTTTTTTTTTTAAGATTTTATTTATTTGAGAGAGCGAGCACAAGCAGAGGGAGAGGCAGAGGGAGAGAGAAAAGGAGAAGCAGACTCTCCGCTGAGCAGGGAGCCCGACGCGGGATTCTATCCCAGGACCCTGGGATCATGACCTGAGCTGAAGGCAGACACTTACTGACTGAGCCACCCAGGTGCCCCTGTTTCATTGATTTTGGGGAAAATCTGTTTTTGCACATACCACCATTGGCTTAATTATTATAGTTAGTTTTGATATATGCTATGGAAAGGCCATTTCATCAATTTTCTGTTTCTAAATTTTCTTGGCTATTCTTGTACATTTATTTTCTCTTTCAGGTCAGTTTTTGAAGGTTTTTCTAGGTTTCAGAAAAAAAATCTTTTATTTTTATTTTTTTATTTTACTTTATTTTTTTTAAAGATTTTATTTATTTATTCCAGAGATAGAGAGAGAGAGCAAGCAGGAGGAGGAGCAGAGGGATAGGGACAAACAGACTCCCATTTGTGCATGGGGCCCAATGCGGGATTCGATCGCAGGACCCTGAGATCATGATGAGCTGAAACCCAAGAGTCAGACGCTTAACCAACTGAGCCACCCAAGTGCCCCCAGAAAAAAAAATCTTATTGGTATTTTGATTTGGAATTGCTTTGAATTTATAGGTTAATGTGAGAACAGATAGTTCTATAATATTGAGCTTTGCCTTAGAAGTATAATACCTATTTATTGATCTTTTTCACGTTTTTCAGTAAGATTCCTGTCCCTTAGATCTTACACATTTCCTGTTAAATTTATTCTTAAATGTTTTATAATTTTATTGCTTTTGTGAATGGGATCTTTTGTTTCCATAGGCTTACTAAATACCATCTATTTTTGAATATTTAAGTGGTCACTTACCTTATTCTAATAATTTCTTAGTTAACTATCTTAGAATTTATAGCTAAATAATGTCATCTGCAAATAACAATTGTGCCTCTTCTTTACTATGTATCTCACTTATTTAATTTTTCTTATCTTTACTATTTGGCTAGGTTTTCTAGACAGTGCTGAATTTTAGCAGTGATTCTTTTATCTTTTTTTTTTAAGAGAAGGAAAGGGGGAGCGGCGAGGGGCAGAGGAGAGAGGGGGAAAGAGAATCTCAAGCAGGATCCATGCCCAGCATGGATCCCAGTGTGGGGCTGCATCTCACCACTGTGAGATCATGATCTGAGCCGAAATCAACGGTTGGGCGCTTGACTGACTAAGCCACCCAGACACCCCAGCAGTGATCTTTTATCTTAATGAAATATTATCATTAGTTAGAAAAATTTCTCCAAATTATCTTCAAACATACCCAGTCTCCTTTCCCCCCTTTGAGATATGCTAAAGAGCATAGAAACTAATCTTTATAATGTACTCAGTTGTTCCAAGAACTATGATAAGTGTTTTTTTTTATTTAATCTTCATGACAATATTCAGAAGCAGATATCATTATCTGCATTGTAGGGATGGTAGCATTGAGTCTTACCCTTCAGAGAAATTTCTTTTTCTCCTTTTACTGTATTGATGGGGTTTTTTGCTTTATTGTCAAATTCATATTTCACAGTTCTTTTTGAGCCAGTTTTCTTTTTTTTTAAGATTTTTTATTCACTTGAGAGAGAGAGTGAGTGAGCACAGAGAGGGGCAGAGGGAGAGGGAAAGAGAAATTCCAGCAGACTCCTCCCTGAGCTCAGAGCCTGACAGGAGTGGGGAGAGTTGGGGGGAGGGTGGCTTGCCTCCATCTCAGGACCCTGAGATCATGACCTGAGCCGAAACCAAGAGTTGGACACTCAACCAACTGTACCACCCAAGGGCCCCATCTGTCGTCTTGATCATTAAAAAATGGAAGTTGCTTTATGACTTTCTTATGAATAACAATTAATTTGAGGAGTAATACTATGAGATTGTATGAATATTCTGTTTCCTCAGAACCTTTAACCCAGTGATTTTACCATCCATGGATAATTCTGTCTAAATCTATTATATCAGTGATTACAAATAAGACTTTTCTCTTTATACTACATTTAATTTGGGAGAAAAAGCTTATTTTGAGATAGCAGAAGGACTGAACTGGTGGTTCTTTTTTCAGGTTTATTTTTAAAAGTAATTAATCCTACGGAAAAACTTTAGAGTCTATATTTTAGAACATAGGAACATAATGAATGCTTAAAGCAGTTTGTCTTCTGAAGCCCAGTAGCAAAATTAAAACTGCCTTTTTTTTCTTCTTTTTTAAAAATTCAGCTAAAACTATATCTAAATTTGCCATTTTGGGAATCTTTGTGGTGAAGCAGACTATATTCTGTCGAAGACCAGTGGTAAGATAATTTATGCTAACACTGAAGTTAAAACCAGAAAAAAAAATCTTTCATGCATAATTTGTTTTATACCTTTAGAATGTAATATCTTTATTTTGCAGCTCATTTTTAGCTTTAGTGCTGTAATAAGGATCTGGTGTTTGTAGAGGGTATGAACATGGTGCTTTCTTAATTACTTAGAGAAGTGTTTATATAAAACTCCCTTAAATGTTTTAGTTCCTGGAACTTAAGGAGTGGCAGTTGATAAAGCATGACTCCTTCACTGAGTCTCTTTAGGATGTTTGTACTTATGTTTTTTAAGGATTATTTAAAAAATATTTGTTCTGATAAATATTTTTTAGCTCTTGAAAAGTAAGATTTCTTAAAAGTCCCTATTGTTTACAGACATGCTTACGTATGTGTTAATTGTAAATTCATGTGGACCTTAATAAGGAAGTCATGTTTTGATGATATCTGATACTAATTTTTTTCCCTTGCATTCAAAAAACATAATGCCATACTTGTTCTTTGCCAGAGAAAGTCTATGGAAGCCTTTCCTTCTCTCATTTAATTCTAAAATACATTCTCTCAACCCTTACTCCCTCATACTAATACCCTTGAGGGTATTTTGAAAGAAAAATTGCTGGGGAGGTGGGCAGGAGGATGGGCTAATTGGGTGATGGGTATTAAGGAGGGCACTTGTGATGAGCATTAGGTGTTACAGGTAAGTGATGAATCACTAAATTCTACTCCTGAAACCAATACTACACTATATGTTAACTAACTTGAATTTAAATAAAAACTTGGAAGAAAAAAAATAATATAAAAAAATAAATAAAATTGAATTAAAAAAACAAAATTGCTTTAAGGTAAGCATATTCTCTTATAATGTTAGAAGAAAGAACTATTTTCTTATTTTTTTCTTTTTTTTTAAGATTTTATTTATTCATGAGAGACAGAGGGAGAAGCAGGCTCCCCAAGGAGCAGGGAGCCTGATGCGGGACTCAATCCCAGGACCCCGGGATCATGACCTGAGCCAAAGACAGACACTTAACCATCTGAGCCACCCAGGTGCTCAAAGAACTATTGTCTATTTTTATTTTCTTTTTTAAAAATAAAATTTTAAAATATTTAAAACAATTTTATTCATAAAATTCATTTTAAATTTTGTAAATATTTTATTTATATTTTTTACTAGGAAGTAAATTTTATAATAAAATCATACCTTTATATGGTAGATAAATTAATGATAATCTACACCATTTAGAAGAGTCTAAATACAAAGTACATCTTCTTTCCATCTCTAATCTCTCCCCAATCCCCAGTTCCACCACCCAGAGTTAACTACTTTTAAAATTTTGTTTTGTTTTGAGGTGGCTGGGTGAATCAGTCAGTTAGGCGTCCGACTCTTGATTGCAGCTCAGGTCACGATCTCAGGGTCCTGAGATCGAGCCAGCGTTGGGCTCTGCGCTGGGTATGGAACCTGCTTAAGAGTCTCTCCCTCTCCTTCTACCCCTTCCCCACTCCCCATGCTCACTCTCTCAAAAAAATGAATACAAATAAAAACCTGTAAAATTTTGTTTTATTATATCCATTGCTCAATACGAAAGATGAGGAACTTAGTACTCATTTATCACCGTCTCTCCTATTTTTAGTTCTAATGGTTATGTTTGTAACTTAAATAATGTACCTTCTTCTGCTTTTCTTTTTAATTGTGGTAAAAAAAAAAACCCACTAAATTTACATCTTAACCATTTTTAAGTGTACAGTTCAGTAGTGTTAACTATATTCACTATGTTGTGCAACCAATCTCTAGAACTTTTTCATTTTGTAAAACAAACTGTACCTGTTGAACAACTCCCCATTTCCTTCTCCTCTCCCCAACCCCTGGGAACCACTGTTCCAATTAAATGGAGTCATACAGTATTTGTCTTTTTGTGACTGGCCCATTTCACTTAACATAATGTCTTCAAAGTTCATCCATGTGTCAGAATGTCCTTACATTCATTCATTCATTCATTCATATATATATATATATATTTTTTTTTTTTTTTTTTTTATTTATTTGAGAGAGAGAGAATGAGAGACAGAGAGCATGAGAGGGAGGAGGGTCAGAGGGAGAAGCAGACTCCCTGCCGAGCAGGGAGCCCGATGCGGGACTCGATCCCGGGACTCCAGGATCATGACCTGAGCCGAAGGCAGTTGCTTAACCAACTGAGCCACCCAGGCGCCCCATTCATTCATATATTTAAGTTTATTTATTTATTTAAGTAATCTCTGCACCCAATGTGGAGCTCTAACCCAGGACCCTGAGATCAAGAGTCGCATGCTCCTCTGACTGCTCCAGCCAGGTGTCCCATAATTTCCTTAAAGGCCGAATAATATTCCTTTGTGTTTATATATCACATTTTGTTTATCCATTCCTGTTAATGGACACTTGGGTTGCTTCCACCTTTTGGTTATTTTGAGTAATGCTACTATGAACATGGGTGTACAAATAATTTGTCAGAGTCCCTATGTCTGGTTCTTTTGGACCTGTACCCAGAAGTGGAATTATGGGATCAAATGGAAATTCTGTTTTTAATTTTTTGAGGACCCTCCATATTGTTTTCTGTAGCTGCTGCACGTTTTACATTCCCACCAACAGTGCACAAGGCTTGTGTTTCTCCACATCCTTGTCAACACTTGTTATTCTGTTTTGTTTTGTTTTGTTTTTGATAGTAGTTATCCTAATGGGTATGAGGTGATATTTCATTATGGTTTTGATTTGTATCTCCCTAATGATTAGCGAAGTTGAACATCTTTGCATAAGCTTGTTGGCTATTTATATATCATTTTGAAGAAATGTCAGTTCACATCCTTTGCCCATCTTTTATTTGGGTTATTTGGTTTTTTCTTTTTCTTTTTTTCAATATTTTATGTATTTATTAGAGAGAGAGAGAGAGAGAATGAACAGGGGAAGGGCAGAGGGAGAGGAAGAAGCAGACTTCGTGCTAAGCAGGGAGCCTGATGTGGGACTCAATCCTAGGACCCTGGGATCATGACCTGAGCAGAAGGCAGATGCTTTACTGACTGAGCCACCCAGGTGCCCCTATTTGGTTTTTTCTTGTTCCCTGCTTTTATTTTTAAATTATTAGTTTTAGATAGAGTATTGACTCTCTACTAGGAAAGAAACATTTTGAATTTATACTTTTATTTTCTCCACATCTTGATTTTTCTTAGTAATTTTTACATTCTAAAAGTTTGTAACATTATTCTGTTCTTTAACTTATAAATGTTTAAAGCAATTTTAAAAAGCATTTATGGGGCGCCTGACTGGCTCAGTTGGTGGAGCATGTGACTCTTGATCTTGAGGTTGTGAGTTCAAGCCCCATGTTGGGTGTAGAGACTACTTAAAAATAAAATCTGGGGCGCTTGGGTGGCTCAGGCGGTTAAGCATTTGACTTCAGCTCAGGTCATGATCTCTGGGTCCTGGGATCAAGCCCTGCATTAGACTCTGTGATCAGCAGGGAGCCTGCTTGTCCCTGTCCCTCTGCTTTCCTCCACCTCCGGCCCCCACGCTGGTGCTCTCTCACTCTCTTTCAAATAATTAAATAAAATCTTTTAAAAAAATAAAATCTTAAAAAAAACAAGCATTTATAATGAATGCTTTTGTAGGTGTTAAGCACTTGAAGAGCCAAGTAGTATGAGTAGATGCTTAAAGAAGGAAAAGTAATCTTGTGTAAATAAAACTTTTCTCTTTTATTTTATTTTATTTTTTTTTAAAGATTTTATTTATTTATTTGACAGAGAGAGACACAGCGAAAGAGGGAACACAAGCAGGGGGAGTGGGAGAGGGAGAAGCAGGCTTCCCGCCAAGCAGGGAGCCCAACGCGGGGCTCGATCCCAGGACCCTGGGATCATGACCTGAGCCGAAGGCAGATGCTTAACGACTGAGCCACCCAGGCGCCCCAAAACTTTTCTCTTTTAAAGATTCACTTAACTTTGTTGTTTGGGGCTGGTATGTTTTCTTCGTCACTTTTATGCCATCTGTTTTCAGTCATCTGGGATTTTTACTTTCTGGTCCGCTGCTGGTGCCTTTTCTGATTTCTAAGACTTAATTTGCCATTTCAGTTTTCTGTTGTTTCCATGGGCCCTTCAAATGAAGGGATATAGATATGTGTTCCCTCTGCCATATTAAACTAGAAGCATCTGTTGCCTCTGTGTATTGCTTTTAGAAGGTTAGATGGGGAGGGGGAGCGTCAGATCACAGTGTCCACCACAGGTGTCATTAGATTTGGATTTGAAGTCATATTCTATTTTTTAACTGGGAGAGACTGGCAAATATTCCTTTGTGCTTTGCTTTTTAAAATCTGTAAAATAGATTAGTATGTCTGGTTTGACAGATACTGTGAAGGTTATGTAAGATAAAGTTTGTTTCAACACACAGAGTACACTCAGTATTCCATAAATGCTTATAGGCAAAGGAAACATAAACCATGATATTTCCTTGTCAGAAGTGCATTTTCTGGAAGATGGGTTTCTCCTAGAGAGTATTTCTTCTGCATTCAGTTAAGAAATGTTTGAGTCCTTATTATGTTAATAGTTATGTGAATCTATGAAAAAGTCCGAGAATTTTTGTCTTCCAGTTGTGTACCATTTAGTTGAGGATGTGTTATCAGTATATGAGTTAAATAACAGAAAATGGAACATAAGATACGTGTTGCGCAGGTTTAGAAGTATAGACCACTGGGCTTGTGTGGTTGAAAGAGGTTTAATGGAAGTTGGTGTTGAAGCACTTCTTAAAGAATTGATCCCCACCTCCCTATATAAACTGGGCCTTGAATTGCCGAAAGGTCAGAATTAAAACTTGGATCATCAAGGTCTTATGTGTGGAGGTTATGAGTAAACCAGATGTCTGTAGAAGAGTATTTGTGTTGGGAATGGTGGGTTCAACTTGAAAATAGAACCAGATTATCAAAAGACTTAAATACCACACAGAGAGCTAGAATTACAGATTTAGAAGACCCCTACACAGAGATAGTAGTTAAAACATTGAATGTGAATTAGGTTTAGAGGGAAAGGAAGAGTGACAGAATGAATGTGAGCGAGGGTGTAAAGAGTATCTTGTGATTGAAAACCGAAGGAGACTTGAGTTCAGAAAAGCAGACAGAGAGCCAGGGCAACATACTATTATGAAAGCCAAGGCAAGAGAGTTCTGAGGCAGGGGCAGAAAGCTATGAGATGCTTAGAATGATGATCAGGAAAAGGCCAATTTTCATGTTCTGCTCTCTGTTTACCTTTGACAGCCCCTAAAGACTATAGTTTTTTAACTTTTCTTTTTTTACAAATGACTTAAAATTCTAAATTCCTTATTTCCCACTCTATGTTCTGTGTTCTAGCTACCCATGTCTGTTCACAGTTCCTTCCTTTCTTCAGTGAGTATTTGTCAAGAATCCATTCTGTGCCAGACACTGTGTCTAGGCACTGTGTTGGCCACTAGGAATATAATGAACAAAACAAAATCCCTACTTTCACCAAACTTACATTCTAGCTGGGGTAGATGGTAGACTATAAACATTGGTTTACCTGTTGAAGTAGTAGAAGAGGTTGGTCAGAGAGGTAGTCAGGGCCTGGTAGACCCTGCTAGGGACTTTGGATTTTACTCTGCATGGGAAAGAAAGGCACTTGAAGAGTTTAAAACAGGAAGGACACGAACTACATTATCTTTGTAAAACCGTTAGAACAGTCTGACACCTAGAGATCACTCTGTAAGAGTTTGTTAAATTAGAGTCATTCAGTCTATCTGACTTACGTTTGAAAGGATACTGTAGCTGGCTACTGGGCAGAGATTAGATCATAGGGAGCCTTCTCCTGGCTCCTTCAAGGAAACCCCAGGCCTCTGCTCTAAAACATTTTGTTACAATTTTAAGTTTTATAGTGAGTAGCTGCTAGATAGATTTATTTGAATACTGTTGCTTATTTTACAATAAAACAAACATAAATACACATTTATGTCTATTCCTATGTATTTTGGGTATCTACCTTAAAATATTAGTCATATTATAAAACCAATGTGGCAAATGGGAGTTTTTTGGGAAAAGGTGAAAATGAAGGTGTGAGATCTAAAAATCATGCTGTACAAAGAATGGGCGACAGTCTTATGGGTGGTTAATCTGTGGAAGTGAGGGCTGAGGAAGAGGACATAGCAGATCTTTGTCCAGTTATTGAAGAGCCATCTCTTAGACGAAGGATAGACTTCTTAAGGAGGGGAGATCTGGGACCAGCGATTGGAACAGATTTCAGTTAAATATAAGGCAGAAGCTAATCAATAACTGAGCTATTCATCTGTGGAGGTCAGTGCCTCACAAAAGAGTGCACTTCTGAAAACTAATATTAAAGCAAAGTGGGATGACCATCAGAGCAGTTAGGGTGGGCTTCCTGAAGGAGGAGGGAGATTGAATTAAAGTTTCTCACAAATCCACTATTTTTATTTTTTTACTTTAAATTTTTTTATTTAAATTCAATTTAGTTAACAGTCCACTATTTTTATTTTTAAACATTATTAATATGGATTTTTTTTTTTTTAACTTTACAGGGATCGTTTACTGGAAGCAATGCAATGATGTACTCACAAAATATCTGACATTCTTTGGGTTGTCAGGCATTTAGTGTATGGAGAGCATCATTAGTTTCAGTCATCTTCAAACTTAAAACTCTTTTTCTTTTTCAGGGATATCATGATAACACATTTTGAACCTTCAATCTCCTTTGAGGGCCTTTGTAATGAGGTTCGAGATATGTGTTCCTTTGACAACGAACAGCTTTTCACCATGAAATGGATAGATGAGGAAGGTGAGTGATAAAGAGAGGGCTATGTGTGTAAGCATTTGATTTAAGATACTATTTTGTCATTTTTTTTTTTAGATTTTATTTATTTATTTTTTGTCATTTATTTTTAAAATATAGTAAAGGTCCTAATTAATTAAATTAGGACTATTAGGTAAATTAGAAATTTGATGCCATTTTAATTTTGCTTCAAGTACTTAAATGAAAAGAGTATCAAAGGGTACAATCTTTGTTTTGTCCTTTTTACCCCAAAATAGAGTGAAATTAAGGTGACTTTCTTCCACCATTAACATAAACATCTCATCAAATTGTGCTATATTTTACTTTAATTTTGAAAGTGAATGTTGTTTTATACTTTAGAGATTACCTTCAATAATTGGGTAGTATTTTTTGCTGAATATTACTTCAAAGAAAATGTTACAGAATAAAAGTGATTGTGACACCATGATTTCAAAGATGGTGGCATTGATGCCTTAATGACTTGGACTCAGAAAACATTTATTGAATATCTGTGTGCTGAAGATAGATATTTTCTATCCTCAAACTCATTGTCTCGTAGGGAGATGGACATGTAAATAACAAATGTGATAAGTTGAACATAAATGCATAGGGATCTTGGAATGCAAAAGAAGTAGCATCTACATGTGCCTGAAATATTTGTGACATTTGGACTAAAACAGTAACAAAGAATAAAAGTTTTTGAAGTAGAGGTGAAGGGAAAACCATTTCTGATGAAGAATAAGACAGAAAAAGGACAGAGGTATGAACAACATGGTGTGTGTGGAAGAGCAGTATTTCACTAAATTAAAGTGTGGTGAATGGTGTGGTATCAAGACTAGATCCTTGCTCCTGAGTGTGGTCTGCAGAACTTTTAGAAAAGACCCCATCACAGACTCCTGGATCTGAATCTGTATTTTAACAGGAATTACAGGTAAGTCACATGAATATTAAACTTGGAGAAGCTTAGGGTTGACTCAATCCTGGAAGGCTTTGCAAACCACATTAGACTTTATTTTACATGATAGAATGTCATTGAAGTATAGCTTAAAGATATCCTAAATATGCTAGCTTTGTATTATGGCCCTCTATTAATTGTAAGGTGAATGGAATTTCTTTTTAAGGAATGTCATTATAATATGTAGCTCAATATTTGGGGCCATTTCTATGTTTCCTGATAAGAAGAGGCCTGGAAAGATATTATCCCAGATCCAAGCTATACGTAAACTCAAAACCCATTTGCACTTTTGAAACACATTTTTTTAAAAAAGTTTTATTTATCTAATCTCTGTGCCCAGTGTGGGACTTGAGCTCATGAACCCGAGAGCAAGAGTCACATGGTCCTCCTACTGAGCCAGTGAGGTGCCCCTTTAAAGACATTTTTAAAAGTTTCCTAAGTAATCCATGTTTGCTGTTTGGGAAAAGAAGTAGTACAGATGTTTTGAAATTTTAAAAGAAGTCTTCCGTTTGCCCTTTCTCTTCTTTCCTTCCTCATCAATCCCAGGTGTAAGAGAGAAAACCACTAGTAACAACTTAGTATATATCCTTTGAGATATTTTCTCTGTATATACAAATATTTTTGCTTCTGTACATTATTTATAAGTGTACTTTTTTTATACAAAAAGAATTAAATCATACAAACCATTAAATGATATTTTCCTTTTACATTGTGAATTGGATATTTTTTCATTTCAGTGTCAATGAAATTACATCATTACCTTTTTTTTTTAACGATTTTATTTTTTTTGAGTAATTTCTACACCCAAAGTGGGGCTTGAACTCACAACCCCAAAATCAAGAGTCACATGCTCCACTGACTGAGCCAGCCAGGCGCCCCTACAGCATTACTTTTTATTATTTTTATTTATTTTTATTTTTTTAAATATTTTATTTATTCATTTGAGACACAGAGATACAGAGAGAGAGAGAGCATGAGTAGGGGGAGAGACAGAGGGAGAGGGAGAAGCAGGCTCCCTGCTGAGCCAAGAGCACGATGTGGGGCTCAATCCCAGCACTCTGGGATCATGACCTGAGCCGAAGGCAGACGCTTAACCATCTGAGCCACCCAGGTGCCCCTACAGCATTACTTTTTTTAAATGCTGTATATTATACCACATCATTGTAGGTATTTCATGATTTATTTATTTAATTCCTTATTGATGGATGTTTGGACTATTTCCATGGTTTTTTTGGTACTATAAGCAATACATAATGAACATCTTTATATGTAATTTTGTGCTATTGTATGGGACTTTGTATAGCACATTCATAGAATATGCACATCATAAATTTTGGTAGCTAGTGACAGTTTGCTATCAAAAAAAGTTTAAACCAATTTATGGCACAATTACTTTGAATGAGAGCATCCCTTTGCTCTTGCCCTCAGAAGCCTCAGATATTAGGAGTCTTAAAATGTTAAGACTAAAAAATGTTTTGAAATCTAGTAGGGAAATACTAGGTTGGTATTTTAAATTCTGTATTACTTACAGATAAGACCATCTTTATCTATTCATCCACTTTTGACCACAATGTTAGTTTAAATATTGTTAATTCTAAATGGTATGCATATCTCACAGTATATCTTCAGCCTGAACATGAGACTATATAATTTAGCACAGTATATACAATATAGTTAGCATCAATAAATTGATTCTTATCATGAACTAATGTTATTCTCATTTTTTTGAAAGTAAACTCTATACCTAATGTGGGGCTTGAGCTCACGACGCCAAGATCAAGAGTCTCATACTCTACCAACTGAGCCAGCGAGACACCCCAGTGTTACTCTCATTTTAATCCTATCCTGATCATTTCATGCCATTTATTTGCCATTTAGGATTTTTTTCAATTGGTGGTTTTCAAGCTAGTGCACATAGGAATCATAGATAATGCATTTTATTAAATTGATCTAGAGATAGTCCATTAAAAATTGTTATAGTATTCGGTGTGCGTGGGTGGCTCAGTTAAGCATTCGACTCTTGATTTCGGCTCAGGTCATGATCTTGGGGTTGTGAGATCAAGCCCCAGATCGGGCATGGAGCCTGCTTAAGATTCTCTCTTTCCCTCTCCCCCTCCCTCCATCTCTCTCTCTCTCTCTCTCTCTCTCTAAAAAAAAAAATAAAATAAAATTTATAGTACTCTTATACTTTGTATTGCCATTACCTGGGGAGCTCTGTTCCCAAATTGTTATATGGTTGTCTCTTTCCTGTCATTCAGGTTACTCAAATGTCCTGTCCTCCAAGAAGCCTTTCACTCCTATTCCCTTTATGTCTTACTTTATGGTAGAACGTAAGCCCCATGAGAACAGAGATCTTGTCTTTGCCGTGGAGCTCCAGTGCCTAGGGCAGTTCTCAGTAACAGTAGGCTCAAAACATGTATGAGTTGTAGAAAAGACTGATAGCAAGCCTTTCCTGCAGTTTTATGTTCATTATTGAAGATTTAAGCATTGGGACTTGTGGCTTATTCTATTTTTTCTTAACATTATAGCATATTTTAATTAACAGATTCACATAGTAAATTAAACTAATTCTCTGGTGAAACAGTCTTATCCTTTTATAATGCAATTCAAAGTTCTTTGTCTCTAAATAGCTATTAAGTGTCCTAATTTTCTGGGGAAAACTATAAAACTATAGCCTCATTCAAGGAAAAGGTTAAACTTTCTATTAAAGTCTGCTGATTCCCATGTGATCCTTCTTACCCTGGTTAATTTTGATACCAGTCTCTTCTTAATTTTAGGCATATAGAGCCAGTCGTAATTATTTTTAAGTTCCTTGCAATTATTTTTCAGTTGTAATTTTGTTACCTTTATTTTTAGCCAGGTGGGCATTGGGGCATGCTTATCTAGAGAAAAAAATTCTCTCTAGAATCAGTGGAACACAGGACTATGATTTCTCTGGTTTATGAGCAACACTGTATAGAAGCTAAGCTTTTAATTGTGGGATTTTTTATTTTAGAGCAAATAGTGATCATAAACTTACTTCATTTCTTTAAATCTATGACAGTCGTTCTTTTTCCTTGTGTTCAAAACCAGTTTTACTGATTTGTTTTGATGTGCCTGTGGAAAAACTGGTTTGCTTAATCTAACTAAACATTTTAGAATGAATAGTAATTTTGTAACAATTATACCTCCCTTTTCAGGTGAGAAGAGAGTATGGGACAGAGAAGGATAAATGACTTTTTAGTTCATCATATTTTAATTGTGACTGTTTTTCCATAAGAATATGCCTTTTTATATTCACAATCTAATATTAAGTATTTTCTAAATTTCTAATTCTGTCAATTTCTAATTTATTCAGAGTCTGATTACCAGGTTTATATTTAACTGCTTCTATTCTGTCACTTCTCTTTTTTTTTAGATTTTATTTATTTATTTGACGGAGAGAGAGAGAGCACAAGCAGGGGGAGCAACAGGCAGAGGGAGAATCAGGCTCCCTGAGGAGCAGGGAGCCCGATGCGGGGCTCGATCCCAGAACTCTGGGATCATGACCTGAGTTGCAGTTGCTTAACCCAACTGAGCCACCCAGGCACCCAGTCACTTCTCTTTTATTAGAAACTAGCCTTTTGATATTTTATTTCTTAGTTAAGTTTTCATTAAGAGTGGTGCTTGCTTTTTAACAAAAATATTGATTTGTTTGAAGGAAAAAGTAACTCTGAGGATCCTCAGATCCCCCCAAATAGCTCCCATAAACAAATTGATGATGTCTATTTTGGTGAATATACAACTAGAAGGGATAGGGTAACAATTTTTTTCTTTCTTATAAATAGCCAGATATCGTACAAGCTGTCATTTAACCCACCTTTTCACTTAACATCTTGTGGATTATCTTTCCATATCAGTGTACGTAGATTTATATAACATGGTTTATATAATGTTTATATAACATGGTTGTACCATAATTTATTTAACCAATCCCTCTTTGATGGATATTTGGATTATTTGTAGCATATAAAAATACTAGTGCAGAGAATATCTTTGTGCATATGTTTTTTGGGACACCTGCGCTGTATTATTTATAGGGTAAATTCTCTGAAATGGAATGTGTCCTTGATAATAGGTGGTACCAAATTGACCTCCAAAAATATTGTACCTTTTGTTATACTTCTCACCAATAACATATGTAAATTATTATTTCATTTACACCCTGTAAGAGACTACGTGAGAGAAAAAGTAGGTGATTTGCAGAGAGTGGGAAAGGATTTTATTCGGATGTAGTTCTTTAATTCATATCCTTTTGGCTTCAGTAGGTGAGATTCATGGAAATTTGAAATGCATGTAAGCATTCTTTGATGTAAAGAGTATGTGTGGAGTGTTTCTGAATTCCACAAGGTTAAACTTCTTCCTGTTTGCCTTATTAAATCTGATGTGTTCACAGGGGGGATAATTGAGTGTCAAGATGTAACAAAACCACACTTAGAATGGTAAGAAACATACTTCTCTTATGTGATATTTTCCAAACATCTCTAGTCTGATGTACTTTTAGCTGGTGTGTAAGGAACAATCATTCTTCATACTTGTTCTTTATCACCTAACGCTGTATACTGACAGTGTCAGAAGAAACAGTGAGGAGAAAATTTTTTGACTGAATTCAGTGTGACTTCACTTACTTAGATAGCAGTATTATGGATCAAAACCTGGAAATTAAAAAATGAAAATTGACATCAATAAGAAAAAAATCTACTCATTGAACAGATCTTGTTTTGTAACTGGTATTTTCCTTTTAGAGAACTTTTTTTAACATTTCCTGTAGTAGAGGTTGGTGTTTGATTAATTCTTTCCTCTTTTTCATATCTTTATTTCATCTTTTTTTAAAAAAAAAAACCAGCTTTATTGGGGTGCCTGGGTGGCTCAGTTGGTTAAACATCTGACTCTTAATATCAGCTCAGGTCCTGATCTCAGCGTTATGAGTTTAAGCCCCTCTGTTCGGCTCCACACTAGGTATGGAGCCTACTTAAAAAAAAAACAAAAAACAAGAGGCACACCTGGGTGGCTTAGTCGGTTAAGCATCTGCTTTTGGCTCAGGTCATGATCCTGGAGTCCCGGGATCAAGCCCCACGTCGAGCTCCCTGCTCAGCGGGGAGTCTGCTTGTCCCTCTCCCTCTGCTGCTTCCCCTGCTTGTGCTCTTTCTCTTTCTCAAATAAATAGAATCTTAAAAAAAAAGAAATAAAAATAAAAAACAGCTTTATTGAGGTATAATTGACATACAATATACTGTACATATTAAAAGTGTACAATTTGATGAGTTTCGACACCCAGGAAACCATCATCACAAGCAAGATAGAGACCATATCCATTACCCCCAAGTGTTTCAGTGTGCTTTGCAATTCCTCACTCCTACCCCTCCATGCCAAATAACTAGTGATTTGTTTTCTGTCACTATAGATTAGTTTACATTTTCTAGAGTTTTGTAGGTGTGGAATCATACAGTATGTACTCTTTTTTGAGGGGCAGGCTAGTCTGGTTTCTTTCACTGGGCAAAATTATTGATGTGTGTGTTGTGTTTATCAGTAGTTCATTTCTTTTTATTACTGAGTGGTATTCCATTATGCAGATGTACCACAATTTTTTAGCTGTTCCTCTGTTGATGGACATTGAGGTTGTTTCCAGTTTGGGGCTATCACAAATAAAAGCTCTGTGGCAATCATGTATAAGTCTTTGTATAGATATATATTTTCTTTTCTCATGGGCAAATATCTAGAAGTGGAATGGCTAGATCATCTGGTAGGTATAGATCCTTTTTTATTTATTTATTTTTCTTTAAGATTTTATTTATTTATTTGACAGAGAGAGAGAGAGAGATCACAAGTAGGCAGAGTGGCAGGCAGAGGGAGAGGGAGAAGCAGGCTCTCCACTGAGCAGGGAGCCTGATGCGGGAATTGATCCCAGGACCCCGGGATCATGACCTGAGCCAAAGGCAGATGCTTAACCAACTGAGCCACCCAGGCACCCCGGTATATATCCTTTTTAAAAAAATAAAATAGGAAAAGAAATATTTTGAAAAGGAGATGAGGTGGGGTACTGCAACCCAGGTACATTCTTGGGCTGATGATTTTTAGAAAGGAATTTATATGGAAGTTGAGGATATGGAAATTGATACCTTTTAAAAATCATCTAAGCCTGGTCATCCCTGGAAAGTCTTCCTGCACTCCCAAGGATAGAGTACCCCACACAGAAGACAACTAGCTGACTTAGAGAAGTCCTCAAGCCCTCTTTCAGTTCTGGCCTCTGCCCCAAATCTGTGCTCCAGGCATTCTGTCTGGTAAACTCTAGCTGCTGCCATTTATACAACAGGCCATGTAGATGCCTGAAAGGCAAAGGGATCAGACTGGGGCCCACCTGGGAGAAATCCCTTGCAGTGGTGGGGTGGAGATGAATTGAGGGGTAAGACAAGAGGGGCCATAAGAGCCTGATTGGGCACCAGGGATCCCAGACTCCAACTTGTGCTCTGGTCTATGGGAGGGTCTGTCCTTCTTGTTGGCATCCCCACCTCCAGTTGCACTGTATTCCTTCCCTCTTTACGGGGCAACTATCATAGGATAAGTTTATAATCCAAACTGTTTCTCACTCACATCCCTGCATCCCCAAGGAACCACTGATCTGTTTTCTGTCGCTATTCTATATATATAAATAACAAAATATTGTGTTTTTATATGCTTTTAAATTCATATAAATGGTATTAGTACATATTCTGAGACTTCCCTTTTTTCACTGGACATTATGTCTTGAGGTCTCTTCATGGCCATAGAGAACTAATATACTTCTTTTTTTAAAATTCTTTTTTTATTGTGGTAAAATATACCTAACAAAATTTTAACCTTTTTTAAGTGTACAATTCAGGGACATTAAGCATATTCATAATTTTATGCCACCATTTCCCCTACCCTATTCCAGGATCTTTTTATCATCTGAAACAAACTCTCTACCTATTAAATAGTAACTCCCCTAATTGAATTTAAATTAAAAAAACTCCCCATTTTCCCTCCTCCAGCTCCTCTTCCTCACATGCCTCTCTTATATTTTCTGTCTCTATGAATTTGCCTTTCTGTCCCTATGAATTTTTCTGTGAAATGGATTTCTGGCTTCTTGCTCTCTAGGTCACCTTTGGTTTTTTTTTTTTTTTTTTTTAAGATTTTATTTATTTGCGAGAGAGAGAATGAGAGACAGAGAGCATGAAAGGGAGGAGGGTCAGAGGGAGAAGCAGACTCCCCGCTGAGCAGGGAGCCCGATGTGGGACTCGATCCCAGGACTCCAGGATCATGACCTGAGCCGAAGGCAGTCGCTTAACCAACTGAGCCACCCAGGCACCCGGTCACCTTTGTTTTTGAAAGATAATTTTGCTGGGCAAATAATTCTAGGTTGGCTTTTTTTTTTTTTTTTTTTTGCATTTTATACACTGTCTTCTAACTTGCATTGTCTCTGATGCAAATCTGTAGGCAGTGACTTTAGTTCTTCTCTATGTAATGTGTCTCTTTGGCTGCTTTTAAGATTTTTCTCTTTATTGTTAGAAAAATTTTGGCCATTATCTCTTCAAATTTTTTTTTTTTGTCACCAGACCCCTCCTTTAGGGACTCAATTACATGTATATTAGGCTTCTTGAGGAGTCCTAAAGCTCACTAATGCTCTGTTCATTTTTTTCCCAATCTTTTCTCTGCATTTCATTTTGGATGGTTTTATTACTGTCTATTTAAGTTCACCAGTCTTTTCTTCTGCCATTAATCCCATCTAGTATAGTTCAATTTGGGCCTTTTAAAGTATCTTCTATCTTTACTTGACATGCCCAATACCTACAGCTTCTTGAGCATATTGGATATAATTATAATAACTTTTAATATCCATTTCTACAAATTCTTTCATCTTTCAGTTCAGGGTCAGTTTCAATTGACTGATGTTTCTCCTGGTGTGGGTCATATTTTCCTGCCTCTTCACATGCTGGGTATATTTTATTGGATCCTGGACATTGTGACTTTGGCGTTATTGGGTGTTGGATATATTTGTATTTTTCTAAATATTTCTGAGTTTTGTTCAGGGATTCATTTAAGTTATTTAGAAACAGTTGATCCTTTGTTGCTTATTTCCAGTATCTTGAATCATTTTTTTCACTTGTTTTATATAGTTTTTTTTTTGTGTTTTAGGTGGAGGGTTAAATCGAGTTCCTATTACCTCATCATCTCCAGAAGTGGAAGTTGAGGATGGGCAACTTGATAGAATAGCATATGCTTCTGTAACCACTGATTTCCACCTCCTAGAAAAAAGGAAGCGAGAAGCCAAAATCCACTACTGTTGTGACTGGGCCTAATATTGAAAGGATGGCCACTTAAACACTATAGCGTTCTTGGACAATTTTTGCAAATCTATATTTTAAGCAATGCAACCCTTCAGAGTGGGGAGTGTGGGAACTTTCACAAGTGGTATGTAGTGTTCTGAACCCAGTATCCAGAGGTGGGTCTGGTGGGAACAGGCTAAGTCTGTAAATCTGTGGCAGACTCAGACATCAGGGAGAGGAGTGTGGTGATGCTATCTCAGACAAATGTTAAAGGTTGCCAACTTTGGTTGTATGCTGTGTTGATTCTTTCAAGTGTGGGGTACTGAATTGAGTCATATGCTAAAATACCTAATATAACTAGTGTCATATATGTGTTTTAAGTTCCACATCTTGTCAGGTTATCTCATAAATAACTGAATCTTGCATATTTATCAAATACTTGAGGTCCAGTGCCCTAATTTGGTTCTTTCTTTTTATAGGTGAAAGAAAATATAGATGCACTGGAAAAAAGACATGATCTGCTGGTTATAATACACAGATTTTATTATCTTGAAATTCATTGACCTGAGCATATCTCACTCTGGCTATATGCCTTTCAGGATGTGAATTTGGACTTTAGTAATAGAGTGGGCCTTGAGAAATAGCTTTTCCTCCTATCTTTGTTTCATGATGACTCTTCATGGAATGTTTTACTTCTGAGTTACATGTCCTGCTTTATCAGGCATTAAACAGTTGGCCCAGAAAGGTAATACTTGAACCACAGACATACAGTCCAATAAAAACAAGATAGATTTGAGTATAGGTAATGTCAGTAATTAACTCCCATTTTCACACTTCTTTGTGATTATTCAAAAGTATCAATCTCTAGGTAAATACTGAATACAGGTGCTTTCTTCACCTGGTCTAGGTTTCAACCAACAGCAAACAGGTACTGGTCTGGCAAAAAGACAATGTCTAGCAGAAGGGAAAGATTGATTTTTTAAAATATAGTTATAATGATACTTTTAACAATAGTTAATTCCATTCATGGCATTTAGTCAAAGCACAATAATAGAAGCCACATGTTTAATGGACCAAGCATACTATGAGTCATTTTAAGTATACGATCTTTAGTTTTCCTATTATCCTCACAATATAGATAATAGGCATGCAGAGAGCGATAAATAGATATGTATACACACACACACATGCATATATATACATATGAATGACATATTACACACATTGATATGTGAAAATTTCATTATTTTTTATGTTGCTTTTTTATTTTTGGCTTATAAGTAAATCAACTTCTGTAGAAACAAAAGTTTTTTTAACCTATGTAAAAAATGGTATGTAATGGTATGACTTTCACTTTCATAAATGTGGCAAAATGGGAGAAATTTGGGTAACTGAGAAAGTGAGTCTCTGAATGAATTACTTTATTTCTTTGAGGCAAACTAAAACTTTGCTTTTGGACTAGAATGTTACTTTGCTATCAGACTCACTTTTATAAAAATGCTGCAGTAAACATTTTTTCTAAAACATCTTCATTGAGATATAATTTATTATTTAAAGGGGTTTTTAGTATATTCACAGAGTTGCACAACCATCACCACAATCAATTTTAAAACATTTCATCACTCAAAAAATAAATCCTGTGCTCATTAGCATTCACTACCTATTTCCCCCTAAGCTCTTTACCCCCCACAGCCCTTAGACCTAGGTAACCACTAATCTACTTCGTGTTTCTATAGATTTGCCTAATATAGATATGTCATATCGCTATTTGTTCAATTGATGGACGTTTGGGTTATTTCCATTTTTTGCTGGTTATGAGTAATATCGCTATGAACATTTAGTTACAACTTTTTGTGTGGCCATATGTTTTCATTTCTCTTGGGTATATGCCTAGGCGTAGAATTGCTGGGTCATATGGTAAGTATGTTTAATCTTTTGAGGAACTACTGAACTGTTTGCCAAAGTGGCTGCACCATTTTACATTCCCACCAGCAGTATATGAGGGTTGGTTCCAGTTTCTTTACATCCTCACCAATACTTGTTATTATCAGTGTATTGAGTGTTGATCCAAAAATGGTGTATCTGTGTAACCTGATTGAATCATTTTGACTCACTATTTTTCATCTAGCATTTTAAAGATATCAATAACACTAAGTTATAAAGTGGGTATATGAGAGAACCGGTCTTTCTTTTATGTAGATTATACTCAGAAAGTATATCAGAAGAAAAGATTTCATCCATAGTAACAACAAAAATTTTTTTTTAAATCTAGAAATAAACTTTAAAGAAATGTGAAGAGGGATGTCTGGGTGGCTCAGTCAGTTAAGCATCTGCTTTCTGCTTGGGTCATGATCCCAGGGTGCTGGGATCGAGTCCTGCATCGGGCTTCTTGCTCAGAGAGGAGCCTGCTTCTCCCTCTGCCTGCTGTTCCCTCTGCTTGTGCTCTTTCTCTCTCTGACAAATAAATAAATGAATAAAATCTTTAAAAAATTAAAAATAAATGTGAAGAAACCATGTAAAGACACTGAAACAAAAACAACTGGATGCCATAAGCAAAACTTAAAATGAATGGGGTTAGGAAGAAGCATCGTGTAAAATGAGAGCTCCCTACAGATCAATCTATAAAGCGCATGATCCTTCCAAAAAATTCTAATGGGAATTTTAAAAAACTGACAATTTCATTTGGAAAAGTAAACAGGAAAATTCTGAAAAAGGAAATGTAAAAAGGGAAGAATTTTCCTAATTTTGTGTGTTAGAAAACACCATAATCACAGATATAAGAGCAGTAACAACTGACAGAAAATATTTGTAACATTTACAAAGGATTGCTATCTCTAATATAAAATAATTAGGTCAAAAAAATAGATGAAAAACCTACTTAAACAAGTGTAGATAGCTAATTCATAAATGACCAAAAAAAGCTCAAAAATTACTAATAATTTAAAAAATCAAAGATTTAAAAATAAGACATTTTCACCTATCAGATTAGAAGAGATTTAAAATTTAGTAATTACTTATAGGGAGTTAGGAAAGATATGCTGTTGATTGTGTATATGATAACCTTTTGGAGTTCCTGTCATTCTAAATTTTGGAATAATTGTCAAAATTTTAAATGGGGGCACTTTATTTTATTTTTTTAAAGGTTTATTTTAGAGAGAGAAAGAGCAGGAGCAGGGAGAGGGACAGAGAGGGAGGGAGAAGGATAGGGAGATAATCCCAAGCAGACTCTATGCTGAGAACGGAGCCTGTCGCATGGCTCGATCTCGCAACCCTGAGATCATGACTTGAGCCGAAATCAAGAGTTGGAAACTTAACTGACTAAGCTGCCCAGGCACCCCAAATGGGCACACTTTAAACCAATCAATCCTACTTTTAGGAAATCATCATGAGAAGTTATTCAGACACACAAATACTTCAAGAATATTTGCTATATTATTCACTAATAAAAAAGATTGAAGTACTGATACATTGTACAACGTGGATGAACCTTGAAAACATGTTCAGGGAAAAAAGACAGACATGAAAGACCACATTCTGTATGATTCCATTTATATGAAATGTCCAGAAAAGGCAAATCTAGGTACTGAAAATAGATTAGTGGTTGCCTAGGTCTGGCAGTAGGAGGAGAGTTTGGGGGGAAATGGAGAGTGACCACTATGGGCAAGGGGCTTTTTTGAGGAGGAGATAATGAAAATGTTCTAAAATTAATTATATTGATAGTTGACAGCTCTGTGAACATACTTACAACCATTGTACACTTCAAATGGGTAAGTTGAATGCTATGTGAATTATATCTCAATAAAGATATTATTAAAAATTAGGTTATCCTTAAGCTTTTCATAAAATGTGAAATATTACCTCCTGAGGTAAGGCTGTTCCGAATAGGTGGCATTTGTCCTGGGTCTTGTAAAGATTCACAGAATTTCACGATTCAACTTAAAAGATGGTAGTAAGTTGTTGGTTCCATAACAACTCACCTCAAAGTGTAGTAGCTTTAAAAAAACCCCACCACTTTATTTATTTATTTTTTTTAAAGATTTTATTTATTTATATGAAGAGAGAGAATGAGAGAGAGCACATGAGAGGGGGGAGGGTCAGAGGGAGAAGCAGACTCCCTGCCGAGCAGGGAGCCCGATGCGGGACTCGATGCGGGACTCGATCCGGGGACTCCAGTATCATGATCTGAGCTGAAGGCAGTCGCTTAACCAACTGAGCCACCCAGGCGCCCCCCACCACTTTATTTTTTAATCTCTCCCACTTCTTTTTTTTTTTTTTTATTAATTAATTTTTTTTTTAAGATTTTATTTATTTATTTGACAGAGAGAGATACAGCGAGAGAGGGAACACAAGCAGGGGGAGTGGGAGAGGGAGAAGCGGACTTCCCGCTGAGCAGGGAGCCTGATGTGGGACTCGATCCCAGGACCCTGGGATCATGACCTGAGCCGAAGGCAGTCGCTTAACCGACTGAGCCACCCAGGCGCCCAATCTCTCACACTTCTGTGAGTTGACTGGCTCTGCTGGTCTCACAAGAGGTCTCTCATGCAGTGGCAACCAGAGGACAGCTGGGTCTGGAGTCATGCAGGCTCACCAGGGATGCTGGCCTGGTTCGTTCTCTCTCCCTCTCTGTGTAGTCTCATCACAAGGAGGAGGTATCTCATTGATTTTCATTTTCTTAATGATTAGTGATGTTGAACATCTTTGTGTGTGCTCATTGGCCATTTGTATATCTTCTTTGGACTAATGTTCATTTTTTTTCTTGCCTGTGCTTTTGGTGTCAAATCCAAGAAATCATTGCCAAATCCAATGTCATGAAGCTTTCTCCCTATGTTTTCTTCCCAGGATTTTATAGTTTTAGCTCTTAAATTTAAGTCTTTCATCCATTTTGAGTTAATTTTTGTGTATGGTATAAGATAAAAGTTCAACTTTATTCTTTTGCATATGGTTATGTTTGGATATTTTATAGTGAATTTTTGTTAGTCTTTATAGGTTTATAATGGTATTGTGATTATAGGAAGGAATTTTATTTTATTTTTTTATTTTTCTAAAGATTTTATTTATTTATTTATTTGACAGAGAGAAACAGCTAGAGAGGGAACACAAGCAGGGGGAGTGGCAGAGGGAGAAGCAGGCTTCCCGTGGGGCAGGGAGCACGTGGAGCAGGGAGCCCAATGCGGGGCTTGATCCCAGGACCCTGGGCAGACGCTTAATGATTGAGCCACCCAGGCGCCCCTATAGTAAGGAATTTTAATCTAGAGTTACAGGGTTTTGTTCAGAATGATAAGGTAGAAGGGAATAAGTGAGTGGATATGTAGGGGGAATCCAGATTTGGTAATATGTTTGAAAATTTCCCAAATGAGGGGCACTTGGGTGGCTCAGTTGGTTAAGTGCCTGACTCTTGATATCAGCTCAGATTTTGATCTCAGGGTCATGAGTTCAAGTCCTGCACTGGGCTCCAGGCTGGGAGTGGAGCCTACTTTAAAAAAAAAAAAAGAAAAAGAAAAAGAAAATTTCCAAAATGAAAAGTTAAAAAGGAGAGTTAGTAAACCAGGAGAATGGTGTTTAGAAACCTAGGTGCATGTTGGTGGAGGGATGGGGTAACTGGGTGACGGGCATTAAGGAGGGCATGTGATGTAATGAGCACTGGGTGTTATATGCAACTGATGAATTACTGAACTCTACATCTGAAACTAATGATACACTATATGTTAACTAATTGAATTTAAATAAAATAAGTTTAAAAAAAGAAACCTAGATGCAGAGTTTCTATAAATAGTCAGTGGGCAACTTTGTTAGATGCTATAGAGAGGTCCATTAGAGTAAAGACAGAAAAGGTCCTGTTGATTTTAGTGGCTCTTTTCATGACCTTGGATATAACAGTTTTAGTAGAGTGTGTGGACTAAAACCGGTTAGCGGAATTTTGAGAGGATAGGAACATGGAGAAAGCAGGGTGGGGTCACTCTTGATATATATATATATACATATATATATATATTTTAAAGATTTTATTTATTTATTTGAGAGAGAGAGCACATGAGAGGGGTTAGGGTCAGAGGAAGAAGCAGACTCCCTGCCGAGCAGGGAGCCCGATGCGGGACTCGATCCAGGGACTCCAGGATCATGACCTGAGCTGAAGGCAGTCGCTTAACCAACTGAGCCACCCAGACCCCCAGGTCACTCTTGATATTAAGAAAAGTTATTTCTAATAAATCTAAAAGATTATAAACCTCTGACTAAACTCACGAAAGAAAAGTATGAGGTCAAAACCCGAAGGCCCTTCTTCCCCTTCTTCTCACCCACCCCCTCCAGTTTCAGTCTTCAGTTTGCTCTTGAGACATGTGGCTACTGAATGAATGGCATGGCAGCCTGAGTGTGAGGGAGATTATTGAGAGGGAGACTCAGACATGCCTTTGCCTGAGAAGAGCTAGTGGAAGGAAAGAAAAAATGAAAACGGAACTGAAGGGGACTAATGGGATAAGGCCCAGAGAAGATAAAAGGAAGAGATTCAATAAGGGAGTCTCCAAGTTGGAGAAAGGTATAGAAGCACTCATTTCTCCGAGACTGCAGGAAAGGAGATGGCTTCATTTTTCTCTCTTGAGTAATAGACATAGTTCTCTGCTGAGAGTGATTGAGGTTTGGATAAGGTTGGTGGCATCTTGTGTGTGGTCACATTTGGTGTAACCACAGGAATGTGCAAAAGCATTGCAGTGTGGAGGACCCAGCTCAGGCCCCAACTATGATCAAAATGACTTTTTCATTGAGGAATGCCATCATCTGGGGAGATGTGCCATCTCATTGTTTACCAGGGATGACTCAGTTCTTTGGCTGGTTGACTAGGGAGGTGTTTCTCCCTTGGCCTTTTTGTGGGTAAGTTTACTAAAACTATGCATTCACATTTAAAAGCAGCTCAAGCAGGACTGCTCTTCAGTCCAAATTTAGTAGCTGTGCTTCCTTTCTGTGAGCCTCTTGGGTGAGGAAAGGCTCTCAGGTGAAGGAAAAATTTGACAGAATGATTACATGGAGGCCTCTAACCAACCATATTATGGCAGTGAAACCACTTTCACTTCCTCCTTTGAAGAGGTAGGTAACAGAAAGCTTGTCCCTGGCCATTAGTCATATTGTAGTAACAGTCCAGATGTGGTCAGGGTAGATTCCGTTTGCTATATTTTGAATATACATGTTATTGAGAATTAAGTGGTTTTTATATGTATCAAATTTGGTATCGATGAGCCTCATGTAATATTTTGTAGTGATAGAAATGGAAGTTATGTTACCTACTTTAGAAAATAGAATTGTCTAAATAAATATCTAAAATTTGTCCTTGTCAGATACTTCTCTATGTGTATATATATATAGTTGTTTTTCTCAAGATTTTATATAATGGGAATTGTTATTGCTCAAGATTTTATGCAATGAAAATTGTTTATTAAACATTACATTTTAGAGGATTTAAAAAGTGAGCTTTGCTTTATTTTTTATATTTTTTAGGAGACCCGTGTACAGTATCATCTCAGTTGGAGTTAGAAGAAGCCTTTAGGCTTTATGAGCTAAACAAGGATTCTGAACTCTTGATTCATGGTAAAGGAGTAGTCATTTCTTACTCTTCTAGAGCTATAATTTTTTTTTTTTTAAATAACCCTATATTCTTGACCATTTTAAAACATAATTCTGATGTCTTTTTCTAATCTCTATCCCTCACTGCTATGTAATTGTTCATATTTAGTAGCTTCTCAAATGCTAGAGAAAATAAAATCAATTGTCTTATAATATTGGGAAATTTGTTATTTGGGTATGCCTTCATGGATATTAAACTGATCATCTCTCAAGTGTTTCACAGCAAAGTTTAGGAGAGAATTTAAAATTGAGTGCCTAGTAGAATTTTAAGTCATTCCCTTGCAGTTTGGTAATGTATGCAAATAATAATCTCCAAAGAGAAGGTATCTGAAATGTCCTTTCTTTTATTTGAGGGTTAACAGTGAAACTACTTACATAGTTATAGAGATTAGTGTGTTAAACATCTGCAGGCCCACAAGCTGGATAGTGGTATAGAAGAGACGAAACTCAGCCATCATGTAATGGTGCATTGTAGACCTGGGTATAAAATCTAGGTATTCTGCTTCCAAGTCAATGTTCTTTTCATTCTACTATGCTACCCCTCAAATTTTTTATGTCGTGTAAAACCCACTTATATATTGCATTTCATTGGCAATATTTCATGTAACATTTTTAGGGGACCAGACGTATAGAACTCTTTAAAACTTTAACAAAGGGCGCCTGGGTGGCTCAGTTGGTTAAGCGACTGCCTTCGGCTCAGGTCATGATCCTGGAGTCCCTGGATCGAGTCCCGCATCGGGCTCCCTGCTCAGCAAGGAGCCTGCTTCTCCCTCTGACCCTCCCCCTTCTCATGTGCTCTCTCTCTCATTCTCTCTGTCTCAAATAAATAAATAAAAAATCTTTAAAAATAAATAAATAAATAAATAAATAAATAAATAAATAAAACTTTAACAAATATAAATCTCCCATAAGTATAATGAGTCAGCCCCTTGTTATGATTCCCATGTACTTTTCTTTATAGTGTGTTTTTTAAAAATCAGTAGCTTAATATTTTTCTACCTTCAGAGTTTGACCTAGTGATTCCTAAGGGATCCATAATGTAACTTATTGAGGTCCTAGCAGAACTTCAGAAGTCATCCATTTTTGGAGTCATCTCTTTCTAGAATAAAACTACAGTAAATGTTTAAAGAAGTGAATTTATCAATAGTATTAACAGTTTGTTTTAAGTTTTTATTATTTTTATACCATATCACAGAACTGTTTTTAGAAGTTAGCTTATATTTCAACTTTTAAGAATATATTGGGACCTGAGCTTCTCATACATCGTGTTTTGTGTTTTTTTTAAGCCATGTCCTTTTGTACATCACAGACTACAAATAGTTGGCTAGTTCGTAAATACACTATGTCTTTATATTCTGTCTCTTTATAAAAATGGTCTGAATTAGCCTGTTTATAAATTTATAGTTCCTAAGATAAAACTTACATTTTTTGGATTTGGGTACTCTTAGTGGTGTAAATTTTTTCCTAAATTCAGTATACATCTTTTAAGAACTGTAATGGTTTATGTTCATATTTGTATATATTTTTGTAATTCAGTTTTAATTTTTCATTGTAGCAAACTTGACAGTACAACAAAGATTTAGGGAAATAGTAGTTAATGATTTCTCTAAGGACAAAAAAAAAATCAATTGGTAACATAACAGGGACTAGCATGAATAATTTGAGCTTCTAGTGCGCTTGATTTTGGCTGTTCACTTTCATGAAAACTTCTTTCATATAGCCTTGATAAATGAATCCCTTGAAAAAATATTACTGACCACATGCTAAAAGAGGGTCAGGTTGAAATTTGGGTCAATTTTTTTGATATTAGAAATTAAAATTCTATGTAATTTGTATGTTTTAAATTTGCTATATTAATTTAATTTCTTTTCTTTCAGTCTTCCCTTGTGTACCAGAACGTCCTGGAATGCCCTGTCCAGGAGAAGACAGTGAGTGTGTATATACTTCATATTTTTGAGTGTAGAGTTACTTATGGCACAATGGCACAAGTGAAAGGAAATCAGAAATAGAACTTTTAGTCTGTTTGATTTCTTTTCCATTCTTTAGTCTAATTTAGACTATCTTAGCAACTGCCTAAATTCTCTGCTTTTGCCAGATGAAAATCAGGCAGTTCTTAGTTACAAGTTACTGACGTAAGTGTCTGTTGTGCATTTGAAAGGAAAATTAAGTGAATTTTAAGTCATGTTCCTTTCTGGTTTTTAATTTTGGAAATTTTCAAACCTATGGAGAAGTTGAAACAACATTGAAAACAAAGACACAAAGATATCTTTGCCTTCATTGACCAATTATTAACATTTTCTGTGTTTGCTTTATCTCTGCATCTGTGTGTGTTCACACATAGGCATACATGTATATACATAAGAAACATGCTTGTTTTATTTTTATTTTTTTAGTGTACCATTTGAAAGTAACGTGATGCTTCCTCTCTAAATACTTGAGCATGTGTAGTTAGAAATTGTTAGGGATTTTCTTTTGAATGTCTAGGCTGATAGTTATCATTAGTGAGAAGAACTAAAAGAGTCAACTCTCTGGTCTGATGGAACTTAAATACGTAAACTTACTTACAATCATAAGTTACTGCTTTTGATATTCAGAATAACTTATTAGTTGTGGATATTACTCATTTTCATTTCTGGTTTCTGCACATGGCCATGACTTTAGAAAGAATAGTGGTGTTTTCCTTTGAGTTAAGTAAAGTAGTTCTAAACTTTTAGTTCTTTGTTGTTGTTTTTTAAGATTTTATTTATTTATTTGAGAGAGAGAAAAAGAGAGAGAGCACAAGCAGGGGGAGCGGTAGGCAGAGGGAGAAGCAGGCTCCCTGCTGAGCAGGAAGCCTAATGTGGGACCCAGTCCCAGGATCCTGGGATCATGACCTGAGTCGAAGGTAGGCGCTTAACCGACTGAGCCACCCAGGCGCCCCAGTTCTGTGACTCTTCCTGAAACTTGGTGAAAAGGAAAAATTAAACAGCTATGAATATTTATATAGAGTTGAATGGGGGCCATGTACTATATAGGAAATGGGGAAATTTAAGGAAGTAGGTAGAACCCTGAAGCAATAGTGAAAAATTTAGGTCTGGATTCAGTTAAGAATATTTTGCCGGAGTTCCAATGATGGGTGGATCAAAGACTGGGCCACCCAGGCACCCCTAGGTTAAGATACGATTAACAGAAACTTTCTGCTTTGGTTACTCCTAACAGAGTAAATAAATAAATAAAAATAAAAGCATCTATATTTATTTATTTATTTATTTCAAGATTTTATTTATTCATTTGAGAGAGAGAGCACAAGCAGGGGGAGAGGCAGGGGGAGAGGGAGAAGCAGACACCCCACTGAGCAGAGAGTCCCAGCGTGGGGCTCGATTCCAGGACCCCCGGATCATGACCTGAGCTGAAGGCAGTCGCTTAACCATCTGAACCATCCAGGCGCCCCAAGCATCTGTATTTACAGTTCTGTATTATGCTATCTTAAGATTTCTAATTCAGAGCATTTCAACTCGTTTTTTCTATCTTAATTTTAAATGGTAAACCCAGTGCTACATCTGCTTTAAAATATGAGTTTAGAAACCTAATGGACTCTTTCTACCAGTATATTAACTATCGCTGTGGAATATTAATGACTAATAGACAATATGTATAATAGTGATTGACTTACTTAACCAGAATTACACAGGTCAACTAGATTTGGTCTTATGGAACCTCTTAGTTTGTTTAGAAAAAGTATTAATATAAAAACCATTGGATTAAAGATTAATGGGGAGGGGCGCCTGGGTGACTCAGTTCGTTAAGCCTCTGACTCTGATTTCAGCTCAGGTCATGATCTCAGGGTTAGGAGATCAGCCCCACCTTAGTTCAGTGCTGGGCGTGGAGCCTGCTTAAGATTCTCTCTCTCCCTCTCCTTCTGCCCTCTCCCCCTCTAAAAAAAAGATTAATGGGGAAGATATTCTTGTGGTTGCAAAGTGTCCCTTTTAGAGCATCTATGAAAGTAAGTAAAATGTACCTTTACAATGAAGAGAAGAAACAATCACTGCCTTTAACAGGGTGGTTGAACTGGGAGTCAGCAATCTGACATTTGTTTATCTGTTGATGTGATACAAGCAATACATATCACCTATATATTATTTTTGCCAAAAATATTTGATACTGATTCTAATGAGGAAACAGACAAATCCGGAATGTAGGACATAATATAAGACAACTGCCTGGACTCTTTTAAAAAAAAAATCAACATCACAAAGAATAAACAACAGCAAATATGGCAGCATGACCATTTCAGCATACATTCATGAGACAAAAAAGGTATAGCAACCAAAGGCAATGCTTGAGTCTTGATTGGATCCTGGAGAGAAAAAGAAAGCTATGAAAGATACTTTGAGGGCAAACAGGGCTATTTGCATTTGAGCTGTCTATCAGATGATATTGAATTAATGTTGATTTTCTAAGACATGGTAATGGTATTAGGGTTAAGTAGAATTAGGGGAAACGCCCTTAATCTAAGGCAGTGAGTGGATACTTAGGTGTTTAAGGGTGAAGTGTTATATCTGCAACTTACTTTTAAATGATGCAGACGTAAAAAAGGCATGTGTATAGAGAGGAAAGCAAATGCGGCATAATGTTAGATATTGGTAAGTCTACGTGAAGGATGCAGCTGTTTATTATTCTGTTCTTTCAACTTTTCTGTGGGCTTAAGATTTTTCAAAATTAACGGTTGGGGGAAATTTTTTTTTTTTTAATTTTATTTATTTTACTTTTGTAAGAGAGTGAGAGAGTGAGCATGAGCGGGGGCTGGGGGCAGAGGGGGCAGAGGGAGAAGCAGACTCCCCCACTATTCAGGGAGCCCAATTCGGGACTTGATCCCAGGACTCTGGGATCATGACCTGAGCTGAAGGCAGACACTTAATCGACTGAGCCACCCAGGCGCCCAAAAATTGGGAAAATTAAAAGATAGAGAAGACTGAATAGTAATTTTTAATACATTTTTACTCCATGGGCTTTGTTTTCATTTAGTCCCTTGGTGAATCTATTTTATTTTTTTCACTTTCAGGTTTTTATCAGAATATTTTTTTCTTGAAGTGAATATCATGAAAAAAAATCACAGACTTAATTATAAAAAGACTTTTATTCACAGTTGCTCTTTTTTCTTTTTTTAACTTTTTATCTCTCTTTAGAATCCATCTACCGCAGAGGTGCACGCCGCTGGAGAAAGCTTTATTGTGCAAATGGCCACACTTTTCAAGCCAAGCGTTTCAACAGGGTAAACCTTAGTTTGTTAAATATTAATAATTTGAGATAACTGTTTTTTTCCTCAGTACTGTGAAAGAAAGGTAGTCTTGTTTTCCCTTTTAAAGGAGTCAGTAGGGTGACAACATTCCCAGTTTGCCTGGGGCAGTATCCCTGTTATCTTGAGGTAATTTTTAATAGCATCTCCTTTCACTCTTAATACCCCTGACTGAATTATATAGTTACCTTAGCTAAAAGAAAGTTGGCTTTTTTACTATAATTCCAGACAACCAGAAAATAAGCAAAGTTTATTTTGCAAACCTTTTAGTGTAATTTTAACTTCCACTGTTTCAAAAATAATAATTGCAAACCATTTACCTAGCTTTTACTATGTACCAGGTACTTTTCCAAATGCTTGACATCTATTGACCCATTTAATCTTTACAACAACCTTGTGAGATAGGTACTATGTATTTCTGTTCTATAGATGAAAAAGCTGAGGTGTGGGGCGGTTAAATAACTTGCCCAGGATGACACAGCTAGTAAGTGGCAGAGCCAAGGTTTGAAAGAAGTCGATTGTTTTTAACTACTCTTGATACCTACAAATACATGGACCCCATTTCCATTGTAAAAGTAGTGCCATGTTCTGAATTCATTCACGTAAATAAAAGCTACGACCCGAGGTTCCCAAAATCCTTTTCCCAGTAGCCCTGATACTTAAAAAGCTTTGAAATGAGCAAGTCACTTCAGGAATTGCTCTGAGAGCAGGGCTTTGGTTTGACCTCTGACCAGTCTGGAAGGTTTATGTTTGCTTGGGAGTCTTTGCATAGCTTTTTCTGCCTATGTTTTTCAAGTTTAATTCACTTTTACTATTTTCAATACTCTGAGTTTATGTGAAGACTAAAAATTCTTGAACTTACAACAGAAAACAACATGGTTGCAGATTTCATTCTTGCAAATAAAACTCTTTTCTGTTTATTTTTCTGTGACCATCATAGCTTTGGAAAAGTTATGTATGATGAAGGGAATTGAGTTAGAGAAGAAAGCCACTTATTTTCACTTTTTTTGTTTGTTTGTTTGAGAGAGCAAGTGAGTAGATGGGGTGGGAGGGGCAGAGGGAGAGGAAGAGAGAGAATCCCAAGCAGGTTCCACACCCAGCATGGAGCCCTGACACAGGGCTAGATTCTCACCACCCTGAGATCATGCCCTGAGCCGAGATCAAGATTCAGACACTTAAACTGACCCCTTATTTTCATTATTTTATCAGCAAACTGTTGGCAAATGATTATGACTTTTTATTTGTTAATAAAATACTGTTGAATTACTCTCTCCAGCGTGCCCACTGTGCCATCTGTACTGACCGAATATGGGGACTTGGACGTCAGGGATATAAGTGCATCAACTGCAAACTCCTGGTTCATAAGAAGTGCCACAAACTTGTCACCATCGAATGTGGGCGGCATTCTATGCCACCGGTAAGACACAACTGTCTTATTTTAATAGAACATTTTCAGTAACACTGCTAGGACAGAGGGCTAAAATACAGAGGTGGTAAGGAATCACAGTTCAACAGTGTTGTTACAGAATGTAACTTTACAGTCCAGTTGACATATTGTGAGTTTTGGAATTGTTATTATAAATTTGTTTATGGTATGTAGTTAACTTCTTAATTTAATCTGCTACAAAATCTGGTTAAATTAGGAAGAGGTAGGGAGAACTATTTAAGAGACTTTTTTCTCTTAAGATAAACTCATTAGTTTGTAGCTCTCATTGTTTTAGCATCTACACTAAACAGAGATCAGGTAAGAACAGTCAGAGGCTTCATGTTTGCTATTTAAAGTGTGCGATTACTGGGGAGTTTTTGAATTTAAAATTTTTATTTTCACTTTCTATTTTATTTTATTTCTTATTTTTTAAAGATTTTATTTATTTATTTGACAGAGACACAGTGAGAGAGGGAACACAAGCAGGGGGAAGTGTGAGAGGGAGAAGCAGGCTTCCTGCTGAGCAGGGAGCCCGATGTGGGGCTCGATGCAGGGCTCGAACCCAGCACCCTGGGATCATGACCCGAGCCGAAGGCCAGACGCTTAACGACTGAGCCACCCAGGCACCCCTCGCTTTCTATTTTAAATATGCAGTTACAACATGTTCGTAATAGAAAATATAGATAAATAAAGAAAAATTACATAAAAATCCCCCATGAGATCTACTGTCTAAAGGTAATTGTCTTCTGGTGTATATCCTTCCAGAACTTTTTCTTTGCAAATTTATATGCATAAATACTTGAAATTTTCCATATAGAAAATTTCTATATGGAAGATTTTCTATATGGAAAAATTTTAAATATTTTTGTAGATATAAAAGTATAATGAACTTCCGTATACCAGTCACCCGGCTTCAATAGGTACCAGCTCATGACCAGTCCTATTTCAGCTATGCCCCCACCCATATAACCTGCTTTCATCCTGTATTATTTTGCAACAAATCTAAAAGATAAGGACTCTTTAAAAACTAAAAAGAAAATTCCTTGTTCAATGTTCAAAATTTAATTTGCCTCATAAATGTGAAAATTTTGTTTTTACAGTTTTCATTCTGAATCAGGATCTAAATGTAGTCCATATCTGCAGTTGACTGATATGTGTCCTAGATATTTTTTAACTTACTGATTCTTCCATCTCTCTCTCTCTCTTTCCCCCACTCCTTAAAATTTAAATATAGCAGAAATTATGTTGTCATTTGAAGTGTTACAGTATTTTTCTCTTTGCTTCTTTATGGTTATGTTTAAAATGTTCCCCTGTCCTCTTTAATTTCTGTGTATTACAGTTGGATCTAGAAGTTTTGTAGATTGTTTTTGAGACTGCTTCATAGAAGGTGGAGTGTTTATCAGAATGTGCATAATGTTTGAGTCTCATTCTTTTACATAGTTTTTAACAAAAGTGAGATATATATGCTGTTTTCTAACCCATTTTTTTCACTTAACTTTATATTTTGGTCACCTTTCCATATCTATCTATATCCTTATCAATTTTAGAATAATATTTTGTTATATATCTATGTCATAATTTACTTAACCTGTTCCCCATGATTGTACATTTGAGCTGTTTTCTACATTTTCCTGTAAAGAAAATCATAAATGAACTTTCTGGTAAATAAATCTTACTATTTCCTTAAGGATCCAGAAGTAAATTATTGGCTTAAAGGATATGCATTTTTAAAAAGATCTGAATGCAGGGGCCTGGGTAGCTCAGTTAGTTAAGCATCTGCCTCTTGATTTCAGCTCAGGTCATGATCTCAGGGTTGTGAGTTCCATGCTGTGTATGGAGCCTGCTTAGGATTCCCTCTTTCCCTTTCCCTCTGTCTCCTCCCTACCCCGCCTGAAGAAAAAAAAAAAAAGATCTGGATGCATCTTTCTAAATTGTCTTCTAGAATGAGTACACCATATTTATTCATAGTATCTTCTTTGGACATTGTGAATGTAGGTTATTATTGGTGGCTCTTTGGCATTAGAATTATTTAGCTAGTTCATATAAGCTCAGGAGGGGGTTTGTCGTTAGGGAGGTGAAAGTCTCATCTTAAGGAAAAAAACAAGGCCAAAAATTGTGAACATTATTTAGGTTACTGTTGATGTTCTTGAATATTCTTTTTTTTTTAAAAAGATTTTATTTATTTATTTGACAGAGAGATAGCGAGAGAGGGGAACATAAGCAGGGGGAGTGGGAGAGGGAGAAGCAGGCTCCCCGCTGAGCAGGGAGCCCGATGCGGGGCTCCATCCCAGGACCTTGGGATCATGACCTGAGCCGAAGGCAGACGCTTAACCTACTGAGCCACCCAGGCACCCCAAGTTATATTCTTTCAAGTTTAAATTTTAATATGCTGTGTCTCGTTGAAATAATGTTTCTGAATTTATAGTGGTATTGGGATTTAGAAAGAACCCACTAAGTTACTGTGTCTTTGGAAATGTTTGCAGGAACCAATGATGCCCATAGACCAGTCATCCATGCATTCAGACCATGCACAGACAGGTAAGAATGACACTGGCAGGAACCATTGTTCATCAACAGAGTATCATTTAAAGACTTCTTTAGGTGATTCTTTAACTTAAGTTTAAAACCAGTTTTGTTCTTCCCAAATTAAAAGTTAGTTAACCCTATTTTGCAGTGGTACTGTCAGTCACAATATTTAACATATACTTTTGGCATTTTAAGAAGACAATTGTGTAAACTACAACAAATGACTCTTTTCTCTAATTCAGATAAATTTCTTCTAAGACTTTTTTTAAATTGAGCAAACCAGTTTTTTTCAACAATGAAACATACTGATTTTGTGGGTCTTGTTGAATGTTTGGGTGATCTGTTTTTATTAAAAGCTTTATTATCAGAAGTGAAATTATGTAAAAGACACAAAGATGCAGTATTGAAAATTCAAAATAGATCATGTGAGCTCAGATGTCAAATAGATACAGAACCTTAAATATATATCTGCGAAGTTTGGGGAGCAATTAACTGGGCAGAGCGTACTGATCTCAGATGAATCCAGAAAGGGAAGGTGAGGGAGTTTTTCTGGAAGGACAGAATATAGTTTCTTGTTCATGCAAGAAGCTGGTTATATGAAATGTGGGGGTTTTTTTTGCCTGAAGTAGCTTTAAGGAATAGATACCTAGAGTTCAATCTTTGTCAGTTCTTTACTTGACCTATGTGGTTTGGTAGTTAGGAACATGAGTATGAAGTATGAAGGAAGTGAGGAGTAAAAACCAAAGGCACCTATCTCTATGCCTTAGTCATATTAAAATAACTGAATAAGGTTTATAGAGTCACCCTTATAGAAGGAATTGATTAATTTGTGAAGAGGAGAAACATTTTCAAAATACCAAAAATATTTGTTAAAATCAGTACTTGGCTGCTAATTGGTTCTTGCTCTCCCCTCTCATTAAAGATTAGGATTTAACTCACGAAGACATACAATTTATTACTAGTAGACAGATACTCAATTTTAAATAACGAAAACTTATTCTGAAAAACTTAAATCATGAGAACATTTTAAGTCAAACTCAGTTAATGGGTGCTATGTTTTTCTTTTTTTTTTTTTTTTTCTTTTTTCCCCCCATGTTTGGGATTGTGTTTTCAGTAATTCCATATAATCCTTCAAGTCATGAGAGTTTGGACCAAGTTGGTGAAGAAAAGGAGGTAAGATAATTAGTTTCATTTTATATTACATCATCAGCTTTTTAATAAGACTTGACAGTTAAAAAATATGACAATTAACTTGCTTAGATTTTAAATCATAATGGTAAAATGCAGGAATGATGTTTAATGATGCTAAAGTTTTATTCTGATTTAATCTAATAATTATTAATTTCATTTAAATTAAATCTGGTGAGATAACTTCTCTTCTTTTTTTAACAAGAGAAAATAAAATTTAATAGCATACAGGGATAACTTATTTCATTTTAAGATAGCATAACCTAAAAAATATAATTAAGAATGAGGTTTAGAATACTTGGTAGTATTGTTAAGATATATTATAAATCCTTCCATCTTATGAGCTAATTGTTTATTTAAAGTATAAATGATAAGCATCTTAACTGCTATTTTTTCTATTAAACATTTGATCAGCTTTTAAAGCAATAGGTTTTTAATTAAAATGTCTAATTAAAATTTTTTTTTTTTTAAAAAAAAGCTTGTAGTAAAAAAGATTTATCATGCCTCACACCTTCGACTCCCACTTTGACTTCTGAGAGGCAACTCTTTTTAATCATTTGTAGTTGTGCCTATAATGTTTATACCTCTGTTTTTCAGTTTTCCAACTTTATATATTTTAGGCCATCAAGATTTAGTTCACAGTACCTCCCCCTTTTCCCTTCTCTTTCGTTTGATAGGTGCATTATGTTTTACTCATGGTTACCTTAAAAAAAAAAAACCCAACGTTTTATTATGGAAGATTTCAAATGTAATTAGAAGTAAACAGAGTAGTATAACAAAGCCTCTTTATCCATTACCCAGATAAAACAAATTATCAGTATACAGCCAGTGTTGTTTTGTCTACCCACTTCCTTCACTCCTGTATTACCTTGAAGCACATCTGTTGATTCCGTATTTAATCTCATATCTTAGTTTTTTGTTCTATTTAAGTCAATACCTTGACTCTCCTTTAGCTATTCCTTCTCTTTCTTCCAGCTTTCCTCTTTTACATACATATTTATTTTTACATTGCCAAGGTTGTTAACGTTTATAATCTGTCCTGCAACCGTAACTACATCTTCCGTATTTTGTTCACAAGTTGAATGAATCATTCAAAAGAAGAAATTCCTAATAATAAGGAAAGAATTCTCTATTCTTCTAGCACCATGAATTGCTAATATTTCTTTTCAATCCTTGACACTCTTTTACAGCTTTTTGTTCTTTTTGGAGTTTCTCATTGCCTTTATTGTTAATTGTTTATTGGTTTGGTTGTTTACCAAAGACTCATTTGTTTGTATCATCAAGATTTGTAATATATTTTAAAATTGAAGAATGACATACAATGAAGTACACAAACCATGAGTATATAGCTAGATGAATTTTCAGAGTGGACACTGTGTAATGACCACCGTGATCAGGAAATAGGATCTACTAATATCCCATAAGCCCATCATGTGCCTTCTCCCAGTCACTAACACCCCCTTCTCACTATGGTCTTTACACCAGAGATTAATTTTGCTTTTCCTCCAAACTTTATATGAATGGATTCATATAGTATGTAGTTTGTGTGTGTGTCTGGTTTCTTTTGCTCAATATTGTGTTTGTGAGGTTCAGTCATGTGTCATGTAGTTGTATTTCATTTATTTTCACTATTGTTTCAATTTATGTATTTTACTATTGATCCCCCCCCATTGGGATTATTATGATATGCTGTTATGAACATTCTTGTAAGTGGAGTTTGGCACACATACATAAACATTTCTGTTAGGTATATAATTAGTGGAATTCCTGAGTCATGAGTAACTGAACTTTAGTAGATAATACCAAACAGTTTTCCAAAGTGCTTGTATCAATTTATACTTTCACCAATAATGTGTGTTCGATTGGCTCCACAAATTCTGTAGAGCATTTTGTATGGTCTATCTTTTTAATTGTAGTGAATCTGTTGAATGTGTAGTGGTAGTCATTATAGTTTTTTAATGTGCATTTCCTTGCTGCACAACTTTTCATATATTTATTGGCCATTGGGTATCATTTTTAGTTAGGTGTCTTTTTTTTAAATGAGTGGTCTTTGTTGTGTTGATTTAAAGGACTTCTTTGTATTTCTTGACATTATTAGCCTTTTATCAGTTATATTTGCAAATATATTCTCCCACTCTATGGCTAGTATTTTCACCTTGTTAATGGTATCTTTTGATGAATAGATGTACTTGATTTTTAATGTAGTGAAATACATTCATCTTTTCCTTTTTGGTAGTGCTTTTGGGCCTTAAGAAATCTGTTTTTCCCAAGGTTATTGAAGATATTGAAAAGGCTGTACCTTCCCCCATTACTCTGCAAAGCTATCTCTTCATCAATTTTATGCTCATTGCATGATATAATTCTGGATTCTCTTTTATTTTTTGTTATTTTATTATTAGCAGATATCATGCTTCATGATTACTATAGCTTTATAATAAGTCTACCTAGTAAAATTCTTCTACTTTGCTGTTCTGGGGCTTATCTTGGCTACTCTTTCTGGCTTTTTGAATTTCCATGTAAATTTTAGAATCAGTTTGCTGGTTTCCACAAAATCAAGCAAATAAACCAAACCTATCAATACATTTCAGAAAAAGTGACATCTTTACAATATGAAATCTTCAAACCATAAGCATGATATATTCCTTCACTTATTTAGGTCTTCCTTAAATTCTGGCAATGTTTTATAGTGTTCAAAGTCCTTGAACTATAGGTATTGGATGTAAATGGTATTATTTTAAAATATAATTGTCTATTTAATACTGTTATATAGAAATAAGGTTTTTTTCCTAAATTGCCTTTTATCCCGACACCTTGCTACCTATTAATTCTGATAGCTTATCTATAGATAACTTTAGATTTTCTGCACGTATGATCATCTTATCAGTGAATAAGTGTCATTCCTTCCTTTTCAAATATTATAGACTTGTAGTTTTCTTGCCTTATTGAATCAGCAAGGACCTCTACAGATGACCAAAATGATGTTGAAAAGTAGTGATTAGATATCGTTGTCTTGTTATATATCTCAGAGGAAATCTAGTATTTCATCAATAAGTTTGATGTTTGCTACAGGTTTTTATTTTATAGATACCCCTTATCAAAATGAGGGAGTTTGTTTCTATTTCTAGTTTGCTAAGACTTGTGTCTTTATCATGACAAGATGTTGGATTTTATCAAAAACATTTAATGACATTTGTGGAGTTGATCATATGTAACTTTCATTAATTTTCAATTGTTGAGCCTATTTTTCATTTCTGGAATAAACTCCATGTGTGTCATGATATATAATTCTTTTATATACTGGTGGATCTGATTTGCCAATATTTAGGTTTTGTTTTTTATTTTCTTTTAAATATTAATGCGAGTCATTGACCTGTAATTTCCCTGTTTTAAATTGGATTGCCTAGTTTTGGTGTCATAAAATGATTTTGGAATTTTTTGTATTCCTAAAAAGAATTCCTATAAGATTGCATTCTTTCTTTTTCTTTTTTTTTTAAGATTTTATTTATTTATTTGACAGAGAGAGCGTACAAGCAGGGGGAGTGGGAGAGGCAGAGGGAGAAGCAGGCTCCCCACGGAGCAGGGAGCCCAATGCGGAACTCGATCCCAGGACCCTGGGATCATGACCTGATCCAAAGGCAGACGCTTAACCGACTGAACCACCCAGGCGCCCTGCATTATTTATATTTTTTAAAAAGTTCATCAGAGGGCGCCTGGGTGGCTCAGTTGGTTAAGCAACTGCCTTCGGCTCAGGTCATGATTCTGGAGTCCCGGGATCGAGTCCCACATCGGGCTCCCTGCTCAGCAGGGGGTCTGCTTCTCCCTCTGACCCTTCCCCTCTCATGCTCTCTGTCTCCCATTCTCTCTCTCAGATAAATAAATAAAATCTTTAAAAAAAAAATTAAAAAAATAAAAAAAATAAAAAGTTCATCAGAAAAGCACTCTGGGCTTGGAGTTTTCTTTTTGGGAAGGATTTTAATTCTGTAATTTATGTCTGAATAGATCTGGGACAATTTAGATATCTCTATTTTGTCTTGTGTTTATGTTATTCTTAGGAATTTGTTTAACCTAAATTTTTAGGTTTTTATTGACATAAAGTTGTCCATTTCTGAGAATATGAAATGACATCCTTTTTTATTCCTGATAAAATTTATTGTGCATTCCCTTTTTCTTCATCATTCTTGGCAGGGGGATATCCATTTATTAGTCTTTTCAGAGAACTAACTTTTGGTTCTTCTCTATTGAATGCTTATTTACTAATCTAGTGCATTGATTCCTCCTCTGATTATCTCCTTATGCTTTTTTGTCATTCACTGTAAAGTATATCTTAATCTCTATTACGATTTCTTCTTTGATCAGAGCGTAACTTTAAAGTATACTGATTTTTACATATTTGGAAAATTTTTTAACTTCTAACTTAATTCCTCTACAAATCAGAAAATGCATTGGGTGTGATTTCTGTCCTTTAAATTTTGTTGAAACTTGTTTGAACGCCAAGCACATAGGCGTTGGTATATGTTCCATACGTGTTTTCAAATACAGTATGTTTTATAGTTATTGGGTGTGGGGTTCTGTACAGGTCAGTTAGGTCAAGATTATTAACAATGTTATTCCATCTCTGTGACCTCACTGACTGCTTGCTCTTTCTCAACCACAAGGTTACATTATAGATTTGTCTGTTCCTTGTTTGTTTTGTTAGCTTTTGCTTTATATATTTGAGGCCATGTTATTAAATACATACAAATTTAGCATCATATTATCTTCTGTTGGATTAACGCTTTTTCATCATGAAATATCCCTTTCTGTTTATAGTAATGCTTTTTGCCTTAAAGTCCTTATGTTAGATAATTGCTATGTAACAAATAATCTCAAGATTTAGTGACTTAAAACAACAAGATTTATAATGTCATAGTTTCTATGGGTCAGGAATCTAAGCATGACTTATCTGAGTCCTTTGCCCCAGAATCACATACAGGTGCTGGCAAGGACTGCTTTTATCTCAAAGCTTGACTGGGGAAGAAGCCGCTTCCACACTTACCTAATTGTTGGCAGGATTCTGTTCCTTGCACGTGGGCCTCTCTGTAAGGCAGCGTACAACAAAGTAGCTTGCTTTATTTCATCAGAGCAAGTAAGCAGTAAGATCCAGAGGGAGTGAATGCTAGCAGAACAGAACTCAGTCATGTCATTCTCTTTTATAGTTCCCAGTTAACCATATTTAAAGTCTGTATATTGCCTTATCTTCTTACCATTCTGTGCTTTCTTAATCTGCTCTAATCTGATTTCTTTCACTCCTCTTTATTTATCCTTGTTACCACATCGGATTTTTATTTCTAGATTTTTGTAAATGACCCTTCTCTTGAAAAATCATTCTCCTTCAGTTTTCATAATATTTTTTTTTTTCCGATTTGTGCTTACTCGTTTTTCTTAAAATTTGCTCTTTGCTTTTCTTGATACTCTTCACTTGAGAAAATTCATACTTAATTCTTATGGGTACTTCTGTTGATTGTATGTGGAGGATTTTGCAGATATGTTTAAAAAGATTATCTTCGGTCTTCTCTATAAATTACCAGAAACCTAAGTTTTTAGTTGTAAATGAATTAAAAGGCTAATTTTCTCATTGCAAAGGAGCCTTGGTACTGTGTAGAAAAAAATGTTTTCCATTAGTTAAGCTGCCTCATGCTTGTTTTCTGTCTATAGCTTCTAAAATTATGTCTCTGAATGTGTCCTCCCATTAGTTCAGATGTCATATATCAAGCTTCCAGTAGACTCTTTAATCTTGATATCCCATTGTAGCTTGTATCTTCAGGATGAAAAAGGAAGCCTATTATCTCAACAGCTCTGTCAATCTTATCCTGTGTGCACACGTTGTTTTTCTGTCAGTAGTACCTCCCAATCTCCCGGTCATCAAAGTTAGTGTCATTTTTAAAATTCATGTATCTTCATTGCCTCCAGACCCAAAATTTGTCAGATCTTAAGATACCCTTTAACACTTCTCAGATGTCAACTTCCTATCACTATCCCTCTGACCTCAACTCATGAATTCATCCTACCTCTTGTGTAGTTAGATTATATCGTATGATGTAAGAAAAAACTATTAAGAACTTAAATCAGAAGATATTTTAAAATCATAGGTATAACCAGGTCTTAGAAATATAATGTATTATGCAAAATTCCTCTAGGTATAACTCTTTGATGTAAATGTTCTCAACAGGCAATGAATACCAGGGAAAGTGGCAAAGCTTCATCCAGTTTAGGTCTTCAGGACTTTGATTTGCTTCGGGTAATAGGTAGAGGAAGTTATGCCAAAGTACTATTGGTGCGATTGAAAAAAACAGATCGTATTTATGCAATGAAAGTTGTGAAAAAAGAGCTGGTCAACGATGATGAGGTAAGCACAATGATTTATTATTTCTGAACTGTTAAATTGGCTTAGGTGTACTATTTCAGAGAAAACCTCAATGTTTGTGTCTTATAATTTCAGTCTATTCTAAATATATGCTTCAAACAGATTACATAAGATAGATTTAATGTAATGTGATGATTACTAGATTTTTAAAAAATAAAAATCAAACCATATTATTATCAAGGGAAAGTACGGGAGCTTTGTAAAAGTTTTTTAGACCGTTTCATAATACTGAAAGATTTATTGGTGGTGTTTCTCTATTTGTATATAAGCTCTTGTTTCATGATTATCAGTGCTTTTGGTATTTAGCCTAGTTACTAATTGCGTATGTGGTAAATGAATTACTAAGAACAAATTTATCATAGTTTTGATGATAATTCAGTTTGACATAGATTTCTTCCATATTTTAAAATAGGATATTGATTGGGTACAGACGGAGAAGCATGTTTTTGAGCAGGCATCCAATCATCCTTTTCTTGTTGGGCTGCATTCTTGCTTTCAGACAGAAAGCAGGTAAGATTGAAAGATAATGGAATAATTACTGGGCTTTACACATTTTGGTATATTAGACAATGACAGCTGCTTTCTACTGTAAGCCTGAAGTGGAAGACGTGGAGATGGACACAACAGTACTATGCTTAAAATTTCCTACTACTCAGACTCCAATCAGTGACATCATTTTAACATTGGAGTGGCATTAGGAAATTACCCACTTTAGGCAAAAAAAAAAAAAAAAAAAAACCAAGTCATAAATATCTCCAAGATTCTAGTTTTAGTACTTAAAGTTTCCTAAAGTTTAAGTAGAGGGAGAAATCCTAACTTCTTTACCTTAAGTGACAGTTGAAAATGACTTCTCTTGCAAATGCTAAAATTGGGGTGAGAGTGAGAGGCTCTGGATTGCTAGTGGTACTACTTTCAAATAGAAGACACAGTTTACACAATTATGCTGGTTTATTTTCTTGTATCTTCTGTGATTAAACAGCTTTCGACTCCAACTACCCTTTGTTTCCACCAAATTCCTGGAATGTTTGTTAAGGGTAAATCTATAGAATGCTCTCTATGTTGTAACTGGTCTCTGTAGTATTTAAAATGCAAAGTGACAGTGCCTTATTTTGGATCTTGGTTTCATGTGCTCTCTCCTGTATTTATTTATTTATTTTAAGCCTGACATGTAAAGTTCCTGGATTTAAGCCTTGCTGATTTTCTTTTCTTTTTTTTTTCTTAATTAAAAAATACTTTTTTTCTCCAAGTTTTTATTTAAATTCCAGTTAGTTAACATACAGTGTGATATTAGTTTCAGGTCTATAACATAGTGTATCAACACTTTCATACAACACCCCATGCTCCTTGCAAGTACCCTCCTTAATCCCTACCACCTCTGCCCCTGCCCACCTCCCCTCTAGTAACCATCAGTTTGTTCTCTAGAGTTAAGAGTCTGTCCTTGGTTTGCCTCTTCCCCCCACCCCACATTCATTTGTTTTGTTTCTTATCTCTCCTGTGTTTTAGATTGTTCTTTGTCATAGAGTATGTAAATGGAGGAGATCTAATGTTTCATATGCAGCGACAAAGAAAACTTCCTGAAGAACATGCCAGGTAAATATGTACTGTTTGTGTTAGATTTTTGATGGAGGTGGGGCTGGGGGCGGGGGGAGGGTTGGGGGTAGGGAATGCTATGGGACTTTTTATGTGCCACTGGTTGAAAAGATTAGATAAATTATTTATTTTGATGCTAGTTTTTTGTAAGTCATGTAGGGGCTAAGCTAAAAGTTAGTTTACATTATAATATATATTAATATAAGCAGTTGAAAAGTATAAACAGTGTTAAAGGGAGAACCTTTAGTTTACTAAACCCAGTTATTTAAAAATACTTTGTCTATTCAACGTCCACAACTGAAATAATTGATGAATTTACATTTATTCATCTAAGGTTTGCAGTGATCTCTGACAGTTTTTCATTGATTCTTATTCATATATACTAGAGTAATAGAACAATTCCTTTTAAGCTATTATGTAATTCTGACTATTCTTCCTGTAATTATAATTTCTGAATTTTTCTGCCTTTGACTTTTTTTTTCTCTGATCTCATGCCTGTTAATAAAAAAGAGAAAAGATCATTAAATATTATTTACTTGTTTATTTTGTGTCTTTAATTTGATATTATTATATAAGACTGTAAATTGCTTATATGTTGGAGGAGTTAGGTGGGGAAGGATCATGGCCTTGGATAAGTTTAATTCATCTGTGCCATGTATTGCTCTGTTTTGTACTCAGAATTAGGAATAATCCTCACCCTTTTGTGTTCCATGAAAGTAATGCCAAAATGAAGCATATGAGTTTGTATATGCATGTAATAAAGGTTAAAGATATTATTTTTATAAATACTTGTTTCATGGAAATCTTGCAAGGACGTTGATTATTTCTTGTCAAAAAGAGATAATATCCTTCAATCTTATAAGGTAGAAATTGTACTAATCTAATCTTGGACCAAACTGTGTTTTGTTTTGTTAATTTCCTGTATTTAGTCTTTATTAAATGATCACCCTTTATAGCAAAGCCACAAATGATATTTCTAATTGTGACCATAGCCTGTATTTGTTCCTTGTTTGTTCAGTTGGACTTGGGGAAAGTAGTTTTTACTGTATTCGAGTGCCAGTTCTGGTTTTATTTCATCTTTACTTTTCTGGGAACCAAAGTGCAAAATAAAGGCTTAGGTTCTCTATGCATAGAATTAAGTAGCTGAGAAGGTATGTGTTAAGCACCTTGAACCATGATCATGGTAACATTCACCAAAGTAGCCATAAACCAACTTGGGTGTTTCGTTTTCATTATTCAGGTTAAAAGTTCTCATTATCACTAGTGAGTTAGTGGCAGTTCTAAAAAGCTCTTTAATATTAAATGGTATGGTTGTAGAATAATTTAATTCCCTCTCTAGAATTTTGGTATGGATTTTATAGTTTGAGTAGAACTTTTAGTATTTTTTCTATTCTAGACCAATCAGTGACTCTTAGCATTTGGGGAGAGCAGTTGTCTCTTAGAGAAGTGATGAAAGCTGTGGAAACCCTATAGAAGAGGTGTAAGTACTCATGTACATACAACTGGGCCTCTGGTTGTAGCAGCAGAAGTCTAGCCAAGGACCCAGATTAAGAACTTCTGTTCAAGACTTGCAAATTAATAATTTTATGAAAAGTATGAGTTTCATGTAGACTGGAACTTTTATAATTGTCTTTTGGGCTTAGATATTTTAAAGTGGTACTTCAATTTGTGTTTTGGTATTGTTTCTAAAAACATTGGGAGAAAAAAAATCTTTTGACATGATTTTGGTGTTTTCATTTGCAGGTGGGGGGGTAGGACTTCTAGAAACTTACCACAATTTAAAAATTTGAATCAAATGAGTTATTTTTCATTTTAGATTTTACTCTGCAGAAATCAGTCTGGCATTAAATTATCTTCATGAACGAGGGATAATTTATAGAGATTTGAAATTGGACAATGTATTGCTGGACTCAGAAGGACACATTAAACTCACTGACTATGGCATGTGTAAGGTGAGGGAAATTTCTAGTTAATCAGAAGATCTCAGCAGCTCATAAAATTGTTTTGGTAAAATAACAGTATTTAAAGTTGAGGAAATGACTGCTACTTTGTTTGGGATACTTTTTGGGATTTTAGCACAAGGACAAACATACATACTTTCTAACCATTTACAAAATTCCGTATTTTCTGTGAGTGTTATATGTACTATAATAAGAGTTAATTTCTTTTTATTGTCTGTAACTTTTTATCTTGAATGTTGTGATACTATAGAAGAAAATTTGGAAATAAAAATTGTCTGCAATCCCATGACTTTAGCATAACTACTTGCATGTCACCTTCCAGTCTTTGCCATTTAATTGTAACTCTTGATAATGCATTCAAGATTTTCCCAGGAAGTCTATCATTTTTTATATTTAAGGTTTAAATATCTGACATAAGGTACAGTAGAACAAAATAAGAATTTCAGTTACTGTCAGGACAATATCTTTTATTTCTTGGTACTTTATTCTTTTTGTAACAGTGTTTCATTTAAGGGTGGAGTGTTTTTGCACAAAATGTGTAGGGAGCTACTCTCCTTGTTAAAAGTAGCTGGGGCAGAATTATCCTCACACAGTAATATGGCAACAAGCAGGGGCGCCTGGGTGGCTCAGTTGGTTAAGCGACTGCCTTCGGCTCAGGTCATGATCCTGGAGTCCCGGGATCGAGTCCCACATCAGGCTCCCTGCTCGGCTCGGAGTCTGCTTCTCCCTCTGGCCCTCCTCCCTCTCATGCTCTCTCTCTCTCATTCTCTCTCTCGCAAATAAATAAAATCTTAAAAAAAAAATATATATGGCAACAAGCATGTAAATGTATGAATTACACTCCCCCATTCACCTGAGGGAAATGCCTCCAGAGTTTGGAGATTATTTAAATGTTAACATTAAGACACTCTAATAGTATTGAAGATTTGACCTTATTCTCTGTTCAGCAACATTTGAAAAGAAAATCTTTACCTAAAGTGTTTTTGCTTTTAGGTACAAAACTCAGACATTTATCTTTTTTTTTTTTTTTTTAAGATTTTATTTATTTATTTATTTGAGAAAGAATGAGAGAGAGTGAGCATGAAAGGGGGGAGGGTCAGAGGGAGAAGCAGACTCCCTGCTGAGCAGGGAGCCCGGTGCAGGACTCGCTCCTAGGACTCCAGGGTCATGACCTGAGCCGAAGGCAGTCGCTTAACCAGCTGAGCCACCCAGGCGCCCCTCTCTGTCACTTTTATCCCCCAGTGGATTTTTTTCTTATTTCAAAAGAAAAATGACAATAATATAAAAGTCTTATAATTTGTCAAAGGAAAATAAAGCTGAACCACAACAAAAAACCATGAAGAATGCTAACCTTGTTACAAAGTGTACACATTAAAACAATAATGAGGCTTCATTTTTGCATGTCAGATACTGGTTTTTAAAATTATAATAGTCTACTTACAAGAATTTAAAGAAATGGGTATTCTCCTGTATCAATGGTGAATGTATGCATTGTTACAATCTTTTGGAAAGTAGTTGGTGGTGATGTATCAGAATTCTTAAAGATGTACAGCCATACTCTTTTATCTAGTACTTCTGCCTCTGGGATATTCTGAGTGAATATTTTGGTCTATGAGGAAAAGTTTATGACCAAAGTTTTTTATTGTAGTTTGTGATAAATATTATATATAATCTACATGGCCACTGGTAAGGAGAATGATTAGGGAAATTATGGCATGACTACAGAACAGAGCATTATGAAGTCATTAAGATGTTTACCAAAAGTTCATAACAATGTAAAATGTTTATACTATCACATTAAATAAAGTTCTAAAGTAGGGCATTGTCTAATTCTATATGTGTTGTTCTGTTATGTAGCATTACACATTTATTTTGTTTACTTTTACATATTTTTTAAGTTACTATAATGGGCATGCATTACTTAAATAATGAAACTCATGAAAATGAATTGTCTTTCTCTTGCTTAATTGTATATTTAATATTATTTGTCTTGTTTTTAAACTATCTTTTTATTGTTGATTTCTTATTTAATTGCCTTGTGGCCAGCAAATGGTCTGAATGATACAGGTTCTTTGAAAATATATTGAGGTTTCCTTTGTGACTTAGCATTTGATCAGTATCCCACATGTACTTAAAAAAAAGATATATAATCTCTTGTTTCCATGCAAGGAGTCTCTCTGTCCTTCACTCTCTTTCTTTCCCTCCTCCCTTTCTCCTCACATGCACATAGATTATACATATTCTCTAAGTATGTATATTATATTTAGCTCTAGCTTTTGTCTAAATCTTTTTCTGCTTACTAAATTTTTTTTGTCTGTATGATATATCATTTTCTGATATAGATGTGTTAAAATCACTTGTCATGATTGGGGATTGTATTATCACTTCAGGCTGCTATATCAATATACTGTAGACTAGGTGACTTAAGCAACAAACATTTATTTCTCACACTTCTGGAGGCTGGGAAGTCCAAGATCAAGGTACTAGCAGAACCAGTGTCTGGTGAAGGCACTCTTCATGGTTTGCAGATGTGTCTTCTTGTTGTATCCTCACATGGCAGAAAGAGAGAGAGGGAGCTCTCTTCTTCTTATAAAGATAACTAATTCCATCAGGATTAGGCTCCAACCTAATGACCTAATTACTTCCCAAAGGCCCCATCTCCCAGTGCTATCACATTAGGGCTTCAGCATATGAATTTTGGGGGCATACAAACGTTCATTCCATAGCAGGGATTGTGAAATTCTCCTAATTTATCTATTTTTTACTCTTTGTGTTTTGAGACTGTGTTGTTAGGTGCATGCAAGTTTGTTATAACTTTTTGGTGATTGTTCCATTTGTCATTGTGTAGTTTCTCTATTTATACACATTAGTATGTTTTGCCTTAATTTTTTCAATTGAAATACAAAACGAAAAAATTTATGCCTTAGGAAAAACAACCAGAAGGAAAACATCATTATGGCAGCAGTGCTTGTGTTAGGAGATGGGATATACAGTGCTTCTTTTCTTCATAAAATATGTTGATTCCTTTTACTCATACAAGTTAAATTTTTGTATTAAATTTTTACTTGATTATAAATTATTTCAAGTGCAATTTTTATCTTAACTGAACTCTACCAACATCTAATGAGGACAGGTTTTCTTTAAGCTATTTAGTGGCAACCTGTGATTTTAATAATATGGAAAACTGTGCTAGTGGTATTTTATTTAAGCTTAATATATTACCTATAGATGCTGAGCTTATATAATAGATGAAATAAAAGAGGTGAATTTAGAAGATAATTTTCTATCTTATTATATCTTTTTTTTCTTTTCTTTTTTTTATAAAAGGAAGGATTACGGCCAGGAGATACAACCAGCACTTTTTGTGGTACTCCCAATTACATTGCTCCTGAAATTTTAAGAGGAGAAGATTATGGTAATAAATAAATAGGTGGCATTTTAGCTATGTGCTAGATGGGTGGTTAAATGTGGTACCAATTGCGGGCGCCTGGGTGGCTCAGTTGGTTAAGCGACTGCCTTCGGCTCAGGTCATGATCCTGGAGTCCCTGGATCGAGTCCCGCATCGGGCCCCCTGCTTGGCAGGGAGTCTGCTTCTCCCTCTGACCCTCCCCCCTCTCATGTGCTCTCTCTCTCATTCTCTCTCTCTCAAATAAATAAACAAAATCTTTAAAAAAAAATGTGGTACCAATTGCGTTATATTATACTGTAGTATTTAAATACTAATCTTATTAATATAAACTTTCTTGATCCCCTTAAAACCTACATGAAAACCCTAGTATGAAATTGGAGACAGTAGGATCTTAGCAGTATTTGGGGGTACAGATTTGAATAATATTTTATTAATGGCAACACTAAAAGTACTAGGCACTAATATAAGCAGTTTACACATATTAATTAAGCCTCTCAATAATCCTAGGAGGTAAGCACTGTTAATTCCCATTTTACAGAAAGTTTAAATAACTTGCCTGAGGTCATACAGCTAGAAAGTGGCAGAGTAGGGATTTACATTTTAGCCATGTGACTCCAGAGTCATGAACCCCTAGAGGATTGTTCATATTTCCCGGGATGTTTCCTCCAGGAATCTGAAAAATGAGGGAAAGATTGACTGCTTGTCAGGAACCAGAGGATATATTTATCTTAAGAACACATTTGACTTCTTGGGTTCTGGCCCTCTGATTTCAGCAGATGTAAAGGAGGATGGGTACTTCTGGCAGCTGTTCATAATCTCATTCCAAGGTCCTTCAAGGATGTTTAATCAGCTAGCAGAAGATCAGGTTTCAGACCAATGAAAGTTATTCTCAAGTACAATTTAATTATATCCTCAAAAACAACATGTTAGAAACAGATCATGAGTCTGAAATTGCAGGCATATTTGGGAAAAGAAACTTATGTTTCATTTCCAATATTTTATTTTTTTAATTTATTTTTAAAGATTTTATTCACTTATTTTAGGGAGAGTGAGAGAGAGATAGCCTATGCAGGTAGGGGGAGGGGCAGAGGGGGAGGGAGAGGAAGAGGGAAAGAATCCCAAGCAGACTGCACTGAGCCCGGAACCCGACGCAGGGATCAAACCCATTCCCTGAGATCACGACCTGAGTTGAAACCAAGAGTCAGGCGCTTAACTGACTCTTGGGTGTCCCTCCAATATTTTATTTTTCAAGTTATCTTTTAGGTACCTCCCCTTGTTGATAAGTGAATTATTCCTGTAATCTTCGGTGCCTACCATGATAGTTATAATGCATTTAGAGTTTAGTTTTCATTATGTTTATTTTTTCATTATATAATAAAATGAATCTCAAGTTAGTGACTTTTCAAGAATGCAGAATAGATAATTTGTTGCTTCAAAAATTTCTTTTTTGAAGGTTTCAGTGTCGACTGGTGGGCCCTTGGAGTATTAATGTTTGAGATGATGGCAGGAAGATCTCCATTTGATATTGTTGGAAGCTCTGATAACCCTGATCAAAACACAGAGGATTATCTCTTCCAAGGTAATTTACAGTATTTTACAGAGATTCTCTGTGAATAACCTATTCTAGAGCATGAATGAGGATGGCTCACGTTTTTACTTTGAGTAAGAAAAAGGAAAATAATTTGGACAGCGTACTTCTTAATATGTGAGTCTTCAATTAAAAAAAATATATCTTCCTACCTCTGTACTTTCAGTCCATTTGCCAACTACTTTCTCATACTCAAAAATATAACAAAGAGGTTCATTCAGATTTTATACCACAGAGATTGGAGGAAGGAATCCTGTGGCTACAGAGGACAGTCTTTTCACATGGACCCTGTGAGTGCATAAGTCCAAGAACAATATGGAGAAAAAGTAGGGTACCAAGAATATAAGAGGATCAAAAGGTGAAAAAAAAGGGCCCACGATTAGAAATACAAAGAATCGTGCTAGATAAAAACAAGCAGACGCTGAAGTGATATATGTAATGTCTTATTTTTTCTGCTAGAATGCCTTATGCACCTCATAATAAAAATGTAAAGATGGAAGCCATGTAAAAGTTAAATATAATGCCATAATTTTATCTTTCTAGTTATTTTGGAAAAACAAATACGCATACCACGTTCTCTGTCTGTAAAAGCTGCAAGTGTCCTGAAGAGTTTTCTCAACAAGGTATAAATTGTGTATAACAATCTTTAGTGGTTTATCTGTATATAAATGAAACTATAACTAGAGGTTCAGGCAGTGTAACATTCCAAAACATCAGAGTATATAATTTTTTCAGTTAGATCTGGAATTTGGCTCTTCACCAGAGGGTAATTTGACAGCATTAGATCCTGAGATGAGTTGTCCTTTCCATTTTGGCAATGTAATTCACCCCCAGCTATATACTACATATGGTGTTTTTAATGTAAATGATATATATCATGTACACAATTAGAGAAAAATTACAATCTTTGGGGATAGCCGCAATCATACTTATAGCTCTATTATTCAGTTTTCTTTGGGTTATTAGTCATAGAATCTCATTACTTACTAAGTACTTGGCAGTAGTGTTTCCCATAGATTATCATGTCAAAAGCCCTAGATAAAATTCAGAAGAAATGAAATGCTGTCATTGGTCTTAAAAAATCTGAAGACCATTCAATTATTTGTTGTGGTCAGTAGGTTAGAAGAGTTTTAGGACCTAAGATTATGATTCTGAACAGTTTTTACTCATAACACTTCTAACACCAAATGTGTAGGTTTTTTCCACACCAACAACCAATTCTCCCAACTCTCCAGACATAGTGGGGGTCCTACAATTCATTTTTTTTTCTGACACTAACTACCCAGAGTTACCATCAGATTCCAGGAGTTTAAGGGCTCAGTCCCACAAGACTGTCTTCACTTCAGATGCCAGTCACAAGTACTGAGTACCCACACTTCTGTGTGACTTGGTTAGAAAATTGGGGGTTCCCACAACCCTCCCACTTCAGGTTCAGTAATTTGCTGGAACGGCTCACAGAACTCAGGGAGATAGTTTACTTACTATCACTGGTTTGTTATAAAGGATACAAATGTACAACCAGGTGGAAAGATACCCAGGGTGAGGTCCAGAGGGATCCTGAGCACGGGAGCTTCTGTCCCTGTGGAGTTGGGGTGCACCACCCTCACAGCACATGGATGTGTTCACCAACCCAGAAGCTCTCCAAACCCCAGGGTTCAGAGGGTTTTGTGGAGGTTCCGTGACATTGGCATGATTGATTAAGTCACTGACCATTGGTGATTGAACTCAATTTCCAGCCCCTCTGAAAATGAAAGTTACAACTCTAATCACGTGGTTGGTTCTTCTGGCAACCAGATCCCATCCTGAAGCTATTGCAAGCCCACCAAGAGTCACCTTACTAGCATAATAAGGTATAATCAAAAGGGACTCGTTATGAATAACGACACGTCTGTGACTCAGGAAATTACAAGGGTTTTAGGAGCTCTGTGTTGGGAACCTGGGACAGACCCCAGATAACGCTTCTTATTGTATCACAGTGATCTTGGCAGTCATAAATCTTATTTTAAATAAATTGTAGGTTAGAAAGTAGGTTGGTGTGCATTTACCTTCTAAGGTACATATAGATAAGATAATGATGAATTTTAATAGAATAAGTTGAAGCTTTTGAGTACTTTATATGAAGAAAGATTTAAAATGGAAATCTAAGTATTAACACACTGAGAAATGAAGGTGAGAGGTTTTAATATTAAATATCTTTTATTGGAAAGGAAAATAGTAACATGTTCTCGTTCACAGTAATGAATAAGCCATGACTTTTTATAAGTTGCAGCCCCTTCTCAGTCCAGTGGTTCACGTAATGGTTGTATCACTGTTGTATGCAGATTATGGTTTGTTGCTGTAATTGGGCATTGGGCTTTTAAAATGAGCCAAGAACAAACTTATAAAGTTTGGGGTTTGTATATTTTGACCAGCACTCTAATCTCTGCCAAAGAAATATCAGGGTGCTGCTCAAATGATTCTGCTGCTTTTCCTCCCATTTTCTTTAGCAAGGAGTAGTGACCTATGTCCACTATAATCACATGATAGCTAGAGAGAGCCATGAGGAAATCTTGTCACAAGCTTCAGATACTCATTTAAGTCTAGTGTTGTACTATGTAGAAATGAAAGGTAGACCATTCTGATTTCAGATACAAGGTATCATGTAATAGACACGAAACCCAAGTCACAAAGATGATTTCTTCTAAAACATGATATCCACCTACTTCTTGAAACATTTCTTCCCACTGTAGGACCCAAAGGAACGATTGGGTTGTCATCCTCAAACAGGATTTGCTGATATTCAGGGACACCCATTCTTTCGAAATGTTGACTGGGATATGGTATGTAAATTTTCATTATTTTCTATGTTAGGTTTCATTATTATCTTGGGCCAAATTTTATTATCTTAAAAGAATGTTGAAAAACAAATATATCACAGCTTTAGTAACTTAAAACCACTCTCTAAAGTGCTTTTTTAAAAAGCTTTTAAAACAGTAAAAGCTTAGAATATTAATTTAATGGAGCAGGTTGTAATATTAGTAAGGCCTGCGTCAGTGTTCAGTTTTGTAAATGGTTTCCATCCTTGTGAATACTGTAGAGCCATGGCTGAGAACTCACGGGGATAGGCCGAGGAGGCATCTGAGGGCAGAGGAGAAATGTAGAGGTGGAATTTTTCTGAGAATGTAGGCTTGAGCTGTCATCTAATATGTCTTTCCTAGATGGAGCAAAAGCAGGTGGTACCTCCCTTTAAACCAAATATTTCTGGGGAATTTGGTTTGGACAACTTTGATTCTCAGTTTACTAATGAACCTGTCCAGCTCACTCCAGATGATGAGTAAGTAATTCTATAGACTGAAATATTTCTAAAGTTCTTTGAAAGTTTCATTGTTAGTGGCTACACAGTGCTTCATTATGAGATTATAGTATACTTTACTTAGCCATTCAGTTACGGGATTATTTCAATCTATGAGACTCTTATAAATTATAACAACTGCCCTCTTCTACTTTCCCTTCTGTGCCTTATCTCGAATTCTCACGACAACCTTGTGAATCTACTTATTGTCCTCTTCATCTTACAGGCAAGGAAACTGAGGCTCGGAGAGGGGAAGCAGAGTTTTACAGTTGCCAGGCGGCTGCCAGGCAGCAGCGTCAGGACGCAAACCCCAGTCTGCCCAAGTCCCACGCACTTGCGCTGCCCTGGACTGCCCTGTTGTGCAGGCCGCCATCTTTGTCAGAGTCCCTGCGTGTTACCTTGAGATAGATGCCTCGAAAGGGTATTAGTCCAAGGGGATCAAATGTTTCAAGCTCTTGATATGTATTGCCCGATTGCTTTTTAAAAAGATTACATTACCCTACCAAGTCCAGCCAGCAGTGAGCTGACATATTTTTTATGTTTATGTTGAATCTTTTAAAAGTATGGTTTAGAATAATTTGGGGACATTTGATCATTTACCTGTCATTACAGATTTGTTCTCTGATCTCGAGGAGTCCCTTCCTCCTCGGCAGTATTTTTACTCACATCTTGTTAATTCCTACCACATTCCTCGTGCCAACTGTTCCAGACTGTCTCTACATTTTAGAAGCCTTCAGTCCTACCCCCACGACCCCCACTGTTAGTGGATCAGCCTTGCCTTAACCTTGACTGCAAGGATGGGGACCCCCGCCCCCCCCCCCCCCCCCCCCCCCCCCCGGTGGGAGCTTGCTCCCTTTTCAGATCTCACCAGACCACCTCGAAGCTCACAATTGCTCTCTTACCTCCTCTTCCTTCTTCCCTGCGCTTGGGTGTCCCTCGCTTGCAGGGGGTGCCCCGTGGCCCTAACCTGTTTCCTTAGCTTCTGCCAGGATCTCATTTTGTTAGTTACGTCCATTCATCCACCTCCTTTAATTTCTCTTTCCCTGCTGCATTTCTGCTACTTATCAACATGCCCAGAAATCCTAGTTTTTCCCCTGAATCTTAGCACATCTTTGAACCATCACATTTTCTTCCTTGATTTTTTCAAAATAGTTAATAGAATCTCCTGGTAAAAGAGAAATAGATAAGCAGTATCTCTATCAGACTCCTTGAGAATAGTCAACGTTGATTGGGGCTTTCTTACTACCGGCACTTTAACTCCTTACAGTTTAACCTGTTCCTTCAGCGTCTGGAGGTTGAATTGACTTGTTAATTTCTGATTTTTAAAGCGTATTCTGATCAGTTCTCATCTCCCCTGATGTCTGTACAGCATTTGGCACTCACGGCCTTGCTTTGTTGGCACTACCCCTCCTGGTTTTGCTGCATCTGTGTGACCACTTGTCACCCCTCTTTCCCTGTCCCCGTTGAGACTGGGATGTTCCACAGTTCCGTTCATGACAGCCTTCTCTTTGCTATATGCAGTTTGTGCCTTGGGGAGTTCAGCCAACCCCACAATATTGATACCAGCTATTTAAATGACGCCCGGCTAAATTGGGAAACAGTTGAGCAAAAGGCAGTGTACTAAGTACTAGACATTCAAAGACGATTAACATGTAGGTGGGTCTCACAAAAAGCTTACTATTTACTAAAGGAGAGAGAGGTGTACCGATATAATTACTTCCGACAGCGTCATGTATCAGAAGGAATACCAGATTCAGTCAGAGACAGGGATTTGGGTCCTGACACCACCTCGTACCAACTGGGTAACCTGGGTTTGAATTTCCTTCTTTCTTTTTTTTTTTTTTAAGATTTTATTTATTTGACGCAGAGGGGGAGAGAGAGCACAAGCAGAGGGAGAAGCAGGCTCCCCACTGAGCAGGGAGCCCGATGCGGGGCTCGATCCCAAGACCCTGGGATCATGACCTGAGCCAAAGGCAGATGCTTAATGACTGAGCCACCCAGGAGCCCCTGGGTTTGAATTTCCTAACTTCTCTGAGCCTGTTTGTTTTCTTACTGCCTACGTCACAAGGCCACTGTGAAGAATAAATGAACGACGGTTCTGAAGCACCTAGCCTCCACCCAGTATCTCTTCTGAGCTGCATTTCTGTCTGCTTGTGTAGACATCTCCCCTAGGTCGTCAGATAAGCACCTCAAACATACGAAATCTAAAATACCTTTAGTAACGACTCTTGAGGTGCCTAGCTGGGTCAGCCAGTGGAGCTTGTGACTTGATCTCTGGGTCGTGATTTCGAGCTCCATGTTGGGTATAGAGATTAAAAAAGAAAGAAAGAAAAGAAAAGTAATGATTCTTTATGGTCTCTTTTTCTGTTGTTCTCAATCAGTTCCTTGTTTTTATTCACCCTTTTCTGCTCATTATGCCATCACGTATTCGTTCAGATTCAAAATGTCCATGATTATTGACTCTTCCTTTTTCTTAACAAACTATAACATACTCAGCTGCCAAGTCCTTGTCTCTTCTCCCTTTATTTCATTGCTCGCATCAGATCCTTCATTTCCATTCCCATTGCCATGAGTCTAGTTCACATCTCTTTTATTTATTTATTTATTTATTTATTTATTTTTTTAAAGATTTTATTTATTTGAGAGAGAGAGAATGAGAGAGACAGCACATGAGAGGGGGGAGGGTCAGAGGGAGAAGCAGACTCCCTGCCGAGCAGGGAGCCCGATGTGGGACTCGATCCAGGGACTCCAGGATCATGACCTGAGCCGAAGGCAGTCGCTTAACCAACTGAGCCACCCAGGCGCCCTAGTTCACATCTCTTTTAGATCATACCCAGAATATTACACCATCCTCCTCATTGGGCACCTTCTTTGCTTTGCCACCCATTCCACACATCTCAGTAGCACCCCATTGTCGGAAGCCTCCAGGAACCTCCTGCTTGCCTAGCAGATAAAATCTGTCCCCTTGGCCAGCAGTGCTTGCCTCCCACCGTCTCCTGCCTGACTCCCCGGTCGTCTCTCGCTGTGCTTTAGCACAGATGCTGTGCTCTGACCAGTCTCCGTTACCGTGCGTTCTCTGGTAGAGTGCTCTGACCTTCGCTCATGCTGCTCCTCTGTCAGCACCCTTCATTTTTACGTACGGGAGTCTTCTCCATCTTTCTGAGCTACCTCAGATGCAGCCACATCTTCGATGAATCAAGGTGAACCTCTTCCGTGTAAACGGCACCAGCTGCTTTGAGCTAGCCATTACCTTCCTTCCAGATCATCTGTCATTTGACATGCTTCTGTTCCTGTGCTTTCAACTCAAATAAATTACTTGCATTTTTCTCAGACCCAACATCATCTTTCATAATTCCGTTTGGTAAGTGTTTATACAATGAATGCTGGCATTCTCGATTTCTCTAACTAGAAGTCACCACCCTCCTTTTTTTTTTTTTTTAGAACTGTGGTTAGATCAGGACTTAGCTGTCCTGTATGAAATTTAGCAGGTACTGCTTTCTCTTGTAGCTTTTCATTATACGAGATACCTTCCCTCCTTAAAGGAGGGGACTATATTCTGTGTAACTTTGTGCTCTGCAGTACGGTGTGTGCATTTAAGTATTAAAATATTCAATAGTACTACTCTTATTGCATATTAAAGTAGAAGCTTAGTGTAGCAGAATGCCAACGTCTCTACTACCTCCCTGCAGTATCTGCTCCTTATTTCAGGTCTGTGTACCTGTCCCTATTGCCTTTTCCTTTCAGTTAACTTCTCCTGGGCCTTGTCACCATCTTCCTGTTGAGGTGATGACTAAATTGAATGCTAATTCAGACCTGGATGTTTACCTATAAATACGAATGTTCAGGTCAAAAGTTAAAATTAACTAGACTTGTGACAGTTTGTGACTTTTTTATTCCTAGCCTTCAATTTTGGACCACCTTTTAGTTCCAAACTTGCCTGTGGGATTGTTAGTCTTCTTTTATTTTCAGTATTCTTGATTCTTCTAGAAAATGTTTTGGAACTAATCTAAACACTTAAGAGATTTTTTTTCCCCATAATCTATGTAAATTCGCCTTATTTTTTTTGTTTTTTTGTTATTTTTTTTTTCTAAGATTTTATTTATTTGACAGACAGCACGAGCTGGGGGGGGGGGCAGAGGGAGAAGCAGGCTCCCCACTGAGTAGGGAGCCCAACGTGGGACTCAATCCCAGAACCCCAGAACCTCATGACCCGAGCAGAAGGCAGACGCCCAACCAACTGAGCCACCCAGGCGCCCCTGCTTTTTTTTTTTTTTCATTTTATTTTACCAATTAAATAAAAAGTTGAAGAAATCTAGATTATGAAAATTAATTTATTCTTCTCTCAACAGTGACATCGTGAGGAAGATTGATCAGTCTGAATTCGAAGGTTTTGAGTACATCAATCCTCTTTTGATGTCTGCAGAAGAATGTGTCTGATCCTCATTTTCCAACTATGCATTTTGCTTGTGTTGCCATTTAATGCATGAATAAACTTGTTACCAGCCTGGATACCATGAACCATTTTATATTTTTCACCTACAAAAAAGCACTCAATATCTTCTGTTATTGGCTGTAAGAGTCAATTATTACATCTAACTATGAAAAAGAAAATGAAACTAGTTTCCAGACAGTCGTGTCAACACTTAACTATACTGGTAATCCAGCAGCCTACTGATGAGTAATGAAGTTGTCCTTTTGTTTAAAGGAAATACTTACACTGCTTTTAAACAGCATATCCGTTGCATTAAGGCACCTGGTGGGATTACGTCGTAAGCCTCCCGTGATTTTTTTGTCATTCTTCATTCACTTCATCTTGAAGTGTTTAATTTTGATATAAAAGAATAATTCAAAAAACAACAATTTATTATATTACCTATTACTTTCTGAGTTGTGTTTAAAAATTCAGTTGTAAATTTTATTGCCTTGGATAATTAAATTATTGATTTTTAAGGCAACAGTTATTAAACTGGTAATAAAAGATGTCGTTGCTTGCTTAGAATTAGGGATACAAATTCTCCTTGAGGGAAAAAATGGGCATATTGTATTAAGTATCAGATTCCAAATCATTAGCTGTTTTTGAAAAACTGATTAGAGTGATTTCTTTAGTATATGGGCATTAGCTTCTGAGCTTACCCCTTTAGCCAGAACTTTAACTGGAATGTTAATAAATGTCACTCAAAGAGCCCAGGATGCATTTGAATGTAGCATTTTTCAGTATATAGAAAGGAAAAAAATAGAAATTTAAAATAGATACCAAAAAGTAAGATTGTGAGATTTATTTCCTTATTAGCAAATCCCACAGTTATTTTTTGTGATTTGATTTAGATAATAAGGAAGCAGTCATTATCAGACTTGTAAAAGCATTCCATTATCCAGTGGAGACAGAACGTATGCTATTTTTTCCTTATAATTTAGTATACAGAAAAAGTATTTATCTTCCAAATAGTGTCTTAACCATACTCACTTAAACATACTCACTTCTTCACCAAAGCCCCATTATCCATACTTTTGGACCCTGCTTATGGAGTCTTCAGTGAAATTTTAAAAAATAAGGTACACATGAATAAATATTAAGGACATGCACGTACATACCCCACAGTTCCAGCTCCTTAAGTGAGTTTTTATTAAGTAGGTAACACATGTAAAAAGTGGAATACATTTCAGGGGCAGAGTTCTTCAGATTATTTTTTATTAATATTAGTGTTTAGCAATTTATTATTTAAAGGGATGCCAATGATAGCATCTGTTTATTTTGAATATTTTTTTTAATATAAAGGGATGTAAAAAGTAACCATAATCATCTAAGTTACTGTCTAATCTTAGTAAAATTGAATTTTGGGGAAAGCTATCTAGTCTTAAATTTAGAATGATTTAAAATTTATAGGCATTTAATAAATTATCTCTTTTGGATGCTACATTTTATTAGAAATGTAATTTTTCTGAAGTTTCTGGCCATATACTCATTTTTCTTGAAATAACTAAATCTGAAAGCAATGAAAACCTCAAAGGAAAACGTTTATATACATTCCCATGTTTATGTAACAGGTATATATGTTTTTCTTAATACCTGAAACTTGTTTAAAGAAACAGAATTCACTGCAAACCATAAACTCATAGAAAATTCTGACATATCAGAAATATATTTATGATCTTGCTTTTAAGTGGTACTGTTTCCCTAGGGCATTAGTTCTCAAATTTTAGAATGGGGAACTATCACCTGGGACATTTGTTTAAAATGCACATTGCTGGGCCACCTTAGAATTCTTTTGGGTCTTTGGACCTTATTTTGAGAAACACTTTCTTTGAGCTATTCTTTTATTTTGTCCTGTAGTTATATATTAGAATATTCATGATAAGTGTTGAGAAAGGGGTAGGCAGTGAGTTACTATCTTATCTACAATTTTAAATAAATTTTGAATGACTTCTTCAAGTTAGATATCTCCCCTCCCCCCAAAATCCCATCTATTTTCTATCAGTAATGTTACAAATGATGAACATTTTTCTGTGATGAGGTTTTAACCATTATTCAGGGTGGTCTTTTGTTTTTAAATATTTTTTTTAACTAATAAGATTTACCGTGTATATTTTATACAAAATTGCATTACAAATATGTTTTTAATTGTGTTCTGTTTTTTGTAGTTTTTAAGTGCCATGCCAATTCCTTTTATATTATATAGAAGTTCTTTCAAAATACTCAACGGGAATAAGGCAGTTGACAGAATGGTTGGAATTTTGGTGTTCTAAGAAAAAACTTATTTTGCATAAGCATGTCTGTGGTCAGATCATTTTATGTGTATGCAGCCTGAATTGCATATCAGGTATTATGCTTGTTTGGTACCTGTATATTTACTTTTTAAATTTTGTTCTGTTTTGATTTTTGTCATGTAGAATACTGCCTTGGTCATCATAATGTAATCTGTATTTGTGTACCCTTTTTTTACTTTAAAATCTTTAAATAAAATGTTTAATACTCATCAAGACTGGAACAGGTTTAATATGTAGCATTTCAGAAATTTGTGTAAGCACAGGGTGCATCAAAATTTGTTCAAGGAGGAAAGTAGAAATTTTAGAGTTCGGAATTTTGCTTTATTTAAAGCAGCATTCTGGTAGTACTAATGCCATATCACAGACATTCATTCATAAAATATCGTTCAGTGTATTTTTAAACTCACTCTTCTATGCATCCCTGCTTATTGGAAAACAAATTAGTAAAAAAATCAGCTGTGAACATAGAGCATTTTAACTAGCTTTGAAACTGAAGCAAATTTAAACAGATTCAGAACAGGTTATTCCCAAATTATGTTGTACAGTGACCTAAAGTTCCAGAACTTCTCCTTTCTCGGATGTACCTGGTGTCTATAAATAAAAGGTATGAGCCTGGCGCCCTACACTTAACAAATCTCTTTACCATAACTTAATGTCTCCTTCCCTTCACCAGAATAAAATCTTAAGTGCCTTTACTTTTTTTCTCAGTGGACTTCTCAGAGAGCTAGTGCTTATATATTAAACCACCAAAGACTGATTTCCTGTGTCTTATTTTTTTAAAGATTTTAAAGTAATCTCTACACCCAACGTGGAGCTCAAACTTACAACCCTGAGATCAAGTCACACACTCTACCAACTAAGCCAGCCCCACACCTCCTGCGTCTTATTATCTTATCCGAATTTCAATTCTTCCTTAAAATGAAGTTATAGACAGTATTAAGCTCTGCTCAAGCTAGCCCCTGTATCAAGTCATAAATTTGATTGTTTTCTTTGAAATAGTAAAATCCCAAAGCAGAGTCCAAAGAGGAGTTTGAAGCTCTAGGGAAATTGTGCGGTAAGGCGACCAGTTTCTCCCTGGTAAAGCCAATCTCCAGTTTTTAACATTCAGCAGCTTGGTTTCTGGACAACACCCAACAGTGAGTCGTTTGGTATATTGATGGCCTGTATCTCCCTAGATTTACCCTCCTCTGCCCTAGCACTTAAGGGATCAGTTAAGACCCAGATAGTCCGAGTAGTTGGTATCTATAGTTTACTGTTCCAGAATATACTGTAATTTACTATGCACGGCACTAAAAAAGAATCTCTGGCCTTGGCATTCAAGATAGAGCATGGACACGCTGAGAAAGATGTTCATGTCTACAACAAATAGTCCAATGATAGGAGCCAAATAAATGCAATAAAATCTACAGGATGTGGTCCTAATAGTTTATCAGCTTCACAATGAAACTTGTCTGAGTTTTACTTGACATTTGTATGTGATTTATGCTAGACATTTTCAGATGTAGATTCCACAAAGCTTTCAGACTTCATAGATACACAGTAAGAATTCATTTATATACACTAAGAATCCATATATATACATATATGCACTTGTATATTTACATTTGATTGTTTTTGGCTCTTGTGCCCAGAAATATGAATGGGAATGGGAGACAAAATTGTTAAATGCTTCTGCTTAGATTGGATTTTGTACAATTCATCTTTGAAATTTACGATGAAAATGAATCCGGCTCAGAATTTGAGAGTGATTTCCGGCAGTCAGTCCACCTTCATGTAGCAATTTGTGCCTTACTGGCATTAACATGATTTTTACTCTAATTACTATTCTTAATGTTTTTATTGAAGAAAATGAAATTCTAATTTTTCTAAGAGTTAAGTGATTACTTGGTGTGATCTTTTATAGGATGTCTGAAATTTAAAACCCATGCCAGATGGATTTGAGGTTTGAGAGAGCTTTAGCTTTTTTTTTTTTTTTTTAAGATTTTATTTACTTATTTGACAGAGAGAGAGAGGGAGAGCATAAGCAGGGGGAGTGACAGGCAGAAAGAGAAGGAGAAGCAGGCTCCCCGCTGAGCAGGAAGCCCAATGTGGGGCTCAATGTGGGGCTCGATGAGGGGCTCGATCCCAGGATTCTGGGATCATGACATGAGCTAAAGGCAGACGCTTAACTGACTGAGCCACCCAGGCGCCCCAAGAGCTTTAGCTTTTCATTGACAGTTTAGCTGATCAGAAGCAAATTCTAATTATATAGGAAAATCCGTTAGAAAAGAAAAAAGCCAGTTGAAAAGCTCTACCAAAATCCATGAAAAATTAGATGCTTTTTTTTTTCCATAAAAGGTAAGTGCTGGGTTTCTAGAGGTAGTGACACGAAATGAGATTTAAAACTTACATGATATAAACTGTCTGCAATGTGGGTGGTTATACTTGGTGACTTTTTACATTATTCATAACCTATTTAGGGGAAAATCAGGTAAAGGTAGTTAAGTACAGGAACCTATTTTAACTCACATTTTATGGCCTTTTACAGAACATTTTCTTTCTAAGCCAGATTTTTTTCTAGGCACTCTAGGTTTTTATTTAAAAGTCAGGTTTTTAAATTTAAGGATCATGAAAGGATGTGCATTTGTGAACAGTTCGAAAGTTTACCCAGTTTGAAACAGTATTTCAGTGAGGAAATCTAAGTCACTGTGGCAAAGACTTGATATTTTGCTAAATTATTCCTTCTTTAAGTTTAAATTTTTAATTATATTTATCGGAGGCGTTACAATGTGTCTAGCACTCTGTCAATTCCGCAGGATTTAGAAACATTATGAAGAATTTTTTGTGATCCAAAGAATAAATGCGTTCAGAAAAGTTGACGTAAGTTCAAAAGAAAAGTCTGTGTGCATGTTATCCCTTTAGGTAGGGGATATTTCCTATGATTAAAATAAAGTTAACATTCTCCCCCAGGCAGTGAGGTCTGAAACACATGGGAGAGAGAGACAGCCGTATATCCGTCTCTCAGAATGGCGATTCTCTTTGCTTTACCACCACCAGGGGCCAGTCTGTTGCTGTAATCAAGGTCAGAGTTACCAGCACCTTAGCCCTCTGGAAGAGGCAGTATGTTCACTGCAGGCCAGTGAACAAGAGGTTCCAGGATTTCACTGGTGCTAAACACGTGTATTGTGAGTTTACAGAACTATCAGAAATCAACATTTGAACTGCTCCTCTGTGGGAAGTCTCAAATATGTTATCTGGGAGGCTGGTAAGTTTTCAGAGAAGTGCTTTGCCTCCTGGTGTCAGAACTTTTAGATCTATTCAACACAAGTGAGGACCTACTACGTGCCAGGCACTGGGGATATATCAAGCAAGAATTTCGTCATATCATATCTCATGCTTCCCCTCTATGGAGGGTACCTCCCGCTGAAAATAAAACCAGAGCTGTTTTCAGCCACTTAAATGTTGAGAAATTCAGTGAAAACAAAATCCAAGAAATGGCCCACATTCTTTAGTTGTGGAACTTTCTAAATCAAATATTGGGTGGCATCACAGATTTAACCCATGAATGTTTGTAGACCCTCAGATTGTCCATTAAAAACATGATTTCAGAAGAATTTTGACTCTGTTGCTATTTCAAAAACACTAAACACTTTTGTACTGGAGGTAAATGGTTGAAAGCATCAGTTTGCCAAGAAAAGGCATTTTCTTGTTAATCCTGTTGAAAATTAATTTCCACCATGCCTCAACTCCAGGCAGGTATTTACTTCATTGCCCAAAATAACTGATTGTATGATGTGCGTAAGTTGCATTAAACAACCTCACACCTTCTCCTTCACAACTTTTCATCAACAAGTTTTTTTAAGACTGGTTGTGTTGTTGATGCCACTTTATAATCTGCACATTGTAACTTGGTAGTAAGAGTAACTAGGAAGTATGATATCCGTCCACTTGCACAGTATTCTTAAAAGTATAAGAATTCCTTTTTGTTTTTCAAAATAGTTTTTAAAAAAGCTTGTACTTTAGAATGAGGCCTGGCATTTTTTTGGTTTTGTTTTTTTTGTTGTTGTTTCTTCGTTTTTTTTACTTCTGTTTGATTTTCAGTGATGCCAGAGGAAGTTACATTTCCCGAAGAAAGTTGCTCCTCCATGTTGGGTCCACCCAAAAAGGAATATTATTTATGGATTTTAATAGCCGACGTGGGCCAGGCATATGCTAAACATTTTGCATTCAATCCTAAAAATCCTCTGACAGTGCATCCCACCCCAGAGCTACTAAACTGAAGTCTCTGGAGGTGGCACCTGAGACTAGCATCTCAGACAGTGTCAGTTTAAATTTTGAGAACCACGAGCCTGTATTAATATGTACTACTATCACCACTCAACAGACGCAAAAAAAATGGAGATTTAGGAAGTAACTTGCTCAAGGTCCCTACGGCTCCAGCACCTACTGCTTCTCAGGAGAGTTTATGTAAAGTTTGCTCTAAAATCTCAGTCTCCTTCTGAGAAATGACACACAAAGAATACACTGTCTTGCTAACTCGAAGGCCATCTCTGCAGGTCTGTTTAAGGCCTTAGTCTGTTCTCTGCAACGGTGTCAGCTCAAGCCTCCCAGCCTTTCCCATTGCTGTACTCTATCTTTCCGTAATTTGAGCCTCCCACTTCATAGACAGCCCAGGACCCTTTCCTTTCAAGCATGCAGAACCGTGCGGTAGTCCATCAGAAACTGTTCCCATATCCAACATTGCGTGTGAGCCTGCCTGGTGAAAGAATCCTGTGGCTGGCCTCCTCACCCAACTCGGACACCCTCAGATCAAGAAGTCCAGGATGCTGCTGGTTTCTGGGAACTCAAGGTGCCCTCTGAAACACACCCATCTTTAATGCACTAGGTGACTACGGGGGTTCGTTCTTTTAGCTATCTCAGAGTTCATTGTGCCCATATGCCGGTGATCTGTGCTGACCACCCACCATGTGACTCCAGTGAGGTAGCCTGCCCCATCCTCGCTTTCCCATTCTCTGTTCTCACCCTTCCCAAACTCAACCTTCCCTCTTCCCTGCCCTTCTACCATTTCTCCAGTGCCCACTGGGACCCTCCTTCCTGGGTCATTGAACATCATCAACGTTCTCAGCCTATTCGTCACATTTTCCTTCTCCTTCTGACCCCCCTGAGGACATTGTCTTCCCTGCCACCCTCTCACATGGAAGCTGCTTGTTCTCTGGATGGTTCCTAGCACAGGGGTCAGCATTCTTCCGGATCCTTAATGCCACTGCCTACTATGACTCCTTCACCCAAGTAAGAAAATCCCACTTCTTCGGGTTCATGCCATGTGGCTCAACCTCTTTGTCCTGTAACGTACTCCTGCTTATTCCATTTTATCTGAGGAGGATTTGGCACCTGGTGCATTGCTCTCTCTACCCTAAGGGCTGCCTCCATCCCAGGACCAGAGATCATGACCTGAGCCGAAGGCAGACGCTTAACCGACTGAGCCACCCAGCGCCCTGTTCGTTGGCTTATTTTATTATCATCTGTCACTTCCACCAATCTGGGAGTTCCATGAGGACAGGGGCCATGTCAGTTTCATTGACCACTGTAGTCCCAGCACCTGGAGCAAAGCTTGGCACACAGACCCTCCAGAAATCTTTATTAAATGAATGAATAAATGAGCGAATGAATAAACATTAGCCCTGTACTTTGGAAAGAGGAAGCTCCCGGTGGCTTGTGGTTTCCCTCTGAGTGGAGACTGTCAGGGTAACTTTCATTGCTGTAGCAGAGTTGAGGCTAAGGAGCCAGGACTTTGAAGAGACCATGCAGATGGTTTTTATGCTTTAATAGGGACTGGAAAGCTGAGCTAGGAAAAAGCTTTCACCCACACACTGAATGCTGATCTAGGCTAAAGAAACGTTTTGCTACAGTTGGGAAGGTGAATCATTCTGGGGTTTTGTGGGATTCCCCAGCACTGATGTAAACGGAAGCTTTTAGAGAGGGCCCTAAATTTCTCAGGTAATACATGGAAATCTGGGGAAAGGGGCCTTCTGAAATACTGTAGGGACTGCAAAGCATAGACCGGTTTAGTTGATTATTAGTTTTCTGTTTTGTAGGAAGAATTTAGGAGAGGAGAATTTCAGTTTATAGGTTGCCTCGATTGCCTTAACCAGGTGAATCCCATTGAAAATCCTCAGTGGCAGCACATTTCACACTTTGAAGATGGATTTGATTCTCAGAAATACTCAAGAGCTATTTGGAGTCAAGTCCCATGTGGGTGGCAAATCTGGGAAATATCATTCTGGAAACTTGGACCTTAATTCTGCCTCCTTTCTACCCCCTGATGGAAGAAGCTCTGCTGGAATGACTTGGAGGTAAATAGGACATTGTGCTTCTTTTCTTTGGCCCACAGAGGAAGACTTACATTCTCAGGGGAGAGGAAATGATGACCTAGAGAACATCTTTTTTTCTCTCCAGCACAATGATTCCCCAAAGCTGTGTCCTTTGTCTTTGCGTTCAGCCCACTGGCAATACCTCAGGTGCTTGGCCGGGGACCCAGGGGCTGGAGAGGGTGTACTTCCAAAGCTCTTCTAAGTCTATATTTGCAGAACCCAGATGAATATTTAATTAGTTCTGTACTCCAGGCTAGTCATAACAGGATTTCACAGGGTTGGGATGTGGGGATGAAAAGAGAGGCCTTGCACCTCCAGTTTAGAATCCTTGTCCCTAGAAGCTTACACAATTGCAGGGTCTCGGCCACAGGCCTGGAGGTGTTCTCCCATGGGTGCTCTCTATGATGGCAGAGAATGTCCCACTCAGAGTCCCCCTTTCTCTCTTCCCGTCCCCCATCCTTAATCTACCTCCTTTACCACATGAGTAACTGCTATTCTTACCCCACATCCCCTCTCTGCTGCTCAGATGAGTAGGGGAAACAGGCATCTGGGGTTGGAGGGGGGCAGAAAAGAATTGCCTTGCCTTTGTTTTCTGTGTTGTTTTGTTTTGTTTTGGGTGACTTCTAAATTCCTTTTTCTAAAAAATCGGACATCTTGCATCGTGAGGATTAATATCCTGTGGCTACATCTCCAGGTTTACAATTAAGACTCATACTCTCTCTGCTCACATGGTTCTTGGGCCTTTGGGACTTAAAAGAGCATCTGCCTCCTTTTAAAACCTGGAGTAACATTACCAAGTCCCTTTCTATTAATGTGAGCTTAACAGAAACCACGTCTGATTTCCCCTTCTCAATTTCCTGTTTTCTTCACCCTCCGACATCAGACAGAGATGTTATAAATGATGGTGGCCTGTATCGAATTACTGCTTTTGGTATTGTAGTTTAAGCAAGCGTAGGTGTGAGGACCTAGCTGCCATTTCTAACACCATCTACATGGGGAAAGATCTTCTATGTTCCAAATAAGGACAGACAGGCAAACTAGTAGACCTAGTGTTACCGTGGAAACAGTCTCTATGTGTATGCATGGGTGGTCATACACATAACACACATAAAGGCAATGCTCTGGGGCATTCTCTCTGTGACAATCCTTTTGGGGCCTTGGCGAATCTGTGGCCTCGCTGAGTATTACTTTAAGGTAGGCTACACTGCTCTAACAAGTAGACTCGTAAGGTAAGAGAAGTTTATTTCTTCCTCTCTTAAGAGTCCAGGACAGATGCTCTGGGTCTGAAGCTGGAAGGATGGGGTTCTGTTTCCACTGCCACTCAGGGGCCCAGGCTGATGGTGGCTCTGCCATCTTCAAGCCATAGGAAGGGGAAAGGCTGGGAGGTATATTCACAGGAGGTGTGATGGCCCAGGCCCCGAAGTAGCTTGCCTCACTTAGGCTCACGTTACTTAGGTGAGAACCCAGTCCTTTGCCTTTCGTAAAGCCTGGGAGGCTGCAGATTGCCAGCCAGCGGTGCGCCTAGCAGGAGGAGGTGGATAGATAGCGGTGGCCGCAGGCTGCTTCCGCCTCGCTGCGGCAGGACTTCTTTCAGACTGAGTCACATCAGGCGAGAGGCCCTGAACTGACCCTCGGCAGGACATCAGCGTATGTTTCAGACTGCGACAGATCGGTGGGAAGTCCTGAATTGACAATCAGAGGGTCACCAGCACGGCCCCCTCTTGGGTCCTGGTGGCTGCAGGTGCTACGCTTTGCCTTCCTTCTTCAATCCCTGGCTCAGCTGGACTTCCAGTTCCTTCCTTTGCTCTCCTCCTGTGCCGTGCTCCCTGGCAGTGTGGCCTCAGGCTCACAGTCTCTCCTTGCTACCCAGGATCTGCCAACGGAGCTTCCTGGTCCCTTATTCAGCTGCCTGCTGGACTCCTTGGCTTTTGGATCATGTACCTTGTGAGTCCCCTTGTGTTCCTCCTAGTGCAGAGAACAGCTCTGGGGCTCTGAGTCCTTGTCCTCATGCCCCACGCCCGGGACACTGCGCTTCATGGCCTCCCATTGGCTTTGGCACTTTGGTTTCCTCCTTTTTTCTCCTCACCTCCATCTGACCTCCCTCCGCGCTGGTTTGGACTTCTTTTATCTTCTTCTTCTTCTTTTTTTTTTTTTTTTAAAGACTTTATTTATTTGACACAGAGAGAGAGACAGCAAGAGAGGGAACACAAGCAGGGGGAGTGGGAGAGGGAGAAGCAGGCTTCCCGCTGAACAGGAACCCGATGCGGGGCTTGAACCCAGGACCCTGGGACCATGACCTGAGCCCAAGGCAGACACTTAACGACTGAGCCACCCAGGCGCCCCTCTGGTTTGGCCTTCTTGAAGTTGTCTCTTTCACACTGAAACACGCTCAGCTTTTTGCTCTCCCAAGCTGCAGACTGCGTCTATATTGAGGGCCTAGAGCTGAGGGCCTAGCTCCTCCTTCCTGTGAGGAGTCCCCTAACTGGAAATCTTCTGTGGCCCAAGCAGTTCAGAAGACATAAAGACATAAAATGCACTCAGTAAGAATCCTCACTTCACATATACCAACAGCCTTGTAGTGGTGGGATTTATTTATTTATTTATTTTAGATTTTATTTATTTATTTGACAGAGAGGGAGCACAATCAAGGGGAGAGGGAGAGGGAGAGGGAGAGAAGCAGACTCCCTGCTGAGCAGAGAGCCCGACCTGGGGCTCAATCTAATAACCCAGAGATCATGACCTGAGCGGAAATCCAGAGTCTGACACTTAACCGACTGAGCTACCCAGGCGCCCCAGGAAATTCTTTTTATAGTGAAGATTTAGATGACTTAAGCATTGGCTACTCAGCCCTTAAAATAAATATTACAAATGAAGCAATGACAGAATAGACAATAGGAAAGACTAAGCATATAGCCCTCCTGAGGAAGATTTTATCAAAAACTAAAGAGAAAAGCAGTTTAAGGACTGTATATACTAGAAAGATGTAAAGCTAGATATTTATTGCACTATTCTAAAGCTTGCTTTGTCATTGTACTTATACTGTGGCTTGCTTGTGCTTTTCACAGCATTATAACTACATGTGGAAATGAGGATCTGTCTCGATAAAAATATGGCAGCCATAAAGAGAAATATCATCTATGCAGGCTAGAAGTTGACCTGCTCAAGAAATTCTTCGGACACTCCTTTGTATCATCTGGCTAAGTGAACCTGGAGAAGGAATTGTAAATTATGGAATAATAGTCAAAATTCCAAAAGGGAAATCTGCTAGGTTGGAAATGAGTGCTTTTTTAAAGAAGCTGATTTATGTGAAATGAAGGAAAAAACTGATGGATGGTTTAAAAGGAAACATTTGACTGAAGCCTGCCTGCTGTACCCATAGCTACCTGCCCACAAGAATGGGGCTCCCTGGTGACAGCTACACTAATTATAGAAAAACAAGTTGAGTGGAAGAAGATGAATTATGTAAATTTACATTGACTGAGGATCCTGTGTTGGAGCATTTAGGAATTTTGGTTATTAAAAATAAACCTAAGATTTTCTTACATTGAAAAACAATTGAACTGAAGGATAATTTGCTAGAGTCTTAGCATGAAATCTGGATCAGCAAAAATAATATCTATTCACATTACTGTAAATTACTTGCAGGTAACAGCCATTTTGTGGATGTGAGGGGGAATTTAAAGTTTTAGGCTCTAACTTTACATGTGATTTTTTGTTCATAAAAAAAATAATAGGGACCCCCCAAAATCACCTTTTTCATAAACCCTTGCTGTTAAAATAGAAGCCTGCCACTTTCTCTGTTCCATTTCAAGCAGTTTTCTTATTCTAAAATATAAATCTATCTTAAGGGCTGAGGATTAGAAAACAATAAAGAAAGGAAAACCACTCAATCTTCTAAAAGAAAACATTTTTTATTTGTGTTCCAAGATGGGCCATTGAAATCAATACCTTCATAAGGAGGATTCTTTACACATTTAGAAATTTGATAAAGTCAGTTTTAGTGACTGTGTTCACAAAAGCAAATGAAACTGGTATTTAAAAATTTTTCTTAGTGAAACATTACTCAACACTTAATTCAATATGCTGTAATTTTAAATGAATCTTTTTTTCTACTCAGACACATTGAAGATGCAGCTACACTGTTTCAGTCACCCACACTCTGAACCAAAAAATGACTTATTGCTTGGTGCATATCAGGAAGGTGGAGGCCTACCACTAACGCAGCACAATTCACAAGGAAGGTTCCTTTCTCACTCACTCCCCACCATCATAGCACTTTGACTAAGTGGGGCGAGCACTGTTATATCGGGGTCAGAAAAATGTGTGAATGCAAATAGCCCTGTGTTTCTTGCGACTCTTAACTCTCAAGTATGTATATTTTAATAAAATCTACAGTTCAGGAGAGAATACCCAAGCTTTTTTCCAATACAGATCTTTCATGATTTGTCTTACAAATGAAAACCCCTGTGCAGACAGACAAAGGACAGCTTGAGGATACTGAGCGTTCATATTTAGCACTGACACAGCATTTTCATCTGTAACGTGCCTTACAAACATTAACTAATTAAGAGGAACAACACCCCTGCAAGGTATTTAGCAAGATGCAAAAATGAAAAGCTACAAGCAAGACAGACAGGATGCATAAATCATGAAGTGTTAAATCAACATGACCTGAAAACCAGCAGGACTCCCTCCCCCTTTTCTTGCCACCACCGTCTTTTGGGAAAGGCAAGAAGTCAGATTTTATGCCAAGTGATCGGGGTGGGGGTGATGTCTGGGTAGGGGTGGGTGGGAGGATGGTGAGATAGTTCCAAGTATCACATTTCCAAAAGGGAAATGTTCTACTAACTCAGAGAAGGGGTTTCAAGAACATAACCCTTTTAGAAATACCCCAGAGAATAGAAAATCAATACGGTGTTTAATTAATCTACTGCAGATCGACTTCACATAAAGGAGCCCCAACCAGGAAGGTCCTCTGCTAGGAAATCTGACAGTGAGCAGTTGGAGAGTCTAAGAGGGCAGGAGAATGCCCTGTAGTATAATTTTCAGTTTTTGTTCTTTAAGGGGTGGGGGAGGGCATCCTGATTGCCCTGTGGTCCTCCCACAGATTTTGCTCACTTGCTCTCTGAAAGCGTTCTCAGTAGGTAATAGCATTACACAACAGTGAGGGCAATCAGTTCCGTAGCTTGTAGAGGAAGGAATAGAGGGTCATTCAGAAGAATCTGCCGGCCAGGGCTTTGGATGAAGAAGACTAGGATTCTAAATAGCACCATGATGCAAGTGTCTGTCTCGTCACCTCATATGGTTTAATGATCTCTATCTCAAACAGGATGCTAGAATATGAAATGGGATGGATGGAAACAACACTTGGAGTGCAGAGCAGATACTCCATGAACTGCCGTTCTCCTTACTGCCTTGGGTGTGCTGCAGCTACGAAGCAGGTGCACTCCTGTCTCAACCACAGGAGGTCCCCATCTTAGACGCGGTTCCTAGAGTCTGGTCAGATGCCCTTGAGTTGCACTGTCTATCTAATGCGTTGGCCAGGAGCCACATGTACTACTGAGCATTAGGCTAGTTCAAATTCAGACGAGCTGTCAGTATAGACCACATGCCAGATTTCTAAGGCTTAGTAAGAAAAAAATGTAAAAATTTTTATTAATAATTTTTGTATTTATTACATGTTGAAATGAGAATATTTTGGAAATAATGTGTTAAACAAAATATATTTTAATATATTTATATAAATATATTTGTATATTTATATTTTTACATAAAAAGTAAAATACTTTTTACTTTTTAAAATTGTGGTTATGGAATACTTAAAGTTACATATGGGGCTCACATTTGTGGTTCACATTACATTTCTATTGAACAGTGTTGGCCTAGAACATAACTCTCAAATATCTTAGATCACACAATTCATCAATGAACTGAGCCTGGGTGGCTCAGTTGGTTAAGCGTTTGCCTTTGACTCAGGGCATGACCCCAGGGTCCTAGGATCGGGCCCCACATTGGGGTCCCTGCTCAGTGGGGGTCTGCTTCTCCCTCTGTGCTCCTTCTCTCTTTCTCTCTGAAGTAAATAAATAAACTCTTAAAACAACAACAACAACAACAATTCATCAATGAAAAAAAGTTTGAGAATGCACCCCCAAAATGTAAATTTTTTGTTAGAAGTTTACTTTATGGGGTGCCTCAGTTGGTTAAATGTCTGCCTTCAGCTCAGGTCATGATCTGGGGGTCCTGGGATCGAGCTCCGCATCGGGCTCCCTGATCAGTGGGGAGTCTACTTCTCCCTCTCCCTCTGCCTCCCCGCCCCGCCCCACTTGTGCTCTCTGGCTGTCTCTATCTCTCTGTCAAATAAATAAAATCTTAAAAAAAAAAAGTTTACTTTATGTACATTAGAAAACATACAAAAATAGAAAGCGAACATATGAATAGAAGTCTCAGTATCTTCTCCCCACATCCCAATGGTCACCATGTGTACCCCTGGGATGTGCACATGCTCCTTTGGAAATCGCTACCTTAGAACTGGCTCTTGATGGGGCAAAGGACCCATTTATCACACTCCTTTGGGGAGTAGGGGAACTGGGTGCTTATAATGGGAGAGAAACAAAATTACAATAAAAATTGAAACAATACACAGATTACACAAGTACAGCCAAAGTAAAATATTACAAATGTTACACCTTGAGTTAAAAAAAAAAAAGGCTAGCAGGAGGCTCTCCTCAGTTGCAGCTGCAGAAGTTAGTGGGTTGGGAGGCAAGTGGAGGAGGGGCCAAGTGAGAGGCAGTGAGATCCAACCGAAGCTATCTGTACACAGAAATTTACGTAAGATTGCAAAATTGTCAATTGTTGGAACCCAAGATTATGGGGGAGGGACTAAGGCAGATGCTGCTTATGATCTTCTCTCCCTGCCCATGGCCCCCCTCCAAACCCCCCCAATATTCCCCCACCCCCTTACAGTAAAGAGGAACAGGCTCCGAGTTTCTAAAAGTTCCTTAAGAAGAGAAGGAAAGGAAAGAACAAAGTGGGGAAGGAGCCAGTGCCTATGTTTTCAGGTTCTACGAGCAGGGGCAGTGGAGTCCCACTCCACATAGGGGCCCCAGAGGTGACAAGACCTTTCTGATGACAAGTGTAGGGAGATGCTAAGATTTGAAGGCAGCAGTGAAAGACTCCTCTGCCCAAGTTTGGACCAAGGACCGAAGAGATTATGGGATTGGACATGGCATGGGAACCTATGTACACTAGAGACCAGAGGACCTGCCCCATGTGTTCTAGAAAACATGAGACCGTCTGGGACTCTTGAATGACCTTAGGGAGAGGAGGATTCCAAATCATGCCTGAGATTAATTTCCTGGTAGTAGAATTATTTGAAATAGAAATGTGACAAGTTTTTTTTTTTTTTTTTAAAGATTTGATTTATGTATTTGAGAGAGAGAGAGAACATGAGGGGGGCAGGGAGGGGCAGAGGGAGAGGGACAAGCTGACTCTCGACTGAGTGGGGACGCCAATGTGGGGCTCAATCCCAGGACCCCGAGATCATGACCTGAGTTGAAGTCAGGCGCTCAACCAACTGAGCCACCCAGGCGCCCCTGAAATGTGACAAGTTGTTAATGAAAAATATCTTAATTTATAAATGTACATAGTTACATAATTTGAAACGTCAAATAGAAATGAAAATAAAAGTCCCTCACCCCACCTCCACACTTTAGATTCCCACTTCCCAGGAACAACCACCTTCAACTTTTTTAGCTATTTCTTCCCACATTTACCTCCATAATTCTAAATAAGGTAATTCATACTACTTCTGAAGTTTTTGAGTTTTATATATTATCTAAGGACTTCTCACTATGGAAAATAAAAGTTCAACTCCCTTACACACAGACACACACAGACACACACACACACATACACACACACACACACACACACACTCTACCTCCCCTCCTTCCTCTCAATATAGTTATATCACAATTTCACAATTTTGGTTATTTATAGATGATTTACATTACTATAACTATATCAGTTTTATTTACAGCGGGACCAGGTAATACGTTATGATTTCCTTTCTTGAATGACTTGTTTTCTAGAGTTAGTTAGTACCTAAAAACACAAAACCAAACAACTTTGCTTAGTTTTCTGTATACCCATTTATCACTCATTCATCCTCAAATTTTCTCACTACACACTAGGGCTCTCTCAATTTGTTCAAACATTAGGAAATGTGTCATTTTCTGTCATTTCTCATTCTCCTGCACTCACCTTGCCTGGAACGTTCTTGTCACCTGGGGCTTCCCTCCCACATCAGTCCCATCTTTCTGTCCTGTGTCCTTATCTCTGGCATTTGGTCAGCTGTTCTTGTTTACTCATTTAGTTCCCGTTTAATGAGGGCTCAGAAAGACGCACAGATCATTTTTAGAGGATGGCTGCTTGTCGGGTAGTAGGAATGTGGTATTTCCCCACCTCACTCTTGTAGAGTACGTGATAGCGCCACACAGAACCAGCAGCACCTGAAAACCGCGAGCAGCACGAGACCAATGACACACCGAAGCGAAGTCCCTTATCGCAGCTGGAGCTGACTCCAACTATCATCACAACCGGCGGACTTCACAGAGGAAGGCAGAGTCCTCTTACACCTTAGGAGCACAGAGATTTTGGTCTACAAATACTGGATTTAAGTAATTCATAACATGTCATTTTGTAAGTTCTGCAAAGTAGCTCTTAGACATATGGGAAAGTAAACGCTTATGTGATTGTGGGCCATTCACCTCTAAGAACCAAAGCAGCTCCTATGGCCAAAAGTGGAACTTTTGGGGGCATCTGGGTGGCTCAGTTGGTTAAGCAACTGCCTTCAGCTCAGGTCATGATCCTGGAGTCCCGGGATCAAGTCCCACATCGGGCTCCCTGCTCGGCGGGGAGTCTGCTTCTCCCTCTGCCCTTCCCCCTCTCATGCTCTCTCTCTCTAATAAATAAATAAATAAATCTTTAAAAAAAAACAAAAACAAAAACAAAAGTGGAACTTTTTGAACAAAAACACACTGTAATAGATTGAGATATGGAAAATATGCTAAAATGTGTGAGTTCATAAGGACACAAAGATTAAAACCTAAAATATTCCTTGGTCATCTTTGGAGGATGCTCATTATCCTGAAAATCAGCAAATAAAGGGCAAACATCCTGCGTTCCCTGAAACAAACAAACAGACAAACAAACCCTATACCTCAGGGTAACCAAGAGATGACGTGGGAGAGTTCTTTTAAAAACACATTCTAAGGGCACCTGGGTGGCTCAGTCGGTTAAGTGTCTGCCTTTGGCTCAGGTCATGACCCCAGGGTCCTAGGATTTAGCCCCGCATCTGGTTCCCTACTCAGCGGAGAGCCTGCTTCTCCCTCTCCCTCTGCAGCTCCCCCTGCTTGTGCTCTCTCTCTCTGTGTCAAATAAATAAATAAAAACCTTTTAAAAAATAAATAAAATAAATAAAAACTCATTCTAGCTAATACATGAGGAAGGAGTAAGTGATATTGCAACCTCTAATGAAATAATTAATCCAGGCAATGCTCATCAATGGCCTCTGAAATCATTTGTTGAAAACTGATGGGGAACATGATAATAGATGGATCAAGCTGACAACACCTGATCGGCTGAGAACAGGCTGAAAACCATGATTGATCTTAATCTTACAAAAAAGAGAGTCAAGCAGACATTGTGTGTCTCCGGTGATATAAATAGGAAGCACACAACATTGCCAATAAACTCTTTTTGCCAACAAATCACACATAATCTGCTCGAGTCTCTAGATTTTACTACCATTATCAAAGAAAATGGAGGGTGCAGGAACACGAAAGATTGACATTATAGGGATGCAGTCAACAAAATCCGAATATAGGCACCTGTACGGGCCAAATGGCAGTTTCTTCCACAAATAGATTGCAAAGAAAAAGGAGTACCTGTAGATTTAAAGACTCAAGAAACACCCGAATCATACCAACTGTTAAAACAAGCAAACAAACAAGACTTTACTGGACAACCAGGGAAATATGATCACTGACTGCATATTTGATGATATTAAGGAACTGTTATTAAGTAGTTAAGGTATGGCACTGGTGTTGTGATTATGTTTTAAGATTTGTTGTTTAGGGGCGCCTGGGTGGCTCAGTCGTTAAGCGTCTGCCTTCGGCTCAGGTCGTGATCCCAGGGTCCTGGGATCGAGCCCCGCATCGGGCTCCCCGCTCTGCGGGAAGCCTGCTTCTCCCTCTCCCACTCCCCCGCTTGTGTTCCTGCTCTCGCTAACTCTCTCTCTCTCTGTCAAATAAATAAATAAAATCTAAAAAAAAAAAAAATTTGTTGTTTAGAGGTACATACCAGAGTAAAGAGAGGCTTATTTTTTTGCTTGTCTTCTTTGTCCCACCAACTCTTATCCCGCGGGATTGGCTCTCTTTACAACAGAGTCAGAAACCTAGTGTAGATGCCCAGGCCTCCTCTGGCTTGTCACAGAGCCCACGCTGTGCGGGCCCTTGGAATCAGGCTGGGTCTTCAGAGCCAAGGAAGATCCAGCGTGGCTGGCACTGTGAGTGGTAGTAATTGCTGAGTGTGAAAATGTGTGCCAGGGCCAATGCTAGGGAGTATTGGGGCCATGGTAAATTGAAGAGCGCATGCTCTATCTGAAAGCATTCAAATTCGATAACACACAGAAAGAGAGAGAACACTGGAGACCAAAGAGCACAGGTCTAAGCTATAGACTTTCGTCAAATTCATTATCCCTGCAGTAGACCTAAACCTTATCCTATACTTGAGCTTTGAATCTAGACTTTTCTTGGAAGCACAACTTTTGGCCATATCCATTTCTTTGACAGCCCATAGAGAACTCTGACTAGCTATCGCCTGGTCAGAGTGGATTAAAAAATATTTCACTTATCAAACTGACAAAGCAAGAATGGGTAGGAAATGCACGACCAGGAAAAAGGCTGTCCCATAGGGAGCCTGTCTGTGTTGACCTAATGATAAGAATCTGTACACCAAGGGTGTCAGCCAGACAGGAAATCCATCCTGGTGGAGAGTCAGAAGTGCCCCAGTCAGGACTGACAGGCTGTGGCCACATTGACTGGCTCCAAAGGGCATCCATTATACACAAAGGCAAAGGGCATGTCTAGACTTTGCAGTCACCAGAGATTTTCTTGGACACTGTAAGGGAGTAAAGGGCAGTGGGAGGAGGATTAAGGGCCTAGGAAAGAAGCAGAAAACCTACTTCTTCTTTCCTCCCTGTGATTGGTTGATTTTTATTCAATTTAAAAATAATTCTGAGGGACTCAGTCGGTTAAGAGTCTGCCTTCGGCTCAGGTCACGATCCCAGGTCCTGGGATTGAGTCCCACATTGGGCTCCCTGCTCAGCAGGGAGTCTGCCTCTTCTTCTGTCCCTCCCACCCATTGTGCTCTCTCTCTCTCTCTCTCAAAAATAAATAAATAAAATCTTTAAAAAAATAATTATGAGATTCTCTCTCCCTAAGTATTAGAGAAATATCTGTGGTAGGACAGTATTACAAAAAACCAGGATTTTTGGTGTGTTTCAGGATCTTGCTGATAGGATTAGCTCATGTGGTGGGTTAATAGGAAGGCTGACCATATCAACTTCTGTGTTGTCAAGAACAAATACTTACTGAGAGTACCCTGTAAAGGAACCGTACCAAACCCTGTGGGAGATATGGACATGAATAAGATGCAGTTCCTGCCTTGTCAGATCTTTCAATACAGATGATGATCTAAGATCATAAAATTACATTCTAATACATAATGTGGTAAATATCAATGGCTGTGAGATCAGGAAAGGCTGAGATAGAAAGGCAAATCTTCACAAAAGATCTGGGAAATGACGCTAGCTTTGAAGGATGGCCCAAATTTTAGTAGATATTAAGGGGGGGAGAGAGCCCCCCTTAATCTAATTCTTTCATGATATACTAGATGTTGTTTGCATTCCCTCTAAAGAAGCTGACTTGTCCAAAGGCTCTTCTAGGCAGTCATGTTTTAATACCCATGACCTCTGTTCCAGCAAGTTAGGTGAAAGTTGGCTGCATGACCCAGGAATGTTATTCCCAGGTGTGGCCTGACCAGCATAGCCCGGCTTAGAATGACCTTCTGAGCCCTTGAGAGTCTCCTTTTTGACAATTTAAAGGTAGAGACATGAAAAGAGCTCAAATGAAAGGATGCCATGTGTAAGTCAAAGTTCTGAAGAACTTTGGTGGTGGTACTAGGCTACCTAGGAGCCTGAGGACTTTCTGGTTCCAGTTGAGGGTGTCCTTATAATCCTCCACCTCTAAGTGACTTGAAGTAAATGGAATGGATATCTGTTTAACCAAATCATCTGATTAAATTACATGGACAAGATGAATGGAAATGGTAACTTTTTGCCCTCTCTCTGAGCTCTGAGGCTCTCTTGGTACAAATACCTTGAAAGTCATCTTAGAATTTATATGGTAGACATTACCCTTACATTTGCATGCGACAGGAACTGAGAAGTGGCATGAGTTAACCAGAACTTCCAGTTTCTCTTTCTCTTACTTCCAACTTCTCTCTCCCCCTCCCTCCTTGTCTCACGGAAGAAATGAGAGCGATGAGAAATTTAAGGTGAGAAATATAATCAAACCTGGTGTAGAGCCAGCACACGACTGTGACTGGATGTGGTCTACAAATCTGATTCTGAGCTTGTAACTAGTTGGGGGGAAATGTGGTTAATAACAACCTTTTTAGTATTTGTAAGACAGAAGTAAAGCAGCTGAGGCCCAACGGAAAGACCTCTCATGGGTCCTCATGAGGGAAACGCCACGTCATCCTCAACCAATGAAAGACAGGTGGCTCTTTCTTCGAATATCCATTACACCAACGAAGAGCATAACACCAAATTTGGCTAAGGAAGGGAACTCTCCTTGTTTTAAGTATGAACATTGATGGTTTGATTTGATCCCAAGAAAAAGTCTAAGGAGGGAAAATATAACATGCCTAGAAGAGTGGACAGCCTTCTAGTCCTCCAGGAAATGTTTGATGAATAGCATTCCTTGAATTAAAGAATAGAGAGGTTATATCCTTCATGGCAGAAATTGGATACAGCTGTTTCACAGTAGATGCATATTTCTGACATTTTGATATGCAAATAATCAATGGAGCAGGTGTTTGGCATCAAAGAGACAAACATGGATAGGTGACACCAGAAGATCTTCTAGTTTAGGTACGGGTCTCAATAGAACATCTGAGCAGGAGTGGGGTTGGTAGGGTCCTAGAGGCCTGTGGGAATTACTATGGCCCACCACGATCCCTGCAGCGTGTATTTCGTGGAGGACCTTAGAAGTTCCAGTATGGATGATTGCTTACAATGGAATAATTTTGTAACATTTATTGGCAAGTTGTTCTCCCTTTGCCTAAAATCATGGTAATGCCATGTTTATTTTATCTATTTTTAAATGTGTAAAACATACTGACTGCCTGGCACTTGTCCATGCAGAAGAAAGTGACTAGAGCACAAGAGGAAAATATTATATAGAGCTTTATTTGACAAGCTGATTTATTTAAAAATCAACAAAGTGGCTAGTGGAACTTCAGGGTAGTAATTTCACATTTATATTAACCTTTAATGAGCCCCTGTGGTTTCTTTAAAATCTATATTACCTGTGTAAAAAAAACCTATTCATTAGAAATCCAGTCTCTGATTTTGGTAACAGAGCCAATATTCATATCCCACAGAGGCCAATTCTAGTGAGCTTCAAAATCCCAGATATTTAACTTTGTGAATATAAGACTTTAGTATCAACACTTATTTCCTATGCTGTCAGTTGAAAGAATATGCTGACCACCTACTGTAACTAATTTAACTGGTAAATGGTTGAGACATTAATGGATAAAACAACAGTGTTGTTAATATTTTCTTAAGAAAATAACTTCTATACTTACATTGGGCATATTTTCAAGTAATCATTTTCTTGCCTGACTTTTAATATATAACTTTATAATTTATTTATAAAGAAAAATGTGTTTGTCGATTCCAATTGCTAGTTCTGTATTTTTCTCTGAAACTGTAAAAGGAGAAAGTCTAATTGGCGTAATTAATTAGTGTCAACCCCTCTGGGCCAGGACTTTTGGGTCAGGCTAAGTCTAAGTTATTGGCCAGCCTATAATTCAGGCCCCACTCCTGATCCATTCAGTGACTGCCCTTTGCTCAAGGAATAGTCCAGGTCATAGCAAAAGATTGAGCAGGGTGGGTTCTGTTAAGAAGAGGATGGAGGGGTCGCTGGCATCATGGTTGCTGTGTTTCATATCAGAAGTTTCCAATCTTTCTTTATTGTAAACAACACTGACGTACACCCTTGTTTTATATCTTTTTGCACTTGTCCATTAACTCTGTTAGGATAAATTTCTAGAAGAGTAACTAAGTCAAAGGATCTGAAAACTTTTAATTTTGTTACCTATCCTGCCATATTTTACCATATGTTCATCTCTTACTGAACACCAAGAATATAATACCCCTTCTTTCCATGTGGATAGACATAAAAGAAATACAAGTTTTACTTCTGCAATCAGCTCACAAAAATGGTTGAGCCTTACCACTTGGCTCTCCTTCTTGTTTTTCTGTGAAACTGTGACGAAAGACTTTTAATGTTATGTTTTGGGAAATAGTCACATCTCTAGAATTTTCTTACTTCAAGGAAAGGTGAGGGCAGCTTGACTGCTGCTAGGGAGGCTAGCATCCAAGGGAGAGAAAAAGATAAAATTCCAGGTGCCCTTTTTCACTTAATTTTGCAAGTTCTGTAAAAGATTAAAACAAAAAACAGAAGCCAAACTGCCCTCAGTGTGGGGGGACAGCTGACAGAGTCTGGAAAGTGAGCCTGGCTGTTGTCTCTGGAAATGCTACGTTGGTATTCGGCCCTATGGGCCACAGTGCCTGGTCTGAGTGGTTCTGCTGCCAGACTTGTTCAAGTAGAATTCTCCCCTCTGCCTTTTCTGTATACTTCCCTTGGTGTAGAGCTTCTCAGACTTGAGAGGGCAGAGACATGCCTGGACGTTTGTTGAAAATGCAGATTCCCACACTCCAAGCCCTGAGATTCTAATTTGGTAGTTCTGGGGCCCAAGAGTCTAAATCTTTAACAAGTTCCTCAGATGACTCTGGTGCAGGTGCTTGGTAAACCCCACTTTGAGAAAAATTGCTTTGGGGACTTAATGGGTACTTTTTGGGTGGGAGGAAATAAAAAGTAAAAATTGTCTATTTAACAAAATTTTCCTATAAAAAATGGTTATGCTACTCTTTGTTTCAATAAGTCAGATCTGGATGCATCTTTTTTGTTTTGTTTTGTTTTTAAGATTTTATTTTTAAGTAATCTGTGTACCCAATGTGGGCCTCAAATCTGCAACCCCAAGATCAAGAGTTGCATGCTCCACTGATTGAGCCAGCCACGCACCCCAGATCTGGATGCATCTTAAAGAAGAAATTGAACTCTGTTTCAAACCCAGTACTTCCCTAACAAGAATGCTGCTGGCCCTTGCTTTCTCTTACTATCCATCCTTTTTAATTAACTCATGTGTCTCACAGTCTTCCATTCCTAACCTCTCTGGTTCTCCTGTTCTTATTGGCCCCTGCCAGAATCCACTGAGGAGCTCTAGAGTTTCTTCTGATTCAACTTTAGGAATTAATATTTTGAGGACAAGTCCCTGGGACAGGTCAGAGATTGTGTGAGGAGGCCATTTGGCTGTCCGCCAAGGATAGACCCCGTTATCTGGATTAATTAGAACCTGGTTTTTGGTCTTGAAGGTTCATGCCCTTGATTTGGTCAACAAACAAGGTTGGATCTGGTTTGTGAGCAGGTTCACTTTAACCAAACTCACAACATCTGGTGCACACAGTCAGCATGGCATGCATTTGTTTATAGTTAGAAAGGAACCGCACATTTGCATTGACATGGACTTCTCCGCATGCCAGTGGTTTGGGAAGTTCAAGTATAATCAGAAGTTTGCTTCAGAATAAGGAAGGTTAAATACACAATTTGCTCTCTGGATGCCTCAAAGCTGAGGCATTCATTCATCTTCACTATTGAGATAGCCTTGCTAATCTTGCTGACCAGTTATGCCTTCTGAGGGATACATTTATTTTGTAGGTTTGTTAATGCAATCAGGTAAAGTTTTTTTTTTTTTTTTTTTTTTTTAGGATTTATTTTTAAGTAATCTCTGCACCTAACGTGGGGCTCAAAGTCAGAACCCTAAGATCAAGAATCACACGCTCTACTGACTGAGCCAGCCCAGCACCCCTGCCATCAGGTAAATTTTATTCTGACCGGAGAATTATTTTATTTTATTTTACATTATTTTATTTTATATGTTTATGTTTTTTTTTTTATTTTTTTTAAAGATTTTCTTTATTAGAGAGAGAGAGAGAGAGTGGGGAGGGGCAAAAGGGAGAGGGGAAGAGGGAAAAGAATTTGAAGCAGACTCTGCAATGCAGGCTCCATCCCAGGACTGCAAGGTCATGACCTGAGCCAAAACTAAGAGTCAGACACTTAACCAACTGAGGCACCCAGGTGCTCCCAGAGAGCCATTTTATGTCTTCAAAGTGTTTTTGCCTCTCTCTGCTTTCCTCCTTTCTTCCCTTTTTTTTTTTAAAAGATTTTTTTTTTTTTGTCAGACAGAGAGAGAGTGAGCACAAGCAGGGGGATTGGCAGGCAGAGGGAGAAGCAGACTCCCGCTGATCAAGGAGCCTGACACAGGGCCATCCCAGGACCCTGGGATCATGACCTGAGCCAAAGGCAGACGCTTAACTGACTGAGCCACCCAGGCGTCCCTTTTCTTCCCTTTTTCATTCCTTTCTTTCTTTTTATTTGTTTTACAAGTAATTCCTATTATCCTTTTCTAGCTTAATATGGATTGGGAGGTAGGGATGTAGTTTACAATGACTGAGTTAGGCACTTCACAGTTGTTCCCTGGTATTTCTGCACTACTCCCAGTTTTCTTTTGATTCTCATCTTGACACTGCAAACCAACTGTACTATTTGTATTTTATCACAGCGGAAAACCTATTTTTAATTACTAGAGAGCTATGCTGTCCATTGTGAGAGTCACTAGACTCATATAGTGGCTATTTAAACTTAAATTTATTAAAATAAAATTAAAAATTTCTGTATCTTAGTTGTATTGGCCACATTTTAAGTACTCAACAGCCACATGTAGGTATGGGCTTCTTATTGGACAATGTCGATAGAGAATGAATCCATCATTGCAGAGATTTCTATTGGACAACACAGGCCTGAAGACCCCTACATTTAAAAGAAGCACGAAATTCTTTAAATATTTTATATGCCAAAGGCAAAAAAGGCATTTTATTTTTTAATTCATTTTTTATTTTTTAAAGACTTTATTTATTTATTTGTGAGAGAGAGAGAGAGAGAGAGTGCGCACAAGCAGGGGGAGCGGCAGGCAGAGAGAGAAGCAGGCTCCCTGCTGAGCCAGTGGCCCGATGTGGGGCTCCATCCCAGGATCCTGGGATCATGACCCGAGCTGAAGGCAGACAATTAACCGATTGAGCCACCCAGGCGTCCCAGATGGGGTGTTTTAATAGTTGATTTTTTGTTTTTTGTTTTTTGGTTTTGCTTGAGGAATCTAAGTCTAGTGAGATTTGGTAGTTGAAACTAAGTCCAGTGATATGTAAAACTGAAGTGGGCAGGTCTTTCTGCCACTACCCCATCCTTCCACTTCTTTCTGACTCTCGGTTGCAAGGACTTGGGACTAGCTCAAGCGTAAAAGGGGATTCAGTTCAGGGACACAGGAGCATCCAAGGACAGGAGTACAGCTCAGGATCGGAACACACTGGAGCCTAAACCTCAAGTCTTATCAGCATTCTATCTGCTCTTCTTTTTATACCCGCTTCATTTTGGTTTCTCCCGGCAGACTGGCTTACACTGCTTTTCCACTCCACGATACAGCAAGCATGACCACCAAAAGTTCTGGAGGTTATATTTTCTCCATTCAATACACCAGCCAGGCTGAGGTTAGACTCTTTTAGTGCTCATTCCAAACACTTCTGGGATGGTGCTCATTGGTCTAACTTGGCTCAGGTGTCTATTCCTGGTCCAGCTGGCTATGATTGCGGGCAGGGTCAACCGTAGCTGCAGAAGCCCTGCTGTTGTGGCCATGTGGTTCAGAGAGTGGGACAGGAGCCAGGAAAAGACACAGAGCTGGGCAGCCAACCCTATGGGAAGCCACTACAATTCTCAATCTACCATTTGGTGGCCCAGAACTCCCTGCTTTGGTCCTTTACCTGCACTTTCCCTCCCTGAGCTATACATGAATACCTTCTATTTCTACATCCTCCTCTAATCAAAGTTTCCCTATCTTGTGTACCTTTATAAGAGGATTCCGCTAGGTGACCAATGAATCTGATGTAGACAGCAAAGCAGAGCAAAGATTTCAGATAAACCCAGAATATCAGTTTTCTCATCTGATAAGTAGGGGTAATATTACCTAAATTGAGACAGTGTTGTGAGATTAATAATTATATAATAATAGAGATAAATAATAATAACATTTATTCCCTTCTATGTAATACATTTGCAGTTTAACCTGGATCTTAATGAAAATAATATATCATGGGAATCTCAAACACTATGTCAGAAAGGCAGTAGGGGCGGTAGAATCTTTGGGACCGTCAGATCATATAACATAAATCTTAATCCTATTTCTTACATCCAGATTGATCTTACATAGAACTCAGATTTGAAAATCATGTATATAATATTTTTTACAATTTGAAGGGGAGGATGTATATGATCTTGAGCACAACTCTGTGCCAGTTTCTTCATCTGTAAGATGGGGTAATAATAGCTGCTCTTTCATTGGGTTGTTTTGAGGATTAAATGAGTTATACATAAAATGCTTAGAACAGAGCCTAGCAATAATAAATACTATATAAATGTTAACACTGGTTATTATTCTTTAATGGATTGTTTCCTAAATTGTAGGTTGCATGCATTAGTAGTGAACTGAAACATAAAGATTCAGAATAGAGAGTAGACTATCAGAGAGCATTACTCCATAGTAAGGGTATTACTGTGGGTTGTGATAAATATTCCCCAAAGCTTGGTACAATGCTACCAACCTGTAATTTCAATATTTGCTTTTTTTTGTGGCTAATTTGAATCTGTCCTTACAGCTTATGAGCACCTTATTCTTGGTGCTCATACCAAGAAGAGTGAGGAAATGAAGAATGGAAACCCCAGTGATGTGGGTCAAATGCATGTCCTACTAACTCCTGTTCTGCCACTGATCAGCATAGTGGTTTGGCTTGTAACCTAAACTCTGCCTCAACTTCTCTTTTGTTAAAAAGGGAATTTCTTGTATGTATCTCACAGGAAAATGTGAAGCATTTTGAGCTACTTATAGTCTAGCACCACAATTAGACAACACCTCTTGCCTCGCAGGTTTCAAATCATAGCTTGGCAATATCATAGGGCTAATTATGACTTTTTTCCTGGAAAAGAGAAAAGGTCTCGGATTTGCAGTAAGTCAAACTTTGCCACACTTTCTAAACACTCATGAAATTCCTAGAATTGACAATGAAATACACTTCATGTGTCTGTTACGTTGATTTTAGAGTTTGTTGCAATTTATACACTGAAAATTCAAACACTTCTAACATGATCTTTCTCTGTTTTATCCTTTCTGGCTATTCCTTTTTGCTTTCTTCCTCATACTTCCTTTCCAGTTTCACAGAGCCCAAGTGAAAGCCTGAAAAGAAAAAAAAAAACACAAAGAAAACAAAGTGCTGCATGAAACTATTGGGAAGAGGAGGTTAATAGTTTTTAAGTATCTGGTTCTCATCTTATTTAAGGCATGAAAATAGGGATTAGGATCTTGTAGATATAGTATTGATTTGGCAGATAAGAGGAGCAAGACTAGCCAATGAGGTGAAAGAACTCTGCACCAGCAGGGACAGTAGCATTAAACTAATATGGGGCTTAAAGTGCACTGGGGTCGGGATGGAGGGGGTGGGGTGGGAGAGTGTAGGTACGGAAGGGGGGAGGGGGGATAGGTACGAAAAAGAAGAGAGTGCTGTGAGGAAGTTAAAGAGCATCAGCATCGTCATAATTCAGACAAGCAGAAATAAATGAAAAGCTACAGAAAACAATGAGGTGGAAAAGGAAATAGTTGAGATTCTTTTGTGAAATTGAAGGACCTTGTAGCATCTGATTTGCCGCTAGAAAATATGTCAAACAAGTTTTTTTGTTGAAGATCAAGGAGAGGGGCACTAGAACCATCAAGCTACAACTGGTTTTTCTTCCTTGGAAAAGAGCACAAGGGGGTGTAAAGAAAAACACAAGCCAGTGTTTGTGTGCTCTGTTAACATTTATTTGACCTTTCTTCCCCCTCCTTCATGAAAACAAAATTACTTTACATTGAGTGTTTGCACTTTACCCTATCCTTTTCATTTTTGTATTCTTCATAATTAATATTGGCAGGTCATTACCAATAGATGGGTAAATGGAGACAAGAGGAAAGCATTTGCCCCAAATCATTTATCAGGTCACAGATCAGAACTAGTCTTTGAATTTATAACCTTTGAATTCTTGGTTTCTCTTATTACCAGAGAGTTATAACGAATGAAGAAGTTCTAGACCATCTAGTACCAGTTAGTTTGGATCTTCTAGCTGTACTGCTTAATGGAAGATGAGACAATGGGTAGGCTCTCCCCTCCAATCATTTGGAATTCTTTTTTTTTTTTTTTTAAAGATTTTACTTATTTATTTGACAGAGAGAGAGAGAGAGAGAGAGCGACAGCAGGAACACAAGCAGGGGGAGTGGGAGAGGGAGAGGCAGGCTTCCCGCTGAGCAGGGAGCCCGATGTGGGGCTTGATCCCAGGACCGTGGGATCATGACCTGAGCCAAAGGCAGATGCTTAATGACTAAGCCACCCAGGCGCCCCTGGAATTCTTAAATGCACACAGGCACACACTCTCACAGTGGTCTTGCTCAGCTCCTGCTGGCAGCCAACAAGGTGAGGTAGGAGGCCATTGGAAACCTATCTAATAGCTATTTACTAACCAATACTTGAATTGACTTTTCAACACTGATGAAGACCATCAGTATATGGGAATTATAATATTCATTACCTTACAGTGCTTATTTTTTCTACGGATTGTATTCTCTGTGTCCACTTCATTCTGAGATAGAGAACCATTATCATTTGCTTTTGTGTTCTTTTTTTCATATTATACAATCAATTTTGCTGATAATTCCTGAAAATCTTTAAGTCGGCCTGCAAAAATTTGGCTTAGAAAGAGCCTCCCCATCTGCATGAGACCTCTGTAAATGTACCCTGCTTAGCTTCACTTGTGTTCAAACCTGTACCTTTGAGGCTGAGATGTTGGGAATTCGAGGGCAAAGTGAATTTTAATTTGGTACGTTTTGTACTTTGATGAATAATGAGGAAAAAAATGCCCTCCAAGCTTGACTGGTTCTAGCTACATTTGCCTGTCACTATTTCTCAAACCAGTGTACATAAAATAACAGGCACAAAAGATCCTTCCCTCAAAAAATAGATTCCTGGGGAAAGCAAATCAAAAGAACAGTAGAGGGGATAATGCGTTTGATTTCTCAAAAGTCTATTTACTGTCCAGTTTATTTTGGTCCTTAGGCCTTTGGACATACTAGCAAGTAATTATTTTTATGGCTGATAAAATGAGTACTAAACATTTATCATTAATTGCAGTTTGGAATCACTTTTTAAAAAATCTGTCATTTTCGTTCCCCAAAATTGTTTCTTCTCGAGAGACACCAGCCAGGTGCCAAGAGTTGCCCGGATGCCAAGTCTCAGGACTGTCCAGTCTTCCACATTGGATCTGCAGCCGGGCCTGCTAAATATTCTCGCGGTTAGAAAATCTATCCCCCAGACTCACAGATGCTGTTCTCCCCCCACTGGCTCTGCACAGAACATCATTATCTTTGTCGAGCTTCTGTCTCTATGGCAATAACAGATGGGAAGTGCTGCGGAATTATTCATGTTCCGCAAAGGAGACAGTCAAGAAGGAGGGGAAGGTGGGGGGTGGGCGAAGGGGCACGACCCGGGAGCACGACGTCGGGGGCGTAAGAACGGGAACGTGGGAGTGGGGCGAATGAGAGGTTTGTGAGCCTTTGGCAGGCCTCCTGGGAGGAAAAGAGGGGAAAAAGAAAATCTGTGAGCACAGGGTTATTCCCAGTCGGTTAGCTCCAAATGCGGACCCCGTAGGAGCGACCTCGAAGCAGTCAAACCAGGAGATATTGGACAAAAATGGGCGAAAAGGGGAAAAACAAAACAGAATAAAACCCGAGACGAAGCTCGAGTCCTCTGAATTCTGTGCAGTGTAACTCGGTGGACTATTTCGGTTCCTGATCTTGCGGTGGGGTGGAGAAAAGGGGATTTCTTGGTGTTTCGAAATATGACGGAGCAACTCGACAGAGTTTAATATGCTAATTGGCTATCCTGGGAACACTGACCAAGAAGACCACTCTGCTCGCCCCTGAGGGTCAAAGCCGAAAGCTCCTAGGTCGTACCTTTCCTCATCTCATTTCGTGTTCCCCTCTAAAACAAAACCCAAATAATAAAAAGCCCTCAGTAAACACTGTAGAAACCTGTAATTTCTAGCTCCCTTTTGGAACCGAGGGAGAAGCCTAGTGGGGAGAGAGGGTGGGGGGAGGGAGGCTGAGAAGTAGGGACAAAAATGTTTTCTCTCGGTTTTGCCGGAACTTTGGCCAGCTCTCCAGCCTGGCCGGATGGCGGATGGAGGTCAGCCGGGGAAGGCGTCTGGGCGGAGGCCGCCCGAGCAAGGCGGGGGCCGCCGAGGTGGGGCGGAGCGCAGGCAGCTGGCAGGGCGGCCCGCGGGCGGGAGGCCCCGCGGGGGCGGGGGGGGCAGCCCCGGCGCGCCCGGGAGAGCAGGGCCCACACCGGGGGCGCTGCAGGGCGGCCGCCACCCGGCTGCCTCCAGGGCGGGGCGGCCCAGCTGTGGCCTCGCGGGGGCGGGGGGAGGGTCGCCGGTGCCTGACCTCGGGCGGCGGCGCTCTGCCGGGCGGGCCCTGCCTGCTGCTGGGGTCGCGCACAGTGCACCGCGCGGCCGCCCTGCCCCCTCTCTCCCCGTCGCGCGGCAGCCGAGCGGCCAGGGCGCCCCGGGGTCTGGCCCGTCACCACAGAGCAGCGGGTGGGGCGGGGGCGGGGCGGTGGCGGCCCCAGACAGCCGGCTGGGCGACTCGAGGAAGGAAGGAGGGAGGGCGGCGGTGGGGGGTGGGGCGGGGAGGGAACATCCTGTCTGCGCCGGGTGCACCGCAGACAGCGCCGCGCGCCAGCCGCCCAGACGGCGCGCGAGGCCAGGAGCGCCGGGCGCGCGCTTGGGGGGAGGGGCGCGCGCGAGGCGACGGGGCGAGGGGGGAGCCCTAAGGAGCCACAATAGGCCAGACGGCGCGCGCGTCCCCGAGGGGCTGGGAGCCGAGAGGCGGCGGCGGCGGCAGCGACGCCGGCGGGGCCGCGCGCGCGGTGCCGCCGCTGGCTCCGTTCCCCACCCTTCCCCCTTCCCGCCGCCCTCGCTCTCCCCCGGGCGGCCGGAGACGGCGGCGGCGTCTGCGGGAAGCCGTGTGTCTCCGCAGTGACGTGGGCGGGCCGAGGGCTCGGTGACGTCAGAGGGCTGTGTGTAGCGATGTGTGTGGGGTTCGGAGCGGCGCCGGCACAGCCGAAGGGAGCGGGCGAGCGGCGGCGGCTGGCACAGGTGCGGCCCCGGCTCGCGGTGAGGACGCGGCGGGCGCGGCGGAAGGCAAGGGGCGCGCGGCCTCCGGGGAGCCCGACGGCGGTGCTGGGGGTAGTGGGGAGTTAACAAAGCTCGTTGAGCTACTCCGGGCGCGGAGGCCGGAGTCGGGGGTCCGGATGCGCGGGTCCCGGGTGGTGTCGGGGCCACAGAGGGCGCGGGGCGGGTGTCCCACGGCGGATCATGCCTCGCTGACCCTAGGCGGTGGGCGCGGACACGGGAAGGGCGCTGCACTTGACCGGAGCCGTCGGGACCCCGGAGACCCGGACGCCCGTCACTCCCCCCACCCTCCCCCAGCCGCCTGTCTGCACTCCTCGGGGATGCCCCGGGCGTCTGTCGGCGCACAGCGGCGCGGGGATCCCGACTAGGCGCCCCACCCGCCGGCAGACCCTTCTCCCTTCTGGCCCCGGGCACGCGGGGGAGGTGCAGCCTTAGGGGTGCTGGGGTAACACCCGAGAACTTCCCGGGGAGAGGGTACGCGGGGGATTTCCACAGTCCTCCCCGCGGCCCCCGCAGTGGGGCAGTGTTGGGAGGACACTTGAGGTTGTCCCGAGGCTGTGGGTGGGGGTTGGGGGACTCCTCTTCCTCCACTTCCCCCCCCCCCCCCCCCCTTGCACAGCCTAAGGCGTCCCGGGTCCCTTGTCCACCACTCCGCCCTCCACCTCGGGTTTGTGATGGGTGGGTGGATTTGCGTGGGCTGAGGATTTCAGGGTTTGGGGGCTCCCCATTGTAGGTCATGCCTCCTGCCCTCTTTCTCGGCCTGCGTTGGCTGAGGTGTTCCTGTGGTGGGCGAAAGTCAGAACATTGGCTAGTGGCCTTGGTCCGTAACCCTTCGGGTATATTTTAAGGTAAACTGCTGGGAGTTTGGGAGGCAAAAATTTCTGTTTATTGGATTTCTTTCGGAAAAGAAGGAAGGAAGTGGAAGAAGAATCTTTTCTTTTTCCTTCTTCCTCCATTTGCATTCTTTGTGAGGTCTGTCTGCCTTGTGTTTTTTGTCCGGGATTAGTCTTGTTAAGGATGGAGATTCCCAGGAGTGGTGTCTATATAGCTTTTGGCTTCCATTAAGCAAATTCACTAACCTTTTAAAGGGAAAGTTAATTTTTGCCTACAGTCATTCCAGAAAAAATAGCATACACTGACTAGGTGAATTAATGCACTTAAAATTGTAACTTAGTTACATATGGTAGATACGTTAACTCCTATCTGATTTTTTTTTTTGGATGAAACTGGTATATTTTTTTAAAAGTAAGGGATGAAGTAAGGGATTATTGTAGTTAAAATGGCATAACTGAGAAAGCTTCTGGTACTGAGTTTTGGGTGAGATGATCTATTTAAGGTTCTTCCTATTCTGAGTTGGAGTAGCCCTTTCTCTTTTGAGGGATGTTATTGCTCCCTTTACTCATTCGCCAAGTTGCTTTCCTGTTTAAATGAAGTTCTTCTAGTTAACTGGTGTTAGATTTAAAGAAATTGCTCAAGTGTCACCTTTGGTAAAGTGAACTCGGTATAAGATTAAGAAACTAGTTTCAAACTGACCCTTTGGCCTCTGGAGCAAATTCAGATGTAACTCTCTCCCACCCCTTTCTCTTCCAGATTAATTAAAAGAAGAATGAACAGTAATCCATGAAGATAACTGGGCAGTTTTTCTTTAGGTATCATTTTTAATTGTAGAAGTTCAAGTGGAGTCAGAAGCTCTTCTTACTGGTGTGAGGATTTATACAAGCCTTCAGTTTGTCAACACAGACCAGAGCATCACTTTTAGAGAAGATACTTTTTTTTTTTCCCTTTTTTGGTGTCCCTGGTGCCAAAAACTAAATTTGGGTGTCACATTTTGATTTGTGTTTGTGTCTAGGTTTTATGACACAAGTAATCACATAAACTTTTCACATGTTTTGCTTAAAACCAAACCAAATCATTGCATTGATTCTGGACTTCTTGAATTGAGAGAATTGATAAGTTTATTTTAATGCATATATTTGAAGAATTAAGAAAGAAGGCTTCCTCAGAGGTGTGCCTGACAATTATATTCTTTATTATTAGAGACAAAAGAAGAAAGTTTATAGCACTGGCAGTGAAATAATACTAGAGTAGAAGCAGAACCAAATAAAGTTGCAAAATCTATCAAGTAATTTAGGGAGATTTCTCTTTGAAAATTTAAATTTTCTGGGAGTAAGTTACCATAAGTATTGATATACGTTGGTTTTCTCTCTTCGAATGAGTGACTAAAGAACAATGCAAATTTCAGACTTACTTATTTAACACAACAGTTTTTAGCCATGGCAAACCTACAGACAAATTTTTCCTTGGTTCAAGGCTCAAATAAAAAACTGAATGGGATGGGAGATGATGGCGGCCCTCCAGTGAAAAAAATGATGACAGACATTCACGCAAATGGGAAAATGATGATCAACAAGATGCCAACAGTGAAGAAGGAACACTTGGATGACTATGAAGTGCCAATGGAAACTGATGGGGAACATGTGAAGCGAACCTGTGCCTCTGTGCCTGAACCTTTACATTTAAATCCCAGTTTGAAACACACTTTGGCGCAATTCCATTTAAGTAGTCAGAGCTCTCTGGGTGGACCAGCGGCATTTTCTGCTCGGTATTCCCAAGAAAGCATGTCACCTACTGTATTTCTGCCTCTTCCATCTCCTCAGGTTCTTCCTGGCCCACTGCTCATCCCTTCTGATAGCTCCACAGAACTCACCCAGACTGTGTTGGAAGGGGAGTCTATTTCTTGTTTTCAGGTTGGAGGAGAAAAGAGACTCTGTTTGCCCCAAGTCTTAAATTCTGTTCTCCGAGAATTTTCACTCCAGCAAATAAATACAGTGTGTGACGAATTGTACATCTATTGTTCACGGTGTACCTCAGACCAGCTTCATATCTTAAAGGTCCTGGGAATACTTCCATTCAATGCCCCATCCTGTGGGCTGATCACATTAACTGATGCACAAAGACTATGTAATGCTTTATTGCGGCCACGCACTTTTCCTCAAAATGGTAGTGTACTTCCTGCTAAAAACTCATTGGCCCAGTTAAAGGAAACTGGCAGTGCCTTTGAAGTGGAACATGAGTGCTTGGGCAAATGTCAGGGTCTGTTTGCACCCCAGTTTTATGTTCAGCCTGATGCTCCATGTATTCAGTGTCTGGAATGCTGTGGAATGTTTGCGCCCCAGACGTTTGTGATGCATTCTCACAGATCACCTGACAAAAGGACTTGCCACTGGGGCTTTGAGTCAGCCAAATGGCATTGCTATCTTCATGTGAACCAGAAATACTTAGGGACACCTGAAGAAAAGAAACTGAAGATAATTTTAGAAGAAATGAAGGAGAAATTTAGCATGAGAAATGGAAAGAGAACTCAATCCAAGGCAAGTTTTGTTTTGTTTTGTTTTTTAAATAGTAATTTTGAATAATGACAGTAGTTTACCTTGAAATCAAGTCTATATTTAGACTATTACTTAACCTGTGCGTTAAGAAACTGTTACTGCTCATGCAACAGCAACAAAAAATACTGATCTATGTAATGTGTTATGTTTGTATTACACATTTTAGGCTATAAAGTGCTTTCCTGTGTGTGTGCTCATTTGATCTTCCAAACAACCTAGTGCAAGAAGTAGGATTATTCCCATTCTACAGATAAAGAGAATGAGGCTCAGAGAGACCAAGTGGCTTTCCCAAGATTATATAGCCAGGGAGTGGAGGATTTGGGGCTTCTTTCTCAAGTCATGTTCTCTTTCTTTTTCACACATCCTGCTTTTTGATGACTAGATCTGTTGTTGTCCCAGGACTCAAGATAATTTGCACTTTGGTGTTATTTCCATTTGCAAATGGTATAATAGCTAGCCAAAACAATTCTGGCTGTGGGCTTCAAACAGCATTTTTCAAAGGTAGATCTTGGATTTCTGACATTGTTTCTATATCTGGATATTCAGGCTTGATCAGTATTGGAAATTAATGGAAAAGGTGGCTTTATCTGAAGAATTTGTGATTTTCTTTTTTTAAAAGAAAAAATAACTTTAAAAAATTGTGACAGCTAGAATAAAAAGATTATTTTAGACTAAATATTAACATACAAACCTGTCAGCAAAGAGATCTTAAGTATTATATTTCCAACACATTATCTGGTAACTAAGATCTTTATTCTAAGAGTTTGAATGTCTGGGTAAAACAGGATTTGGATTATTAAATACTCAGTTTGTTGATCTGGTTTTTATATGTATTTTTCTACTTGATTAAAACCAGATACTAGCTAGCACTATTTAACACTTAAAATGTGGCAGAGATTGTTCTTGAACAGTTTTACATGTATAATTTTATTTGATTCGTACAACAAAAGATTGGCCATGTTTCATCTTAAGAGTCGAATTTTTCCACTATTAGTTTTTATTTCTTGAAATCATCTCTGCCTTTTCTACTTCACAGAAGACATGAATGAGGTGTATTAAATGACTGAAGCTTATTCACAGCAACCTTAGAACTTGGGCTAGAATCTAAGATTTGGTGTTGTGTGCTTTATTATAGTTCCTTTAAGGTTTTGAGGGAAATTTAGTTACAGTTTAGTTATAAAACTGTGATTTGCTTCTGAAGCTCAAGAAGGTAATTTTAGACTCTAATTCAGGATAATTTTCTACTTGCTGCTTCCAAAGGGTCAACACTTGGAAATTCCGTGTCTGTGGCTCCTAGATAAGTTTATATTGTTCATGTGCAGTTATTGACTGATTTTGAAGTAGGATTGACCTCAAGCCAGTTCTCAAATTGCTGGACTTGCTTACCAGCTGGATTGGTCCCACGCTGAAGCTTGTGCTTGGAAATTATCTGTATTCTCAAAATGTGGAATGCCCCTTTTGATATTTATGATATCTTGCCCTAAGCTCATTAGGGGCCCTACTCTTACGTGTCCGTAGGTGACCACATTATTTGCCAGATATTCTTGCTCCAATCTTCATTGCTCTGACATAAGCATTTTTGGGATGAACTACTTTGCCTGATATTCCTGCTCTATGTTTGTGAGAAAAACATTTGAGAACCATGATAAAGGTTAAAAAGAAAAAGATGATGAATTTACTTAACTGAAACTGAATGTGCTAGGGTTTGGGTAAAATTGAAACCATTCTTCTTCTGGATGTAGTCCTTTATTGTCTCAGAAATTATTAATTTGAATTCATTTTTTAATTTGAGGAAGGTGTGAGATTTTTCTCCCACCTTTTGGCTATGTTATCTTTTTGCAGGATTTACTTCAGTGTTTTAGTGTATTTTGGTATTATTTCCAGTTTTATGTGAATTTTAAGCAATTTAAGGGAATTTAAGAAAATTTCTAGCAATCAAATCTTAAAGAAGACTTTTGGGTTCACGTGTAATACATACTTGAGTGGTTTATTATGCTTGCCACTTCATATTTTGAAAATTTACTCCTTAAAACTTTGTGAGGTAGTTCTTGAAGGTCTGTGATCAAGGTTTCTCATATGAGAAACCAGTCCCAGATGTGTCACATGTTCCTGGTTGTATAACTATTGGGTGATAGAATCAGGAGTTGAATGCAGTTCTTCTGACTGAAGTCTAGTAATTTTCAGTGCTTTTTCCTAAAGCAAACTTAGTAGTAGAAACTGAATTTTGAGAAACATTAACTTTTCTTATCAATTTCCCTTAGTATATTGGTTCATAACCTCTATATTAACTTGAATTAAAGACTAAGGTATTTAACTGGGAGGGGGGCTAGGAGATATCCTTGACTGGGGAACATTTATTATTATCTTCTGTGAGTCAGTGAGTTGGTTGCCAAATAAACCAAATAGACCCAGAGGAAGCTCATTTGAAAAAGTCAAGACAAGCTTTCTTTTTTTTTTTTTTTTTTTAAATAGAAGAGTATACTAAATATATTAATCTCTCATATAAAGAACCTTATGTTTAGTGTAAATACTAATGTAATTCAATATGTTTACATAGTTAATGTAGTCAAAGTATTGTTTTAGATTAAAGAAACAAAATTATGAAACTCAATAGGCAGTTGATTGAAATGTAGCAACTGTTAAAAATTATTTCCAAGGATGGAAATTTATTAGTAATGATCACCAAACTATTTGCATGACTAATAGCTACATTTAATTTGCATGGTTAGTAGCTATATTTAGATGGAAGAAGTAAGTGGTATAAAGTCAGTGTTCTAAGTGAGGAACTGGCTCTATGTAGAAACTAAAGGTATATTTTGAACTCTTTCTTACTCAGGTCATGACAAGAAACACATTTGATTTTAGATCTGCCTAGGTGGCTTTGCAAAATGGTGTTCTTAAACTGTTTATTTCTTCATATCACCAGAGCTTTTTGTGCTTTTTGTTAGAAATAAGGGTGTTGTATTTTACAGTGTGTGGATGTATGCAAGAATGTTATATTTCTTTTCCATATCTTCAGTGGGTATTATTTATTTGGTCTAATTCTGATTTTGTTGTTTGTACATTTTTGTCTATGGAAAAAAGGTTGCTAAACAAATTGCTCATTTAAAAAAAAATATTTGAGAGAAAGAGAGAATAAAAGAGAGCACGTGTGAGTGGGGAGAGAGGCAGAGGGAATCTCAAGAGGAATGCCAAGCAGACTCCATGCCATGCCCAGGGCCCAATGCAGGGCTTGATTCCATGACCCTGAGATCATGGCCTGAGCCGAAATCATGAGTGGGACGCTTAGCTGACTGAGCCACCCAGATGCCCTGCAAATTGGTTATTTGTAAATAAAATTTGAAGGGTGATATTTACTTAAGATTATTTTCAAGCATAGTAGGAAAGTCCACTTGTAGTCATAGGTGGTTCTTTACTGTTAAAGAATGTGGCTGACAATCTTTAAGTTAAGGATGGTATATACCCTTATATATTTTTTTGAAGATTTATTTATTTTAGAGAGGGAGAGAGTGTGTGTGTGCACATGAGCTCATGTGCACCTGTGTACAAGGGGTGGGGAGGGGCAGAGGGAGAGAATCCCAAGCAGACTTTTTGCTGAGTGTGGAGCCTGATTTCAGCTCCATCCCACAACCCATGAAATCATGACCTGAGCGGAAACCACCAGAGTCAGTTGCTTAACCGACTGAGCCACTCAGGTGCCCCATGTCCTGATTTTTTTTTTAAGTTAAAATTTAGATTCTAACATTTAGACTGGACTACTCTTAAGTAAGTAAAATAATATGGTTTTTACTCTGCTTAGGGAAAAAAGCCCCCTACAGATTATCTATGATGCAAATAGATGATCTAAAGATATCAACTAGATCGTTTTTTTTAAAGCCTATTAAACATTTTCCTACTTTGAGTTTTGCCTTTTTCTTTCAGTTCATCATTTCTGCAGAGGTCATTGGAATAATAATAGTACAAAAAAATTTTCCCATCTTGTAAACTGTTTTCTTCTGTTTAGGAAATGCGTTTCTTGGTCCAAACCTAAATGAGGTAAGGAAATACACTAGAGAGAATGGGCAACTACAAACAGTAGTGTTGACAAAATGTGTTCCAGTAATAGTTGGGGCAGATTTGGTGGTAATTTTTGTATCAGTGATATAGTGTGCATTTTGTGATTAGCATAAATTTTGATTAAGTGGGGATAAATAAGGTTAGAATCAGATGAAGTGTTTGTGCTCATATGGGGGACCAGTATGAATATTTTTATCTGACTTTCTAAAATTAATAACTAACTTCCTGAATTTAGAGACTATCTTTTTCCTATTTTCCCAGGACATAGTTTAGTGCTTGGCATGTCAAAGGCACTCAGCGAATTCCTTTTTTTAACTGAATAAATTTTTTTTTTTTTTAAAGATTTTATTTATTTGACAGAGACAGTGAGAGAGGGAACACAAGCAGGGGGAGTGGGAGAAGGAGAAGCAGGCTTCCCGCTGAGCAGGGAGCCCTATGTGGGGCTCCATCCCAGGACCCAGGGATCATGACCTGAGCCGAAGGCAGATGCTTAACGACTGAGCCACCCAGGCGCCCCATTAACTGAATAAATTTTTGAAAAGCAACACTGCATTATATTTTAGAATATGTGGAGTTTTTTGGAAAAATGATGGTTTGATCTGGAAATAAACACATATGTAATTTGCAGATAAACTATTGAATGAGATAACTGATCCAATACGAGAATGGAAGTGAAAGCATTTTGGAAGAGTCTAGGAATGTAGGGTTGGTGCTTCAAACTATTATTGAAATATTTATTAATGTGTATTTGGGGACTTTTCCTTTCTGCAAACATCTTTTTTTTTTTTAAAGGTTTTATTTATTTTTTTGACAGAGAGATAGCACAAGTAGGCAGAGAGGCAGGCAGAGGGAGAGGGAGAAGCAGACTCTCCACTGAGCAGGGAGCCCAACGTGGAGCTTGATCCCAGGACCCTGGGATCATGACCCAAGCTGAAGGCAGCCACTTAACCAACTGAGCCACCCAGGCGCCTCTCTCCAAACATCTTTTTGACTTAACTTAGAATTATGTGAAGATATTTCTAACACAAATAAAAAAACTGAGTATTGGGTTCATATGTATCTCACTCTTAGTTATTTGTACACAGTAATTATACTAGTTGGATATTTACTTACTAAATCAAAGTTATGCAAGAAGAAAAGTGTGAAACGGGTCTATTATAAGAATTATGTTAAGGACGGTCCAATAAAATCTTTAGAATGGCTTTGGGAATAGTGCCCCCTTATGGTTTAGAAAATACAGAGCCTATATTTGTTTTTACCACTAAAAAATGATAAAAGTTATAAATGTTAACATTTTTTAAAAGGCTTCCGATAAAAAACTTAGAAGTTTATTCTTTTTGGTCTGAGAAATTGGAAAAAATTAAGAAACTTGAAGGAAGAAGAAAAAGGGTACACCTGAATCGATGTGTAGGCAGCCAGTAGTGTTCTCATAGCTGTGCATACATTATGATTTATGCCACTGGGAGAACAAGGAAGTAATCAAGAATTGGGTTAATTTCAGTCCTTTTAGAGTTCTGGGAGAGGAAAGTGTGGAGCCAGAACTCAATTTGTTCAAGTAAAGAGGTGGAACTAGTTTGGGAATAGCTTTAGTAATAGCTGGAACCTGTATTTTGTCTACATGCAGAATTTTGGTCTAATGAAGGTTCATACATAAAATAACTTAGGGATTTCATTAGACTACAAAAAGCAAAAAAACAAAATATATAATTAAATTCTAACCTTTTCTTAAGGTACGGTTTGCCTCAGCCACTAAATAAAGTATTACAGCACCATGCTAGGCAGAAGAAGGAATGACTAGGAAAAATATAAAATTACTTTTTAAAAAAAATATTTTATTTATTTATTTGACAGCACAAACGGGGGAGCAGCAGGTGAAGGGGAGGGAGAAGCAGGCTCCCCGCTGAGCAGAGAGCCCAACTCAGGGCTCACTCCCAGGAGGATCATGACCTGGGGATCATGACCTGAGCCTGTTTAAGCTTAACTGACTGAGCCCCAGGCACCCAGTTTTATAGGGGTTGGAGGGTGGAGGGTGGCTCCAACTATTTCTAGACTTAGAAGTGCGTCACAGAAATATGTACATAAAGACTAAATGCAGGCCCCCTAGGGCAGGAATTTATCTTCTGGTTTCTGAATCCAGAATGTGGTAGATGTTTAATAAAGGTTTGAATAACTGGATGAAAAGTCTTATTAGCCCTATAAAGTTACCAGTGATTTTCGAGGAGAAAACCAGGTTTAGTTTTAAAGCAAAGCAGCATTTTGTTTTTATTTATGGTATTGAATTTATTTTGAGATTTCAAATAGCACTAAAAGTGCATATTTTGTCTATGTTATGGGGACAAGGAATACAAAAGTTTAGGAAACTCACTAAAGACCATTTTGGTAACACTAGGGCTTTTATTCCATATTAAAAAGTTTTTTTGGTGTGATTATGAAAGCAGTATAGGCCCATAATAGTAAATCCTAAACAAGTGCAAAGAAGAAAACAAAATTTCATAATTCATAATTGCAACATAGAGTGGTAATTCCTTTACATACATAATGCTTTGTAAATCTGCAAAAGCACCTGCACAGTACACAGGTGTTATTAATACAGGACCAGTTGTTGAAATAATACTTTTGAACCAATTATAAGACAGTTCACTTGGAGCAAGGTTTTTCAAATTGCAATTTTTCACTCATGCAGCCTTTTTCATCCGGGCTTCCACGAGAGGAAAATTAAGCCCTACAGAAAATGATCTGAGTGATGGTTTCATCAGTTCTCCCAAAGATGGTATATAGTACCGTTCTAAATGCTTTGGAGTGAAGTTGATTCGTTGCATACAATGGATGCCTTGGGGCATTTGGGCTTGTCTCTTGAGAACCCCAGTTGAGAAGGGCCAGGAGGATTATGAAATCAATTTAGTGGGTCACAAGCATTCAAATAAAATGAAATAGAGTAAAATAAAAAATAGACTACATTGCACATAATAAAATTAATTAATCTACATTTTGATATTGTCAATATACATTAATTGAAGACCAAAATAATCCAAGATCATCGTTTTTTAGAAAGAAAAGCAAAACCTTAGACTTATACAGATATTTTAGTGAAAAGATGTATATGACATGGAGATTGCTAAGTTATTGTAATATTAAATGGATTGGACACTGTAGAATTCCAGTATAAAAAATTTTATTTTTAGGGGCATCTGACTGGCTCAGTTGGAAGAGCATGTGACTCTTGATCTCAGGGTTGTGGGTTTCAGCCCCACATTTGGTGTAGAGATTACTTAAATAAATAAATAAACTTTAAAAATTATTTTTAAAAGTACCAGGAATTTATTAACAGGACTTTTTATCAGTTTGCTCCTTTTTCCTTCACATTGTAAAGGGAGTGGTACTATACTACTGACTTCACATGGTTTTGTTTCCATAAAGCATTTAAGATAATAGTTGCACATTATAAAAATGTGAGCCTTTGGGGCGCCTGGGTGGCTCAGTCGTTAAGTGTCTGCCTTCGGCTCAGGTCATGATCCCGGGGTCCTGGGATCGAGTCCCACATCGGGCTCCCTGCTCGGCAGGAAGCCTGCTTCTCCCTCTACCACTCTCCCTGCTTGTGTTCCCTCTCTCTGTCTCTCTCTCTCTGTTAATAAATAAAACCTTAAAAAAAAAATGTGAGCCTTTGCTTTTCCTGTGGACATTTTTAAGCACGTTAAACTTAAAATTGGCTTTCTGAGGTGTAGGTGGTATCTTTCAGTGCCGGGGAGCAGCAGACATTGCCATAACTCCTGAAGATCTGTTTTTGGGCAGTTAGTGCCTATATTGTTTCAGTTTTCATTGGGTTGATTAATTCTAATAATTATAAGGAAACAAGGCACAAGACTAAGCCTTAAAATCTCTTTAAGTAGCTATTTGCTACCTTGTAACACTATTCCTGTTTCATTTGTTGAAACACTCATTCACAACATGTTGGAAGTATTGAGGAAACTTGATCCTTTAGTGAGAGATTCAGTTTCTTTCAGTAACTGTTGTTGGCAGCTGTGTGGTAGGGTGTCTTTGTGTCCTTCTGAAATCATTTATTGGCCACTTGAATGTCTCAGTATTATAATAAAACAGTAAAAAGACCCTGACAGGTATATTCACTTTATATCTGAGGAGCTATTGCTTAGTCATGCGTTTTGTAAGGTTGCTAATGATTTATGTTGGGCTTGTACAAAGTAATGATTATTTAATATGCATTATATTTTACTTCTTATGTAAGCACATCATTAGGATAACCTGTTAAATTTACCAATCTGCTAGTTCTTTGTATGCTTACTGTCTCACGAACACCACAATGTAAAAATCTGTATCTTTTATAGCTCTTTATAAATTCTGTTTTTAAAATTTTTTCCACATATTTAAAAAAAATTAATTCTCATTTTTGGTGAGATTTTGGAAATCCCACCAATATCTTGAGGTATTGCCTTGATTTCTTTGGTTCATTAATATTTGCCATTAATATTAATCTGATATTGTAATTAAAAACTAGAGTGCCACTTAAAAGCAAAGTTTATTATTGGAGATAAGTCTAGGAATTGTAAAGGGTTTTGATTTATTTATTTATTTATTTATTCCAGTACAAATTGGAATGTTTATATATGAATAGTGCTGAGTGGGTGGGATTGTTTTGTATCTAGAAAGTGGCAACTAAAATGTTTATTGTTTTTTTTTTGTAAATGAAATCAAGTTCTCTAAACTATTTGTCATTGTGAGACTAATAAGCATTGTACTACCAAAATACAATAGTTCTTTATTAAGAAATCTGATTATCAAAGGATCATGTGTACATAACACAGTAAGTTGAAATTTAGAGAAACTCACATAAAACATTTCCTAATTTTTACTTATTTAAGATGAATTCTTCTATAACTCTTTGGGATTGTTTAAATTTTGCTTTCATAGACATTATTTGTTGTTTTATGACTTAGAGAAAGAACCTTTGAAATGAAATAATATGTCTGAAAATTTTCCTATGTGTTTCAGATGAGGATGCCATCTGTTCATTTTGTCATAGATAATGGTGGGGAAGTTGGGCAATAAAAGCATTTAAAAATGTTTAAGACTCCAACTTAAGATACTAAGTGATCTATTTCTCTCCTTTGCCAAGTAATGTAATGTATTCTGTTTTAATGTTTAAATACACAAAGTGAATAAATTTTTCCTACATTGAAAGCTAAGATAAGAGACAATAGATGCTCATATCTTGGTATCTAATTTTTATTCCTGATCAGTAGTAGCATTACTGCTGTGCCATTTAATTATATTGTTCTTTTTTTGAAGACCTAATTTGTATGTTGACACAAATGCAGAATAGATGAGAAAATCTGGCATGCCTGTGAATGTTCTGTTGTATAATATGTGCTTTTCTTAATTGTTTTTAACACACAGTTAGGATAAGTTGTTATAAATGTGTTTATGGCTTACCACATGTTGGATAAAATTAAATCCCATCATTTTATCATGGTTAGTATTGTATATTTCCCCATCATTTATATTATTTAATTTGTAGATCTGATTTCTAAAAATATGCCCCAGAGACTGTTGGGCTTCTTTGGTACTTCATGGAGTAGAAGGATATTGAGTGTGAAAGAGACTGTCTTCTCAGTTTGAGGATAGCAGAGTAACCTGATAAAAGGCTACTCTGGGAATTAATGAGCTAAGCTGTCATTCAGAATTCATTCAGCAAATATTTATTAGTATTAGGAATACTTTATGCCAAGTGCTAGGTACTGAAAATACAAAAGTAAGGAAGTTGGTCCTTGACCTCAAGCTGCTCTGTTGAATTGGAGGCTGGATAGCCTCTGGTTAGGGATTCTGAATGGGGAATTCAGACATTGGCTAGGGGATTGCACTAAGTGATCTTTAAGGAACGTTTCTTTAAAATCTCTAGACTGTGATTTTGTTAGGAGGATGGTGTGATATTAGAAAAATAAAATAAAGGACAGAAATTAGAGAGGGATGGGTGTTTAACATGCTAGCAATTATTTACGATGGCATCTGAAGTTTAGAGACCTGGAAATAAAGATACACAGAATTTGGATCATGAATAGTAGTAAAACAAATCAAGCTGTAGAGTTTTGAAATGAATGTGATCAAAATTGAGTTAGATTTTTTTTTTTTTTTAAACTGAGTCAGAGTTCAAGTCAAGATCTTTGGGTGAAGAAGTTTAGAACTTGCTATTTTGAAGATTTGAGATTCCAGATATAATAGAAAAAACTTCTGAATATATAAGTCAATTTTAGTAATTTGAATTTTAAAAAATCTGGAAACAGTTGACATTTTGGGCAGTACATCCAGAATTGTTTTGGATATAAAACTCATTTAAAGTGGAGCTTTCTTTATTTTCTAAACAATGAGTTTAACAAATGACTTCTAGAAAAGAAATTCTCATTTAATTCAAGCTGATGTTATATTTCATTGATTTGTTAGAGTGAGCTTATCCCATGCTTATTAACACCTCTTGTCATACAGTGTTGTGGTGAAAAATGTTCTGCCTAAGTGAGTTTTCTGGATGATGAAGCTACTCTTCAGCAGAGTGTTTTTTAAAACTAACCTTTTTCATGAATTCTAAAATGTCTTAGTTTTCAATCTTTCTAAGTGGTAGGTATATAGTTATGGTATATATGTATATAGTATGCTATTTTTATCTGGCATAAATATAGAATATAATTCAACTATGTCATGTTAACTCAAGACTTCTTTAACATCAGTTACTGTACATGTTGTGATGAAGGTAGGGGACAATTGAGATATATTAAATTATTTGCCCTGGTCTATGATAAAGCCCTCAGATTGTCTTGCTTTTTGAATCAGGTTTTGGGTTTGCATCTTGTAATTCTCCTCTCTTTAGGCTATCAGCTCTCACCTGGCATCTATCATTTAGTGTTGCCATTGCCAGCAATACCCTTTCTAATTTACTTGTAGAACTGAGCTATAGGTTGAGAAACTATGGGAACAAGTGATTGGTTTATTTTATAAATAAGCATTTGATTTTGCCTCAGATTCTGGACTTCTTTAGAATATTTCATCTAGATTGTGAGTTTTTTTTTTTAAAGATTGTATTTATTTGAGAGAGAGCTCATGCGCACAGGGTTGGGGGAGGGGGCTGGATAAGGAGGTTGGGGGGAGGGTTCTGGAAAGGGCAGAGGAGGGAGAAGCAGACTCCCCACTGAGCAGGAAGCCCAGTGTTTGGGGGGGGGAGGCATGATCCCAAGACCCTGGGATCCTGACCTGAGCCCAAGGCAGAGGATTAACCAACTGAACCCCCCCACCCTGCACCCTGAGTTTGTTTTTTTAATTGTATAGAGCCTAGAGGCCCCCACTGAATACTCTTAAATCCTTTGAAAATACCATTATTTTCCCTAATCTTGTGATCTCATTAGTTTTTCAAATTCCTTGTTCATTCTTAACCAAAATGTTGATTTCCCACCAATAGAAGTTTCCATATTTTTATGTTTGCCTTTTCATTGGTCTTAAATCTTCTCCTGATTGATCAAGTTGTGTAATGTTTGCTCCAGAAGCGGTTTCCTTTTAATTTTCAACCCATTTTGTTGGGGCTGTGGGTTGTCAGACTTCTCCTGAGTTTCTTCATCCTAATTGTTTTCCCCCATTAGCGGGAACCCCCCAATCAAACCATGGACAGTTTACGAATTGATTTTGCTTTAATCACAACTGCTTAGCATCTGGAGATCTGTTTCTATTCCATTTTATGTAGTTTCTTGGTTCTGAACTGGAATATTGGGACATCAGGCAAAATAGTTTTTCTAATTTCTTAGTATTTAGTGGCTGTCCCTTGAGTGCTGTGTTTATGAATTATTGGATGAGGATGTCATTTCCCACACACCTTACCTAGTTGCAGAAGGGAGTGGAGACATTCAGAGGAATATCCAGCTCTCATTTTTGTCTCATCTTTCCTTTATCTCAATCTCAATTCCATCCTCTCTTACTCCACTGGGGTTGTCCATTAACCTCCTCGTGTCTTTATTGCTCACCCAAACCTTACCTCCTTTCAGCTCCCTCCTCTACCATGTGAGTCTTATTCCCTCTTTAAGATACTTTTTTCCCAAAAGAGCAGGGTAATTACTGTGATTTGAAATATGGTGTGTGTACAAAGTGGCGCTGGTTGGTGGTGGTAGTGGGGAGACTGTATAAAACAAACAAAAATAAGGGAGAAGTTCGTGGTCACAGGTTATTCTTTTCTTTCTCAGTTTCTGAACCTCAGTTTTCTAATCTGTAAAATGGAGGTCATAACACCTACTTAATGAAGTACTTGTTAGAATTAAGGAGGGTTTATAAAGTACTTATCAGGTATATAGATGTTCATTAAGTAGGGGCGCCTGGGTGGCTCAGATGGTTGAGCGTCTGCCTTCGACTCAGGTCATGATCTCCAGTTCCTGGGATGGAGCCCCAAGTCAGGCTCCCAGCTCAGCAGGGAGTCTGCTTTTCCCTCTCCCTCTGCCTCTCTCCCGCTTGTGCTCTCTCTCAAATGTATAAATAAAATCTTAAAAAAAAAAAAAAAAGATGTTCATTAAGTACCCACTTACCTTCTTTTCCTTTATTCACATGTATAGTTTATGAGGAAATATGGCTTACTGGTAAGTGTTAGCAAGCAAAGTAGTTTCAAGGTTAGCCTGGCGAAGTTTTGGTTTTTTTTTGTTTGTTTTTTGGTTTTTTTTGGTGTGTAAGATGTTTGTTAAGGATCAATTACCTGTTTAAGGAAGGCAGTGGAGGCGAGACTGTAGAGGGAAGGTAAAAATGTGCAATGCAGTCCCATCAGTGTTTCAGCCAAGTTGGCAGGGAGCTGTGGAGTGAATAATGCCCATTTGAGTTTACCATGTTAGGATAAAATGGCTGCTCCTTTGGACTCCTGTCTCCCTCATATCACTCACCATATCAGCTGCCCAGAGAAAGGCACGACTCAGCTTTGAGGCGTTTCCTCACGAGCATGTGCTGCTCAGGTACTATGCTGAATTCTTGAGGTGGATCCTCCACAGATCTGTAGAGTTCTCTCTGGGCAGCTTCCTCTGACCTGCAGACTTGATTTGCCTTGCTCTTTCTGGATGTTCTATCCTGTCTCCTCCACTCACGTTACTCTGTGAGGCTCTGACTGGGTTCCCTTGTCAGCTCCAAGTTTTGTTTTTTCTTTTCTTTTTTTAAACATTTCACCATACTTCTTTTATTATAAATCTACCTATTCATCTGTCTATCCACCTTTTTTCCCCTCCAGTGTTGTTGAGAAATAATCGACATACATCACTGTATAAGTGTAGGGCATACAGCATGATAGTTTGATTTACATATATTGTGAAGTGATTACCACAGTAGGTTCAGTTAACACCCATCCTTGTAATGCAGTCTGTCTTGGTCTCTGAGGCACAGTGGGGTGCTTCAGCCTCCACCTCCACACTCCCATGTTAAAGGATTCTCTCAGTGGTGTCTTGTTCTTGAACAGATGTTAGTTGTTTTTCTTGTGAGGGGGCGTGAAGTCAAGAACAACCTGTGTTGCCATCTTAGTGACATCTCTCCCCTGGTAAAGTATTTATTGCTATAGAATGTTATCTAATCCACTAAGAAATACCGGAGGGAAGGGGTATATTCTAGCTGATTGTAGCAGGAAGAAGAATCCAAACTTACCAATGTTGTACATTTGCAAGGTACTATTTAAAATGGATTTTATTTTTTATTTATTTTTAAAAAAGATTTTATTTATTTACTGGAGAGAAAGTGAGCGAGAAGGAGTGCACAAATGGGAGGAGGGGCAGAGGGAGAGGGAGAAGCAGACTCCCCACTGAGCAGGGAGCCAGATGCAGCGGGTGCTCGACCCCAGGACCCTGGGATCATGACCTGAGCCAAAAGCAGACACTTAACCAACTGAGCCACCCAGGTGCCCTTAAAATGGATTTTAAAAATAGATTCCTTAGTATGAAATTTTATGAAATCATTTCTGGTAATCCATGTTAATACGCATACTGAAACTTTTTCTGTTATAGGATAGTTCACATAGTTGTGAGTGACTAGATTTGGTACTTTAAGGGAAAGCTGCCTTGTTAGAAGAGGACTCTCAAATAATGTAACTCTTATTAGTCAGGGTTCTTCAGAGGCATACACTGTCCCTGTCAAGTTGACATGTAAAATTAACCATCACATCTTCCCTCGATGAACTTTTTCCCTTCTACATTTTTCTACAGATAGATACACCATCAGGAATGGAATTACAATCATGGTACCCTGTTATAAAGCAGGAAGGTGACCATGTTTCTCAGACACATTCATTTTTACACCCCAGGTGAGTGGGTATTGACTCATTTGTTTGTTCATTCATTCATTTGTTCGTTCATTCATTCGACATCTATATGTCAAGTACTGTTCTAGTTCCTGGGAATTCATTATTTAGTTTTAGGCTTGTTAATGAAATGAATTGTAAATTGTGTTGAATATTTGAGATAACCTTTTCTTGGTGTTTTTATGTTCTTTCTAGGAATTCGTCATTTCCTTTTCACCCTAATTAAAAATTGGAAGTTTTCCTTTAATTTCCTTGCTTCCCTGTAAGAGGTAAACCAACTCTTTAAGAGTTTGGTATGCAACTTCGTTATTTTACAAAGAAATTTTTTGAAACTTAGAAGCTTTCATAGTAACCACGTCCTTCAAAATCCAGTTTCCTATTTTTAATAAAAATGCACCTTAGATGATAAACTTTTTATTGATTCCTAGGTTTTTATTGCTGTAGATATATATTCCCCCAAACATGGTGATGAAGAATCTCAGTCTTATTTACATTTGCACAGTTCCCACCATTCCTGTTGTATTTGAAGTAAATCTTTGGGCATTATTAAACCTGTCAGTTTTCTTAGCAGAATACTTTTTATCCTCAGAATTCATGTAATTAGTAAAGAGGAACAATATAGATTATTGTATAAAGAAAATAAGACGTAAGAGGAGATCATTTAGAGTTTAGGGAATGAAGTAGTACATCAGTTAAATGGTTGCATTTTTTGGCTAAAGGTTATGCAGATTATAGTTAATAATACAGTGCTTCAGTATTTAGCTCAGATTTGTCCCATGGGTCTCTCAGATAATCTGCTGAACAATTTTATGTGAGCTTTGAGCAAAATTGGTAGTTATCCCTTCAATCTTAGTTTTGCGCAATTTATTATCGAAATTTTATCAAATTAGGAAGTACTAAAGTATTTTAGGAAGATTGCTCTGTGGGGTTTGAAACAAGTAGGACCAACTGCCCAGTAGCAGTAGCTGGGCGGTATTCAGAGTGCTATGTAAGAAGGGCCTTGGGAGCTCCTCATTGGGCCTGTGGTGAATCAGGCCATAGCCTTGTGGTGTGGGACTGAATCAGCCTCTATAACAAAGAGTGAGGATTCCTTGCTTTCACGGGGGCTGGGCAAGAAAATAGTTCTCCAAGTAGCATATGGTCTGTGTCCTTTCTGGCATAAGCCTTACCTATTCAGGGCTATTAAACAGCTCTAAAGTGCTTCATGCTTTTAGTTCTCAGGTGGTTTTGAGGGAAGGAGATGAGACTGTAGTTTTCTTTCCCAGTGAGTATGTATCTCTTTAGTGCCTAGAAATTACTTTTTGCAAAGTAACAAAAATTATTCATAATTTTATACTTACTGTCTAAAGTACTGAAGTCTTAAAGAATTCTTTTCTATGATCCTTTTCTTTTTTATTATTAACATATAATGTATTATTTGTTTCAGGGGTACAGGTCTGTGATTCATCAGTCTTACACAATGCACAGCGCTCCCCACAACACATACCCTTATGATCCTTATTTTCTGAGTTATGTTGTCTATTTTGGTATAAAATTTTTTAACCATAGAAATAGATTTAACGTATTTTACTTTTTACCCAAATGTAATATATGTCTTATTTTGCCTTTCTTTCTTTTTAGCTACTACTTATACATGTGTGATAAAGTGGTTGCCCCAAATGTGTCGATTACTTCTGCTGTATCCCAGTCTAAAGAGGTCACAAAGACAGAGGCAAGTAGATCTATACCAAGACAGTCAGAGAAGCCTCATAGTGGTGGGAAACATCAAAAAATGGTATCTTACCCAGATGTCTCACTGGAGGAACAGGAGAAAATGGATTTAAAAACAAGTAGAGAATTATGTAGCCGTTTAGGTAAGTATTCAGAAATTATTTTTTTAAAATCGTACACTTAATAAACACATTTATTCAGCATTTATTTTCTTTCTTCCTTCCTTCCTTCCTTCCTTCCTTTCTTTCTTTCTTTCTTTCTCTCTCTCTCTCTCTCCCCCCTCCCTCCCTCTCTTTCTTTCTCTCCTCTTTCTTTCTTCTCTCCTCCTTTCTTAAGAAGATTTTGTTTATTTGACAGAGAGAGAAAGAGAACACAAGCAGGGGGAGTGGGAGAGGGAGGGACAGGCTCTCCACTGAGCTGGGATCATGACCTGAGCTGAAGGCAGATACTTAACCTTAACCAACTGAGCCACCCAGGAGCCCTTAGTCAGCATTTTCAAAGAGGATTTCTATTTAAGAGTGTTCCAGATAATTGAAGCTTTTATCTTAAAAAAATGCACCTTTCAAAACTCTGAGTGACTACTTAGAACCTCAGGTCCTATACTTTTTTTTAGAACAGTTATAGCTATAGAGGCTAATGATGTAGTTATGTAGTCTGCCTGGTTTCATACTGCAAGTGATTTTTGCGTGATTGTTTTTTTTCCTTTCCTGCCCTTTTTTTGCTGTCAGTTTTCTTCAGAAGGTCCTTTCTAATTTGCTGCGAACTGAGAAACCATTTTATAATGCTAAGTATGTAATGGGGTGCCTGGCTGGCTCAGTCAGTAGAGCATGTGACTCTTGGTCTCAGAGTTGTGAGTTTGAGCCCCACGTTGGGTGTAGAAATTACTCAAAAAAAAAAAAAAGAATGAATGAAAGTCTTAGAAAAAAATAATGCTAAGAAGTATGTAAGAGTTGTTGGGTATAGGAATCAGGGAAACTTAGCCATGTGATAAGCAAGGATTGAAAACTCATAGCTATGGGAGCCAGGCAGATGGCATAAAAAGCAGAATGCTGGCTGGACATCTTTAAAAAAAAAAAAAAGCTGCCTAGTTACAATGTCTTTTAAAATACTGTGGACCAAAGGAGACATGTCTGCTCAAATGCTGCCTGTTTTACCCTCTACATAGCAGCAGAGCTTTGCTTACAGCTTAGGCAAGTGTGACAGTTATTTCAGCTATCTTGGAGTAGTTGAAGTGTCCACTAGTCATTTAACTGTTTTCATAGATAACTGAGATTCTTTGGGGGGGTTTCTGTACTTTAATTTTGAGATTTTTAAAATTCAGCTTTCTTTGGATTTAAATATGGTGAACACTAATTAGTAACATACTGTTATGTCATATTTGTGTTATATTTTTTTCCCAAATTAATTCTAGTGACTTTTAAAAAATTGTTGATATAGTTCATATGTTATAAAATGTACCCTTTTAAGGTGTATACTTTAGTGACTTTCAGTAAATTCACAAAGTTGTTCAACAATCACAGCTATTTAATTTCAGGACATTTTCATCACCCCAAAAAGAAACCCTGTAATCCATTAGAAGTTACTCTCTATTTTCCTCTTTCCCCAGCCTCTATTTATTTTTTGTCTTTATAGATTTGCCTATTCTGGACATATCATATAAAAGAGATCATATAATATGTGACCTTTTATTGTCTGGCTTTTCACTTGGATAATATTTTTTCAGTCCATGTTGTAGCATATTTTAATACTTGTTTTCTTTATATGGTTTAATAATATTCTATTATTGTATAGATAAATATACCACATTTTGTTTATCCACTTATCAGTTGATGGACATTGAATTGTGTCCACTTTTTTTTTTTAAAGTAGGCTCCATGCCAAACGTGGGGCTTGAACTCATGACCCCAAGGTTAGAAAGATTAAGAGTTGCATGCCCTACTAAGTGAACCAGCTAGGTACCCCGAATTGTGTCCGTTTTTTGGCTGTGATGAATAATGCTGCTATGAACACTTATGCACATGTTTTTTTTTTTTTTTTTTTTTTTAAGATTTTATTTATTTATTTGAGAGAGAGAGAATGAGAGAGAGCACATGAGAGGGGGGAGGGTCAGAGGGAGAAGCAGACTCCCTGCCGAGCAGGGAGCCCGATGTGGGACTCGATCCCGGGACTCCAGGATCATGACCTGAGCCGAAGGCAGTCACTTAACCAACTGAGCCACCCAGGCGCCCCACTTATGCACATGTTTTAACATAGACATGTTTTCATTTCTCTTGGGTATATATTTAGGAATGATGTCATGTTTAATATCTGGGTCATGTTTAATATCTCAAGGGACCGCCAGACTGTTTTTCAAAGCAGCTGTACCATTTTCCTTTCTACCAGCAGCTTATGAGGGTTCCAATTTCTGCAATCTTTGTCAACATTTGTTATTGTCTGTCTTCTAATTATAGCCATCCTAATGGTTGTAAAGTGGTATCTCATGGTTTTGATTTGCAATTCTCCAATGACTAGTGATATTGAGTGCCTTTCCATGTTTTATTGGATCTCTTCAGATCCTTTGCCTATTTTTAAATTGAGTTCTCTCTTTACTATTGAGTTATAAGTGTTCTTTATATATTCTGGATAGTAGACCCATATCAGATATATGATTTGCCATTCTATCAGTTGTCTTTTCATTTTATTGTTGGTGTTTTTTGAAGCACAAAAGTTTTATTTATTTTTTATTTTTATTTTTTAGAGAGAGCGCAAGTGGGGTGGGGAGGGGGAGAGGAAGGGAGAGAGAGAATCTTAAGTAGGCTTCATGTTCAGCACAGAGCCCGAGGTGGGGCTCAATCTCATAACCCTGAGATCATGATATGAGCCAAAATCAAGAGTCAGACGCTTAACAGACTGAGCCATCCAGGAACCCCAAAGCACAAAAATTTTAAATTCTGATGAAGTCCAATTTATTTTTTCTTTGGTGGCTTATGTAGATGTCATGTCTAAGAAACCATTGCCTAAACCAAGGTCACAAAGATTTACATATAAGAGTTGTAGCTCTTACATTTAGGTCTCTTCAATCCATTTTGAGTTAATTTTTATATACAGTGTGAGGTTCAGTCTCACTCTTTGTATGTGATTACAGTTGTCCCAACACTATTTGTTGAAAAGACCATTCTCTCCTGATTGAGTTGTTTGGTGCCCTTGTTAAATACCAGTTGCCCATAAAAGTATGCAGCCTTGATTTCTGTAGCTTTGTAATAAGCTTTGAAATTAGGCATTGTGAGTCCTAAAAGTTTATTATTATTTTTCAATATTATATTTTGGCTATTTTGGATTCCTTGTGTTTTCATATGAATTTCTGCATCAGCTTGTTAATTTCTGCCACAAAGCCAGCTGGGATTTCAATAGGAATTGAAAAAAAAGTTGATCGGTTCGGGGAATATTTACCATCTATCTTAGTCTGTTCAGGCTGCTATAACAAAAATACCCTAGACTGGGTGGCTTACACTACAAACATTTATTTTTTACAGTTCTGGAGGCTGGGAAGTCCAAAATCAAGGCACCAGCAGATTTGGTGTCTGGTAGGGGCCTGCTTCCTGGTTCATAAAGGTCTGTGTTCTCTTCAGACACATGGTGGAAGTCCTCACATGGTGAAAAAGGCAGGAGAGCTTTCTGGAGTCTCTTTTATAAGGGTATAGATCCTATCATGGAGGCTCCACCCTTATGACCTAATTATGTCCCAAAGGCCCCACCGCCTAACATCATCACATGGGGCATTAGGATTTTAATATATGAATTTTGGGGTCACTAACATTCAATTCATGACACCATCTTAACAATATTAAATTTTCCAATCCATGAACATGGGATGCCTTTCCATTTATTTAGGTCTTTAATTTTTTTCAATGATGTTTTGTAGTATTCATTGTATAGGTCTTGTACTACCTTTCTTAAATTTATTCTTAACTATTTCATTATTTTTTATTTCATTTGTAAATGGAATTTTTTTTCATTTTGTTTGTGGGTTCTAGTGACTTTTTAACAGTGATGTTCATTTTTTGTTACTTCATTTTTGCCTCTCAAAGATCCATCAATCTCAAATAATTCTACAAGTAAAAAGAAACCCGAGTCTACCACTTGCAGTTTCATCAGAGACACAAGCAAGGCAGGAATAGACCATGATACTGCAGCTTCATCTCCACTTCTTGTCAAAGATATCATCTGTGAGGATGATAAAGGAAAGATCATGGAAGAAGTAGTGAGAACTTATGTAAAACAACAGGAAAAACTGAACTCAATTTTGCAGAAGAAGCAACAACTTCAGATGGTAAAATTGTTATTTAAATGATAGTCTATTATGAAAAGATACTTTTGCACATTCTCAAGAAAAGTCAAGGGAGATATTGTAAATGTGTTTAAGATTTAGGGTTCTATACTCATAAGCAATTTTCTTTCAAATTTCTAGAGAAAATAGTTTTTCAAAATAATTACTTATATATAAAACTGATGTGACAGCTGAATTTCAGATGTTTTCTGTCCTATTTTTTCCTTTATTGAAGTTTTTAGCATGATGGAAATAAAATAAAAATTGTATTGTTATTCTTTATATTACAGGAAGTTGAAATGTTGAGTAGTTCAAAAGCTATGAAGGAACTCACTGAAGAACAGCAAAATTTGCAGAAAGAGCTTGAATCTTTGCAGAATGAACATGCTCATAGAATGGAAGAATTTTATATTGAACAGAAAGACTTAGAGAAAAAATTAGAGCAGGTAATGAAGCAAAAATGTACCTGTGATTCAAATTTAGAAAAAGACAAAGAGGCTGAATATGCAGCACAGGTAAGAATTACTCAGTTTGTATAATGTTACCCTTTCAATGTGGAAATTGAAGCTGTTACCTTCTCTATTAAAGTTACTTTTTGTCAAGCTCATTTCATTGGGCAAGATTTCAAAATAGATAATTCTGTTAAACACAAGTTTATGGTGTATCATCCAACATGATTTTTTTAAAAAGATTTTATTTATTTATTTGACAGAGAGCACAAGCAGGAGCAGTGGTAGACAGAGGGAGAAGGAGAAGCAGGTTCCCCACTGAGCAGGGAGCCCGATGTGGGGCTCAATCCCAGGACCCCGGGATCATGACCTGAGCCAAAGGCAGATGCTTAACAGACTGAGCCACCCAGGCGCCCCCCAAGATGATTTTTTTTTAAATTTTGATTGCTTTATTAAACTTTCATTAGGTTTCTATATTTTAGTTGCCCAAATTGCTAATCTCTAGCTCTCTGAATATCAAATGTTGTATTATCTTAATGTAGTTTATGGGCCTTCAAATCACCAAATTAACAGACATGAATTGTTGCCCACTATGTTCAAAAGCACTTGAGCAAAAATGAATAGTAGCTGGCAACTTGGGGAAGATGAACAAATAACTCAAGCAGGCTGTGTGAGAGGTATGCTAAACTGTAGGGCATAATGAAAGTGCTCTAGGTGTTAGTTCTCTTGACCCATTTTTTTCCCCCCCTCAATTCAATATTATGTCAAAACTGGATGAATATTTTTAGATACTCAAGAGATTGTAGTATGCATGAATTTACAAATGTAATTCATTTTGTAAAAAGTAATTTGAAAGTAGGTCTTTGCTATTATGTGAAGATTAAATGGAAAAACAAAACTGAATGAAAACTGACAGTCTTTTAAATCTCACAGTTGGCAGAACTGAGACAGAGATTGGACCATGCTGAGGCTGATAGGCAAGAACTCCAAGATGAACTTCGACAGGAACGGGAGGCAAGACAGAAGTTAGAGATGATGATAAAAGAGCTAAAGCTGCAAATTTTGAAATCATCTAAGACTGTTAAAGAATAGAAACCTTTAAAGAGATTCATCTGTGTATTCCCAACTGGGTTTATTTTTGTTTGTTTGCTTTGGTTATTGAATTCTGAGTAACTTGTCTGCATGAAGATTACTAGGCATCCTATCCATTTGTAGATGAGAGAAAGTGAAGAGATTATATATTAGTACATAAATTTTTACATTTTCCAAATGAATGAAAATGTATGCTTCTTTGTACTTTTTTTTTCAACCGGCTTAAAAACAGTACTATATGATTTGAACTATTAGATAATCTGCCTATATTTCTAATGCAAATTTAGCAGTTGTATACTTTCTAAAAGCTGCATTGTGTGATGGATAGTTGTGGTCAGTTTTGTTACCCATATTTCAGACTCAACTTTACATACAATGGTGGCTTCATATTTCAAATATATAGAGCTACTGAAGGAGTTGAATCTCCATTTTTTTCGTTAACAGTCTCCTTTCTAAATTGATACAGTATACTCATTATTATACATAAAATTTGCTTTTATTTTGTTCATATTATAGTATGAATTTCCACCAGTTCTTTTTTTTAATGTCTCCTAAGAGACATTTTGTCAAAAGAGGAATTTCATTGATGAGGTTATAGCACACCTCATAGGCATAATGAGGAAGGATAACATACTTTATTATACACTGCTATTAAATACAAAAAGCAGTTGTAATTTGTTTTTTGGTTTAAATGTGGTTATGTTTAGAAGTTTTTTTTATGCAACAACTTCATGTAGTAATTTTTGAACTTTTGTTTATGTTGTTAATAGAGGTGTGAAAATGTTAATGTTCTTGAGAAAAACTGATACTATTGACGTACATCAGTTTGTATACGATTCATAATCCTCCTGTACAGTTTTTATATGTAGTTATGGGTCTTACTGAAATTTATATAATGGATTTGTTTTCCTTAATGGATTCGTTTTTCCTTAAATTGTAAAATATTAAATACCTTGAAGGTTCTTTTGGATTTTTGTATGTTTAAATGTTAAGTCTTATCAATATTTGCACGAATGGACCATTTTCAATTACTACTTAATATCAAAATCAGGAATTTACAGTCAACTGGTAGTGTATGGTAGGTTAATATAGGGAAGTTTAGTTACCTGCTACTAAAAGGTTTTTAGATAATTTTTAGAAGACAGAGGAATTCCATAGTTTGGGGGAGGGGCAAATCTTCTGCACTTTTTTTTGCACAGAAAAGTCTGTCATTCTTTAATGGCAAATTTCATTTTCGTTAATTATTGGCTTAAAAGATATTAGGTAAAATTCTTAGTATGCATTTTTTAAAGGAAGTTTCTTGAAGCTACCATTAATTGACATTATTATTCCAGGAATTATATGTTTATGTTCTCATCTAGGGTACTGTATGAAATTACTTGAGAGCTAAATTTATTTTTAAAATAAATCAGCTAGAGTTAAGGTTGTATACTATTTCTAGTGTAGACAGTAGATGCTCTACTGGTATAGAACTTCAGAAATCAGTAGGTTATCATTTAGCCAGTTATTTTCGTATTTCACTTAATGGTACTTACATATCCTAAAAGAATTTTTGTACTTCTCAAAGTATAGTTTCTTTACTAGAGTGTGATGTAAATGTGTATTTTCTATTTCCCATTTAAATTTTACTATATTACCCTGCAATTTAATTTGTTGATTCTTGGCTTCCTCAAGGAGGAATAAATGTTAAAAATGATAGACCCTCCTAATACCTTCTTTTTAGATATGGAGAAAGAAAAATCAAAAAGACATTTTATGATAAAGTTCATTTTAGTTGTGTCACAGTTAAGCTTTTCGGGAGATAAACTCAAGCCCCTATAATTTTGTTTTTCTAATTTACTAAAAAATCTTCGTGCTTATGTTACTTAGTAAATGACAAGTTAAGTTTCAACCCAAAACTTCTAAAATAAATTGCTTAATCTTTGAAATATTTTATTTTAAAATTCTAAGCAGTGCTTAAACATCTTTAAATGATCATAAACTCTTAAGTTAGAATTGAGTAAAATATTTTTTCTAGTCCTTCGCGTAAGGAAAACTTGCCACGTAAAATTGTATAGTCTTCATTTTCCAGAAGATACATTGATGTGCCATAGGTTTCTGTCTAACTTCCTTGAAAATAGAGCTTTTTAGTCAATTGTAGATATTATACCTATTCTAGTTAAAAGTAATTTTAAGTTAAACTGCACCACATAGGTTGAAAATAGAGAGATTTTGTGATACTTTAAAAGTGGCCTCTGCTGAAATATCCATATAAACTTATTCTTCTATTCTTTGCATGCTCATTTTGTGTGTTGGTTGCTAGCTTAAAGTTTGTTTTGGTGTTAGTTTTTGTGTGCCAATTTATTAGGCAAGCAGATTTTTCCTCAGACTTTGTAATACTATTCTTTTTAGGAAAAATATAAAAATATTTACTTTAAAAAGCTGCATTTAAAGGAACGACCTATCAAAAGTGCTAGAGCATCTTAAGAAGGAAGAAAAGATAGAATATTAGCTTACTGGGTGATGGGTGATGTTTAATTTGGGTGATGATAGTTTCTGTATTTGTTGTGAGTAAAAGGTACCAAATCTATAAAGGTAGTAAATGTAAAATCTGCTGTCATTGAGGAAGCTCTAAACCAGCCTAATTTCACAAATGCAACTTGTAACACTATGAAAGATTTGACCAACAAAAGTAAGTTTGGCTTGTGCTTTAGTTTTGTAGAGCATATTCTTTTGCTTGAATTTCTGTGTCCATGAGAGTCAGGATGTTTTATGCTTCTTGAGCTAATTTTATAACATATTTAATATATTACCAGTTGAGATATAAAATCATTTGTACATACTGAATTAAAAACCAGTTACTAAAATAGGTGAAATAGACGAGTACAATGATATTTGCAGGTTATCGATAGGTTTTAGAAGTCATGACAGAACGACCAATTTATTTGCACATCTGTGACTTCTGTTTGAAGGAAAGTAGAATGATAAGGAAACTCCAGTAATACGAAACATGTTCAAGGTATTTTCCTAAAATTAATTGTCAAGCTGGTGCTGAAGGTTTTTGATCAGCTTCTAAAATTTTCTTCTCAGTGACTTATGTTTTGATTGCTTTGGGGAAAATCCTCATTTTCATTTGCTCTTATGCATTTAATCTGCACGACAGGACATTAAAAATCAGTGTAATGATAAGTTGTGCTCACACTGTACATCTATTTCTGTGCTTAGAACTACTTGTCAATTTTTATTGAAGCTGTCAGCAATAAGGGATACATTACTGCTGTATTATACATTGTGGGATTGAATAAACAGCTTAAATTTTTTTCTAGTATAGGATACCGAAGCATTTCCATCATTGGAAGAAATTTGTATGGGTTATTCTATATTACACCTTGTTTAAAGGACAGTTTTTTTTTGTTTCGTTTTGTTTTTGTAAAATCTTTCCATTTTAGATGGCTTCTGAAACTGTATGCAATCTGGAGTTTGTTTCTTTAGTAATAGAATTAAATGTCTTATATAGTGCTACTGTTTTTGAATTAGAAAGTGATCAAATGTAAAAACTGAAATTAAAAATTAAGCCCAGAAAACAAAATAGTATATTAAGTTAGTTGAATGTAAAAGAAATTTATGATTTTTTTCTTTAATATAGATACCTCACTTGAAAATAAAGCACAGCATACTTAAAGTAGTTCTAGTAAAAAAGTCCTGCTAAAAGAATTGCTTAATCTAGGACAACTTTGGGGGAATTATAGTTTGGGAGAAATAAAATATACTTGCTTTTAACCATCCTGTTCGAAGTATTTGCTTATCCTGATAATTTTAAGCCAACACAGTAGTCTTAAATTATTTCTGAATTTCTAACCTGTGAAGGCAGTAAGTGAAATATCTGTTCTGCAACTGTTGAAACAAGTTGTTGACTACATTGACCATAATTCAATTTAAAATTTTGCCAATGATGTACAGTTTTATGGTTAAAATTGCTGTGGTTGGTTGCATCACATGACACACAAAACTGTCCTCTACCTCACGTGAAATAAATATTTTATATGGTTTTACTATAAAACAAGACTCATCTATCTGGTCACTTAGTTTACAAATTTTGAATTATATTTATTGAAACATGACATACTGTGCTCTCAGCTTATACCTCAATCGTATTTTGTGCTGTTTTCCATTTTCATGCCTTGTAAATAACTTGTATAGATTGTGGATTAAATTCAGAATAAAAACTTTTAATGCCAATGAAACTGATTTGAAGCCCTTTTAGTATCCTGTGTGAACTCAACTTTCTTGTCCCTTAAGAATGACATTTTCTCCTTTTGTTCCTTTAAAGTGTATTAGTCATTACACACTAAATGATTAACTTGAGGAATCTTTTTTTAATGACAAAATATGAAATTTTATGCAATATTTCAGGTATAGAACATATCAGCATTTTTGATTATTTTCTTTCATGATATATGGTCTCTTGCTTTCACTTCTTTCCCTTACTCCTCTACTCCCACCTCTGGCATTATTATTTATTACAACATAACAAATTACTCCTAAATTTAGCTGCTTAAAATAACAGATATCTCACACGATATCTGAGGGTCAGAAACCCGAAGGCAGGTTAGCTGAGTGATGGCTCAGGAGCTCTTACAAGTGTGCAGTTACTATGTTATTTAGGGCTGAAGTCATTTGGAAGCTTGACAGCTGGAGGATCTGCTTTCAAGTTCATTCACATGGCTGTTGATAGGTGCTTACTTCCCTCCTCTTGGACCTGTCCATGGAGCTCTCCACAATATGGTAGATGGCTTCCCCCAAATGAATGATCCAAAAGAGAGAAAGAATGATGGCAGTTTCTTTTGTTACTTAGACTCTTAAGTCACAAGTCCAGCCTATATGCAGTTGGGGGGTATTACACAAGGGTATGGAACACTGGGAGGAAGGGATTATTGAGGGCCATCCTAGAGTCTGATTACCATATCCTCCCAATTTTTTTATGGCAAAATATACATAACATAAAACTTAACATTTTAATTATTTTTAAGAGTAATTCAGTGGCATTAGCTACATTTACAATATTCTACCATCACCACTATATTCAGAACATTTTCATTATCCCAGACAGAAATTCTGTACCTGTTAAACAATAACTCCCTTTTCCCACCACTCCCAGCTCTTGATACCCTCTATTCTATGTTCTGTCTCTATGAATTTACCTATTGTAGGTATCTTGTATAAGTGGAATCATAAAATACTTGTCCTTTTGTGTCTGACTTCCTTCATTCCTTCACTTAGCAAAATGTTTTCAAGATACATCCGTGTTGTGGCATATATTGGAATTTCTTTTCCTTTTATGGCTGAATATTTTATTGTAAATATATGTGTATATATATACATGCATATCCTACTCTGTTAATGCATTCATCTGATGATGGACATTTGGGTTGTTTCCACATTTTAGCTATTGAATAATGCTGCTATGAACAGTGGCTTACAAGTATCTGATTAAGTCCCTGCTTTTGAGCCTTTGGGTATATACCCAGAAGTGGAATTGCTGGATCATTGGGTAATTCTACATTTAACTTTTTGAGGAACCACCAAACTTTTTCCCAGCAGCTGCATCATTTTGCATTCCCACCAGGAATGCACAAGGGTTCTAATTTTTTCATATCTTCACAAACACTTGTTATTTTCCATTTTACTGATAATAGCCATCCAAATGGATATAGAGTGTTATTTTCACTGTGGTTTGATTTGCATTTCCCTAGTGGCATAGATGTTAAGCATCTTTTCATGTGTTTATTGGCCATTTGTATATCTTTGGAGAAATGTCCACTGAGGTCCTTTGTCTATTTTTGAATTGGATCATTTGTTTTTGTTGTTGAGCTATAGGAGTTCTTTATATATTCTGGATATTAATCTTTTATCAGATATATGATTTGCAAATACGTTCTCCCATTCTGTAGGTGACCTTTTCACTTCTAATGTCCTTTGATGCACAAAAGTTTTAAATTTTGATGAAGTCCAGTTTACTTATTTTTTCTTTCATTGTCTGTGCTTTTATTATCCTATCCAAGAAATCATTGCTAAATCCAGTGTCATAAAGCTTTCCCCCTATGTTTTCTTCTAAGAATTTTATGTTTTTTAGCTCTTACATTTAGGTCTTTGATCCACTTTGAGTTACTTTTGTAAATGATGTAAGGTTAAGGGGTCTAATTTCTTTCTTTTTTTTTTTGTACATGAGTATCCAGTTCCCAGCATCATCTGTTGAAAACTGTCCTTCCTGTTGAATGGTTTTGACACCTTTGTCCAAAATCATTGACCATATATGAGAAGGTTTCTCTTTGGGCTCTCTTTTATTCCATTGGTCTATGTATCTCTCCTTATGCCAGTACCACCCTGTTTTGATTACAGTAGCTTTGTAGCAAGTTTTGAAACGAGTCTCCCATATTTGTTCTTTTTCAAGATTGTTTTGGCTATTTGAGGTCCCTTGATATTCCATATGAATTTTAGGATGGGTTTTTCTATTTTTACAAAAACACCATTGGAATTTTGATAGGGATTTCACCGAGTCTGGATCGATTTGGATGGTATTGTCATCTTAACGATATTAGGTCTTCCAGTCTATGACCATGGAATAGCTTTGCATTTATTTATGTCTTTAATTTCAACAATATTTTGTTGTTTTCAACATATAAGACTTTCCCCTCAGATTTATTCTTATATATTAGTTTCCTTTTGATGCATTGTAAATGGGATTTTCTTAATTTCTGTTCAGATTGTTCATTGCTAGTGTGTAGAAAGTGCAGTTAATTTTTGTGTGTTGATTTTGTATCTGGAACTTTGCTGAATTTATTTATTAGCTCTAACAATTTTATAGTGCATGGAATTTTTAGGGTTTTCTACGTGTAAGATCACATCATCTACAAACAGATAATTTTGCTTCTTCCTTTTTCATTTGGATGACTTTATTTCTTTTTCTTGCCCAATTGCTCTAGCTAGAACCTCCAGTACTATGCTGAATAGAAGTAGTGAAAGCAGGAATCCTTGTTTAGTTCTTGATCTTAGAGGGAAAGCTTTCAAACTTTCATCATTGTGTATGATGTCAGCTGTGGGTTTTTTCTTTTTCTTTCTTTCCTTTTTTTTTTAGTTGTGGATTTTTCAGATATGGCCTACTTATCATGTTGAAGAAATTCCATCTATATCTAGGTTATTGAGTGTTTTTATAATGACAAGGTGTTGAATTTTGTCAAATGCTTTTTCTGCAGCACTTGAGATGATCATGTGGTTTTTTTCCCCCTTCTATTACTGTGATGTATTACATTGCTTGGTTTTTGTATGTTGAACTATCTTTTGCATTCCAAGAATAAATCCCATTGCTCATGGTGAATAATTCTTTTAATATGCTGTTTATTTATTTATTTATGTGAAATATATTTGATGGACATGTAAATTTGATGCATTTATATATTTTTCAGTTTGCTAGGATTCTGTTCAGGGTTTTTGCATCAATACTCATAAAGGATATTGGTCTGTAGTTTTTGTTTTGTTTTGTTTTTTCTTTTTCTGTAGTGTATTTGGTCCTGGTATTAGGATAATCCTAGCTTCATAGAATGAGTTAGGAAATATTCTCTGTGCTTTGAATTTTTGGAAGAGTTTGAGAAAGACTGGTGTTAATTCTTCTTTCAGTGTTTGGTAGAACTCACCAGTGAAGCCCTGGGCTTTTCTTTCTTGGGAGGTTTTTGATTAGTGATTTAATCTCCTTACTAGTTATAGTTTTATTCAAATTTTCTATTTCTTCATGAGTTGTTTTTGGTAGATTGTGTGTTTCTAGGAATTTGTCCTTTTCATCTAGGTTATCTTATTTGGTGGCATATAATTGTTCATAGTATTCTTTTAAAATCCTTTATATTTTTGTAAAATAAGTAGAAATGTTCCTATTTTCATTTCTGATTTTAGGAATTTGAGTTTTTTTCCTTAGTCAATCTAGCTAAAGGTTTGTCAATTTTGTTGATCTTTTCAAAGAACTAACTTTTGATTTTATTGATTTTCTCTTCTCTATTTCCACTCTAATCTTTATTATTTTCTTCTACTAGCTTTGAGTTTAGTGTGCTTTTCTTTTTTTAGTTACTCAGGATTTATAGTTTGGTTATTGATTTTAGGTCTTTCTTTTTTGTTTTGATGGATGTTTTTACAGCTATAAATTTCTGTCTTAGAATAGAAATTTAATTAGCATCCCATAAGTTCTGGTATGTTGTGTTGTGTTTTTATTTTCATTTGTCTCAAGGTATTTTCTAATTTCCCTTGTGATTTCTTCTTTGACTCCTTGTTTGCATGTTTGCTTTTTTAGAGAGAGAGAGAACATGAGTGGGGTGAAGGGAGGGAAAGGGAGAGATAGAATCTTAAGCAGGCTGTATGCTCAGTGTAGAACCCATCATGGGGCTCTATCTCACAACCCTGAGATCAGACCTGAGCCAAAATCAAAAATTGGTCTCTTAACCAACTGGCCACCCAGGCACCTCTCCTTGGTTGTTTAAGATTGAGTTGTTTAATTTCCAATTTGTGTATTTTCCTGTTTTTCTTCTGTTATTGATTTGTAGTTTCATTCCATTGTGATTAGAAAAGATACTTTGTATGATTTCAATCTTATTAAATTTATTAAGACTTGTTTTATGGCTTAACATATGTTCTATCATGGAGAGTTCCATATGTACTTGCAAAGAATGTGTACTCTGATGTTATTGAGTGGAATGTTCTGTATGTATCTGTTAGGTCTAATTGGTTTATTGTGTTGTTCAAGTCCTCTATTTCCTTATTGATTTTCTGTCTGGTTGTTTTATCCATTATTGAAAGCAGAGTATTAAAGGTTCCAACTATTATTGTAGAATTATTTCTCCCTTCAATTCTATCAATGTTTGCTTCATATATTTCAGACACTGTTGTTTGGTGCATATATGTTTACAATTCTTTTTTTTTTTTTTTTAAGATTTTATTTATTTGACAGAGGCACAATGAGAGAGGGAACACAAGCAGGGGGAGTGGGAGAGGGAGAGGGAGAAGCAGACTTCCCGCTGAGCAAGGAGCCAGATGCGGGGCTCGATCCCAGGACCCTAGGATCATGACCCAAGCCGAAGTCAGACGCTTAAAAACTGAGCCACCTAGGTGCCCCTATGTTTACAATTCTTATATCATCTTGATGAATTGACCCTTTTATCAATATATAATATCCTTTGTTTCTTGTAACAGCTTTTGATTTAAAGTCTGTTTCATCTGATATTAGCATAGTTACCCCAGCTCTCTCTTGGTTACTATTTGCACAGAATACAGGCATACATTGTTTTATTGCACCTTGCTTTGTTGCATTTCACAGATACTTCATTTTTTATGAATTGAAGGTTTGTGGCAACCCTACATCAAGCAAGTCTACCGGTGCCATTTTTCTAACAACATTTGATCACTTTGTGTTTCTGTGTCACATTTTGGTAATTCTTGCAATATTTCAAACTTTTTCATTATTGTTATATTTGTTGTAGTGACATGTGATCAGTGATTATGACTCACTGAAAGCTCAGATTATGATTAGCATTTTTTAGCAATGAAGTTTTTTTTTTTTAAGATTTTATTTATTTATTTGACAGAGAGAGAGACAGCGAGAGAGGGAACACAAGCAGGGGGAGCAGGAAAGAGAGAAGCAGGCTTCCCACAGAGCAGGGAGCCTGGCACGGGGCTCGATCCCAGGACCCTGGGATTATGACATGAGCCGAAGGCAGATGCTCAACGACTGAACCACCCAGGCACCCCTGTTTTTTTTTTTTTAAAAAGATTTTATTTATTTGAGAGAGAGCACGAGCAGGGGGAGGGGCAGAAGAAGAGGGAGAAGTAGATTCCCTGCTGAGCAGGGAGTCCAATGAGGGTCTCAATCCCAGGACCCTGGGATCATGACCTGAGCCAAAGACAGATGCTTAGCAGACTGAGCCATCAGGCACCCCTGAAGTGTTTTTTTAATTAAAGTATGTACATTGTTCTTTCTAGACATAATGGAATTACACACTTAATTGACTATAGTATAGTGTAAACATAACTTTTATATGCATTGGGAAACAAAAAAAATTCATTTGACTCACTTTATTGTGATATTTGCTTCATTGGGGTGACCTGGAACTGAACCCACATATCTCTGAGGTATTCCTGTATCTTTTTCCATCCTTTCACTTTCAATCTGTTTGTGTTTATAGTTTTAAAGTGTCTTGTACACAGCATATAGTTGGATCTTAAATAAAAAAAAAATCCGTTCTGCTAATCTCAGTTTAATCCATTTATATTCAAAGTAATTACCAATTAAAAAAAGGCCTTACTATTGCCATTTTGCTATTTGTTTTCTTCTTCTTCCTTTTTTTTTTTTACAATTTTTTGCTGTAAGTCCTATGGCTTTTTTCTTTTTTTGTCCCTTATTTCTTCCATTACTGCCTTAATTTATGTTTAGTTGAGTTTTTTGTAATGACATATTTTGATTCCCTTTTCATTTTTTTTGGGTGTATATTCTATAAACATTTTCTTTGTGGTTACCATGAGGCTTATGTTTAACATCCTAAACTTACAACACTCTAATTTGAATTGATACGAACTTAACTTCAATTGCATATAAAACTTCTGCTCCTATGCCACTACATTCCCCCTGCTTTATTATTATTGATGTTACAAATTACATCTTTATATATTGTGTGCTTAATAACATAGATCTATTATTTTTTAATGCAATTGGTTTTTAAGTCATGTGGAACTCAGACTGTAACCACAAACCAAAATTACAATAATACTGGCTTTTATATTTGTCCAAGTATTCACCTTTATTGGGGATCTTTATTTCTTAAAGCTTCAAGTTACCATTGAGTGTCCTTTTATTTCAATCTGAAGGATTCTCTCTAGTATTTCTTGTAGGACAGGTCTAGTGGAAATGAACTTCCTCAGTTTTTGTTTGTCTGGGAATGTCTTAATTTCTCCCTCATTTTGGAAGGACAGTTTTGCCAAATAGAGATTTCTTGGTTGACTTTTCCACACTATTTTGCAAAGACTGTTCCTTATTGTGTGTGGTCACTGAAGTATCTGTTCCTTTAGTTCATGTTCAGCTAATGTTTTGAAAGATTTCCTTGAATGCCAGGAGCTAAACAGACAAAACAACAACAAAAACTCACAAAAAACATAAAAAGAGAAACAGAAAAGCAAACAAAGAAGTACAAATATTTCTCCCGATTGTTGCAATTTGACTCCGTGTTGGAGTACTCCTTCAACACTTAGCCTAGGAGTCAGCCCAAACTGAAAGTTTAAGGCTTTCTTGGGTCTTTTCTGGGCATGCATCTTGCCAGCATGTGTGTGGCTTTCTAAATTCCCTCACATACAGAGCTGCTTTTGAATGTTCTAATTTCCCAAAGAATCTCATCCTAGCTTCTTCTTCAGTTCTTAGATAGTCTGTTGATCATTTCTACCTTGTTATCTCTTGTCCCAGGCATCTGTGAATTTGTAGTTCGCCTGGCATTGTTTATAAGCAGTCCCCATTGCTTTTTCCACTTAAGTTCCAAGTTAGGCAAATTGAAGATGAGAATCTTTGTCAGTAGTTCAAGTATTCCCAGACAAGTCAGAACAGATGTACACAATGATTTTCTTTTGTCAAGAGATTTTTATTTATTTATTTGAGAAAGAGAGAGTGTACAAGCGGGCAGAGGGGCAGAGGGAGAGAGAGAAATAGACTGCAGAGCAGGGAGCCCGATGCGGGGCTCAATCACAGGACCCTGGGATCATGACCTGAGCCAAAGGCAGATGCTTAACTGACTGAGCCACCCAGGCGCCCCAGATGTACACAATGATTTTCAAATAAGGTTTGCTTTGCTCCCTCTTGTTCAAGGGGGGGATCTGGAAACTGGGTTGGTGCTTCAAGATCAAGACTGCGGAGGGGAAGAAAAAGGGCAAACAAAACACCCCCAAACATTCTTATCGTTTTAGAAGATGGTTTTTTTTTTGACTGGGTGTTTGCTTGGTTGCTATAAACCTTTGACTATTTTCCAGAGCACTGACAAAGCGCCTTTTTTTTTTTTTTAATGTTTCTGTGGGAGAATGAGAGCTTAGAGCTACCAGGTTCATTGTTTGGCTTACCACTGTCCTATTTAGCCACAGACATTTTTTTTTTTAAAGATTTATTTATTTATTTGGGAGAGCGAGAATGAGAGAGAGAGAGAGAGTACACGAGAGGGGGGAGGGTTTCAGAGGGAGAAGCAGGCTCCTCGCGGAGCAGGGAGCCTGATGCGGGACTCGATCCTGGGACTCCAGGATCATGACCTGAGCCGAAGGCAGATGCTTAACGACTGAGCCACCCAGGCGCCCCAGCCACAGACATTTTATAACCTGATCTTGCAAGTGATATACCATGACTTCTGTCATATGCTATTGTTCATACAGACTCTCCCTGGGACAGTGTGGGAGGGCACTACACAAGAATGAATACCAGGAGGCAGGGATCACTGGGGGTTGGCTTAGAGGTTGATTACCACAGGATAGGACCAAAATTTTCCTCCAAAATAATCTTGGTTGAACCCACAGAGTTGTATACATTATAGCTGGAACCTTGATTCGGAAAGCTTTAAGGGAAGGTGTTTAGCTCAGATAGCAATGATTGCTGTTCGTCCTGGCCTGACAGATAGCGGATGTATCCCGGTGACTCAGGCATAGCTTCTGCCTTTGAGGAACTCCGTGACACCTGAACAGATAATTTCAAAGCAGCATGTCTCAGTTCTAGACAGAGGGCTAGGGGAACATGAAGAGTACACTTAACTTAACCTGAAAGGTGAGGAGTGTTCCTGTCCCAAATGATACGTGAACAGAACGTTGAGAGATGTGAATTTGGGGAGGAGGAGCTGTGGCTGTGTCGGGAAGCCTTCTAGGAAGAAGGATCTACATCCAGACAGGTTGGAGGCTAGTAATGAATACAGTTTTATACTTTATGAAAAAACCAGTCACACAGTTTAATTTGAAACTTAACAGTATAATATTGGTAATTTATGTTTTTTTAAAAATAAAATATTTTATTTTTTTAAAATAATTTTTATTTATTTATTTGAGAGAGAGAGAGAGCATAAGCAGGTGGAGTAGCAGGCAGAGGGAGAGGGAAAAGCAGGCTTCCCACTGAGCAGGGAGCCCAAAGCGGGGCTCGATCCCAGGACCCCGGGATCATGGCCTGACCCAAAGGCAGCCGCTTAACCGACTGAGCCACCCAGGCGCCCTGGTAATTTATGTTTTGATATAAGCATACACAAGGTGCTTTGTGAATCCTTCAGAACTTTATAAGAAAAGGCAGGGAAAGTCCTGTCTTAGCAAGTTCTTGGGCTAGCTAATTTTGGGTGACTGGAAAATAGCTGGGTGGAGAAAGGTCCTTTCCTACAGGGTGAAGGGCAGGTGTAAAGCATAGGGAATGAGAGAGTGTGGCATTCTTCTATGAAGAACTGCCAGAAAGTTCATTATAACTGGTATGGAGGTTGCTTGGGGTGGGGGGCTGTACAGAGGAGGGGAGAGGTTGCTGAGAGGGTTGCTCACAAAGGGTCTGTGTGGTCTTGCATCCTAAAGGTTTCAGACTATGTTCTGAAGGTGAAAAGGACTGCCAGTGAGGGAGTGACATAATCATCAGGATGGTCACATAGTGTATAGGGACATGAGTACTCTTTATAGACCCTTATAATCATGGACATTTAAAAATATTGAAAGCATTTTAAATGAAAAAAATTAAAAAACTTTTTCTCATTTTAAAATCAACTCATACTCATTATGGAAAATTGGAAAATGCCTAAAGAACAAGAGCGAGGGAAAGAACCCTCAGTCTCACTACCTAAAGGGACTGCTTGTTATCATTTCAGCATTGATTTTCCACATACATTTGTATGTATTTAAAAGCCAATCTCTAACCATCCAGATATTTCTAAATGAAATTTAACAATTTGCATTTTGAAATTCATATTTTATAATATATTTACTTCTCTCTCTCTCTCTCTTTTTTTTAAGTAAGCTCTATGTTCAATACAGGACTTGCACTCATGACCCCAGGATCAAGAGTCACATGCTACTGAGTGCACCAGCCAGGCATCCCAACATATTTGCTTCTTAACTGAACACTTAATTGAAATATAAACTGAAAAACTGGGGGTGCCTGGGTGGATAAGTTGGTTAAGCCTCTGCCTTCGGCTCAGTTCATGACCCCAGGATCCTTGGATTAAGCCCCTCGTGGGGCTCCCTGCTCAGTGGCGAGTCTGCTTGTCTGTCCCTCTCCCTCTGTGCCCCCACTCACCCCACTCGCGTGTGTTCTCTCTCTCTCTCAAATAAATAAATAAAACCTTAAAAAAAAACTAATTGAATACTTACATAATGATTTTCTTAGGAAGACTTTTAAAAGCTGGATCAAAGAATATACATATTTAAATCCTTTAGCTTACATTACTAAATTACTTCTATAAAAGGATGTATCATATGTTTTATTAGTATTTGTAATGTTCATTCTTTGTGTTATTTTTATTGAATCACTTTTATATAGTGTTAATGAGCGACTATGAGAGCCCTCCAGTGGCCAAGCTAATTTCTGCAAAAATATTACCAACAGTAGAATTAAAAAGGAATTGTATCTAGTTGTTAAATCTTAATGGCAAAAAGAGGGAAGTGCTAGAAATATCTTGGCTGTTAAAAAGGCCTTCTCCTTTAGTTAGAGAAGAGATGCCATTTGCTTTCCTTTCAAATTCTTGTTCATCTGCTACCAGATTATGAAATGTTTTGAATTTCACTGCTATGTAATATGAAGATTATGTTGGTTTCAAATAGATTTAAAACCAACTGATTACTTATAAAAGCTAATATTTATTGAGTTCTTATATGTGTCAAGCACTGCTCCAAGCACTTTACATATAGTAATTCTCATGGTTATTGTAAAATAATTACTATTTTAAATATCATTTTACTGGCAAGAAATAGAATATTATTAGTTACTAAACAGAATAACTTAACAGAGAGGTTAAATAACTTGCCCAACTAGTTAAATAACTAGTAAGTGATGGAGCTAGGATTCCAACCAAGTGCCCTTAACCACCTGCTCTAATGTCTCCCTTGGATCTTGGTGTCCAGGAATGTTCTCATTCAGGATAATTCATAAAGTAGAATCTTTATTTATGTAACAAACACATGAATAAACAAAAGAAAAAATTAGTACAATTGAGACGTACACTTCTTCTGTAGTAATTCTTTATGGAACAGTATAGTGTTGATAACATAATTTATGATCTTATATCATGTATTGAATGAATAACAAGAGGACACACGATAGTTTTGATTATTTTGTAATTCATACATTTTTCAGTGCAAGACTTACAGTTTGACAGATTGCTCTGTATTTTGATGTCCTAGGTGGGTAAATGGAAACACCTGCTCTTAATTTCGAAGAGAATTTAATGGTGTGGCCTTTGAGTTAATTGTCTTATTTTCCTTTTAGTACTTACATACTTCACTACTATTCTATTTTCAGAAAATGTGATCTCTGGTTTGAATTAAAAATAAGGACTTCTACCGGTCTTCAGGACGTATGATCTTAGAGGTTGAATGAGACCTATCCCATCCAATGTATTCTGAAACTTCTGGTAGAGAAGCAGATGAATAGCTGTTTGAAGGCAGAGGAGAGAAAACATTCTGGAAAGGACTCACACCTAACAATCCAGGTACAACTTTTCATTATTTTGCTTTATCTCCAAGTGGAAGGAGGGGAAATTTTTAATAAATTGGCTTCTGCAGGAATGGTTTTTTAATTGCATCAAGAAGACCAAGAAATGGGACCCCGAGAAGGCAGTTTTTTCCCCAGTAGTTGAAGTCGAAATTCTAGATGGAAGTCATTTGTGAAAGCTCTGCTCTGCTCTTGGTGGAGACACCTTGACGGAGCCAGTATCTCTAGGTTATCAGAGATTTTCCTGCTTGAGACCTGAGCAGCACACAGGCCTTATTGGAGAAGGCTCTTCTTTACAAGGACAGCAGGTGGGTACTGAGACCACAAAGCGCCTTCCCTCTGCCTCTTGCCTGCTCTCAGACCAGTTCTAATCCCTGCCTCCTGATTCCTTCTTCTTTAGATGCCCAGCTGCTATGGGCCAAATATTTGTGTCCTCCCACAATCACAGGCTGAACCTAATCTTTTGGGGGTGATTAGGTCATGAGTGTGTAGGCCTCATAAGTGGGATTAGTGCCTTATAAAAGTGACCCCAGAGAACTCCCTTGACCCTTCTATCATGTAAGGACACCGCCAAAAGACTGCTGTCTATAAACCAAGAAGAGGATTCTCACCAGACACAGAATCTGCTCGTTGGTGCCTTGATCTTGTACTTCTAGCCTCCAGAACTGTGAGAAACGTTTCTGTTGTCTATAAACCAGTCTATGGTATTCTGTTCTAGCAGCCCGGACAGACAAAGACAGCATCCTAGTGAAACTTGGAGGCTTGCAATGCAGTCTCTCTTTTTTGGGGGAACATTTCAATTCAGCTACATTCAACAGATACGTACAGAGTGACTTTATGTCTGTCAGACGCTGGGCCACACTCAGATTTCAGTGATCAACAAGATAGACAAAACCCCCAAATTCACAGGGCATTTCGTTTAAAGTCTATGTTTGGATACACTTGTTTACACTATGGATTTATACTACAGTATTTCTAAAAATGTGTGTGTATTTGCAATTTTGTATTCCTACTAGAGGAATTTATCCTTTACAAGGGGGTCTTACTAAAAGTATTTTAATTTTTAAATGAATAATTTCACCTAAGTGGTATTGTATATGTCCTAAGTTTTCACAGTTGGTTTTCTAAAGAAATGCGTGTTTCCTAATACGCGAAGAAAACTTCTTTTTTCCAACATGGGTCTTGAACTTACAACCCTGAGATCAAGAGTTGCATGCTCTACCAGCTGAGCCACCCAGGTGTCTCTATGAGGAAAGCTTTTTACAAAGAAGTGGACACTCCATTTGGGGCTAATGACCACACATTGGATATGGGAAGTTGTTGTTAATCATGTTTCTCCGCCGTCATAGGCCCCTTTACACAGAAAATGTTTTTACCAACCATGCAATGAGAAAAGACAACCACTAGTAGTCGCTGCAAGCCCACTCCTTTGGCCCAAGTTTCGCTTTCTATGTGGGCTTTTTGCTGCTTGTCAGCAAACCCACTTGCCAATGCCATGTGCATTAGTGCTCTAACTGAATGACAAGCTATGACTGACTAGGTTTAGATGGAAATGGTAGAAGAACAGTTAACCAGGCCACCTTCTTTGTTTAGTACACATGTGGGGTTTAGGTCAGTGACTGACATTCTCATGCTCTCCTTCACATATTTTTGAATAAGATTTTTTTTAAAAAAGCTTTTATTTATTTGAGAGAGAGAGAGCACATGAGCGGGGGGAATGGCAGAAGGAGTGGGACTAGCAGACTCCCCACTGAGCAGGGAGCTGGACGCAGGGCTCGATCCCAGGACCCTGGGATCATGACCTAAGCTGAAGGCAGACGCTTAACCGACTGAGCCACCCAGGCGCCCCTATTTTTGAGTAAGATTAAGGAAGGAAAGACCCTTCTTACACTTTCAATAATAGAAAGAATATTGGACTTAAGGTCGGAAGACATGGAATCAGATTTCAGCTTTATCTTACTAGTTCTGTGATATACTATAGAAATGTGAAGAGATGACAAGGCAGTTTTCCGAGAGAAAATTAACTGGAAAGACCTTGTCTGGGAGTACTGGGGACCCACTGTTGACAATGATCTGGGGTGACTGGACTCTGAGAAACTGACTTTCACAACAAAAAGGGTACCTGGGTCTGTGGGAGACTAGGAATATCAGTTAAGTTACACTATGTGGGAAGTCATTTCCTAATCACAAGGAAGCCTTGGGGAGAAGAATCACCACAGCCAAGGAATGTGGATGATTTTAGGAAAAGTCCCTCAGTTAAAATAGCTTCAGGAACTTCCCCACGATACAGAGAGCCTTGGAGTCTGTGGGCCACTAAACCCTCTCCTGTGCTGATTCCATGCTGCCCCACTTCCTTTCCAAGGGACATGCTCTCTCTTTGTTTGGAGCTGATTTATTCAAACAGGTTACCTCTGCTGGTCTTCCTCCAGTGGCCTTTTGTACATCTGTTTGTGATTGTTTAGACATTCATCTCAGGATTTTTCTTCTGTTAATAGATAATGATAATTATAGCCTAATTATTTTAGCTTTAATCTTTATCAAAAGCAATTCATATTTTCAATTGATCTATTTTGCCTATGAATATATTAACAGTAGTTAACATTTATGAGTGCCCATTTATAATATATATGTGTATATACACATAAATTATCTATCTATCTATCTATCTATCTTCGTATAAGTCCTCTCACTTGACCCTCACAATAACCCAGTGGGGCATCTGCTATTCTCACTTTATAGATGGAGAACCTGAGAGTTATGTAGGTTAAGGGACAACCCAAGCAATAAAGTTGGAATATAAACTCAGGAGGTTCTAGCCCAAGATCTTAACAACTGACAGCTCTTTCTACCATTTAGGGTCTGAGTTCTGAAATCTGCCTTTACAGATACCTGTGTGTGTCACCTGTGGGTGACCTGAGCATTGTTGAATTCTGATTGGTCGAATCTTTATTGTTCAAATGTCAAATGCTAATGGAGTCACAAGAGTGCAGATTTCACAGTTGCTTTCTCAGTGAATTGATGTTGCATGGGTTTTATAGTTTATATTGTACTTAATACAAAAATCTCTCTCTCTTTTTAAAAAATGTTATGAGGAAATATCTGAAAACATCCAGGTGATGAAATGCCCCCAAACACAATGGCTCCCTCAAAAAAAGGACATATTCCTATACAGTAGTTTCTATAAATCAAGTTGTATGAATGCAGGGAGAACATAAGAGTGCAGAAGCAAGGGCTCTGGATCATTATTCAGGTTTATTGAGCACGTACTTTGTACCAGCCATTGTTTTAAGTTCTATATGTATATTAACTCACATGATAATCAAGCAGCCCATGGGGTAGGCACTATTTTCATCCCCATTTGACACAAGAAATCTGAGGCCCGGAGAGATGAAGCTACTTGATGTCACAGCTAGTAAGTGGTAGAGCCCGGATTTGAAGCCAGGCAGCTCAGCCTGTATTGCTATTCGCTGTGCTCTCTGGGGCAATTGTGGGCTCTCCTGCTTGACACTCTGTCATCTATTTGTCAGCCTTTTCTGTTTGTGCACTTGATTTCCTTGGGTTTTCCTCAAGGCTAGTCTTCCCTAGAAGATACGGTGATTTGCCCTGACACCCAGCATAGATATGGGAAAGCTTAGTAGCTGTGATTTACAATCCATATCTTAGATTTAGAGTATTGAATAGGAAGTTTTGGTTTGCTGAAACCCTCCTCATCTTTAAATCTCATGATTGTTGATAGAGGGATAGAATAAGAGAAGCCAAATATATCAAAGGGGATTGAAACTCTTTAATGTAAACATAGCCCAAGGAGGACTTCTCTGCATGATAAAAAAGGGCATACAATGGATATTATTTGAATGCCGGGAGAGAAGGAGGCTTAATGATGATGGTGATGATAGGTACACTCCTAGAGATCTCACTCTAGGCTAGGCGGAGTTCTCTGTCGAGCGCAGATATATAACCTACTGTCAGCCGGAGCAGTCAGCCTAGCTTTCAAGGTGTCAAAACGGGGAGCTTGAGCCTTTTAGGGATTTTCAGAAAGTGATAATCAGGAGAGGTTCCCAGGAATGGTTAACGAGGGAAGGTGAGATGGGCCCACCGACTCTCCCCCTTCCCAGCTGAGTGAGGTTGGGCAATTTAACCTCTCATGCTGTTTCCTCAGGCGTATTACGCGTAAACAATCGTTCCTATCACAGAGGGTTGTTAAGAGAATGAGGTGATACATAAATATAAATGCATGCACATAGAACATGACAGTACAGCTGGATAAGTGTGAGTTGCTATTGTTATTGACACCGTTATTATGGCCATGGCCACCTCTGATGATCGTCACCCACAGGAAAGGATCATTTTCTTTCCGCTAGTAACTATGGAATGCTGGATGCTTCGCCTCTTTTCCTCAGGGCAGTTCTCAGCTCCTCTGTTGTTACTGTCCTGGGCGGTAGAGGAACTGTACCGGGCACCCTTGGGAGGATCACGGTCCCTGCTCTCAGCTGGGAAGAGAGAACGAATGGGGAGAAGGAGGAGGGATGGAGCAAAGAGGAGACCCAGAGGCAGAGATGTGAGATGGGCAGCAAGAAGAGAAAGAATTTGCAGCAAAACAGAACTCGCGCCTGACGCTCTCCATTTCTTGGACCTGGAACGAATTATTTTACTCTCCAACCTGGACCTCGCGACGCGGGGCTGAGCGCCGAGGCCGCATCGCCCCCCTCCCTAACCCCGCTGCCCCCACACCCCATCCCGGGCCCCGCCCCGCGATTGGCCGGCTCGCCCGGGCCGTCGCCGATTGGCGCTCGCCGGCCGGGTCTACGGGGTTTAAAGAGGGGGGCGGGGGCGCACTGCCCAGCCGCGTCGCTGTCCCCGCCGTGCGCCTGTCGTGCCGTCGGAGCTGGGCTCGCAGCCTTTCCTGGCCTGCCGCCGCCTCCAGCGTCCCCCGTCCGGCCGTCGCCGGTCAGCGGCTCGCGAGAGTGCGCAAGAGAGGACCGGGGCAGGCGCCGTCCGGTCCCGGGCACGAGCGTGGGCACAGCTAGTGAGGGGCGAGGCCCGGGGACGCCGAGGTGGCGGCCACCATGGTAGCCACGTGCCTGCAGGTAGTGGGCTTCGTCACGAGCTTCGTGGGTTGGATCGGCATCATCGTCACCACGTCCACCAATGACTGGGTGGTGACCTGCGGCTACACCATCCCCACCTGCCGCAAGCTGGACGAACTGGGCTCCAAGGGTCTGTGGGCTGACTGCGTCATGGCCACGGGGCTGTACCACTGCAAGCCCCTGGTGGACATCCTCATCCTGCCCGGTAAGGACCCCACCTCTGAGTGGCTGCTCCTAACCCTGATCCTCGGGGCAGACTGGGGATGGGCGCATTAGATGGCGGTCACAGAAACACTGAAGACCTTAGGGCACATCTTTGGCACCTTCAGTCCCACCTTGTTGTAAAGGTTAGTCCTGGCAAAGTCAGGGCCCTCCCAGCTCCGCCAGGTCTGTTCTCGTAGGCTGGGAGGGGGGTGGGGGGGAGCTGTCTTACTTTCCCCACCCCTTGCCCCTGCAGTGGGGGCGTCCGTCCGCCCCCTCCCTGCCTCTACACCTCTCGGGTCCGATAGGGAAGCGGTGTCGCCCCCCGGAGGGCGCGCTCACGCTGCGAGAAGGCGAGCCACCGTGGGTTGCCCGCTCCCCTCCAGCTGTGTCTCTGAGAGGGGAGAGGAGAGAATTGTCTAGCCTCCACCTCCTCCGACGCCAGGCGGGGGGGAAGGGAGGGCCCATCTTCACTTGCTTCCCTATTGAACAATTCTGGGCAACAGTTTCAATTCAGATGAAAACCTCGAGCCAGTTGGGTGATTGGCTAGATCGCAGGCTCCCCTTCGGGTTTTTGCTCTTTCTCTCTGTCCTGCTAGCGGGTTTAGCCTATACACGATTGCCTTCTGTCCCGCTAGACTTTGAGGATGGTGCAAATTTAGTTATTTATTTATAAAGATTTTATTTATTTATTTTGAGAGAGATACAGGGAGAGGGAGAGAGCACGACCGGGGGGAGGGGCAGAGGGAGAAGCAGACTCCCCACTGAGCAGGGGGCCTGTCCAGGGGCTTGATCCCAGGACCTTGAGATCATGACCCCGGCCCACTGAGCCACCCAGGTGCCCTGAGTTACCCATTTAAAAGCCTATCCTGGTTTCTTTCATCAGCGGAGTAAGTGGGCCCCAAGGCCAGTCTGGGAGCCTTTGGCTTTGTGCCATCTCCTGGGAGATCCTTTAGCTCCCCTGGAAACTCTGCTCCCCCCTTTAAGCTTTCCCACATGTGTAGTTGGAATCAATCCCCCTTCCTCCTTGCTGCCCTGGTATTTGACGCTCATCACCATCAGGGCGCATTTTGACTTTTTTGCTCATTGTGAGTGAAGTTTTTCTACCACATTTTAAATTCCTCCAACATAGAGATGGCGTCCTACTCTCTTTGCATCTTCTGCACCAGGCATGGCCACGGAAGCACAGCTGGTGCACACAATGCATGTCAGCCCTGCCAAGCACTCGCCTCTTCTCCATTTTTTAAAAATTAAAAAAAAAAAAAGGTTTTTTATTTAATTTATCTCTACACCCAACGTGGGGCTTGAACTCATGACCCCGAGATCAATTGTCACTCACTCTGTTGACTGAGCCCGACAGGCAACCCCTTCTACTCCGTTTTGAACTTCCAGAATGACAGAAGTCCCGGGAACCCAGATCTGCACTCACCTTCACTTAATGGCAGCCTTGGGTAGACCTGGGTCAGACTCTGGGATCCAGTGCTCATCATCTGGATAATTTAGGACAATTTTCTAATCTCTGTGAATCCCAGTTGTCTTCCTTTAAAAATTAAAATCAAACCAACCACCTCTCTTTCAGAGTTGTTTTGGGGGATTAAATGCGATGAGAAATGTAAACCTCCTTTGGTAGTAGAGGCTTCATAAGTTGCTGCTATGATTTTTTATTAAAAGCTGGGCATGGTATTTGTAGGAATCTGACTATAGCATAAAATCACTTTCTTTCTTTCTTTCTTTCTTCTTTCTTTCTTTCTTTCTTTCTTTCTTTCTTTCTTTCTTTCTTTCTTTCTTTTTCTTTCTTCTTTCTTCTTTCTTTCTTTCTTTCCCCTGAAGTTAAATTTCCTGAGTATTCAGAGCCAAGTGGTTTATTTTCGGAGAACAGACCATCCTACAGATGGAGTACATTTTAGGGAGGGCCTAATCCTTCCTGCTGTCCCCCTCCCTCGCAATTGGGTGGGCCCAGGAACAGATCTCGTCTCCATCTTTTGATTTTTCCGACATGGCTTTGGTCTTGAGCACGTAGACAGCCTGCACCATGAATTTCAGAACCTCAGTTGCTAGTTGACTGCTTCTGCTGTGTCCACCTTGGCCTTCCTACAAGCTGCAGGGGCACTGGGCTTCAGTCAGAGGTCCTGCCTCAGAATCCTGTGGCTCTTCTCTGGGGGATCTTCAAGTCAACAGACAGTTGATTGATTGTTCACCTTTCATTTTGAAGAAGCTGAGATGGGCAATGGCTGGAAAAGTACCCTTAAAGAGTCTGAATTCTGGCAAACTAGATCTTGCTAAGACAGTGTTGCAATTGGGTCTTGGTGCACAGGGCAGGCTGACCAGATTTGGTATGACAGTCTTGGTGTGTGAGGCAGAAATTGGGGCTCATTTTTGGCTTTGTCTCTAACTCTGCCTCCTCCAGGCCACTAGCTCGAATTCCGTCTGAGCGGAAAAGGGAGAGTAATAAATACACCCCCCTCCTTTGATTTTGGAGGAGGGAGAGTGTTTTAGTGAGAAACAACACATTTAAGTCTGCCATATTCTGCCAGTATCTTGTCAGATTTATTTTACATAAATATTGCACATATTGTAATCTCTTTCTTTTTTTTTTTTAAGATTTTATTTATTTATTCATGAGAGACACAGAGACAGAGAGAGAGAGGCAGAGGGAGAAGCAGGCTCCCCACTGAGCAGGGAGCCTGACACGGGACTCCATTCCAGCACCCTGGGATCATGACCTGAGCCAAAGGCAGACGCTTAACCATCTGAGCCACCCAGGTGCCCTGTAATCTGTTTCTTAATAAAATTGTTACCTAGCATTTTATTTGACAGGATAAAGTTCATTTGGTTTTGCTCCACTCTTATTATTCAACTTCTTATTCCTTCATTCATAATTTCATGTTTATATCATCTGCTGAAGACCAAGGCAGGATTCCTCTAGGAATCCTTGGGTCTGGAGAGATGCCCTTTTTTTTTTTTTTTTTGGTAAAGATTTTATTTATTTGTCAGGTAGAGAGAGTGAGAGAACAAGAGCACAAGCAGTGGGAGCGGCAGGCAGAGGGAGAAGCAGGCTCCCGACTGAGCAAGGAGCCCGACGCAGGGCTCGATCCCAGGACCCTGGGATCATGACCTGAGCTGAAGGCAGACGCTTAACCCACTGAGCCACCCAGGCGCAGAGATGCCTTTAAAGCGATACCAGACCGTAGTGGAAGCACGCCCAGGAGACTGGGTGAGGCAGGAGATAGCTCCTGACCGTTAGTAGGGGTCAGGATTCATGAGCACAGTAGCCTCTGCGGAAATACCAAGAGAGGAAGCCCAAGTCTTAGTTTAGTCCAATTAGGACCACACACTATATACAATGGAAATTAAAAGCACATGGTTAGGGACAAAATCAGCGCGTACACCTGGAGATAAAACGATTGCCCTGACACAGAGTAATAACACCAGGAAAAATAGCTAATCTTTTTGGAATACTTAGTACATGCCAGGCACTGTTCTAAGCACTGCATGAGTTAACTAAGTTAATCTTAGTTGATCTTTTAGAGAGATACAGGCACTATTACCATTTTTACGTTACAGACGGGGACCGTGCTAAGACATAGCAGTTTAGTGACTTGCCCACGGTCACCCAGGCAGAGCAAATCAGCAGCAGGCTGGGATCAGCACAGACCATCACAGAAGACATCCGGGAGGTTTGAGTTTTAATCTGACTCTTTCATAAGGCGATGTAATGGTGTAATTGGACTCTTGACCCCTTCATCCTGGGAGCTTAGAAAGGTGGTCTAAACCAGAGATCTCCACCCAGTCTCTCCAGCCTCCAACCTCCTTTGTCTGTCAGGGAGTGACTTTAAAATCTAAACATGTGAAGTGATCTTCAACAGCATTTACCATATTCTGAGTCCTGGAATAGGGCCAGAGGAAGGCAGAGGGGCTGAATTCCCTTGAGCCAGGATTCAGGCTCCAAGGGGACCCATGGTCTAACGCCCCTGTCTGTTCTCTTGTGTCCAGGCTATGTCCAGGCCTGCCGAGCCCTGATGATAGCAGCCTCAGTCCTGGGGCTGCCCGCCATTCTCCTGCTGCTGACGGTTCTCCCCTTCATTCGAATGGGCCAGGAGCCTGGTGTGGCCAAGTACAGGCGGGCCCAGCTGGCTGGCGTTCTGCTCATTCTGCTGGGTAAGACAGTTTTCTATAGAACACTCCATCTTCGAGTGAACCTGATGAATCTCAGATCCTGCTGCTGCTTCATTGAGTTCAGGAGGCATGTGAAAGGCAGCCAGGCGTATCCACCCGGGAAAAGCCCCCCATAATGTGTATCTCTTTATGTTTCATGGGTAGTTGATGCAAAGGGATAAGTAATGTCTGCGGGGGTCACTGGACATGAAAAAAAAAAGTTAAAAAGCAAAAGGAAAAAAGTGGGTATACTTAAGAGAGAGACCAGGGGACAGGAGAGAGTAACACAGCGGCTCTCCACTCAGGCTTCACAGTGGAATCCCTTTCTTGGGAATATCTCTGTCCAGATCCCAGCATTTGGAATTACTGGGCATCAGGCCAAGCAAAGATATTTTTTGGAAGCTGCCAGGTGATTCTTTTTTTTTTTTTTAAGATTTTAAAAAATTTATTCATTAGAGAGAGAGAAAGAGCACACAAGCAGGGGTAGAGGCAGAGGGAGAGGGAGAAGCAGACTCTCCGCTGAGCTGAGAGCCCAACGTGGGGCTCGATCCCAGGACCTGGAGATCATAACCTGAGCCGAAGGCAGATGCTTAACCGTCTGAGCCACCCAGGCACCCCATTCCAGGTGATTCTTACGTGTAGCTACAATTGAGAACTTCATTTAATGTATAAAGAAAGAGTAGAGGAAGAGGAGGGCAAGAGAAAAGTAAGATGTTGAGGGTGGTAGATCACTAGTGATGATGCAGTTATTTTATTTTATTTATTTTATTTTTAAGTAATCTCTACACCTAATGTGGGACTCAAACTCACAACCCCGAGACCAAGAGTCACATGCTCCACCGACTGAGCCAGCCAGGTGTCCCTTAATCTTTTATTCAGTAAGGATTCATGGAGCATCTGCTGAGTGCCAGGCATCATGATTGGCACTGGGGACACTGGGGGAAAAAGGCGGTCTCTGCTTTGAGTGTACTTGGACATCTCGATAGAGTGTGGCATGTGCTCATTTAAAAAAGGTGCACAGGGTGTGCACATGCATAGGAAGGAAACTAAGCCAGGCTGGAGGAGTTTCCCAGAGCAGAGGACCCCAGTGATGAGTGTTGAGAGTTGAAGAGAAGATAGTCAGATCATGGGTTGGAGGGGGGGTGGGGGAACAGCCCAGGCCAAGGAAATGGCACGTGCTTGTTCAGTTTTCCTAGTTTTGCCTGCACACAGAGGGCTTGATTTAACAACCTAGGGAGGATCCTTCTAGCTCTGCTCTCTTCAGTGATTTCAATTCTCTCTACTTTTTTTCTTGAATTCTAATTCCACTAGCACATTCTAAATCCTAATAGGAGCCATGAATTTTAAGAGCAGCTCTTGTTGCGAAGTGCACTGATATGTTGGTGAGCAGCATCTGGTCTGCCTATGGGTTAGACATCGAGTCAGGTTCTCCTGAGACAAGGAATTCCCATCCCCAAACTGGTATCAGACTATATGTTGAAGGGGAAGGGTCAGGGTCAGGGTTCTATGTGGGTCAGTGCCACTTAGTAATGGTCATCCGCAGTGACATCAGTGAGGTAAGGGGACATGAGGGGTAGGGGTGCCATTTCGCAAAGGGATGGAGGTTTTCAGGGACTTGTGAAGCCACAGAGAATTGAGAGGAGGGGCTTGTGTAGGTGTGTGTGGGGTTGGGTAACGGGAGTGAAAAGACCAGAGGGCCACCTGTCATTTCCGGAGAAGAATCTGGGCATGGACATTTTGGTTCCAGGCACAAAGAATCTGTGTGGGAGTGCCACGTGGAACACAGACTCAGTATCAGGCGATCCATCTAACTCACAGGGTCCTCTGTTACATTGCTTTTTGGAGATCAGATCTTTACATTCAAATTCCCTTTCCAACAGTTAGACCAAAGCTCTACAGGTAAATTGGTGTGCGGAATCTGAGTGGAAACCCTTCTCATCCTAGGCAGTTGCCATTGTTACCTGCCTCCCATTCTTACAGAAGCCCCAGAAGGCTCTCTCTGTCTTCGAGGATGCCAGACCCAACGGGTGAATCTGTTGTGTTAGGTGTTCATTTTTAGAAATTCTGGCCTTCCATATGAGAGTCATAGGATATCCACTAAGAGAATACATTAAAACAAAACAAAACAAAAACCTCAAACCCTGTGGGAAATAAAGATATAAAGCAAGTATATATAGACAAATCGGTATTTAAAAAAACCCTAAAAACAAGTGAACTGTCCAGGTGAGTTGTTTGAAACTTCATAGCTGAATTAAAGCTTTTCTTTATCTTTGTCAAGTGGGTTGGTTGGAATATGTGGACAGAATCGTAGAGAGGAACGGGAGGTGGGGCCGGTAGTGGTGGGAGTCCCTCAGTCCCCGGTCACTGCCTGGAGTGAAAACCTGGAGAGGCATTGAGGGATCGGACTCTTCCAGAGCCGCTGCAGCCTTCTGGCCACTCATGATTAGGTTGGAGTGAGGATGCCACCCCTTGCCCTCTTGTAGCTTTGAATTTCCAGAGTTACCTGCTGCCTCTTTGATGGCTCCTGTCAGGTTTATTTCTCAGTGGGTCGCCACTTGCCTTCAGGTTGGATGTTGTTTTGACTGGACTGAGCTCGCTCTGGAAATGCAACGCTCATTGTCTCAATTGTGGCACCTGCTGTTCCCCTCTGGGTCTTCTCTGGAGCCCCGTGCCTCGGTTCCCCTGTTGGCAGTGGGTGGGAGGAGCTAGAGAGAAGGCTCCCTTTGTGTCGCTCGGGATTGGCTTCTGCGCTCTCCCTGGAGAAGCCAGTGCTGGGCTCCTGCTGGATCCTGGGGGTCACCAGGGATGCCCCAGCTGAGGTGTGGTGGCTGACCAAAGGGGACCAGGCAGCACTGGGGTTTTGGGGCCTGGGAACTGGAAACAATACTGAAGCTAATCTGGGTATGGAAACCGTAAGCACTATTAATTAAAGTCAGTTCTTCCTGACTCTGAAAATTTTTATTTTTCCAAAAGCTTAAAAAATTATGTCTGTTGTACAACTGCTTTATCTTCTCAATAGTCTTAAGTTTAATGGTGTGAGGATTTGGTCCTGCTTTGGGGGGAAGGAATGGGAGCCTGATGTAGCTGACTTCTCAGATCTAGGATGGATCCCAGTGAATCTCATCTGTGGCTTTTCAAGAGCCCCTACCAGGGCAGGAGGTGCCTATGCCCTGAGCTGCCTTATCTTATCATTGGGTGTCAGACCAACTGTACTGAATCTTGGATCTGCCACTTTCCAGCTGTGTGAACAGGGGCAGTTACTTAATGTCTCTGACCCTTTATTTGAAATGAGGCGATAATGCTTATATCTGAGGTTGGTAAGAATAGTGAAAGGAGGTATGCAAGTTATTTAGCCTGGTGTCTGGCACATAGTAAGTGCTCAACAAAAGGTTGCTATTATCATTGCTGTTATTGGTTAGAGGAAATAGAGAGCTAACCCAGAGGGCAGTTGCGTATTCTTTTGATCATGTCTCATTCCTTTGGGGTAATCTCCACACATGGCACTGGTCAAGAGAGTCAGTGAGCTGGTCCTGGAAATGCTAGACTGCATCCTGGTCTAATGGAGACATTTCCATAGTTTACATTGTAAAAACCAGAGTGTAGATCACAAATAGTTGGAGTTTTTTTGCCTATTCCATTATAAGAAGCCACATTAAACTACCCAGCTAAAAACGGTCAGGCTTAGTTCTGATTTGATCTCATTCTCACCTCATTGTAACTTAGAAAGTACTTGATTTGGGTGTTTTTGGGGAGACGGGGTAGGGAATGGTAGGAGAGGAAGTGTATATTCCTTCCTAAGTGGGATCCTGTCGTTTTCTCTCCTCCTTTTAAAAAATATGGCCCCAGGAATTGTATTTGTATTAGAAAAAAGTTGTTTTAACTTGGAACTTACAGGTTAATAATGGAATTGTAGTAAAATAAAGGGTGTGTGCTACTGTGGGAGAGATTGAGCTTGTCATGCACACAGAATCAGATGTCCTAGGAAAGGTCACCCTTCGGTGTGGAGTAAACAGTGATGCCCTTAATCCTGGGGTCTTAAGAGAATAGATGGAAAAAGTCTTTCTCTAAACTCATTAGCTTTATACAAACAAGCCCATAATGTAAATCAAATTTCATATGGGTAGTGGAAAGGTTGTGGCACCTTTAGTATGGTTGTGACTTAAAACGACAGTTACCAGTAAAATTGGAAGAATTAACTGCTTTATGAGGTCTCTCCCATCTCTAAGTTCTGTGATTAGAAAAAAATTAACAAATAACCACGGGACTGGCTTTTAAAAAAGGTTATGGGAAAAAAAAGATAATGAATTATGAAATAGAAATAAAAGGAAAAAATGTTGAAAGCAGGCCAGGAAAATAATGTAGTCAAATCTTCCATTGACTTGATTATTGTTTTAAATATTAGATCTTCATAAAAGTCATTGTATAAGAAGAGTATGTCCTTTGGCAGCTGTGTTTTCTTAAGTCAAAATTTAGAGAATCACAAATTAAAAAAAAAGAAAATAAAATTTTTCTAGATTCAAATTATAAGGAAACAACAAATGAATATGACTCCAACAGCTCGTTAGAAATCTCATTACTTGTTGCCTTGAGTTAATTGGTACAAAGCTAAAGTTAGTTGCTATTTCGATCATATGTTATAATAGCATCAGTTATAGAAGGCAGCAATAAGTGCATTGTCAAATGTTTAAATGGAGGGAGATTTAAAAAATAGTTTTTATTGTGGAAAATTTCATACATACCCAAAAGTAGAAAAACTAGTACAACCCAAACTCATTCTCGATAATGATGAACTCATAGCCAATCTATTTCATCTATGTACTTCTTTTCTTCCAGTCCCCAGAATTTTTTTGAAGCAAATCTCAGATACAATATCAAGAAGATTTTTTCCCAGTATTACTTCTATCATTCAGAGTAATTTATGTGATTTTAATGGAAATCTTGCTTTGTGCTAGAAATAATGCTCTTAAAAGTACTGTCAGTTCTTAGTTCTGAAAGTGACAAAGCCTGAAAACAGTGGTATTCATTGGAAGAAGGAAGAAATGTCAGAGTCTTGTGCTCTTCTGCCTTTTTGGGCCTCTTTGTCAGGCTTTCCGTCTCTCTCTAAATTGTTGCCTTCAAAGTCAAACACACGTTTACTAATTTTATTTAACTTCATCACATTTATTTAACTATGTTACTATGTGTCATCTAATCCCTAAAGAAATTAAAAGCTGCAGGTACCTTTCATTGCTCTAAAATTGCCTTTCCAACTATTTTCTGTGTTTGGCTACATCAGGATCATTGTTAACTTTTAATAAGGCTGTATTCTATCTACTAATGAACACATTGTATTACATTATTTGAAACTTAACCAAAAGAGGCAAACAATTTTATTCCATGAAGAGCAGGGATTTCTATTTGTGAGAGCACCAAGTCTGGAGAAATCTATATCTACACAGTGAAGCCTTCTTCCCTGCTCTCCTCCACCTCCTCCTTCTTTTCTTCTTTTTTCTTCTTTTTCTTTTCTTTTTTTTTAGCTAAGTATGTCCCCAATTTTCACTTTCTGCTCCCTTCCAAATGACAGATTCCTGCCCCCCCTTGTAAAATTAACTATTGCATCTTTGGAAGGTAGAAGAGGAGAAATAGATTGAAATATCTGAGTGTTAAAATTCTTCTGTTAGAGACTTACTTTAAAAATACATTCTGATGACATGAAAAGAAAAGCAATGAAAATTCTCTTTATCTTTCTTCAATTTTCTTTACCTATGGGTAACTGTGACTTTTTTAGAAAAGCATTTTCTTTATTTTCTCCAAGTAATTGGGAGAACCTTTATAAACTCTGTGTGTGTGTGTGTGTGTGTGTGTGTGTGTGTGTCTGCAAATAGAAATAAATCTAGCAGGCCTTCTATGTCATTAAGAAAGTCAAATATTATTGCTAGTTTTATTAATATTTCACATCTTTTAGTTAAGTAATAGTTTAACTTGCATTTTAACTTTACTGATGAAAACATCCTCCTTTCCCTTCAAACCACGCTGATATTGAGTAAATTCTTCTTTTTTGGTTTCTAAACATTCTTCATTCTGAGTTCACTTGAAGGTCACTGTTTCCAGCGAACCTCTCATTTCCCTTCATGTTGTGTGGCAGCCTGTCATCTTTTAGTGGTTTTGATGTGGTTCATCTTTGAGAGCCACAGGAATTCACCCAGAGTTCATTTATCTACTAGGAAATAATGTGACCCTGCTGGCACTCATTTGCCTTGTTTTGCATGGATTATAAAAGAAGGAAATCTTTAATGAGGTAAATCATGAACTTGTAACTTTAAGTGTGTTAAAGTTACATTACAGTTTTATGATTTGGGAAGTCAGTTTTGATGTGTTTGAAGTGGAAAGTAGGCTTGAAATGAGACTGTCTCTCATCCATCCATCCATCCATCCACCCGTCCACTCATCTAGTCCTCTAGGTTCATTATGTAGGCGTTTAGACATTTTCCTGTTTCCTTTTGCTAGTGAATTACATTGGAATAAAATCTAACAAAATCCCTAAAACAATAGAAATCAAGGCTGATGATTATTTTTGGAATATTGAGCCTGATTCTTTCCCCACGTGAAGATACTCGTATTATTTTGTTTAGGAAGAGGGGAAGAACTAGGCAATTTCTTATTTTATTTTATATATATAAAGTATATATAAAATATATATCTTTATTTTATAAAATCTACACCAAATCTGCATTTGAGGTAGGTTTACATGAAGTGTGGGGAACACTTGTGCATGTATATGTGTTGTATGTAAAAATACAAAACAACTGAAAAATATAAAACTTAATTTGAACCATAAGCTGTTTTGAAACCAGGCTAATTGTTTATGGGAAAGATCAGTTGAATTGAACCAAATCAGTTGTTTGGGAAATCAAATTTTTTTTTTCCTATGGAATTCAGCTATTCCCTCCCCACCTTTTCCTTCTAATCAAGCTTGGGCATTTGGAAACCCTTGCTACGTTGCTGTTTTGCTCAAGCAGAATGAGTGCCCACTTTGGGGGTCTAGGGATGTGTAGCTGGATTGTGTATTGCTATGAAGAATCTAGAGCAGTTCTCTCTGGCTGAAACACTCTAGAAGAGTTTCTGTTTCTTGTCCTGACACAGGAAAAGACTCTCTTTTTCTTCTCTTCTTTCTCTGTGTCTTGCTGAGGGTGTGACTCTGACAGTAGCCAAGCCGTTCTTGGTGAGGGCTGCATTTGGAATGTGTGGCTGGAGGAAGAGAGAAAAAGCCTTTTCCCCTGTATCTCAGGTGTTCGAGGCCCTGGGCTGGAAAGGGAAGATTCCATTGACACTGGTCTTGAGAACACTACTCACAGAAGGACAATATATCGTCTCATGGTATCTCATACAAACATATTACAGAGGCTGCCATGATTGTTCTTACTCTTTAAGAAAAAATGAAGCCATTAACATATGGATAGATTTTAGCTTCTTAGATAGTCTATAAAAACTCCTGAAATATGTGAGTAGTTCACAATTAGTGGAGTGAATTTAGGCTGTTAGAAAGCCAATTTGAGCAACTCAAAACCCCCAAATTAACTTTCTTCCCTCTGACTTCTACTAGGGATCTGTGCTTTTTTATATAATAGGAATCACATCTATTTAAGTGTATGTACACCCAGCTTGTGGGGTAGGCTTCGTCTGTTGTTAACAAGAGCCTCTTACAAGCTACACAAATGCAGTGAGGGGGCTAAAGAGGTCTTTCAAAGTGGGTGAGACTGAAATCTTTTCTTCAGTTTAGAACTAATGTATGAGGCTGTTAGATTTAAGTGCTTATGTTGGAAGAAAAATTATATGTCTTCTCTGTGGGCGTAGAGGTAAGTCAGAAAATAACTCCGTGTGAATAGAAATCAGAAACGCTTGCTGAGTTGAAAGTGACAAGGATACTCCAGGTAGCAAACATCACAGTGCCCTGCCTTGAATTTACTGAAGGCTTTATGGCTAATGATCGGCAACCTCATTATTATTATTTTCTTGATCTGCCAGCTTTAGTGTGTCATCCCAACTTAAAGCTTCAACTAAAATTTCTTTCCTGCTTGTAGCTGTGAGAAATCAGATGATCCCAAAGGAAGCTATGGAGTTACTTTGTCTGGAGTTGTGTTGTTCAGCACATTAGCCACTAGCCACATGGGGTTATTTAAATTTTAATTAATTAATATTCAAAACACGGTTTTTTGATCTCACTAGCCTCATGAGAAACATTTAAAAGCCCCTGTCGCTTGTGACTACCCTATTTGACAATGCTGATGTAGAGGTTTAAAATTTTTTGTAAAGTTTTCCTAGGCTCCTGCCTGTCCTTGTTTTGCTACTCTGCTTAGGAGGAGGGGAAGAACTAAATGATACAGAAGCTATTTCTTATCCTACTCTTTAAAATCTAAGCCAAGTCTGAAAGACTGGTTGGTGGAGACCATAAAATTCCACCATTGTGACTCATCACCACAGATATCATCACCATAAAATCTTTGCATGAATAAATTCTTTCACTCCAAGTATCATTTATTTGTGTGATTGTGAACAGTGTAACACAAACTCAGACTCGTAGCCAATACTCGACTGATGTCTGGCAACATCCACCACAGCAAGAGAATTCTCAGAGCTTCTTCAAGGTCTTTGTAATGTGAATTGACAAATTGAAAAAATAGAGTGGAAAAATCAAGTGGGCATCATTTTATTTCTCATTTCTGAATACATCAGGCCATCTCATCATTCAGCTGGTATGCACTGAGCACACGTATGTGCCTCACAGTGAGTTAAACCCCGACTTTACAAATCTAAGTAGGACGTGGCCCCTTCCTTCAAGGAACTCAGAACTTGGAATGGGAAATAGGCATATAAAGAGGTAATTATAACACAATTAGGTAAGCGTAATCATAGAACTGTAAGTAAAGATACATAAAGTGAAGATATGTAAGTAAACACAAATACCTCTTTTTTGGCTTCAGTGATTTATTTTTGGGCTTTTACCTTGGAGTTCTTTGGTGTCTGGCACCTGCTGAAAAAATAAGGACCTAGCAGTTTGACACAGCTTTGGATCGGCTTATTCCCCAGACGCACGCCTTTAGGTTTGGCTTGCCACGGGAGCAGAGCTGTGTGGGGGGGGGCTTTTCGGACCTGGCTGGAAGCTAGAGGAGCGTGTCTGTGGAGTGAAGGGGAGCCCGCCCGCTGCGCGTGGTGTGTGACGGGCGTGCCCGGTCACAGCTCTCTCTTGTCTCCGCAGCTCTCTGCGCCATGGTTGCGACCATCTGGTTCCCCGTGTGCGCCCACCGCGAGACCACCATCGTGAGCTTCGGCTACTCCCTGTACGCGGGCTGGATCGGTGCCGTGCTGTGCCTCGTGGGTGGCTGTGTCATCCTCTGCTGCGCCGGAGATGCCCAGTCGTTCGGCGAAAACCGTTTCTACTACTCTTCGGGCTCCAGCTCGCCCACTCACGCCAAGAGTGCCCACGTATAAGAGGGCTGCTCGCCTGCCCACCGAGGTGCTGCAGATACTGGGCCCGTGGCCCTGGGTTTGCTTGCCACAGGCAGCGGAAGCCCGCTCCAATGCCAGGCTCCAAAGCCAAAGTTCTAGAAAAGCATCCTGTCTGGCATTTTTTAGTCTTAATACCCCTCTCCCTGTTCGTTGCCTTAAAAGGAATCTTTAGCTCAGAAAATGCCCACACACTTTTCTCATGGTTTTGCCCATTATTAGCTCTTTTCTTGGGCATTCCTTTGTTGTTCACCAGTATATATATGTATATGCATATGTATATGTATATGTATATATATTTTCCTCTCTCTCTTTAAATTTTAAATATCTTGCAAACATTGCTGAGTTGGGTGTGGGGAAAGAAAGAAAAGACACTTTTCAAACTGTTACAGATGACAATGGGAGCCTCATAAAGATGTCTCTCTGTTCACTCCCTCCTCTTCGGCTCCAAGGTCATTTAGTTTTAAGCGATAGAAAAAAACAGAACTGGGGACATGAGGTGGGGAGGGAGGGGATTGTGGAACTTTCCCTCCATGGGAAACTTTCCCTTTTGTAAATCGAGGGCAAGGGGTGGGGATATTTTTTAGTTTGTGATTTTACATTTATCTGTACATACTTTTTCAAGATTGATCATTTTTATAACCATGGTTTTCCTGAAATTCTCAATTCATCAGTATGAAGGAAATGAACCAAATAGGCCTTAATTATATGATAAATAACAGTCCAAGTGAATATAACTCTAACTGACATGCCACAAAATATTTTTGATTTCCAAATTTGTATGATACAGTTTTTAATCCTACACTTGCATATGCTTCAACTTAACACATTTTTAAAGCTTTCCCCCCCCTTCTCTATTTTCATTTTGTTAGCCATCTTGAAGTGGTGTTGTTTAACATAAATCATGCTGTTGAATTTGGCTTTACGGGTGTAAACACTGATGCTGTATCAGTATTGGAGACCCCAAACTCTCCAAACATTGATGGCGCATTTTGTCCTTTAAGTGAAACCCGTGCAATAAAATAACAGACTGTGTGCAAAAGTGGCCTCGATAGTCTGTCGTGTCCAGAGGCGCCATCCATGGATTTTCATCATTCTCATTAACTTCTACTAGTAATTGATAGGGAACCTGGTCGTGACTCAGGAACAAGGCATTCTGCACTGCCCTGAGTGATGAAAACACTCTGTCTTATTCACTGTACCACGGTGGTCCTGCGTGGTCATAAAAGTGAAACCAGTGGAGTGACATTACAGCAACTTTGAGTCATACATAAATGGGCAGAAGTCAGAAACCAAGTCCCTAGCATTACACAGATAAACGTTTTTGTCTACTTTGAGCACTTAGGAAAGAAACTGGCTAGGTATAAAGGGAAGTACAAAACAAACCCCCTATATTGGATATTTTGGTGATAATATCTAAGTGCAGTGTCCTCAAACATATGCACATAGATGTTTGGAAATTTTGGACAAAGATAGACACATCGAGTTGATTCTTGTTTGTTTTCTATTCCAGAAACTCTGTCAAGTTATGAATCTGCTCTAAAAAACACAGATTACAATCTACGTTGGCAGTGTTTTTCCAAAAATACTAATTCCGTTAGCCGATAATATAATAGGCAAACATTTCCTCTTTGGAAATATCCATTTGGGCTAGTCATTTTGGTAGATATTTGTGTACATTAGGAGATTATAACTATTTCTAAGTTACTTGTGCAGAAGAGACAGTCTTCATGTTGACCAAAGTATTTGCTTAGTTATGATAATGTTTTATAAGGATACAAGTCATGTAATTGTACTAGAGGACTCTCTCTAATAAAAACTTGTCAGGGTCTAATGACTGTGAGCTTGAGAGGAGCAAAAGGCATCCAGGGGGTGTGGACAAGTAAGGCCCCACATACCCTCTCCTTAGCACTGCTGGCTTGAGTCTCAAGTGTTTCAAGTGGTTCTCCTCTTTTCCTAAGGATGTATGTACTCACTCAGCTACCCCCTTCCCTGAGGCTGCTGCTCGCTTTCCCACCTGAGGGGGCGTGCTACATGAGCCCACTTTTCCCTGCAGCGAGAGAAGACACACCCCAAATCTCTCCTAGTTGACCGTTGCCTGCCTAGTTAGGAAATCCCATTTGTAGGTCATAACTACAGGATTGGGTTTTATTATCAGTGCTAGGGAGGGAAGGAAGGAGGGATAACTGTTCCTCCAGAACAGCACTGTCCAGTAGAAATATAATATAGCCACATATGTTATTTAGAATTTTCTAGAAGCCACATTAAAAAGCTAACAATGAGCAAGTGAAATTAATTTTAATATATTCCATTTAATCCAATATATCCAGAATATTGCCATTTCAATACGTAATCAATTACTAATGGGATATTTTATGTCCTTCTTTTTGTGCTACGTTTTTTGGATTCCAGTGTGTATTTTCCACTTACAGCACGTCTCCATTTGTACTAGTCACACCTTCAGGACTCAGTGGCCACATGGGCTAGTGGCTATTGGATTGGACAGCACAGCTATAGAACAACAGGTTGTGTTCCGGCAATCATCAAGAGGGATTCAGTCTTGATGATTTTGTCTGCTCTCAGTAGAGTTACATCGGAATGGGGCAATAGAGTGACAATAATTGTCACCCAGGGGAAAACAATGACACCCCCCACCCCGCCCCCATCACAAGTAAAATAGCAGACCCAAAGTGCTCTACCTGAATCACAGGGAGAAGGGAATTCATGCTCTCAGGACATGTTTGTGTCAGGAACTTCACACGTTTAACCCTCCGCACAGTCCCTAGTGTATAGGGAGGAAAATGAGATGTAGAGAGTTCAAGTTATTCGTCAAGTTCAGATAGCCCCTAGAGAGGAGTAAAATTGGATTTAAGTCTATCTAATTCTGAAGCCCTCGTACTCTCATATATGAATCACTGCTAGGAAGTCAGGTAAAATGTAGATTCATTCTCCTCACCCCTAGAGACCCCTCAGTCGTTCTGGGCTGGTACCCAGGAATCTGCATTTTGATCGCACACCCGTTGATTCTGATGGGATGGTCCTCATGCCCCACTTTGAACAACAGTGAAGGGAAGGGCCTCTTTCTCATGCCTTTCTGTTGCGCAGCTAACCACCCCCCATCCTGCTTTTTTTTTTTTTTTTAAGATTTTATTTATTTATTTGACAGAGAGAGAGACAGTGAGAGAGGGAACACAAGCAGGGGGAGCGGCAGGCAGAGTAGAGGAGAAGCAGGCTTCCCGCCCAGCAGGGAGCCTGATGTGGGGCTCAATCCCAGGACCCTGGGATCATGACCTGAGCTGAATGCAGACGCTTAACGACTGAGCCACCCAGGTGCCCCTCTGCTTTGATGGTCCTTGGAGGAGAGATGACTTTGGGACTTACATCCAGCTTTCTCCCTTTTTGGCCTTTTCTGAAGAGACCACATGCAGGGAGATCTTTGGGTTGAAATAAACCAGTTCTGTTCATGCTTTCCAAGAATTTGATAGCCACCAAATTAGAGAAAGAATGTTTCAAGGAAATCTCTTCATCTAGGGACGCTGGTTACAACAACAGCAACAAAAAGGAGAAGATTGTGTACTTAACGAATACAAGTTACATATTTGTGCTGAACTGGTAGTTTGGAATAACAATAGAACAAGGTTTGGTTGTATCTTGCCCCACGTGTGTGGTTTTTTTTAAAAATTTCAAATCTGCCCATCAGTGTTTCTCTATACAATGTACACAATGTGAACTGCAACATCTTAAATGTTTGGCAGGACATTCATGCTCATGACATCACATGCTGGGAGGACAGGGAGGCCACTGTAGGGCTGGCCCTGGGGAGAGGCCGATCAGTGCTGCCATTGAGATGTGCCCACAAAAGAGTGTGTGACAGCCAGATGTGCAGCTTAATGGAGACTGACCCAGAATTGTGGGGGGAACATTGGCACATGCTGCTTAATGGCTTGAATAGCAGCTCTTGAGGAATCTATGTTTCTCTCCCTCACGCAGAATCTCAGAGCTCAGGCTTTGTGGCCCTGTGGCCGGGGGAGGGAATGGAGATGGAGGGACTTGTCACTGCTCCATGCCCCATTGTTGAAATGAAAAATGTGGAAATGTTAAGCCATTTCTAGAGGATTTTGGATTTTGGAAGGTAAGAATTGCTTATGCTCTACATCAGAATTAACTTCCAAATAGTAAAGGGCACCCAGTTGTCATGGCCTGGGGCTTTCTTGATTTAAGACAGTTTTTTTCTCTTGTATTGCATTATATAGAGTTGTGCTTTTCCAACTGTAATGTGCATACAGATCACGGGGGTGTGGGGTGTGGGGAGTCTTGTTAAAATGCAGATTCTGAGCCAGCAGATCTGGGGTGGGGCCTGGGAGTCTGCATTTCTAACAAGCTCTCAGAAGATGCTGATGCTGTTGGTGTAAACTCACACCTGGAATAATATATACTCATTAAAGAACATTTGAACACTTGTTCAAAGATGAAATAAGAAAATAAAAAATTACCCATCATTTCATCACTAGAGCAATTTCTTTTATATATATATATATATATATATATATATGGTCATTGTTTTATGGTAAAATAAAAACCTCTAACATACAATACATATGGTTTGTAATCTATTTTAAGAAAAACTTAAAATGTCCAGAGAACATTTTCTTATATCATTAAATGCTTTTCTAAAACAAAAATCTTAATATCTCCACAATCTTCCATTGTTTGGATGTACCATAATTTACTCAAGGAGTTCCCAAGAATATCTTGGTTATTTTGGTTCCTTTCTAACTCTTCAAAGCAATTTTGCCACAAACATCCTTATAGGTAAGTCTTGCACGTACACATGATGATCCCTTTAAGATCAATTCCTAGAAAGGAATTGCTGGGTCACATATTCCAGACAGTGTTTTAGGAACAGTTTATTTTTTTGATAAAGGGGTGCCTCGCTTCCTCCAGCTCTTATAATAGGTGCAGTGTATCAATTTAATATGCTGTTTTGGAAGAATCATTTGAAATATTTTACATTTCAGCTTTGCGCAGTGGCACTATCGTAGCCAATGAGGTTTATCCGAGGCGCGATTATTGCTAACTGAAATAGTTTACATTTCAGTTATGTTGATATGGAATTATACAAAGAAATCCTTGTAATAAATAGTCAATGGAAAAATTCCAGATCATGATAGGAGAAAAGGTGTGAGAGAGGAGCTTGCTCTGCATTACAATTCTGCTTTAGTTGACTCTGGTCTATAGGGGCTCCAAAGGTGAGCATTTATCTCCAGAAGACCTTGTGTAGGGACCACTCTGATGTCTTGGTTAGGAGTGGGAAGCTCCGGGAGCATGGCTAGCTGAATCATTATTCTTTGTTTTATTTGCTGGCCCCCCTCCCCGCAAAATCTATTAAGCATGAGACAAAAAACAAAACATGGTAAAAATGAATTCCTTGCCCTTGCCCCAAACTTTCTAAATGTTAATCCTGTGCATATGCTGAAAGGGAATTGACCTGGGTTCTCTTGCCGACTGCTTTTATTTAAGTTACGTTTCAACAAAGGGTCAGAAAAAATGCACATAAAGCAGCTTCTAGAGACATGAAAAGGCCCAGGACTCTTGGATGAAGGCAGCCAGGGACCTTTGGGTATTTCCCTTGGTCCCGCTTTGGCTTCCATGAGCAGAACAGAACTGTTTCAGCACACAGTTAGGAGGCCTCCCTTGCCCAGTCCAGCCCACGGGCTGACCTGGGGTGCTGTTCTTTCCTTCAGTTCTGGGCTATGCCAAACCCTTCCCCCCTTTCATGCTGTTTCTTTCCTGAACCAGAACACAGCTCATATTTGCCTCCGTCACAGACTATCTAAGCAGGGATCTCAAACCATTCCATTCATTATTTCTGAAGTATGGCATGGGGGTCACCAGCAAAAGACTCATTCAGTAAATGTAGATTCGTGGGTCCTATCCCAGACCGACAGAGACAATGTCTGGAGTGGAGCCCGGGACTCTGCATTTTGTTATTAACATTTATTATTTTTTTAAAAAATTTTATTTTTATTTTATTTTATTTATTTATTTATTATTTATTTTTTAAAAGATTTTTTATTTCTTTATTTGACACAGAGAGACACAGCGAGAGAGGGAACACAAGCAGGGAGAGTGGGAGAGGGAGAAGCAGATTCCCTGCTGAGCAGGGAGCCCTATGCGGGGCTCGATCCCAGGACCCTGGGATCATGACCTGAGCCGAAGGCAGACGCTTAACTGACTGAGCCACCCAGGCGCCCCTATTTTATTTATTTTTAAAAATTTTTTAAAAAGATTTTATTTATTTGGGGGGGGGAGGAGGAGAGGGAGAGGGTCAAGCAGACTCTGCATTGAGCATGGAGCCTGACGTGGGGCTTGATCCCAGGCCCCTGAGATCATGACCTGAGCAGAAACTAGGAGTCAGACGCTTACCTGACTGAACCACCCAGGCGCCCCTTAAGTTTTATTTTTAAGTAATCTCTACACCCAACGTGGGGCTTGAACTTACAACCCTGAGATCGAGTCGCCTGCTCTACTGACTGAGCCAGAAAGGTGCCCCCTGGGAATCTGCATTTTAAATGACTCCCCAGGTGATTCTGATATACCCCAAAGTTTGAGAACCATTGAACAAGCTTCAGTGAATGTAGGTACTAGAAGGATATCTGGTCAGATGAAGAAACCAGAAGCCAGAAAGGTTGGTGATTTACCCAAGGCCATATTCTAAGGAGTCATTTCTCATTTCCTAGGACTGTAAAACAATGGGGTTGTGGTTTAGGGGAACTGCTCCTTTTTTTTTTTTTTTTAAGATTTATTTGAGAGCACACAGGTGTGTCGGGGGAGGGGCAGAGGGAGAGAATCTTCAAGCAGACTCCCTGCTGAGTGCAGGGCCCCGACACGGGGCTCGGTCTCATGACCCTGAGATCATGACCTAACCCGAAATCAAGAGTCGGATGCTTAACTGCCTGAGCCACCCAGGTGCCCCAGAACTGTTCCTTCTTTGAACTAGCCATTCCATCAGAATGAGGTCTTCCCTTTTCTTACCTGACCCCTCCTCCCTGGTCTTGGAGCAAGCACCTGACTCAGGCTCAGTCAGTCAGGGTACCTCACTGGCCTGAGTGGACAGGGATGGCCCTTCCCAAACAGGAGCCCATCCTTTACTGGAGCTGTGGGTCAGAGCGCATTCCTCTCTGACAACCAGAGTGGGAAGACGTGAGACTGCAAGTTCTCAGAGCTGTGCTTCCAGCCTCGTGGAAAAAGTGAACCTGGGAAAATGAGGCCAAATGCGGAGGGAAGTAATGATAGAAGAACAGAGAGCGTAAGGGGGCCCGGTTCCATCGTTTCTGATGCCAGCTTTACAAATACTCTTTGGTTATACAGGCCGGTACCTCCATTCACCCATTTACTTTTCTTAATTGAATTCTGTCAGTTGCAACCAAAAGAATTCTGACGAGGCAGAGGCTGTGGTTATGGGCACAGTTCCCACGATGCCCATGCTAGTTTTCGCCTCTTCCTCTGGGCCTTGTGCCTTCTCTTTCGCGAGCTGCGTGGTCTGCATGGGACTCCTTTGTCACAGTCAAAGGTCCAGAAGACGGATGTGTGACCCAAGTCACGCCAATCAAGTTCTCAGTTCTCTCCTGGAATTTTTCAAACTGAAATTAAAAGAGGGGTTCTTTCTTCCCCAGCTAGGAGAGTTTCCAGTGTCCATAGCGTCCATCAACTTTGTGAAGCACCTTGTCTGTGGGAGTGGAGAGAAAGACCAGAAGTGGGAGATGGGGAGCAGAGAGCCCAGCAACATTCAGGTGTCTGGTTCCAGATGACCTGGGCACCACCACCATCGTTTTTGGGTAAAGCTAATCTGAGCTGGGGTGCCATCATTTGTAATAAAAAGAAGTCCTCTCTAATAGAGGGCCCTGTGAGTGGTTTGACTTAGACCTGGAGCCTGAGGCCGTCTCCTGTTTGGGCTGCTGCTTGTGGTAGGTTTATGCAGGGTGGACGGCTGGGGTTTCGTCACGAGTGTTTCTGAAACCCACAGACACCCTCCTCCCAGCCACCACCATTCTCCCCCACGTACCCCTCCTCCCATACTAGCTGCTAAGTCATGGTTCAGGAAAACGGAAACCACCTTAGGATGATAAACAGATTTTAATACAGGGACTTGGTTGTAGATATGGAACAGCTAAAAAGCCAAATAGGATGATGAGGTAACACAGAGTTGGTAGGAGAAGGAAGCCACTGGCAGGGGATGGAGAAGCCATTGGAGGAGGCCACGTGACCAGAATCCAGAAGTTGGGGCCATCTTGTTAGGGATGGGACCACAATGGGTAGTTGGTAAGGGCTGAGACAGAGGGAGGGGCTGTCCTGCAGGATTTGGGACCACGGAGGAGACTCGGCCCCTGCTCAAGACGCCGCCAAAGCAGAGTGAAAGAAGGAGAAATACTCTGGTTTTGCCCTTCTTCCTACCCTCTAGTCTTCTGACAGTGCCTGTCTTTGGCAGAACTTGCCAGAAGTCAGCAGAGGCCAAAGGACCTGGGAAATGTACATAGAAGAGTGAGAGAAGGGCAGGAAATGGTTCTCAGAGCACATGGGCAGTTGAGTCTGAACATGGCAGAGCAGGTCCAAGGTTTAGGGAGCCTCAAAGTCTGGAAACTGCTGAGGGCAAAGAGGGTGCAGGGGTAGGCATTTTCTGAGAGGCTGCCTGAAAGTACCTCACAAATAAGTACTTCCAGGTTTGCTTAAGATATTGATTCAAAACAGATCCCCAAATCTACCTTCCCCACTGGAACCAGTTATGCTCTTGATAGCGTTCAGGATGTCCTACAGTTTTCTTCAGGCTCAGAGACAAAATTGCTTCTCTTACTGTGTTCCCTAGACCCAAAACCAGAACTTGGATTCTGGACCACTTCCTTTCCCACTGATGCTACACTGGCTGTACCCCGCCGGGGGGCCCTTCCACCTGTCCGTTCTCACTGTCTCCTATTGCCTCAAGACTACATCATCTCCTTCCTGGATGACTCTTCCCTCTCTTCCTTCTATCCATCTTCTGCTTCACATCTATACACAAATCTCAACAACATGTGTTTCTCTGGCTTGACATTCTTTGATGTGTTCCCTCTGCCCATTGGATAAAGTGCAGATGCCTTAGCTTAGCATGCAAGGCTTCACAATATGCCCCTAGGATACCTGGCTTTTATTAAAAAGATTTAGATGAAGGTCTTTGGTTATGAGTAAGAGACACAGACTCTGGATAGATGAAACAAACAAACAAAAAAGGATGGGGTGGAGAAAAGGATTTTTGGAGAACAAGACTTAATTTTTTAGGAAAACCAAACTTTGAGAAGGGCAAGCGCAAGGACAGTTTCATAAGGGCTCTATTGCTAGGATGAAGGAACTCCAAGTATGTTTAGTTTTTTTTGTCCCTCAGCTTAAGATTCAAATACCAGGAAGGGAACATCTGATCAGGCTGCAAGGATTATGCGCCTGCTCCTGAGCCCATCACGGAAGCTAGGGAAATTGGGGCAGGCCTGGGTCATATGCTCTGTGTAAGTTTCTTTTTCTGTTGGGTGAGAAAGAGCATGGTGCTTTTACCAGAAAAAGGCACATCGATACTGAAAGGATCTAAAATAATATATGTCCATCACACTCACCAATATGCAAAAGTTTAATTCAATCATGAAACTTCTTCTACATTGGTCTGCCCTGCCTTATTCCCTGTGATCTCATCTAGAGAATCTTTTGGAAGGAATCAATCACCACTAAACAAGGGACTTTTTATAGGAACAATCTCCTGGAGGATTAATTACTACAAATCTTAAACTTGTTCCCTAGGGCTATTTATATTTTCAGAGAACCTATAAAGCTATTATTAATTAAAATATCTTCTTCAGTTTTGCTCAGAATAGAACAGAATTCTGAACAAGTTGGCCTTCAGGGTAGGATGCTAGCTACATAATTCACATGTTTTAAGATCTGGGCTTCTGTAGAGCTTATTGACATTAAGATTTGAAATCTTGCTTGTTATTTAAAAAAATTTACGAGCTCTTAGAATTTTGATCATTTAAAATAGGTTTTAAGTATATTACTTATTTAATCATACATTGATTCAGTTAAGTAGTTAATTACTTAAGCATTTAATGAGCATTCGCTATGTGCCAGCCATGCATTAGCCCCCAGATATAAAAAATAAGCACAGAGACAGTCCCAGTCCTCAGATAACTCACTGGCTAGGGGCACAGTCTGGTACATCACGAATAAGGATGCTGTTAGCTTCTTATCATTGTCGTCTTTAATCTACTTTGGAAACTGACACCCTGCCTGAAAGAGGAAAATAAAATGCCAACAGAAGCACACTAGTGCAAGTTAAAGATAAGAGTTTCCAGAATATCTGATATATAAAGGCGTATTGATTGGGTTTTCTCTCAAACTTGCACCTTTTTTTTTTTTAAAGTTTTTTATTTATTTGACAGAGAGAGCCACAGCGATAGAGGGAACACAAGCAGGGGGAGTAGGAGAGGGAGAAGCAGGCTTCCCGCTGAGCAGGGAGCCTGATGCGGGGCTCGATCCCAGGATCCTGAGATCATGACCTGAGCCGAAGGCAGACGCTTAACGACTGAGCCACCCAGGCGCCCCAAACTTGCACCTTTTTTTATGGGTGTTGAAAGTCAGCCAATCCCTAACTACATCAAGTCTATTGATTTAATTATGAGCAGAACAGCGAGGAATTGGCAGAAAGTGCCTTCCCCAGGCCTCTGCACAATGTCCTGGCGAGACCTTCTGTAGACGAGCACACTGTTTCTTCTTAGGGCTAGAATTTGGTAGAAGGTGTTACTCTTTACTCGTCTGGCTGATTTAAAAACTTCCTCCCCAGGTGTTGGGACTCAGTTTGCGTTGTGATAGATACCACAGAAATAGCTGCATCAGCCGGCACGGACATGGCCATAAAGAGCGTGACCAGGCACCACGGGCAGAGTAAAGTGGAGACATTGACCTCCATGCTGGAAACTGTAGGTGGTCTGAGGGTGCTGAGCTGTTACCCCTCCCAAAGTATGAAGAATAGTGTTTCTTTTCATAGTCGATTAAAAAACAATAAAAACAAAAATCCAGGCATGTATCGCATGACTCATACAGGCAATATGCTACCATACGAGTCATTTCATGAAATCCATCTCACCAACTGTGAAAGTCTGGCAAGCCATCGTCTTGGCCCAGTATGGTGGTTCTTCCTCACAGAGCCCCCAGGGACCCCGGCGCCTTCCAGCACACTGCTTCCTCCGTCCTATCGGTGACCCTTGAGCTCATGGTCCCAGATGTCAGCATCTACACTGCAGGTGGAAAAAGGATCAAAGAAAAGGGGCAGAGGCCCATGCCCACTGCGTCCCAGGAGAGTTCCCTGAAGCTGCCATAGGAACCTGGCTGTAGTAAGTCACATGGCCACATCTAGCTGTAGGAGATGCTGGGAAATAGAATCTTCCTCAGGGCTGGCTACGTCATTTGCAGTGCCCAGTGTAAAATGAAAATGTGGAGCTCTTTTTAGAAAAAGCGGGAAAAAAGTGTTAAAACTAAACATAAAGCTTTTTCCTTTTTCTGTGGGCTTTCTTTTGACTTTCATGATGGTTTTTGTTTTTGTTATTTAATGTTGTTCTAGGAAAGGAAAATTAAAATTTTAAATTACTAGTATGAATTTTAGTATTCTTTTTTTTTTTTTTAAAGATTATTTATTACAGAGAGAGAGAGAGAGAGAGCACAAGCTGGGGGAAGGGCAGAGGGAGAGGGAGAAGTAGGCTCCCCACTGAGCGGGGAGCCTAATATGAGGCTTCATCCCAGGACCCTGGGATCATGACCTGAACTGAAGGCAGACACTTAACCGACTGAGCCACCCAGGGACCCCTTACTATTCTTTATATTGTGCAATGTCTGTTTTAAAGGCAAATATAAGAACGTTTTACTTTTGGGGCACCTGGGTGGCTTAGTTGGTTAAGTGTCTGCCTTCAGCTCAGGTCCTGATCCTGGGGTCCTGGGATGAAGCCCTATATTGGATTCCCCACTCAGTGGGGAGCCTGCTTCTCCCTCTCCCTCTCCCCTTCCCCACTAATGTTCTCTCTCTCTCTCAAATAAATAAATAAATAAAATAAAAGAACATTTCGCTCTTATGCAGAAACTTTAAAATTCCACAATTTATATTTGGTAGCTCATATACCATATTAGTATTTAATTCTTATTAGAACTATGGAAAAATTGCACAAAGCTAACTCAGTTGTCTTTTATTTTACTTCTTGATATGCACACAGTTTACCAACACTCTCTACCTTTGGTTTCCTGATGAGTAAGGAAGGCCTGAAATGGGAAGGAACAGTAATTACGTTGCCCTATTTTCCCCCTTCCTTCTCTGTCATCATTTTCAGTGTAAAGTGGCTAGGGAATTAACACAAGGATATGATAGGGTTCTGTTTTTGATTAAGTTTGCAAGAATAAAATGGATTTTGAAGGAAACCTATGTCATATCTTTTAACAATTCTATGAGAAGGGTATCTGTCTTAGTTGAGACTGTTGTAACAAAAATACCACATACTCAGTGGCTTAAATAATAAACACTAATTTCCTACAGTTCTGGAGGCTGGGAAGTCTAAGGTCAAGGTGCCAGTAGATCTAGAGTCTGGTGGGCCCTTCCTGGTTTGTGGATGGTTGCTTTCTTGCTGTGTCCTCACGGGGTAGGAAGAGAGAGCAAGCGAGCTCGCTTGCTGCTCTAGACTTTCTTTCTTCTTCTTTTTCTTTTTGCAACTGATTTTTTTTTTATTAAGTTCAATTAGCCATCATATAGTACATCATCAGTTTTTGATGTAGTGTTCAAGATTCATTAGTTGCGTATAACACCCAGTGCTCATCACACCACGTGCCCTCCTTAATACCCATCACCCAGTTACCCCATCCCCCCACTCCCTTCCTTCAGTAACCCTCAGTTTGTTTCCCAGAGTCCAGAGTCTCTCATGGTTTGTTCTTCCTCTTCTTCTTTTTAATATTTATTTATTTATTTTTGAGAGAGAGAGTGAGGGGAGGGGCAGAGGGTGAGAATCTTTAGGCAGACTCCCCATTGAGTGGGGAGCCTGATGTAGGGTCAATCTCACGACCCCTGAGATCATGACCTGAGCTGAAACCAAGAGTCTGTTGCTCAACTGACTGAGGCACCCCGGTGCCTCTAGACTTTCCTTCTTCTTATAGAAACACAAATCCCATCATGGGGCTCCACTGTCATGACCTCATCTAAACCTATTACCTCTGAAAGGCGCCCCCTTCAAACATCATCACTTGGGGGATTAGGGCTTCAACATATGAATTCTCGGGGCACACAAACATTCAGTCCAGTCAACAATCAGTATCATCCCCTTTCTCCCATGTGAAGAAACTGGGGCTTAGGGAGATGAAGTAATGAGCCAAGGCTATAGAGCTAGTAAGTATCAAGGTTTGAACCCAGGTGTTCTAAAGCTAAGGCCAGTTCTCATACTGCTACAGCATACTTGGGGGTTATGAAATGGAGTTAAAATATGTTTAGCCAAATAGAGCAGAATTAAAATGTCAAAAATAGGCATCTTTCTCATAGGACGTTAAAAAGAAGTATAAATTTTACTTAAAATAGTAACAGAGTGCACCATATATGTTTTGTTTATTTAATTCTTTCAACAATTCCATGAGTTAGGGGCTCTCATATGCCCATTTTACAGACGAGAAAACAGAGGCACGGAGAGGTTAAGTAAATTACCTCAGGCTCCATAGCAAAGACTCTAATCTTTGCAGTCTGACTATAAAGCCTGAAGTATTAAGCACTACTCTAGCCCTCAAGTGGCATTTACCTCCTAAGAAAGCAGAGTGAATTACTATGGAAAGCCATTTACTGAAACTACAGATTCAGAATTAGCCCAAGATTCTTTAACATAAATACTCTCTTTACTAAAAATGTTAGTTTTGGAATAAAGTTAAACTCTGGACCTATTTTCAAAGCAAATATTCTTAGAAAGGGATTGTTTATCTGTAGTCAGTTGGAAAATAAAGGGAACTCAAGCTTCTCTGTGGTATAAGGGCTACTGAATATTTATATCTCTGGAAAGAGGAGAGGTAGACTCATATTCTCCACCACGCCACACATGGATTTTCAGGAAATAAGGGGAATTAGCTACCAAAGGGAGTAAACTCTCTTGTAGGCTTTGAAGTCCTAATGAATGACAGATCATAATCTGTATGTAAAAGGTAAAGTCACATGGGAGTGCCCTTTGCTAGGTATGGGTCACTCTGGTCACCACTGGTTAGCCGGGGGGATGGGGCAGATGGGGGAGTGTGGAGGTGGGGGAAGGGATACGGAGTGTTCAGACTATGGGTTTGGTTTGCAAACAAATACCAAAATGAGTGAGTACACTCTGTTTTTAGCAAAGAAATCATTGGGCTGGAAAGCCCTCAAAATATCAATCACTCAATAAGACCTCCTTGGGAAAATAGTAAGATTTTTGTACCGGCCCTTTTGAAGTTAACCCATTTGGGCTTAAAATTTGAAAATAAAAGAAGAGAGCACTCTAGGTCAGGAGGTCATTCTGAGCTACTTTCAATCCAGCAAGACCCCTAAAAGGAAAGTAGGGCCTCACTTTTGTTAAAAAAAATTTTGGCATTAGGTTGGCAGAGAGGGCCAGAGTCCTGATTCTTCAGTCCTGTACTTCCCCTCCTAGCCCAAGGAAGGGTGGGGCGATGCCAAGACCAAGAGGCTATCAAAGACTCCCTCTGTGTGTTCGGATTTGGAATGTATTTCTGATGTCATGATAAGAACAAAAGAATCTGGCTCTGTGTCAGGCAGGAGTAGCTGCATGCTCCCAAAGGAGAGGAGTAGGGTTTGTGTCCTCCTTTGGGGTCCATCTCCAAACCCTGGAGTTTTCCCTGAGCAAACCTAACTTTCATTAGAGAGCTTTCTCCATGAATGTGTCTGAACCCTCCATGAACCCATTTCCGCCTCAGCTAGCACAGTCACTTAGAGTTAATGCGGTCCATATGTTTGCCCCCCACGGGGAGAGTAGTGATCATTTGTCCTCAAATTGTCTTCCTGTAAGCTGCTTGCTTTGTCTCATCCATACAGTAAGTAGTTCAGTGGTCCCCACCTCGTTTGCTCACCGCATCTCATAGCTCCATAAACTGATCTCAGCACGTGAGAAGGGGCAGCTTTTGAGAGGCGCGTTTTGCACAAGATGGTTAGTAAATATTCTGCAACAGTTAAAGATCTGGGCGTAGTAACAAGTGAATTAACTTCAAATGCATCCATGTGCTAATCTGTTAAGTGGAAACAAAAGGTTCCCAGAATTTGAGAGAAGAAAACGAAATATGTTTCAATCTCATTTTTAAAGCACTATGTTGCTCTATAATGGTAAGTGATAAAAATGCCTCTAATTTCCCTCTGTGTTCTTTTCACTAACTGGCTGGGCATTTTCTGGGGACAGGAGAATTTCATCAAATTCATGAATTCAAATTAGTTGTTCTTAGGAAAGATACTAGAATGTGCCTTTGTTGGGTCAAGTGAATTTCATGATTATATCTTGAGAGTTTGCCAGAAAATGCCACTACTCTTCAATATTTAATTCCTCTCTAGTACATTTTCGTAGCTGGATATATAATGCCACATGATTATCTTTTACTCAGTGGTGTAGCTTAAATTCTAGGACAGCAAAATTTTTAGAGATGATTTCTGTCCCTTTGATTATTACAAAATAAACAGAGCATGGTTTACCTAGGAGCTCCAGCCCTTTGTGTATTTCTTCACATTTTGTGTACAGGATTCATGGGCACTTTTTATATCCTGTATTAAATCTTATAAGAAGATTTTCATTCTGCAAAATTTATTAACTACCTTCTCTGTTTCTAGATGTACATATGTTTATATACTCATCTCCCCAGATGAATAATTGTATTAAGGTATTATATACAGTATAAAATGTACACAAAAATATGAAAAGAATGGGAAAGAAGGAAATAACATTTTAATTTTATTTCATATTATTTATTAATGATGCCAACTCTTTTTCTTCTTTTTAAATTAGTAATAATAATTTATGAGAGCAATGAGTTTGAACCTACTTCATTATTTAATACTGGGATAAAAATATTCAAAAGTCTGATTCTTAGGTCAGTTAATTTTACTGTTTGATTTTAATAGCTGCTTTGGCTGAAAAATATACCTCATATGAGGACACAGAATAATATAGGAAAAGTATATCATTGACTGTCTTCCTTAATAATTATACTCGTGTCAACCTCCTGCATCAATTTGGCAAAGATTCGTATTAAAAGCTGGCAGTTTTCCATCTTCCTTGATGCATTTCAGTTGTTTTTTCAAACTAATGAGATAGGTTGTGTTTCTATATTTCTAAGAAAGTGTTGAAAACCCATAGAGGTTCTTCATTTGTAAGATCTCTGAAACAGATTTAAAAATTTTAAGTTATCTCTAGGTACAGTATGACGTATTATTTTCAGTAATAAAATCACATACATGTTCAAATATCTCTTTTCAAAATAGTTGCTCCCAGTGTACTAATTTCCTTCAAAAGCAATTGTTCTTCATGAGTTGTTATAGGATCACAGAGTAACAATGTTTATTTTGTTTTTATTTGTTTTTTATTTTTAAAAAATATTTTATTTATTTATTTGAGAGAGAGAGAGAGAGCACAATGGTGGGGAGGACAGAGGGAGAGGAAGAAGCAGACTCCCCCGGAGCAGGGAGCCTGTTGCGGGCCTTGATCCCAGGACCCTGGGATTATGACCTGAGCTGGAGGCAGATGTTTAACTGACTGAGCCACCCAGGTACCCCTGTTTATTTTGTTTTGTTTTAAAGATTTTATTTATTCAGGGGTGCCTGGGTGGCTCAGTCGGTTAAGCGTCTGCCTTCGGCTCAGGTCATGATCCCAGGGTCCTGGGATTGAGCCCCGCATTGGGCTCCCTGCTCGGTGGAGAGCCTGTCTCTCCCTCTCCCTCTGCCAGTCCCCTTGCTTGCTCTCTCTCTGTGAAATAAATAAATAAAATCTTAAAAAAAAAAGATTTTATTTATTCATTTGAGAGAGTGAGCGCGCGCGAGAGAACACAGCAGGGGGGGCAGAGGGAGAGGGAGAAGAGACCCCCTGCTGAGCAGGGAGCCCCACATGGGGCTCGATCCTGGGACTCCAGGATCACGATCTGAGCCAAAGGCAGACGCCCAACCGACTGAGCCACCCAGGTACCCTGAATTTTGTTTTTAAATTCTTGTTAGATAGCAAACTTTTGTACTTTTGGGTTCATTGTTTTTGCTGCAATTGACTATTTTATGGTTTCTTTGTAGGAATCTTTTTAAATGACTAGCTCTTTTTGTGGGGTCAGTTAAATAAAAACAGATAATGCAATCTGTAAATCCACCTCAATGGGTATTTGTAATATACAAAGTATCATAGCTTGAAATGGTGAGGGTGGTGAGGGTGGTACTGTTTACCCCTCTTCGGTGAAGATGATCCTCTGTCCTGGAAGCTCTTAGGGACCCAGATGACCATCAGAGGGTCAACATAATCCACAGTAAGCCACCTAATGCAATATAACACAAATAAAATTAAGCCTTATATTCCACACATTGAATATCTTATTATTGCATGTTAATATACATTATAATCATATTGAATATAAGGCTTAATTTTCTTCTTATTTTTTCGATTAAAAATTTTGGAAAAACCGTTCTAACATTTTCTTTTTTATATTTTTTGGATGCTTCTGATTTATAGCAGGAAAGAGACATATAAACAAATAACTGTATTCAACATGTAAAATGCTATATACATTAAGAAAAAAAAGAATGCTACAGGAATGTGTGGTTGGGGGAGGAGTGGGTAAGGCAGGGGTTAAATTCCAGAAATTCAGAGGGGATACACTTGAGAGGAACCCGAAGGATGAGTGGGAGTTTGCCAAGGGGACAAGGGGGTCAAGGACATTCAGAAAGACACAAGAGAGCAAGAGAATGTGCCTAGAACACATTCAGGAGTCTGTTAGGGTCAGAATATAGGACTCTTGGGGGAGGGTTGGACATGAGACCCGAGATAGGGACGGGGTATAGCCTGGGAGGGGCTGCATTCTATTGGCGAATGGGAGCCAGTGGAGATTTTAAGTAGAGGAATGACCTAGAGAAAGATACATTTCATTTATAAATCATGATCAGTATGGACATTTTGAAAATAATTATATTTTTGGCAGGTGTGGATGAAATTCTGTTCGATCGAGTTTGACAAATAATTATTGATCATTTTCTGCATGACAAGCAGTATCCCCAAGGCAACAAAAAATTATAGTGGCACACATTTTATTTGGTAAAAGGATTAAACTGAATATTTACAATTACATACACAAATAATTTGCATTTGTCCTTCAAAATTAAGATGTCTTTTAATATTCTTGACATCTGGAACCAATTAGCACTAGTATTGAATTCTTAACAATGTATATGTGAGCCAAGTATCCAAGCTAATGAACTCTACTTGAATATGGCTCCCCTCTGTTGAAGAAATAGAAGCATCCTCAATTTATATGCACCAGTGCAGAGAGAGAGATGCCTATGGCACGGCATTAAGAGGATAGCTTCTATTATTTGTGTCATTGTTTGGGGGAAGCTGTCAGGGTCCTTTCTTGCCTTGCCATTTAGGACATGGTAAATATTTGGAAAAGCCCTCATAGGAAATAAAAGTTATTTCTGCAAATAAAAGTAAAATATTTTTTAAAGAACATTTGGGAAAAAACAGAGGAGGTATAAAAAAGAAAATACAAAATTATCCCAAATCAGACTTCTCAGAGGTAACAATTATTAGCACTTCATATAATCTCTTAAATCTTTTGCTATGCATGTATAAAATACATATAAAGACATACTACATAAAACCTTTGCATCCTACTTTTAAAATTTAACAATTAATGAAGAATCTCATGTCGTGAAACATTCTGAAGACATTTTTAGTTGGTTGTACGGTACTGCGTTCTACAGTTACACCCTAATTTATTTCAAAACCTCCTGTTCGGGACATTAGGTTGACTTTGACTTTTAGGAATTTTCCCCCTGTAATTATAGAGATATTCTTTGGCATAAACCTTTGACCATATCTCTGATGATTTATTTTCTTAGGATCAATTTCTAAAAAATTGAGTTAAAGGATCTCAAATCTGCCAGCGAGATGAACTGTCAAATATTTAAATAGAGCGATTGAAATTGTTCTCCACTTCGGCAAAAGTGTAAGGAGGGCCTCCGGAGGGTGAAGGAAAACTCAGCTTCTTCTTTTTTTTAAGATTTTATTTATTTATTTATTTGACAGAGAGAGAGCGAGCGAGCACAAGCAGGGGGAACGGCAGGCAGAGGGAAAAGCAGGCTCCCTGTTGAGCAGGGAGCCCATGGGGGACCCTGGGATCAGGACCTGAGCCGAAGGCAGACGCTTAACCAACTTAGCCACCCAGGCGCCCCGGAAAACTCAACTTCTATTCATTCAGTCCTTCAACAAATATTCTTTGAATGCCTCCTGCATCCCAGGCTCTGCCCTAGGTGCCAAGGTGCAGCAGGAAGCAAGAGAGGGGTGTTCACTGCCCTCATGGGAGCGGTCTGGAAAGTCAGAAATCACGGGTCAATTTCTTGTTTACAGATGAGGACACAGTTTACGGAGCCAGCCACGGAGGGCTAGGACTGGAATAAGGTTTCTGTCTGGCAGACCAAGCCTCTTTGCACCCCACCTGCCATCTGTCTCCTCTGAGTGATCTTGGGGGCATCCGTTCAGGGCAGGTTTATGGTATCTTCTGCCCTTGATGTGTTTAGATCTAGCTGTTAGCAAGGCTGTGAAGCGAGGGGGCCAAGCGTGGCTTTGGGACCCTGGTGTCTCCCTTCTGTGCCATTTCACCTCTTGGCATCTCCCCACCCCCGGTCAGGCACCCAGAGACCCCACAGTCTTTCCTCATGACTAGTGAAGATCCGCTTTCTGAGAAGGAACTAGTATCAGTCATTCATATCTCAACCTGCTTGAGTTAAGACACTGTGTTCCTTCTTCCAAGGGGAGTTAACAACTGTGGAGACATTTAAAGATCGCTTTTTCATTGAGGAATGCCAGACTTTGTTTCCAGTGGAGGCATTTGGGCGTCAGGGAGCAGATAGGGCAGAGGTGCCCTCCCTCTGCTGGTCCTCAAGGCTCACAGCCTATCTCCTTCCCATGCCCTTTCCACAGGGTTGATCAGCCCAATCTCCGTCTTTTTGTACAAGATTGACAAGGCTGGATGAGAAAGTTGAGGACAGTGTATCCACACCTTGAACGGTTTCCAGGACATTCAAAGGGCTGCTTTGGATACAGAGCTTCGTAGAACAGGGAAACCTCATTGCTAGGAAACCCCCTACCCCTGCCTTACCCTGCCCTGTGAGGAGTGTCTCTGCTAGGAAGGAAATTCAATTACGGTCTTCTGGCCACCAGAATTGAATATAGATGGACTATTTCCTCTTTGGATTCTGTGCCAAATTGTATTCCTGCTGCTGTGTTTGAAGTTAATTAGAGTCACAAATCATTTGTATTTCCCTTCTCTGAAGGAAAGCCTGCCGCTGTACTTATCTCAGCGGGTTAATTGACTTACAGAGGGCTCATCCCTTTCTGAAAACACTCTAAATGGCTCTGATGGGTAAGCATCAGGCTTACACATAGATGTAATAAAAGCTTGGAGAATTCAAATTTCTAGGTCATAGAAATGGGGTGTGTTTGTGTGTGTGGGTGTGTGTGGTTTTCTCTCTGAGCCTCATAGCTTAGAGTTTTTCTTGATTTGATTGCAGCCAGTGTGAGAATGGAAAACACCTATCCTCATGTAGGGGAAGAGGTGCTTGTGGGCGAAGGAGAGGAAGGGAACTGGACACAGAAAGGTCTCTCATTGCCAGGCACTGGACTGCTAGTAGCCGGAAATAAAATGTAGAAGAGCTGTCAGCTTAACGTTTGGGATATGGGGATCCCTTATATTTCCTTTTTTTTTTTTTTTTTTTGATTTATTTGAGAGAGAGAGAGACACATAGCACGAGCCGGGAGGAGAGGGAGAAGCAGGCTCCCCGCTGAGCAGGGAGTCTGGTGCAGGACTCGATCCCAGGACCCTGGGATCATGACCTGAGCCGAAGGCAGACGCTCTGATGACTGAGCCACCTGAGCAGCCCCCCTTACCTTTCCAATGGGGTATTTAATTTTTAAAATGATTTCGAGTTATGGCCCAAGGAGAAAACTCCTGGGGCACCTGTGTGGCTCAGTCGTTAGGCGTCTGCCTTAGGCGTCTGCCTTCAGCTCAGGTCATGATCCCAGGGTCCTGGGATCGAGCCCCGCGTCAGGCTCCCTGCTCCTAGGGAAGCCTGCTTCTCCCTCTCCCACTCCCCCGCTTGTGTTCCTTCTCTCGCTGTGTCTCTCTCTGTCAAATAAATAAATAAAATCTTAAAAAAAAAAGAAAATTCCTGTAAAGTAGCTTTGATATTCTGAATAACCTTTGAATTTTTTTTCAATTTTTAAAATTGTGGTAAAATATACATGACATGTATCATCTTAACCGTTTTTATTATTTATTTATTTATTTAATTTTTAAAAAAAGATTTTATTTATTTATTTGACAGAGAGAGACACAGCGAGAGAGGCGACATAAGCAAGGGGAGTGGGAGAAAGGGAAGCAGGCTTCCTGCAGAGCAGGGAGCCCGATGCGGGGCCCGATCCCAGGATCCTGGGATCATGACCTGAGCTGAAGGCAGACGCTTAACCGACTGAGCCACCCAGGCGCCCCTTAACCGTTTTTTAAGTGTATAGTTCAGTGGTATTAAGTACATTCATATTGTTGCACAGCCATCACTCCATCCTCTTGTGAACTCTTTTTTTTAAAAAGATTTATTTGTTTATTTGAGAGAGCGAGAGAGAGAACAGGGGGAGGGGCAGAGGGAGAGGGAGAGAGAGAAAATCTCAAGCAGACTCCCCCCCTGACCACAGAGCCTGACGCCAGGCTCGATCTCATGACCCTGAAATCATGACCTGAGCTGAAGTCAGATGCTTAACCAACTGAGCCACCCAGGTGCCCAGAATTTCCTTCCTTTTTAAGGTTGAATAATATTCCATTGTATATATACACCACACTTTCTTTATCTATTCATTCATTGATGGACACTTGGTTGCTTTCAAGTTTTAGCCACTGTTAAGTAATGTTGCTGTGAACAAATGTCTTTGAGATCCTGCTTGTACTTCTTCTGGATATATACCCAGAAGTGGAATTTTTGGATCATATGGCAATTCTATTTTTATTTTTTTTGAGGAATAGCCACACTGTTTTCCACAGGGGCTGCATCATTTTACATTCCCACTAAGAGTGTGTAAAGGTTCCAATTTCTCCACATCTTCACTAACACTTGTTATTAAGTAACCTTTCAACATTAAGACCCATGTAGTGAGGTTGAATTTTGGAATATGAATCCAATTACTTTTGACCCTGGTAATCCCCCGTTCCAGGTTGTCCTGTGACTCTTCTTGGATACTATTTGTAAATAAGTAAATGGGTAACTCTTCCACCAGTAAGAATGAATTACAAGGTGTATAACTCACAAAAGTTATGAAAAGTTAACAATTGTTCTCTGGAGCAGGCTGCCGCACACCACTGGCTATAAACGGCAATCATGGGCTGTAAGCATCAGTGAGCAAAGTCCAGAAATGATAGTATATCATTAGTGAAGGAAGTAGCTGGATACTTTTGCCCGAGGTGGTACTCCTGGTTCCCTGGGTCTCAGAGGGGATGCACTGGGTTCTAAAGCGAAAGTGCTGAGGGCTTGGTGGACCAGCAGAGGCCTGGAATCATACAAAGGAGCATCTGTGTGAAAGGAACTTCACAACTGGGGTTAAATGCCAGACCTGTGGATTTTGGAAGTGAATGTCGTCATGAAACCCACATGGCTGGATGGGTCAGTTCTTCTTCAGTGGTCCCTGTGCAGGCAGCAGTCCACATAGCCATTCTGCAGCAGCAAGGGTTCAGAGCACCCTAGTTCTCATCTGCTCCCCCAGCCTCCCCCCTCCACCCCCCAGCTTCTTTGAGATCCTACAGGCTCTCTTCCCAGATGCCATTTTGGAGAGAAGCAAGGGGGAGGGGAGGAAATCCAAAAGACTGAACATTGATCCCAAAGAGACTCAATCATCTAACAAGAGACTAAACTCGAAGACAACTGTGATTCCACAAATTAATACATTTAAAGTTTGTTTTTCTCACTCTGCTACTCAGGCAGGTAGACCTTTGCAAGGGCGAGCAATGCGTTGTAGAAAATAAAGATGGCAGGTTCTTTGTAACTCATGGGGTGTTACATTATGTGACCCTGTCTACCGCTTTACCTTTTCTCCAGATGTCGCTATTATACTGTCAAAAAGTAAAAATAAACCACTACAAATGCTATCTGTAGGCAGATAATGTTGCTCCGATCTGTCCTTAAAATGAATGGGGGCAATGAATTGGAATGCTTGTTGGTGCTGAGGGTGGAGGGCAGGGGTGTGGCTGTGGGTAGGAGCTGGTACTGGGAATGGGGTAATTCCAGAGTCAGTGTAGTGGGGGTCCCAGACAGTGTCCAGGACTGTGTTAGAAGAAAATGGTCAAAGGGAGATTGGGTCACTTGCTGTTCTCCCAAGAGTCCACTACAGAAGAACTTCTGTCCTTTTCATGGAAATAAAGTGAATTTAAAAAGATAGGATGGCACTGACTTTCTTCAAATTTAAATTTTAATAGTCGATTAGCTATAATTTTTAAAATATTTTTATTCTGAAAACGAATTTTCCACAATAAAGCATTTAGTTCCAAAAGAAATGAACTCATTTATCTGGCTTTTCTACAAAGGACAATTGAAACATTTAAGGCAAGATTCACTTATTCATCTCCATTTTAGAATGGAAAGAAAGTATCAGACTTCAGGTACTGGTTAAGGTTAACAAAATACGGGAAAGCTCCTTTTTTTCTTTTTTTTTTCTGTTGGTAGTCTTCTGTGTAAAAGCTTTACATTACTATGGATATTTTATAGTAAGACACTTTTGTTTCTGACTTTCTTTATAACCCATTTTTAAATTTAAAGGCACACAATAAAGCTTTATGCGTTTATTAAAATATACACATTTTGGTAAATTTAGAATTTTCCCTTAGTATCTTGATAAATCAATATATTGTCAACACCACAGTCATTTGAAAATAAAACACACTCCATAACACATTGGCATATTATTTCTTTCTTGATGATACACTACCACACCCCATTGTACAGTGCACCAATGGGAATTAAAGACCACAAAACGAACAAACTTTAACAAATACAGCAATTTCATACCAAAAAAAAAAATAGCAGAGAAAGACACTAGAAATTACCATCTGCAAAAAGCAAATTGTACTTCTCAAGGACCCAACAAAAAGGAAACAAGTCAGTAAAATTTACAAGCTGTATTTATAACTTTGGATATGGATTAAACAGTAACGTTTCTTTTCCACAGTGAGAAAAGCTAGAATGTCGAGTCCTGTCGTTAGATGGTGTAACTACATGTAGGAGGACAGTATCTGCTCTCTTAAAACCTGCAGCCCCTCTATCAGCCCAGACAGTTGAGGTATTTATGCGCTATTGTAGCATTAACATAGCAAGTCTTTGCTTTGGGGAGTTGATTTCTGGTGTAGATTCTCGTCTTCAGGAGCATGAGTGAGTGAGACGCGTGAACTGGCAACTGCCAATACCCATCACGAGGAGATGTGCAAGAAGCACTCCCCTCACCTCGCTCTCTGAAGGAACACAAGTCCTTCAAAGTCTGAGCTTCCCGGGAAATTTACATGACCCACAATTCTCTTTAGCCAATGTCACCGGTGTCAGTGTTAGGAAAGCGGCATAGAAAATAAAGCACAGAGGGAGTCCCTGATGAAAAAATGCAGGCTGCCTCTGTTTCCTAATTCTTATACAAAGCCGTTTTCTCCCTGTATCGTACCAGAATGTACTAATAATGTTCTCCGGGGGTAAGAAATTACAGCTCCCTGCTTTCAGAAGACTTCAAGCCCAAAGCTGATTTTGTGAAAGTCCTCTATGAATTTCGTAATTCCATGCATGTAGAATACTGTTTAATGGTTTCTAACACTATTTTAGTTGATACTGCAGAATTATGTTCACTTTTGATGGGCTGCAAAACTTCCACTAATCCCTTTTGGGCTTTAAGTCCTAAAAGAAAAAAAGAACATCTTCTTAGATAATTTTGACAAAAGGCAGCTGCCTAGGTCTTTCAGAATGATGCGTGTGTTACTCAAGCCGAGCAGGAAGAGGAAAGCGTTTTAGAAAGCGGTAGCTCCTGAGGAGGAAAAGAAATTACAATAGCTTCTCCTCTGGAGTCTTAGAGAAAAAAATGGACACAGGACTAACAGTTATGTACATGGAAGGGGCTTTTTGCTCCCCATCACCATTTCAATTGAGAAATACAAAGTCCACTCACCGAACAACATGCGGGTTCCTGCTAACTGTGGGGGTCTGCGGTTTGGGATGCGGTTTCTGGCTTTGCCTGCGGTTTATTTACAAATATTGGCTCTTTCGCGGCCAGGCCATCAGTGGTTATCAGCTGGCGCCTCTCTCTCTTAGGGCCTCCAAAGGGCCCTGGAAGACAAACGGATCCTCGGTGTCAGGGAGATACAAGCATGCAGAAGAAACCGAGGCTCCATGAAAATTTTGGTTAGAAACACCCTCTTTGACTAGTCTTGTTCCACATGGCATAAACATGGGGTTGTCATGCAGCCCTAATGTGTGTTTTCTTCACTCCCCCTCCCCCTGCCAGCATCAGAAACTAAGGCCATCTCTGGATTGTTCGCTAGCCTGAAAGCTTACATCCAAGAGAGGGTCATTAACTCTGCCTGGATTCAGTGAGTTGGTCCCAGCCCTGGCTTTGGACATGCTCCCCAACTTCTGACTTCTCCACTCTGAGATGCAAAATTAGGTGAACCTGTGGCTGACCCTCCATGGGCTTCCACGGATATCTCAGTCCCCGGTAAAAGCTGGGGAGAGGGGACGCCATTTCTTCTAGTCTCATGAGCTGATTCTCAAACTCCTGTAACTTCTATTTATCATGCAGAGAAAAGGTATTCCCTTGTAGACTTCCAACAAATGTGATGTGAAGGAGGTCAAGTTTATTGGTCCTTTTCAGGAGAATAGGGGAAAGACATTTTTTTTGAAGGGGCTCGTGTTTTGTTTCCCAATAATTGCTGGGTTTATATCTACAGAAATGCATCGTTAAATTCAACATTTTTCCCCCTGTGTGTCTAACATCATGACCACGATGTAGACATTTGATTAGCTGTCAGTTTGTTACTAAGTAGTAGAATTGGTTTCTTCACCCAATTCTACCATCTGATTCCTTTTACCAGTTCAAAGTGGCCTTGCACTCAAGCTGAGTAAAAGCTGGAGCTGAGGTTTTACTTTTTTAGATTAGTTAGATAGAAAAAATTGTTAAGTTTGGTTGTTTAAAATTACTGTTGAAAACTTTAAAATGGTTGTGAATAACTTTGTGTTGTCTGTCTACATGTTAAATGACTATGCTTCTAGGTTAATGATGAAATCAGACAGGATTCAAAAGAAGAATCAATCATACATTGCTTTAATTTGGGTTTTTTTTTCCCTTTAACATATTAAATCAATTTGAAATGTGTATGTGATCTGTTAGCTCCATACACAGGTAGATGAAGCCACCGACCCAGCTTCTTAAAGCCCAGCCCTCCCTGATTCATAGGTTCATAATTTCCCCGGTGCCTCCCCACCCAAGGAGAGCCAGCCAGCTTAGTTCACTGTTTAAGTCTATTTGTGAATAAGCCCTCACCACCTTCTCAGCATTATTTCGTACTGTTGCATAGATCAATCATGCATACATCGTAAGCTCCTGTTAGACTAGCTTCTTGCTTTCCCTTGTAGGAGGCACAGTACACATTATTAGTCAGAGATAGCTGTCAGCCCCTCTCCTCCCTACTCATGCTGATTCTCCACTTGGCAAGCCTTTTCCCCATTTCTCCCTGGGGGAAATATTCTGCCCATTCCACAGGGCTCAACACAAAGACTGCATTCTCTATCATTTTTCCCAATGGAAGGCGGCCTTTTCCGTATTTGAACTCTCGTTGCACCTTGTAAGTCCCTCATCTCACATGTCACCTTCACTATGGTTTTTATTTATATATCTTATATATCCTATTTCCCCCATGTCTTAGGTCATAGCACAGATAAGGACTCCACAAAAAATTCTTGAATAAATAATATTTCATTTTCCTTTCACCCATCTATTCAGCCATCCATCTGATTATTAGGTATTTATTGAACATCCATTCTATGCCAGGCACATGTAGCTGGTAAAATCTAAGTCTGAAGCTTGTACGTGGGTTTCAATGATCTATGCTATTCTCTGCCCTCATGGGGAAAGATTTGTTCTTATCATGCAGGAGTAGTTCTTCATGTCATTACCAACGATTTCATTATTTTTCAAGTTGCCCCCTCATCGGCAAATTTAGCAATGCATATCAAGATTTTGCATTTGTGCACTAAACACACTTCTAGCTTCGTCTTATCCTTTCTATTTCTGTTTTTATTTACCCAAGCTCCTCACTTATTTTTTTGCATTGTATGTATTTCAATAGCCACCTTGAAATCCTTCTGAAAGGAAGCAGAGTACCAATAAATAGAATACAATTACAAAAAAAAATCAAGTAATTGGTTCCACACTACTAATTGACACAATGAAACCTCCCTGGAAAAGCTCTTGCAGGAGAGAAGAATTCAATAAGATGTAGGTCTTTCTTGGACTCCATTCAAGAAGGCTAAGTTTCTATGGTAATTATAAGATGATCTTACTTTTAATGCGATTCCACTAACGTGGTCTTGAGAAACTTGCTAGGAAACGCTAATATAATCATTCTAGTAATTGATGGTATTTGAAACTGCATTGTGAAATCTGGGACCGTTTCACAGAGGCTGGGAAACATGAACAAAAACATGTCAATTTACCTTAAAAATCTTTTTTCTATCTTACTAATTTTTTTTTTTTTAAAACCAAGATTGTTAGGGAGATGACTAACTGTAGAGAAATAAAGAGACCAAGATTATAAAAAGAAGGAGATACTACTTGGGAGAAATGTCTCCAGAACCAGAGCGGTTCATAGGATCTTCACAAAATCAATACCAACGGTGTTTACTCTGCGTTCTCTCTCCTCATGCTACAGAAATTTCATACATCCGCCACCAAACTATCGTTACCAACCCTCACTGCTAAAAGGGAGCTCTTTCACCCACGTTAAGATTTTGTTATTTTACACTCATATTTCTTTTTGGACATTTTTAATGAATATAGCCCCACCCCATCTATCTGGATATTTCAGGTCTCACACGTTGTATTTAGTTTAGGCAGATTTGTTGAGTCTCGAAACTAGTTCAAAACTTTGTATTCACAAAAAATTACTGATAATTAGTCCACAGTTCATCCCCAAGGATATATTTCACAGACCAGGCACTGTATCTTTAGGGTTAAATTTAGGGAAGAGAAAACACGGCATTGCCATGCATTACATTAAAATGACAAAATTACCCCAGGAAACCAGAATTCTAAACAATTAATACAGAGGAATGGAAAAGAAGTTCTAGAAAATAGGAGTTGCTTGAATTTACTGGCATTCATTGGCCCTGGGTGAGATATGCAATTTACCTAAAATCATGTTTAAAAAAAAAAACTATCTTCAATTAACCTTTTATTTTATTCTATATTAAAGCCCAGAGCATCAACCAGGAAGACTTGTCAGGCTTGGTGGTTTTATCTGCATTTGTCAGGGGCCAGTGCTGCTCATTCCCTGCCCTGGGAGCTCCCAAGGGCGTAATGTTACACTTCGTTCTATTCCCATTGCTTAGCACTTGGTACAGTCTCAGTGTTCACTGAGTGAAAAAATGGACTTTTGCCTCTTCTCTGCAATCCTAAGGCATGCCAAGATGGTACGAACCTCAACCTTTTAACAAAGGATAGCTTTACATTAGTTGATGTATTTTGGAAAACTTTTGGCATAATGCTAGATCTGGGAGAGAGAGGGCGAGAAATTTGCTATTTTGCCCCCCTTTCAGGAAGCCCCACAAAGACTGTAGCTTGATCGAAACTGTGCCTTCACGTTCACACATGCACATCTCAGGGCAGCCGAGGGAATCCTGGGGACCCAAGAGTAAAACTGATAGACCATGTGTTTTTTCCTGCCGCACATTCTCTCCTCTAGGTTATTTCTGAGAAAATTCCTTTAAGAGTCCCCATTAGGGCCTGATGTAGACCTTACCAGGTAGGTATCTCTCTGGGCTTCAGTAAACCTGCTCTGGGAAATAACAGACAAAATATGTATCTAAAAGCGAGCTACTCGGGAGGAGTAAGGTTCAGAAGTGAAATGTGATCTCTAGGAATGCCGTTACCTAAGTAGCTGAGCTTCAACAGTTTTGTTTTCAGAGGGGCCCCCACCGCTCAAGTGGTGGCAAATCTCAACAAACAACACAATTTGTAATTTTGGAAATCTGAAATAGAATTTGCAATGTGATCTCAGTGGCTGGGTCATGTCTCCTTGTAAAGATTTTTATCTGATTAGAAAACAAGCGGCCTCCTTCTTCAAGGCATATTAACGCCATGAAATCATGCTCCAACTATGCCCCCTTTCATTATATTAGCAGGAGCTTAGAGGCTGGTCGAAGAAAAGGTACGACCGAGAGTTAATTTCTGCCAACGCCCTTCTGGCCTTCACGGCAAGAGATGGCTAATTTTTTTTTTTCTGGGCATTGAAGTAGCAATAAGCAAGACTGCTTTATGGTAACTCTGAAACCTCTGGGGAAATGGTCTGAGAGTCCCTAACCTTTGCTGGATCCTAAAGTTAGAGTTTGGAGACTGTGAGAACCTTGGTGAATAAGAAGAAGCATGCGTCTTCTCCATGAATTCGTTTTTGTGAGATTTCAGGACCCAGTGTTGCTTGCTGAGGAAGTGCCAGTGTCCACCTGCACACATCCTCGGGGAGCAGCTCTCAGCAGGGCGTGCTCGGAGGATCTTCGCCCGGGTGATCCCGGTGGTGGAAATGCTGCCTGGTGCCCACACCCACCTGCTTTGGCGCATCTCCAGGAGGAGCTGTGGCCTCAGTGTGGCTCAAGAAGTGAGGCCCCTTGCCTCCGTAAGAAGCAAATGATTCAACCAGCAAAGCAAAGGCCTAGGAAACATTTGCTGCCATCAGCTCTGATGGTTGCACCTACGATAGAATTTCTTGCAGCCTCTGGTTTATTTATTTATTTATTTTTTTTACAAGGGGATCAGTGATGAAACCCAGGTGAAACCCTTCGACAGAACTATCCTGAAGAACAAAAGTAGCAAATGACAGGCTATGACTGGGGACTGACTCTGGGGGAAGGCTGGACTTTTGAAATGAGAGCCAAAAATGTTTTCACCCTCTAGCCCACAGGTTAGGTTACTGAAAAGAAATCGCCACCGTTTCTACACATTTCTTGTGTGTTTACTCCTACTCAGGAGAGTAATCTAACTCATCATTTGCGATCAGGGCCTCTGAGTTCTGTCTGTGTTTGCTTTTGCTCTTCGCTTTGCTACTTGTCCGGGTGTTGGCCTTAGCATCTGACATCTGCTGGTAATAGAAGCCTTTGTCCTCGGTGGGCCCGCCCCAGTTCTCCTGGCTCTCGCCTTCCGTGGCGTAGGAGAAACCCTCCTCCACCGAGAAAGGGTCATCCACGTCGTAGCGCTGGTATGTGCTTTGGTGCAGGGCTTCTTCTCGAGCGCTGATTTCCAGGGTGCTGTTCCAGATGCCGTACCCGAAATAAATGAGCATACCTGCAGCGGTGGGGGGGAAAGGCACAGGCGAATAAGCAGTTGCTCTGGGATCCATGGGACTAGCCGGGAGATACTCAATGGTGAAAGCAGGGCTGGCGGTAGATATGTTTTCTTTGGTCTACATCGTGTGCGGAAAAGACTCGAATTAGATGTCATTTAAAAATTGGGATATCTGGGGCGCCTGGGTGGCTCAGTTGGTTAAGTGACTGCCTTCAGCTCAGGTCATGATCCTGGGCTTTCAGGATCGAGTCCCATGTCTGGCTCCCTGCTCAGCAGGGAACCTGCTTCTCCCTCTGACCCTAATTCTCTTGTGCTCTCTCGCTCGCTTGCTCACTTTCTCTCTCTCAAATAAATAAATAAAATCTTTAAAAAAATTTGGGATATCTTGCATTAAGCAACCCATATTTACAGCTTCCCCTAAAAACGTCAGGTCTCACGACACTACTCCCACATTCCTATATGGCAGTTTTGGCTGGAGGTGAGCCCTGGCTGCCTCTTTAGGTAGAATATGGGCTCTCTAGTCACCTCTATCCCCACCTCCCTGTTCACTACACTCCTGTAGGTGCCAACCAGGAATTTGCATTTTCCGCCCTGGCTTAAATATCTGCGGATCACCCACAGTGGGTCCCCAACCTTCTTGCAGCATTTTATTATCCCACACCCCCAATTAGGGATGCCATCTTTTATTTCACCACTGAGCAATGCGTATATATTGCCCTATTGTTTACTTTGCCATTTTTCACTCACCGAAGGAGTATTATATTACTGCTACTCAGAGCTGTTCACTTTCTTCTGTGGGCTCTCAGAGTGTCTGGTGCCTGCCGCTGTTACGGCCCTTAGAACGTTTACTGTGTGATTATCTGCACAGGGTGGTTCTATTTTATTTTTTTAAATTTTTATTTATTTATTTATTTTAAAAAAAGGTTTTATTTATTTGACAGAGAGAGACATAGCGAGAGAGGGAACACAAGCAGGGGGAGTGGGAGAGGGAGAAGCAGGCTTCCCGCTGAGCAGGGAGCCTGATGCGGGGCTCGATCCCAGGACCCTGGGATCATGACCTGAGCCGAAGGCAGACGCTTAACGACTGAGCCACCCAGGCGCCCCAGGGTGGTTCTATTTTAGAGACTGCAGAAAACTGGCACTTAATGTTTGTTGAACGAATGAATGAGAACTCTGATGAGCATGAAATTTCCAGCGCAACCTCCTTAGTTGATGTCATTCCAAGCAAAGGGAAGAAACTTGTTTCCTAGTTAATATGGAGCATTAACAAGGGCTAATGTTTCATTTCTATTATAATTTTTTTGAAATTACATATAGAAATAGTTTGAGGGGCCTTGGGTTGTGCAGTCGGTTAAGCATCCAACTCTTGGTTTCGGCTCAGGCTGTGATCTCAAGGTCTGCTCAGCACGGAGTTGGCTTGGGATTCTCTCTCCCTCTGTCCCCTTGTTCATGCTCTTTCTCTCTCTCTCAAAATAAATAAATAAATATTAAAAAATAGTTTGAGAACCCCCATTTTCTATCTTGAAAAGCTCATGAAGGCTCAGTGTTTGGAATAGCTGAGAACCATTGCCTTGGGGGGTCATAGGGCACGGTGATTAAGAGTGTGAACCCTGGGTTCAAATCCTGCTTCCATCACTATTAGCCATGTAACCCTGCACCAGTTATTTAGCTTCTTTGTGCCTCAGTTTTCTCTTCATGATAGTCACTGTACCTATAACATGGGGTTGCCATTAAGATGAAATGAGATAAGCAGTGGCTTTCAACCCTGGCTTCAGCTGGAAGGTCTCTTGGGGAGTTTCTGAACCGCCCTTAAACCCAAGCCCCACCCCTAGAGATTCTGATTTAATTGGTCTGCAGTGTGATCGAAGCATAAGTATGTTTTAAAGCTTCACAGGTGAGTCCAATGGTCAGCCAAGACCGGGAATCCCTTAGATCAGGAGCATTAAGCTCCTGAGCACGTACTCCATTGCCAACACCAGCCATATTAGGGCTTGGCCACCAGATGCCACTCAGTTATGCAACCCCCTTCCAGAGCCCAGACACCCCTCTTCTGAGTGGCACTAGTCCATTTGACTTTGCTAACCCTGCAGGCATCTGCACAGCTGTTTGCTTAGAACCACAAGGTCAAGTTCTGTTTTCCTCTTTGGTGCTTGAGAAATCCTGCTCCTTTTGAATTTGAAGTGGGTCTTTTTTAAACTTGGATTTCTCCCTCTTTGTTTTAAATGACTTTCTCCTCACCCCCTGCCCAATCCCCCAGTGAAATCAACTTGCCAGGAGCCAAAGTAAGCAGAGATTTATAGTCCTAATTGGTAATAAATCCTGGAGTTAATCATTTGCAGATGTAGCTACTCTCAAATAGCGACTTCAGTTTTCTGAACACAGATCTTCACTCTTTCTTGTTGGGGGTGGGGGTGAGGGGGAGTAGCCATGGGGGGATGGTTATTACCCTTGTGTAGGACAAGGCACCAAGTTAAGGCCCCTTCCAAAACGGCCAGCATGCTACTTCTTGGAGAATGCCTCCGTTGGAAGCATGTTTGAGACCTGAGAATAAATTTCAGGAGACCAGGTGGGATCAACAGGCACGCAGCTCTTTTTGCCCATTTTTGCTTTTTTGCTATCTTTTCTTAGACATTGAGGCAGGTGTCAAATCTTGCCTCCTATTCCTGCTTGGTCTCTATTATTATCAATTCTTTCCATCTGATCCCCTTCTCAGACCCTATTTAAAAATGAGTTATTTCCCTACTGAACTTAATACCATTTCTTTTCCTTTTCCCTTTGCTCCTAAGCTCTATGTTCTGCCATCACACCGCTCATCATTCAAGCACTGGTTTGACATCCGTTCTGACAGACCTTCCCCTGCCCCCACCCGGTGTGGTGGCGTCAGGTAGACTGATTTATGGACATTCTCTAAGAGCCTCATAGAATCCAAATATTTAGAGCTGGAAAGAGTCTATAGATCTGTTTGAGTACCTTCATTTTACAAAAAAAGAAACAGATTGGGAAATGGGCCGAGGGCAGAAACAGCATTCCATATGGATAGAGAGAGGACTCTTGTATGCCCAGTCCTTCACAGCTGCCCCCCGCAGGCTGGTTTAGAGACTATGCTTATCACAGTATGTATTGAGTAAGAGGTTATTTGTTCTTTGGGAATGACTGTGTCTGAAGGAACATGTGTGCGCATGAATGCATTGATTACGATTACTTTGAGAAAGCAACCCATGGAAATCTGCCATGTAAATATTTATGGGCCTTTTAATATTTGCTCTGAGCCCCTTATCATTTCAAAGGTGTGTTATTTTGTCTTCAAAAATATATTTCGGGGTGCCTGGATGGCGCAGTCTGTTGAGCGTCCGACTCTTGGTTTCGGCTCAGGTCATGATCTCGGGGTCGTAGGATGGAGCCCCACGTTGGGCTCCATGTTCAGCCCAGATCCGCTTAAACTCTCTCTCCCTCTGCCCCTCCCCACCATGCTCTCTCTCTCTCTCAAATAAATAAATTTAAAAATATATATATTTCGAATATAAGTGCTCTGAACCAAGAAGTGACTGTGTGCATGCAGCCTAATGGAATAAACGGTCAGCCCAGGCAAAGGTCTGGCGTTCTGTCTGACCCTTCTTGCTGGCCCTTGAGTAAGTTCAAGGAGAGTGGTGTAAGGCACCAAGGATTGGAGAAAAGGAAAAAAAGAGGGGGACAAAGAAACAGAGGGGATCAAATGAAGTGAGGGAGGGAGGGGAGAAGGGAGGTAGAGAGAGCAGAGAAGCATGTAGTACCATCTGTCACACATAAACAAAGGCTTTGTGTCGGGGAGTAAACAGAGCTGCTAAAAGCCTCCTGTGTAGGAGCAGGGTGTTTTTTGTTTCTGCTCCTTTTTTTCAGCTGGCTTAGAAAACTAAGCATGAGGTAGTTTCTGAAAAATCTGTGGGGATTCTGGGAATTCTGAATCATCTAAACGGAACTTCACACAACACTTTTGGGTGCTGAGGTCCTAATGATGCATTATTTATGTTGTACCTTTTTCCCAAGGAGTTCAAAATGTTATACATGTGATTGTTTAGATTCCTCGTAGCCTGTTTGGGAATGTGTGTGTGAGAGTGTGCGCGTGTGTGTGAGAGCGCGCGCGTGAGAGGGCGCGCGTGTGTGCGAGAGTGCGCGCGCGTGTGTGTGGAGGGCCAGGGAGTGGGAAGGTTAGGATTACGTGTATCTCACAGACAGGGAACTGGGGCACAGGACAAAATAAGAGATTTTCTACAGCAACACGGTTAGTGGTGGGACTGTGAATCCTTCAGGGGCTCTCCATGTCCTGATCCAGGGTGTATCTCCCCTACCAGGGGTGGCCAGGGGGTATAGACCGATAGAAAACAAATTTGCTTAGCTTTTTAGTTTGAAGAATTCTGAACATATACCAAAGCAGAGAGAATAGTATAAAGCACCCCGTATACTCATCACTAGCTCCCTCCTGACACCCACCCTCCTGAGCCCTTCTCTTTAGATTATTTTGAAACAAATCCCTTCCATCCTATGCTTCATCTGTAAATAATTATGTATCTTTCAAATAGACTTAAAAAAACTTAACTTAGTATCATTATCACATCTAAAAAATGATAATAATTCCTTAATATCATCTGATATCCAGAAGTATTAAAATTGCCCTGAATGATTAAGCATGTGGGGAAAAACTCTACACCTTATGAGACTATAGACTCACTCCAATGATGCTATTACTGCTTGATATAGTTTTGGGGCGCTGTTATTTGTCACTGGGACTGGCATCGTATTCTTTTGTAAACCCTTACAGATGGCAAAGTTTTATCTTTTGAGAGAGGATTTGCTTTCAGCATAAGCCAGAAGTCATTTGGAACCAAGCCTCAACAATGAGATGGCTAATTGATATTTGCATATGTAATCCTGCTGTTCCTTAAAAACTTAGATCCATTGCATTGTAGTTATACATCTTCAAGCTGTAATACATGAAAGGCAGGTGTGGTGTTAAAAATCAGAAGGGAATTAGCTTTTGTGTTGCAGCAGGGCCTCGGAGACCCTCCTGCTGGGCTGGAGTTATTTTATTTTATTTTTTTTTGAGTTGTTGGATCTTAGGGAGAGGAGACACTCAGGGCAGCACCTAGTTAGCAGTAGGCACAGAAGTGTTTCAGTATTTTATTTTATTTATTTATTTATTTATTTTTAAAGATTTTATTTATTTATCTGAGAGAGAATGGGAGACAGAGAGCATGAGAGGGGGAGGATCAGAGGGAGAAGCAGACTCCCCGCTGAGCAGGGAGCCCGATGTGGGACAAGTGTTTCAGTATTTTAAAAACAGACATGGCTGTACCCGGGCACACGGGCTGAATGCCAGCCCTGCTCAAAGGTAATGGCAATGAGTCCTGAGAAGGGCTGTTTGCAGCGAAGGGAAATATTTGAAAGGAGGCATCGGCTTTTCTTCCAGACAGAAATTCCCTGATGGAGAATGTGCCCAAGAGAGGTTCAGGCTAGAAAAGATGAAGAATCATGCCTTTGGCGATTTAATGGGCTTTCTTTATGTAGAAGAACACTTTGTGATCGTAAAACCCTTTGTAAAAAAGTACTTTCTCGTCCATCATCCCGGAGAGGTTAAAACCTGTTTAATAAATCAGTGGTTGAAATGGTGCTGGAACTCACATCTCTTGAGTCTAAACTGATGGCTGTTCCCAGCCCACCCAGGCGTCTCCAGGGAAGGTTTAGAAATGCCAGGCTTGCTTTCAGATGCTGGGACACCTGAGCATCAGTGGGCAATACACCCATTTACTCTCCTTGTGTGGATCCATCTGTGCAAATTAAGTAAATGACCCCAAACCTACCAAGTAGAGGGTTGCGGGGGGTGTCTCTGGATCATATGGGGGGAAAGTGAACAAAAACTCAACTCTGTAAAGAGCCCGGGTGACCTGGAGATAGACAGTAACTGCAAGTTTCTAACCCCACTGGCCCCAACTCTGGCTGAGGAGAAGCTGCCAGATCTCTAGAGTCCCATGGGGGCTTCCTGTCCTCTGTAGGCAGTCACAGGCTCAGGGCCAGAGGAGGTGGGCTGACCTCAGGCTGGGTGGAGCTACCTCTTCCTGGGGCTCACTTTCCAGCAGGAAGCCCTGCCCTCTTCAGATAACTGAGGCACTTTGTTATGCCCAGAGGCTTTTTTATTTTTACTACCCTGGGATCAGCTTTCCAAAACAGACATTTGCCAATGCAGAAAGGAAGACTGGATGGTCATGAGAGGGTGTCCTCCCCACCCACTGCAATCCCTACCAACTCCCACTTTGCTGGTTAGTTTTTAACATACCTTCACAAGCCCTGTTGATTATAATAACAATAAGGTTTGTTTAATATGGTGTGGCCAGGAAGAGCGGTCTCCGATTGAACTGAATGGGGGGGGGGGGGTTGGGGAGTGGTGGAGAGTCTCTCCCTGGCTCTGCCACTGGTCAAATATAAAGTCACATTACTTTATGCCTCAGTTCCCATCTGCAAAATGGAACTGGGGACCCTTATTTTATTGGAGGGGTATAATGGCCAGGAGACAGAATGCAATCTTGTAAAGGAATATTAAAAAAAATCCAATAATCCAAGCCAGCAATTCTACTTCTAACTCCACAGAAACCCCAGGGAAATGTGTCCATGTGTCCACCAAAAACCATGTACAAGAATGTTCACAGCAGCCATATTTGTAACAGCCCCAGACTAGACGCCAGCTAAATGTCCATGGGCATATTATTATTATTATATTATAATATTATATTATATTATTATTATATTATTATATTATTATCACGGTGGAAGGCTAGCCGGGCAAGGAGAATGAACAACCTAAAACCACAAGCAACAGCATGGATGAATCTTACAAATGTAATGTTGAGGGAAAGATGCCCAGTGCTCACTCCGTCAGGGCTCTGTGTTCCAGGCACCCTGCACACGCCTGCTCCAGGGCCTTTGTCTCTGCCACGGCCCCCTCTCCCTTCATTCTTTTGTCTCAAAGGAGAGCCGACACTGCAGCTGCCGCTGGGCGTAGAACCTTGGCATCTCCCAGCCCTCTTCCCCATGCTCAGCCCCAGACCCAGCACGCAGCCTTGACTGTAGCGGGATCCCCTCCACACTCTCTCTTGGAATTGCCCTGGCCCTGTTGCCATCCTCATCCTGGCCTTCATGACTTTTTTTTTTTTGCCCATTTGAGCGTGATTTATTTGATGAAATTGCCAATTGTTTTCTCTTCTGCCTACAAGGAAAATTTCAAGCTTATTATGGGACATATCCTCAGGAGTTGATTTATCTTGACACCATCTCTGTCCCCAATTCACAACTCTCTTCCTTCCCTCCTCTTCCCTTCATGACAATGGCTGCTTTGAGTCCATTTCCAAAAGGACTTCTGAATGATAGGGCAGGTAAAGACCATAGGTGTGTCTTCTCTTTGGAAATTATGTCTTAGTACAGGATTTACGAAGTTCATTGCCAAATCACTGTCTGTTCTCTAAATCTATAGACAAGAATTTGCTTTCTCAGAGGGGCTGAAAAAATTCCAGGTGAGAACATGGCAGCCCTTGGGGTGAGGGAGCCCAGGAGCTGGTCTACCAGATGATTACTTTCTAATAAAGTCCCACAGGGAACAGTAGACGCTGGAAAGTGCCACTGAGTAGTGTCATCATTGGTCACTGCTAGTTTCAGACTCCCTGAGACTGCCCAACCCCTTGAGGTGTTCTTTTACAAAACCACATCAGCTAAGAGGAAAGGAAAACTCAGGCTTCTCTGTGCTCATTTTGTTGGGATTATCAAACATTTGCTATGTGTGTTATTTCTCTTGTCTGAAGGAAAAGAAACAAGCGCTGAGTAATCTTATTGGGACTTGTGCCTTATTTTACTCTATGAGTCGTGCTCATCTGAAGGTCAAAAGCTTAGCAAAACATTGTTAGAAAAATGCTGTAATTAAGATTCATTTAGAGAAGGCTGGTTAGAAAAAATGTGCCCAAGAAGATTATCAAGTTATGACTCAGCTTAACCATGTAAATCTTTTTAAAAAGTAGCTGATGTTTCATAAGAAGTTCCATTTAAAAATATCTCTACTGTTCTCTCCAGGAAAGTTATACTATGAATAGAGAAATTAGGAAGAAAAATCTGACATTTTGGAGACTCAGAAGTTTAGAGGTGGGATCTTTGTTCTATGAGAACATTGAAAATTTTATAAGCCAATTTGGGGTTGTGGGATAGATATATCTTATATGGGCAAAAATTTGTTTTTGGAAAACGGAGTTTTTGTAATTAAATTATCTACCTGGCTTACTAATTTCTTATTTTTCTCTCTAGGTCTGTGGTTCTCACATTTGAGCATGCATCAGAATAATCCGTAGGGTTTGTTAAAACCTAAATTGCTCTCAGAGATTCTGACTTGGTGGGTCTGGGGTGGGGTTCAAAATTGCATTTCTAACTAGTTCCCATGTAATATTGATGCTGCTGGTCTGGGACCACACTTTGAGAACCACGGTTCTAGATCATTGTAAACCCGACCACTCATTAAAATTACCTGGGGAGCTTTGAAAAATACCCAGTACTTGGCCACATCAGACTCATTTAATCAGAAAATCTCTGAGGGGGGATCCTGGGCATAGAATATTTCAGAAGCTGTCAGGTGATTCTGCTGTGTAGTCAAGATAGAGAATTTCTGTTCTAGGCAAAGCTTACTCATGTACCGGTCTTCAAAGACCATGATGCTAAAGCAGGTAGCGGCTAGCAGCTGGGTGCTTGTGGAGCAAGCTCCTGTGCCCTCTGTCTGGCCAGCCCCAGGCTGCAGGGTGACATCCTCCCATGTCAGGGAGTATCCGTTTCTGGAACGAGTTTGAAGTTTATGCTATCACCAAGATTACAAAAGGTTCTCTGGGAGTTTTCTTCTGCCTGATAACTGGGAGGGCAGCCTGAGTCAGAACAGGTTCATGCTGTACTTTGGCATGTGATAGCTAGTCTGGGGAATAATGAGTCATTTTAGATTTTAAAAAGAAAGGCAGGAGAGAAAGAATTCATATTACTTTCCCCAATATTTTCTTTTTAAATTTTAATTAATTAATTAATTTTGGCGGGGAGGGGCAGAGGGCGAGGGAGAGAATCCCAAGCAGGTTCCATGCCCAGCATGGAGCCTGGCGCTGGGCTTGACCTCACAACCCTGAGATCATGACCTCAGCTGAAATCAAGAGTCAGATGCTTAACCAACTGAGCCACCCAGGCGCCCTTTTTCTTATTTAAGCCCCAAAGGGCAACCAGATCAAGACTAGTAGAATTATTTGCATTTTTACAGATGAGTAAACTGAAATGCAAAGGAGGTAATTGAACTTCCCAAGGTCACAAGACCCAGGGGTGGCAGAGCTGTGATTTGAACCTGGGCTGTTTGACTCCAAAGGCAAGGATCCCCGCCACCTTACTGGTTTTGTAAAATGCCTCTGGTGCTCCAGAAACCACAGATGTGATGCAGAACTGGTGGTGTAATTTGTGGGCCCCAGTGCAAAATGAAACTGTAGAGCCTCTTGTTAAAAAGTCGTTAAGAAAAAAAAAGTTGTTAAGAATTCAAGGAAGCAGCAGCAGAGCATTAGACCAAATGTGGGGCCCTGTGTGAGTGCAGAGGTTCTGCACCGTGGAGCCTGCCCTGATGTCAGGCATTGATCTGCACAAACTACAGATAGCAAACATTCTGATCCAATGAGAAGGATGCTCAGGGACAGCGTGGTGGGGAGGTACCAGCAGCAGAGCTGAGCGTGGAGACACTGGGTTTTAATAATAGCCTTGTGAAGAGCTTGCCATTATTCCTGTTGACCTAGAGCATGTTATTGAACCTTTCGGAAGCTCAGTTTTGTCATCTGTAAAACTGAGAGAGGGAGAAGTGGGGAGGGGTAGACGATGTCGGTATTTCTCCGACTTCCATTATTTCTATACCACGTATAGTGGCTATGGTCACGATCCCTGGACCCACACTACTTGACTTCTAATTTTGGCTCTACCAAATTCTAGCTACAAGATCTCAGTCAAGTGCCTCAGCTTCCTCAGCTGTAAAATGAAGGTCATTGTGAGGGTTACATACGTTAATGTGAGGAAAGCACTTGCATAATGGCTAGTATGTGCTAGAACTATATTAAGTGTTAGTTATTTCTATGAATCATGGCACCAGTACTAGGACTGATGTTTTTTCTTTTAATTTGACTCACTTTTTAAATTTCAAAATAATCACCAGATTCATGTGAGTATATATATTTTTTCTAGTATGTGTGAAAATGTATAATAACTATACAATATTTTTAAAAGCTCAAAAAAATTCATTCCTAGACTCTCTAAAATCAGCCCAAATACTACCGATGGAAAGGTCACCACTCTGTGGGGAACATTGTACTGGATATTGAAGGTCCCTTCCAGCTTTACTACTCTAGGAATGAATGAATGAATGCCTGTGTCTTTGCATCTATGCCTTCAGTCATTTGACAAATATGTGACTGAAATATTTCTCCCTTCTTCAGTCGAATCTTTCCATTGGTTAGCTACATGTTCCAGGGGAAACATGTTTAAATGGAGAAGAGAGATTGTGAATAAATCAGGTAAGTAGTTAAAACCTTGATGAGTTACTGGGGTTCTCTCAAGAACTCCCCCAAAAGTCTAACAAAGGATGACACCTAGAGTTGTGAAAAATTGGGACGGGATGCTTATAAGATGACACAGGCTAACCTTCAGCGGTGAGGAATCTGCTGGAAGACCCTGGCCCTTTCATTTGAGCACTATTTTTTTTTTTTAAATATTTTATTTATTTATTCATGAGAGAGAGAGAGAGAGGCAGAGGGAGAAACAGACTCCCTACAGAGCAGGGCGCCCCATGTGGGGTCCCATCCCAGGACCCTGGGATCATGATCTGAGCCGAAGGCAGACGCTTAACTGACTGAGCCACCCACGCGCCCTTGAGCACTGTTTTTCCCCTACTTCCCTCTATGTAAATCTTATCTTATAGGCTTACAATTTAAATTCCACCTCCTCATGCTCCTTTCCAGCTACTCCTTTTTTCTCATCTGAACAGTAGTCAGAGAGAAGTGTTTATTAAGCACGAGTTATGTTCCAGGCACAGAGGATGCTGTGTTGAATGCCCATATTCCTGACCTCAAGGAGTGGATGGGACTTCGGGGCTACCAATTTGTATAGGGACCATCAAGATAGTGACTGAAGAACTTTAAAATTAGGCTTCACTTAAACCTCCCTCTCAAGTGATCATGAGCACCAATCCCCAGCCATCTCATGAACATCAGTGCTTGTTGGGTGTGAGAAACATATAATAATACAAATCAATCACAAAGGAAAATTAAAAATCTTGGGAAAGGTGCAAGACTTTTTGAAGGCAATGAACGTGAACTTAGAGAGAGCATCTCTGATTTACACCCAAAGCTGTGGACAGTTGAGGAGCTGGCAGAGTTATTTCAGTTATCAACAGAAGAAAAGGAAATCAGTAAGAATGATGGCGTGATGGGTGCTTCCCAAGAGAATGATTGGAATATCGAAGGATGAAGAAAGAATCTTGGGAAAAAATGAAAAAGTCTTTAATATTTATAAAAGTCAATATGAAGTGGGGATATTAAATGGTATAATTTAGTCAGAAAAATTATGCCAAAAAACCCACACTTAATTTATACTTTGCTGATTAAAAAAATTAGGGCATGATTGGTATTTTAATTTAATTTTGTCAAATGTAAGAAAAATCCTTTTTTCCGTAACTTTTAGTTTCATAATTTTTAGTTTCTAAGATAGAATTCCAGTTGAACTTTTCCACTCTCACTTTTACTGTGCTATTTTTGTCCCTTTATTATGTGGATTCATTTGAAGTGGATTTTTCATGGAATTAATTATCCATAAAAAGAATGTCCAGTAATAGTATTCAATGAAGTGATGGATTGATCAGCATCATTCTTCAGAACCAACGACCAAGACCATAACAGGCAAAAAGGGCACAACTGGCTTTATGGACTCTAATGCAGAAAGCAAGGGTCCATAAAACCAGCTAGATTCCTCTTGCAATGGAGATGCCTAGTCCAGCTAGGAGGTAATTTTGGGATAAGCCTGTTCAAGGCCTTGAGAGGGAACTCTCAAGGCTCCAAAGGAAGTTGCTTACCCACAAAGCACCAGACTGCAAACCGGATCCATGTGATGGTGGAGAGCTTTAGCATGAGATAAATGTTCACCAGCATGGCAAAGGCAGGCACGAAGGGGAGGCAGGGGGCCATATAGGGCAGCTTTTTGGGGTTCTCTGGCTGCTGCAGGATCACGAACACCAGGGCGCTGATCAGCAGCACCATCAGAACAACCAGAAGGATGGCCCACCAGCTCTGCTCTGAGATGTAGTCGGAACCAAAGATGATGAAGGAGCAGAAGATGAACATGAGGATGAAGAGCAGGAGCACGCAGATGGTCACCGTGTGCCCTGTAGCTGCTGTGGGCCGGTCCATTTTGCCTGGAAGGCCCAGCCGGATCCTCATGGTGTAGTAACGGGGCCCAATCAGCTTCTTTAACTTGATGAGATAAATGTTTTCAGATTCATCGGCTTCTATGCCTGTGGTCATGTCCACAGTGCCATAGTTGGGATGGTTCACGTTGTAGGTTGACTTGTCTGATTTGCCTATAAGCATCTCGTTGTCTCCCAGAGATGGTAGGTTTTTGGCGCCACATGTGTTGGTGGCTGGGCCAGAAAACTCTTCCCCTTCACTCACAGGAGAACAAACTTCCTTCTCACAGTCAGCCAGGATGCCCTCCTTCTTCTTTGTGTGCTCCTGGGACAAGAACTTGACAAAACCATCAATGTCACTCTCCGGTTGGTATCGAAGGAGCAAGACGCAGACAGAAACCAAGGTGTAGGCAAGGAGTGTGCCGATGGACATCATCTCTATTAGGTCTCTCAGGCTGACTAATAGCGAGAGGAGAGCTGCCAGGAACCCCGACACAATGCAGGCCACCACTGGTGTCTCTGTGTAGGAGCTCACATGAGCCAGGAACCTGGAGGGAGGGGCAAGCAGAAGCTTAGCAGTGAGCTACAGATGGTGACTGACTCTAACATGGTTTAACTCCTCTTTGTCCCGCTCCTCCAATTTACTGCTGGATTCACTGCTTTCAATACAGCTGCTATTCCTACCGCAGGATTTGGTTTCTGGAATATAATTTAAAAAGAATTTACTTTAATGCCTTGGTTTTGAGGCAGACTTCTTTATTAAAGTTCCTACTTCATTATGTGATGTGAAGGGTTGATTGGATTTGGGAAGTATGTCAGAAACCTGAATTGAATTGCAAGCTTTGCTGGGAAGAAGTGATGGGTGGAGAATTCATATACTTGCGTATATACCTGTGTTACCCAAAGTGTGGTCAATCCATGGATCAGCAGCATCAGTATCACCTTGGAGCTTATTAGAAATACATATTTTCAGGTTTCACCAGAGACTTACTATGTCAGAATCTCTGGGCATGGACCCTAGCAAATTATACTTCAGAAAAACTCCAGAGGATTCTGATTTATGCCAAAACTTGAGAAACACTGCTCTACAATGGAAGTGCAGGGGTTTAGTTGGCAAAATAGCACAATAATTCAGAACATGTGTTCATAGATGCAGGCTAAGTCCGGCCAATTACCAACTGGAGAAGACCAACAAAGGTGAATGAATGACAGGTGCTTCTTCAGCAGTTCCTGTGGACCTTAAATAGGTTCCTGCTCTCCACCTCACTCTCCTCCTAATCCTCCCTCTTTCCCGCTCTTCCATTTCTTCCTTCTTTTTTTTTTCTTTCTTTCTTTTTTTTTTAGAGAGAGAGAAAGAGAGAGCATATGCGGAGGTGGGGGCAGGGGCAGCAGGAGAGGGAGAGAGGGAGAATCTTAAGCAAATTCCATGCCCAGAGCCTGATGTGGGGCTCAATCCCACGACCCTGAGATCATGACCTGAGCTGAAATTGAGAGTCAGCCATTTAACTGACTGAGCCACCTAGGTCCCCTTCCCTTATTTTTGTGTTTTACACATGACTATCAGCTGTGCTTGGGTTTTTTTCCTCTTAGTTTTCTTTGACAGCAGAAAAATCTTTTGGATGTGTGAAGTGTCTCATCTCCATGATAATCAGCCTCTTCTCCAACTGTCTAGCTCCCAAACATGGCAGCTCTGACCTGGTGATGACTTTGAGGTTATGCGGAGGAAATGAAGCAGAAGATGACAGCTCATGGCAGAGAGAAAGTCCCTGAGGGGATCCCTCCGTACCCCTGAGAGCTCCTTGGGCTCTATGCTTTACTCCTTGCTTTGTGAACTTGAAGAATGCCTTTGCTGCAAGGCCCTCATATGGTGGGCACTGGGAACCAAGAGGTGGGCCACGTTCCCTTTGTGCCCATAGGCAGATTGACCACTTTATGGCCAATGTAGGGGGCTCAAAGTCCATACATTGGTGTGGTTAAAAATCTGGTCTTTGGAGTCAGACAGTCATGAGTACAAATCCTGGCCCCCCACTTAGCAGCTGGGGGATTGGGGCAAGTTTTTTCACCTGAGTATACTCATCTACTGTATTCATCTGCAGAACAGGGTTATTGTGACAACTAACTGGGATACTGTATACAAAGCACCCAGGATACACAAATGTTCAATAAATGGTAGCCATTGTTGCTACTGTTATTAGGCTCTGTTCAGATGGTCTTATCCTCCCTGCAATAGTAGCTTTGAATGTTTTCAGCTTCAGAGGGACTGTGGAGAGATGGGCAGTACCAGGCCTCAACGTGAGGGCAGGCCTAAGATGTTCCTGGGATGGGTCCTTGCTTCTGGAAGCCACCCAGCATGACAGTTGGACACCCACAATCTTTAGAAAGGAACACACAGTGCCGAACAGGATGGGTGGGGGCAGTTAGGGGAACATATCAGTTTGTGCTAGATTGGGGGACCTAGAGTCAAACTGAGGGACTATTTCAGGGCTTATATTACTTTCACTCAAACTCTTTGTCAGGATATATGACAAGTTCCATCGTCTATGTGACATACACTCACATCAAAATTATAGTCAGGCTGACATTCTCCCTGGGCAGGCACGGCAGAATAGAATACATTTCATGGAGCATAGCCCTTACCTGAAAAGGAGCCCATCACCAGCCATGGCATAAATGACCCTTGGCATTGGGAAGAGGGAGCCCAGCAAGCTGACCGTCAGTCCTGCAACCGACCCAATGGCCACTATGAATTTTGCAGCGTAGAACCCATGAGCCACAAACATCTCCATGAGCGGGGATTCCGTGTCAATGGCACTGTATGGCACCATCAGAGTTAAGATCATGCTCACCTGTTAAAACAAGAGAAAACATGGCTGGAGGTAGAGAGGACGGTCAGCATGGACGGATGTCCCACAGCAGAGCAAAGAAGCCTGGATGTTGAATTGCCACTTCCTGGCATGTGCCCTTAATTTAGACCTCTCATTTGGGCTCCAGAGCTCTTGGTCTCAGTATTTTCTCTTCTTGTTAGAATTTAGTGGACTTGGCCAGATGATCCTAAATATCTCTCTCTGGCCCTTTCATAGCTGAGGAATAAGTATGCAGGTATTTAAGCACAACAACAGCAGAACTACATTGACAGTTCAATGAAAGGCAGATACTATCAGGTAGAAGGAATGACAGCCAAAGACACTGGAGCCAGGGCCTAGCAGTGACCATGGGCACCCTGCCCACATGAGCCAGACTCTCATTTCTTTTATACTTTCAGGGTCTTATACACTCTTAACTATATGTTCCCTTTCACCCTGAAGACCAGAGATAGAAACTCTGAAGATAAGTGATCAGAGCAGTTAACAGATGGGACCCAAGTAAGGACTCATATTTCCATTTCGTCTCTGTAGCTCAGTGCCAGGAGCCAGGCAGACCAACAAACAAATTATGGCATCAGGATGGAACCCAGTTCTACTCTGGGGTTGTAAGGCTATTGTGGCTTTGCTTAGCCAGGAATCTCGTGGCTCCCAGGACCTACCTTCCTTCGTATGTCATAAATCTGCCATAGCATCCCTTCCTCATGGCCCTGGGCAATGAAGCCACTGGTCATAAGGCCAGGCTTCCCCTGGCCTGCAGAGGCCAATGCTGGCATCAGGAAGGGAGTTCAGAGCCGGAAAGGGAGAGGGTGGTGCACTTCTAGACCACTCCTTCACATATTCGTCAGGAGCCAAAGTCCTCCTGCGAAGCCATGGGCTGCTAGGGAGGACAGGAGGATGGACCACCACAGGCCAGCAATTTGGCTCTTCTGATCATGGAATGGCAGCCTGCTGACCAGCACAACGCCAAACAACCCCGGAGGCATGGGTAAGGGTCATGTGTTCTAGAAGAGAATGTTTCCCAGCAACTTCACCACTTGCAACATCCCCTTTGGGGGTGGGCTGGAGGAGAATGGGATTGATTCCTACAGCAATTTGCATTGAGTCTACTGCTCAAGTTAGGTCAGGATGGGCAAAAAGTTGATAGATGCATAGAAGTACTCTGCAGTCTATAAAGCGCTGTTCTAAGGAAGGAATTGTGATTATTAACTTTACTGTGTGTGCTGCAGGGGTTGGCCCCTGAAGGAGGGGGAGGTATGTGAGGGAGGAATAGAGGGGAAATGCAGAGCAGGGTGTCTCTCCTGCTCCCCTGACACCACCCCTACTCCCTGAACACCCTGTCTGCAGGGATAACCAGGGTATGGATAAGATGAAACCGCTTGCCTTTGTGTGCATAGGGGAAGGTGATAATTGACCTACTTCTAAAACAATTTCGAGGAGCAGCTGAATTCCTATAAACCACATCCAAGGCTGCTTTTGTGTTTCCCTTTGGTGTCCAGGACACTCTTATTTTGCAGCTTGCCTTAATGATCAAGCCAGCCACTGATCTGGCTTCCTTAGTTGCTAAATATGTTTTTGTTTTGTTTTAGTTTTTGGGAAGGAGGTTCTTTTTCTATGCTATGCAGCCAGGGTGGCAGGGCTGATAGGGCATGTCTCCAGCTGCTGGCTCTTTCCTATTTGTGGTAACTGAAGTGAGTGGGACTCTCAGGGCCTGGGGCATTTGTGTAACGACATACCTACTGGCTTGTTACCTGGTTCTCTCCATTGCCAGGGGCTGGGTTGGGGCTGTGGCGGCGGGGGGGCATGTTGGCTGTGAGTGAACTATTTCTGTGATAGAAATTCTGGGATGGGACCTGAGAAATGACACATCGTAAGTGTGAAGATCATCTCAGGGAGGTGATCCTGAGAAGACAAGCCTGAAGGTTTCCTTCTGAGGATTCCCTTTAGTAGGAAAACCTTAAAAAGATGCTTGGACTGGTATAAAAAGAGGGAGCAACAACAGAAAGAAATTTCCCCCGAGATTTAAGGGGAAGAGTGTCTCTAGAGGATGATGTACTCTCTTTCCCCACTCTGGGAGAGCCTTGCCTCTCGCTGCCGGGAAGCTCCCAGAAGACAGAAGAGCATTGAGGAGGGTGCACAGAGGTCCACAATGCCTCTGCTTGCACACCCACCCGTTACTGCCAGCCTATGATCTGAGCTCCTTGGACAGCAGCCCACTCCCTGTACACCATCCCCTGGGCAGCAGTGGACACCCAGAGTCTGTGTGTGGGGAGGAACGGGGATGGAGACTCGGAGGCCAAGGCTGAAGGAAGTGAGGGGTGCTCCCATCTCCACTTTGAAGTCCTGATTTTCTTCTTGTCGTGGGTGGGTGGGATAGAGGGTGCATGGACACATGCATACAGACACCAGGATAGCACAAGGAAGGGACCACTTCCTGACAGAAGGTAACCCAGTACTGGAGCTACATTTTATGGCCAAATACCAAAAGACCATCAGGACGGTCCTGAAAGGATGTAGTACTTACAGATACATATGCTGTCAGGCAGATGACCAGGGAGGCGGTGATAGCATAAGGGATGGACGTGTTTGGATTCTTGGCTTCCTCTCCAGTGGTGGCAATGATGTCAAAGCCAATGAAAGCATAGAAACACGTGGCTGCTCCTTGCAGCACCTGGTGGGACAATGGCATTTCTCAGACTCAGAGTGTCCGAGCAGCACCAGGGCCTAACATGTGGTACCCACAACTGCCCAGTGCCTGGCGACATTCCTGAGCAGCAGAGGGAGGAACATGGCGGAACTTGTGCTCAATGTTTGGTTCTGATCTCCAGTACTTTCTAGCTGTGTGACCCTGGGCAATTCCCACATGTGTAAAATGGAGGTAAGGAGAATTTCGGCCAAATGAAAACTGGGTTGTTCAACACATTCAAATCATTTTTGGAAATAAGTGGGGTTATAAGCAAATCAATAAGTTGGCTATCTCTATGTCTTGGGGGAACTCATTAACATTTCTGTGCTTCATTTTCATTCAATGGTTCTCATCCACAACCAGGGGCTGTCTGACCTCCCTTAGGGGTTGTTTGGAAATCTGAGGAGCTACTTGTGATGGTCACGGAGACATGGGGCATACGCTTTCAGCATTTAGTGTACAGGGCTCAAATACTTCTGCACAAAAAGTTGTCCTGCCCAAATTACCATTAGTACCCCTAATAGATCATCTCTGTGGTAACTTCTAGATCTGAAACGATATAAAAGATGTTCAGATCTTCAGAACTCCCAATTTCACATCAGTGAAGTCCTTCATTTCAGGGAATGCAGGTTCACAGGTTTGGAAACATGCTTGTTTTCAGTTGTCTATTATCCTATTGTCTTTCATGGGAAGACAGGTAGAGACAGTGGATTTTTCTGCTCCTTTGGAGGCTTGAGTGACCTCGTTGGGCTATAAGGCAGGAGAAGATGTGTGGTACAAGGCGGTGTAGGGCTGTGGAGGTGGTATCCAGTGACATCTGCTGGATGTCTGTTGGACAGGAGCTTGTATGGCTCCAAGAGTGGTTGGGACATAAGTCAAGATGTCAGTGAGAATCTTCCCTTGAGGAGTGCGTTACTTTCTTCCAAAGAATCAACTAAAGTTTCCCCACCTTAGCATTCTCAGTGTCAGCTGAAAGTAAAAAGCGTGCCTCTTCGAATGCTTGGGGAATGTCCTTTTAGGAGAGGGTGAGAGAACTTTTTCTAGACTTGTGTGTAGAGGGTGAGGGGCCTTGGCAGTATGCAAGCTCTAGCCAGGGGTCCAGGAATGAGCTTCATTGTAGAATGGACCATTTTTCCTCTTTTCTCCACATACAGTTTATAAATGATGAAATTCAATACATGTACCAAGCAGATAACCTGTGCTCAAATTTTCACTCCTAAACTTTCCCACTAGTTTCTCAATAAGTAAAAGACAAAATACTAAGTACTGGAATGTATGAGGTACATTAAAAACTGAAGCTCTCACACCTCAAATCAAGTTTTGCTCACTTGTAAGATGACTTGGTCATTTCTACAGTCTCTCCCATTAAGATTCTAAAGTTTCAGTTCCCTAGGGGAGCTCATCCTGGGGTCCATTTAACTCAGGGGGTCTATGGATTTTGCTGGGAAGAGATTACATCTTTATCTTTCCTAACCTCTGACTGAACATTAGCATTTCTTTTAATAACGAATGCAAGTAATGAACAGTGCCTGTGACTTTGTCACCAATAGCGATCAGATATTTTTTCCATAATAGATTGTTGCAGAGTTGTTGAAATATCGCTTGTGCTTGTTGCTACTTCCAAATTACGATAGTTATTAGACATAGATATCAATATTTAAAACACTATTAAAGAAACACATTGTTATTATATCACAATTTAAAAATATTTTATAACTATATTTTAATATATTTGATTTCTTTTGAATTCCTATGTAATTAGGTTATTCATTTATAAACACGATTCTTAGAAGGGCTTCAGAGTCTTCACCAGACTGCCAAGGAGCACATAGCACAAAACAATAGAAGAACTCCTGGTCTATTCTAATAACTCAGGGAGAAAGAACTTCTCAAATAAGCAGTTGTCGGAGGGCTACTTTCTGGGAGGGGCGTTAACTCCCAATTTCACTTCAGTGAAGTCCTTTCATTTCAGGGAATGGAAAATGTTTGGGCCTCCAGTCAAGGAGAGAAAACAGATCTCACTTCATTGTGCATGGAGGTTTACAGGTTTGGAAACGTGCTTGTTTTCAGTTGTCTAGAACATGTTTTTGGTCTTTAAGGGTGAATAGATGCTGGGATTGCAGACTCCCTAAACTTCCCCCATCAAGGAAAGCCTTGCTTTAAGACAGCTTCCAGAAAACAGGTTCTGCTTTCTCTTCCTATAACATCCTTCTTCCCTTACACATACACACACATGCATACACACACAACTCCTGTGAATCATACGGATCTGTTACGACAATCAGTCTGATGATGTATCACTCCCAGTTAGGGTGTTCCAGGAAGACAGTGTTATGCCTATTTGGTGTGGTGAGTTCTGGATGGAAAGTTCATAGATGTAGCCAACCCTCACTGCTGAGGAAGGGGGAAGGGGTGGAAGTGTCTTAAATAAGAACTTTGGGGCACATCTACACTAGAACAAGATGAGAGGTCTGTAAGTCACGCTGTGTGAGGAATCACTGGGGACCAGGGATGTGTAACTTGAAGAAAAGAAGACTCAGCAGAAGACATGGAAGACACCTTCCACAATTTTGACGTACTGACCATGAAGCAGTTGGAGGAGAAGTATACTGTGAGCTCCAGAGGGAATGGCAAAGCCATACATAGGGCGGGGGTAAGAGGGGCAAGCATTGGATTTGGTTGGGAGAGCAGATTCTGTAGACTGTAAAACTTAGGGTGGTTCTGTCACATACAGGCTTGGTGACCTAGAACAAGTTCCTAACCTCTTGGAACCTCATTTTCTTAAATGGAGATGAAAATAATATTTAATTCATAGTGTGGTTACAAGGATTAAATGAGATAATATAGTGAACTGCAGTCATAGACTACAGTAGGTGCTTAATATATATTAGCTCTTACCAGTGGTATTTTTTATTACTATTTTAAGTTTTCTAGAACAGATGAGACCCAAAGGCATAAACAAGTTCCTCCTCCTCCTTGTTTCTTTTTTTAGAAATAGACACATATTTTATTACCTGCTCCCTTCTGCCAGGCACTGTGCTTTGTGATATGGATACAGTCATGAGCAAAAGTATTCTGAGCTTAACCCCCTGGGGCTTGGAGTCTAAAGGACATTGCAAGATCCAAAATACAACCTTGACTGTAGTAATAAACTGAACAAGATTAATAGGTGTCTGTATTATTTGTAAGGCCCAAATGCTACTATTTTCCAAACAACTGAAAAAATAGATGGCAATTACTGATAATTATGTGATATCAAAATATTGACTATGGTCAAGTTGGGAATAGAGACAAAAAGTTTGCAAAGAGAATGTCTGTTAACCCGAATTTGCTATGTAGAACTAGAAAGCCATTATGGTTGAAGGACGACTGGACAGATCAAAGGTAGGACATTTAGAGTTTCCACTGCATTAGGTAGGAAACAGAATTTAACTCAGATGGTTTAAATGAAATGATTTCAGTGAAGCCCACTAGCTAAGTCCAACAGGGAGCAACCAGCGAGGGGCTTTCTGGAGCATAGAACAGAGAGTGGATAATGGATCTGGGGGGTGGGGGCAAATAAAAAAACCCCAGCATACCTGCCAAGATCAAACAGATCCTGATCTAACAAGATATAGATCAAATAAACAGATTATCGAAGAGAAGATAATAAAATTAGCAAATAAGGTCACCTTTTTACTTAAGTTAGTTTGAATGAGTTTTTCTTCCTTGCAAGCAAGGATTGATGAGGGACCTGATTGATGAACACAAAAGAGCCAGGAAATGAACCTGTGTATGCATGTGTCTCTACCCTAATGACCACTAAAACTACTTTTCACTTTGCTCTATCCAGACCTCAGATTTGGCCACAGGGATTTGTGATTAGGATTCCCTTCCATGTATGAAAGAATGCGTATGTACTTCGGAGTGAGCATCGGTGAATGAAATCGGTGGGTGAAGTGTGTGTATATGTGTGTCTCTAGGTTCATTGGTACTTTATCATAACTTTTAAAATTGACTTTTTAATTTGATGACATAAGCAGAAATGGTTTCCCAAAGTAATCCTGGTGTAGCTGCTCATGTGGGTGATCCAGATCAGCCCATCCCTCTATAGAGCTTTAGTGGGGAAGCAGCACGTGCCTCAGTTGCTGGAGGGCTGGCTGCAGCTTATTTAGTTGTCAAAAGCAAGGTCATGAGTGGCATGCTATTCAGGGTGTGGAGTCCCTAAAAGCTGGCCCCCTATGTGTTATTGGTATTCGTGAGGCAGCTCTCTATATTCTGCCTTGGCCAGTCTGCCAGATGCCTAGGAGCTAATTAGGCAACTTTATATAATTCACTCCCAAGGTAACAAGACAAAACTCCAAATTTAATAGCATTTTCTACCACCCTCATGCTCCACAGCTATTAGCAGCCTGTCCACAGTGACAGTAGAATGTGCTAATAGGTTCCAGCAAATGAATTAAAATATGGAGAAGATGAAAAACAACTTTCCCTTTGTTTGGAGGCAGTCAGCATTCCCCACAAATCCTTGTTATGGACCATTTTCCTGGGAGCTATTTGTGCAGGTAGAGTGTCTTATTTGGTTAAAGAAAAACCATAAGATAGCATCAAGAACAAATAACATACAGGGAATACACATCCAACAATGTTTAGGGGCCGAGGAACTGTAGAGGGAAGCAGGGGTTCAGCTGAAGGCCAGCAGTTACTTGATCTAGAGAAAAATGTTTGTTGTTCTTAAGCTCTTCAAGACCAAAGAAGCATTTGACCCAGAACCTGTAAGTGAGTAAACCATTCCTTAAGCTATTTTCTTTGGAACGATGTGGTTGGAGCAGGGAAAGAGTAAGCTTATGAAGGGTCCATGGCCAGAGGACAGATTGTTCATTATTAACCCCTTCAAAGTACTTGAGAATTGTGTTTCAAGTCATGTAATGGTATCCTTATAAACCATCTCCTACACAATGATCTTCTCCATCCCATCCTACCTGAAGTGGATTAGAACTCTGAACTAGGCCCCTTGTCAGGGGTAGGGGTCAGGTTTTCCCTAAGGAGAAGACCATACAGCTGTCAAGCAGGCAAATCACTTTTGTTGACAATTGTCAGGTAAGAGAGTAGGGAGTGTGTTTATTAACTTGGTGGATGACATGTTCATGAGAGGGTGTCAGACCTTAAAAATTAGGATCCATATTCAAAGTGGCCTTGCTAGGGGCACCTGGGTGGCTCAGTTGGTAGAGCATGAAACTCTTGATCTTGGGGTCATGAGTTCAAGTCCCATGTTGGGCATAGAGCTTACTTAAAAACCAAACCAAACCAAACCAAACCAAACCAAACCAAAAACAAAGTGGTCTTGTTGGACTGGAAAAGTGACCAGAAAACAAAGTTGGGAAAGAACAGGTCCAGGCCAGTTTGCTAGGGAGGATATGTACTATGCAGAAACCCAAGGCCAGGCAGATAGGAAAGAGGATGAATCAGCACCATCCTCAAACTGGGCTGTCCTTTGTGCTCAGCTGATGCTTTTAGTCACAGCCACTAGAACACATATTTGAATTTCCTACAGGGATAATGAATTTGCAGTGAAAAATGCAAAATCCCAGCCAAAGCTTTCTGGTGGCCAGTGACAAACCTACTCAAGACATAGGGTTGGGTTGGAGTGAGGTTGGGTTGGTGAGGCCAAAGGTGCAAAAAGAGACATTTGGTCCCATATGTCCAAACCCAGGTCGCAGTGGGGTAGTGGAGTAAATAAGGACTTTGACTCAACCAGGACTAGGATTGAATTTCAGCTCTATTACAATCTAGATCTGTAACTTTAAATTTTCTCAATTTAAGATATTTTGATGTAGATGTAGAGATCAGGCCTGTTGTGAAGATTACATGAAAAGTGCATATGAAAGAGTGTGTCACAAAGAAAATGGTAAGTTAGGAATGGAATCCTTCCTTTCTTTTTTTTATGCCTGACTTCTGATCTTCTTTTCTTGCTACAAAAGCTAGTGAGAACTTGGGTGTATAAATGGGAACCCCTAAGGCTGGCTTGATTAGTTCCTTCCTCCATGGGGTGGATTTCTGACTATCTTGAAAAGGGATATGGGGCCCTTGAGTGGGAAGAGGAGACCCCCAGAGAGAATAAAGACCCCAGAACAAAGACCGAAGGACAGGTTCAAAGATTGCTTTATCTTCTTCAGCATGGGCAAAGGGTATTTGCACAGAAGAGATTAACTGCTTCCAGTCTTTACATGGGGCCTAGACTGTAATGTGTGCCATGTAGGTGAGCTCTTAGATTTTTGAAAATTAGACATGAACTGAGTAATTACAAAATGTTTTCAAATTGTTTTGCTATGATGTCTTAGTAAACAATGTACTTTGGGCTGGGCTGGTTTACAGGGCCATCTGAAGGTAAGAAAAGAGGCTAGACCATGTCCTAATGCTCCCCCTAGCCCTAAGACTCTTATGACTTTGTGAAAGCTTAAAGGAAATGAGAACGTAGTATGTTAGATTAGTTATCTTATTACATTTTTTAAGAAAGCTCAGAAACAAGGGGCAATCATGCACAAGGTAGACCATGCAATAGAAAACGCTTTGGAGTCACATAGACCCGACTAGGAATTTCAGTCCTGGCACTGACCAGCTAAGTGACTCCAGCTAAGTGAATCCAGCCTCTCTGAGCCCTGGATTCTCCATCTGTTAAGTTGGGCACAGCAGCACCTGCTTTAAGGTTTTGTTATAAGAGTGAAATAATATTCGTAGAGCACAATGCCAGGCACCTAACAGGCAGTCGATAAACTCTAACTCCTCACTCCTGTTAAGTATCACTATTGCTAACCACACAATGTGTACCAAAAAACCATCCAAGATGTTATTCTTTTTGGCAAATATTAGGTGCAATTAATTTTCCCAGTTGATGAATGAGAAAATCTGAAAGCACAGAAGTTAGCTATTGGCCAAAGTCTTAACACTGAGTCCATGACCCCAAAATTTCTTAGACTGTGAGAAAAATGGTGAGAACGTTTTCGTGTGCTAGGATGAAAATGCAGTTGAGTTCCAGAAAAACACTTCTTTCTTTGCCACTCTTGTAATTTGTTGTTTCTTTTATTTGATAGGGAAGGAACGATTTGTATTGTAAGAAAATGTCGACTCGGGGACCCAGAATGGGGTCAACAGTGTTTCTTTGTCTCTTCTGGTTTTGACCAGTTTCAGGATTTATGCATTTCAAGGAGGAGGGATGAACTTTGCGGTACTGTGGAATTCTTACAGATAAGTGGAAGACTAGAAATCTTGGCTTAAATTGCTCTCTTGCTTATTTCTTTGCATTGAACAGTATGGCACGGCTCAGAATAGACAGGAGCTATTTTGAGTGTTCTCCAAGAGACATTTCTGGTCCCTGGACATCTTGGAGGAAAACCAGTCTAAGCAAGAGCTTTTTACAAAAGCAAATCTGGTGGAGTCCCGGACTTGCTCTCTACCAGGGCTAGGCAGGTGTGCCTCCCTTGACCTCAGTTTCTTCACCTGCTAGGTGAGGGGTAGAAGCAGGTGATTTCTAAGATCTCTTCCAGCTCAAAATTCTCTAATTTATGTTCTACTATTTTCAAGAAAGGAATAGGTAGTTGAATTTTACCAATGAATTCATCAAGTAGGTATTTTTCATCATGCCAGAAAAAGGATCCAGGCATAATTTAGAATTCCTTGTCAGTATAAAGACTTTGCCCTCTGATCTGATTTTTTTTTAGTGTAAACCTCACCACTCAGATTGGGGGGATGAGATCTGAAAATGTCCTTTTAGTCCAGCCTACTCTTTGGCCAACTCCCGTACCACACTAGGTGGACTTCGATGCCATGAACCATGCCACTAGAATGGGATTTATGGCCAGCCTTCACTGTGCCCTCTCAGCTGCACCTAGACCTCAGTGGGGCTCTCTACATTGGGTCAAACATTGGGATTAAATTTAAAAACTGTTGTTTCCCTAGTTTTATACCCAGGTTTCATCCCTTAACCTACCTACCCTCTCTTCTGACTCCTTTACTGCCTTGTCTGTTTAAGGTGATCTGTCTTTCTGAAAATACTCTAGAGAGATTCTCTAGGACCACGCTCTTCAAATACAGGTTTTGGAGTCAGACAGTCCTGGCTTTGGGTCTTGACTCTGCCACTTATAGTGTGTACTTAATAGCGAGTCCCCTGACCTCTCTGAGTGTGAGTTTTTCATCTGTAAGACCAGAATGTAAAATATCTTCCTTTCAAGGTTATTAGGACACTTAAGTATTACATGCAGAGCACTTCGCATAGGATTAGGCATATTTCAGATGACCAAAACATCAAATCTATTATGGTTACTTGTATAAAATAGGGTCTCAATAAAAGTTTGTGAAACAAGTAAAAAAAATGATATAAGAACCTCTTTTTCAGAGCATTCCAATTAAATCCAGATAAGAAGTGATGAAAAAGATGCCATGAAGATTATGGGACAGAGTAGCATTTTTTGAAAGTATGTCTCAGACTAGCCACAGGGTGGAAGGCAGAATGTGCAATAGCCTTACGAGGCTTTAGAGATGAACTCACCCCTGACCAGCCATGGGGCAAAAACTGGCCCTCAGCCCAGTATTTCCCATTGATGAAGAAGAGGCCTGCGATCATGATGAACACCCATACTGCCAGGTTCAGCACGTTGAGGACGTTGTTGAAGCCCACGGAATTCTTTACCCCCAGCGCAACAATAATGGTGACGATGATGGCAATCACTAGAGCCAGAAGGTCAGGGTATGATTCTTCACCTTTCCCTAGAGGGCAAAGATATGAGTTAATATTGTCTAGAGGGAAAAAAGGGCCATGCAAACTCCTAGCATCCTGTCAGGCATTTGCACTCAGCTCTGGCAAGGGTGATCAGTTTGTCATGGAGGGAGGAGAAGCAAGTGTGTGTGGGCATGCGTGTCCACATGTGAGCTTGTGTGCAAGTGTGTGTATGTGTGTGCACGTGTGCCTACACTGTGGTCCACAAGTGTCTATTTGCAAATGGGAAGGTTTCGGTATATAGGTAAGAAGACCTGATATCCTGGACTCAAAATTGGGCGACATGACATGACAATGACAACACGGCCTATGGAACCGTGGCATAGAACACTTGAAGTCAGATCTGTCCTGAGACATTCTTGGTGTATTTATGGGTTTAACATGTTATTTGAAAACTGGTTTATCTTCACTGTTGTTCACTTTATAGTCCATAAATTTTCCATTCCATTCCAGCAATCTTTTCATTTTTAGAAAGTTTTAAAATGTGTATCTTTGAAAGCTATTGGAAGAAGGGTGTTCTTTGCATTTACGTGTATGTGGTTGCAGAGAAAAGAAGCAGTGAACACACCCCACCTGTTACGGCCTGTTCTGTTGGCCAGTGGACTCCTGCCCTCTATAGAGGGGAAAAGGCACTGCCTCAGCTGTCAGGCTCCTGAATTTCAGCTGCACTTTTGCCCACGATCAGCTGTGTGGCCTTGGGCAAATGCCTCAGTTCCCTGGACCTCATCTGTAAAGTGAAGGGTTTGCACTACCCGATTTTGGAGGCCTTTTCGGTCCTAAAAACTTTGTGAAATCAGTATACTGTGGAGATGTGGTCTTCATACTTTTTAATCTTCTCATGGTATCTGGATGCTCAGCAATTTTTATCAATTCTTCTGAGATAGGGACACCAAAGTCACATGAGTAGCACACAGCCATGGAAGCTGTCCTTGGAAGTTCTGTGGCAAGACCCCCAAGCTTCCTCAACTATTGTGTGGCTTCCCATAAATATGAGAGGGTAAAGTCAGACATCAGGCTGGAAAGCAGGAGCAAGCGATGGATGGAGCTCCTGGTATTTGTTATGTGAAGTTCTGATTATTTAGTATTTACCCAGTTATATTACCCCTCCTTGACTTCTGCTAGACTGGAATCCATTTTGTCCCTTTTAAAAGTATATTTTGTCATTTAAAAATTAACACATGCTTATTTATGAAGATTAAAAAAAATCTGATGAAACCACTGGAGAAGTTCATAACAGTTATTTTTCCTGCATTGGTTTTATTTTTATATAGTTATAAACATGATGCATATACAATTTGTATCCTTTGTCACATGACATTACATCAAAAACATATTCCATGTTATTACAACAGTCTTCCCAATCATCCTTTTAAAGCTTTAAAGCTATATAATATGCTTCCACAATTTACGTAATCATTTGCTCCACTGTAGAATACTTAGGCTGCTTCTAATTTTTTTTTTTATAAATAAGGCTGTGATGAATATTTTTTCATATAAAGCTTTTATGGAAATTAGGATGATTTCTTTAGGATAGATTCACAGGAGAACTACTTTGCAAAAAAACACGAGACATATTTAAGGCTTTTGATACATTTTGTCAAATTGAATCCTGAAAGGGGAGCCCATTTATTTGTTGGGGTAAGAGGATATGGCAGTCTCACCCAGGCCATTGAGGGTTCCCACGCTGTCCACCATCCAGTGGCTGATGGTGTGGTTTGCTAAGGAGTCGAACATGCTGCTCAGAGCACTGGCACCAGCTGCAGTGCCAATCAGGTACTCCAGGATCAGGTTCCAGCCAATGAAAAACGCCACAAATTCCCCAACAGTGACGTAGCTGTAGGTGTAGGCTGACCCCGTGGTCTTGGGGACGCGGACTCCGAACTCCGCATAGCAGACACCTGCATGGGACAAGCACACATGGGTGGTGGACTTCAGGAGAGGAGCCTCTTCACTAAGATGTTTAACCATCTTGGGTACAAAATACTGGGAATCTCTGCAATCTTAGAACAAACACATGAAATTTTATATATATGCGTAAATTCAAGGCGAATTCTAACGTCTTGCAATGTCAGTTCTGAAAAACTTTTAACCTGAATTCCTGCGAAGGCAATCAAAATGGATTCTAACAAACTATTGGAAACTGCTCTTTATTTAGAAAAATTCCTATTTGTTGTGTATGTCTCTGTGATGTTCCTTAGGTGTCAGAGATCCTGAATGAACGTGGGCCTAGGTCATTATGAACCCCACACTTAATGGCTACATTACATTAACATTCTTCTCTTTCACTTTTACATATTGTGGATGGAGATCCTCATTTGAGAATGAGAGTTTAAGCGATCTGTGAAGATTTTGTACTATATATGGGAGGTGGGGTTGATAAAACATGCAAATGTAAATAAGTGACTAAGTTTTTAACAAGGAAATTTAATATGTGGAAAAGATAATTTAATGAACACTTATAGAATGCCCACTATGTGCTTGGCAGGGTGCTAAGTGCTGGGAATAAAAAAGGCAAGTGAGACATGACCCTGACCTCAAGGGGAGATATACCAAAAGATCAGTGTCCATCATAGGCTGCATAAACTCAATAATGCAGAGATATATAGGAACAGAGAAAGCAGAGGGGAGAGACATGTGCATCAGCTGGTTTTGAGGTATATGGAGGAATTAACTGGGCAAGGAAGGTGGAACATGAAGCAAAGACATGGTGAGTAGGCAGTCTGAAGTATTTGGGTGGAGGGAAGTATGCATGAGGGGACTGGGGGCAGAGAGCCTGGAGAGGTAAGTAGAAGCCATGTATTTTCCAGAGTGGGTCAAAACCCACTTCCACGAGAATCATCTATTAAATCATAATTTCAGGGATGAGGACCAGGAATCTGCATTTTCACAAGCTCTCCACTTATAATTGAAAAACGCTAGTATATTCCCTCATTCTTTGATGGAACTATAGATCAAATTAGAAAGAGACTGGGAATATGCCAAACTTCTGGGAGTTGGGAGCATTTCCTACATCATGCTGGGGACTCTGGGTGTGAGGCCAGTGGGTGGGGTGCCAAGTTGGATGACAAACATAGGACAGCTTGGAGGAAACACATCAGGAATGGGATGTAGGAAGGATTTCAAAGTAAACTTTTCCTTCAGTCACAATTTTAAGGGCCAACCCTGAGTTTCTTTCATCACAAATCAGGGAATAAAATCAATGCAAGGAAGCAAAAACAGTTGTCAGAAGCCAGGACACAATGAATGATTAAAGGTGATGCAATATCTTTTTTTCCTACCCCTTAGTGCTGTCAGTTCTCAGGGCATCCATGTGGAAGGAGCACTGGACAAGTGGGGCTGTGCTCTTGTCTCAAATCTGCCTTGACCCTGTTCATTCCTTTATATTCAGTTTCCTTCTTTGTAAAATAAAGGAATTAGACAGGGATGCTCTTTTAAGGGTCTTCCTATTCTGACACTCTAGGATTCTACCTGTTTCATTGAATTTTACGGATTTTGCTGCTAAATATATTGGGCATAGTTTCCTTTTCTTTTACATCAATTACTATATTGTTCTATATATGGAGACATTCTCAGGGCTAGCAAAGCCATCAGTCTCTGCACTGAATAACCTAGGCTACCGTTTATTTTGAGTTTTTATGTCGGCACCCCCTACCCCTTTGTAAAACAGTTTTCCACCTTCTTCCTGGAGGTCAGACTGTCAGTTGTTTTTTTTTTTGTTGCTGACACAGGGGTGACTTTGAGCAGGCAGACCACCTGTGATGTTTAAATTGTTAGAGTGAATCTAAAATTAAGAGGAATTGTTCTCTGAAGGAAGGGCTGGAGAATTTTTCCATGAGTAGAGTATAGAGTGTATAAGCACTGAGTATGAGGACCTGATAGTGTTTTCTTGAATGCTTGAAGGACTTTTGTGCTCTCATCTCCTGAAGAGAGTTGGGTTTGCAGATACACATTAAGCTGCCCTTTTAGTATGGTGTGAGGAAGGGATTAGGAGGCAATCCTAATTCTACTCTTTGGTGTAGGATCCACAGCTTTACCCAATAATTCTTATATCCTATGAGTTTCTTCTCTTCACCCTCTTTACTCCTAATAATGCACAAGTCTTGTAAATTGAAGTTTCTCTACCAATGCTTTTGAAATTGACATTAAATTTGATTGTAAATTTAATTTGGAGAGCCAGTATTATGAAGTTTGGGCAATCAGTGGTTCTCTCCTTAATATTTGATCTGCCAAATTAGATGTAAAAATACCCAATTCAGCATCAGAACCCACTTGCCAAGGGTAATTGGCAAATAGCCAAGTCTTCCTTAGGTCTTGTGAAGGAACAAGTGCATTGCTGTCCTGAGGCAGAGACAGAGGCCCTGAGCTGGGCACGGTGTAGGAGCATATGAAGTCAGTCATTTAGTTCCCAAGGTCCTGCTTGGATGCTGATAGCTGGAGTTTGGGAAGAATAGTGGGAAAATCAATTAGACACTAACCGGGTAAGACAATTTCTGCTCCTAGAGACCATTCTTTTGGACACTTTGTAAAGGATTTTATTTTTGCATCTTTCTGATTTATTTGCATGCAAGAATCCAGGCTTTTAGTGGGCACTAGAGAGTATCCACCCTGGCACTGAAGCTCAGTGGTGAAGAGTGATTTCAACCCCAAATGTCCTGAAAAAAACCAGAAAATATTGTCAATCACTCAACTTTTCAAATATCTGGTGTGTAAGAGAGACATATTCAAAGGTATCTTTCTAATTTCAATAAGAAATAAAAACCAAAGAAAGGGAAACCATGGTTTTTATTTTAGGTCATGTAATAACTGAGTGTCTAAGGGCAAGTTACTTTCCTAACATGGGTAAAGGGAGGGGGCCAGATAGATAAACTTTAGGGTCCCTTCTAGTGCTATCATTCTTTGGTTTCACAGAATCAACTTTCAGTCATTTGAGTCAGTGGGGGCAGCCCTGGAGAAAATACTGCAAACCAGTAGTTCTCAGCAAAAGTGGTACTGCTGCCTAGGGGGAATTTCGGAAATCTGTGAGGGTGTCCATTGTTCTCATGAGGATTGTGGGCACCTGAAGCATTAAGTGGGTAGGAACCTGTGAGCTGTTAGGCATTCTACAGTGTGGGACTGTCCCACAGAATGAGGCATTGTCCTATGTGTTCCATAACTCCTATGGGTCAAAATGGACGTGTTTATAAAAACAGGTTTATATATTATAAAAACCTGTTTATAATTTCTGATCCTGAATCTATCCCCATTTTATATATTAACACATTTTTTTCATGATTTCATATACATTGAATTTTCTAGGGCTGCAACAACTGGGTAAATTGAGGGACAGTTGTAATTTGTTTTGTTTGGAATTTACCAAGATTTGGCCATTATTTTGGAAAACCATATCATCAAGAGCTACATGACTCATGGTCTCTGAACATCAAACAGCACACCTGTGTGAGTTTGCATTTATAGTGATTCTGTAAATGACAGCAGACTTCTGACGACTTCATTATCTCTCTTATTGTTCTTATGCCCTGGCTTCCACACATCGAAATATTATTTTTACTAGAAGTGACTTTTCTTTAATTTATCTTCCATACTCAGGGCATATTGACTTTTAAAAAATTAAGTGTGTAGCTCTGGAAGAAAGTAGAGGTTTCCTCAAAAAGTTAAAAATAGAACTACCCTATGATCCAGCAATTGCACTACTAGGTATTTACTCAAAGAATGCAAGAATACTAATTCAAAGGGATACATGCAACCTAATGTTTATAGCAGCATTATCTACAATAGCCACATTGTGGAAACAGTCCAAGAGTCCACTGACTGATGAATGGACAAAGAAGAATATTTCTCAGTCATAAAAAAGAATGAAATCTTACCATTTGCAATGACATAGATGGAGCTAGAGAGTATCATGCTAAGCAAAATAAGTCAGTTAGAGAAAGACAAATACCATATGATTTCACTCATATGTGGAATTCAAGAAACAAAACAAATGAGCAAAGGGAAAAAAAAAAGAGAGGCAAACCAAGAAACAGACTCTTTTCTATAGAAAATAAACTGAGGGTTAGCCGAGGGGCATTGGATGGAGGGTTGGGTTAAATAGGTGATGGGTATTAAGGAGTACACTTGCTGTGATGAGCACTGGGTGTTTTATGGAAGTGTTGAATTACTATGTTGTATACGTGAAACTAATACTACAGTGTATGTTTTTTTTTTTTAAAGATTTTATTTATTTATTTGACAGAGAGAGAGAGAGAATGAACAAGCAGGGGGAGAGGCAGGCAAGTGGGAGAGGGAGAAGCAGAATCCCTGCTGAGCAGGGAGCCTGATGTGGGCCTCGATCCCAGGACCCCAGGATCATGACCTGAGCCTAAGGCAGATGCTTAATTGAGCCACCCAAGTGCCCCTACACTGTATGTTAACTAACTGGAATTTAAATAAAAACTTAAAAAAATAAAATATAATTTTAATAACTATAAAAAAAAGAAAATTAACTGTGTAGGAAGGTAGCATTATCTCTAGTTTGCATTTTAGGGTAGCAAAGGAAGAATTTCAAAGTATTTATTACCTGAAGTTGATTCGGTGTACTAGGGTGGAGAATCACTATTCTAAATGAGAGAAAAATTTATAAGTGTTCTCTATTCAAGTTAGTAATGCATTAAAAAATTTCTTCCCCTGGGGTTATCTTCCTAGTCATATTTGCCTTATGCTATTATCAAAGTGATTCTGCATTCCTTGGCTAACCATCAAGTGATTGGAGAGGGAGAGATATATTGATTCCAAAAGTGTAACTGCATAGCTGGAGAAAATCAATATGAAGTGCAATGTTGGGGTACAGATGGCCATCATGAGTGACTGCCTGCTGCAGACCATCGGGTGGAAGTTTCCCAATGTAGCTGTTCAGAGATGGCAAGTTCAGATCCTCGACAAATACAGAGGATTCATTTGAGCAGAACAAGAGGGAATAGAGTGATTTCTCATAGCCTGCAAGTCAGATATCCTTTTCAAATTATCCACTCTTTAAGTATATTGTAAACATACCTTTCTTTTCATTTTGTCACATCCCTAGTGTTTTGTTTTATTTTATACCCAGGACTGTTTTTGGTTAAATTGACAAACTGCCAGCCTAAAGAGCAGTCAAACTTAGGATTTACACATTGAAAAGCGGGTTGGGATAAGATACCAAGGGGATTCCATATTTGAAATATTCTCTAATGATCTCCTCTTGCATACCCTAAATGAAGTATGATTTGGAGTTCAGAGAAATTTGGTCCTTTTCACTGTGAATTTCTTTCCTGAACTCAGAGAGTCTGTGGTTATATCACAAATAGGTATAATCAGCCAGCCTTACATTAACTACTCGCAGAGAGCCCATGTATGATGTTGAACTTTCCAAACTGTGCCCAGTATGGTGCCTCCGATAGTCAAAATAATCACTATTTGTGCGTCCCACCACTCACAGCCTGCTCTGGCTCTCTTTTATTCTCTTAGAACCATCTCCTCCATCCTAAGAGGGTGTAAAAGAGAAAGATCCACCTGGAAGTAGGTGAAAGAGAAGGATTTCTCCCCTCAAGAAATATATTTCCCAGGCACCTGGGTGGCTCAGTTGTTAAGCCTCTGCCTTCAGCTCAGGTCATGATACAAGGGTCTTTGGATTGAGCCCCGCATCGGGCTCCTTGCTCCGCGGGAAGCCTGCTTCTCCCTCTCCCATTCCCCCTGCTTGTGTTCCCTCTCTCTCTGTCAAATAAATAAATAAAATCTTTAAAGAAAAAGCAAAAGCAAAATATTTCCCTTCACATTCCACTAAAGAAAGCCATTAGATATACAAGTACTTTTTAAAAGTGTACTTTCACCTGGAAAGAGTAAATCTAGAGGTTATTCACACTTGAATGCCAATTACTCTACTTAAATAGAGGTTTTTCCATTAACATGTAGTTTAACTTACTGACTAATTTCCTAACCTATCTATCAACTAACATACCAACTTCCTACAATAACTCCTGACTTCCTAATTTAAGTGACACCAGTTTTTTTTTTTTAAAGATTTTATTTTATTTTAGAGAGAGAGAGAATGCAAGTGTGGTGGGAGTGGGAGAGGGAGAAGCAGGCTTCCTGCTGAACAGGAGCTTGATGCGGGGCTCAATCTGAAGACCCTTGTATCATGACCTGAGCTGAAGGCAGACGCTTAACGACTGAGCCACCCAGGTGCCCGGGGAATATATTTCTTGAGTGGAGAAATCCTTCTCAGATCTGGACTTGCCATCTCTGAACAACTACATTGGGAAACTTCCACCCGATGGTCTGCAGCAGGCAGTCACTCATGATGGCCATCTCAACCCCAACATTGCACTTCATATTGATTTTCTCCAGCTATGCAGTTATACTTTTAGAATCAATATATCTCTCCTTCTCCAGTCACTTGATGGTTAGCCAAGGAATGCAGAATCACTTTAAATTTTAATTCATAAACAGAAAAAAGATGTTTTAAGAAAACTAACAAAATGAGAAGGAAATGAGTAACAACCATCTCAACAAAATGCTGTTTGGTGAGGACTTTCTTAGAGACTTGTTTGGTGGGACACTGGTTCAGTCCAATGGCTGATTCCATCCTGTATCTGGGAGATGGCAGATAATTGGCTCTCAGGACTAACTGACTTCATGATTGAGAATCACTGATAGATACAGTATGTTCAAAATAACTGCTCAGAAACCTCTACTCAGCCCCCTGGCATGTGGGAACCTGCCATCTTGCACCCATGTCCTCTTCCCAATGTTCTTGATTAGCCAAGAAAATTGTGCATTTCTTTCCCCAGGAGGAATCCATCAGGCTCTCTCTCCCTCTCCCTTCCCTGCTCCTGTCTCATCTACCTGAGTAACCTTCGTCACTCCATCACATGTCAGTGAAGCCTAGGCAATTTTAACAAATGCGTCTGGAAGAAAAGCAATTTGTCTGACAATGCCTGTTTCTTTGCATCTAAGAAGAGACTTATAATTTTTCTGCCAAAGCAGGCCCCAGGTGGAGAGTAAGAGCCTGTGTTTAGGGGATGGGCAGCATCAACAATCAGGGTGTGTGTGTGACACTATTCGTTACTAAACCTGACAGGACTCCAGTTAAATTTGAGTAGGGAACAGAGAGCTTGCAAGGTCCCCAAACCAGAACACTGATTTATCAACACATACATGGGAAGGAAAGAAGATGTTCTTATAGTCAGAGAAGTGACCCTTGAGACAGGTCAAGGAAGTTTAATAATTTACTGATTAAATGTGACCAGACTATCTGTTTACTTTCTTCTCTAGATCTCCTTCTGTGAAAATATTTTAGAGCTTGTCGGAGGTACAATTTCCATAGCATGATGAATTAGAGTATTATATCGTTTGGTCATGCTATCGTTAATATCATCAATAGTGTATGCTAGTTTATTTTATTGCTTTATCAGATGATGAAGATGGTAATAATAATAATGCTCATGCGGTTGCTTTCAACTAAATGACCCACAGGGTTAGCTGTTCCCAGAGCCTATTTGACCTGGATTGGTCCCTCTTCATTGCTGTGGTGGCAGGTGGGCTGGGGCTGCCCTTTTTTCTGCTCCTAACATTTGTATGTAGGCGACCTCAGGTCAATGTCAAAGACAGTCTTGGAAGGACAAAGATGTTACAAAAGAGAAAAGCGCCTTTTTTTTGGTATCCACCTATGCTAGGCCCATTGTACGTGGTTTCTCTTCTCATGCTCAGGTCAGCTGTTTGCAAATGCTGAGGCCACCATCAGCAGCCCGTCTCTGCTTTAGGAGAAGCAGTGAGTGTTATAGGAGCCACCCAGCCTCTGGAGAGAGGTCTAGAGTGTGGTCGTGACAACTAACTGAGATATTGCACACAGATCACTTTGCCCAGGGCCTGGCACACAGCAAGTGCTTACTAAATGACAACTACAATTAGTACTAACTATGGCCTTGAGTAAGGCATCCAATTACCTGAGTGTTAGTTTCCCCATCTGGAAAGTGGCGATAGTGATCCCTACTGGGGGGTTGCTACGGGTCTGTAAAGGAACGCATGTTCTGACATGCAGTGGGCACTCCTCCAGTGGGAGCCATGGCGATTAGTACAGAGGAAGAAAGGGAATCCCACAGATTTTCTTAGCAGTAGCCTCCCGAGTGTTTATGCAGGAGCCTCTGCCTTGCGGGTGAGATCAAAGGGGTTGGAAGCAAGAATTGTTGGCAGATGGTTTTAGATGCTCAGCATTGGCAGGGATATCAGAAATCATCTGGAGTCTAGACCAAACCCTATGTGTGCCCAATTCACTTCTAAATCAGAACCTGGAAAAGTTCCTTCTTAGGTTTTAAATCTTTTATCTGGAAACATATGTTCTCTTCTGCAGGTCCAGTTAGAAATTGTGAGGATGGAGAGAAATTTCCCATTTTCTTGCTCAACCTTTCTTCAGGGGGCCTCCAGCCCCTCATTCAGATGACTCTGACAATTGGCCTAGGAAGGCTTTGTGCAGAGAGGACAGAACAGGAGTAAAGTGACAGCTGGCCATTCTCGTGCACCCAGATATTTTTCAGCTCACCCCTCTCTAGGAGGAGGCAGTGCCCCCATTTCTAAAGCCGATGAAAGGGGTGCCAACAAGGACAGACCTAAGAAGCTTCTGTGAAGGGACTAAGCCATCCCTCCCTGCCCTGAGGATTTTGTGGCTGGGGTTAAAGGTGAGTGCTAAGCGAGCACATTCCAGCCCTTAGGTGGCTCCTCAGCCCATCTGATGAGCAGGTGGGTCTGGTTTCCACTGGGATGGGCTGCTTTCCCAGCAGATGCCCAGGAGCGTGAGACACAGCGACTCTCTCATGGGCCTGGATCTGTTCTCGGTGGAGGACCTTCCTAGAGACATGAGACACCCCTCATAAAAGAGGGGTGCCATCTCAACTTTTTCCCAAACAGGGCTAATGTGCACGGAGGACACCATGAGGAGGGGCACTGAGTGTTCAGAGCGGATGCTGGGCACATGCAAAGCTCCTGAGCCTCCACGCACAAAGTCGGCTTCATACCAGGCTCCCCTAGGGCGAGGGTTGATGCCTGGCGTCACTCCTCTTCAGGGCTTTTATCTCGTGGCAGTCATGCCTTACTCATTTTGAGTACTTTTTTCAGTGTACAGAGTTGAGGCTGCTTAAATATCACTTCTTCAGAAGGAGTACTTTGTCATGGGAGCCTGTTTAATTTCCTTACAGCACTTACCACAATTTGTAGTTATATGTATTCATTTACTTGTTTTCTGAGGTGTAGCCTCCTTGCACGTTTTGAAGCACAATCGTTTTGAAGGGGGCTATCCTGGTAGAGATGAGAATTCCTCTTGGGGAAAATACCTTCAGATCTAAAAGAATGTTCTTTGTGCAAAGTTCACCTGGCAAAAGGGTGGATAGGAGGCAGGTCTGCTGGGTCTTTTGCTAGGTATGCACCAAGGGGCTTCAGAATCTGAGACACGGAAGCTCATTTGCATTAAGAACAAATAGAGCCTCCTTAGGTTGGAGACCTGACCAATTGTATGGCAGTGGTGATAAGAACACGAGGAAAAGATACTGAGCATTTGCCATGTGCACCGGCTATCCTAAGCACTTTACATACACACTCTTCATGAGATGCTTATGATGCAAAACTGTTATTATTTCCATTTACAGATGATGAATCCAAGTTCTAGACAGGCTATTGGGACTTCCCAATCTTTCCCACTTGACAGAACACACCCAGAGAATGGTCACGTTTGTATGGCTATGAGAAGGAGGGCAATATGCACAGGGGCGAGGCTGCTCACAGGTGGCAGTGATAGCCTGGGGTCTCTGCCACCTCCCAGCTGTGCCGAGGGCTCAATACCCTCAATAACCATTGTAAATGGCAGAGCAGGGCTTGCAGTGAGGTGGATCCATTCCAAGAGGGCTAACCCCATCTGGTACCAGGATGCTACCTGGGGTTGGAAAGTGTGTGTGTGTGTGTGTGTGCGCGCGCGTGTGTAATGTTGAGACATTGGACCTTTCTATACAAATCTTTCCCCTCCCTGGGTTCTTTTCTTACTCTCCAACAGGCAATCGAATCTGAACTGTTCATTTTGCAGAGAAGGAAACTGAAGTCAAGAGGTGAGTGACTTGCCTAAGTGTCCTGAGCTGCTGAAGAACAGAACTGGAATGAGGGCTCAGGTGTCCTGACTTCTGTCCCAGGCCCTGTGGTCTCTTGCAGTGCTCAAGATGATTTCAACATGTGCCTGTCTGGTTTCTTTGCACGGATGTTCAGAGTTCTTTCCTGCATTCTGCAGCACATCTGCCATGATGCTGAGCCCAGAGCAGGTAAGCCGGTCCCTCCCACACCACACTAGCTGCTCTTGGCATGCACCGTCCACTCTACCAGGTGCTGTAGAAGATGTCAAAGGAGCCCAGGTTCTCCTTGGTTTGCTGGAGGAAGCTCATTTCAGAATCAGCAATTTAAGTGACTTGTAAAGTTTTATTAAAATGAGCTCACCTTCTCTGAACGGGTAACTGACATCCTTCCTACAGGGCTGTCAATCCAGCTCTATATAGAAGACTTACATGAACTTCACAACACCCTTCTCACTGCTGACAGGTGACAGAAAGACGCTGAGCTTAGAAAGCATTTTCATGACCTGGGTTACAGAAGTTATGATCTAGAAAAGTGCTCAACTCATCAATAGAATAGGGTGAGCTACCTGCTCTTTTGAAACCCCAATAAGAGTGAAGCGTTTCTTGATATGCATGATTCTCTTTGGTAAGTTCTTAAGTTTGGAGGCATGTGTCTGCATGAGGCAGTTTGGGGGTAATAGCCTCTGGAGCCAGGCAGAATCAAAGTTAGATTCAACCTTGGCCACTGCTTGCCTTAAGGGCCTGGATAAGTCACCTTACTTCTCTGACCCTGAGTTTTGTCATCTGCAAAATAAACACACAATGGCACTTACTTTGTAGGATTTGCTGGGAGTATTATGCAGCTGTGTGCAGCTAGTGCCAGGCACATCAGAAGTCCCCAGTGGTTTAGCTGTTATGATTAATAAAATGCGGACACTAATAGTCACCCAGTAGGGAGGTTGAGAGCATTAAATGCACAGTGCCTGGGGCATAGTATTGGATTATTAATAATAAAAACAACAATAATAATAATGACTAACATTTACCAAGTGCTTATTAAGTTATGTCTTAGAGACTTTACAAACATCGAGGGTAGCTGCTATCGTTATTAATATTTCGACAAAGAGCTGTGAGCTTGGACAATATTTTGGAGAGCTAGTTTTCCAGAGGCTTGAAGACTGGCATGCATCTGTTCATCTTTGCATTTCCTCTGTACTCTTTCAGTGTTTTGCCTCTCCCACCACCATTATGGTTAAGAGCAGCACTCAGATACCTTTGGGCCAACAAAGAGATGCAAGCTTGTGGAATGAATGAGTGATCCTAGATCACTGAGAACGACCAACGATGCAAAAAGGCCAACCCTCCTGTGTTCATCTCTCTAGTCTGGCTTCAGTTTGAGGAGGGGAAAATGGTCTGTTCTGAAAAACAAAACAAGGGAACTCAGCAGATTCTCTAAATAGACAGAATCTTTAGAAATCTTCCTTGGTCATGAAAATCCAACCTGAGATGAATACTGCAATGGGGAGATTCTGCTTAGGCTTTGTGAAGATCCAGCCCAGGGAGGAGGTTTGGGAGCCCCGCCTGTGGGAAAGGCATCTGCCTGACAGAGTGCTGCTCCCCTCACCACATCCCCAGGGTTTCAGCTCCCATGGTCTCACCTGATGATGGATTAGAAGATGCCAAAGGGCAAATGAGGATGGCAGGAAATACAAATTAGAAACCCTAGTGCCAAACCATAAACTAAGAATGCCAAAAAAATGCTACTCGGCCTGATGGCCCATATTGCCTTTTAGATGCTTGGCTTCAAAGATCTCAGAGGCAGCTTGCTTAAATGGAAGAGCGTGAGCTTTGGAGTCCTGCATTCTGAGGTGAGAGTTCTGGCCCTGCCACTGTCTGCCTCCCTCCCAGGAAGTTACTTTAACCACTGACTATCTTTTGAGGGAAGAAATCAAGTCACTCTTCTCTCCACCGTGTGGGTGAGGATAGGAAAGAGGGGCTATGTGGGAGCCTCCCTGTGGTGTTCTGCACACGTGGATTTGTTTATTGTCCATGGTGGTGTTCTGTGGCGGTCCACTTTCCTAGGGTTTTCTGCTTCTACTTTCACTTTCTGTCACCAGAACTGTGTTGTAAATCCGTTATTCTAATGACATTATTTCAAAAACACTTTCATTTGTTCTGTCTTTTCTCAGTTAGAGAGGGCATTTATCCCTCTGCCACATCCTCCCTCGCCCTTGCCCACACCCTCTCCATCCTAAGCTTCCTTCTGATCTCCGCTCATAATCTCTTGTCTGTTCTGTACAGTGTGTGCAACACCAGTATCTCCACCTCTACTTTCTTCCCACCGTGTTACTACAATACGGATCTGATTGTGTCTCTTGATCTCTTGGCCTGTCCTCTTGGGCAGGACTTCCCGCTTGGTCCCCAAGTCCCTCCTCTAAGAACCCACTTTGTTTAGTGAATGATCGTGATGGACCATTTTAGTTAGGGGACAATATCTTTGGAGAATGCCCGGGATGACATTGTAGAGAGATAGAGACAGAGACTCCATGGGAGCAGAGACTCAGAGTTGGCAGAACTAGGAAAAGGTAAGCCTCACAATTCCCTATTGTTATTGAGGGGGACTCTAGATTTTCCAATTATACATTATGGGGAATCAGAACCAATTTTATTAAATATGTCAGAACAACTTGATCTCAGCAAGCTGGAGGGCTTAGGGGTTGTACACCCACTATAGATGTGGCAGTGACAGGCAGTTTTCCTTTTCTTTCCCATTGGCAGAGCTTCTGTAATACTGGGGTTGACAATGTACCCAGTCAGAAGACTACACTTCATAGCCTCACTTGCTGTGGCCAAGTGTTCCAGTTTCAACCAGTGTAAGTTATAGAGAAGGACCTATAGAGATAACTTACATGTAAGTTATAGAGAAGGACTTATGAAAAAGTTTCTTAAAAAGGGGACAGAAATATGGGAAATGACCTGTCTCAACTTTCTGTTCTCTTTCTTGCCTTCTGGAACTCAGATGCACTGACTGGAGCTCCAGCAGCCATCTTGGATCTTGAAGTCACCTTAAGGAGGGAAGCCGAGCATCCTCCATGGTCAAGCACAAAGACTAAGGGCTGAGTCCCCATAACTGCAGAATCACAATAGCAACCCCCCTCCAGATTCTTTCTACACAAAGAAGAAGTGAAATTGTCTCTTGTTTTTGGTTTTCTGTTGTGTGGGATTGAATCTGACCATAATCTGTTAAATACAGTAGCAGATGAGCGAAGTGATTACCATGTGAGCTCTGGAGTCAGACTGCTTTCACTCCATTCCCTGCTCTGTCACCTCTTAATCAGGTACCTTAAGCAAGTTACCAAACTTTTCACAAGCCTCTGTTTTCTCATCTGTAATGTGAGGATAATGACACCACTTATCGCATAGAGTTGATGTGAGGATTAAGTAACAATGTGTTAGCACTTAGAACACTTTTGGTACACAGTAAGTGCTCAATAAATGGTAGCTGCTGCTGCTATTATTACTATTATTACTACTATTGTTGCCCCACTTACCCATCAGATTGGGTGTTCATCTCCATCCATAAGCAATGGGTCCTTTAGAGTAGAATTTCTTATTTGTTTTTGGTACTGCCCCAGAACTGGCAGATGGTGGGTACACAATACATCTTTACTGAACCAATTCTTATTAGATTTTTGTCAACTATTTCTTGTAAGTAGATGATAAAACTCACTGGTATTGTGCATCAGACTGGGGACTGATGCCCTCTAAGCACACTGTCACTTCATCCCTACCAAAACCATTTGAGATACAGGCCTAAAGAGTTATTGTAGGGTTTGCATGAGCTTAGGAGTCATTCAAACCTACATTCTATTTAAGGTTCAAATTTGGTAATATTAAAAGAGAACTGGAAATAAACTTAGGGAAAAATGTCAAAGCAGGCATCCTCACTCAAGTTCCTAGGAGGCTCTTAGGGCTTTGAGTGGCCAGATGTCACTGGCATGGTGGCTTTGCTCTGTGTTTCTTCCTGAGTCAACAGAATTAGACAACTTCTGGAAGCCATTCTGCTTCCGTTCCTCAGTCTCTCAACATGGTTGTAGGTGGGAACCAGGAAGGAAAACAATTTCCCCTATCTCGTTTATTTAATCTGGTGTATTCAAAGAGTTTTTTAGGTTTGGTATGGGCATGGGGTCTGGTTGTGGCCTGCTGAACTATTATAGAGTAGATAAAACCTTATGGACCAGCTTACGGCACAAACTGCTTCCTCTGATAAGTTTCCCTCCACCTGCAATAGGGCTGTGGGTGGTATGGTGTTGGGACATGACTGGTAGGAGGAGCTTGGGAGGTTCCTGTAAATTTGGCTCTTGTCAAATTGTAGAGGAAGTGGCTCTCTCTCTTAGATTTGTTTCATGGTATAAGCTAGTTTGCCTGGCACAGGGGATGATGCCACAGGGCCAAGAAAATCTCTTAAGAATCTGCTGGCCAAATAATTTATATCCTAACATATGCTTTCTCTTTTTGTAGGTCATAGCTGAAGCAGGAGTTAAGTTTTGGTCCCAATGATAGAGTAGTTCTTAACCCTGGCTGCACATTCAAATCCTCTGAGGCTCTTAAAAAAATATCATTCCCTGGGTTTGACCCCAGTCCAACTGAGAATCTCTGGGGGTAAAGCCTGGGCATCAACATTTTTAAAAGGAAATATACAGGAATTAAAAGAAAACTAAAAGATGAGCCACAAAAGGGGAGAAAATATTTACAAAATCACATATGTAATAATGGAACTATATCCAGAATATATAAGAAAATCTTAAAAGTTAATAATAAGAAAATGAAGAACCCAATTAAAGAATGGGCAAAAGATTTGAACACTTCACCGAAGAAGATGGATGGCAAATAAACACATAAAAAGATGCTCAAAATATTAGCAATTAGGGAAATGACAGTGAAAACCACATTGAAATATCATTATACACCTTTTAAAATGGCAAACAAACAAAGCAACCACAAAAAGCAACACCTGACAATTCTGAGGGCTAGCAAGGAACAGAACAACTGGAATTCTCAGGTATGGCTGGTGGGAATGAAAAATAATACAGTCACTTTGGAAAAGAGTTTAGCAGTTTATTATAAAGTTAAACCTACCCTTACCACACAGTCTGACAATTCCACTCCTAGGTATTTGCTCAAGAGAACTGACAACTTGTGTTCACACAAAAACCTGTATATAAATATTTGTAATGGCTTTATTTATAATGACCCCAAACTGGAACCAACTCAATTCAACATTCAACTACTAAATGGATAAATAAACTGTAGTACATCCATGCAATGGGATACTACTCAAAAATAAAATGGAACGACCCACTGATATATACAATATGAATGAATCTTAAATGCATCATACTAAGTGAAAGAAACCAAACTCAAAAGATTATATACTGAATGATTCCATGTATATAACATTCTGGAAAGGGCAAAAGTAGAGGGACAGAACACAGATTAGTGGTTGCCAGGGGGTGGGGGTGGAGGTGAGGAGAATTGCAAAAGGTATCATGAAGGAATTATCTGGGGCTGATGGAACTCTTCTGTATCTTGATTGTGGTGGAGGTTACATAAATTGTATGTGTTGGTCAAGCTCATAAAGTTGTATATTTAAAAGAATACATTTTACTGTATGTAATTATAACTCAGTAAAGCTGACTTCTCTCCCCCAAACCATTCTTTAGAAAAAAAAACTTCCCCAAGTGATTTAAATTCATAGTCAGCGTTGACAGATGTTGTTGCTATAACAAATTTGAATCTAGGTTCTGGTATTAAAATTTCAGTTTTCTTGGGGCGCCTGGGTGGCTCAGTCGTTAAGCGTCTGCCTTCAGCTCAGGTCATGATCCCAGGGTCCTGGGATCGAGCCCCGCATCGGACTCCCTGCTCGGCGGGAAGCCTGCTTCTCTCTCTCCCACTCCCCCTGCTTGTGCTCTCTCTCTCGCTGTGTCTCTCTCTGTCAAATAAATAAATAAAATAAAATAAAAAATTTCAGTTTTCTTATATGTACAACTGGAGATAATAAAACCTACCTTGAAGAGATATTATGAATCTTTTTTTGTTTTAAAGATTTATTTATTTATTTTAGAGAGAGAGTGGACCAGTGGGAAGGGCAGAGGGAGAGGGAGAGAATCTCAGGCAGACTCCGCACTGAGGGTGGAGCCCGACACGACGTGGGACTCGATCTCACGACCCTGAGATCATGACCTGAGCCAAAACCAAGAGTCTGACGCTCAACCGACTGCACCACCCAGGCGCGGCACGGAGATGTTATGAGTCTTAAATGTGCTAATGTACAAGCTCCAAATGCAGGGTTTGGCGCACAGTAATCATAACCACTTATGTAGCGCTATGTGCCGGGCATTGCAGCAGCACTCCCAGGCATCTCTGATCTTCACAGCAACTCTGTGAAGGAGATATCATTATGACCACTTTCAAGGTGGAGAAACTGAGGCTTAGAGAAGTTATGGAATTTGCTCAAGGTCTCACAGCCACTCAGTGGCAGAGCCAGGTTCCAAGTCTAACCTTAACATTGCTGATTACAGTACCCCTTCTGAAATCTCAATTAATTTCAAACACCCCGCTTTTTGGCTTCACGTCTATCCCCCTAGTGCACTTTCTTGGTATTTTCAACGGTGTCTTCAGGGTTGAGCCAGGTTTTGGTAAGGCCAGAAGGAGAAAGGAACATGTATTAAAAAGTCTGAAGATACAAGAGAGTTCGATTATCGTGATATGGAGAAGTGGAGAAGTGGAGGGAATTTGGTCAGAGGAGATGCAATTACAAGGATGATGATATGGGAGTGGAAAAAAGACAGCAGAGGGGGCCTTCCCTTCGTTCAGTGACAAAGGATCATAGAATGAGAGGCCTGGTTGGAGTCTTCTGTTATAAATACTCTAACTTTGGCCTGGGCTCTGGCTGGGGGCTATCAGAGAATTCTGGCTGGCCTCAGTCACAGAGTGTAGAGAAGTGTATGGATGAAGCCACATGTGGAAGGGGGCTGTCCCTGACTGAGAGAGAGGTAGGGTTTTCTTTTGGAGCCTGGTGCAGTGGTGAAGGCACCAGTTACTGGGCAGTTCCAGGACCTTCAAGTAGAGCTGGGCCAGTGGTGTCCTGGTAAATGCTTAACGACGGACTCTCTGAAACCAACCAACCAACACACCAAACTCTGTTTGGAGCATTTGCCATTTTTTGTGGTGTAAATACTCCTACCATAGCCAATTTCAAGGTAACAAAGGAAAGTTGGGGAAAGGTGTGCACAATTAGGGCTCTTGGCAGCTGGTGCAAGCTGGTCCCAGCACAGCACTGGCTGGGTCAGTCTTGGGTCCTCCATATAAGCAGCAGAAAAGTCTGGGTTATATAGTGCCATGAGCACCTTGGCAGGGGGACAGCTTCCCAGAATGCAACTGAGCCTGGTTCTGGTTTCTAAATATAATGTAGCAATGTGAAGGATAAGATGTGGGTGATTTGTTTGCAGTACTCACTGTGGCGTGGGGGACAGGGCCATAACAGAATGGATCCAGAGGAGACTGGGCCATCTGCAGTAACTGCGCAGGACTCAGCCATCTGCCCTATACTTTCGGTGGGACCCCTGGTTATATGTCTGTCTTTTGTCCTACTATCACTAATTTGTTCTATATGCTAACACTTCTTGATCTATAAATTTATAGTGAGTAAGAATCTGGCACTTCCCTCCAAATAGTTTCTTTGCCAATAAGCATGAAAATGATTGCAATCGGGTTAACAGCTTTTGAAGTATCCACAGAATTCATCCATGTGAATAATTTATTTTCATCTGTAAGAAAAGAGTCCTCTTTTCTGAAGGAACCTCAATTATTAGGCTATTCAAGCATCTTAGAGATGACTTCAGGAAAATGGATAGTTGTACAACCAACAGGGAAGTAGCCTTGACAAGAGATAAATAAAATCAGTCTGGAATTACTTCCCTCATTAAGTTAAAAAGATGTCAAATATAAACTGGTGCACTTTCTGGTTGTGTGTTCCTAGGCTGTGCATCCCCCGTGGAAGAAGGCTAGTCTGGATAGACAATATTCATGTAGAACTCTTCTTGTGATAGTGTGCATTCGTACACAGGAATCCTGATATATGATATATGCTAGCATTCTTGCTTCTGAGGCACTGGATGAAGCCATCACGTTCCCTGTCGGGACATGAGCTGACCCACATGATCTGCCACCAAAAACCCAGCAAAATGTCATCCTTTTGCAATACAATGCTCAAGAAGCAGGATGTGTTCTTTTTCCTTCTTTTTCAAGTTATTATCTATTGACCTATTCCTGGGAAGATACTGTGGATCACATCTCAAGAGAAAATGAGGGAAGAGGAAAGGGAAAATAGGAGAGTCGTTTCACAAATTATCAATATATAATTCCTGGTACCTTATTTAAAAAATAAGTTTTATGCTTCTTTCCCAAGGAGAGAGACGGCACTGGTTGAACTACCCCTGTAGAATACAATCTGTTGAAGTGCTTATGGCAGATGGTGCTTTGTGATTCTCACGATGGCTTTACATTTCCTAGCTTGGTTTCCTCCTGCTTGGGGGTCACAATGCCAGTTTTTGGCTCATCAAATCCCAGTTATATCAGATTTAGTGACTTGTCATTTTGCTACTCTGCCTAGCCTTTATGTATTATATTATATATATAATATAATATTATATATTATACATATGTATTATATGTATTCCCACAAAGGGATTAACCTATCTTCCATTAAGGGAGAGTTATGATAAAAATGGAGCCATTAAGACATGACAGGGAATGAGAAGGTGGCAGGTGGTCAGACACCAGAATAATTATTTGTATCGAAAAACCAAAGAAAAAGGAAGCTACTACAGTTGAGTCTTGAACTCCCTGGCAGTCAAGGCAAGAAAAGAATCTGATGACTCCTTTGTTGACACTTCATATATTTCATCACTAAATATTCTAGAGGAGCGGGTGAGCAGTAACAGACTTTCCACAGGCCTTCCACTGTATTGAGACACTTACCTGATAATATGGACGCGACGGCTGCAATGATGAAGGACACAATGACACCAGGTCCTGCCATTTCCTTGGCCACCAGACCAGACACCACGTACATCCCTGTGCCCACACAGCTGCCAACGCCAAGTGAGATGAGGTCCATGGTGGTGAGCACCTGAGCTAGCTTGGTGCCATGGGCTGTGGTGGCCCCAGTTCCCTCCAGCATGGACTCCACTGGTTTGGTGCGCAAGATTCTGGAGTGCATGGCATACCAGGCGGCCCCCCACTGCACCCGCCGGGGGTCCAGGGAGGCAAGAAAGCCACTCATCCTGCGTGATAGGGGTTACGGTGAAGGTCAACTGATGGAAGAGGTTCTATGGGAGCCTTAGTGGATGCTTCTGGAACTCATCTAGTGAATAGGGATCTCCTTTTTTAGGAAAGGTCCAAAGGGACCCAAAGCAGCCTTCTCCTGGGCATGAATGTCTGCAGGAAAAACACAAGAAAGAAGATGATGAGACCAAGCAAGAACAAACGATCACTTGGAGGCATGGTTGGAGGTCAATATAATGAACTGGTTGAACAGGTCTATCTTGTGTACTCACAATGCAGGAGGGTTGCATTTCCCCCTTTGTGTCACCTCCAGTCTTAAATAACAATCTGTTGTTTGCACTGTGTCCCTGAGTCGTTCTGAAGAAGACGGTCTGAGTCAGGGCTCTGCCACTTACTGCTGTGGGACCTTGGGTAAGTTATCCCACTTCTCTGTGCTTCAGTTTCAACTGCATAATGGGGTTAATAAAGTCTTTTGCCTGGTATTGATGTGAAGATTAGATTAGTGTCTAAAAAGAGCTTAAGGCAATGCCTGGCACATGGAAAATGCTCACCTGGCCTGGGTCTGCCAAGACTTACCTGGTTTCTTCTTCTTCTTGGAAGACTTTGTCTGTGGCTTTTGGGCATATTCTTTGGGGACACAACACCCTCATTTTTTAAATACAAAGATGCAAAATTAGATTTATGACTTTTAAGAAGAACAATCCCACCCCATGGAGTTGTTTTGGAACTTTGCTCTTAAATAAAATGAAAAGTGTCTTGAGTGTTTTTTTGCTCTCAAAGATTAAGAGGAAGTGTTCCTGGCATTTGGTGGGTGAGCCCCAGAGATGCTAACTGGGTGGGATGGTGTCATCCATTTTTCAATGATCTCACAGGCATTCCTGTAGATGAAAATTCTTCTTATGATGATCTAAACCTAAAACCTAATTGTTTTATGTATAAACACATGGGATTTTCAGGGATGGTTTTAATATACAAGTACATCAACTTTTCCAGGAATGCAGCTATAGAGTAAATGGAAGGATGATTGTAAATTCTTTAGTTTGGAACCAAAAAGGAATTTTTCACTGCTTCAGAAACTCAAGGTCCCCTTTCTTTTCTTTTTTTTTTTTTTTTTTTAAGATTTTATTTATTTATTTGACAGAGAGAGACATAGCGAGAGAAGGAACACAAGCAGGGGGAGTGGGAGAGGGAGAAGCAGGCTTCCCGCAGAGCAGGGAGCCCAATGTGGGGCTCGATCCCAGGACCCTGGGATCATGACCTGAGCCGAAGGCAGACGCTTAACGACTGAGCCACCCAGGCGCCCTCAAGGTCCCCTTTCAACACCACCCATGGTACAGCATCTCCCATGCAGCACACCTATGAGCGCCTGCCATTTGGAACCAGCACACTGACGGTGATTCTTTATACAGTGAAAGCATCTGACAGCTCCCTGTGTGCTCACCTGAGTGTTTACATACTCAAGTATGTTATATACAGGTAGGTTATTCATGCATTTTGCTTCAGGGTCTAATAAAACCTTTATTACAGAAAAGAGGCGTTGGGCTTGATAGAGCTGAGAACTATTATATTAGACGATTTCCAAAGTTTTGACAAGTTAGAGAATGCCAAGATTATATGAAGCTACTTTGGGAAACCAGAAGCTTTATACAATTCTATAAAGACCTTCTAAAATACAGCTGAATGTTGATTCAAACTACTGTGCTGACAAGCCTAGGACGTTTACATTTACAAGAAGTACCAGCCCATGTAATCTACAAATATTATTAATTAATACTACTTAGCACTTAATATAACACTTGGGTGCTTCTAAAGGCTTTGCAAACACAACCTAATTAGAAGAATCAGGCGAAATGAGACAGTTTGGTTCACAGGGGTTGGGTGATGGACCTACTGGTTTAATTTCCTCCTAGATTTGACAGTGTTGCTTCACGCTGTGTTTTAATTCTCGATAACACCTTAAATATCAGTACAGGTGGATAGTGCCATCGTATATGGCAGAGTTATTGAAAAGCCTAGAGTGTCAGCAGTCTTTTTTCTTTTCTTTTTTTTAAAGATTTCTAGATTGAGAAAATGTGTCACATATATACCAGGGAGGCTGCAAGAACAATTGCTTTGCTTGAGCTCTTGAGCTCTTGTGAGAAATTAATGTACATATCTATTTAATTTCAACTCAGCCAGCATATACTGAGCATCTGTTATGTACCAGGCATGGTCTTAGGCTTGGGGGTGCAAGGACATGTTACCTGCTCGCATGGAGGTTTCAGTCTAGAATGGGAGGTGATGAACACCTAAATCACAATGCAAGGAATAAGGGTTGTTTTTGCTTTTTTCCTTAAAAGCCACCACTGACTGGGTGGCTCAGTCAGTTAAATGTCTGCCTTTGGCTCAGGTCATGATCCCAGGGTCCTGGGATTGAGCCCCACATCGGGCTCCCTGCTCAGCGGGGAGCCTCCTTCTCCTTCTCCCTCTGCCTGCCACTCCCCCTGCTGGTGCTCTCTCTCTCTGTCAAATAAATAAATAAAATCTTTAAAAAAGCTTATCTTTTGGGGCGCCTGCGTGGCTCAGTTGGTTAAGCGACTGCCTTTGGCTCAGGTCATGATCCTGGAGTCCCAGGATCGAGTCCCACATCGGGTTCCCTGCTCGGCGGGGAGTCTGCTTCTCCCTCTGACCTTCCCCCCTCTCATGTGCTCTCTCTCTCTCTCTCAAATAAATAAATAAAATCTTTAAAAAAAAATAAAAAAGCTTATCTTTTATTGTTTTTCTTATTATAAAGCCATAGTGTGTCTATTGCAGAAAAATCAGACAACATAAACAATGATGTTCGGTGAAGAAAGAATATAATACAATACACAGGATGATAAATAAAACCTGATCATTCCAGGGAGGGATGAGGGGTATGTTAGATGTTGAATTTTGTTCCCCCCCAAATTCGTATGTTGAAGTCTTAACCCCCAGTGTCTCAGAATGTGTCCTCATTTGGAAATAGTTGTTACAGATGTAATTAGTTAAGATGAGGTCTTCTGGAATAGGGTGGGCACTTAATCTAATATGACTGGTGTCCTTGTAAAAAGAGGACATTTGGACACAGAGAGAATGAAGTGTGAAGGTGAAAGCAGAGGCCAGGGTGATGCATCTAAAGGCCAAAGAACACCAAGGATTGCTGGCAAACCACCAGAAACTGGGAGAGAGCCACGGAGCACACATCTTCCTCACAGACGGAACCAACTGTGCTGTACCTTCATCACAGACTTCCAGCCTCTGGAACTGGGAGACAATACTGCTTTGTTATAGCAGCCCTAGCAAACTAACACCGGTCACGAAGGCTACAGAATGGGGTGCTGAAGGGTGAGAGAGGGTCTATGAGGCCATGGCATCGGCATTGGCCCCGAGTGACCGGAAGTCAGTCGTGCCAGGTGTCAGGAGAGAGTGTCCCTGCACAGAGGTCCCAATGGGAGAGCGGGAGTGACCGGTTCCCGGGACTGAGTGAAGCTGGGAAGGGGTGAGGAGGAGGACTCCAGTGCCTGTCAGAGCTTTATGTGAGCCAGCTAATCTAATCCTCACAACAGATCAGCCTTTAGAGATGAGGCCAGGAGAGGTCCAGTAACTGCTCCAGAGTCAAGGAGCCCACAGCGCCAGCACTTGGCCCTGGGACACCTGCTTGCGAGCTCATGTCCTTCCTCCTGACCCTCCTGCCTGAGGTGCTCGGGGTCAGCCTGAGAGGGCTTGCAAGCCAAGACAGGGCTTGAGTCTCTCTGAGCACAGTGAGAAGCCATTGGAGGGTTTTATTACCGTGAGTGACATGGTATGATTTACGTTTTAAAAAGCTCATTTTAGCTGCCGTGAAGTTAACCGCAGAATCATGTCCTAATGATAAGTTAGTTCCAGGATAGAGTAGAAAGGTGCATGAGGTGTGGCCCCGCCGCTGAGGAGACAGACAAACCAACAGAGAACCATCACCAGAGCAGTTACACAGCAGCCTGTGCACGAGGACAGGGGACACAGGGGTGCGGGGGACAACTGCCAGGATGGCCAGGGAGAGCCTCACAGGTCACCTGTGTCAGAAATGAGGAGAGTGGGCCCGTGTCAGGGCAGGGCAGTGGTAAACGCAAGCGGCCTTAATGTCGGCTTTCTGCAGGAAGATCACAGGGTTTTCTGATCTCCTGACCCGTTTGCAGTGGTTCTCCATCTTAACCGCACACTAAAATCGCCCAGGGTTCTTCCAGAAACACTGCTGCCTGGCTCCCACCCCAGAAATTCCAGTTTAATTGGCTTGAGGTGTGGCCTAGAGATAGGGATTCTTTAATGATAGTTCTAGCAAGGCGCAGTTGGGTCCACATGCCACCAGGGAAGACTAAAGTGCTGGGTGTGGAAAAACACGTATTTCCTGTGATAATTAATTTTATGTGTTAACTTGACTGGGCTAAGGGATGCCCAGAGAGCTGGTGAAACATTATTTCTGGGTGTGTCTGTGAGGGTGTTTCTGGAGGAGATTAGCATTTGAATCTGTAGAGGAAAGAAGATCGTCCTCCCTTACGTGGGTGGGTGTCTTCTGATCCCTGGAGGGCCCGAACAGAACAGATAGGCAGAGCAACGGTGAATTCACTGTCTTTGCTGGAGCTGACACCCATCTTCGATTCTCGCACATTGGTGTGCCTGGTTCTTGAGCTTTTGGACACAGACTGGGATTTATACAATTGGCCCCTCCACCCTGACTCTTGGGCCTTCAGACTCAGATTTCATTACACCTGGGTCTCCAACTAGAAGACAGCTTATGGGACTTCTTGGCCTCCAGAACATGGGAGCCAATTCCTATAATTAATCCGGATCTTCATATGTATCTGTAGATGTCCTATTAGTTCTGTTTCTCTGGAGAACCCTAATACATTGTCATTTCCCACATGGGGCCACAGTTTGACAGGTACCTCCTATTTCTCTTTTTGGACAGGTAGCTGGGCCTCTAGGCAGCTGTCTCTTCCGAACAGTGACTACAGACACTGTGTGGTCTGGAAACACCCTCTGGGATACTTGTCTGATCAGCCTTCATCAGAAACTGTCACAAGGATGCTGAGAAATGAACCAGGCTTGTTAGGGAGGTGATGGCTTTTATTTGATAGGTAATCAGAAGCGTGGTGAAAACATAGAGAACCAACTGGAACACAGGTTGAGGGTGGTGAGCGCTCCTTCCTGGCTCTATTCCCTCTGTGTAATTCCTCTGAGTGTTTGCTTTATTGATGCATACAGGGACTTGGGGCATTTTCTTTCTTGGTTGGAAATTTACTGGAGAGAACAAAATGTACGAGAAAACATGCTTCTAAGTGACTATTGACAATATCCATATTCATTACCCTCGGATTATGTTAATCAAAGATAGTTTTGGATGCTCTTTGCTGTTGTCTTTCCAAGATGAGCAATAAATGTGTGTTGTGCTTTCTCTAGCACTTTAATTCAAGTTTCTCAAAATACTTCACAGCTATAACTAAGAAAGGCTTACAGGGCCTCTGGGAGGGGAGAGTCATCATTGTGGTGGTTGCCAGTGTGCTTGAGGGTTCAGCAGACTCCAAGTATGATGGTAAAAGCAGGTTTGTGTCAGGATGAAAATAATCATGGCTTTAGAAGTTCACTGAATAGGTAGGATTATCGAATTACTTTGGAGCCTGCCTTTGGAGGTGAGGAGAGGAAGGAAATGAAGGCTAAAAAACAGTAAACAGCAAAAATCATTCCGGCTTGACTTTGCAAATATACCAAGGGATTACAAAAATCCCTCCGTGACATCCCCCGAGAATAGCTGGAACATCTGGAGCAGAAGGGAACATGGGCTGATAGAAGCAGCCCCTTCACGGAGGTGGACAGTTAGGACTGCTACAAGATTCTTCTAATCAATGTCTCCTGGCAAAATGAGGTTATAGTTCGACTAAAAGGTGCCTGGCTTGATGAGCCCCACCTGGTGACTGCAGGATCTGGAGGAGCCTTCTGAGGCCTGCCCCACTCCAGTATCCTGGGGTCCAGTGCCAACCCTCCTCCCCCCTAGCCTCCTACTTCTCCTCTTGGCTGAGCTTCTGGCTCCTGGTTAAGAACGTAATTCAGGAGTCGAGTTCTCTGGGTTCAAATTCTGGCTCTGCCCTTACTAACTAAGTGACATTGGGTGGAGCCTTTCTGTGCTTCAGTTTTGCCATCTATAAAATGGAATAATAATGGTACTAGCTCATAGGGTTGTGGTGAGAAGCAGAGGAGTTAACAAGTGTGAAGCTTTTAGCACAGTGCCTGGCACAGTGTGAGGGCCATGGGAACGCTAGCTGGCATCACCCTGTTCCCTGACCAGGTCTTCTTGTCCCCCACTGCTGACACCCCCGCCCACTGCTTCCGCCTCCCTAGGCAGTTTTCAGAGGACCCTTGGCCTGCTGACCAGTCCTCACCCATAGCTTTTCTCTGCTGAAACTCCCTTGGGTTTCTTCTGGCTGCCAACTGTATGTCCTGGTACTTTCCTTCCAAGGATTTGTGCTTACCTTTCTCATGCTTGTAGAGAATGGCTTCCTCCTTTCTATGTTTCATTATCTAAACGGGCTTCTTAACAGATTTGCTTGGGCCTTTGGGTGTTTCATCTCTTCTCATTCTTTTATGCCATTGACTTTTCTCCACAAGATGCACACACACCATGAGGTGGCTAGGACATGGTGCGTTCATCTGCAGTCATCACCCTATCCCTGAAAACACGCTCCACTTCTGACCTTTATACCCGTCGCTTTACTGCGGCTCACTCAGCCAGAGTCTTTGATGGTGGAATTTCTGCTGAGGTCCTTGCTTCTGTTGCTCTTCTTTTCCTTCCAAGCTTGCCAGATACGGCTCTGTGTTTGTGTCCTGACTGTGCATAGGCTTGCCTGCCAGTCACTATAACTGTATGCTGGGTGTCTGAGTCCCAGGGTCTGCCCCACCCTAACAGAACATCCTAGTAAATGGAATTGAGATCTATGTCCTGGTAGCTTCCTCCTGTCATTCCCAGTTTTGTTTTCTGTATCTATACAGATTAGGGTTAATCTGCTTACAGGAAAAGTCTTCAGGCTTTCGAAGACAACTGACATAACTCTTGGGAGTTTTAGCATCCCCGGACTATACCTCTTCAATTTCTTCAGTGATCAGCAGCGTCTCACATGGTACAGCTTCTAGATCAATCACATTTTGATTTATACTTCTTGGGCAGGCTGCAGTTTATCATTGTTGACATTTTGGGACCATGACAAAGCAGTAAGGAAGATGTTTTTGATCAGTCTAGGCTCTGTGTGTGTGTGTGTGTGTGTGTGTGTGTGTGTCCTAAATCATACAATGCTGGTTCCTGACAAATTGACTCAGAGATATTGTCGACCTCAAAAGTAGGGCTCCTGACTTTTAGATTGCTAATCTTCCTAGTTAGTCTTCATGCAATGTCAGGTTGATCGAACCCACTTCAAGTATCTTGTGATCACCTACCGTATTACTTAACAACGCTACCTCATTTATATTGTATGCAGAATCTGAGGCACAGCTGGTTTTGTTTTGCTTGGAATGTTTTTAAAGGGGAGTCTGGATCTATTACAATTGAGTAGCTAAGCAAAAAGGTTGTTCCAATTCAGCTTCCTTTTCAAATCTTGTTTCTTTTTCTGTCTCTAAAATGTTATTGAGTGCATTAATCAGCTCTTGCTGCAGTAACAAATGACATCAAGTTTCAATATGTTATAACAATGACATTTAATCTCCTGCTATGACTCGACTCCAGGCTGTGGATTTGCTTCAAGGTTTTTCCTCAGTGTGGACGGTGAGTCTCTACATGTCTTCTCAGACATGAGATTCAGGCTAAAGGAGCAATCCCTACCTGACACAGGCTGTTCTTTTGTGGCACAGGCTAGGAATAGGGGGCTGGTGGAAATGTACGATGCTTCTTCTGCTTCTGGTTGGAACTGGAATTCCATGGATTTTCTATTGGTGAGGCACGTGACCAAGCTCAAAGTTAATGGAGTGGGATGTATATTCTTTTCATTGAAGACAGGTAAGTCACATGGCAAAGGGTGAGGTTGCATATAAAGGAGGATATGAAAAACTGTGACAATAATATAACTTCTCTCACTATGTACTACTATGTACTAGGCGAAGCAATTGTATTATAATTTTTTTTTGAGGCTGTTTTTTCTGGAATGGGCAGAAGTCTGCGCATCTGATATATAAACTTAGAGACTCTGATATGTTCATTCCTGTACTTCCACAATTAATTCTGTAAAGTTATGAATATTGATTTCTTTTAATGACTAGTATAAATCCAAAATTCATCTGCTTTTGACACCAAGCACAACAAAACAATAAAAAGTCATTCTAACCTCATTTGCTAGAAATAAACAAATATATATATATTTAACCTTATGAAGATAATTGATTTTTTTTTTACCTGGTCAGGGACATTTCTGCCTAAAAAAGTTTCCCACTCTGCTTCTCTGTTTGTCAACACTTCAGGGGTTGAGAATATTATCTGTGTACATATTTGGCAGAAACTGTTGTGAAAACACTCTCAGGGGAATGCCTGGCATCTACTTATCGGGAGAATTGAGGAGAAGCTTGTTCGGAGATCTGATTATTCAGCGCTGAGATACCACATCTCTCCTCCAACACCACAGTCAGAGACGATATCACACAGCCTGATGTCACTTTCCACTCTTTCCTCCCCCTGATCCCAGGTCCAGGGGCTCTGGTCTCTGTGCGGGGTCCTGTGTTACTCATTGTACATATGGCAATATGAACAAAACCAGAGCCCAGGGAAATGCAAAACTCTGCACTAATCAGATTTTATTGGGGGAACAATTCTTTCGGAAGGGACAAATCACACAAGAAAATCAGTTAATTTTTCCATGCAATTAGAAAAGGTTTAAGAAATTGCATTAAATTAATCATTGCCAAAAGTATTTAATGAGTTTCTACTATGTGCTTAACTCAATGGTAGCTGTTGTGGCCATAAGAGAAATTACTACAAGGCAGAGAATATCAGGAATTGGGCCCCCGGCCTCCATCTTCCAAGCCAGCAGCATACCATCATCTCTCCTCTCTGTCCTCCTGACCCCGTCTAATAAGGACCCATGTGATTACATCAGCCCATTCATTTAATCCAGGGGTAATATCCCCATCTCAAGATCCTTAATTTGATCACCTCCACAGGATCCCCTTTATAATGTAAAGGAACGTAGTCACAGGTTTTAGAAATTAGGATGTGAGCACCCTTGGAGGGGTTATTCTTCAGCCCACAAACCTTTTTCATACTCTTTAGACATATCTCTTCATAGTCCCACACTATGGCATACTTCTACCTCTTTCTTTCTTTTTCTGAAAATACTTGCCTCAGCCTTTCTCCATACCCTCTCTCCAAAGTTCCATCCCTAATTACCAACAAAAACTTAACCAGAACTACATTTGCCCACTGTTCTTCAAGAATACCCTTGGTAGAGTAATTCACTCAGCTACTTTCAGATGAGCAGCTCCGGGGCCTGAGCACTGAAGGGACATATCCAAGCCCACACACCGGGGTAATGCGGTAATGTGGGTCTCCCTTCCTCCACCCCGGGCCCTCCCTACTGCTCCGTATTTAAGAAACTAATAATACACTATATGTTAATTAATTGAATTTAAGTAAAATTAAGTTTAAATTAAAAAAAAAAAAGAAAATGAATGGAGCTACCTACATTTTCTTTGTATGATATCACTCCCATGCCAGGCTTGGAATGATCCCCAAAGGAAAATAAGGCATTTGCCCATTTTTTTAATGTGGTAATATTCCTTTAAAATATATTTTTCTTTCCTAGGAGCTAAAGGAATGGACAGGGGTGTTTAATGTACCTCAGAACTCTTCCTGGTGGCTTGACCTCAGTGGGCATTTCCTCACCCCAGTTTGGAGAAGCATGGCTCTTGTAGGAGTCTTCCAAATGCTGTTCTTCACATGATTAACCAGCTGGCTTCCCCAGCGTTGCTCAGGAAAATTGTTCAGTAGGTACATCCCTTCAGTTACTCTCACCAGCGAAGCTAAACACAAATCAATAACTGGATAAAACTGACTTTGTGCCTTTGGGGGTGGAGCTCATATTTGAAACTGTTTTGTTTTCTCTATTCACTTTGTCTAAACCGATACCCAGGACTCTTTTGTACTGTGGATTCATTATTCCGGATGCCAGTCACCTCTCTCTTTGAGATTCCCTCCACTGCTCCCAAAGGAAATTTCTACTCTTCTAAAGAGTCTGCATTTTAAATTTCAAGTGGACCCTTCAAGTTTTGATAATGGCCATTTTTATGTGATACAGCCATAAACAGACAAGTGGACAGAATCTTAATTTTAATCAATGTAGGTCATTTTCCATGCTCCATGAACTTCCAGCTCTTAACAAAGCCTGACTCTGCACACCCAGCCCCACTCTACTCTTTGTTTGTGCTGTTCTCAATACACACCATCTGCTTTAATGGGCTCGGAGCATGTAGTAAATGTCTGGCACCATGTGTGCAAGATGCAGGGACAGAAGGAGGAAGAAGATGGCCCTATTCCTCCAAGAGTTCCTGAGTTGGCCAGGAGGGTGGGCCTGCCAAGTAAGTGACCATCTAGTGTGATACAGTATGTCTCCTCACTGATTACAATGATTTTACTTCTTAGCCTTTTTTTTTTTTAAGATTTTATTTATTTATTTGACAGAGAGAGACACAGCGAGAGAGGGATCACAAGCAGGGGGAGTGGGAGAGGGAGAAACAGGCTTCCCACTGAGCAGGGAGCCCGATGCGGGGCTCGATCCCAGGACCCTGGGATCATGACCTGAGCCGAAGGCAGACGCTTAACGACTGAGCCACCCAGGCACCCCTTCTTAGCCTTTCTTTTTGCTGTTTTTCTCACCTTTCCCCCCGCAGCCATCCACATTTTCATGTTCTTTTGGAACCCAGCTCATACTCGATCTGCCATTAAATGTGTGTTAACCACTTGGGACTCCTCTTCTCTGATTTCCTATGGAGCCCCCAAGTCAGCATATATTTTTCAATGCCTTGCACAGATTGTTATATACTTGAGGACTAGGGTCTCCTTAAAACCCTCCAATTTTTGAAAGAAAATGAAATCTAAATTCCTTACAATGGCCTCCAGGACCCTACACAGTCTGGTGTCTACCTCACCCCTGAATTCATCTCTGCCAGCCTTCTCCTTGGTGCAGCCATGCTGTCCTCCTTTCTGTTCTTGAAACACAGCAAACTGCCCATTATTTCAAGGGTTACACTTCTTCCTCTACCTGGGATCTCTTACCCCAAGTCTTTGCATGGCTCTGTCCTCATGATTCCAGTCTCAGCTGGGTTGTCGCCCTGCAGGCAGAGGCCCTCCTGAACTACCTATGCTAAAAGCAGCCCTGTCTTTTGTACTCTTTCCCTCATATTCTTTCTGTCTATCTATCCATCCATCTGTCCTTTTATCTACCTATTTTTGAGTAATTTATCCCTATTTGATATTTATTTGTTTCTGTTTTCATTGTCTGTATTCTCCCTCTAGACTGTAAACTCCTTGAAGGTAGGGATTTTGTCCATCTTGTTCTTTGGTGAGTCCCTAGTGACCACAGCTGGGACTGGCACATAGCGGGTAATCAAGAAATATTTGTAGAATAAAGATTCCTCCACAGTGCTTAGAAGACAGTTGGGCACGAAGTATTTCTTTATAAAAGATATAATTTATAATAGCAATTTGTAATAATCCTTGCGATCTTGAGATATCTATTGCAATGTAAGATGATTTTCTTTGTTAATTAGTCTTTGTGCATAAAATTACAGAACATAAAACTAGAGAAATCAACTGGTCCAACTCTCAGATTTTACAAATGAGAAAATCCTCTTTTTGTTGAATGCCTTCACAAATCCCTTTGGGAAACTAAATTATCTATAAGTAAGTACGTTTAATTATAAATAAATTATCTCTCTATGTTTTTGATTCTTTTATATTCATTAAGTCAAGAGAAGACTGAATGAAAAATACACAATACTAAAATACTAAAATCCACTTAAGGCTAGAGTCGTACTTTTTGATATAGCTGTTCCATGCAGCAACTGGTAGACCTCCGTCTTTTACCCAACCAGAGCAGCAAAAACCTCCTAAATCATAGAGGATGCACCATAGAAGAGAAGTATATTTTTTAGTTTGCTTCATTGCTTTTTTTTTTTTTTCCATCTGGTAGGAAAATATTTGAGACTTTTGATAGCCTGGGAATTTAACATGTTTTTGAAAAATAGAGATGTGCTTTGCCCTGTGGGTGCAGTATTCCTGTCTAACTTCTGAGCCTCTTTTGAGAACGGTGCCTGCGCAGGGTTGGTTAGTCTGCAGGCCCTCAGGGTACATTCTGGATCCACAGCCCAGAGAATTCTTCTTTGGGGCAGATTCTTTTCCTGACTGTTATCAGTCATTTCCTTAGGAAATCTGAAAGCTGGGAGTGCATCTTTCAATTCCAACAGCACTAATTCACAGAAAAATGCCAGGTTTCACTTGGGGACTTTGAAAAGAATTTCCAACCTACAAGCTATTTAGCTGAAAAGTGCTTGCTACCAAACTGTTGAGTTCAAATTTTTCCAGGCTGCAAGTTCTTGAGTTTGAATGTATTCCTCATAGAGCACAGCAAAGAGCAACTATTAATACAAATACAAATGTTCAATAATATGAAACAATATGTCCATTATTACAAGTATTCAAAGAAATGCCAAAAAAGGAAACATTTTCACTTATTAACATGGCAAAGTTTAAAAAAAACCCACTCATATTATGCTGAGCGAAATAAGTCAAACAGAGAAAGACATGTATCATATGACCTCACTGATATGAGGAATTCTTAATCTCAGGAAACAAACTGAGGGTTGCTGGAGTGGGGGGTGGGGTGGGAGGGATGGGGTGACTGGGTGATGGACACTGGGGAGGGTATGTGTTCTGGTAAGCGCTGTGAATTGTGCAAGACTGTTGAATCTCAGATCTGTACCTCTGAAACAAATAATGCAATATATGTTAAGAAAGAAAAAAAGAAGAAGAAGAATGTAGCAGGAGGGGAAGAATGAAGGGGGGGAAATCGGAGGGGGAGAAGAACCATGAGAGACAATGGACTCTGAAAAACAAACTGAGGGTTCTAGAGGGGAGGGGGTTGGGAGGATGGGTTAGCCTGGTGATGGGTATTGAGGAGGGCACGTTCTGCATGGAGCACTGGGTGTTATGCACAAACAATGAATCATGGAACACTATATCTAGAACTAATGATGTAATGTATGGGGATTAACATAACAATAACAAAATTTAAATTAAAAAAAAAAAATAAAAAAACCCACTCATTCCTGATGATGGGGATACTTCCGTACACTGATGATGGGAGTATAAACTGCCATAAATGTTTTTGGAAAGTAAATTTATCATGTGGAGATAATCAGGTGCAAAATTTTTTTCAAGGGCATCTATTGTAATATTATTTATAGTAGTAAAAACTGGAGACAATCTAAATGCCTAAAACTAAGGATGGAGTTCAATCAATTATGAGCTATTCAAAGAATAAAATACTAAGCTAACATTAAAATATGATTCTAAAATAATATTTAATGACACAAGAAGTACTCTCTGGATATATTAAATTAAAGCTACTATAAATAAAGGATATAGAACTGAGTATTGAGTGTGATCCAATTTCATTCTTTCCTTCTGAAGGCAGTGTGCCAAAATGTTAAAAATATGGACCTAAGTGTGGTGGTGGGAATGATTTCTATTTCATTTTTTCCCCCTGTGGGCAGTATGTATTCCTTTAAAATCAGAAAAGAAATATTTAATTAAAAACCAAAACAGAACTCAGAAGATCCCAGAACAATGAGCATGCTCCTACTTCTGGCCATCAAGAGATATCCTTGATTTCCGTAGTTAACGTGTCGTGTCTATGCATCTTTATTATGGAAAACTGTTTTAGGATCTGTTCCTCCCATAAAATTAGATTAGCCATTATCATTACAGTTCTTTTCACTTTGGAGATAGAATTTTCAGGGCCAGGGAAAGCTAGGACTCGGTTACAGTATCAGCTTCACACAGCAGGCTTGGATCACCAGAAACCTGGAGGTGGGATTCTCCCAGGTGCTACACAAAGCTCAGGCCAACCTCCCTGCTGGGAAGATAGAATCTGCCCCTAAAGCAAACAACTCAGTCCTATGACTTTGTTTTCTCATAGCTTGGTTTCCTTTCTTTCCATGTTGATCATCCCCTAAAGGCAACTAACTCAGATAATTTCATGGACTATTGTAAGAATTCTAATTATTTCTAGGATGTTCATCTTATAAAACAAACAAGTAAAAACATTCTTCTTCACCCAAACACCCTGCCCTCTTTATATATTGCCACACGAAAGCTCCTGTCCTAGGGGCTATCTCCACTTTTTTATATCTTGTCAGTCATTGAGCCTCTCCATTCTGTCTTCCACATCTTTCTTGTCACCAAAACTGCTTTTGCTGAGGTCATCAGTGGCTTCCATGGTGCTAAACCCAATGAACGTATTTTAGCCCTCAACTCTCTCACCTGAGCTGTCAGAGGCATTCAACACAGTTGTTTAAGTCCCCCTTCTCAAAATACTCTCATTTCATCACTAAGAGATTTGGATTTCGTCTTATAGCAGTGAGAGCTATGGGTTGTGTGTGTGTGTGGGGGGGGGGTGAACGTCACATGCAAACTGGACGGTGACCTCCTATCATTCTTTTAGGAATAAGCTCTTGTGATTTTTTTTCTTCTTAAGTGTAATAGGATTTTAAAAGAAAGAACACAACCCCTAGAATACCCTTACTGCTGGTACTTTTTTAGTTCTCAGTATGGTGTCTACTATTACATGGAATCACAGAATGAGATTCTGGTGTGACCATGTATTGGTCAGCATGAGTCAATATCAAGAAACCATTGTGCCTTGATGCCTGGAATGTCTTTGCTGGAAGAGTGGTCTCAAAGGGTAAAGAGACATGAAAAAGCAATGTGACAATTTGCTTGACAAATATGAACAAGAATAAAAATATTCCTTGGGGTAGAGCATCCGATGGTTTACAGACTTTCAGGTCTACCTGGACTGTTTGGCCATCTCTGCACCTGACCCATGCTTGGAGCTGACCTGCCTGAAGCTGTTGCCTTCTCTGAGATTGAAGCTTAGGTTGAAAATGTAAAGGCCCCTTGCCTAGGCTGGTGGATCTGCTGCTCTGGTGTCTTTGACCTCTTTCCTTCCCCCAGGAGACACCTGCCCAGATCTGACCTATTCTTTGATGCCTTCTCTACAAGAGAGGGCCATGATGCCTGCTGTTTAAAATCAACCCAAAAAAAGCCCATTGCCCTATGTTCTGCATCAGTGAGGTCCACGAACCCATGGTTCCTCTATCTGTAAGAAGCACAATCTCTCTAGAACCAAGGGGGTGGGAAAAGAGATATGCTAAATTCCTTTTTATATTTTGACAACTGAAGAGTATGCCAACAAATGAGTCTCTGCATTCAGAGCCTAGTATAGAGAATGCTTAATTGGTTCCACCTGCCATAAGCAAGGGCTGAGCATCTAAGTCCTTCCTACCTGCGGTTTGGGTCTGACCAGAACCCCCATTCCATTCAGTTCGTGAGGAAACTCCAAGTAGAAAGGGGTGAACTACCCTTGGGCACATCAAAGGTTTGAAAGAGTTTCCTGTATTATTTTGGATTCTGAGTCTCATTTTGTTTCCAGTAGATAAAGGGTTAAATAGACAAAGGAGAGTTTCTTATTGTGATGCTAAAAACTGAGAGGTTAAGTTGTCATATATCTAAAATATAAATCATAGTACTTAAATAAGAGTGTCTTCCCTCTCTGCCTTCTATGTTTGCACACCTGAGGTAGAAATATTTGCCTATCCCCTCTTATGTGCCAAATACTGCCCACGCCTTATCTTGAGTAACCCTCACCTAAATATTAGCATCACTTATATGATGTTTACTATGTACCAGCCATGAGTTTATATATATATATATATACACACACATATATATATATTTAAAAAAAAGATTTATTTATTTTAGAGAGAGCGAACATGTGAGTGTCAGCAAGTGTGAGTGGGGGAGGGGCAGAGGGAGAGGGAGAGAATCTCAAGCAGGCTCCACGCTCAGCACAGATCCCAACACGGGGCTCGATCCCATAGACCTTGAGATCATGACCTGAGCAGAAATCAAGAGTCCGACACTAACTGACTGAGTCTCCTAGGTGCCCCTATATTACTTTTACAACAACACTAGTCGCACTAATATTTTTAACCACCTCCACATTAAAGATGGGGAAACTGAGGCACAGAGCAATGAATGCAGCTCCTAAATGGCAGAGCTGAGCTTTGAGTGCAGGCTGTGTAGCTCCAGACCACCTAGAGCAGCCCTGTTCAGTAGAGCTCTGTGATGATGGAAATGTTCTTTGTGCTGTCTGCTATGGGCGCTGTCTGGTTGCCACTAACCACACATGTCTATCAGGCACTTGAAATGTGGCTAGTGCAACTGAAGGAATGAATTTTAAGTTGTATTTAGTTTTAATTACTTTAACTTTAAATGGCCACATGTGGCTAGAAGCTATAGAGTCTGCACTTAATAACTTCCAAAATAACATCAGAAAGGTAGTGGTATCCTTTACAGAAGAGGACACTGAGTGTCAGAAAAGTTAGGGGATTTATCCAAGGCTTGGAAGCCAGAATGTGGAAAAGCCAGGATGCCAGCCTCTAATGCCTCATGCTCTGGTCACTAGAGATGCACACCCTGCCCTCTGGCTCTGCATCTCTTTCCAAATAGGATCCGAAAGCATATCTTTCTTCCTTCACCTTTATCAAAGTCTTTTTCCTTTCCTCTATTATGAATGCAGTAACAGTAGAAGAGTACCACGTGGCGGCAAAACATCATGCAACATGTGTGGGGGAGGTGACGTGGCCCCACAGAGTCTCATTGGCCAAACTGGAATAGCTTAATTTGGTAGTAAGCTGTGTACTCATTCTTAACATTCTTGAAGGCTTATCCCAAACTATTCTTTTGTTGTCTTTTTCTTCTCTGTTATTCTTCTCTTCAACCCACCCCAATTCTCCCATGATTGGTAACAAAATATATGCTGCAGAATCAAACAGCCTTTGGCTAAAAGTACTAAAGTTTTATCTACTTCAAGCTTTGCTATTTATTCCCCTATTCCCCAAACAAACTTCTTCCAATTAGGTTCATGTTGGCTACTATTATCATTAAAGAAAAAAAACAACAACAATCATTTATGGCTTAGAAGACTGTCACTTTCTTTTAAGCATGGTTTTGAATAAACCAACCTTATGTTAACTCGTGGCGAGCCAAGCATAGTGTCTTGTACCCAGTAATCTCTCAACAACAGTTAACATTACATTGATTTGCCTTTTTCTACCTTCCATTAGTGACTTAGGGATTATCTGAATAGGAAACCTCACTTTAACCACTGGGCATGAACAGAGAAAACAGAACTCTGTTCAACAAAGAAAAACCAAACTTAAATACTGGTGCACCCAGGCTTAAAGCACCCAGGCAATCCCTTTTGGCTTCAGAAGAGAAGAAATGCTGTCACTTGTCAGATAGCAGTCTGCCCATCTGATCACAAGATGTGATCACTGTCTTATCTGGAGACGAAGACTCACGCAGGTCCCAGACAGAAGGAGGCAGAATCTAATGTTTCCTGGTGGGGAGGAGCACACCAGTATTTCCAATGACCTGGAAAGTCAGAGTCCATTGGAAAGCAGCTTGAGAAGAGACACAGGCAGGACTCTCTTAGAACATTATAAAAATGGGGAGAAAGGGCAACTGTATTTGGGTCTGCTTGATGCTTCTAACTCCCCTGTGATATACCCTGGACTTGGGAGATCTTAAATGATGATTGAGCTATGCCAGTATAACCACCCTGATGGTACTGAGAAATCCAGAACATTAATGTCAATTAGTGTTCTCATTTCCACTGACTAACTTAGAGGGAACGAGTTCATATGGTAGTACAACAGAGGAGAAAAATAAGAAGGCATTTTATAATTTCTCAAGATATGACATTCAGCACTGTAGTTTTAAACAGAGGCTCTTTCTACTCCCAATCAGACCTGCAAGCCACTTCTTCGAGCAATCCCACTGTCAAACTGTGCTGTTCCCTTGTGCATCCGCCTAGAAAGCAATCAGAGGGGAGGCCCCTCACACAGATGGACAGCTGACCCTAGAAGGTGATTTGGAGCAGCTTTTCACTAGTCCAATCATTTTTCTTTTCACCCTAAAGGTTGGACTTGAACTAATATTGTTGGTGAGAGCCATAACACCATGAATAATATCACATGCAGATGGATGAGTCTTTCAAGCTAGACTCCCAGGGGTTCTCAACTCTTTAGAATCATTTAGAAGCATTTGAATCTCCTGGGGAGCTTCAAAAATAACAGTGTCCAGTCTCACTTCTGAGAGATTTACATTTAATTGGTCTGAGGTAGGAACCAGGCATTGGTGATGTTGGAGAGCTCCCCAGATGATCCCAGTGCGCAGCCAGAGCTGAGACCACCATACAGAGCAACCAGCAGCCTCAGGTTGTCAGGAGCTCCCTTCCCTCCCCCTTCCCCTCCTCCTTGCTGTCTCCTGCAGTGACTCAATGAGCCAAATAGAGTAGCTTCTACTTTTTGAAGGGGGGGGTGTTTTGTTTTGTGAACATAAAAATATTTTCCATCCTTTATAAACAAAACAATCTGTACCTATTGTAAATAATTTCAGACAATTTGGAGAGGTCTAAAAAAGAAAGTCACAAACCACTTCATTACCTTCCACTAGAGAGAAGAACTATTTTGGTATATGACTTTCTAGAATGTTTTCTAGACATAAGTATTTTTTTTAAAACACACACACACTTTTACAAAATTGAGACACTATTTTATGATCTTTCTTTTTTTCATTAGTGTATCAGAGGTATCATTCCATGACAGTAAATGTAGATAAATGCCACTTTACAGAGCTGTAAGAGTTGCTCATTTCATGTATATTTAATAATTAGTTTAATCCTTTTTAAATGGAAATTGAAGCTCTTCTCATTATGTTGCTCTTATAAACAATGCTTCAGTGGACATATATTTTGCAGACATTTTCGTATAACCCCTTACTCTAAGTTCCTAGAAGTGGAGTTACTCTAAGTTCCTAGAAGTGGAGTCACCAAGTTAATAGGTACGCATCTTTGCCAAACTGTCCTCTCAAAAGATTGCACTACTTTACATGCTCCCCAGGATAATATGCCTGTGCTCTACCTAGTGATCCTGGGTACGTTAATGTATGTAAATATCACCTGAGCATCTTGTTAAAATGCAGTTTCTGCTTCTGTAAGTCTGAGATGGGGCCTGCGATTCTGCATTTCTTTTTTTAAGGTTTTATTTATTTTTTGGGGGGGAGAGGCAGAGGGATAGAATCCCCAGGCTGACTCCCCACTGAGCAGGGAGCCTGACAGAGGGCTCTATCCCATGACACATGAGATCACGACCTGAGCTGAAACCAAGAGTTGGATGCTTAACCGACTGAGCCACCCAGGCGCCGTGCGATTCTGCATTTCTAAGAAGCTTCCAGAAAATGCCTGTGCCTGTACAGTTGGTCTGCATGTAGCAGCAAGCCTCCATCCTACCTCTGGGCCTTTGCAATAGCTGTTCCCTTTGCCTGTTTTGCTCTTCCCCTTCTTTGCTTAGCTCAGTTGTTCCCATGTCTGACTGCACATGAGAATCGCTTAGGAAACTTAAAAAGGCAAAAGCACAAACACAGTTCCTCAGCCTTTTCTATGGAGTTACTGAATCCCTATCTCTGGGAGTGGGGACCAAGAATCAATATTTTAAACAAAAAATAAACCAGACTATTGGAACTGCTGGTTAGGTTGTTCCTATTGATCCCCAGGCCTAACCCTGCATGTCACTTCTGATCCATGAGTGAGTTTGGACTCTATTCCCCCCACTATAAACTTCTGTATCACTCTGCACTTCTCCTTTGGAGCAAGTACTCCATGTAATAAATGAATTGTGTCCTTATTCATTAGAGTCTGTGTCCCTTTTAGTCTCTGAGTTCCATGAAGGCAGACCTGTGTCTCTCTTGGATGCTCAGGGCCTGCTGGAAAGTAGGTGGCACTCAGGACACAGGTAAGAATAAATGAGTAGACATACCTTATAAGACACTTTGTAAATATTTTCATAGTCAATTGTCCTAAGTCTGTAAGGCAGGAAGTGCAGGTATGTCCCCATCTTGCAAATGAAAAGACAAAAGTTTGGAGAGAGAAAGTGACTCATTCGTTGTTGACACAGCTTGAGGTAGACCTGGCCACTGGCCTTCTGCACACCAGGCCAGCCCCTCTCTGCCTATCCAGGCTGCTCCTCTACAGCTTTTATACTCAGCCCATGTGAAGGACATTTGTTTAAGTGTCCCCAGTGTGACACTTATTATGATCTCAGAAATTAAAAATGTTAACAGTTATCCCCACCTGACATCCTAGAGAGACGCACTTAGTTTGAACAGTGACATGAAGATTGCATCCTTTGAGAATACTTCCATGTTATACTTTTTAAATGTGAGCAAGGGGTTGGGGGGATAAAACATATGTAGACAAATCAAAAATCAGCTTCCTCCCAAACCCACAGAGGCAGGGGGAGTCTGAATGAGAGTGAAGATAGGAAAGCAGTTTAAGCTTTTTACAAGGAAATCTTTATAATTTCGGGGGCAGAGGCCCGATGGGTGAAAGCTTCAGTCAAGGGAAATGCCAAAGCTGGGCTTGCTGTGGTTTTACTTTTTGGTGATTTTATGTGCAGAGGGGAAAAGAGGAAGACCTAGGGCTATAATTAAATGATATTTGCGACCACTTTGTTGATCTGAAAATAGGTCAATGGATCTCAATTTGTTAAGCTCCACTGCCACCTTTTACCACAGCACACATCGCACCATGAACATGATGGAGCATTACAACTATGCCTATCCCGACATGAGATTCATAGACAATATAATCAATCCACAGATATTACTTAAGAAAAATCAATACAGTGCACTGGGGTTTGTATATGAAGAAGAACTGGAGGGCAATTGATTTATAAGAAAAATGCTCTTCAAACTGTAAATGCTCAAACACCATATAATGAAGTACTCAAACTTGCATCCATGCATTAGAGTCCCTGTGATTTCAACAGCCACACATGATCAAGTGGTGGAGTGTTGGTGATTCAAATGTTACTGATGAGCCCTTAGGCATGAAGTGATTTTGTGAAATGGTGAACAACTCATGTAAAATTCCAAACTAAACCTAACACCATCTTCCCTTGATTTGTATGTTAGTTGCTTTTCTGAAAAATTCAGCATGTATACATTTTTAAAATTCAGCACATATAATGCACATGCCACAAAATTCATCCTTTTAAAGGGTGTATTTCAGCAATTTTTAGCATATTCACAGAGTTGTATGACCATCACAGTGACCTAATTTCAGAACATTTTTATCACCTCTCCCCCAAAAGAAACCCATATCCATTAGCAGTTACTCCCTATTGCCCCTTCCCCCAACTCCTGGAAAACACCAGTCTACTTTCTGTCTCAATGCATTTGCTTATTTTGAACATTTCATATAAATGCAATATTATAATATGTGGACTTTTGTGTCCATTTTCTTTCATTATAATGTTTTCAAAGTTCATCCATATGAACATGTATCAGAAATTCATTTCTTTTTATGGCTGTATAAAATTCCATGGTGTTGATATACCACATTTTGTTTATCCATTCATTAGTTGATGCCATTTGGGTAATCTACATTTTTTTGGCTATTATGAATAATGTTGCAATGAGAATTTGTGCCCAGATTTTTGTATGGACATATGGTTTCAAGTCTGTTGGCTATATACTAGGAGTGGGATTTCTAGGTCATATGGCAACTCTATGTTTAACATTTTGAGGAACTGCCAGACTGTGTTCCAAGGCAACAACAGTATTTTATGTTCCCATCAGCAATATTTGAAGTTTTCAATTTCTCTCCATCTTCATCAACACTTGTTACTGTCCATCTTTTTTACTATAACCGTCCTAGTGAGTGTGAAGTGATATCTCATTGTGGTTTTGATTTTCATTTCCCTAATAATTAATGAGTATCTTTTCACATGCTTGTTGGCCATTTGTATATCTCCTTTAAAGAAATGTCTATTCAAATCTTTTGCTCATTTTTAAAATTGTGTCATTTGTCTTTTTGTTATTGAATCATAAGAGTTCTTTATATATTCTGGATACTAGACCCTTGCCAGATATGTGATTTGCAAATATTTTCCCCCATTTCATGGCTGTCTTTTCACTTTGTTTATGGTGTCATTTGCATTGCAAAAGTTTTTGATTTTAATGTAGTCTAATTTACCTCTTTTCTCCTTTATTGCTTATACTTTTGGTGTCATATCCAAGAAACTATTGCCTAATCCAAGGTTACAAAGACTTATGCTTATGTTTTCTTCTAAGAATTTTGTAGTTTTAACTCTTACAGTTAGGTCTTTGATACATCCTGCATTAATTATTGTATATGATCTGAGATGAGTCCAACCTCATTCTTTTGCATGTGGATATCTAGTTGCCGCAGTACCTTTTGTTGAAAAGACTATTTTTACCCCATTGGATTGCCTTGGTGCCCTTGATAAAATCAGTTACCCTTAAATGTGAGGGTTTATAGCTGAACTCTCAATTCTATTCTATTGATCTATACATCTACCTAGCATATATAAAATTTGCACACAACATTTACATGTATGATGGAATTATAGTTCTGAATTCAGACAATTATTAACAGATTTTCACCTGTATGATTGTCTTGTGGAACATTTGAAAGTCACGTGGGAGGCAAGGCAATTCTTCCTTGTGTGGGACTATGCTGCCCATTGCAATACATCTAGCATCTAACAAAATGTCAGTGTGCCTCCAATCATTTTGACAATTAGAAGATCTTGTAAATATCTAGAACAACCCTCAAAAGGTAATGCCACCTTTGAGAGCCACTTCTTTAAAGTTACTTTCTGCACTCTTCAGTATCTTTCTTTCTCTGCCTCTTTAGCCCATTTCCTACATGGCTAAAATATGAGTCTTTCCAGGTTATTCCTTCCTTGAAAGTTTCAATGACTCCTTATGTCCTGTGAGGTGAAGTTCAAACTTTTCAACCTGGCCCATTGACGCCATTACCCTTCAAATCCTCATCCTGTATGCCATCTGGCCTCTGGAACTGGCCTTGCCACTAGACACTGCCCCTCTGTTGGGCACAGCGACAGCTCTTTGGAAATCACATTCATCTTTTGGGACCAGCTTCATCAGCTCCTCTGGAAGACTTGTGGGTCTTCACTCCAGCTGGTGCTTCCCTGCCTTGAGCTCCCAAAACACCTTTGGGAAACTTCCATTCCGGCATTTATCATTCTGAAATGCAAGAGCTGGATTCTTTTCTGCTGCTGGCTGTAAATGCCCTACCTTGTTCATCTTGGCAACCCTGGCTCCACCTAATGCCTGGCATACTGTTGGGGTCAGTGAATTTTGATTGAAAGAATGAATCCGCAGTATTACCGTAAGTTCTTACTGCTCCAGGTCTCCTGAGACATTGATTAGCCTTGCAGCTCATAAAGATTTATGGCCATTTATTTATATCATGTACCTGCCTTTATTTGAGAAGATAGACAGGGGTCTTTATGTATAATTTCATGGAGTAGGGAAGGAAGCACCTGGTTCAAAACATTAACATTCTCCGCCGCCCCATCATTATCATCACCAACAACAGAAAGTCTTTTAAATACTATAAATTCTCTAACAAGTCAAAGCCTTTTTGTTTTATAAAGGAAAGAGGCAGTTTAAAACCCAAATGCCTCATGTAAGATATTCAAGTACAGTGGAAATGTCTGTTGGAAGATGAGCAGAGGCTATGGAGAGTTGAGAAGGCTCTGGGAATCTAAAAGGAGCCAGAGTGCAGAGGTCCCTACAAAGCAACAGTTGGAAGACTAAGTTTGTCTGAAGTGGCAGCTGCTGTGTTTAAGTGACTTGTTTGCAAACATTGGCCCTGGAGTCAACCTTGGACACCAATCCTCCTGTGCTCGCTCTGATGCCTAAGCCACTGTTAAACACCTTTTTTTTTGGCATGACTTGACACTTTAAAATTATTTTTTTCTTTCCAAAATTAACACACATTAATTGAAAAAATCTTTGAAAATATGGCTAAATAAAACGAAGCAACATCCATCATGAATTCCACTGCCTACAGATGGCACTGTGAATATTCTGGTGTACATGCTTTCAATAACCTTTTTCTCTCTCTTTTTTTTTAACCCCTCTTTGGTGTGACTCTGATAGTCGGTCATTGGGGAAAACTGTGAATTTGAAAGCTGAAAAAGAAAAAAAAAAGCAAGATCAAGAAAAGTATAAACAAAAAGCTTTGCAGAGTTTGTCAGCTCTTCCCCATCTGCGACTGTGCTGGGTATGGCTAGGAGTGATTAGAATATTGATTCTATTACATCTTGCATTGCCCAGGCTTGACGTCAGTAATGCAATTCAGAATGACGAGAACAAAATTAACTGAGTCAGATGGTAGCTCCTGGCTTCTTAAACTGAGGAGAAATGATTTTTGTAAGGGTTATTAATTCAACATATTCTCCTCTGTGTCTACGTTTCATTTGTTCAGTACGAAATCCAAGGTTCCATGTTGAAAATGCACCTTAACTGATATTCAGCATTTCCTTCTCCTCACTGGGGGGCTTTTCTTTCAGCTCCACTAGGCTTGTGCAGTGTCCCTGGTATGGCCTCCTCCTTTCTTGCCACAGCCCTCACTCATGTCAGCCTTCGTGAGCCACAGCTACTCTGACCACTTCTAACAGGAAGTTAGATCAGCTACTGCTTTCAGTTCCCCCCTCTCCATCCTCTGGCCCAGCACAGACACAGCTCCCAAAGCCCAGCCCTGGTTATCAGCTCTTTGCTCAGAAACCTTCAACAGTTCCTTTAATGCAAAAAGAATGAACTTCACGTCCTTAGCAGGGTATTTGCCCTAGTGTGCCTTCCCAGTCTTTTATTCTGTTACCCTCAGATGTCTCCAGTTGGAAAGTAATGTCTGCCAAGCACTTGAAAAATATATTGCTTTTTAAGCTAATTATGAAAGTTATGCTTTCATAATGTTCACTGTACACAATTTGGAAAATGCAGGGAGTATAAAGAAGCAAATAATCACCCATATCCCATGCCTCGAATTAGCCACTGTTAACATTTTGGTGCAAAATGGTCCAAAATTATGCTCAAACTGTACATACAACATCATAGTCTTGTGTTTTTACCTATTTTATGTCTTGGATATTTGCTCAGATTACTCAAACATTCTTATAAAATGTGATTTGAATCATTGTTCAATGTTCCATTATATAGTTGTGCCATAATTTACTCAAACATCCATCTATTGTTGGGTGTTGTTAGTTGTTTAGGTTTCTATCAATTTTTATCATCATTATTATAAATAATGCTACAATGAATTTGCTTACCTATAAATCTTTGATTACATTTTTGCTGTTTGCTTAGAAGAGATTCCTAAAAGATGACAGCTTACATCTCTTTTACCTATTATTTTAATAATTGGTGTATTTGTTTTATCTCTCCTACTAAATGTGTGCCTATCCTGTGTAGAGTGGCACAAAGTTCTGTCCGGAGCAGGTGTACTACTTACGTTGGTTGAAGTAAAAGGCAGTTCACCTCCTGGGTCTCAGTTTTCCTTAGTAGTTTCCTTTGTTTGTAAAATGAAGCACTGAATTATGTTACCTTTTAGCAATGACATTCTATGGTTTTTGTACCTTCTGACTTGAGCTAATAATATTTATCTAAGATACTATATTCACAAATAGTTGTGATCACAGCTTTCTTTCTTTCTTTTTTTTTTTGGTATGGCTAGCTAATTTCCCATGGGGCTCAGGATGGCCTACAGCCTGTATGAGGAGTGGGTCTAGCTGTTGACAGGCAATATGACAAGTTGGGAAGTCCATGGGGTTTGTATTCCATCAGTGCTGGCTTCAGTTTCTCCTCTGTGTGAACTTGGGCAAAGTACCTTAGCCTTTCTGGATTTTAGGTCTTCTTCTATAAATGCTATTAATCATGCCTACTTTGCAGGGTTGATGGGAAAACTAAATGTGATAATGTTTGTAGGGCTCCTTGTAATAGTGGGTTTTAATTGTCATAGCTATTATTGTAATATACATTTTAATAAATCATGTAGGCATCATGTGCTCTGGATGGTGACACAAAAGTTTGATATACCAGGGTTATTCTTCAAGGAAGGCATTAACTGTCTTTTTCAATAACAGCACACTAAGTGGTGAGTCACCATTTAAGCCTGTTTTCTGCATGTGTATTTTTAATAGCAGAGTCTGGACACAGGGCCTATTTGGGCACTCCCCAGAAAATGCAGGGGAACTAGGTTTTGATTTTGCCCCACCACAGACAGACACAGACACACCAAAGGAAGCCAATTCATTGATATTTCAGGTAAATAATTTTAAGAACTACATTATTCTTGCTGAAATGTAGTTTACCAAGCTCTCCCACAATCCTATCACATATTTGTAACAAAAGTAAAATTAAAACCACTGAGGCACTAAGGAGAAAAACCATACATTACATCATTAGTTTTTGATGTAGTGTTCCATGATTCATTGTTTGTGTATAACACCCAGTGCTCCATGCAGAACATGCCCTCTTTAATACCCATCACCAGGCTGACCCATCCCCCCACACCCCTCCCCTCTAGAACCCTCAGTTTGTTTTTCAGAGTCCATCATCTCTCATGGTTCATCTCCCCCTCCAATTCCCCTGCTTCATTCTTCCCCTCCTGCTATCTTCTTCTTTTTTTTTTTTTTTAACATATAATGTATTATTTGTTTCAGAGGTACAGATCTGTGATTCAACAGTCTTGCACAATTCACAGCGCTCACCATAGCACATACCCTCCCCAATGTCTATCACCCAGCCACCCCATCCCTCCCCCCCACTCCGGCAACCCTCAGTTTGTTTCCTGAGATTAAGAATTCCTCATATCAGTGAGGTCATATGATACATGTCTTTCTCTGATTGACTTATTTCGCTCAGCATAACTCTCCAGTTCCATCCATGTCATTGCAAATGGCAAGATTTCATCAGGGAAATCCATTTACCAAACTCTTAACAAGCACTGATTCTGTGTCAGCTGGCTGCTGGGGCAGGAGATGAAGGGGACTGTCCTCAGGCTTCTCATATTCAGTCGCTTCTAGCCTGTATGGTGGAAATGTCACTGGATTGGGAGACGTGGACCGAAAGAGAGTATATGACCTAGTGGATAAGAGCAGAGATCTGGCTCCAACTACCTCCATTCAAATCCTGGCTCTGTCACTGACCAGCTGTGTGAGCTTGTAATCTGAACTCGTCACATCTCAGTTTGATATCTTCCTTTTGTAAAATGGGGGTAATAATAGCATCTTCCCCAAAAGTATTATTGTAAGATTAAATGAGATGCTCCATGGAACTTGCTTAGGAAATGCAGAGCATCAGGAAATATTGTTTATTACCAACTATTGAAAGGCAAGTCCTCTCTTTCCCACTGAATAGTTTTGTAATCTCAGGCAAGACTCATGCCTCTGAATCAAAAGGGAAAGAAGGGGGTTACTCTCTTGGTTGGGCTGATTGGTCCTGACTGTCAAGGAGAAATTGGGTGTACAATGCACTGGGGGTAAGAAGGATATATTGGGAATACAGGAGCTCCTCCGGTGTCCCCTGTCCCTTGGTCAATGCCAGTGGTAAACCACGACAACCCGATTTAGGCAGGAGTTCTCTGAGCTTTGGTAGTCTCAATTTAGGAAAAAGGTTGGTGGGAGGGATTAACTACTTAAATTCTCTTTCAGATTTGCAATTCCTAAGTTCTAAATCCCCATTCTTTGCCTGGTTTGGGGATTAAGGTAATGATGGCCTCATAGACATCTCCAAAAGCTAGTGAAACAAAAGCAAAAATGAACTTTTGGGACTTCATCAAGATAAAAACTTCTGCACAGCAAAGGAAACAGTCAACAAAACAAAGAGGCAACCCATAGAATGGGAGAAGATATTTGCAAATGACACTACAGATAAAGGGCTGGTATCCAAGATCTATATGAATCTATAAAGAACTTCTCAAACTTCTCAAACTCAACACCCAAAAAACAAATAATCCAGTCAAAAAATGGGCAGAAGACCTGAACAGACACTTCTCCAAAGAAGACATACAAATGGTTAACAGACACATGAAAAAATGTTCATCATCATTAGCCACCAGGGAAATTCAAATCAAAACCACATTGAGATACCACCTTACACCAGTTAGAATGGCAAAAATTGACAAGGCAAGAAACAACAAATGTTGGAGAGGTTGTGGAGAAAGGGGAACCCTCTTATACTGTTGGTGGGAATGCAAGTTGGTACAGCCACTTTGGAAAACAGTGTGGAGGTGCCTCAAAAAATTAAAAATAGAGCTACCCTATGACCCAGCAATTGCACTCCTGGGTATTTACCCCAAAGACACAGATGTAGTGAAAAGAAGGGCCATATGCACTCCAATGTTCATAGCAGCGATGTCCGCAATAGCCAAACCGTGGAAAGAGCCGAGATGCCTTTCAACAGATGAATGGATAAAGAAGATGTGGTCCATATATACAATGGAATATTACTCAGCCATCAGAAAGGATGAGTACCCAACTTTTACATCAACATGGATGGGACTGGAGGAGATTATGCTAAGTGAAATAAGTCAAGCAGAGAAAGTCAATTATATGGTTTCTCTTATTTGTGGAACATAAGGAATAGCATGGAGGACATTAGGAGAAGGAAAGGAAAAATGAAGGGGGAGAATTAGAGGGAGAGATGAACCTTGAGAGACTGTGGACTCTGAGAAACAAACTGAGGGTTTTAGAGGGTAGGGGGTGGGGGGATAGGTTAGCCCAGTGATGGGTATTAAGGAGGGCACGTACTGCATGGAGCACTGGGTGTTATATGAAAACAATGAATCGTGGATCACCACTTTCAAAGACTAATGATGTATTGTATGGTGACTAACGTAACATAATAAAATAAAATAAAAAAAAAATCCCCATTCTACTTCTAACTTGCTGTGTTTTGTACATGGAGGTATCTGGGCAAATAGCCAGTTTTATTTTCAGATCACCATGGTGGATGTGAGTAGCTCAGTAATAAGGCTGCGTGGCTGAAATTCAAATAGGAAACACACCCACTTCATATGAAAAGTGTCAAATAACAGAGTTAAACATGATGTTTTTCCTACAATGTCATTCTGAATGGAGAATTACAAAGTTGGATTTCAATGATGGGGCTTTTTTCGTTGGCTGTAAGTATAAGGTTATAGTATGAGAATGGCTGATTTCAGCTTCTCCTTACACCTTAAACAGAGGGGTGGCAATTCCTTCCTGTTATAAATAGTTTTCCCTGTGTGTGGCCCTGCTGAGCTGAAGGATGTGAGCTGTTGATTTTCACGTTAGTAGCTGCCAGGCCGAGTGACTGTCTTGGGAGGCTTATATAGGAGTTCAGCTGCGTGCAAGTCCGTTCACAAAACCCACAAATGACAGACAGGGCTTTCTAAACTTGTACCTCACAAAATTACTAAGTAATACGTTCTTACCAGGTGCGAGTATTAATACTGATAAAGGACCTATTTAAACAGCACATTAGTAGTTTCAAAGAGTTGTTTCGAATTTTGAATTTGTTCAGGGGGAGAATATAGAATGTGATTCTTTTCTCTTTTGGAAAGGTTGATTGTTACTAAATTAAAACCAATTCCTTAAGCAATTATAAAATTGTTTTCTGGATAGCAGAAAAGATATATTTCTTTTAATCAGTAGAAGTAATTGGTGTCAGAAATGCAATGCTACCCTTTTCTTAAAAAATTTGTTACTATAAAAGTAATAATTAACTATCACTGTAGAAAATTTAGAAAGGAAAAAAACCTATACTCTATCACTTCAACATGCCTACTGTTAACAGTTTTTAAATTATTTTTACGTAAGACATACAGCATTCACAGAGTAATTTTTTGTTCCTTTCATTTTCTCTGGCACATCTTTTTTTTTTTTAAATCCCTGAATATTCACTAGTTTGCAGTATTCAAGAAAGGGATTAATCCATTCATTAACATTGATTACTCCATGTTCTAAATAAATGCCACAGATTTTGAAAAAAATTACAAATTCTAATACCTGAGTTAAAAAACAAGCAAATGGATTAAACTGGCATTATACATCTCTCTCTCCCTCACTCTCTCCCTCCCTCTTTAGCTCTCTCTTTCTTGAATTTGGGAGGCCAGACTGGGGTTTTTATTTTTTATTGGACTTTATTATTATGTAGGATTCCAGTCTCACACAATAGGTAATTAACAACCAAATGAAACTGCACCCTTTTGGTCCACTGATATTTCAGAGGCGAGAAGGACTGGTCAGTTTTTGCTACCCCTTTGGCCTGGCTGAGTCATCCATCCGGATCAGTAGTAACCAGGAGGAAGAACTTCCTTCCATTATGAAGCACCTGTGGCTGATGCTGCCAGGATCCTAAGTCTACGAAGAAATAAGTACGACTAGGACTGGGCTGGTTGAAGTGTGCAAGAGCCCTGCCTGCCGTGCCTGAAGATCTTACCATCCCCCTCTCTCTCCATGGGACTGTGCTCTCCAAAACTCCACTCTCTCATGAATTGTTAGGAAGACTTTTCTGTAATCCCCCCAACCTCACCGACACCATCCTGCTCTGAGGTGGTGCCAAGCACGGTGCGTCTCCTTGAAAAATGAAATTTTGAAAACAAACACATGAAAATAAAATTATTATAAATTACAAATATTTCACACATATATAAAAGTATAGAGAGCAATACCATAGCCAGTCCTATTTAATATTCTTGCTTTAGATCTCTCTTTCTAAAAAGAAATAAAAGGTAGCAGTAAATAGCTAAGGACCCCCTATTTCATCTCTTCCCTCCATCCAGGGAGCCACTGTCCTAGAGACCCTGTGCATCATTTCTATGGATGTTTAACACTTTTTTTTTTTAAATCACATAAGTTGTATCCATATAGATTATTGTGTTGTAAATGTCCAGGATGTTTATACTAGCTAGTATATACTAGCTTTTTCAGTCACGTTTTTATTTTTGAGATTTACCTGTCTCTTGGTCTAGATAATCTATTTTAATTCAGGTACAATATCTCACGGTATGAATATACTAGTTTATTTATTATTATTTTTATTTATTTTTTATTTTTTATTTTTATTTTTATTTTTATTTATTTATTTTTTTTAAAGATTTTATTTATTTATTTGAGAGAGAGAGAATGAGAGAGAGCACATGAGAGGGGGGAGGGTCAGAGGGAGAAGCAGACTCCCCGCCGAGCAGGGAGCCCGATGCGGGACTCGATCCAGGGACTCCAGGATCATGACCTGAGCCGAAGGCAGTCGCTTAACCAACTGAGCCACCCAGGCACCCTTATTTTTTATTTTTTAAAAAGATTTTATTTATTTATTTGACAGAGAGAGATATAGCGAGAGAGGGAACACCAGCAGGGGGAGTGGGAGAGGGAGAAGCAGGCTTCCTGCAGAGCAGGGAGCCCAATGCGGGGCTCGATCCCAGGATCCTGGGACCATGACCTGAGCCGAAGGCAGACGCTTAACGACTGAGCCACCCAGGCGCCCCAGAATATACTAGTTTATTGATTCATTCTCTTAGTGCTGGGAGTTTGGTTGCCTCTCTTTTTACCGTGAATACACACAAAGCTGTGGTGAATATCCTTGTGGTCTGTGTCTCCTGACACATGTGTGGTTGGAGTTGCTGGGCTTTAAGGTGGGGAGACCTTTAACTTGACTAGATTTTGCCAAATTGTTCTTTAAATTGGGGGCAGAGGCACGCCTGGGTGGCTCAGTCAGTTAAGCGTCTGTCTTCGGCTCAGGTCATGATCCCAGGGTCCTGGGATCGAGCTCCACATTGGGCTCCCTGCTCAGCAGGGAGTCTGCTTCTCCCTCTGCCTGCCGCTCCCCCTGCTTGTGCTCTCGCTCTCTTTCTCTGACAAATAAATAAATAAATAAAATCTTAAAAAAAAATAAAGTGGGGGTAGAAATTGTACTTCCACCAGCAATGTGTAACCTCACCAACACCTAGTATTACTAGACTTCTTTCAAACTGTTGCTTGTATGATAGGTTTGAAATGGCTTCCATGGTCTCATTTGTATTTCTCTAAATATTCCTTTAGTCAAGTGGGTCTTTTCATGAGCTTTTGACCATCTGAGTTTCCTTTTCTGTGAACTGCTTGTTCACATCATTGTTCATTTTCTTCTACATTGTTTCTTGTATATCTGTAGGAATTTTAAAATGCATATGATTTCTACTATTCTTTTCTTTGTTATAGTCATCAAATATATCTTCCCTAGGTCTGTGGGTTTTCTTTCTTTTCTTTTTTTTTTAAGTTTATTTTTATTATGGTATCAAGGAGACACAACTAATGCACTTATTTTGCTGACATAATCCTAAAAATTAAAGAGATTTTTCTTTCTGATGAAGCTTGGCTTTCAGAACCTAAAATGAAAGACACTAAAATTATATAAGACTTGTAGACCTCCTGTGCTGTTTCCTACTACTTCTGATAGCTAATGTAAAGTTTGTTTTAAAAGAGAATTTAGTTGGGATAATGCTTTAGTCACCCACTTCTTCAAGTCATTGAGGAGAGAAATTTTACCAAAAAAAAAAAAAAAAAAAAAGAGCTATGGGAATGGGGATTGGATTTTCTTTATCCAAAACAGCCTGAGTCCTGCAAAAATGTTTTTGGTTAAAAAGACACCTATGTTCTAAAGCCAGAAGAAATCATTTAGCTGGAAGATAAGCCTCTTCCCTAAGAGACAAAGCAAGCATTTCTTCTCTACAGAGCCCCGCGTAATCTGCACATAACGGACCAAGGTTTTGGTTCATGGAAAATAATAGCATGATCAGAAAGTGGCTCAGCATTTGCAGCTCTTCTCAGTAACAATAATTTTTCTCAAAAATAGCAATAAGTTTTTTTCAAGAAAATCCTGAGCATAGTTGGACATTGTTTTAATTCTCAATAAAAATTATATTCAATTAATCTGTTTGACTTATTTTATTTTAGCCTATACATTGAAATTGCCTCAGTCACATATATAGCCATCATCACCATGTGTTGGGAGCAATACATAGCAGAAAACACACACACACACACACACACACAAGCACATTTAACTCCAGTGTTGACCTGTAAAAAATAGTGACAGCCAGTTGCCCCCATTTTTTAAAAATTCTTACATATATAAGGAAGAAATGAACTGTGGGAGCTAGTCTTGTTTTCTATTTTAACATTTACTCTGCATTCTAATATTTTATGTGTTGTTCACAATGCACTGCTATAATGAGTCTGTGGCTTATCTCTTTTTAAAAAAAAATAGTGTCTTATGTAGAAGTCTTTGATTTTAATGTAATTTTGCTCAGCATAACACCCTCCAGTTCCATCGACGTCATTGCAAATGACAAGATCTCATTCCTTTTGATGGCTGCATAATATTCCATTGTATATATATACCACATCTTCTTTATCCATTCATCTGTCGATGGACATCTTGGCTCTTTCCACAGTGTGGCTCACAATAACCTCTTTTAATCAGTATTTGAAAAATGTTGATTATATTTTTCTATCCCTTTAAGTTAAAACTTGTGTCTTCGTGTTTTTTGAGTATATTTCATAAATAAATTATTAAAAATCTCTTAGAACCTTAAAATTGCTCATTTAACCTGTTTATATTTATTGGATTGCTGGAATAGTTAGATTTATATCCATTGTACTGTGTTGTATATTTACTGTGCCTTTTCTTTGCTGCATCCTCTGCCCCCTTCCTTTTATTTTTCTATAGACTGAATAAGTTTTCCCTTCTACTCATTTTATTGTTATAGAATATATTATTTTTGTAAGTTACAGATATTAACTTAAACATTTGTAAATATATTGACTAAATGTTGACTAAATATTTGACTAAATATTGACTAAAAATCTGAAGCCAGTCAGTATCTTTGCCTATTTTCTGCCTAAAACAAATGCTTTAACTCCTTTTACTCTAATTAATTTCCCCATCTTTCAATATTATTATTGCTTACTATTTTATTCCCACCTTGTTTTTAACACTCCACTGCCTTGATAATCATCCTTTATTTTTCATTCATTCATTTATTTATTTTTGACAGGTAGATGCTTCCTTAGGTTTATGCACAAGTTTCCCAATTTTTTCTTTGCTCATTATTCCTTTGGGTTCAATCTCCTTCTTCCCTAAGAATATTCTTTAATTCAGGGACCCTGGTGGCTCAGTCGTAAAGTGTCTGCCTTCAGCTCAGGTCATCGGGCTCCCTGCTCAGCGGGAAGCCTGCTTCTCCCTCTCCCACTCCCCCTGCTTATGTTCCTTCTCTCGCTGTGTCTCTCTCTGTCAAATAAATAAATAAAATCTTAAAAAAAGAGAGAATATTCTTTAATTGTACTTTCATTAAGGGTTCTGGAAAAGTCTGGAAAATTCTCAGACATTATGCTTTCAAATATTGCTGCCTATACATTTCCCTGATCTCTCTTTCTGAAATGCCTATTTGATAAATGCTTGGCCTTCTCATTTCATTCTTCTTGTCTCTTAATGGTATTTTTGTATATTTAGCTTTTTAATCTTTCTCTAATGCATCTTGTGCAATTGCCTTAAAATCTATCAGTTCACCAAGTCTCTTTCTAATTAGGTGTAATCTGCTTAAGCTTTAAATTTCAAGACCATATTTTTTATTTCTAAATATTCAGTTGGTTCTTTTTCAAACCAGTTTATTTTTTTCTCATTACATCTTATTTTTTCTTTGTGGTTCCCTGCCCCCTTTCTTTTAGCTCTTTAATTATTTCAAACTCATTAATTTCATAGTCTCCTTTAGATTTTCTGTTATATCAGCTTCTTGGAATGTGAACCTCCAGTTCTTTGTTTTTAATCATTCTGATTCATGAGGGAGTATTCTTTATATGTTTTTTGATTTTTGTGTGTGAGCTAACTTTAGCGGGGTTTGTTTTCTCTGGGGTATCCTGTCTAGCCTGGGTTGTGGAAGCACATCCCTCCAGGGTTGCTCTGCGTTTTTCTTCTGCCAGGTGCTTCACAGGTATCCATGCCTGATTTTCATGTTAAATTCTCAGCCTTAGGATTCTCATATCATGTGAGTAGTGTGAACCTGGACTCTAAACCCTTACATGGAAAGGCTTAAAGTTTTGATTTCTCGTGCAAGACATTTTTTTCTCCTCTACTCAGAACTTTGGGCAGGGACACGTTTCCTTGATGATCAGTGATGCAGTGGGTATTTCTCTAGTCCCCTTTTTCACTGATAATGAGGTCCTTTGAGGGTCCTAGCTGCATGGAGTGGTCTCAGTTCCAACTCCCTTCTTCCAGGGAGCATAAATCTGCTGTCTTTCCTGCATGGGCCTTCAAATCCAAGCCCTTAAGCATTAGTACCTTTACTGGGTATTATAACTCTTCCTCCTCTCATCCTTACCTGCAAAAACATGCTCCCATTTCTTTCTTCTGACTTTTTTTGTCTCTTCATTCTCTGAGCCTTAATTTGTACTAATACTTCTTTTGATAATACATCTTATGGTCTCAAGTCCCTTCACAGTCTAGACCTCACAACTGTTAGCCTGCTGAGCACATTACCCATGTCTTAGTCTTTTTCGGGGTTAATATAAAACCTACTAAGCTTCCTGCAACAAATACTTGTTCACTGATCCACAAACTCCCCAGTCTGGGCAATTGCTGTGTGTGTATCTTCATATAAAGTATATAAGTTGTTTTCCATTAAACTGATAAAGTTGGGGGTGTCCTAAACCTCAGATCCTATTGCAATGTTGTGGAGAGATCACTGGACAAGGAGTTGGAAGGCCAGGGTTTTAGATGAATCTATTATTGAAAAATTGTGTGTCTTCAGACAAATAATTCTATCTTTCTGGACTTCATGTTTTTTGTCTATGAAATGAAGATAGTATATCTGCTCTGCCTAAGACCCCACAGGATTGAGATGTGGATTAAATGAGAAATGCCATGTGCAAAATTGGTATAAACTAAAAATCTATCCATGGGTGTTATTGATATTGTGCTGTTGTTTGTGGGTCAGGACATGGTAAACCACAGAGGCAGTGATACGATTTCCTGACTCCTCCCGAGAAATATTGCTTATTCTAGCATTATCTTATTTCTGGCTGTGCTGCAGAAATATTATTTTCATTTGTCAAAATTTCTTTAATGGTTAATATGCTGACCAAAGGTGTCTTATTGTTATTTTAGATGGCTTAGAAAAAGCTTCATTTTTGGTTGTTTAATGCAAAGAATTGCATCAAATGTCATCATCCCTTTTAACAAGATCGGTCCAGTTTTTTTTTTTTTTTTTTAAGCCGATACAGTATTTGCCACCATGATGCTTTTCTAGGCAGAAATGAGGCTTACTCACATCCAGTCTCTACCTCCTTTTCTTCTCCCTTACCAATGTACATCCCCTGTGTAGATTTACAGTGGGCCTCCTGCCACACAAAAGATACATTTACATCAGTTAAACAAATACTGGTTCCTAAGGGTTGTGTGTAAAGCAAACTGTTGCAAATAGGATATCATTTTCTCACTTTAAACAACACATTTCCCCCCTTTGATTATGATCTGCATTCAATCAGCATTGATTTAATATCTATTTCTCCATCAAATCTTGTCTCTAGTAGACTAAATATACACTATTGAGGAGTCCTGGTGATTCCTTATATTCAATGAAGATTCTTTGCTGGTAAATAATTCTATCTATCTGTAGCACATTCTTGTAATGGGTTTTCACACAAGAAGTAGGAGTGGGGATGCCTGGGTAGTTCAGTTGGTTGAGCGTCGGACTCTTGGTTTTGGCTCAGGTCATGATCTTGGGGTGCTAGGATTGAGCCCCACACCAGACCCCCTGCTCAGTGGGGAGTCTGCTTGGTATTCTCTCCATCCCTCTGCCCATCCCCTCCTCCCCGTGCTTGTACGTGCTCTCTCTCTCTCAAAATAAATAAATAAATCTTTAAAAAATTGTATGAGTGGGTATGTAATATTTTTTTCCTCCCTGTTTCACTTTTGAATCACTACCTCCTTAAACTGGGGATAACACATATTGAGCCCAGATTCTCTCTCCAATGTCGGCAGAGAATGCCATGGAGTCTGCCTGCCACAGAAAAAACAGTTGTGAATGTTACCTCAGCCTGACCAGTGGGTAATCGAAGTCATAGAAATGATAGGCTCTCTCTGGAGAACAGAATGATTATCTGAATCATTTCCAGAGCCTCTGAAGTGGCACTTCCTGTTGTTAGAAGTCTATTATGCTGAGGTAAGATTTTAGCTGGTGGCCCCTGTGGAAGAGACACAGGGACTAGAAAGCATGCTCCCAGGTGCTGGAGCTGGAAGAAATAATTGGATCCAGCACTCTCAGTTCATGGACAAAGAAAGTGAAACCCAAAAGATGTGCCCAGGGTCACGCTGCTTGTGAGAGGCAGTAGTTCCAAGACTCCAGAGGTCTGCCTTTGGTTCTCTGGGTTTGGTTTTATTTTATTAAGTTTTAGTGGTTTACCATTTCACAGAAGTAATAGGGCTCTAGCCTCTGAAGTCAGATGGATCTGTGTTAGAGTCTCCGCCCCGCCTATTACACTTTTACAGTCTTTCTGAGCCTTGGTTTCTTCATCTAAAAAATGGGGATGATAATGTCCACTTTGTAGGATTATTGCCTCTCTTGCAAATCAAGTGTTTTATTTTTTAAAGGATTCTGGCAACCAATAATCTGGCTCTTGTGTTATTAGGAGGAAATCTCCAGCCTCTGCTGGCTCTGAGGACCAGCAGAAAGAGGTTCTGTGTTCTTCACCATTATTTCAAGGGCAACTTCAGTTGTCTCCAAAGAGAAAGAACCGGGCCAGTACAGGAAGTGTCACTCAAGCAGAAGCTCTGGGCTGGAGGTGGGGGTGAAGGGGGATAAAAAGGTAGGGGACACCTTACCTGAGCTCAGCCTCCGCTGAGCAAGGCAAGGAGGTGATGGTTCTGAAATGCACATGTAGTTTGGGGGACTAGAAGATGACTAATTCAAGGTCCAGTTCTTTCTTGGGAAGTGTGACATCATGGCTCTGCTGAGGATTTGTGGAGGCCAAGTTTAAATAGAGGCGGTAGTGGAGGGGACACTGGCCCTGGGTGTGTATGTGTGCATGGCATCTCATATGTTTGTCACCAAGCTAAAACTACACCAACACTTGTGCAAATACTTTTCCTAGGAGAAGGGGGTGACAGCAATCACCTGGCTTGGCCTGCCGGCAGTGAGAGAGAGAGTTGCCTCGAACATCTGCGAGCCTGCAGTTTGGCAGAGAAAGCAGTGATAAAAAAAAATAAGTCAGAAGGGAGGCTGAGTAAGACTTTCTCTTCTTGCTGGTGAGGACTGAGGTTCAGCAGCAGAATGGTGTGGAAAAGAGCTGGCTGCCTAGGCCCTGGGTCCTCCTTGTCCTGTGGATAAACAGATGACCTCAACTTCTTGTCTTATTGAAACAGCCCCTTCCCTGCTGTCACCAGAAAATGAAGGGGAAAAAAATGGAAGAAGGGAAAAGTACTGCCTTAGAGAAGTAATGGAAAAAAACAAGAAATGGAGGGCAGAAAAATAAAGTGAGAAAATCAAGCCCTTAGGAGCTTTAGCATTTTGTGCAGTTATCCACCCTGCAGTTGAATTGAATTGAATATGATCCATGAAATGCATCTTTAAATTAATAATGTGCTGCTGAAGTTATAATTTTTCAAGCTGGTAAGAACCACGGCAATCATCTGTGGCAACCTTTCTGTCTTGTAGATGAGGCATCTCAGGCCCCCAAAAGCAAAGGGACCTGTGTGAGCTGAGGCACACACAGCTGGAGAGGGTGTGAAACCACTACCCAGCTCCACTCCTCCACTTGGCTTTGTTTTGGTTCCAGGAGTACAAAACTCATCTGGTTTCTCTCTTCTCTGCACTGCGGCCCACCCCTGCCAACTCTTTCACCACCAGTGGAGAGCGGCTCCTGTCTGCCGAGAGAAAGCGGGACTGCCAATGTCAGGTGTGAAGCCAAGGAGAGAGGGGCACTCTCTCCCCAGTCCCGTTAGAGCTATGCTCATCTCAAACAAGATTTCGGTTATATGGTTCAATACCAGCCAAGAAATAGCAACAATGGTCCCTGATTCTATAGCTATGAAATGTTTTTTATTTTTCTCTTGCACATTTTTTCTGACTTGCTTTTCTGTTTCCACCCTCTCTCTGTGTTTCCCTGATTTATCCCACTCACTGTTGTCGGAACCTTCTGTCACTCCTCTGGTCACAACGCCTCTGCCCCGAAACCTTTGGTGGCTCCCACTGATTGTGGCTTAAAGCCTAATTTCTTTAATGCTGCATTCAAGATCCAGGAGAGATGAGTTTTACTCATCTTAGAGTCAGAATTTGTGGCTGAGCTCCAAACAAATTTTGGTGAGGATCACTTTATAGTTTATTTAAAAAAATCCAAAAAAGCCAGCACTGAAACCTTTGCTTTAATATTAAAAGTGAAGTTAAAATGGACCACCCGGAGTGATGTGTTGCAGTCATATCCCGAGTTACACATTTACAGTGGATATTATCCTACTTTTTGACTAGAAATTGGCCCTGCATGCAAGATGAGCTGTGAGATTGGGCGGGCAAATTTACTTCATTTTCTAATGACAGTGGTTTCCCTTTTGTTTTTTTCCTCTTTCTTTCCTTCTGTCTTTGGTCTTATGCTAGGAGACTCAATGTTCCATGTTTTAAGGGAAAAAATCACCTTGAAAGTCCAAATAGTTTCTTGTGTATAAATTAGGCCTCTTGGCTTGGTACATTCGGGGTCATTAGATAATGGCTCTGTGATGATGCCTCTCACAAGCGGCTTCTGAAAATTGGTGACAAATTGAATAATGCAGAACTGAGAAAGAGCCAACTGTCTGTTTATGTGTGGGATGTACCTTTTACTTTCAGGTCCGAGATACTGGTAAAGGTTTTGATTAGGGGGAATGAAGTGTCTCTTCCCTTCTCACTGCCCAGCAAATGCCCCCACATGACTTTTAAAGAGGAAGTACTTAGAAAGAATGTAATTTTAAGGAAAAGTGCCTTAGAATGAATGTAATTTCTTTCCCTCTCCTTTTTTTGTTGACTTAATTTTCTTTTTTACTCTCTCATTCAACATTTCCTTAATATGCTCTAGTCCATCAACAATATTAAACTTTAGAATTCTCTTAAACTGAAAATTGCCTTTCAAATTACTTTTCTTCCTTTCAAATCCCCCGTTCTGTTTTGCTTAATAAATATACCTTCTGCTGTCAGTCTCCCATTACAGCTTATTAGTCTTCTTATACTATGTTCTTGCTTTGGGGCAATCAAATAATCTCAGCCTTTGCTGAAAGGAATGAGTTCCTGTAGGCAGTGGAAATATACTTTAAATTTCTAGAATACGAATTTATTAAATCTATAGATGCAATGTATATCACTGAGAGTTTAGGGCAAATCTATCTTCCAGAAACCATACACAGGAACCTTGAGGATCTAGGCTTCTGTTTCTATAAGTAATAACTTGCATTAATTGGTTAGTTTGGCCCAAAATATTGTTTACTTGACAATTACATGAGAATTCAAATCACTTCACTGATTATAAAAACGAAAGCAAAACAACCAATCCTTGGGGTGCCTGGGTGGCTCAGTTGGTTAAGCGTCTGCCTTCAGCTCAGGTCTTGATGCCAGGGTCTTGGGATTGAGCACCACATCAGGCTCCCTGCTCAGCCGGGAGCTTGTTTCTCCCTCTCCCTCTGCCACTTCCCCTGCTTGTGTTCTCTTTCTCACTGTCAAATAAATAAATAAAATCTTAAAAAAAAACAAACCAATCCTTTTTTTTTTTTAAACAATCAATCTTGGATGCAATCCTAGGATCCCCATACCATGAGCAATGGGGACTTGGTATTGTTTTCATTTTAGTAACAATATTCTAAACAGTGGTTCCTATTTTTACTAACAGCTCCTGGTCTGTGTTTTTTCCCATTGTAGCTTCAGTGTTTAGCATACTTGTTGAATAAGTGAATAACTAACTAACTAAAGAACCACTATTTTTCTCTTTCTTAGATGGAATGACTAAGGCTTAGAAAAGATATGAGTTGCCCAAAGTCCCATACCAAATCTTTGGACCCCTGAGTCTAATCCTTTGAAAGACCATGAAGGTAGACCTGCAAAATCATTCTTATTATCTATCTGCTCATATGAGACACATTAAGATTGGTCTCTTTCAGAGAGAATTTTAAAACTGTGGTTGGGCAGTATGAGTGGTGAGGATTTTGGTGGTAGGTGGCATAGCATTTGAATCTCAACCTTAACCCTCTTTGGCTGTAAAGCCTTGGGCAAGTCATTTAAATTTGATAATCATTATATGTAGATTTGGGATAATCATACCTATTTCATAAGATTAAATGAGTAAATGTGAGCTATTCTGTTCAGAAGTTATTATGATGTAGCTATCTTGTTATCCTTGACTTTGAGAAGAACACTCAATAATTGGCCATATTGGAATCACATATGCAAAGAGATAACATCACTATGCTCAATAGACAAGTTCTCCCCAGATTCTTAATATACTGCAATGACACTATAGTATTTATTTATAACTATAACTTGGGGGCAGAGAGGAAGAACACGGACTAGTCACTAAGATAGTATTGAAACAGAAAAGTTTTGTTTCTCTTTTGACAGCTAAGTTCTATAGAGGCATATTTTAGTTGTCTATATTAGGAATTTATTTCTGGCACAACAGTCTATACTCATTCAGATATTTTTTTCCTCTGTATTCTGATGCTGGAATAGAAAGTGTGTCAAAAGGCTGTGTGACTAGGAACGAATTTAAAATGAATCCCAAACTGTCTGTGTAGTTTGTGCCTGCTTGGAACCAGGGTAACCAGTCAGGTCAAGGAGAGAATAAAAATAGTTAAAATGGTTATTTGGCCTCTTTCAGAGGTAATTGTATGATTTAAAAAAAAAAAATCTTTTAAGAGTTGACTCCTTCGGCATTTTGTGGATGAGTCATAGTCACCCATGAATGTTTTCTGAATTGAGAGTGATGAATGGATACAGTTTCAGATGTCAGGGTCCATACAAGGAGATTACTGAGAAGGATAAACCAGACCCCAGTGCTCTCAGAGCAAGGTCAGATCATGGTAACTTCTGAAGCAGAATAAACAGAACCAGCACAGAGTACAAGAGATTTGCCCCTTACAGAAATAACCTAACCTAACCTTATAGAAAAAACCTAAGGCAGTTTATTCATGACTGGTGGTTAAACTGGGACATCTACCAGAACTCCCTAAAGGAAACTCGCATGTAACTAATAGGAGATAGGCTATGAATTAACAAGCTATAACATGTCTGACAGAAGATGAGGACTACACAGAGACTAGATAAAGTCTCTGTCTTCTACTGAAAGTATTTGCCAAAGTTTATCCAGCACTAGGGTAAGTGGAAACAAGACCCTTTTGTGAAGGTCAACTTGAAGGGCACAACTGTTCCAGTAATCTGAAAGGTGTTCTTGGGTGGAATCTGAAAGAATTCTGCCTCTGTTGCAGCCTGGATGGCACATTTCATGAGACTGTCTAATGCCATTGATCCTTATCTTGCGCATACAGCTTATCTTTGATCACTCATTTGGTTTTCTTGCTATCCTAATACCAGGAAGGGAATGACCTGGGCAACACTCTACAACTTCCCCCCATTGCATGTGACTATATTGCATCTAGTTTATAAACCAGCCTCTTGGGATTTAAGGGGCATAGCTTGATTCTGCAGAGCTAGATGACTTTTGAGAGAACTGATAAAATTGAGTTTCTCAATATGCCTGGTCAGACTGTGAGACAATTACGAGCCCATGAAGCCCTCCCTGAGAAGCCAGTTCTTGGATTTCTTTGCCCTCTTCTCTGCTTCTATTTTCAATATGCTCTTTACTCAAACACCACCTGTTTTTTTGTCTTAAAATGACTCACCAGAAGGAATTTAAACAGAAAGTGTGAATTCCATTGATTTTCTAAAAACAAAAAACCTATCATTGTAAACTTTATGTACACTACACTAAGCACACCATGCTGATCAATTCAGGCAAAACACCTCATCCCTAAAGAAGAAATGGTGTGGGAGTTGTCTTTTTTCACTTTCTTGGCTACTACCAATATTGCTTAACTCCATCTAATTACCCAATTGTCTGGTCTCTGGGATTATGAATCTAATAACCTGCCACTTACAATGAATTTCGGATTAACTTTGCTTTATTATCAAATGATGGGAGCCATGGACCCTGTCCTCTTTCCTCTTGGGCACACTGTTCTCTGTGATAATTTCTACTTGAGCAATGGCAATGATTGTATATATATCCTCTAGACTAGGAAGTATGTCAATCTCCTCCATAAACAGGTCTTAATAAGATAGATGGACCAGTATAGTGTGGGGGTATTCTAAATAAGGCTTTGGAATGAACTTCTGGGTAGTGGAAGTAGTCATTTCCATCCATCCTTAGGGAGTTATGTAATGAATGGGGGGGCAGAGATGGTGGAGAGTGGGAAAATGCTGTGTTAGAAAGCATTAGAAAGAAACCCTTAGAAAACATCAGCTTGGTGTGGAGGGAATAGCATGAGATTGGGAGTCAGGGAATCTAGCCACAACGTTGCTTTTTACTGTGCAACCTTGAGCAAGTGGCATTACCTCTTTGGCTCTCAGTTTCCACTCTGTAAAATGAGTATGTTAATTTAGATGATTTCTATTGGATGTATATTGAATAAGAAGTGGAGGAAAGGTGGCCAGAGAAAAATAAGTGGGGAATAACCAATCTCAGAACCTAAATATGCACATACTAAGTAGACTATGAAATAAAATTTAAAACTAAGTAGACTATGAAATAAAATTTAAGATCACAAGCCTGGATAAATTATTAGGAGTGTGCAGATGGGTAAAAAATTCAAACCTGTTACAAAGAGATCTGGTGCTCTGGGATCTGAAATCCTATCTGATGTGCTATGTGGGCAAGCAACTTCATTTTTCTGAAGGATTCCTCATCTAGAAAATAGAGAGCCTGTGATCATTTATATGCAAGCATGAACAGCATATTATTTACAGAACCACCAGAGATTAAGATGCCTTCTGCTCAGGCTGTGCCTCTATAATCTCTGGCAGTTTGAAATGAGGAGGCAGGGGAGGGCATGTGAGGCGGGGGAAGAATGTCATGCCCATGTGTTTGGTATGATGTTTGTCTGTGTTTCTGAGAGAATGCTCTCATGTAGAAGCAGCCCAGGATGTGATCTATCATCTGGTTGTAATGAAGGAACTATATCTTAATAGTGAGCAATGGGAAACTTGGAACTTCATAAATACTTAATAATCACATTGTGTGTTACATTGGATTATGTTCAGATGATGAATAAAATTCCCGAAGGCAGCACAGAGCAGGACAAAATGCTATGAGCTAAGAGGATGGACTAGGCTCTAGTCTTAGTCCTGCCACTAATTTGCTGCTGACCTTGGGCAAGTCACTTGATATCTTTGGGTTTTAATTACTTCAATTGTAAAATATAGAAAAGGGGGAAGGCTGGGGCGATTTCTGAGGTTCCTTCTAACCCTGAAATTAGACTTTAATGATTCTGGTGTTGGTCATGAACCAACCCTGAATTCAGTGGTATTTCTAAAATATTCATAAAAACTCTGTTCAAACGGTAAACTTCAGGCTGAATAAATATATCCACCTAGCTGCATTCAAGTTTCTCCAGAGTCTTTCTGATATGACCTTCCACCATTCCCAGCCAGTTCTCTAACTAACCACATCAGCCTGCACCTATGTCATTTACATTCACATTTCCAGCATTTGCTTATGCTGTTCCCATTTCTACAATGGCCTTCCCTCTTATTTACCCAAATCAGAAAACATTGCATATCATTCAAAGTACAATTCCATTGTACTTCCTCTATGGATGTAAATCATTCCCTGGTCTGTCCTTGAGGCTTCCTCATAACATGTTATAGCATATGTTGATGTGTTGCATACATGATTAGTGGAGTTTACATCTGTCTGACTGTCAGATTGTTGCTGAAGGGAGGGATTGTGTCCAGTGCTCAGCTAGACCCATGCTTGTCACAAAGTAAAGGCATAACCCAATGTTTCACCAATGAACTGCAAAGACTTTCAGAATCATGACTCACTCATTTTGGGTCCTCATATGTCAACCTGTAGTCTGGGCTTTGCAATATGGCACGTTAACCTATTGGGACACCTTGACCCTGCTGATGTTAGAGGGGGATTCTTGTAGAAGCTTCTGAGGGCCAGTTTGAAAACTATTGATCTCCGGCCTCATATTTTCCTTCTTAATAAAATTCTGGGAAGCCCTGTACTGCTTCTGAGCTGCTGCAGACTTTACATGAGTGTGACTGGCTGGATTTCACCTGGGGGAGTACATCAAAAGTAAATTCTCTCCATATCAATTAGGGATTTAGGGACTATGAACAGCACATTACTTTGAGCACTCTTCCTCAGTGCAAGAGAAGCTGTTGACATATTGGGTATGATACTATTTTTATTGTGCTAGATTGTCCTGCTTAGTGCAGGATATTTAGCATTCCTTATATCCCCAGTGTTTGTGACAATAAAAAATACCCCTTAATGAGGTAGCACTGCCCCAGGTTGAGAACCATTGATTTAGAAGAAGGCCTCCCACATTATAAATATCATTTTCTCGACACGCATGTTTCAATCCAAGATCTTCTTAACCCATAAGACTTTGATTTAGCTGTCAACTTTGGTTTAGGACTGGGTATCAGCAACTTGAGAGTTTTGTTTTGTTTGAGAGTTATTTTTGACTGAGAAGGACTGAAAGGATGGAAAACCCATTTTTTTTTTTTTTTGTATAGACTATAGTTTATAAGGAGTTTTAACAAATGCTATCTCATTGGCTCTTCTTGTGATATGAGGGGCATATTCTTTTACTTCAATTTTAAAGGTATGGAAACTGAGTCTTAAAGAAGTTGAATGGTGCTGGCTCAAGTTTCACAGCCATTTCAAAGCTGAGACTGCAAACCAGGTCTCAGCTGACTTCTAAACCATCCCACTCTCTACAAAATATCTAGAAAACCACAGAGGCAGAAGTAGACTTATGCATTCTACAATTGGTTTTGGTATTGGTGGGATATGTGCCTAGTTTAGCAAGTCAGAAACTAGAGCTAAAGAATAAAAGAATGTATATAAAATATGTAAAATAATACATATATTAAGTATATAATATATGTATATATTTACTGTATTATATAAGTTATTATTATATAATCACACACCTGTCAGAATGGCTGAAATCAACAACACAAGAAACAACAGGTGTTGGAAAGGATGTGGAGAAAGGGGACGCCCCCGCTTGCACTGTTGGTGGGAATGCAAACTGGTGCAGCCACTCTAGAAAACAGTACAGAGGTTCCTCAAAAAGTTAAAAAGAGAGCTCCCCTACAATCCAGCAATCACACTACTAGGTATTTACCCAAAGAATACAAAAATACTAATTCAAAGGGATACACGCACCCCAATGTTTATAGCAGAATTATCTACAGTAGCCAAATTATGGAAACAGCTCAAGTGTCCATTGATTGATGAATGGGTAAAGAAGAGGTGGTGTGTGTGTATATATATATATATATATATATATATGTATACACACACACACAATGGAATATTACTCAGCCATAAAAAGGAATGAAATCTTGCCATTTGCAACAACATGGGTGGAGTTAGAGTATTATGCTAAGTGAAATAAGACAGTCAGAGAAAGACAAATACCACATGATTTCACTCATATGTGGAATTCAAGAAACAAAACAGATGCGCAAAGGGAAGAGAGAGAGAGAGAGACAGATGAGGGAGGGAGGGAGAGAGAGAGGCAAACCAAGAAACAGACTGTTACCTATAGGGAACCAACTGATGGTTACCAGAGGGGAGGTGGGTAGGGGGATGGGTGAAATAGGTGATGAGGATTAAGGAGTGCAGTTGTTGTGATGAACATTGGGCATTTTATGAAAGTGCTGAATCACTATATTGTACACCTGAAACTAATATTACACTGTATGTTAACTAACTAGAATCTAAATAAAAACTTTAAAAAATTCTAAAAAATTAAAAAAGAATAAAATTATATATATAAAATACATAAAATAACATTTATATATTTATTATATTATATAAGTTATATAATCATATATTTATGTAGTAAAATATATGTACATACTAAGCTGCTGTCAGAGCATTCTCGGCTTATTAGACATGACATATTAAGTGCAGGATGTCCATGAACTGATTTAGTACATGTTGAAATCTACAGTGAAATAGATGGGTACTGTGGTACATTGTATTTATGACTAATTTGGTAAGGTAGGTTTAATGAGAAGAAAATGAATTTCACACGTGATTTTGAATGTTTTTTAGTCTTTCTTTTGACTGAATCCCACCACCAGGAAATGACACTCTGGAAACTCTCTCTCTTCCTCTACCTTAAAAACTGTCTAGATTGTTACTCTGAGTCAAAAAGTTGGAGACAAAAGCAGAAGATGCCATTGAATAATGAAGACGTGGTAGGGTGACTTCTGTGGCCTTAGAAGGTGCTGAATCCTGCACCAGCATCCATCCGTTTATGGCAATGCAAGCTGTCCGTACGTTCTGGGAAAAACACAGCAGAATGGTCCTCAATGCATGTAGCAGCTTGCAAAGCACCAACATTCATTACTAAACCATTGAAACAATTGATCAATGGTATCAATCGCAAAAGGGCAAGAGCCAACTTGCAGAAAGACAATGCAGATCACTATACAGCTTCATCAGATCCAGAGACTTGAAGTTCTATTTAATCTCTTGATTGCTCTTCTAGCCAGAAAATATAGGTAAAATGGAAATTCCCCCAAAGAGGGGCTTGTGTGTTAAGTAGCCTATAAATGATGCCCATCAATTGTTTGAGAGACCAGTGCTTTTCAAAGAGGGAGTGTGCATGTTGGTTAAGAGCACAAAGCTATATCAATTTGGGCAGATTATTTAACTACTTTGGGACCCAGGTTTCTTATCTGTAAAATGGGTATACTAGCATTACCAACATTATATGGTCATATTAAATGTAAATAAGTCAATAATTGTTAGCTATGGTTATTAGTGCTGTTATTATTATTGTTGTTACTGAGTGAAGTACTAGCATGAAATATGAGCCTCCAATAAGTAATGGTGTAAAAATAAGAATCTTTTTTTTTAAATAAGAATCTTGATTTGTTTTTTATTATGTGGGCTGAATGAGGCAGAATTTGAATAATTCAAATCCTTGGCCTCATTTCATAGAACCATAGAATGTTAGAGCTTGCAGGATCTGAAATTATTTAATTCAAATCTCTTGTTCTAGAGATGAAGGTGATAAAGATAATGGCTAATTTAAGGGCTAATGTGTCCCTTAAATCCTTGCCCAGGTTCTCATAAGGATTCTGGGGTTTTGGTGCTTTTCTTCTGGCTCATAGTTCCATCCATGAAATTTCTACTTGTTGACTATCCTTGACTCAGAAGTTCTTTCACCTGAAGGTGCAAATGGAAATACTATGAAATCCAAATACATATACTTTCCTACTCCTAGTAGCCCTGGTAAATTTTGGTGGCTAAACTCATTGACTAAATAGATTTTCACGACTAATGAAAAATGCCTGAGATTGAAAGATGCAAAGAGCAGTGGATTGAGAGAGAGGAGGCTCAAATCTTACTTCTGCCTTTGTTGTTAACTTGAGTGATTGTTCTCAGCCTCAATTTCTCTGTCAAATGAGAGAGTTGGGTTATATGATCATTACAAAACATTGGCACAATAATATATTGTATAAATATAACTCTAATGAACAATTAAGTCTTTATAATTATGAAGACCATTTCATCATCAGAATGTTCAAACACCTGGATGCAATTTTTAAAAATTTGCTAATTATTTAAAAAGCAAAGAAAAATAACAATTTAATACATGAACAGGCCATGGAAGCCAACTTGCTCATTTGTAGGAAAGTTTATTGGGTTGGAATATTTTGCCTTCAGCAAATGAAAATCAGTTAATTCTAGACATTTGTTTATTGATTTGCTAGAACAGAATGATCTATTTTTCTTTCATTTTTTGTCAGTAAAGACCAGTTAAAACTCTCAAAGGAAGGCCCAATTATTCCTGGAAAAGGATATGCTGTGATCTTCCAGACCGTGATGTCACAGCTCTCTAATTAATGTATGTGCTTTAATTCTAAGCTAAGCTCCTTCTGAATTTAGGAACAATAGTAATTGCCTGCAACAATCATCAAGGCCAATCAAATACTTTCTCTAGGAAATAATAAATATCTCTTTAAAGTAAAAGTGGAAAACAGCATACAACTCTATTTAAGCTTTGACTTTATGGAGTTGCCTCATCACAGTGAAATGTGAGACCCTCGGGCTAATGTGTCCCTTGTTTCCTGGAGGAAGGCAGCAAGACCCGGTTCTCAGGAGCAGTCTGTCTTAGCCCACAACTACCCATGCTCCCAGAAGGGTTATAAGTGTGGTTGTCAGGGTAAGATTTGATGTTCTGGGCTTGCCTCCTGTTTTATTTGCTAAAGGAAAATGCCACAGGGTATACTCACTTCTTGGCTAGATGAGTGTACGGCATGAACTGACCTGAAACAATGGCCTGAATTCAACAAATATTTATCGAGAATTCATGTGCCAGGCTATAAGAGTTCCAAACACCCATGACTACCAATATAGGGCAAACCTCAGTTACTTTATTAAGCAAATGATTGCTTGCTACCAGCACAAGTTTCAAAGCTACATTGTAAATTCTCTTTCTTTCCGGGCTATAAAATTATTGAAATCCCCCAAGCTAAAGACAGTGAAAAGTAAACTCTTTTCAGCTCCAAGGTAGTATATTTTCCTCCTTCCAAGAGACAAACAATCCCAATGAAATGAATAAGTAAACCATGATTCCCAGCAAGGTGTCTATTAGTAAAGCCAGCATGTGCTACTACAGAGCAGAGTTGACAATCTCACTAATTTTCCCTTTAGTAATATAATTTCATATGCAACAAAGGCCTGAGAATGGCACGCTTGACCAGCATTTGGGGCTGAGAGTATGTTTCAGCTATTTCTCTGGCAGAGCATCTTATAAATTGCCATTCATGCCTTAACAAAGTCTGAACAAAGGTAAACTAGGTTCCAAAAAAGGAAATAACTTGCCAGAGGTCCTGGAACCAGAGATAGAATCTAGAGCCCTGAGCTATACTCAGCTTGATTTCTCAGGTGCTTCTGCCCCTCCCCCCATAAATAAAATTATTACTTCATTGAGTTTTCAGGATTAATAGCAAACATAATACAGTTAAGACTCATCTAATGGAATAGCTTCCTTTGCAGGCTTATTTTCTATAATGCCTGAGCATTGTGTTAACTTTTGTGTTGTAAGAGAAAAATATTTAAGCATCAAAATAGTGATCTATTAAAGAAGGCATGACTGTGTTTGTGTTTGTGATTTCCTGACTCAGTCAGAAATATAAAAAAAGCACTCCTACTTGAGTTATAAAAACCGTAGATAAGGGTTCATGTATAGGCAATAGATGCCAGGTTTGGGAGTAAATGTTAGCTATGTTGTAGGAGTGCTGACAACATTGACTCCACCTTTGGCCTTCCATCTTGTTCACGCCCATGCAGTGACCTTCCTTGGGGCTAAGTGTTCCAGGCCCCTTGGAGGTTAATATGTGCCTTTGTCAGAATATGGGAGGGCTTGTTCTGATCTTCCCTAAAGTGGCACACAGAAGTCTCCACTTTAGATGACGAGTAGAGATGACTGGTACACAGGTGGTGTCACTTTAGGTAACTACCCTTTGACCTCACCACAATACCCCTTGTTCTATAAAAGATGTGGATTAAGGTTCAGAGGGGGTGGAGAATAGCTGCATAGTTCCCTGGATCTTCTGGATCTTCTGGCCTCCCAATCCCCCTGTCAGTAAGTTAAGGTTCCACTTATGACCCCCAACAGATTTTACCTTAGAGAAGGGATAGTGTAAAGATCCTTTATTTAAGGTCAGCATTCCTAATGTGACTTTAAGAATTCAGTCAAACTGAAAGTCTTTACTTTTATTTTGGGTTAATCAATGCATGAAATAGAATTATTTTTGTTTTCATCAACTCATGAGATGGGTAGACGCTCATTAAATCATTTCCTTCACCCACCCATGCTGAAGAATATCAATAATACTTTTTCTGTTATCTGAACCACTATTGTCATGACAGGCTAATTACTGACAATTGACTTAAAGCTATTAGTTAAAGAGGGGTACCTGGGTGGCTCAGTTGGTTGAGTGTCTGACTCTTGATTTTTGGCTCAGGTCATGATCTCAGGGTCTTGGGATTGAGCTTGCATCAGGTTTCCTGCTCAGCAGGGCATCTGCTTGTCTCCCTCTCCCTCTGCCCCTCCCCCTGCTCGTGCACTTGCTCACGTGTGCTCTCTCTCTCTCTCTTTCAAATAAATAAATAAATCTTTAAAAAAAACCTTTTAGTTAAAGGGTAAATGCTGTTTCAGAACCACTGAGACTTCCTAGGTATTCTTTTTTCCTGGAAAAAGGAAAATTTTCAGGGCAAAATAAAATAAACCATGAGCAATAAACAGTATTTCAGTTCATAGAAAAATTAACCAATAAGAAATCTCAACAACCAAAAAGATTTTTTCTTCAGCATTCTACTTTTCAGGGAAAAATGACAACAAAAGCAAAATATATTTATCTGGGATTAAAAACATTCAGAAATGCATTCAGTTTAAACTACCCTATTTTTTTTATATACTATACTATATCTACATGAGATTATCAACCATCACATATCAATCATGCTCTCTGCAAAGTACTTTCATTTACCTATACTTTGAGTCTCACAATAACCTTTTGAGATGGGTGTTGCAGTTCTCATCACCATTTTACAAATGAAGGAATGGAGCTCTAGAGGGCCTTATAATGTCACCAAATAGTAAGTGGCACACTTACTACTATCTCCAAGTCCTGTATTCTTTCTATATTTATACTATACTTACTAAGACAAAATGCACGTACATAAACACATAAACACACACATATATATACATGTTGTTACATGTGTATGTGATGTATATATATATGTATAAAACTCGAATTTTGAATAAGAACTCCCAAGTTATTTCTAAGCTGGAATCCAGGAAACCAGCAAGACCCATTCATGGTTTTATTCCATAGTAAAATGGAATCCATATGAAGCAAATCCCATAGTCGCCTGCTCTTTTAGTGAGACATATATTCTCCTTGTTAGTCTTATTGTCTTGAGCCTATTTGGGCTTTTGGGGGTGTCCTAGGCCACAAGTGGCTTTTCCTCCTTTCTTGGCAGAAGTTTCAAAGCAAAGTGTCCAGTTCTTCTTCCCAGTTCCAAGTTCTCAGTTGCCATGAGGATGTTTTTAGCACTTTCCAAAGCAGCATTGTCCAATAGAACTTTCTGCAATGCTGAAAATGTTCTGGTATCTGCACTGTTCATTTAAGTAGCCATTAGCCACATATGGTTATTGGGCACTTGAAATACAGCTAGTGTGATTAAAAAATTGAAGATTTTAATGTTAATTAGATGTTAATGTTAATTAATTAAAATTAAAATTTTAATGTACGTGTGGCTAGTGATACCATATTGGGCAGAGTGGTTCTAGACAGTTTGAGATTATGGTTTACAGGGCCCAGAGCATCCCAGCAACAACAACCTTGCAGGATCACTCTGTGAGGGTACAATAGAAGTTATGTATTTAGTTATGAGTTGTGTCTTAGTTGGTAATAGAGGGGGTTTGAAGCAGAATGTTAATATTAGAATTAAGAAGGTATATAGGGATCTTTAAGTAAAAGATAACAAATGAAGGGAGAATATGTTGTGGTAAATATTGAGATGAACAGAACATTACCATTTGAACTGAATTTGAATTTCTAAACTTTACATATTGGAGCAGGATAGAACAATTCAATTCAATATAAAAATTTCCTCCTTGCCAATGTAATTATTAGGGCTATAAGAATCCAATTAATAAAGTTGAGATTTTATTAGGGGCTGAAAGAGAAGCAAGAAGAAATACATAGAACATCAGATCTGCTGCATGTTAGAGTGGACTAGAACTCTAGGACCACCTCTAATGAAATGATCTACTTGACAGAATTGTGAAGATTCGATGATGAAATTATTTATGAAAGGACCTAGGATAGTGCCTCACAGTTGATTGATATTAGCACTTACAGTGATCATTTAATTCTGCCTAGATCTTTTTAAGGCCTCTTTCAAGTACCTGTGAGAACATAGGAAGATGCTTAGGATAATTTATTTTGGAAAAATTATTTTTTTGGGAATAGACCGTAGAAGAGGAAATACAGGCAACACAAAGGCAAGTAGAGAAATGCCATAGCCCCATCCCCATTTGCAAATTGCTACCATAGGGAGAACTGTTGCTGAGGAAGGTGGGTCAGGTATGTTGGGCCAGACAACACTGAAACAGTCAGACCAGAGGGGAAAAGAATAGGAAGGTAACATGAGTGTTTGTATTTTAGGTATTTGTATTTGTGGTTTTTTACTGAATGTAGTTTACTGATGCTGATGTTCTTGTCAAAGATAACCAAAGAAAGAAGAAGGGAAGAATATTTGAGTTACCGTGAGGGTAGTGGAAAGGACACTGACCTTGGAATAGAGTTAATGGGGTTCCGATCCTAACTTTTCACTCATGAGACTTAGACTAATAATCGTCTTTTGGTCCCCAAATTCTTCTTCTTATAAAACAATGATCTGCATGGTGCTGAATGACTTTTAAGGTTATTCCAGCCCTAAAAGTCAGGAGTATAATTCTAAATATGAAAGCACGTGTAGGCTCTAGTCCTCCAGATTCCATGAACCCCTGCTGCTCTATCAGGAAAGCCTGTTGTTTTAGTCCTCTAACTTGTTTTTGTAATCCTAAAGCTCAAGTTGTGTGAACAGTGGTATCTCAATCAGCATGCACAAAAGCAGTTGGTATGGTGGGAGTGAGTGACAGTGGGTGGGTGAACAGATTAAAGAGGAAAGGGTTGGAAGAGAGTAGTGTGTGTGAAAAAGAAAAGTAGACCTTCCTCTTTTGACATTCTTTTGCTATATTCTCCAATAACAGCTCTCCAAAGCCAAATGCCAAAATGAGGGCATGAAAATTGCTTGGAGTTTGTAGTTAAGCAGACCTGAATTTGAATCCAAGCTCTGAATTAAAGATCTCTAACTTCAGTTTTCTAACCTTTGTGATATTTATAGTTAGCAACCATTATGAAGATTAAATGAGATAATATTACCCAGCAGATAGTAGGTGTTCAATAAATATTTTCTTAATTTGGTCTCCCCAAATTGGCTCAATTCTTTCCCATTTTACCCATAATATAAAAGACTAGTCAAGGAAACAACCATGCAGGGCTGCTTAGAGATCTATATCTAGAGGATGTAAACAATCTGTGGTGGGGAGGGAAGGGTGCTGAAGAGAGAAAAAGCCATAGCCATGAATAGACAGCCCAGCCACTCCATTAATGAAGCCTCTTCCTTTGGTAGCCTCACAGTTCTCTGGTTCCTGAAAGTCACAGAAGTGTTTACTGCTTTTCCAACAATTTACCAGTAGGAAGATTCACCGCACTGACAGAGGACATAGAAAGCGGAGCCACACGTCTTATTCCCACCTGAAGCTAGCAAAGCTGGATTCTGGAGTGACACCCACTCCTCGCTCCTCTACCCAGGAGTCCGGAAAACCTCCTTCCAAGAGGAGTCCGGGGGGAAGGCAGAGAACCGGGGAACGCAGAGCACTATACCTGTCTCTCCAGCTCGCTTATTCCACATGATCCTCCCTTACATGGTTCTAACGCAGTTTCTGCTTGCGGGAAACGCTGGCAAGCAGTGAGCCGCCAGTTCCCCCGCAGTATTACCGCCCAGCCTCGCCGAACTTTCAGCACCGCGGACAGCGTCCCTCCCAGCGCTCGGCTCTGCGGCCCAGGCTCCTGCCTGGAGCTGCTATGCTGCCTAGGATGTTCTTCAGGACCCCTTACCCTGGGGGACAGGCGGGTTTACACTCTGTGGTCCTTGGCCAACTCCTTCCAGTGACTGGCCCCGACACTCCGACGAGATCCCACCTGCTCCCCCTCCCAAGTTTTTCCTTTACATTTGCATTCAGTTCAAGACTCTCAGTTCAGGCAGAACTCTGAATGGAGCCTCGCACAGGTAGTGGCGTGAGGAGTGCCAGGAGCAGACGAGAGAGCCCTGCTGTTCTAGTTTTCCTTCCATCTTTCCTCTGCTTTCCCTTTGCTTCTAGTCATGTGGTGACTTCTATCTTACTTTTCGATCACAATATAAAATACACTTGGGGGGTGACTCTGGTGGGAGAAGGAGGTTTGGGGCTGCATCACGCGAGGCCACACTGCCCTACTCTGGTCCTCTGGATTTGTAAGAAACTGATGTATTTGGGATGGGGGAAGAGAGGAGGCTCAGACGCGGTGAAGTGCGGGCGAGAATCCTCTCCCCGGGGCTGCCCGCTCTGGCCAGAGAGCTTCCCAGGACATTTCTCCCATCACGTCCTTCTTGCTGCCCCGCCGCGTATCACCACTCTCTGGGGACAGATGCCCCTCGTAGCGCACCAGCCTGGTCTGGGTATCGGGCTCAGCTGGAGTCCTTTTGAAGAGTTTGCTCCCAGGTAAAAGGACAGACGTTGTCCCCACCCTCCCCTCAGGCTACGGCCGGAAAAACGTCCCTTTCTTTCCGTGGGCTCAGTCCGAGGCCGAGAACCTAGCTGCGGGAGCCTGGTGTGTGACAAGGCAGGGAGGAAAGGACAGGCCCGGCATCTGTGGAGACCCAGGCGACCCGGACACTGCTCGAGGCTCCCTCCTCTGCCTCTCACTCCGGCCGCGCCAGGGCTCCATTTGCCCCAACCCCGCCTGGCAGCTCCCGTGAGTCGGAACCCGGCGTCCCCCAACCCCGGACACTGTCCAGGCCCCATTCCGGGCCAGATACGAAGAGATCCCAACCCAGCTCCCTCCTTCTTCCAAGGGACCCCTTCCCGGAGGGCGCCCTTAGCCTCCGCGCCATGTTCCTGTTTCCCCCCTCCCTGTGGCTCCGGCTCCCTGGTTCATTCAACAAGAGGCGACCATCCTATTCGCGGGGATCCAGTTTGGGTGCAGGGGGCTCGGAGGGGGACAGACTGCGGCGAAGGGGGACGTTCACTCACCGGAGGGCTGGAGGCGATTAACTGGCTGCAGGGACTGGTGGCTAGCCGTCTGCACTTACAGCGCCAGAGTCTGTCTCTCCCACTGTGATGCGGGGTGGTGGTGGCAAAGGAAGGCAGGAGGCAGCCGCTGCTGCTGAACAGCTCCTCAATTATTCAGTTCGCACCCCCCCCTCACCTCCCTCCAGGCGGCCTGTCAGTCCTCTCTCCAGCTCGCCTGTCTCCGCCTTCCTGGAGTCACGTGGGCGGCCCAACCCCTTACATTATTGAGCGGAGGCCTCTCTCCAGACGCCCCCGCCTCCCAGCGCGCGCACACGCACACACAGGCACACACACACACCCAGCTATATGCCACTCTTAACTCCTCTATGGCCTACTGAGCCTCCGGGGCCGCTTCCAGTATCTCAGGCTATCCTAAGGCTTACGGGATCCCTTGCCTGTTCCCTGCCCTGAGAAAGCAGGACCAGGGAGATGTCTGCAGTGTCGGTGTATTGAGAAGGCATCCTCCAGCAGCTCCACCTTTGCTGGACTTGGCGCTGAACAACGCAGGCTTTCCAGACCTGCTTCCTACCCTCTGAAAGCATCCCTCTTCCTTTGCTGAGCCTTGCTGCTCTTACATTTCTTCCACTTCCCCAGCATTACTGGAAAGAAAGGATGGGAGAGATTGATTTCTTCTCTCTTCCTAAAAAAGACAAGACCCTCCTCCTTCTCCAAAGCTCAAGTAGGTCAAATTTATCTTTGGGTTCTCAGCATCTTATGAGTGGAAAGACTGTGGGTTTGAGATTTGAAGACCCACCAGGAATTCTAGTCTCTGTGACCTTGGGTTATTTAACTCCTATCCTTTCTTCTCTCATCTGTGAATGACCACCTCACAGGACTGTTATGAGAATTCTAAATGATAATGTTCTTGAAATTGCCTAGCACCATGCTGAGCACATATTTGTAACTCAATAAATAAGAGTTCTTCTCCTGCCTCTATTGAAATAAATTTCAGAAAACAGGGGGACTGTGATTTGTGCCAGCAGAACGCACATATCTTCTATAAAATTGGGAGGGACATCTGTGAGTTTAAGCTAAAGAGATAACCAGTCTGAAAGGGGACAGGAGAGACACAAGGCTTACATTTTTCATTGGTTCCACTATAGTAAGTATCCCAGAACTGTGTTATGACTCAAAAAGATGAGGACTAGATTGTACCAACCCAGGCATGTTTGGTCTCATCAGAGAAAGAATTACTTAACATGCATTGAGTAGACTGATATAGATGGAAAGTGCCTACATGAATTTTTGCATCTTTGGTCCAAGCCCTCAGAATACATGGGAGCTAATGAAATGTAACTCTCTACTCTTGGAAACAAATTCACTGGGCTTGTGTTTGAGAAGAATACTGGCTGACTGATACCGCCTCTTTATGAGGGAGCAGTTCAAATCTACCTTTAGGTTGTGGATTCTAGCTCAGAGGCTCTGGTTCTCCCCAGAAAACTCACTGATTGGTGCCAGGACAGTCTTGGTAAGTACACCTAGTTCAAGCTCATTACTGTCTTGGACCAGCATCCAGGTCTGAAGTCTTGAGACATCCCCATAATTTAAGGTTATGAGAGCCCTGCAGGGTATGTCAGACCTCCTGGGATACCCAAGAAGCTCTGAAATATTGCAGGAAAGGCATAGAGTTAAAGAATCAGAAGTTTGGAGTCTTAGTGCAGGTTCTGCCCATTACTTATTGTATGATCTTTGGCAAATCAATCAAGTTTTCAGAGTCTCACCTTTAAAATGGGAATAGAGGGGTGCCTGGGTGGCTCAGTTGGCTAACTTCTGCCTTTGGCTCAGGTCATGATCTTCAGGTCCTGGGATTGAGCCCCACATAGGGCTTCCTGTTCAGCAGGGAGTCTGCTTCTCTCTCTCTCTCTCTCCTTCTGCCCCTCCCTATTGCTCATTCTTTCTCTCTCTCAAATAAATAAATAAAATCTTTCCAAAAAATGGGAATAGAATGTTTATCTGCCTTCTCCATGAGATAGTTGTAATGCTAAAACAAGATAATGTGTGAGAAGACACACTGTGAAAGGTAAAAAGTAAACAAATGCAAACTGTTAATATTATGGACTGAATAAAACCCTGAATTTGTTCTAGATGCATTATGGGCATGATGGGAAGATAGGATTTGTCATAAGACGGGCAGCTAACAAAATGTCAATGTATTTCTGTAAGTTTGTGTGTGTGCATGTAACTCAAGGGGTGTGGTGTTTTGAGCATTGTGTTCTTTCATTTTCACTCTTCTGTGATGGATTGCTGGATTAAATCTCATTTTCCCCCCAGCTTTTCATTTTTAGAACAACACCAGCCACAATCACAGGGGTTATGAGTATTTAATATCCAAGATAAGTTTGTGTCTGTATTTCAGGACAGGAGAGTTTAGATTTTTCTGCCTTTGCTAGGTAAAATTGATTCGGGTTAAAAATTCAAAATGGATTTCATTTCAAAATAAAAAATATTCAGCATCCAGGAGCAATTTCTGGTTATTAATCAGACCTAAATGGTGATATGAATCTCCAATCCACTGCCAATAAATCCAATAAAATCCTCACACAAACCAGAAACTTACAAGGAAGCTCCCCTATCTTTAAGCAGAGTCCAGTCCAGTTTTCTGGTTTATTTCCTTTTAATATTCCTTAGAAAGTATCAATCTGACCTCTTTATATTTAGAGAGATCAAAAGACCAGAAGGTGCCAACTCATGCTTCTAAACATATCATTTAAAAATATTGTCAAGACTAAGTAAAATGCTGCCTCTGACTCCTACCCACTTTTGTGTTGTCATGACAAAACGCAAGAAATGGAAGAATAAGCATGAAATAATTTGCCTCAAAAATGGTGCCTTTATAAGCAGCTACTTAGATGAGTATAAATTTTAGAGAATTTTAGATAGTTTCACCAGAAATTGCTCTGGGACTCTGAATAATTTTTTTGAACCAGTTTTGAATGCCCAAGTCAACTTTACCTAGCTAGGGGCAGAAAAGGGAGCTTGGGGGACAGATCTTGGATTGATTGCAATAGAAAGTTACACCTTAACAATGATTTCTTTTAGACCCATAGAAAGTTACACCTTAACAGTGATTTCTTGATAAGATTTCCCTTGGGTCCTACTCCTTTACTTATAAACTCTTATCTTTTGCCTGTTGACTGTTGCCTTTATAAGCCAGTGCAGACACTTTTCAGCTGTTGGCAGAGCATATATGAGCCAACAAATAGAAAAGCAGTAGATAAAAATGTAGTTGAGCATTTAGAGTCACACATAGCAGGAAAAATTGATGCATATATCAGTTCCAGGGTTAAGCAATGATACTATAGAGTGACAGCTAATTAGACCTTGAAAGTACACATCTTTGTTTTTTTGTCCCAACTGGAATATGGGAAGGTTGAATCATTTATTCAACATGTTCTAGACACTTGAGATACAGCCACAAACAATACAGAGATGATTCCTGCTCTCCTTTAGCTTACAATCTAGTGGAGGGAGTCAGACTCTAAGAAAATAAAGAAGTACAGATAAGTACCACGATGAAAACAAAATGGAGTGTTATAATAAGGAGTGAAGGGGCACTACGGTATTGAATGGTGGAGAACTGACAAAGGCAAATGCAGGGGCCCAGAAATAAAAGTGATTACTCTGCAAGAAAGGGGCAGTACCCTCTTACGTAAGGGCTTCTTGCTAAAATTCTGTGTCATTAGCAGGGTGATCTCTAAAATTCTTCATGATAGACCTGCTTGGGTGGATTATGGTTAGGCTGTGAGAAAATTGGCCAGATGCCTTAAGAACAATTACCTGTTTTTGTCTCATGACTTATGATAATGAGTACCTGATGCTTTCTTCTAGAAGGATTCCAAGCTCATCAATGCTACTGACATTTTCCTCTGAGCGTATTTGGAAGCTGAGAAATCAAAAGCACCACAACAGCCTGGCCAGAGGGGTTTAGATAGTTTCACCTCCAAAGGGGGAGGTGCTTCTGGGTAGCCGGAAGAGAAGAGAAGAGCCTGGTATGTCATAGGCACACAATAAAGGTATATTGAATAAATAACCTGCTGCTAGGATTCTACAAATTAGACTGGAAGTTTGTAAGTCAATTATCTATGAGTAATTATACTCTGGGTATCTAAATTCTAAGAGGAAGAAGGGAGATTCTGTCCTAAGTATGTTCGTTTCGTTCTTCCCAAATTTACAGTGACATATAGCACTTTTCCCACACCCACCCAATGTGGGGTGAATAAAATCCCTTAATGATGAAGCTGTGGAGAGGAGTCAGGAGTGTCAAACCAATGGAGTTCCCTGACATGGGGGGAAACATTAGAGCAAACACTTCTTCCATTTATGATGTTTTCTTTAATGTATCATTCAAAGCTCTTGTTTCCTTGTTGATTTTCTGCTTAGATGATCTGTCCATTGCTGAGAGTAGAGTATTGAGGTCTCCTACAATTAACGTATTGTTATCAATATGACTCTTTATTTTGGTTAACAGTTGGCTTATGTAGATGGCTGCTCCCATGTTGGGGGCATAGATATTTACAATTGTTAGATCTTCTTGTTGGATAGACCCTTTAAGAATGATATAGTGTCCTTCTGTGTCTCTAATTACAGACTTTAGTTTAAAATCTAATTTGTCTGATATAAGAATTGCTACCCCAGCTTTCTTTTGAGGTCTGCTGGCATGGAAAATAGATCTCCATCCCTTCACTTTCAGTCTGGATGTATCTTTAGGTTCAAAATGAGTCTCTTGTAGGCAGCATATGGATGGGTCCTGTCTTTTTATCCAATCTGCAACCCTGTGCCGTTTTATGGGAGCATTTAGGCCATTCATGTTGAGAGTGATTATTGAAAGATATGAATTAATTGTCATCATGTTGCCTGTGAAGATGTTGTTTTTATAGATTGTCCCTGTAAACTTCTGTTGTATATCACTGATGTTTTCTTTAAATACATTCACTTTTCTACTTAAATTAATATATTTTGAAGAGGTTTCTATTACTAATTTAAATAAAAAACTGGTATCAGTTGCCATAAATACAAGATAACCATTTAAATAAACACAATGAAAATTAAACAATGTCATTATAGTCAAGCTAAATACTATTCCCTGCCTAGGAACCTGAGGCTTATTTTCTCCTTATTAAAAAAAGAAAATTGGCAACTATAGAGAAGTATTAAAGACATATTGGCATCAAACTGAGACTTTCTCCATGAAGTAATCAGAAAGATTGAAAGACAAGTGGAAAATGAATAACTTCTCACTCTGTGATTATATGGCATTTAGTGTTCAGTCCTCGTACCATCAAAATCAGCATTTCTCCTAAGTTTATTTATTTATGTATTTATTTATTTAGAGAGCGGGGAGCACATAGGCGCTCAAAGTGGGGAGGGGCAGAGGGAGAGGGAGAGAACCTTAAGCAGACTCCACACCCGGCTGCGGAGTTCTGCTGGTCTCAGAGTCCCTGGGGGAGGGGGGGACGTGTGTTTGATCTCTCCATCAGAGATCATGGCCTCAGCTGAAATAAGAGTCAGAGGCTTAACTGACTGAGCCACCCAGGAGTCCCTATATTTCTCCTAACTTTAATGTGCATAGGAATTATGCGGGGATTTTGTTAAAAATGTAGAATTGGACTCAGTAGTCCGTGGGTGGGGGACCCAAGGACTTGCATTTCTTTTCTTTTCTTTTTTTTAAACATTTATTTATTTATTTGTCAGAGAGAGAGCGAGCGAGCACATAAGCAAGGGGAATGACAAGCAGAGGGAGAAGCAGGCTCCCCACTGAACAGGGAGCCCCATGCAGGACTTAATCCCAGGACTCTGGGATCATGACCTGAGCCAAAGGCAGACGCTTAACCAACTGAACCACCCAGGTGTCCCAAGACTTGCATTTCTAATACAATTTCAGTAATGCTGGTGTTGTTGGTTCTTGGATCACTCTTTGAGTAGCAAGGATCTAAAGTACCAGTGGTGTTGTGTGTCTCATATTTGGCGATATGCTAACTCTTATTTTATAGATGAGAAAAGTGAGGACTTGGAGGTTGTAAATAACCTAAGGTCCTATAGTTGGTAGACAAGCCAGGGCTAAAACTCACTTCATGGGCTTCCTATCTCTCAGTCTAGTGCTCTTTCCCAAAAGATCTGTAAAGTCACCGACTTGCTACTAGGGACAAAAAAGCCTTTTTCAAGGGACAGTGACAGGAAAGTCAAAGTTTGGATTGCTGTATTCTATAGGTTATGCTATGGTAACAAACATGCACAAACTGGCAGTAGCCTAAAATTAGTTTACTTATTGTTGACATTATGTTTCCACTGTGGGTCATTATGGGCTCTGTTCCATGTAGTCACTCTATGCCATTTTATGTTGCTCCATTCCAACCAACATGATACTTCAGAGTTCGTTTTGGCAGGCAGGACCAAGGTTGGAGGACCTTGTACCAACAACTAAATGCTCTGGCTTAGAATTGATGCACATCACTATTGCCCATAAACCGTTGGCTAGAACTCAACTGCAATTACAAGGAGGGGTGGAGAAGAATAATACTTCCATCTGCCTAGAATGAGAGTAGAATCAGATACAGTGAACATTAAAAGTCTCTACCAAATAATATAGTTTTTCTATCACTAAAATTCCATGATTCTGTCATATCAATCTTTTCCTTCTTCTCATGATCTCCCATATCTGAGTTTTCCAGGCTAACAAGGCTACCATTAGTCCATTTCTCTCCTGGGTACTTCTGTATCATATAGAAAGAAAAGGAAGTTTAATTGCAGAGACTATAGGATGCTAGGAAACTTCAGTAATAGCAGGGGCATCAAAAGAAAGAGGCCAGTCAGGGAGAGAGGTTATGGTGACTGTGAGGGGGGAGGGGCAGAGAAAAAGAGAAAGGTAAGGAAAGGAAATGATCATTTCCTTACGGCTTAGAAAATTTTAGACCCTTTATTAGGACATTTACGGATTTTGTCCTCATAAAATTCCTCTCAGGCTGTTATTAGCCTGTTTTACACCCAAGGAAACAGAGGCTCAGAGGGCTTATATAACTTGTCAAGGTCAACACAGAGAGTAAATCAGAATCAATGCCAGACTGTAAACCTAGAGTGTCTCCCAGGGAGTCTAAGAAAGTCACTCTTACAGAGCAAGGCAGGATTGGTCCTGGAGAACAGATTACTTGTTCACAGTGACATTCGAATTCCTGAGACTTGGCATTGCTGTAGTAGGCATTTGCAGACATACAGCTGAAACATCCAATTTCATAGTGGCTTCTATGTGGGATTATACAGTCCTCCTGGGAGGCCAAGCTTCTTCTGAGGGGAGGCTACTAAGGAGAGGATGGAATAGTTAAGGCTAGCATGGATATGGGGGAGTCTTCCTCTGGAGACTGAGAATGATGGGGTCTAGAACTGTCCCATGTGCTGCTGAGGTCATCATGGGAAGGAGAAGGGACACAGGAGTCAGAGCAGGATTTGTATCCAAATTCAACTACTTGTTACTGATGTGGCATTTGGCATGTGGCATTGGCATTTGGCATGTGGCAAATCATTCAAGTTCTCTGAGGTTCAGTATTTCAGACTGTGAAAGGGGATGATAAGGCTTAACTGCAGAGTTATGAGGAAAATTGAAAATAATATACATAATGTGCCCAGCACATATAGTTGCTCATCAATGGCTATTGTTAATGTTATTAGTAAAAAGAAGAGGAATGTGAAAGAAACTGAAGAGGCTCAACCTCCAATTATTTGAATAGGTTTAACTACGGCAGTTTCCTGTTCTGAGCCTTCATTTGTTTTTGGGAAAAATGATGGAATGGGAGCAGATATCTTCTTCTAAAAGTTCTTCCATAGACTAAAGTCAATGAACCAGAAGTCATGGAATTCTCCTGGGGGAAAGCTAGGGAATAGTCCTGGTGACCATTCACACCTAATGCAGCAATGAGAAGGGGAATAGTTTGTGCTGAATGAAGGAGTCCCTGGGCCCATCATCAGAATTCCCGAGCCCCAGACAGCAGCAAACTGCTGATTTTATTGCCATTGCCACAACCAATGACCCATTAAAACAATAGGCAATGTAAGGGTGATTATGGGTGAAGGGGTGGTCTTTTTACCCACTTTTGCATGTAAGAAAGGTCACCTTATTAACAGAGGCAGCAGCCTCAGCGGCAGATTTGAATACAAAAAAATCAATAAGCACCAGAGAGAAATATGGGAAGAGGAATGAAGCTCACATTAATGGGATTGTAAGCTTGCTCCAGTCTCTGCAAGCCCTGCTATTGCCACCAAGTGAAGGATGGATTTTACTGGTAGTGGGTCAAGTATGTTCACAGCACATTCCCTTCATGAGATGGGCAGGCAAATCACTACACTGAGTAAACATCCATGGTGTAAAACAGTGATTATTTTATTGTCAGCCTTTTAAAGATATGTATTCACCTGCTGTGTATAAGCTTTCTCCTGTTTAATTCAATGACTTTTAGAAAATGAGAATATTTTATTCCATTTATTCATTCCTTAAAGCTCTTAAGAAGACCAAAGACTCTGTAAAGCATTCAAACACATTAGATGAAAGCTATGAGATAATTTAGAAAAGGCAGTGAAGTTCCAGTCTTCCTCTCCTCCAGGTCCTAGTAGAGGAAGACCTAAGTCAATGACCACAGATGCCTGTTTTCAGAATCCCCAGGGAGGGAGAGTTTACAGCCTGGCTGCCCCACTCCCCCTCCTTCAACAAAATGTTATAGTGTTTGGTTATCCTTGCATTGAGGTTTTCTATGTCCATCGTATCTGGTACCAGGAGTGCCTATAAGATGATTCAAGCAAGAGTCGCTATGTTCAAGTGCTTGGAGGACTCAGTCACCCCATTAACTGCAGCCCTCTGTCTTCAGATTGGGTGATCACCCTAGGCACTGGCCCTTCATTCTGTGTTCAGATTGGTTTGGGACACCTTCTCCATGTGGCTTGGGGCAACTACTAATGAACTTTCAGATCCTGAAACATGATTTAACATCTTGGACCAAGTCTTGAAGAATACAAGTTCACTGCTTTCTAGGTTCTGACTCTACAGGCCTCCCTTTTAATTATCTAGCCAAGACTTGTATTATTGCATAGGAGATACATTGAATTGTTTCTTGTTTTGATCTATGTTTATATATCCATGTTCAATAGAGGCTTGAGTATCTATTAAAATGGTGATCAAATAGGAGGCACACCTAATCTAATGTATAATGTTATGAAAAATAAGGATCGCTCCCTTTATCCCCACCCTGCCCTGATAAATAATTGCAAAGGTTTGCTTCATCCATGAGATTTGTTTCCAGTCTTGATCTTTTCTTCTTGTTCCCTGGAATCTCCACCTTCTGATATGAAGATATGGTGATTAAGATGATGATGATGACAGTGCAGTAATAGTGTTGATGCCTTTCCTCCCACTCCCCAGCATCCTAAGCCCTCTACCCAGGCTGGACCAGCTGCTGCTCTTTTCACTATGTTTAGTCTTGTATTAATACAATTAATGTATCATCAGAAAAAGTACTTTAAGCTATAGTGGGAAATGAGGCAAAATTAATCCCATCTCACAATAGCTTAAAGAGTGTAATTGTTTTGTCCAGAACAGATGCTGACAATGGCTGATTTAACAAGCAAGTGCCCATCTCGTCTGAATTCTGTAAGTAGCTTTAATATCCCTAATTCTTTGCTATGATCTCTGCATTAAACTTGGGCCAATTTCACACATGCCAGTGCTTTTGGCTGGTTTGAAATCCTCATAAAACAAGAGAAAAATCATCAACATGAAAGATAGGTCAAGATAGGCACATGACTTTTGGATTTGAGAGGAGTATGTGTCTAGTTAAGGGAATAGCACTAGGGAATTTGAGAATCATATCTTTTCCCCATGTTGGGTAAGTGAATTACAAGGTAAAGAAATCCTAAATTGTATGTATTGTGTTTATGTTGGGGGTAAAATAATCCTCAGTGATATGAGATATGGAAATGACTGCTATGCCCTGAAGCCTTCCCTGATGAGACTTGGGCTGGTTTAGTACAGTTATTGGAGACGTTTATGGGAGGATACAAGTAAAAAAGCATCTTTTTGGGTGATTTTGACCTGGTTGAAAAAACCAGAAGATTTTTAAAAATAAAAGTTAGGGGCACCTGGGTGGCTCAGTTGGTTAAATGTCTGTCTTTGGCTCAGGTCATAATCCCAGGTTCCTGGGATTGAGCCCTTAAGTCAGGCTCCCTGCTCAGCATGGAGTCTGCTTCTTCCTCTACTCTCCCCCCAGCCCACTCATGCTCTCTGTCTCTCTCTCTCAAATAATTAAATAAAAATCTTAAAAAATAGTTATAATGGCTAACACATATTGGGTGCTGACTTGATGGGATTTGAGAAACACAGATGTCATTTGGGACCAACATGGGACTTTGTGATAAAAGAAAATGAGGAAGAACAGAATGCCTAAAATTGAATTGCTTAGTAGAACTGAGAATTTTTTTTTTTTGATATAGACCCTAAGATGGCATGTGTGAATGAAGAGTAGGTATGAGTGAGGGGCAGTTGGTATCCAGCAGTTTGGCTAGCCTTGCTGTGATCTGAAATAGAGTGAGCAGTAAGGAGAATGTGGCTGTGACTTGATCTCTGCAGTCTTTCTTGTAAATGATTTTCTAAATGGAAAGCTCATGAAACTGAAAAGTTAGGGACTTAAGACAGCTGGGTTCAGGTACTGAAAGACTTTCACAAGGTGTTTGTCATGATCTTTTGGTTTTGCTTGTTTCTGAGTTAGCTTCTGCCTCAGCCAAGCTCTCCTCAAAGGTGGCAAATGGCCACCACTGGCCCCAGGCTCACTTTTTTTTTTTTTTTTTAAACAGGTTAATGACCCCAGTGGAAGGAAAGTATCTCTTTTTCAATAGTTCCAGCACAAGTCCCATGGCTTGGACTGACTGATGTCATTTGCCCATTCTTTTACTAATCATTAAGTTCAGGGAAATCGAATGTGCTAATTGGCTGGTTTATGCCCGGTGCCCTGCTGTGTATTGGGGCAACTACTAATGAACTTTCTAGGATAAGAGGTTAGAACCGCATAAACTACATGGGCTTGGAGTGGGGATAAGACGCTGTTATCAGGAGAAAGAAATAGATTACAGGTAGGTGAAAACAATAGAGCTTTTCCACACTTTGCTGCCTATAGAATCCTTTTTCCTTGAGATTACTATTCAGTAGAACACACTTGGGTACATGCAGTCTTAAGTGATATGATCCTTAAAAAATGTCTTATAGTAATCATGGTCTTATGCCTAGAAATTCTTATCTGACCCTATTAAAGTTGTTTGTAAATAAAGGTGACAAATGCATTGCCTGGTTTTTATACCCCTAGGACCTGCCATATTGACAGTGATAGCTGTGATTAAATTTCTTCTTAAAAGAACCAGTCCGCATTTGTTCAGTACTGTACACTTTATCAAGTTTTCCCCCCACATACCATCTCATTAGCTCTTAGATGCTATTAAATGTAGTTAATTACTCAATGACCACAGTTACCAGACATCAGTCTTCTTGTCACTAGTTGTCAAAATATCATACCTAATTCCCAGCTCCCTTTAGCTCTACCTGTCACCTAGCTGGACTCAAAAACTCTTAATGAAGATATTAAGTATGTTAATTAACTTTGCCTTACTGAAAATATCTTTTATTTTAGTGCCATAAGAAATTAGCAGAAGAAAGGGCTGCTTAGAGGGAGAAGACTGGCAAATTACACCCAGCTGTCAATCTGAAAAGTAACAGAAGGCAATGGTCCAGGCCCCAAGTTATTTATGTTTAAGAGCAGTGGCATTGAGATGGCTTAGTTGGAGTTGCCACTGAAAACTAGGCAATTCATTTTTAACCAAGAATTTATAATGTAAGTATGTATGAATCAGTGAGGATGTATTTGGTTGTAAGGAAAGGAAAGTCCAACTCAAATTGACTTAAAAATAAAGGGAATTTATTGGCTCATATAACGCTATGTCTGCCTTAGAGTCTTCTTAGGACAAGAATGGATAGATGATAGATGATAGATAGATAAATAAATAGATGATAGATACGATATGTAGGGTAGAGTTCAGCATTTTTTTGATTCAGTGGCTTACCACAGTCATCAAAAAGAACTTAGCATGGCATCAAAAAGGCTTTACATCTGCCCCATGTGCCATCCAGAAGGGGAGAGCATGCCTTTTTATCCCACGAGATCCTAGCAAACATCCTCTCCAGTTTCATTGGCCTGGATTAGGTCATATACCCCTTCCTGATCAAAAGCTCTAACCAGATATTTGGATTATGCCAATTGATATGCTGTCCCTGCAGTCAGATGTGGGGTTGACTTACCCTGAATCATATGTGGGCTGAGTGAACTGGGTTGTTATCAAGGAATGGGAGTCAGATATAGGGGAAGAAACTTCAAACAAAGCCCATTAGAGTAGGATTATATTATTGTATACTCTCTCCCCCAACCCAATCTCTCTTACCTTTGAGATATTGTCTATTTATCCTCATTCTACAAAGCATTTCAGGCAGACATCTATAGACATGGGTCATCTATAGGAAGGGGTTGAGGATAACAGAGAGAGTACTGGATTTGGAATTCAGTGATGCCACATCCCATCTCTGTGACCTTTGGCAAGTCCCATACCTTATATCTGAAATTCAGTCTCTCTCATTGGATAAATTAGAATAATATTTACCCTACTTACCTCACAATGTTGTTACGATCAAAGAAAAGATCACAAATTTAGTAGCATTTTCTAGTTTACAATGCAAATGTAAGTTGTTGCTTTTTTTTTTATGGCTGTCATCATTTAATGAGGAATAGAGATTTCAGAGTAATCACTCAGAGCAGCAGATTTGCTTTGGAAAATGTTCTATCCTAAACCTCCAGTTGCTGAAAAAAGCAGCAGCAGTGGCTTTTAGATATATGGTGCTGAGCACAGGAAACAATGACTTTGGAATAGCTGGAGAAAGACCAGATGGATGCCTCTATGATCAAATGAGTTATTTTTAGAAACATGTTCAGTATCCTAGGACAGTGTCATGTGGGGAGAAATTATGCTCTGCAGTATAAAGTACTGTACTAGTTATTCTCCTTGGAATATCCAGAGGTAAAAAACATGGGTTTTGGAACAGACAGACACCAAATTGTGGCATAACCATGAGCAATCATTAGCCTCTTCGATCCTCAGGTTTCTCATATGACAAAGGAGATAATGACACTGACCTCATAATATTTGAGAGATGTTGTGTAAGTTGGTGACTATATAGTGCCAAATGGTGCCTGGCACATAGTAGCTGCTTACTAAGTGGTAACTCCTCAGGGTGCCTGTAATTGGTATATTTACAAGTGGATAATAATAAGAGGACCTTATCTCTGAAGCTTTCTTCTCTAAACCTCAGAAGTCCATAAATATTTTGAATAGAATTCCTTATATTCTTAATCCTAAAAAATGATTTGGAGATGACATTAAGATATTTAAAAATGGTGATTTCCAAACTTCTTAAAGTGTCATAGCATGCGTGGCTCAATGTTTCCAAGTTGATTTCTATTACCAGAGGGATTTGGGTATAAAATACAAACAGACAGCCATCCATTCATTATCAATATGTCAGTTTATAGATCTACTTCTTACCTTTTGAAATTTGGAAAATCAATTTTTGTCTTATATACTGGGAATTCCTGCTGGCCAGTATATCTGTGAATTGATAGTTCAGTGTTGGTTAATATTTGTAATAATGACTCTCAGGATATTGTTAGTACCTCTGAATCATCAAACATAGGCAGAGTAACATTCAAATCAACCTTAAGGTTAAATGCATTTTGTTCCATTTAAACTCTTTGAAATCTGTATTTATGGCACAAATTCTATCTTATCACTAGACGTATGTATAGGTTGAACTTGAGAACTTTGTTTCTGGACTGGAAATAATATAGAAATATCAATCTAATTGGGAATTCTAAGTAGACTTTGTACTCTAATAAAAGCTGTAGTTATTGTGCAAATGAATAGAAGTTTATGTTTAAGAATGATTAAACATTTATCAACAGTAATAATTACCGAATACTGTGGGCTAGTAGAATGATCACAGACTAAGAATTAGAAGGTGTAGGTTCTAACACAAGTATCATCACAACTTTGGGGAAATAACTTAACCTCCCTGCCTTCAACTTTGTTATCTGTAAAATAAGGTAGGTGTACCAGATGATTGCTGAGATGCTTTTAGCCCTTAACATTTTATATTTCTCTTCTAATATGTAATATGTACTGTGTTTTTTTTTCAAAGGTTTATTTATTTTAGAGAGAGAGAGCGAGAAAGCATGAGCCGGAGGGAGAGAGAATCTCAAGAAGACTCCATGTGCAGGGCTTGATCTCATGACCCTGAGATCATGACCTGAGCTGAAGCCAGGAGTCAGACACTTAACCAACTGCACCACCCAGGCCCCTGTACTGTGTGTTTTTAATAAAGAACCAAATTTGGAAAACTGGGGATAGCTTGTGGCAAATTTATTAACAGTTACTGCCCAAAAGCCATTAATCTTAATCTTTTAATCTTAAGTAAGACATTGTAAAAAGAATCACTATTTAAAACTTGAGTGAGGACCGAGGCACCTGGCTGGCTCAGTTGGTAGAGTGTGTAACTCTTTTTTTTTTATTATTATGTTATGTTAATCACCATACATTACAACATTAGTTTTTGATGTAGTGTTCCATAATTCATTATTTGCATATAAACCCAGTGCTTGGGGCGGCTGGGTGAGTGTGTAACTCTTTTTATTTATTTATTTATTTATTTAAGAGGGAGAATGAGATAGAGAGAGAGAGCATGAGAGGGGGGAGGGTCAGAGGGAGAAGCAGACTCCCTGCTGAGCAGGGAGCCTGATGCAGAACTCGATCCCGGGACTCCAGGATCATGACCTGAGCCGAAGGCAGTCGCTTAACCAACTGAGCCACCCAGGCGCCCCTGAGTGTGTAACTCTTGATCTCAGGGTCATGAGTTCAAGCCCTATGTTGGGCCTAGAGCTTTCTTTCTTTCTTTTTATTTTATTTTATTATTTATTTGACAGAGAGACACAGTGAGAGAGGGAACACAAGCAGAGGTAGTGGGAGAGGGAGAAGCAGGCTTCCCGCGGAGCAGGGAGCCCGATGAACAGCTCTATCCCAGGACCTTGGGATCATGACCTGAGCCGAAGGCAGACGCTTAACGACTGAGCCACCCAGACACCCCGGCATAGAGCTTTCTTTAAAGAATAAATAAAATATAAAAATTAAAAAAAATGATTAAGGACAGATCTCAGGGAGTAAACTCCAAGTATATGATTCATTATTATTTCTGAGGTTGAAGTACATTATTGTGTACAGACCATTAGGACTATAGCAAACTAAATTGACAATTGATATGTAAACAGGCCAGTTTTGAGCTAATTTACTAATAATCTTCCATTATTAATACATATTACATCAAATGCTTTTTTCAATCTTGATATAAGTGAATAACTTCAGTTATAAACACTGTCATCTATTTATTTTATATGCTATTAAAGCAAATGTCCATCAACTGGCTAAAATTCATTAATAATCCTCTAATCAGTATTTGTGTATTTGTTGACAATCTGCTTACATCCTCTAATGACCTGTTCCTTATTTAACTATTAATCATAAAAATACTTAGCACAACAAAAAATATTTAAAATGTCCAATTATGATAACCACTGGGATCAACAAACAGTGTTGGATGTGTAAACAGCCGTCAGTAAAGACATCTTGTGTACAATTCTAAAAAGTCAGTGTTGATAGAGGTTAACCTGTTGGTGGACTTTGGTCATGGCATGTTCACTCAAGCTACGGTAGTATTTGTGATGGAAACTCCCCCAGGAGCAATTGTAGCAGCATCAATTTCAGCTGATTAGATTGCTGCCTTAAATATGCACCAGCAAGTAACAATTTAAGGAGACAGCTGACATGCAACAGGAGCTAGAGATCAGACACAATGAAGAATGTATTCAGACTTAAGCAATGGGAAGTCAAGTGATGCTCAATCTATGTCAAGCCACAAAACTGACATGATTGTTGAGATAAAGAAGACATGCTGTGGCCCATACTATGACATGAGGCTTTGTTGAAGAAAGAAAAGGTGGATTTCTGTGAAAGCAGAAAAAAAGGGAAACTTTAATTATACTTACTGTGGTGAATAGCTAAATATAGAAATATCCTTAGGGTTAGTCTAAATTCAAGAAAGCACTTATTACTCACATGGCCTTTTGTATGTTCATTTAAAAGTGCTGTTAGGCACTAATGTTAATACTATGGCTCTCATTATAGGAAGAAAAAGAGTCTTTCAGGATGGTGCAGGCAAATAAGTAGGGACCAGTGTTAAACCAGGTATGTCTGACTGTCTGACAACCTGACAATAACAAGAACTACCAAACTCAAATCATCATAAAGAATAAGGAGATTTACCAATAATCCAGATGTAGGTACTATCTATGCCAACTTAATCCACTTACGCCATCTTTATTTTTCTGCTGTTTTCTTGGTTTTTCTCTCCCCTCTGCATGGTAGCTTCATGCTGGTATTGAGGTGTTGCTCTAGAATTAAACCTCCTATCTACCAATGAGGGAATATAAAGGTAGATAGATAAAGTATTGCTTCCAGGGACTTCCTTCTAGAAGTTCAAGGAATAACTTTTTCAGAAGCCATGAGAAAACCTTTTTTTTTTTTCCCCCCATCTAATTGATCTAATTGATATCCTATGACTAGTCTGGAGCCAATTATAGCAAGGAAGGTGGGATGGCCTTAAGTGAATCAAGTCCACCTTTGGGGCTAGATGCATGGACAGCTTCTGCCAATACAAGGGCACCATGTGTGTGAGGAGTAGATATCTGAATAAAATCAGGGTTCTATTAGGAGAGTAGCAGAAAGAGAAGAATGATTGCACAAACACTAGTCTAGGATCTGTCTTTCCTAGCTGAATGAGATTGGGCAAGCCAGCTAGCCACTTCAAGCTTTATTTTCCTTATCTGAATAACAGGGGCTACTCACCTACTTGATATCCATTTTCTCTTTCCTTAATAATAATACTGCCTTTCTGTTCTGATTGGAAAATTGCCAGCTAAAGTCTAAAATTTTTGGTCTACTCTGTCTCTAAGGCTTTTGGGAAATCTTAAAAGGTGAACTGACAAGTGATGTGTGATTTTCTTGACTTTCTCTGTTTTATCTTGCTCCCTACCTTGAATCAGGCTATAATCATTAGAGCCCAGGCAGCCATTTTGGATCAGGAGGGGATTTGAGAATGGAGACCATGTGTTGGGGTGGTGGAGCAGAAAGATAGAAGAATGTCGGGTCCTTTATGACCGTAGAATTGCCAGGTCAGCCCTGGACTTCCTACCTAGAGTCTTCTTTTGTGTGTGAGAAAAATTCACTTATAAATTTTTAAAGCCACTCTTATTTGAAATATGTGTTACTAGTGGTAGAACACATTACTCAAATGATCATCTCCAATCATCAGTGTATAATAATTTTTGTAGACATCACTATGGTAAGTCATGGCCACTCAAATGGATGACCTGTCAAAGCTTCCATATGTCTGTGCAAAAAAAATTGTTCTCTTCCAATGGAATAAACTTATAGTCAAATTAAATTATGCTTTTTATTCATTTCACAGATGAGTAGTTGAAAAATCAGAGCATGCACAAAAGACTGTGAATTTATAAAAAAAATGAGTAGAATTTCTTTTCCATATTGCTTCACTCTGCAACAATCTGCATCAGAATTCATGATTTATACTTCAGCACCAATTTTTCATGGCAAATTGCATCATTTTGAAGAGGAGTACTTCTGTGCTGTTGTAAAACTAAGTGAACAGTTCTTAAAATATCTTAAGTCATATTAAATTTGAACTGCTGTTAAAGTATGTCTGGAACTACTCAGTGATGGCAGAAATGACTAAATGCTTTGATTGGAAGTTGTCTGTGTTTACGCCAGGGGTTATTTGTGAAACTTTTTTTTTCTGGAAAAATTACTTTAAGAGATATTTGCATTCAGTTTCTCTTAAACATCTAAATAGATGGTATCCCAATGGAGTATGACTTACACTTTCCTTCATGCCTCCATGTTTAGAGATAATGGCATTCACTTATGCTTGCTTTTGCTTCCAACTTTTAATCTGTGCTCTGTACTATGATGTCAATACCTCCTTGTAGTTCCTTTGGCTTTGGACAATCTCTTCTCATTTTTCACTGAGCATTCTTGTATGATTCTTTTTCTTTTTGTAATTTCTCTTTTGATTTTGGAAGTTAACATTACCTTAATTGAAATCATCATCCTTTAGCTCCATTGAGTTTCCCTTTCACCATCCTTCCAGCCACACTCAATTAATTCTTAGACCATATTTTTGAATGGATAAATAAATTGTTTAATGATTCTTCTTTTGATCTAAGATGGTGGCCTGAGTAAATGGGGTGGGGAAGGATTGGGGCTGAGGAGGAAACCAAAGGAGGACTGAGAAAGTGATAGTAGAATTTAGCCCTTGGTTTTAGTTTTAAAACATTGTACACCCTTTAGGTTTTTATTTAGACACACCATCAGGCTCTGGATCTCATTTATTTAAGCAATCATTTATAAAGCCTCTATGTACTCAATGGCATGCTGATTTTTAGGAATAAACGGATAAAATCTCTGCCTTTCAGGAGCTTACTAATTGAGGAGGCAGAGAGTACACTGAAAATTATAGTACACTCTGGTGGGTGCTATTGGAAAGCCCTAAGAGAATCGGGGATTGCCTAAAACAATCATTAGTGTTTATGGCTTTCATTTCATGAGCTGGCCTGGAAATAAAGTAGGGGTTGATCAGCTAGGCAGGAATGATCAGACAATATTTATAAGTCCCTTTCACCTGCTGAAGAAGACCTTTGCCTTAAACTTGGTGTGGTTATTAGAATGGCAGTGTCTCCCACCCACACACCCACGAAGCCAAGGGTCGCTGTCCTTGGTGCTGGAACAGATATTTCTGTGTGGGTATGTAAAAACAGCACTGGTTTCTAAAATTGGGGGAGGGGGTTAGAAATGAAGATATTTATCTAGAGGAAAGGCTAGACAAAGGGTGGGTGGATTCCATTTGGACTAATAGAGAAGGAAGTGTTTATGAGCAGTCATCACTGAGAGACAACACGGTCCTGTATTGTCTAATTCCTTATGTGATTCATTGGCTCCAAGAAAGGCTCAGCACACTAGTGTGGGGGAAGCACAGTGAGTGTAGGTGCTCTCTGCCCCCATGTTCTGATGCAGCAAATGCCATGTGTATGTGTAGGCAGCCAGGGTGTGGGTGTCTGGACACATAGTACAGCAGCTGTTCCTGGACCACCTTTCCCAGCAGTTATTGTCAGGGTTGTGGCCAAGACTGTATTTACAAATGCACCACCTCCAGGGACACACTTAAAACATGTTTAAACATAGGGCTTTTTTCTATACCTTAGTCATATGATGTCTAGATTTTTCTATCCCATAGGGCTTGTATCTGTTTCTTTTTCAAAGACCAGTGTGGATGCAGCACAGTGTGGTAGAAACCAGAGAGGCCTGGAAGCTCAGTTAATTTATTTGCCAGATATATGACTTTGGAGAAGTTAATTCAGTAAGCATTTGCTTGCTAATCTATAAAATGGGGTAAGAAACTTAACTTACAGAACTGTAGTGAGGCTTCACTGGCATAACACATGTAAAGTGCCAGCACAGTTCCTGACAAACAGTAGGTGCCTCATAAATGGTAGTTATTAAACTTAAATATTACTATTTGCAGTAAGGTTTTTTTTTTTTTTCCTCTTGGAGGTGGTTGTGTGGGCAGAGAAGCAGAAGATATTATCTTTTGGTAGGAGCTAATACAGTCTCACTACAGGTAGGCCCAGAGTACCTTCATTTCTCCTTTATTCTTGCTGAGAAAGGAGCTGTATGGTAAAGTGTATGGCAGAGGCTGGTGCAGTTAAGAATGAGGCCTTGACAGCTTTGAAGCTAAATTTCCTATCCAGGGTAGTTTAATGGGTTATCCACTGTTCATGAATTTCCTTTTCTTCTCTTCACTCTGGAGTACAGAATTAGTTCATCATATGTACTCCTAAGTTCATGCCTCACTATCTCCTAAATTCATGCCTCATTATCATCATTGGTTCATAGAAAATCTTCCCTTTATTTATACTTTGTTTCAATATTTTCTCCCATATCCCTTGAAACCCAATCTGTCTTTCCTCCTTCACTCAAAGGACCCATTCTTGCTTATTTTATGAATGCCTATTTTACTATTCATATGCTTATTTACACATATGTATGTAAATAAAATATGTAGTATTGTTGTGTGCTTTAAGTGTACAGAAATGGCATTTCGTCAGAAATATCATTTTGTTCTTTAATTTAAAGTTCAGAACTATGTTTTGAGCTTTGTTCTCATTGCAATATGCAGGCCTAGTTCATTCTATCAGATACCTGCCTAGGTTTCCTTCTTAATATATCCACCATATTTTACTTATGAAATCCCCTGGTGTTGAATCTTATTCTTTGCTGTTTCAAACCACACACCAATTAATATTAATTTATATGTTTCCCTGTACATTTGTTTCTGTGGTTATATGTCCAGGAGTAGAATTACAGAGCTGTCAAGTACAAGCATGCTTTGTAGGATTGATTGCTTTAATGGCTATTCTAATTTGTCTTTCCACCAGCAGTGTAAGAGAGGTTCTGTTTTCACACATTCTCATCAGCACTTGAAATTATCTATTTTTTGCCAATATGATGCATGCAAAGTGGTATGTTTCTATTGTTTTATTTGAATTTCTCTGTTTACTGGTGAAGTTGAACATTTCTTTACATGGTTATTAAGTAATTGTGTTTCCTATGAATTGCTTTTATTATTTGACCACTTTAGTGTTTGCTTACCTTGCTTTGCATTGCAGAATTCTTTATATATTTTAGATCTTGTCAGTCATGGACATTATAAACATCTTTTCCTAGATAGTCACTTATCTGTTAATTTTGTCTATAGTATCTCTTTAAAGAACAAAAACCTTTTAGATGATGTGGTTGAATTTAGCAAAATTTTCAGGTTGGGCTATATCTGGAATATAATAGATGTAAAATTTTGCACAAATCTAAGTGTACAGCTTAATGGTTTATTACTAAGTGAACACTCTTATGTGTTCCCTTTCAGGACAAGAAATAGAACATTAAGAATATATGTCTCCTTTTTCTCTCTTCTCTTTACTAACCTTTCTTTCTGCCTTAGTCTTCTATTTCTGCATAACAAATTATCCCAAATCTAGTGAGTTAAAATAATAAACACTTATTATCCCACACTTTTTGAATGTCAGAACTCTAGAGGCCGCTTAGCTTGGTGATTTGAGCTCAGACTTTCATGAGATTGCAGTCAAGATGTGGTCAAGGGCTATAGTCTTCTAAAGGCTTTATTAAGACTGGAGGATCTTCTTCCAAGAAGTCTCATTCATTGACTTGACTGGAGTCCTTAGTCCTCTTGGCTATTGTAAGAGGCCTCATTCTCTCACCATGTGGGTCTTTCCCTGGAGCTCTTCAGAATGTGTTAGCTAGCTTTCCCAGAGTGGAGGTGGTGAAGGGAAAGAGAGGGAGGGAGGAAGATCTATAGTGCTTTATTCTGACCTAGTCTCTGAAGTCACACACTTTCATTTTCACTTTATTCTATTTGTTGGAAGCTGTATTCTAAGTCCAGCCCACCCTTAAAGGGAAGATAACTAGACTCCACTTCTTGAAGGGAGCAACATCAAAAAATTTGTGGACATATTTTTTAAATCATCACTCAAATTACCTTTACTTCTAACATCTTTGCATTTTTCTTCTCTGTGAACTTTAAAGAAATAGAATATATTCTTTTGTATCTAGCTTCTTCCACTCAGAATTGCATTTGTGGGATTCATTTTTGAGCATAGCAATATGTTATTCATTTTAATTTCTGGATAGTGGCCCAATATCTCACAGTTGATATATTCATGGACAGTGTTGATTTCAGTTTGGGACTGTTACAAATAATATTGCATAAATATTCTTGGACATAACTTTTGGTACACATGTGTATGCATTTCTGATGGATATGTACTTTGGAGTGAACTGCTGGGTCATAGAGGATGCATATATGTAACTTTGATAAATGATGCCAGAGAGTTTTCTAAAGTGGTTGTACCAATTTACATTCTCACCAGCAGTGTATGAGAGTTCCAGTTACTCTACATTTTTGTTAGCACTAGGTATTATCAGTCTTTTTTATTTTAGCTATTCTAGTAAATGTATAGCAACATCTCATTTTAGTTTTAATTTGTATTTTCCTGATTTCTAATGAGATTGAACTCCTTTTCATTTTATTGACCATTTGGATAACTTTTCTTGTAAATTGTCTCTTCAAGTATTTTGCTCATTTTTCTATTGAGTTATCTTACTTCTTATTGATTTATGGGAATTCTTTATAAATTTTCATTTCATGAATTACAAATATCTTTTCCTACTTTATACCTTGCTCTTTTCCTTCTCTTAATGGTATCTTTTGATGAACAAAAGTTTTTGACTTTACTGTACACTTCAATTTATCAGTCTTTTCCTTTGTTATTAGTGTTTTTTTATATCTGTTTAATCTTTCTCTATCTCTAATATAAAGACATGAGTCTATATTATCACCATTAAGTTGTAATGTTTTATCTTCTACAGATAGATCCTCAATCTATTTGGCATTAGTTGTGAAAAGTGAAGTAGAGGTCATTTAATTTTTTTAAAACACTCAAATAACCAATCGAGTCAGCACTGAAAGATGGCCTTTTCCCACTACTCTGCAGTACCACCTGTGTAACACTTCACAAATCCATGTGGTTGTTGCTCTATTTCTAGACTCTGTTCATTTCATTGATCTATTTGTCTATCCCCACATCAACACTGCTCTCTATTAAAATTATATCTTCATATGTCTTGAATTTATTCAAGTACTTCCATTTTCCCTTATTATTTAAGATTTTTGTCTATTCATGATCCTTTGCATTTCTTTATTAATTTTGGAATCATCTTGTCCATTCCCATAGAAAAACCTACTTAGGATTTCAACTTGGATTGTGTTGAATATTTAGGTCAATTTTGGGGAGGATCAACTTATTTGTGAAATATTCTAATCTATAAAATGTTAGAGATTTTCACTTACTTAGGTTTCTTTTATCTATCTCAGCAATTTTTTAGAGTTTTCTGGTAGAGGTTTTGTGCATCTTTTGTTAAGTCTATTCCCAAGCAATTGATATTTATAATACTATTATGAAGATACTATTTTCTAATTTTTTTGTTTATATATAGAAATACTATTGATTTTTAAATATTGACTTGGTATCCAGTAACTTTGCTAAATTAAATGAGTAATTATAAAAGTTTATATTTATAGTCTGTGAATTGTCTACACTACATGTCATGTGCAAATAATGACAGTTTCATTCTTCTTTTCTAAGCTCATACTCCCTCCCACCTCGCATTGCTATGACTTCCAGTACAACATTCTATTGAAAGGATGGTAGCACATATATTTGTGCTATTTCCAAACTCAGGATTTGAAATCTGTCCTTATTCATTTATATTTACTTTCACATTTAGATATTTAATCACAAGAAGGGCTGTTTTTTAAAAATATATAGTAGGAGATGGGGATTCCCTCAATTTTTTTGACATATTGATATTTTTTCCCCAATATCATTTTCTAAATGATATATTCTTTCATTATTGTTTTGGTTTGTAACTTTGATTATATACTAGATTAAAAAATAATGGTCACATCAATGTGAGAGTGATAGATTTGGTGAGAAATTGCCAGGCTCTGGATGTTTTTTGAAAGGCTCTTTTCTAATTTAAATGTTAATATAACCTGCAGATATAAAAAAGAGTGCGGGTACTCTGAGCATGGCATGAAAGTGATGATGTTTTCTAATTGTTTTGCTTGGCCTAAGAGTACATCATTCTTATCACAGATAGTCTTTACAAGGAGGGGCACACCTGCTCACTCTAAGTCTTCTTGACATCAAAGGTCAAGACAATGATGGCTAACCTTTTGACACTACTATATGAAGTTGCTCATGTGGTATATGGCCTGTTGGAAAAGAATAGCAGAGGAAAGGGTAATCTTTCAATGCTGAGTCAATTGGTTGTTTGAATGCAGGAATGCAGATAACTGCACAACCCACTTCCTCACTTGATTCAAAAAAATATATTATACGATCATTGTTTATTATCTCTCTCCCCCAAATTGCAATCTGATCCCTACAGGGGTAAGGATATTTTTGTGTGTTCACTGACGTATCCCAACAGTGAAGCAGATGAATGCCTGACTTATCGTGGTGCTCAGTATGTATCTGCTGTATGAATGCATCAACTTAATTAGTGAAGAAATGGCATTACCCCTCTTGTTAAGAATCAGGGCTTACACAGTCTCTCCAAGATGGTCTCAGGTAATGGGACACACAGTCCATGCTTCCATGGTACACCTTCTGAGAACTACTACCATGCTGTCCTTTCTCCTGACTGGAGGAAGCAGACCTAGTTTTCTTAGGAACCCACAGGCAGTTGGAACCACTCCATCCCTTCTTCACCATCTGTAAGTGTGAAATCCTGCTTGAAATGAGAAAAAAAATTTCACTCTTTTCTGGTTGGGAGCCCCACTTCCTTTTGGGATCCCTTTGGGACATGGCAGACTGAAAGGCAGAATTAAAGCTTGGTTAGGTTTTACCTGGGCTTACCAGTCTATGTTCCCTGAATTAATGGCTACTATTTAAAGGAAGAAGAACCCACTTTTAACTCCACCTCTGGAATTAGAAAGTTAGTCTTTAATCAGGGAAATATAATCAGGTAATGGTTCAGAAATAGGTTTCACAATTTATTGAGGAGATTTAACTCAGTGGAGTATAACAGCTTTATTTTTTCCAATTACAATTTTAAACTACGCTCTGATAAGTCCTCTATTTCCTGTTTCCTGCTGCAGCATCTTCAGCCGATTCCATAACTTTCTTGTCACTTTTGCTAATTAAGAGTCCAGCTCAATTTCAAAGTCTATTAAAGCTCACTCTCTCCCCTCCCTGCAGCACAGGCCTGAGCATGACCTCTGGATGGGGGAAGCAGAGGAGGTGAGATGCACACGCCCCGTTGCCTCCTTTTCTAGAGCTCCATCCTCTGGGGTAGTAGGGGGCTGGAAGGAGAGATGGTGTAGGCAGGGGTCATATTATATGCCTGGCCATATATATGTGGCAAGAAGATGTCCCTCGCCAAGCTCTGTTTTGATCCAGTTCTGTTTGGTGCTGGTTGCCTTTGCTGATGGGTGGTGTTGTATAGATAACTATTCAAGATTTCTTTGAGGGTGGTCTCAAATTTTGTCTGATTCTCTCCCCGCCCCACCCTTGGTACTGAGGATCCCTCAGAGAGAGATAGTTGTGTGTCTTTGGCCTGGCCAGTGGTCCGTATCTCCACCCTCCTCTCCCAATAGTGTATCACTTCACCTGGCCCAGTGGCTTCCCTGGCAACCCTGTAACTCCTCCTTCTGCTACAATGTCTATACTTCTTTGCATGGTGTCATCGAAACCATCTTAGCCTCTCAGAGTCCTGGGGGACTGAGCTGAGGCTGTCCCAATTATCATTTTCTTACATGGCATGATGCATTATAGTTCTTCTGCATTCTGATAAGTGGTCCAAACTGGAAAGTTTAGAGGGTCAGAGATGCGGGGAAGCAAGTGGTCAAGCATATCAACACCTTCTGGTGTCTGAAATTCCCACCATTAGAGTTAAGAATTTAAGTTAAAATAGCATGTAAGGCCATTATTAAAATGCAAGTATTTCCCAAGAGAAGTAATTAACATTGGCACAGCTGCGTAGAAGAGTATCAGAAAAGCTAATTCTGAAAGGATAAGAATTTCTTTGATAAGTCTGGTATATGAATTGTGAGAGGGAACTAACTTGTCTAGTTCCTACTATATTATACTCATTTTTAAAATCCATATTTTATTTAACCTTCCTGTCATCATCTTCAGGTTCACCCTCTAACAGCGATGTGAAGTTTTCACCTCACAAAAATTTGCCAAAGGACACACAATTAGTAGGTGGCCTGGCAAGTTGTGTTATTATTCAATACATTTGCTATCCTTTGTTGGGCATGGGCTAACTATCCCTGCTCTGTATGACTAGTTTGGTCAGTAAAATATGAATGGAAAGGATGAGAGCAGAAACTTGAGAAGCCAGCATATGATTTCATTGTATCCTCTCCTTCTTCCACAAGGTCAGTTTCCCAGATAGAGGCTGCTTCCTCAGCCTGGGTCTTGAGATGAAGAACAAGAAACAGAACTGCAGCTGACCTACAAATGATAAGTAGACTGAGTGAGAAATAAACCTTTGTTATTGCAAGCCACCAACATTCTGGATTTGTTTGTTACTTCACCATAACTTAGCCTGAGCTGATTAATACAGTGACTGAAACAGGATTTGAACCCAGACTTATTTGACTTCAAAGCCCATGCTTTTTCTCTCACAGCACACCACCTCCCAGCAGGAAGGACACAGGGGTTTAAGCTCCACATCTGTGCAAATGCAGCACCTCCTCATCCCTCCTTAACCTCCTTCTACAAATTCCCATTGGAAGCTTGGGAAAGTTTCAGGAAGGCACAGCCATCCCCAGAGGAGGCCCAACTAGGCATGAATATAATTTATAAGCACAGAGCAGATCTGATTCCCCAGTTTCATATTGGCCTCCCCCTTCTTGGAAGCACTAATGCGGGGGAGGAAAGGACAAATGATGATAGCAAGGAGTTCCATGCTGCCCTTCCAGATGCTCTCTGGCTCAGCTTAGCAGGAATTGTTACGATCTGGTGGACAGACAGGCACCAACTGGTGTGATGTACCAGGTTTCTGCTCCCAGCTTCCTCCCCACCCCTGGGGTAACTGGAAAGTCCTTCATCCCAGATTGGATGTTGACGCTTTTCTGTAGGAAAGAGGAAGATCCAAGGGCCTCTCATTCAAAACAAATAGGTGTTCTAATGAAAAACCAGGCTTGGCCTTGAAGCAAAATGAAATTTTGTTATTTAGATTGACTGTTTATGTCAAGCTAGTGGGGAGAAACAAACAGATAAACAAACAAACAAACCAGTGTATGGAGCTCAGCTAATCCAAAAAAGTGGTCTGATGCTTTTTTTCCCCCCTCAAACATCCGTGGTGTTTTTCCTCCAGAATTTTAAACTGAGGAAATGATAGTTGACAACTTTCTTAGTTTGGATTCCCCCTAGAATTCTATGTTGCCCAGGTCAATGGCCTGGAGAATTGTCCCAAGAGTTACCTACTCTGGCATCTGTCACAGGAACCAGGTAATCAGGGAACAGCCATGGCTGCCTGGGGCAGAGAGCAGTGCAGGCTGAGTCCACTGTTACACGGTGACCATGGCTTCCATTTTGGAGGGAAAAGGAGATCTGTGTGGTCAAGCTGCAGCCTACCAGCTTCATCTATTGTTCTGCTTTTAAACTGTCTTTGAGCCACTACATCATCTTCCCCAAATGATTAATCATATAGAGTTGCTGATGGGCACTTGAGTTTATTGGGTCTCTTCCTTCTCCTGGAATTCAGAGCACCAAAAATATCATTTGTTCTGTTTTACAATGTATTCCCTTGAGATACCCATAAGACAGGTATTTTGAAGGAAACCGAATAGTCAATACTGATTTATAAATGATTTTCAAAATGCAAGAAGATACCAAAATTCCCTTTGTCCCACAATATGTATATTTGCTCCTGATATATTTACTGGTGGGGCTTGCCCTCATTGCATGGCTCCTCGTTTCACATTGGGGGGAACAAGGACATCTCCTTAGCTCCGGAGCTTTCCAGATCAGTGATGGCTATAGCGGACTGGGCTGCTTGACCAGCTCCAATGGCCCGACTTTTATTCCAGTTCTTCATTCTACTTCTCCATGGTAGTAATACCAGCTTTTGAAAAGGGCTTCACTGCTTCCCTACATGCTTTCATCCACATTGCCTGATCAAGCCCTCCTAGTTCCTGAGGGGTGGGTTGAACAGAATATGATTAGGAGCTCCTGTACATAGTGGGTCATATACAACTTTCACCATCGTATTGTGTGCAGCAGGGAGGTTAGGGACTACATAACTTTGGTGTGATTCTGGATCATGTGCTCTATCTGTCTATTGACAAGGTAAAGAGAATGAGAAAAAAAAATGAGGAAAGAAAGAAGAGAGAGAAATTGGGTAAGAAGAAGCAAGTAAGGAAGATGTATCAGAGTGTTAAAATAACAGGTAGAGCATCTAACCAACTGGAAGCTTCTGTTGACTAGATTACGTGCTCCATCAGGCAGACATGGTAGTTTTCTTTTCTGATCTATGACAAGCCTTGAAAAGGCCTGGGCTTCTCATAGAGGCCCTCACTTCAATATTTGCTGCCTGAAGTGATTAAGAAGGATGATTTATAATGCCTTCTCTTGGATGGAGGAATTCTTGTATTTTTACGTGTATGAATCCCATTCACCCGTTCTTGTCATAAACTAACTGGTAACAAAATTTTCCAACAATCTAATTTTCTCTTGCCTAGACAACTTCAAATAGCATTAGGGATAATATTTTTCCACTAGACTGATTGAATTCATGAGTTGCCCTGGTATGGTGTGGAAATACATGTATCACATTATAATTTAGTGAACTAATAGTTTTCCCAAACTCAGTGCAGACAGACCCACTGCCTGGCACAGTAACCTGTGGCAAGGATTAACTGTTGTTTTCTTCTTCATAGATTCCTGATTTTCTTTTCTCTCTCTCTCTCTCTTTTTTTTTTTTTAGATAGGAGATTGTTCTTGGCAATCTCTAGAAAATCTCACCCATTCGCTTCTGTATTAACTTTGACATTTAATTGTGTTCTGCCTTTAACGTTGTTTCTTTTCTTTTCCTCAAGCATATCTGGCTAAGCTCACCGACTCAAGTGAAAACTTCTCAAGGAAAGTATTGTGGGCTGAATTGTGTCCCTCAAAATGCATATGTTTAAACCTTTAAAATGGGACTGTATTTGGAGGGAGGGCCTTTAAAAGAGGTGATAAAGTTAAAATGAGGCTGTTAGGCTGGGCTCTCATCCAATTTGTGTCCTTATAAGAAGAGGAAATTAGGACACACAAAGAGACACTAGGGATAAACAATATGGAAAAAAGGCCATGTGAGGATACGACAAGAAGGCGGCTCTCTGCAAGACTAGGAGAGAGGCCTCAGAGGAAACCAAACATGCCAACACCTTGGTCTTCCAGACTTCCAGAACTGCGGGGAAAATAAATTTCTGTTGCTTGAGCCACCTGGCTGGTGGTATTTTTTTATGGAGGCCCTAGCAAACTAATACAGATAGTGACCTCTTACATTTCTCTGACATATCTGCACCATTGTGCCACATGCAATGCTCAGCACACAATTCAGGCAACACTTAATAATGCTAGTTGTATTTGTTTTACTTTTTATCCTTCATGTATTTTTAAAAAATCCATCCATGAAATATATTTAACATAATTTGCTTCATAGGCGGTTATTTTGGTTTGTCAGCAAATGGCTTTCTATCTTCATTAACCAAGACTTAATCATTTGTTTGAATAGCTAATAGATGCCCAAGGTAAGTATTTAAACAGTATGAAAGATTATATGGTGAAAGGTGAACCTCCCTCACACCTTGGTCTCTCAGTTCTCTTCCCTAGAGGCAGCCATTACCATCAGTGTGTTGTCTGTCTTTCCAGATAAATCTTTGCTTAAAAGCGTGTGTGCACATGTGTGTATAGAATATACACATCTATATTATAGATATATGGCATATGTATTTATGCAAAGACATGCTTTAAGAAAATCTCTCTATATACAGATATAGGTATAAATATACAGGTATAAATATATATTCTCCTCCGATTTTTTTTGTTTTATTTTGTTTTTATCAAATGATGGTATAATGCACACGTCTCTACTGTATTTTTACAGTCAGATGTTTATTTAAAAGTAAAAATATGGAACACTTCACGAATTTGTGTGTCATTCTTGCTCAGGGCCCATGCTAATCTTCTCTGTATCATTCCAATTTTAGCATATGTGCTGCTGAAGTGAGCATGACATGTTCTTTTTTTTTTTTTTTTAAGATTTATTTATTTATTTAAGAGAGAGAATGAGAGAGAGAGAGAGAGAGAGGATGAGTGGGGGGGGAAGGGCAGAGGGACAGAGAGAATCTTCAGCTGGACCTTGATGGGGGCTCAATCTCACAACCCTGAGATTATGACTTGAGTAAAAACCAAGAGTCCGACGCTTAACTGATGGAGCCCCCCCATGCACCCCGACATGTTTCTACTTTTTAAAGAAAATTAACTTAGTAATAAATCTTGGGAATTGTTGCATATAGGACATACAAATCCATCTCATTCCTTGTTACTTATTTTACTGCATTTATTTTAAATACATTGTCCTCCCTGCTTCCTCCACCCTAACCAACACACTTTCACACAGATATCCTCATGGAGCACACACAGGAAATATTACTTTAAGGAGACTCATCTTGGTGTCATTTTCTCATAGGAATATTTAAGTGAAGGGTTTAATCAGGCACTAAAGCCATAGACATTAAAAAGAAAGGCACACTTTTTAGGCAGTCCAAATAAGCAGGAATAGTAACAGTGGGACTTTCTCAGACTAGCCCCAGGTGTTTCTAGTCAGTACAATAACTTCAGGTACATACCAGCAACGTATTTATAGCCCATGTTCCCTATGACTAATGTGCAATTAATATTGCATCAAGGAATAATAATAATTTTTAAAAGAACATACATAAATCCAGCACACTAGAAAACCAAAGTGTTTTTTCCTGTTTCCTATTAGCACTTGTTCATTTGTATACATACTCTGATTGCTTTAATTACAGATCAGAGCAATTATGTATTCTGCCTTTGCCTTTTAAAATGAATCATAAATACTACTGCTTGTTACTATGTTTACATAATAATAATTTTATATGGTTGCATAATAGTCCATCCAGTTGATGTATTGTTTCCTCTAATTTAAAAAAAGGGAAAACTGTATTATCTGGAGCTGTAATTAAATAAAACTTAAAAGAACATCAATCTGACACGTATTAATGATAAACATAAATGTTATTTATTTTTTTTTAAGATTTTATTTATTTATTTGACAGAGAGAGATACAGCGAGAGAGAGAACACAAGCGGGGGGAGCGGGAGAGAGAGAAGCAGGCCTCCTGCCGAGCAGGGAGCCCGATGCGGGGCTCGATCCCAGGACTCTGGGATCATGACCTGAGCTGAAGGCAGATGCTTAACGACTGAGCCACCCAGGCGCCCCTTAATGATAAACATAAATGTTATTGAGCTACAAGGCAATTGACTATAAAATGGCGAACAGCTCACATAAATTAGAATTAATATTTTCTTTACCCTGTGAAACCAAAACTTTCTAGAGGAGAGGCTATAGAAAAGGAGACTGTTCAGATGCCCTCCTAAAAAAGGAATACATCTTTCTATTCTTTTAAGAGTTGGTTTCAGGAAATGAGGCTGCAAATTCTTTTTTCCCTTTGGGCAGCAGGACCTCTACTTGCGCAGAGGTGGAGGGAGCAACGTAGCATGACTCAATCAGATTAGGTTAATCAGAATGATTTCCTAGCAACTAGCCATAAAATATGAATACCTAATGGCCTTCTTTATTAATTAACTTAATCAGCAGATATTTATTGAGTACTGGTTATATGCCGGATGTGAGATACATAGGAAAGAAGAGAACCTCTAATTCTCTAAAGTTGACAATCTAGACCAGATATAGAACAGTAACCAAAGACATGATAAAACAATTACAAATTTTAGAAAGTGCTCAGAGAGAACGAACAGGGCACTGTCACAGACAGAAATGAAGGTGGGGCGTCCTTTGGGTGGGTGATCAGAGAAGACCTCTCTGCAGAAGTCACATTGACACTGAAACTTGAAGGAGAAGAGTCAGCCACACAAAGAGCAGGGGCAAGAGGGAACAGAGGGGGCAAAGGCTCTAAGGCATGATCACACTTGGCAAGCTAACTTGGCCAGTGGGACTGCAGTGCACTGTCCTGAACCCCCCAGGACCCAGTGGCATGAGCCTAGATTTCATTCTAAGAACAACGGGAAGATAGGTATAAGTCTTAAGTAGGTGGATAGCATAATTCAAACCATGTTTTGAAAAGAACTTTCGGCTGCTATGTGGAAACTAGTTTGGAGGGGAGTCAGAAGTGGAAGTAGAGAGAGGAATTAGGAAGTTATTGGTGTCACCCCCACGAGGGGTGACAACGGCTGGAACCTCAGCTAAAATGATTGCAAAGGATGAGGGAGAAGGAAGACGCCAGTAATGACTCCAGGGTTTGTGGGAGCACCAAATATAGAAGTGGAAAGCAGGAATCAAGAATTCTTTTTGGATATTTAAGTGGGAAATGCCTTATGAGGCATCCAAGAGGAGTTGTCCAGTTGGGCATGAGTCTGAGATCAATTTGGGAGTAGTCAGCAGCCTGATGATATTTAAAGCCGGAAGTCTGGATGAGACTCTGAAGGAGGGTGTGCAGTTGGGAAAGAAAAGGGGGCCTAGGACTGAACCTGTAACCTTCCTCCATGTCCAATCATGTCAGGAAATAAATCCGCACCTGGTGGAACCCCAAGCTCTCTGGAGATTCGTATCGTATTCATTATTAACGGACCCCCCAATGGTCAGGGAAATTCTCCAGGGAATATTTTTCTTTCAGATCTTTTAGTTTCCTTTCTGCATTCTCTTCTAGCTCCGGTACCTCCTGGACCCCAGGAACCCTCCTGTGAGGAAGACAGGGCGAGTGTGGGTGAGATTTTTCATGTTCAGTGACCATGTGGGTTGTCACCTTGAGCAGTTGTATGTTGGAAAGTGTGCACAGCCGCCAGAGTATTTTGGCATTTGTTTTTCTGTTTTCATGAATGTAAGTAACTATTGTGGGTTTTTCCTGAGAGCCAGAACCCTGAAAGCTCTCACCTCCACATCTTCTAGTAGCTCTTGGGTCAGCTCTGCAGGTGCTATAGCAAGCCAGTAACATAAGGAGCCAGGAGGTGGCTTTGAAAGCATAAAGGCCAAGCCTTCCATTTTACAAATGGGGGAACTGATCACCCACTAACACCCAGGAAATGAAAGGTGTTTCAAGTTTTATTTCACCAACGACTGATCAATTCTTTGATCAAGGGGAACCCATCAACTTTCATTCAGTCCAAGAGATGACTGGCTTCCTTTGGCCCCTAAGAAAAGACCAATCCAATGTTTAAAACCTCTATCACTGGGGAAAAAACTGGAGAGTTTTTCCAGGTCCTGATGCACACTAAGAAATCCCCTACTAATGCCGCACTTGCGCCTCTGAAGAATTGGTAGATTCTGTGATCCAGGGTCACCCTCAGTTTGAGACACTCCGTAGAAGCTCCGAGTATGCTCTATTGTGTACAGCCATATAAAAAAGGGCAGAAGGACCTATAAATTAGAGACATAGGCTTTGTATTGGCATATGGAAACCCAAATCCTACACAAAAGGCGCCATCTCCACATGGCTGAATAACAATAGATGGACATGTGCTGAATAATTGATAAAGTTTGCTCTTCCATGAAGACTGGATTTAAAAACAAGAAGCAGAGAATGTGATGAATTCAGTGGGAAAGACACTGTTGAATCTTTTCTGAGAAGTGTCTGATGAAACAAACACACGTTGTTTTCTGATTCTATCCCTTCTCTGCCTGACATTTTGCACCTGATTTATGTGGGGAAGTGTCTCAGGGCCTGTTTGTGATTTCAGTGAATTCAGGCACATACTCTTCCTTCTAGAATGTCAAGATTGTTAGATTTGGGGGCTAGAAGGGGCTTTAGAGATAATCCAGTGCATCTCTCTTAGTTTCTGAAAACAAAATTAGAACAATAGGGGCTTGACCAAAATTACCCAGTGATTCACAACAGATGACACCGTTTTTCCTGCTGTTTGAACTCAAGCTGGTGGAAAACTGCTCCTGATGTGACATGGGTAGGATTTTATTTTCCTTGTAAATTATGCATTTTATGCACACTTGAATTTTATTCTATTAAAAACTTTTTGGAACTTAAGAAAAAGAAAAAATATCATGCATGTGATCACTCTTAGCATTTTAATGTATTTCTTCCCAGGTTTTTTTTTTCCCTACTGTGCATATTTTAAAGTTGTTATTTAGTATATACATAGTTTTCTTTCTTTTTTTTTTTTTGGTTGTTATATCATTAGCATTTCTAATGGACACAGAATATTCAGGCAAATGGATATACTACAATTCACTGAATATTTTGTGGCTGTTGGGCATTTAGAATGATTCCATTTTTTGCTACAGTATGTAACAGTATTATATGATATATAAACATCTTATGGCAGATAGCTTTTTTGATAGATTATTCCCTTAACATGAAACTCCAGAAATAGAAAGCCAAATAGACACAGGGTTAGCCCAATTAACTATTGCTTTATGATGTCAAGCATTATCATTAAAAATATTTGCTAAATTCCTCATTTCAGTATATGTGATTTCTGAATGCCTTGTCTAGTTATGTCATTTGTCCATTTACTTGTTGGTGTTAGGTTGTTATTGATTTTTATCAGTGTTTGAATATGAGAAGATAACAGGTCTTTGCCCGTCATATTTGGGCTAATAATTCCTTCCAGTCTATGGTTTACTGAATATTTTGAAATAGAGAGTAGAAGTTGGGTTCATAAATATGTCATCTCCTGCTGTATCTTCTCTAAAAGGTGCTCAGAAGGTGGGGCAGGAGGAATGGAGTGGGGGAAGGGAGAGAGGAGAATTCTAAGGCAAGGAATTCTGGATTCTAAGAAACGTCAGACAATTTGGTTATTCTGTTTAAACAGATTGCACGGATTGTTCAATGTGAAAAGCGGAAATGTGTCGACCACATTTCAGGCCCTGTGAAGCTGAAAAGGTCAAGCAGCCCCCGTATGCAATGAAAAACAAATTCTACTCATCCACACAGAGAAGTAGGCAATTAAAAGCCACACAGAGTGGCTGAGTAGTTTCTTAATATATTCCACTTGTTAATGAGAAGGGAAAATACTCATTAGTAATCCTTAAATCCTGGTGAATCAGCACTGTCCATAGAAAACAAACCTATACCACCCTGCTTACATTGAAAGGAGAAAAAAGACTCACACTGCCTTTTCCCCCTTTTGTGGTCAGCTATGCTTTTCATGTTTTTAAAAACATATCAAAAATGATCTCATCACATTGTCCCTCTGGGTCTGTTGCCGCATTTGTAAACTTTAATATTTTTCTGGTTAATATTTTATAGAGCAGACAAACTCATAAAATGCAAGCTGTCAGGAACCTTCAAGATAACATCAGCTCCCTCTAGTCACCCAAACTGGAAGCTTAAGCCACATGGCTGGAAATAAAGAGAAAAGAATTCCAATTTCCCAAGATTGTTAGATCTATTCTGATTCACAGGCAAAAGACAGAAAGAAGAAAGGAAGGAAGGAGGGAAGGAAGGTAGGAAGGAAGGAAGGAAGGAAGGAAGGAAGGAAGGAAGGAAATAAGCAAGCAAGCTATCTCCCTTACTGGAAAAACCTGCTTGAGTTTAGGAACCCAGAATGGACGTGTCAAATGGTGGGTGTCCCCAGAACCCCGTGCAGTGCCTAGGAGACAGCTCTGAACATGTCTGAACGGCAAATAAATGATTGCAGCGGTGCTGCCTTGGAGGGTGGACGCCTCCTGTGTGTGCTCCCGGGTCCTCTCCACCCTCTACCGGCTTCTCTGCCCAGCTGGCTGACCTGCACAGGCCACATCAAAGAACTCCCTTCACCTCTGGCTTTCCAGGTTAGCCGGTGAATCCCAGAAGAAGTTTGGAGGGAGCAGAGTGAGGTTGGGGTATTTATTCTCTCGACTTCCTCCCTGTGAGAATGCTTCTCCTTCTCCCGCTCCCCCTGCTTGTGTTCCCTCTCTCGCTGTCTCTTTCTCTGTCAAATAAATAAACAAAAATCTTAAAAAAAAATAATCTCTACACCCAACGTGGGTCTTGAACTCACGACCCTGAGATCAAGAGTCACATGCTCTTCCTACTGAGCCACCCAGGCGCCCCGAGATGCCCCTTTTTGATGCTCATACTAGAGAGTGTGGGCGGGTGCCACCTCAGGCTGAGTGTATGGATATGAGCTTCAACTTTCTAAAAAAGAAAATCTGCTGATAGATCCATTTTTTCTTGCCCCCCCCCATCCTGTGAGTTACAGCTTTGCCTGCAGCCCCGTGAGTCATCTGTCCCTGCAGCCGCAGCCACGGAAGCAGGAACAAGAGGGGCTCCAAGTGCTCTCCAAATGTTGACGACTTCGGCTGTTCCTATAGCAACAGAAAGACCGCAAACCAATGATGACAGTTCCTCAGGTTGTTTGGTGTTTCGTGGCTGTTCTCACCTGTTCCTTCAGCTGTGTTTTCGCGCAGACATGCTCCCCCAGCTCACTGGAGGCCTGCGGGATGCGGGGCCAACAGCACAGTTGGCAGAACCTGGGCTCACCATTCCCATCTGTAGTGGATGATGACATCAGATCTAAAGGAGACCTCCGTGCAAAGAAATGACCTGCCCTCTCCTTCGTGGGTTGCGAGCCCCAGTCCCTGGGGTGTGCGTACACTCCTACCACCCCCTTTATTGTTCAAGTTTCCTTGCCAATTGTTGCTGATGATTTTAATTCACTTCACAACTTCTGCCTCTGTGCCTGGATGCTCCAAGTAAGGGTGCTGTGAATTGCACCTTAGAAATAGGATGTGTCACTCTGTTAGATTTTTATGTGTTCCACAACTGAGGGTGTGCTGGGTATGGGGAGTGAAGGAGACATTCATCTCTCCTCTTCCACACAAAGAATTGACAGTTACCTGAGTTACTAGACCGGACTAAGGCCTCTAAATCCGACTTGATTCCTCTGTTCAGCTATTGCTTCCTACCGTTCTCTTCCCTCTGCATTTGAAGCTCTGACCCTTTGACTATGCAGCTCCTTGTATAGCATGGGCTATCCCCTCTGATGCTAGACTCAAGCTGATTTTAGATCAAGATCCAACGGAAGCTTCCAGCAGCACTCAAAGAGATGAAGTCTCTAGGTGCAGACTGTCCTTACTGCTGAAAGAGATGGGCTAGATTTGAACAGCGATAATTAATTTCAAAGAAATTTTCCATCTCCAAGACTTTGCATCTCACTAAAAAATAGGTTGTTTTTTCCCTTTCAATGAACAGGGAGCAACATTTTAAATGTTAAATGAGTCAGTCCTGAGCCCTCCCTGGTGCCCCTCAGGGACCGTTGTCTCAACCGCCAATCAAGTCACTTGGTTTTCTGCCCTCTGTGCTTCTTTCCCAGCTTACATCAAATGCTCTCAGTGACTAATAGAGAGTTGTTGGTCTTTTATTTCACAAGTCTTCCCTATAGTATCAGAGCTATATTAGCTATTTACAAACCAGTTTAGCATAATGGCTTAATAATCATCACACCCACAAGGCAGCCAGTGATAGCTGGAATCTCCAGATTTTGGATTTATCTCTGTTTGGCCCTAAGTTAGGTCAGTTTGTCTTCAAAGTGGCCAGATGCTTTAGAAACCGATTCCCCTGGGTGCCCCTTGTTCCTGTTGTGAAGAAACAACACAGTGCAGAGGCGAGAGTGTGTGCAGGGGAGTCAGGGAGACGGTGAATGGAAAACCCATGGTCCAGGGGTCCAGGGGCACCTGGGTGGCTCAGGTGGTTAAGTGTCTGCCGTCAGCTCAGGTCCTGATCTCAGGGTCCTGGGATTGAGCCCAGCATCGCATCGCATCCCGCTCCCTGCTCAGCGGGGAGTCGGTTTCTCCCTTTCCTTCTACCCCTCCCCACTCACTTATGCTCTCTTTCTCTCAAATTAAAAAAAAAAAAAAGCCACACAGTCCAGCAGGAGAGAAGATGCACCAGTTCAAGGACTGCTCTTGACCCCAAAATGGAACAAGATCTTTAAGAAGGGTTCCCACAAAGTGAGGTGGAAGTTCTGAGGAAGGAGAGGGTAGATTTGCAGTGGTTCTCAACCAGGACAATCTTGTCCTCCAGGGAAAAACTTTTGCCAATGTCTGGAGACATTTTTGGTTGGCACAATAGGAGGCGAGGATGGGCTCTAGTCTCAAAACAGGGGCGTGACTTACAGAAGTCACACCCTGGGAAGTGACAGAAACAGGCATTTAATGTCCTGCCTCACCAGCTCCCGCACATCTCCCTATCTGCCACCTTTTCTAGGTCCAGCTCTGATGTCTCCTCCTCACTACCAACCTCCCCACCTGGTCGCTAGCCCAGCCATCCTCAGCTTGGCTCTGCTGATGTGGCTTTGCTGTGGGGGGGGGGGGTGTCCTGTGTGTTGTGGGATATTTAGCAGCTTCCCTGATGGCTGTCAGTCACTCCCTCTTTTTGAGCCCCAGATTCCTCCTCTGTTAAATCAGTTCCTTATTCAGACAACAAATATCTATGGAAACTCTATTATATTCTAGAAGCTGTCATAGGCTTTGGGGATACCCATGGTGGAAGAGAAAATGTTCCTGCCCCTTAGTTAGCTTACATTCTGCTGGGGGAATTAGACAATAAAAACAGAATTAAATAGAAATTTAGTATATTGGAGCACCTGGGTGGCTCAATCCATTAAGCGTCTGACTCTTGATTTTGGCTCAGGTCATGATATCAGGGTTGTGGGATCGAGCCCCCACATTGGGCTCTGTGCTGGGAACCTGTTTGGGATTCTCTTTCTCCCTCTGCTCCTCTCCCGTCTATTTCTCTCTCTCTCTAAATAAATACATAAATAAATAGAAATTTAATATATATCAGCAGAGAGAATGCTATGAATAAGCAAGGTAAAGGGGTGGAGAGTAATAGAGCTGTTCTTTTAGCCAAGAGCATCAGGTAGGGCCATTCTGAGGAAGTGACACTTCAGCAGTCCTGAATGAAGTGAGGGAGCAGGCCATGGAATTGTGGTGGAAGGGCATTCCAAGCAGAGGGAAGAGTGAGGGCAAAGGCCCTGTGGCAGGGCTGTGCTTGATGTCCTTCAAACAGCCAGGGAGAGGAGGTGGCATAGACTCTGCTTGTTCTAAGTGTGCAAAGAGTGTCTTCTATGGCTGAGATTCTGCTGGCTGAGGAAGTCAGTCATCCTTAGCCCTGGCTGCACATCAGAGTTGCCTGGACTGCTTCTTTCTAAAAAATATCCATGCAAGACCACATAAAATCAGAATCTTTGGGGGTGAAGTCATCAGTATTTTATAAAAACTCAATGGGTAATGCTAATGTATTGCTGGAGTTGAGAGCCTCTGGTTAAGGTGAACTCAGTGGCAGAGACTAAAATCTTTACAGAAATGAGATTAGGAGGAATGCAGGTTTCTTCCTGCACAGAGAAAGCAGGGGCCTGTGAGCTAGGTGGGGAGGTTTTGAACGTACAGAATAGGGCATGGTGGAGGGAGACAGGTTGCTGCTGATGAGGGGCCGGGCGGCCCTCCCAGGCCAGACCAGGTGTGGGGACCAGACACAGCAGCACTGCAGAGACTGGACTGGGGCTGCGCTCACCCTGGCAAGCCTGGCCTCTGCAGCAGGAGGCTAGAAGAGTTTTCTGTCTGGGCTTTCTTCAGTTTCAGACTTCCCTCTGTCTGCCTCTGTTCCTTTAATTGCTCAGCTTGCACTTACCTTCCCTCTTGTGCCTGTTTTTTTCCTGACTTCAGCTTCCTGATAGGGGGCTGACTTTGATGCTCTGCTCCTTCTTAACCTTGGGTCCTTTAAACTCTCCTGCCTGCAGCCCCCTCCCAGTAGGTATTCCCAGCCTGTACTGAGAACTTCTGGTTCTAGTTTCTAGCCCTGAGTCCATAGGCCTTTTTTTTTTTTTTTTCCATAGGCCTTTTTTGCAATTGAGGGCAATTAATGTCTTTTTTTGGGTTCCCTGGTTAACAGACTGTTAGCGATGAAGACATGTAGAAGGCTCTGTACCTTCTGTGATCATGTATAACACACACTCACACATTTGTTTCTCTTGGCTATAACTATGAATGGCAAAGTCTAGGAATAGGTACCATCAATCAGTTTCCTTTCTCACACCCATGTCAGATGAAATTTTCATAATTGACAATAATGACTGTCCTAGCAGCCTGCGATAATTGACAGACAAGAAGCAATCCTGGCTTAAAGGTGCCAAGTCCTGCCTTAAAAAACAGCCTGTAGTGGGACGCATGCTGGGAGAGTGGTCTGCCAGGAATGGGAAACCTCCCAACCACTATCTGAGGGGTGAATTTCAGCTTTACAACCATCAGAAAATGGGAAATTTCTCTTACCACACAGAATTTCAAGTAAGTTCATCACAAAGGAGTTTAGACATCATTTTGAAGTTCAGACAGGAAGCCATCATGGGTTTTTGGCAGGCAAGTGACATGATTTGAGCTGTTCTTCGGGAAGACTGACCTTGCAACCGCATGTAGTTTGACTGCAGGTGGGTTGGGAGAGGACTCGTTAGATAGGGTAGGAGGTGCACAGGCTTGAAGAGGCTCCAAAGTATATGGTCCCAGACTGCCCCTCTGTTCTGGGGCAAGGTCACCTGTGGGACTGAATAAAAAGGTTGGTATTCCCAAAGGCTCTGAACCCCGCCTTCTTTATACAAGTCCAACACCCTCAAACTTTGGAGAAAGATTCAGGGCTTCCCTGGAGACCAAAGTGGTCACCACATAGCATATGCAGCTAAAGCAGCAGTTTCGATGGACACATTCTTGCTACCAGAAATTAATTACCATCTAATTTGCATGGCCTGTTGATTAACTGCGCACATCAGGGAAAAGCTCCTCAACTGAAGGCTGGCAATGCTTTCCTGCTGATCTGGGAGATCATGAGTCCAAGGTCAGAGGTGCTTTACTAAACCATAACCACTCAAGCCAACAGCAGTAAGGGAAGAGGCCAGGGCATGACTTACCCTCCATCCACCAGCCCCAGGTTCCCACTCTGAGAAGGTGTTCGGAACTTGGCGAGCCATCTATGTGCACATTGTATTTATTTATTTATGAGGTTGAATGTACAACATTCACTAAACACTGATTTATCAAGTATCTTGGTATGAAAAGGAAATATTTTTACTGCAGATATATAAAGATTCTGAAACCCAAAAGCACTCCATGGAGTGCACTAATTATAATCAAACCCATTCCTAATGAAGGGAAACGAAATGAATAAACACAAGTCTGTCCAATGTTGGAGTCCCAGGCGTAACTTCACGGCTATTATTGACAGATGCCATTATGATGTGGAAGCCAAAAGCAACAGATGTCTGCAGAAGGAAATAAGGGACTTGGAGATGCAGTGTTGATGAGCTGGCATCTTATCTCCCTGCTAAATTAGATTTGGGCCTACTCTTCCTAAAGAGCTTAAGTCTTGGCTTGGCTTCAGAAAAGATGACTATCAGCAAGCTGGCATAGAGAGGGGTCAGGCTGTCATCTGATCTTAGTTTAGTGAATCTAGTTGCTTTATGTTTTCATAAAAAAGACTTTAACTTCATTAAGTGTGGTGTGGAAATGCCTGGCTGTCATCTGGACACCAAAATCTATGGAAAATAAGTGCCACTTGGGGTGCCATGATGGCCTGAGCCAGATATACAGTGGGCTACATCCAAACAGTGGGTCTGAACTGGAGAGGATTTTGAAGATTTTCCTGGGGGAAGTGGCTGAGCTTGGAGCACATGGGTGGTTGATGAAGGCAGAGAGCCCACCCTTAGAGAGTTTTCCTAGAACTAGTCTGGCCTTTGGGCTTAAACTATAGTATGAAGAACCCAACAATACCAGTCCACTCTCCCAGGACCAGTATTGGACCAGGTACTGACAATTTAGGGCTCAATCGAGGCTCGAAAAATGATGGAGCAAGAATGGCCTTTGTTATAGGATGGGGTAAAAAGCAGAAGGTGGAGATGGTGTGGGGGATGGGGTTAGTATTACAGGTAAGACCATCCTCTGCCATGCTTGCAAATTGCTAGGTGTCATTTTCTCTATTTCACAATTACTCTGTATCCAATTACCAGCCAATGCTTCCTGCTCCTTTCCACATTTATTCATGAATAAAATTTTCAGAAAGTCCAGTGACCATCTCTATTAGGAAAAGGTGTTGCAATCAGAAGATAGAAAAGGTACAGTGATGAGACCCGGAAATGCATTCCCTGCCCACAGCCTTGTGATGGGTCCCCTTGTCTCCTTCCCACCCTGCTGTGACTGAGGGAATGCACCTTCCCAAGACCTGTGAGACACTATTGGGGATGGTTGTGTGAGCTCCCCATCTCAGACATAACTGGTCCACCTTCTAGAGGCCCACACCTGTGCTGAGACCACGCCCATACCCCTTTTCAGCAGCTGCACGCCAACTTGGAGTGGAAGGGTCTGGAAGACCGCACTCCATTTTGTGCTCAGCTGATGTAGTAAAAGGCTCTTTGCTCCCAAGGACTTGTTCATTCAAGTTTCACTGTGTCATCTCTCTGAACATAGGGATTTCCTATGTCAGATGGGCACCATTTTTGATGCCTTTCCCCCACCTACCTAACAATATATTGACTAAGGCGAGCCATTTGAGACCTCTAGGATTTGCCTCCCCTCCAGGGTGAGGGACCTTGTGGCCAACAACAAGAGCAATGCCTCAGCACCTGTGACGCAGTTTTGGCTGGAGGTGGAGCCCCCAGGCCTGTAGGAGCCAGGCTGCGGTGAGACTTCAAGGCAGCCACACAGCCCACCACGAGGGTTCCCCTGCAACCCCTAGTCTCAACTGAACACAAGATGGGAACTGGGCCATGGGGGCTGCAGAGGTCTTCTCTAAGTTTCTTGTTGTGTTTGCATCAGCTTATCTAAACAGTATCAGAAAGTTGCTTTTGTGCTTTACATGTGAAAAAAAGAAAGACTGAACAAAGGAACCATGACCCCAAAGGTTGTAGGGTGGAGTGAAGACTTTAGATTTTCCTGAACCACAGCTTTATTCCCCATTATGGGACAGTGAAAACGGCACAGGGTCTGACTCACCCACACCTCTTCTCCCCTGTCCCTGGGAAGGGCAGAGCTGAGGAGGGAGAGTATTTAATATGGGGCTCTGACAGAGCCGTCCTCTTCCCGGAAGGGGCACATTTAGAAAATGTAAGAGTGAATCGTGGAGTCAGCTGTAAGCCCTGCTCAGGGCAAAGTGGCTGCAGCCCCAGGTTGGCCCCGTCAGCACCTCCAGCAGGTTCTGTCAGGCCTCCAGTGGAGAAACAAGTGCCGCATGGAGGGTGCTGTTCTGTCCGGAGGCTGGAGACGTTGGTGCACAGCCATCTTGGGTGAGGCTGTGGGGCTGGGGGAGCTCACACAGCATGGTGAGGTTCAGTCGTCCTGGAAGGGTTTATGCTGTGGGGTTGGAGTTGAGGTGAGTCCGTGCTCAAGGAGCATAGGTGGTGTGTGGAGGTGGTTTTTTGGCCTGGACGTGGTCTGGTGTGTTTGATGACCCTTCTACAGAGGTCATGGCAGCAGCCCCCCCAGCCTGTCCCTTTCTAACACCCTTGCTCTTGCCACTGAGCCTTGGCTACAGCAGCTGTTGAACCCCAGTCGTCTCCAGTCTAGGAGGGGTGCTGGCTCCAAGTCCACTCTCAGCTCTCACGGGACTCCCACCACCCCATCCTCCACCTCTGCTCTCCTTCCAGCCTGCCTCCTTTGTCTTCTCCCTCCACTTCATCCCATTAGAACCCCTCCCCTCATTAAACTTTTTCCCCCTCCACTTCTGAATTGACCACTTTTCTCTTTCTAGACTTTAAGAAGTGTTTTGGGAAACTTTTGTGTGTGCAGGTCAAGAATAAGGAGGCCTAAGTCCCAGCAGCAGCTCTGCCATTTAGCCGGTGTATCACCTTGGGCAAGTTACTGGCCTCCAGTCTGATATGTGGCCAATATGTTCATTTAAGTTTTTGAATATATAATAATATAGTTCAAAATTTTTAAATTTTTACAGTGTCTCTCATCCCCAGCCATGCAGTTTCCCTCTTTATAGGCAAACAAGGTCATGGCGTTATCTCCCAGACAGACAAGCACTTGTGCATCTAGATTAATACTCTTCCTCCATTTTCATACAAGTAGTAACACAACATACATACAGTTCAGCACCTCGTGTCTTCCTCTGACATATTTCAGGCGCCTTTCCACATGAACACATAGACAACTGCCTCCTTTCTTTTGGGTGCTTAGTATTCCACTGGACAGTTAGTTCTCTATGGTGGACACGGAGGCTGTTCCCCATCTTTTCTGTGTTGCAGGCTGCAGTGAATAACCTTGTTTATACACCACCGTACCTGTGTGTGAGCACAGCTGTGGTTGGCAGTACATGAAGTGGAATTTCAGGGTCAGACAACAAGTAGAGACAGCAGACAAACACATACTAATTAGATGTGTGAACTCGGGGAAGGCACTTGCTATTTCTGGGCTTCATTTTTTTTTATGTGTAAAATAGGAGGGTTGGCCTCAGTGACCTGCAGGTCCTCTCCACCTTGGGAGCTCCTGGCATTCAGTACCTCCTACCTGGGAGGAATTTGGCAAGAAAGACTCTTGTGATCTGCCCACAGAAACAGGGTCCCTGGGTCTAGGCCACCACCACCACCTGGGAGCCAAAATTCATTCTGTGCACAGCCAGCAGAGCACAACTTGAAGAGACAAGTCCAAGGGCCAGGACTGATGTCATTTGTCCTCAAGTCTCTCTTCTCTTTTGGCCTCTTTAAAGGTAGCTGCTTTGGTAGACTCTCTTGAAATCAGAGGGGACATGGAGGCATTTTGCCTTGACTTACTAGATTGAGGGAAATGAAAGGGATAAATATACTTAAGATGAACAGAGTGAAGTATCACCAGAATACTAGGGGGCGGGTAGGGGGATATTAAAGAGATATTTAGCATAAGATTATTCAACAGTGCAATCAACCAAGCAATGCATATTTTGTTGGTATATTGACTAAAAACAAGCCTGTCTGATGGCTTTGCCTTCACTGAATATTGAAATTATGTGGCTGCTAGGCTAAGTCTGAAGATAGCCACAGCCAAGGTATGGGCTTTCTGCATGTGCTCTGATGCTGTTATCATCAATCAGATTTGAGAATCAGACAAGACACTGACAAGACCTTTGTCCCCCAAGATGCCCTAGGATCACTCAAGCAAGCCTCTTTGTCATGTGCAGATGAGGAAATGGAAAATAGAAATGGGTAAATATACCAGGACTGTGGTAACTGAGAAGAAAAGTGTCCTGGAAGCAGACCCAGACACTAGATAGGGTGGTGAATGGAAGGGGCAGTGGAATGTCCATCATGGTGGGTACAGAAAGGTATCTGAAAGGCATAGCAACAATAGCACAGCTGACATGTGTGAGGGGCCCAGCAGTGCATTAAAAGTGCAGTGGTTAGTTGGGGAGCAGGTGGAACTCAGAGATCCAGGCAAAAGGCTTTGAGGATCTTTGATAAAGGGAGGAGGACTGTGAGGACTCCCATCTCGGAAGGCCTGGGCAGGTTGTTGAGACACAGATGTAGGCGTGAGGGCAGGAACAGGCAAGAACACAGATTCTAAGACGGAGGCCTCTCATGGGGACAGGACAGAGTGCATCTGTCAGAATTAGGACCGTACCAAGAGTGATCTGATTTTGAGCAGAAGCTCCTCGTATCACCCTGTCTTGGTTCATGATGATCTCTAAAGACTTAGAGAAGTAAGCTTGCAGATGGGAATACTCCATCCCAGAGTGGGGAGAAGGGAATCAGGAACCAAGTGGTTCTGATTACCTCCTAAACAAATCCCCCTTGAATGCTTCCCTCCTCCCTCTGCAGATCCACCACTGTCCTTGCTCAGACTCCCATGTCTCTCTCTAGGACTAATGCAGTAGCTCAGCTGCTGTCCCCTCCTCCATCATTGCCTCCCTCAACCTGTTCACCTGGCAGCCAGATCTGACCATATCCCTCCTCTGCCCCAAATGCTCAGTGGCTCCTCATGGCACCTCGTAGTGGCATATGAGCCTTAGTGACTGGTCTCTCCCTCCTTTTCAGCCTCACCTCGTGTGTTTGTGTTCTAGGAATATTAAAACATGCCATGGTATGTCTAGCCTCTGAAATTGTGTTCACATTATTTCCTTTGCTTAGAACTTCTCTCTCTGTCTTATTTACTTGGATGATTCTTACTTTCAAAACTCAGTTTGCCTCCTCTAGAAACCTTTCCTCTTTCCCAAGAGTGGCCTGGTCCCCATAACCCCTCTATTTCATGGCTTCTCTGAGAACTTTGGAAAAACTTGGGCTGTATGTCCAAGGCCAGGGCCCCACTCCAGACCTATTAAATTACTAGGTCTGTCCAATGCATGCTGATACTTTTAGCTGAGGTCATAATGTCTGCATCTTATTTCCCAATGGTTCAGAAATGGGGTGTGTGTGTGTGTGTGTGTATGTGTGTGTGTTTATATTTCTCTATTATCTATCTATCTTCTATCATCATCATCTATCTCTATCTATCAAAATGTGTATAATTAAGCCTTTCTTGTACTGTTATCCTACCTTTTTGGTGTTTGAAATTTTTCAAAATAAAAAATTGAGAAAAAAATTATTAGTTCCATCCAGATTGGTCAGGCCATCTATCCTTTTACAAAGCTCCTGAGTGGCGCTTCTGCCTGGAGCCGGTGAAGACTATGGCACTCATCATTTTGCCACATTTTTGACAGGCTCCTTGTTGTGACTCTGACTTGCGTAGGAGATGGCCAGACCCTGAGGGCAGGAGCCTCTGTCTTTCAGATGTTTGCATCCCCTTGTTTTCCAGCTATAGTATGTGCTTGGCATGTCTCGTGGGTATTTAATATGTGTTTGTTGAATGTAACTAAAAGAAAATTATATCCAAGGCAGATAGGTAATTATAATATTTCTTATTCATTTACTCAATCAATATTTCATCACTTATTGAGCACCTATTGTTTCAAGCATGTCTGAGGCACAATGGACCCTACTGACATTTTGACTAGATAGTCCTTTGTCACGTGGGCTGTCCTGTGCATTGTAGGATGTTTAACATCATCCTTGACCTGTACCCACTAGAAGTCAGTAACACCCCCACCCTGCCAAGTTGTGACAACCAAAGATGTTTCCAGATGTCCCTGGAGGAAAAATCACCTTCAGTTGAGAAGCACTGATCTTCAAGACAGTCTGCCTTTAAGATGCCTGAAGTGTGAGGAAGGAAATAGATGCATAAATGCAATGAAAGACAAGATTTGTAAGGACTGTGATGTATCACAGAATGCTGTGAATCACAAGAAGAGGAAAACATTAATTCCATTTGGGGGCATTTGGGAAGACACTGTATGAAAGAACGGGCTCTGGATTTTAATAGCTTTACAGATGGGGAGCTCTTTCAGTGTAATTGCCTTTCCAAAGCTTCTGCCATCTGACATGTGTACCATCAGTCTATGGTCAGCCACGTCTTCTTCTGGTCCTCATCACAGTCCCGGAAGGTAGACAGAACAGAGTTATTAACTCTATTTTGTAGATAACAAAATTGAACCCAAGCTAGTCTGCATAAGTTGAGAGGCAATGAGGTGGTTCACAGCACTGACCCTGGAAACAGCCTGCCTAGGTTTGAATCCCAGCTCCACACTTCTCATCTGTGATCTCTGGACTTGTTTCTTTTTTACTAAAAAATATTTTTCTTGGGGAGCCTGGGTAGCTAAGTCGGTTGAGTGACCAACTCTTGACTTCAACTCAGGTTATGGTTTCAGTATAGTGAGGTTGAGCCCCATGTCAGGCTCTGTGCTGGGCATGGAGCCTGCTTAAGAGTCTCTCTCTCCCTCTTCCTCTGCCCATCCCTGCTCACGCTTGCACTTGTGTGTGTGCATGCACTTTCTCTCTCTAAAAAAAAAATTCTCTATTATAGTTGACATGTAATATTAAATTAGTTTCAGGTGAACAACATAATGATTGAATAATTATGAAATATTCATCATGATAAGTGTATTACAATATTATTGACTATATTCCGTATGTTTTATTTTTCATCCCTGTGACTTATTTAATTTTTAATTGGAAGTTCATAGATCTTAATCTTCACCCCTTTACCCATTCTGCTCATTCCTTCACCCCTCTTCTCTTTGGCAACCACTAGTTTGTTCTCTGTATTTATAAATCTGTTTCTATCTTTATTGTTTTTATTGTTTATTTATTTGTTTTGTTTTTTAGATTCACATATAAAGGAAATCATATAGTATTTCTCTTTCTCTGTCTGGCTTATTTCATTTAACATAATACCCTCTAGGTCCACCCACGTTGTCAGAAATGGCAAGACCTCATTCTTCTTTATGGCTGAGTAAAAGTCCAGTGTGTGTGTGTGTGTGTGTGTGTGTGTGTGTGACATCTTCTTTACCCATTCATCTATTGATGGACACTTGGGTTGCTTCCATATCTTGGCTATTGCTATTGTAGATATGGGCTTGTTTCTTAACCTCATCACACCATAGTGTCCTTATGTAGAAATCAGAGCAAATAATAGTTCCCATCTTATAGAATTGTTGTGAGACACTGACATGTGTCAAATACTTAGAATGTTGCCTGAACTATAAAAACTATTGTAGAAGGGTTTGCTACTATTATTGTCATTATCAAGGCCATGCAGCAAATTGATGACTGATGTAAAATGATAATTTGGATCTGTAGTCTCTTTATCCAGTGTTTTCTCTATCTCAAAGTCTTCTTGCTATTTGAACAAGAAGAATCAATTATGGATCCACCAGCATTGCTGGAAAAAGCAGAACCCCTGACCACCATCCCTTATCTAAACATCACCATCTAATAAAAATATCAGGCAAGCCACAGAAGCAGCAGTAGATTTTCTAGTAATCATATTTTAAAAAGCAAAAGGAAACAGAACTAATTTTGATAATGTATTTTATTTAGTCCAATATATCCAAAATATTAGTATTTCAATTTGTAACCAATAAAAAATTAATGATATATTTACACTTTTTTTCCATGGTAAGTCTGAGAAGTCCAGGGTGTACTCATACAGCACATAGATTAGCCACATTTCAAGTGCTCCATATCCACACCTGATTTGTGTCTACCGTATTGGGACAGTACAGGTGTTCTAAACACAGCCAAGGGCTTTTTTTTTTTTTTTTTTGGTTGCTGGATACTCCTATTATTTCAGACTGTGTCCTGGAGATGGCAAACCAGAGTAGTGAAAGACTTCCTGAATTTTACTTGCAGGACACTCAATCATCTCCTTGCTTGCTTCTATCCTAACTTCATCAAAATAAGCCAATTATGTATTTTTAAAACTGTGAGTTCAGTAATTAATCTTTTCATTCTTGATTTAACTTGAGTATGGCTTTCAATAAATCATGCCATAACATTCCAGATGCTACCCTCCGGGCAGCTCATGAGAGCACACACAACCTCTGGGAACCCCAAGCTCCCACCCAGATGAAGCCTTGAGTGGCCTTCTGTGATCAGGCTGCCTTGCCATCTCTTTCCATGGCAAACACAGAGCCGCCTGCCATGACTCTGCTGGAGATGACCTCATATCACCTGCCAATGCCTCTTGAGCAAGCTGGCATCATCCCTCCTCTGCCATCCCCGAACTGGGGAATGGAATGGAGGCTGAGAACAATGAGTGACTTGTTTGAAGCCAGGCAGCAATTTGTCACCACTGAAGGGACACAAGCTGTCAGACCCCATGGGTGGCCTCTAAAATGCTCTGCAGTGCAAGCATTGCCTATTCCCAGCGTTTTAATAAGATTAGCATCCAGGAGGATGATAACTAAGTTCTCACCATGCTTGGTGCCTTACTTAACTGATTTCACCTTCACAGGGGCTCTCTGAGGCTGTTACTTTTATTACCTCCACTTTGCAGATGAGGAAACTGAGGCACAGAGACTGCATGGCTTGCCCAAGGTCACAGATGTAAGAGGCAGAAAGGAGTCAAACTCAGTCTGAGCCCGAGCTCCTCACCTCACCACAGTGCACCTTCTAACTTGGGTTGACCCACCAGCATTTTCAGGGAATAGAGGCTCCTTCTATGTCCTCAGTACCTAGAAGTGTGCAGGACACTTACTAGGTGCTCAATAATTGTCCGTTGATTGACTGACTGTCACCTATTTGCTGCTGGTAATGTCTCACCGTAGCTCTAGAACACAATTCAGGCCGATGGTTGCTCCACTTGGCAACTTTTATCCTGCACTTGAACTGAATTTGACTTCATGCCTTGCCTCCTGGGTTGCACTGGACTTATCTGTGGCCTCTCTGTAAATGATCTGAGTCCTGCTTTAAAAAGCCAGAGATGCATTCACTTGCAACTCAGGTTCAAGATAAGCCTAATCTTGGTGTAAGCACCATTGAGTCCCCTTTTCCTACCTGCTGAATGATGAGACTATGCCAGAGGATCTCAAAGGAGTACTAAACTTTCCACCCCTTCCCTCTCAGCAGGTTGCAATTGAAAGGCTGAGGGTTGGAAGTGGACATAGGGTATAGGCTGATACCTATATGCCAGGATTTCTGTGTGCAAGAAAATGTGCACTGTGTCAGCCTTCAGTGTAGGGAGGAGAGCAGGCATGAGCTACCCATCCACAGGCCTTTAAAATCAAGCCTGGAAGTAGCACGTTCCCATTTTCCTTCCTTTTCTCACCCCAGACCTAATACAGGTCTGCTTAACTCCAGGATCTATTCTGTCCATTTTGTTTCCATCCTGGCTGATGGCTACAGGCTATCTTGAGAGAAATCATCTTGTGCTCCCTTTCCACTCACTCACCAACACTTCATTTTCTGCATCTGAATGCTGGGCATAGTGATCACCAAGGGTTTCCTTGAATGGAGGAGGGTGTTAAAAGGTGCAGCCTTGGGGCACCTGGGTGGCTCAGTTGGTTGAGTGTCTGACTCTTGGTTTTGGCTCAGGTCATGGTCTCATGAGTTGTGGGATTGAGCCCCACTTCAGGTTCCCCACTCAACGGGCAGTCTGCTTGAGATTATCTCCTTCTGCCCCGCCCCCCCAACTTGTGCTCATGTGCCTACACGCACTCTCTCTCTCAAATAAATAAATAAATCTTTTAAAAAAATGGTGCAGCCTTGGGAGGGAATGCAGGAAGTCCCTTGTTGTTTGGAAAACTGTAGCCTGGTTGCTCTATATCTCTCCCCATGCAGGTTGAGACTCCTGTCCCAGCATGTGCACTCCAGGTCTGGAGTATCCTGCTCTTGGTAGGAATGAGGAGACCCGAGAGAGAAGGCCTTGGACTTTGTGGGAAGAAGCCAGAGAGCTGGGATGTGTGTAGGGAAGGGATGCAGGGCCAGCTAAACATAAGTCCATGTATAGGTTTTTTCCCTGAAGTTTGATATCTTTGGATTCTCAAATGGGGATGTTTCCGTGATACCACAGGAGAATGTTTGGCCAATTTTCCCTCTCTGTCACTCTGTACTTCTCTCACACACACATACCCATACACATGTATCACATCAAGCCCCAGATCTGAGGTCTTCAAAAAGAACATGAGGAATATTATTCAGCCATGAAAAAGAAGGAAATCCTGCCATGTGCAACAATGCAGATGGATCTTGAGGGCATTATGCTGAGTAAAGTCAGACAAAGAAAGACAAATACTGTATGGGATCACTTATATGTGGAATCTAAAAAAAAAAAAAATCAAACTCATAGAAACAGGGAGTAGAAAAGTAGTTGCCAGGGGCTGGGGAGTAGGAAGTTAGGGAGAGGTTCTTTAAAAGGTACAAACTTTCAACTATCAGATGAATAAGTTCTGAGGATCCAATATAAAACAGGGTGACTATAGTTGATAATGCTGTATTATATAACTGAAATTTGTTAAGAGAGTAGAACATAAATGTTCTCATAATAAATAAATAAATAAATAAATAAATAAATAAATAAATAAAGTGCTGATATGTTAATTAACCAAGTGGTGGGAATCTTTTCACCATGTATATGTACATTAAATCTCCACAACAGGGGCACCTGGGTGGCTCAGTCATTAAGCGTCTGCCTTTGGCTCAGGTCATGAGCCCAGGGTCCTGGGATCGAGCCCCGCATCGGGTTCCATGCTCCGCAGGAAGCCTGCTTCTCTCTTTCTCTCTCCCCCTGCTCGTGTTCCTGCTCTCACTATCTCTCTCTCGGTCAAATAAATAAATAAAATCTTTAAAAAAAAAATAAATCTCCACAACATACACTTTAAATATCTTACAATTTTATTTGTCAACGATACCTCAATAAGCTGGAAAAAATAAAGGGCATGAGGGAAAACCTCTCAGCGGATTTAATATCACAGTTCCAAACTTGATTAAACAAAGCCATCTGGAAACTCTATATCTCTCAAAGGTTGTTATTCTTTAACTTCCTCAAAAGCAGGGGTTAGTGGTGCTAAATGCAGAATGACATTTAGCTAACTGAGTAACAGCAACCCTGGGGATCAAAGGCCTTAGTGGAACAGCCAACTTTTATCCCAAGCATTAGCAGTTCTGTGGTTTGTGGGACGTGGAGAGCTTTGGCTTGCCAGGTGCTACCAGCCCTTCTGGGGACATCCTGGTTGATCAGTATACAGACTTCCCACAAGTCCCTCCTTCACCACAGCCTGACAGTTCAATCTTTCACAGGGCTTCAGAGCTTTCATCGTCCCCCCACAGAGATAACAGAAATCAGGAGACTCAGACACATCCCAGACGAGAGAGACAAAGCGCAAGTCCCTCTAACAGGTTGTGGTGGGCTGGAGATGGAGGCAGGCCTGCTGAGGGGGTTGGGGTGAGGACCACCTACCACAGGTGGGGAAGCCAGGGCTGGGCTCCTGGAGAAGGTGACCCAGACTGAGTCTGGAAGGATGAGTAGGTATTAGTCAAGGCATCCCTAGCAAAGCAGACAGCCAAGTGTGTGGATGTGGTCAGTGTTGCTGGAGGGTCCAGCAGGACCCCCTCGGCAGGAGATAAGCTGCAACCCTAGGAAGCTGGTCATGGAAAGTCTTGTGAGCTGTGATCGGCTGCTTGAACTCCATCCTGCTGGAAATGAAGCATCAATAGAGCATTTTAACTAAGGCAATAATATGGACAAATAAGAGTAATAGCTAACATTTACTGAATGAATACTTTTCGTCTTGTCAAGTGTTGTCCTAAGTACTTCTCATATATGTATTAACTCATTTAATCCTATAGCAGCCCTCTAGGGCACATACTAATGTTATTCCCTCTTCACACCGAGGAAGTAGAGGTATGGAGTGCCCACACAGTCACATGGCTCCTAAGTTATGGAGCTGGGATTCAAACCTAGGAGGTTTGGTTCTTGAGCCCACTCTCTTAGCCACACTGCTATTACTTATCTTACAGTCATTTCTTTTCAAAAGGGATTTTAGGAGATTTATAATAAAACTACACCTATACAGAGTAAGCAAATTCACAATGAGATTGAAAATGAAAGAGAAAACAGATATTGAAAAGCAAGGACGTGTTTACAAGAGTCAGGCTGGGTAACCACGCAGCTTGAGCCCTAACCTCCATCTGAGCTCTCTGAAGAGAGAAATGCAAAACATGGCAGGACGCAACTCTCTATCTCCTTGCTGGGTGAGGGTGAGCATATATATTCATCTGGAGAGACACACTGCTTCCTTGGACTGAATTCGAGAAGGAAATTTGTTGTTTAATCCCTGACATAAAGTGTGATATAAGATACCAAGTGTCTTAGTTTTCTGGGACTGCTGTAACAAATTCATTACAAATTTGTGGCTTAAAACAACAGAAATTTGTTTTCTCACAGTTCTGGAGGCTAGAAGTCCAAAATCAGGGTGTTGACAGGGCTGGCGCCTTCTGGAGGGTCTGTAGTTGAGGACCCAAGGATTGGTGCATCCAAGAGAGGAGAATCCTCTCTTCTAGCAACTGGTGGCTGCTGCCAATCCTTGGCGTTCCTTGGATGCACCACTCCAATCTCTGCTTCTGTCTTCCATGGCCTTCTCCCTGTGCTTCCAGACTCCCTCTCCTTTCTCTTGTAAGGACACTACTCATCCAGGATGATCTCATCTTGAAATCCTTAACTTAATTACATCTGCAAAGGCCCTATTTCCAAGTAAGGTCACATTCACAGGTACCAGGGATAGGACTTGAACATGCCATTTTGGGGGGAAACTCTTTAATTCACTATACAAAGCACTCAACAGCAATTTTGCAAAATAATTAGAAGGTTTTTTTTTTTTTTTTAATGGCGGTTTCTCGCAGTGATAAAAGCCAAGGATCGAGTTTTGATTGCAATTCAGTCCACTCAAAATAGGTAGCTCCATTTAATTGGGCCACCAAGGGGGTTTATCTGTCTTTCTGAAAGTGTCCCTGAATAGAATGTCTTGTGAGTTACATGTCTTTGGTGCAGAGAACTTCACTGTGGATGAACTCAGGTGATAAACAGGACTCTCAGTGTGAAGCAAAGTTTTGGGCCAGAGCCTATTTGTAGGAAGTAAAGAAGTTCCTAACTAGGAGCATACATGAAGAATCACCAGGGAGATTTTGCAAAATACATGTGCCCCAATCCCACCCAAAGCAAATAATTCAGAATCTCTGTCGTCCTTTCTCTTATACTGACTTTTTAATGGGAATCTCGGTTTGTGATGGAGTAGTTGGGACAACCTGTTCCAGGCTGCAGCTGGTTTACTTTCAGTCTAATGACGTGGGTGGGGGGCATGTGTGCTTTACATACTTTACTTTGTTGTTGTGTTAAAATACACATAACATAAAATTCACCGTTTTATAGTGTATAATTCAGTGGCATTTAAAACATTCAATATTGTGCAACCATTGCCACTATCTAGTTCCAGAACATTTTCAACATTCCAAAGGGAAACCCAGTACTCATTAAGAAGTCACTCCTCATTCCTCCCTACTCCCAGGCCCTGGCAACCACTGATCTGCTTTTGGTCCCTGGATTCACCTATCTGGGTCACTTTGTATAAATGGAATCATACAGTATGTGGCCTTTTGTGTATGATGTCTTTTGCTTAACATGATTTCATTGTTCATCCAAATGATAGCCTGCATGAGTGCTTCATTCCTTTTTATGGCTGAATAATACTCCATTGTATGGAAATACTATATTTTGTTTGTCCATTCAGCGGTTGATAAACTTTCAGGTTGTTTCCACCTTTTGGCTACTGTATATAGTTACAAAGATTTGTTCACAAGTTTTTGTTGGCATGCCTTTTTCAACTCTTTTTTACATACTTTTTAAGGTAGATTTATTAATATCTTATTTTACAGATGAAGAAATTAGACCTTAGAAACCTTACTTTTTCTGGTCATGTATCTAGTAAGCCACAGAGGTGGAATATAAATGGTGGTTTCTGTCTCCATATTCTGGGCTCGCTCTACTGCACGTGAGCTGATCTTGAGAAGTCAGACCTGTGGTCCCCTGTGGTCACCTTGGAATTACACTTCCTTACTCTCTGCCGTCAACTTTGAAGAACTCCTTTTCAGGCACCTGAGACATGTTATGTCTGATGTGTACTTGTTCTCTCTTTGATGTCTCCATCCCAGAAGAGCAGCCAGGTCTTGAATTTATCAAGGGAGGAGATTTGTGTAAACAGCTCCTTGGACACGTTATTAGAAAGGATTACCGGAAGTATAGTTATTCTTTTAAAATGTGTAAATAAACACCCTGAATTGCTATTATGATAGAGTTCCTCCCTCATCATGATAAATGTACCTTATCCTCCTGGAATCAGCTCTTCATTATGCTTGTCAGTGTGGATGTAGGATTTATAGATGTTCACTTTCATAATCAGTCAAACATTAATGACAAAAGAAGACACTGGAGTTACTGTCATGTTGAGACTTGAGGAAAATGATGGGAAATGATGGGAAAAGGAAGGAAATGTGAAACCTCTCAAGAAAGAGCCAATGGGAAAGGATTTTTGAGGTGCCTAACATTTATTGGAAGCAAAGAGAGAAAACACGGTCCCTGCTGAAAAGTGAGAGTTTCCTTGTGATCTGACAAGGGCCAGCAAAGTTGGGGGCCAAGGCTGGAGTCATCCATGATGCTTCGGTCTTAACTGCAGGAACAGGAGCTTGGGGTTTCGGTATACCTCCAGGAGGAAAGTCCCCAGGTGGATTGAGGGAAGTTGTGTTTGAATCCCTGCCAGAAAAATTCCAATATTCTCAAGAACCAAGTAGCTATTTAAGGCTTGAGAGGGTGTGGACCAGAATAAGTCAGACTTGGTTGTTGTTTGCCAAAGAGTTTGTTCAGTTGCAATATTGCTACAGGAAAAAAAAAAAAAATCCCAAAACAGTGGCTTAAAATGAGAACATTGATTATTTCTCCTAGTTTCTGTGGGTCAAGAGCTGGGGGACAACTCAGCTAAGTGGTTCTGGCTCAGGGTCTGTCATGCAGGAATGGTCAGTCAGCTCCCATTGGTACTGGAGTGGGAGGTAGGGTGCTGGAGCAGCTATGGCCTGGCTGGTATTTTTTTCATCAGGTGGTCTCAAGGCTTTTCTATGGGGTCAAACCATGTGGACTGGTTTGTGCTTTCCCACTGCATGGCAGCCTTAGACTTCCTACATGGTAGCTCAGGGTCCCAAACTGAGTATTTTAAGAGAGATAGCAAGCCTGGTGGAAGCTGTATCACTTTCTATGACCTAGCTTTGGAAGGTCACATAGCATCACATTCACCACACTCCTGACCCCCTCCCAGAACACCCTCTAGATGCTTTCATTTCTTTGTGTCCCTCCCCCAATCATATTTTGAAAAGAAAGAATTTAATTTTATTATACTGTAAATTGTTTAAGACGCTGCCTCTGAGAAGCCCTGAGTTTTTCATAATCACCAAGTACTAGGCACTCACAAAGGAAAAGCACTGTTTTTGTTTGTTTGTCTGCCTACGTATTACTGTAGGCAGAAAATGAGTGCTGCAGAGGAAATCTTACTTAGCTAACTGCTATTTTTTTCCTATAACTTAAATTAAGGATGGTAGGAAAGAAACAGATAACATGCTTTCCTTAATTAATTGCGGTGAATATTGCTTACCATTTTCAGTATTGTTTTTTAAAATGATGACTCGCCCCAAATTAGCTACTCTTGACAATACTGTATCAACTGTTATAGCTCATTTTCCCCATATTCAAGTAATTCTTCATTAGAAGAACTTAATTAGAAGTTCAGTAATACATAGTAGAACATATGTGTGTACTATATATATAATGTATATATAAAATATAATTTTTTCCTTCTGACAGTTATATGATACACTATGTTCTTTTTTCATTATTTTTTAAAAAAATAAATTAAATTTTTAGAGCAGTTTTAGATTCACAGCAAAACTGAGCAGGGAGGACAGAGGGTTGTCCTATACCCCTTGCCTCCACACATGCATAGCCACTCCACATCAAGATCTCCCCCCAAAGTGGTATGTTTGTTACTATCAGTGAATCTACACTGACGCATCATTATCACCCAAAGTCCATAGTTTACATTAGAGTTCACTCTTGATGTACATTCATTCTATGGCTTTAAACAAATGTATAATGATATGTACCCACCTTTATAGTATCATACCGAATGGTTTCACTGATCTCGAATTTCTCTGTGCTCTCTGCCATCCTCCCTGGCAACCACTGATTTTTTTAACTATCCCCAAAGTTTTGCCTTTTTCAGAATGTTGTTTAGTTGGAATCATACAGTATGTAGCTTCTTTCAGATTGGCTTTTTATCACTTAATAATACACATTTAAGGCTATTCCATGTCTTTTCATGGCTCGATAGTCCATTTTTTTTTCTAGTGCTAAATAATATCCCTATTGTTTGGATGTACCACAGTCTATTTATCCATTCACCAGTGAAGGACGTCTTGGATGTTTCCAAGTTTTGTCAATTATGAATAAAGCTGCTATAAACATCAATGTGCAGGTTTTTGTGTGGACATAAGTTTTCAACTCTTTTGGGTAAATACCAAAGTGTCTTCCACCAAACACCAAACCGTCTTCAATGTGGCTGTACCATTTTGCATTCCCACCAGCAGTGAATGAGAGTTCCTGTTGCTCCACATCTTCACCCATATTTGATGCTGTTAATGTTACAGATTTTGGGCTTTTTTTTTTTTTGAACATTGAAAGGAATTTTAATTGATTCATCACAAAGCATTGAGCAAGCAAAATAATGTTAATAAAAATTTTTAAATAAAATATTTAAAACAAAAACAGCAGTGCAGAAAACAGCATTAAAATGTTTGCATATTACACACATTTTAACACTTCCACATTCTTTTTGGAATCCAAGCTTTTAAATTTTGGGAACATGTTAACTTACAGGCAAATAAAAGAATGCAGATGAACTGATTCTAGAGTTATAACCCGGAAAACTACTTCCCTAGAGTCCTACTGCCAGATAAGCAGTTACATGAATTTTAGAATCAAAACAATATTCTTTGCTCTTCAAAGTAAGTATCCAAGAATTATACTAGAAAAATGTGTGCATACTGAGGTGTGTTTACATAATGTCATCACATTCTCTGGCCCATCCACCTACATACATTGATTTACTGACCTCAGTTATATATTACTATTCACTTTGTCAGCAGGCAGCCAGACTCCTCAGAACAAGTCAGATGTATTTTAAACATGCAAATGTTTTAAAAATGTAACCATATGAATCATCTAATCCAACTGGGGGTCCATTCTGTTAATGCCGTCAATCCCCAACAACAAACGCACTGAAAGTAAGCAGCACAAATTAGCATTTTCACACTCCCAAAGGTCATGAAATGACAATAGTGCAATTACTACGTTTAATTGTATTCGGATCCGATGAGAGGTACATTTTGCTTAACGTGATTTTCTAAAGGATTAAAACCTTAAGCTACAGAATTCTGTTCTACATAAAAGGATATGGAAATCTTACTCATTCTTTACCATAAAAGAGGGGAAAGACCTCTTACAAATTAAAAATTCAAAATACTTACTAAATCTGTTCAAACTGAATTGCTCCAGCCAATACCTATAAAGTGAGAATTTTGTGTACAGAATTACCTTTAAAGACTGGGCATGGAAATTATTTGCCCATCTCTAAATTTTGTTGTTTGCTTCTGACTGGGCATGAGGTAATCCTGGTGTAAAAGTGTGCTTTATAAAAGATAAGTGGTCACATATCTGTTGGAAACCACCTTGCTTTGTCAATGTTTTTATGTAGGAGGCATGTCATTTTCCAGTAATAGCTATAGAGTTTCATAATTAAGGATTCCAGTGCTAGTCAGTATATATTATCCAAAAAAAAATTTTTTTTGAATCCCCAGATAATTTTCAACAAATTTATCCCTCACTTTTCAATTCATAAGGAACAAAACTGATACAGGTTTATGTGTATGTGTGTGTCTTAGTATATTTATTTTGATACTTGCTAAGTATTATATTATATGATATGGGGCTGTCTGAACTCATCCACACAGTAACCATTCTATAGTAAACACTGGCTTCAACAGATTTTGGGCTTTTTAATAGGTGTGTAGTGATTCATTCATTCTTTCAACAAATATTTACTGAGTGTCTACTATGTGCCAGATAATGTAATCAGTAAAAGAAAAAAAAAAAGATAATGTTATCAGTACTCACATCGCATCAGTGATCAAAACAGACATAGATCCCTGCTCTCATGTGAGTTCTTATTAAGCATGTTCTGTGTGCCAGGCTAACTCTATAAGTACTTTTTGCATATGCGATCTCATTTCGTCCTCACAGCTAGACTATGAAATAAGTACCATACTTATCCTATTTTATTCTGGCACAGAAAGGATGAGTAATGTGCCCAAGGTCACACAGCTAGCAGGAGGTAGAGCCACAATGTGTATCTAAGTGTTCGGGCTCCAGAGTCTCTGCTCCATGCTTTGCTGCCTCTAGATCTGGAAGGGATCTTGGAAGTCAGTTAGTTCATCCCCTTAATCCACAAATGCGGACTCACAGGTGCCAGGTGATGAGTTGACTCCCCTAAGATCAAATAGCTGATTAATATCAGGACCAGGACTGGAATCCTCTCTTCTAGAACATGACTCTTTTCACTGTAACCCTAGATTATTTGGGCAAAGAATTCTGAGATGGATGGGGACTTAGCCATAGCCTCATTTCCCTACCCCCACTTAAATGATAGTTCTTTGAAAGATTAGCTTCACTATTATTTTTTTCTGTATTATCTACTGACCAGTAGTCCTTGTTCTGTCCTCCACTGGTGGGTAGAAGATGCTCACATTCACAAATGGTGTTTCCCAGCCCAGCACAGCTCCTCCTCATCTGAAGGTGCATCTCCTTCCTCCAGAACTTCTGTGGGACAAATGTGGGTGTCTGAGACCATCACCACTCTTGTCAGTTTTTGTCTCTCTTTTTCTTGGCCATCAGGGAGCCCAGGTTCCCACATGGCAGTGTGCCTACCATGGGTTAGTAAAGAGAGAGATTGCAGGGATTACTTGTTCCTTCTCAAACAGCCATCTCTGAGCATGAGATGCCATGGAGGAAGAGCACAGCAAGGATGGTGCTCTGTGTGTCTCTCGTTTCCCAGTAAGAATCCTCTTGGATTCTTACTTGAATAAGTAAGTAGATGTTATTTAATTTCTATGCCTTTAACAAGACTCTTCATTTAAATAAACCCACTAATCAGAAAAACAAAAGACTTTTTCAGTGCCAAGGATACATATTTAGGCTTTGGAAATATATTCCCCTTATTTATGGATCATCTTGACTAGGCTCCAATCAGAAACTTAGGGAGTCAGAATCAGACACCTGCCCTGACCAATGATCATCCTATATGGTTGTATAAGTTATACACTGTACAGGTACCACATATAAGGATTCTCTATTCACATTGTAAATGTCATTGATTCATATATTTATTACAACATCTCATTAAATGGCAGATGGACAGATTTTACTCTAGTATAATCAGTATATAATATTATGACATTTTTAAACAGAATGAAGCAATGTATTCTGAGAGAGGGGTACCTGTTCTAATTTGCACAATGATGTCCTATAGACTGCAGGTGGTCTAGACTGAATATCCAGTCCCCCACAAGTCATACGCCTGGGATAGACAGACCAGAATGCAGAGCAATAAGGGGAAAGTGGAGCAATTGATTGCAGGACCTTGGTTAAGCTGATGGGTATGTAAATTAACACATCATTTCGGTGGTTCTTGAACTTGGCTACACATTGAAATTTTGGGGGGAGATTTAAAAAATACTGATGTTCAGGTCCTACCCCTAACAGATTCTGATTTAGCTGGTCTGGGATGCAGCTGAAGCACTGGGATATTTACAGTTTCTTCATGTAATTCTAATCAGCTGCCAAGGTTGAAACCACAGCATTATTTCTTGGATGGGAGACAGGTGAATAAATAAATAGATCAATGGGTGCATGACTGGATGCATGGATCAATGATGGATGAATAAATGAATGAACTAAGGAACTGGTCATAGAAGTTCATGGCTTAATATGGTTGTGATGATATAGCATAAAAATAACAATTTATCTCCTTTGTTTGTTAGACTTGTCTATGGTTTTGTCAATGGCTTGCATGCCCCAAATAATAATAACCCACGTTTGCTGGCAAAATAACTGACTTTTATTTTTAAGGTTAACACTAACTCCTATTCACATTTTAGTCCTCTACTTGAAAGAAATTTCATCCAAAAAGACTTCCAGGACTCCTCTTAATCCTGGGTTGGAGCCTGCCCTCTGTGCTCCCATGGCCTCTTCTTCCACATCAGAGCATCCATCACCTGGGATTGCTAACTTGGCTCAGATGGGGAGAAAATGAAAAACCCAGACAGTCATGTTTCTGGGCCTCATGCTGCATGGCCTCACTCTGATTCAAGCATTTGAGGACAAGAACTTACTCTGACAAAATATGTGCATCATTCTCTGGTGACATCATAAAGAAGATGATGCCTTTGGAGGATGCCCCCCTGCCCTGCAGTTGTCATTTAAATCTGCCATGTGTCGACCCATAGCATTCTCACGGAGAATGACCTTCTCTATGTCCATTCAGATCAGGATAAGAGAATCTCAACAATAAGGGCCAGAGGTCCATTAGGAATATTCTCATCAGATTCTGCATTGTCGAGATGAGCAAATGGATATTTAACTGGCAATGACTTGCCCAGGGCCACACAGTGAATAAGTGACAGAACTAGGACTCAAATCCAAGTTTTCTGGCTTCAAGCCCAGACCATATTCAAGTAACTTTGGAAAATTTCCCAACACTCTAGAGCTCGGTCCCTTCTCCCATATGTCTCCAATGCTGAGGCAATCAGTCTGTGAGCAAAGCCCTACATCAAAGTTTATAGTGAGGATGTGGTGGGAGTAATCACAGGAGAGCAGTACTGGTATTATGGACATAGTAACTCTCTGTGCAGCTCTTAATGATAATGTGTTCAGGGTGGGCTGCAGAAACCCTTTGGGAAAATTTGCCCTGGAGATTCAGAATTAAAAAGTTGTCCTTAAGGACAGTCTAATAAAGTCATGATGGTGTAAGGGGCAGGTCACTGGTAAATGTTCAGGAGGCTGAGAGGACAGGCTACTGCACCGGAAGTTCCCCCTGAGAAAAGAAAGGTAAGGACCTTTGTTTTTGAGCAAGAGATTGAACTGCCTATTTGTCCATGGGAGAACTGCCAGAAGCACATGAAAACACAAGAACAGAGTTCTCAAACTGGTGCTCTGTGGGCAGAATTTGCCCACAGACACATTTTGCTTGAGAAGCTTGGTGGTTTTTTAAAAATACAAGCCACTACATAAAAGTCAAGAGATATTTCATAAAATAGGAAGACCTGGCAACCCTGGCCCTCATTCCTGTGAGGCATCGGTAGCAGGGAGGGAAGCAGTGGCTGCCCCTTGAAATGGGGCCTGAACTTTCCGGTGCCTTGGGCTCACTGCTCATTCATGGTGCCCCTTGAGTCCTATGACCAATGACCAGGACTCTGAAGGAGCAACTCAGCAAGTACCTCCTACCTCTCTGTTCCACACCCTTCCGTATCTGGCTTCTAGTTGGCATCACATTCTGCTTCATATTGCAGATTCTTGTACGCCTGACTGCCTCCCAATAGACTCCATCCAAGCTCTCGGAGGGCTGATGCATGTGTTATTCATTTTTATAATCTGAGGGCCTGTACAGTCGCTGGTACATAATAGGCCCTCAGTAAATGTTCTTGAAATAAATGAATGAGTAGTCAAGTTTCTAACTTAAAGTCACAACATAAATTTATAATATTTTCTCACATAAATTATTCAGGAGCTTGGTTTGCTACAAAACATTAAAAAGAAGTTTTGCTGAATAAAATTTCCTACAAGATATTGGACCAAGAAAGTTAAGGTAATTTCTTACTTTTCTTTAGCACTTTGTTATAGGTAGGTCTCTTCCAGGTGAGGTTAAAGACAGTCATGCTGAAGATGGGACATGGGCCTTTTCAGATGATGAGGGCTCTGGGTCAGCCCTAAGATCTCATTATGTGAAAAGGCGAGAACAGGACAAAGAGCACACTGGTGGCAGGAAAACCAGTGGATTTAGAATGACACCAACCCAGGGTCACACCTGGCTTCATTGCTTTTAACCTTGTGTGAACTTGGGTTCATGGCTTTACCTCCTTGAGCCTCAATAGAAGATTACAGACTTCCTTCAGATAATTAAAAACAATTGTTTTCATAACTACTTCATGCATATGGTACAAAATTCAAAAGGTAAAAAATGAAAATTAAGTCTTTCTTACCCTTCTTTGAAGCCACTTAACTCCCCTCACAGAGGCAGCCCCTACTACCAGGTTTTTGTATATCTTCCCAGAGATAGCCTCTAAATATAGAATGCATGTGGTTATAAATAAATATGTGTATGCTTTTCAAATCAACATTAACTATTCTATATCTCCTTTTTTTCACTTAATATACTTTGAAGATTCTTCTGCTTCAGAAAGAGTGGCCTCACTTTTAGGGACTGTATAGCATTCTATTGATAGATGTACCATAAAATGATTTAAGCAGTCTACTGTCAATGAACATTTAGTTTGCTTCTAAGCTTTTGTTATTCCAGCTCAGCTAAAATGAGTACAACGCACGGGCACATTCTGCAGGCGTGCATGCATCTGTAGGATCAATCCCACATCCTGGGATTGTCGTGTCCTAGAATATGTACAGTTACATTTTGATAGATAGTGCCAAGCCACCCTACATAGAAGTATAATTCAAACTAACACAGATTTCTTAAAGCTCTACTGAAAACCTCTCCCATCTCTTTTCCTGTGACAGGGATGTACTAAATGTTCACGGTCCTTTGTTTTTCTCTCTGTTTTGGTCATTGGCTGGCCATACTAATCTGTGAAATGGAAATAGTTCCAGCTTCCAGAGTTGTTCTGAGGATATATTTAGAGTGTTTGGCACTGCTCATCACTTCTCCCCTTCAGAAAGTTTCTGAGAGAATCCTCTTTGGTCGTCCACAATAGGCAAATGCCAGGCTTTGATTGTGGCAGCCAAGTGTCCACGCCAAAGGAAAGACTTCCAGGTTGAGCCAGCATATTCTGGAGAATATATTGTTCTGAGCTAAATGAAAGATGTTCTTCTAACACCTCTGTCTGAATGTTTTACATTGTTAAATACTAATCAATTAAGAATTTCATTTAGGCAAAAGTAAAAAATGAAAGTGGTCATTCTTTGGAGTAAAAATATTGACTTATCACTAGTGAAGTGGAAAATGACTTGTTTCTCAGCCTCGAGTTAATCAAAGAGCAAATGCCATTGTAAATTGAAAAACAGCTCTTTGGATGGTCTTATATTATGATCACAATGACTCCTGATCTCTTGCTTGTCATCTACTATGACACCCCGTTTGAATCCTTCAGATTGATTAACTTTCTTTGTTCCCCATGTAAAGGCAGAGACTGTTATCAGTGACATTCTAATTTGTTTTCTTTTTCAAATTCTCTTTTGGGTTAGTTCTCAACATCTTCCCCCAAATAGAAAAAGTATGGTCTGGTGAGGGAGGGCAGGGGACATGAGCCCAGCAGCCAGTCTGAGACATAAGACAGTCAGCATCAGGAAGGAGGTCCTCTGAGAGGTTCTAGAAGGTCCTCTGGGACTTTGCCTTCTTTGGCCTGAGGGCAAATGATCAGGCTGAGGATTCTAAAGAGCTCAGTGTGCACTTCAGCTTCCTTTCATCCTTTCTGGAAAAAAGGAGCTGAGTACCTTCAGATTCATAGGCAGAAGACCTCTAAGTAAATGAAAAGATGATTAATTATTAAGTATTATAATTTTACAATTTAAAATCTTTCCTAAATAATTTTTAGTATTGATTCAAATTGTTGTCAGGCATTGTGTTTTTTTAAATAGTGAAATGGTTTAGGTATTTCAGTTCCAGCTCTCATAGTAAGCTATTTTTATATTGATTTTTATCTGTGCCAAAATGGTAATAATAGCAAGCAAGGGAAGAGAGAACATATTATGGTGAACTGTATCCAAGTTCACCATTATTTTGTCTACAATAGCAGCACAGACTCACCCAATGCTGCTAAAACAATGCCCAAAGCTATCTTCCCCTGAGTGAGGTCTGGGGGACAGGGCAGTTGGGGATAGGTTGGCCTAAAACTAAAGTGTGTGTGTGTGTGTGTGTGTGTGTGTGTGTGTGTGTGTGTGTGTGTGTGAGGCGGTGTTGTTGCTGTTAGAGCAGAGATTCTTGACCTTGGCTGCACATTGGAATCATGTGGGGACCTTTCAAACTCTCCATGCCTAGACTATCCCCTAACCTAGACCAAGTGAGTCAGAACCCCAGTGGATGAGGTGATAGTTGGGGAAGGTGAGCTGTCAGACCTGGGTGGGAACTACCATGTTAGAAAAGACAGCCGTTTCTGAATTTCTCCGCGTTCCCCTTGCTCTGGGATCAGTGGGTAGGAGGAGAATGGGAGAAGTGAAAAGAGGATGAACTGGGGGCTTTCAACCACCTTAGAGAATAAATACCCACTGCTGCACAGGTGTCCACTCTCCCTAGTGGTAGTGTGTGGAGGGAGCTCCAGGCTGGACTCCGTGGGTGTTAGGTAGGTCTTCTCCTGGCTTCCTTTGTAGAAAATATATATAAATGGATGAGGATATGTTTACATATATTTTCCATTTATATATTTATTTAAAATTCTACTATATTTATATATTATTTATAATAATATAGATAATATTAATATATAAAAAGGTGTCAGCCACAAAGATCTCTGGCACATTCTGTGTTTCATATTGGCAGGTGAAGGCGAGGCCAAACAATGACCCCAGATGTTTCTCCCTGGATCTCAGAGTGGTGCCCACATAGAGGGGTAAGGCCTGATGCCTTATTCTGAACATGTGAGGCTGAGCAGACTGGCTTAGAGTGTAGGTCTGACTTCTGGAGATGGATTGGTGGACACATCCATTCCCCACCCCTTTCAACACACACATACGCACACTTGAGTTGCAGCAGAACAAAGATATGCTTGTTCGTTTGTAAAATTTCAGCATTGGTCTTGGTTGTTTTCCTCATACAGACTCCAACTCTGACCATTTTGTGTCTTTCTCCTCATGTTTAAATCCAGCCACACATATTTTGACATGCAGACTTTCTGTACAGAAAGCCATGAAATCCTTCATCCCCACTTAGAGAACATTCCCTGCCCCAGGACATGGAGAGGGCGTAGAGTGATAATGATTTCTATCCTGAGACTGCTTGTGCTTAGCCCATCTTCTGCTGATTAAATTGAGCTTCCACCCCTTTACTAAGTTATACATACTGCAGAGCAGAGGTGAGAGAGCAGCAAGCCATTAGCACCACTTCTGGTGGGTGCAGGGAGACCATCACAGTGAAAGACCCATGTACTTTCTCACTCAGGTACACTCCGGGCTGAGGGTAAGATACCTATGGAGTCGTACACACCTTATGTCTTAATACCTGGCAGTTTTACATGGAGATAAGAGACTCATAAATTGATAGAATTATCCTCATGCTTTCACAATTATGTCTTTATAAAGACCTGGGGGGGAGGAAGGCTCAACATTAGAATCCTTGGACTCCTCTGAGTTTCTCCCTAGAACATGATGGCATGGGGCAGCTAGCCTTGGCTCCTAATCCCTGCTGACAGACCACCCACCTTCCTTTCCCACCCTTTGGCTCTATTCCACCACACAGGGAGCCTCCTGCATGGAAGCACCCTCACTTATCCACCCAAGCTCTGTCAGCATTACTTGCTGGCAGCCTCACCAGGGCCTAGGTGGGCTTAAATGCTAACATAATCCACCCTTTGGAAGATGGAGCCACAGCAGAGGCCTGCACAGGCTTAGGAACATGTGGGGAAGAAACCACAGGATCTTGAATATCTAGAATGTGGTAAAGAAGGGAAGACATGGGCTCTGTGTGAGCCATTCCTTAGGCCCTGTGAGAAGGGAAATGGCTGGAAGAGACGCCAAGCTGGATCACCTACACCTGGGCCTTGGTGGGGGGGCCCTCTTCCCTTTGTGTCCCAGCACTACTAACCTCATGAAGGGAATGGGATAGTTTCACTGTTCTTGGTATGTCTCCTGCCACCATTTCCTAAACTCACAAACTCATAGTCATCCCTGTATTTCTTCCAGTTATAAGATTCCTTACCCAAAACTCCTCTAAGCTATGCCAAATTGAGGAATTCTTAAATCCTTTTGTGATAATACCTTTACATACTGAGTCATAGTGTCACATGCAGAAAATTGAGGACAAATCTAGGAGATCTCAGAGCATTGGAGGTCTATGGTTTGTTTCTTGGGCTAAAGGACAATGTTCCTTCTTGGTGTAGTTGGAAAGACAGTTATTCTGGGGTGATGCACTGGTGCCCAGGGTACAAGCAGTCTGGCCCCTGAAGGCAGCAGCAGGCAGGGGAAACCTAAGGAAATGAACTTGTCACTCTTTGAAGACACCACCAGGTCCCAGTTTTCTGAGAGTTCCAGTAGCCCTAGTGTGAGGGAGGGGCCTTCCTTTTGGCAAGGTAGTAGGAGTGAGATGTCTACCAGAAAAATAAGTGGAAATCAGGCAGTTGATATTGGAGTCAGGACATCCTGGCTGGACACTTAAATCTCTGGAGATAGTATGGAGATGGTATTTGGTGCTATGGGAAGGGATATGTTCACAAAATTATTCATGGCCAAAACAGGATTCTTGATTACCATCTATCTCTTCTTAAAACTTGCTCTTCCTCAAGACTCCCATCTCAGGTAATGCTACTTGATTCAGCTATGGAGGCTAAAAGCCTAGAACTTTGATTCCTGCTTTTTCTTCACTTCCGTATATCAGCTCCATTGGCAAGTTCTTATAGCTCCACCTCCAAAATATGCCCTGAATCTGTGCAGTCCTCACCATCACTTCTGCTTCCAACCTAGCCCAAGTCCCCATCTTCTCTCCTGGACTCCAGCAAGAGTCTTCAAACTGCTCCTACTTTTCTACCCTTCCCCTCTAAAGTCCAGTCCCCAGTTAGAAGTTAGAGTGATCATTTTATAGAATAAATGGGACCATATAATTTCTCAGTTTCAAAATCTCCATAGCTTCTCTTTGCCCTTAAAATAGAATCTAAATTCCTTACCTTGACTACAAGGCCATACATGATGTGACCCCTAGTATCTTTCTGACTTGATCTCTCTATCACTCTCCTTATTATTTACTCCAATTAAATAAAGTCACCAACAAAAGCATCTGGGCAGCTCAGTCAGTTAAGCATCCAACTCTTGGTTTTGGCTCAGGTCATGATCTCAGTCAGGGTCATTGGGCTCTGAGCTCAGTAGGGAGTTTGCTTCCGCTCTCTCTCTGACCCCCCACTTGAACACACACACACACACACACACACTCTCTCTCTCTCTCTCTCTCAAATAAATAAATCTTTTTTTAAAACCACCAATATATTTTTTAAAGATTTTATTTATTTATTTGAGAGAGAGAGAATGAGAGAGAGAGAGAGCACATGAGAGGGGGGAGGGCCAGAGGGAGAAGCAGACGCCCTGCTGAGCAGGGAGCCCGATGTGGGACTCGATCCCGGGACTCCAGGATCATGACCTGAGCTGAAGGCAGTTGCTTAACCAACTGAGCCACCCAGGTGCCCCATAAAATCACCAATATTTTTGATGCTCCTTGGATATGCCAAATTCATTACTGCTTCATGGTCTTTGCATTTTCTGTTCCCCTGCCTGGAACACACTTCTTTAAGATCAACACACGGCTAGCTCTTTCTCATCCTTCTGGTCTAATCTCAAGTGCCACATCCTTAGACAGGCCTCACCTACCACCGTCTGATTTTATTATCTCCATAGCCAAGGTGACCATATTTCTTGGTTTGCCTAGTATAGCCTGGTTTATACCTGTTGTCCTAGCATATCTCCTTTCATTTTTTTTTTAAAGTGTCTTAGTGTAGACGATAAAATATAGTCACCATTTTCATAACACTTTCTTTGTCCAAAATTATTTTTCTTATTTATTCATTACCTTATTTCTTCTCATGCTCCATATTGGCCCCTTACTCCCTACTCCCTGACCAGGATTCTCATCCATCACATAAACTGCTGTTTCTATAACAGAATCTGGCATATAATAGGCATTCAATAAATATTTGTTGAATCAATGAGTATGATAACTCAGGATGGTAACTCAGATATTACCCTGTTACTCAACAGAGGAACTAGAGGCTGAGGAACTGCCTATCTAATGGAGCAAAAATGTCTGTAGTAAACCCTGGGATGGCTGCAAGTGACCTCAGGCCTCCTAGAAGGGGGGAGGTGTTATGACCTCATGAAGTCAGCCAGACCTCATGTGGTGCAAAAATAATTAAAAAACTGCCCTTGTGGCTGTCTTTGTGTTATTCTCTCTGCCTGGAATACTTAACTTGTCCCCAAAGGTCCAAGTCAAATACTACCTCTTCCATGAAAGCTTTTTCTGAGCCATTTTCTCTCTGCCTGCCACCCCCAACCCTGTCTACTAAAGACCCTTCTCTGTGACCTGGTGCTCCATTCCCACCACCATGAGGCCCTTTCTACATTATCTTAATGGGTTTGAATGGCAGACAACGTTACAAACATCCAAACATTGAATGGTTCGACACAATAGAAGCTTATTTCTTAGCCATGCAAGACTCAAGGTGGGGATTCTAGGTCAGAGATAGCTCTCCCTTACATCATTAATTTTGAACCTGGGCTGACGACAGCTCTGGTGTCTTCGGTCTTCAGTAAGTGGCTTCCAAGGCTGATGTCATTGTCTCAGTCCTCATCAGCCAAAATGAGGAGAGAATGTGAAGAAGCATAAGCAGGAAGTGTTTGCAAGCTACGCCTGAAGTAGCTCATATTTCACTCATATTTCATTGGTCAGGTTCAGTAAACATGACCACACTTACCAGCAAAGGAAGCTGGGAAATGTGGTCTAGCTGTGTGCCAAGGAAGGGAAGGAATTTTGGTGACTATCCAGCAGTTCCCAATATCACTATGGTTAGTCGTATCTCCCTTAGGCTAAGAACTCCCTGAAGGTACAAATGAGATCTTTTTCATCACTATATAACGCAGAATCTTTTTAAATGGAATTTTTATTTTGAAATAATTTTAGATTTATAGAAAAGTTGAAAAATAAGAAACAGTTGAAAATGTAAGCAACAGGGAGTTCCTGTATACCCGTCACCCAATCTCTCCTATTGTTAACAACTTACATTACCAGTGCACATTTGTCACCAGTAAGAAGCCATCACTGGTACATCACTATTAACTAAACTACAGATATTATTCAAATATTACCAGTTTTTTCCATCTCCCACCTCTTTCTGTTCCAGTATCTACTACATTTCATTTAGTTATTGTGTCTCCCCATTTCTTATGATCTCTGACAGTTTCTCAGTCTTTGCTTGTTTTTAATGATGTTGGCAGTCTTGAGACAAACTAACCAGGTACCCTGTGGAATGTTTCCCCATCTGGGTCTATCTGCTGTTTTTCTCATGGTTAGACTGGGGTTACGGGTTTCTGGAAAGAATATTAGAGAGGTAAAGTGCCCTTCTCGTCATTTCACAGAGTAGTTTGCCAGATTTCTCCACTGTCAAGTTACCATTTTCCCCCTTCCATACTTTACCCTTGGTAGCATGTCACTAAATTCAGCCCACTCTTAGGAGAATGTGGTATAGAGTCCTATTAAATATATATATGTTTCCATTAAAATATATACCTATATATATTTAATGGAACTCTTCTGAAAGAAAGATTTGTCTTTTCTTTCCTGTTTATTTATTCAATCACTTATTTATGGTCAGTATGGACTCATGTATATTTATTTTACACTGTAGTTATAATCCAATACTATGTTATTTATTTTGTTGCTTAAATTATTCCAGTTTTGGCCACTAGGAGTTCTTTCAGTTGGCTCCAAAGTATCTTTGACTTGCTCCCATTCTTCATTTTCTGAACACTCCCTTTCTGATACTACAAGATGCTCCAGGCTGATCTCATATTTTGTCAGCCTTAGACCTAGAATGACTCATTTCCCCAAGGAGCCCTTTTATTGAAGAATGGTATTAGAAACCAAGATTTGGATGCTAGGAACACTCATTGCTACTGGAGCATAATGGTGAAGTAGGATGTTTGAATTCACTGCTTTGATTCTGGTAACATTTAGAGCCTATGTTCTCTTATCCATTTTCCTATTTAACCATAGCAGAAGAGATAAAGTCATACTGCATATGCTAGCAAGAGCGTAAGATGTTACTTGCTGTTCCCAAATGTGTGACTACACCCTCTATTCTTACCCCACGTCATATGGAAGAAATTCTTCATATACACCTGGTTGGGCTCACCTTGATTAGGGGTTTGGCATCAACTTCGCCTACGGGAGGGCAAAGAGACAGGCCATGCTGGTGGTTGGTGTTGAAGAATGGTGAGAGACAATCTTAGTGAAGTTGGTAACATGCATGTCTGCTTTTCTGTATGTCACACCGAACACCTGAACATTGGCCTTATGTATTCTTTCCTTCTTAGGCACCATGCCTCTCTGAAGAGGTCCAAACTCAAGTGCCTTCGGGGACCACATAAGTAATGTAGTTGAAGTGAAGAAAGGGAGAAGAATTGGATATAACAAAAGAAAGGACTAGAAGGCAGCGGCAAAACTGAGAGTGCTTGCTTAAACTAAAGTCATGAAAATTATTATTTTTTTCTTTACAATATTCTGCTGGCCATATCAAACATTTTCTAGCTGAATTGGCTCTCAGGTGCTCTGGGTGTGGGGTGGGGTGGGGGGGACATGATGCCATATTTTTACACAAAGCCATATAGGGTCATATAAACAAGACTGAGGCTTGTCTTTCTGGGCAATACTCGATCTTTGCTAAATGTTAGTTGCTTTCAACCTTAATATAGTTCCTCAGCAAGAATTTTCTTGCAATATCTGGAGATCTGGAAGGAGAGTGTTCACTTCGAAGCCAAGAGCTCTGGATCCCAGAAATTTTAATCACTTTTCAGTACCAATATAGCTAACCTCACCTTACCAAACTTGCACAGTTACAGTGAGGTTCACCTGTTGGCATTCATGAAATGGGATATTGTTAGTTGTTTACACATGCCTTGACAAATCAATCAGAATAGGATAGGTTTTGTTGCAGTAAAGACAACCCCGAAGTCAGTGGCTATACACCAGTTTAGATCTTGCTAAAATGACCATGCGTTTTGAATTATGTCTGTTGTCTCCTTAATCTGGAATCCTGGTTCTTGATCATGCTACATGTCCAAAGCAGGTCAGAAGAAGGGCTTAGCCCACTGTAAACCCTCAGAGACTCAAGCTGGCAGAGTCACCGTCTAGACACCATCTAGACAGCGGGGGAAGGGAATGTGGTGAACTGCACATTGACTTGTAAGGCTTCCACTTGAAGATTATTGGCTGAAGATAATCACATGACCACATCAAAATTCAAAGGGGAAATGAAGTGCAATGCTTAGAAAATGAAAGCTAGAAATAATTTGTGAATAGAACTAATGATTACCCCACTAAGGATCAATGTGTTATTTAGAATTTGGAAACCATCAATGAAGGTGAAGTTTATAAATGCTTCATTTGATTTTGTTCTGCATTTTTAACTAAATAGATCTTGTTTATTCTAATCTAATAAATCATGCTTCCTACTTCTAAAACACTCACAGGCCATTGTGAAAAAGGGGTGCTCTGGGAACTCCATCTATTTGAGGGCCTTGAGTTTGGTTGTATTCTTCTCTGCCTATATCTCACTTGTGATCCCACCCTGATTTCAAATTCCTTTACCATAGTTCTTATTACTTTGCAACCCATTTTTGCCTTTCCCTAATCCTTGCAAGTAGTAGCTATCTTACCCAATTCCTCTCTGGCCATGGGTCCTCAGACAGACACATTTCTTCAAATTTATCTCAGCCCCCAAATTCCTGTCTTTCAATTTTCAGATTTGATCCCACATTTAAGAGGATCCTCTTGAGTACATCAGAAGGGGAATGTCTAACATAAAGAAGAGTATAGGAGATGTGGATTAAATAGGAATGGGAATATGTAGGAAATAGTAGGGTATATAAAAGTTAGTACAGTGCAGACATGATAGAAGTTACCATGATCCCTGACACAAAATATTTGAAGTGCCCCACTGAGTGTGGTGCTAGTATTCATACTCTGAATGTGGTCCTGGTATTATTGATACTCTGAGTGTGGGCCTGGTATTGATACTCCAAGGTGGTGTTACCACTACTCAATTGTTACTTCCACTTATTTTAATTGTTGTTTCTTTGGAAAGATCCTTCTGATATCATTCAGTTGGCTCATTGTCCAAAGTACAAAAAGAAGGGAATCTTTAAAAGGCACTGGAATCTTTCTTTTATTGCTAATTTCAGAAGCTGATGATAAATGCCTTTTGCAGAAAAAATGGCATGAGCTGTTTATTAAAAAGGCATCATGGAACATGTACCTTGCTTGGCAAAGAACCACAATCTGACCCACAGGATTTGAGTTTCAAAAACTTAGGGAAGATTTTACATCACTAATGAGAGAGGAACTCCTTATCTAAATCATTGATGACCTCCAACAACCATGTTAATTTACAGTTATATCCTTTCACAGCTGCTAGGCATGGCCATCTTAGACATACACTCAGGAGCTTGGAAATTGGCCAAAGCAGTTAGGCGGTGAATGCTATTACAAACACAGACTTATATTTTTCTCAGTAGATTGTTCATTTCCTGCTATGGTTTAAATGCTAAGTGTGTAAATAAAAGGACAACAGGGTGACATAAAAATGGATATCCTATAATGAAAGAACTTTCTAGAGAATAATAAGCAATCTTGCATACCTTGGTCTCCTAAACTTGGAAGTCTGTCACTTTGTTGTTTAGAATCCTAGAGACTATGGAATTATATAAAATTTTAACACATTATTGGATAGCTGAACAAAAATCCATACATGAGAAAATAAAAAATCTTTACTTTGCACCTTAGCCATTCCTCTACTTAGTCAATCCTTTTTATCAGGCCTGGTGCTTGGAAGCAAAATGAGATTGATCCATGTGTTTTCTCAGTCCTAAAGGGAAAATGTTATCAAGAGTGAAATAGAGGAATGGAAACAGAAAAATTGGGAGAAATCATGGACCTGGAAAGTCTACCACGTGCTGACCATTGGAGAGTTAAGATTGTCTGTTGTCCACAAGTTGGTCATCTAAGTCAATCAAATCCCCATCCTTCTCTTCATCTTCTTTCGCTTACCTGAAGGCTTCTTATCCTTTGCCTATTCCTTGTGTAGGATACTACATGTTCTTTTTGGTCCTCTTCTCATACACAATTTTTTTCTTCAGTAATTACATATACTTCCACAACTTCAACTATCATTTCCAGGCAGATAATCCCTCAAAGTCAATGCCTTCAATCTTAATGCTTCTTTGGGCTCCAAACCCACATTCTAACAGCCTTTGGATGCTCCATGTGCTTATTTAATGGATAATCTCATGTCTAGGCAAGGGTGCCTGGCTTCTGGGAGTCTGGAGTGGATACACATCATGAGCTTATGACTCATGTTCATGGGGCTGAGGTGGGAGATCCATGAGACAATGTCTTATAGAGAAGCTGGTTCAAAACATACAGATCATTTTGGAAAGATCTTGGCAGAGAAGGAGAATCTGAATATGACTATGAGAAAAACAGAAAAACCAGATAACCAAGAGAAACCAGGTGACTATGAGAGGCAAAACTTGGAGGCATTTACCCAGGTGAAGAGGGTAGTTGTGAAGTTTTCACTGGAGCTTCTGTGCTCTTATATGAGTCCGCTCTCTTGCCTCAGTGGATTGGTCAGAAGGGGGAACATAAGTCAAGATGGATCAATGAGACCCTTTCCAGCACTTTCAGAGTTAGAATCAAGAAGAATGCAAATAGCTGAATGTTATTGAATACTTAAGTAGAGAAGCAAGAGGTAGTCTACAGAGAAAGAGGGGGTGGGGGAAGATGCAGTTGCTTGAGATGGAAAAAAAGTTCATAGCAGCATTCAAGTCCTTGATTCCAATTGATTCTGAGACTCCACTGTATCACTGCCCTTTTCAGTGCTTGGTTTTCCATACTATAGCACCGATAAGATCCACCTTCACCTGTAGGTAAGCTCAAGTTAGTCCTTGAAACTGAAAGAGTTTTAATGAACACAGTTGCCAGATCCTGTTGAAATTCTTCAGTGACTGGGTCACATGTTCCTGCTTTTCCATTTCCTCTGCTGGGTAATGTGCTCATGGAGCACAGTGGTATTTTGCTTATCTATATGTCCCTTCCAACTAAGCACAATGCTTGACACAGAGAAAGTACCAAGAAATCACGCATTGAGATGATTCTCTGCACCATACCCAAGTGGCCCATCTGTGTTTCTTCAGCACTCCGATTCAGAGGTGACCCGTGTGTGTCTTATCACCAGTGATTTGTAGTGGAGGCTTGACCAGGATATAGGAGCAAATGTATGACCTTCGAGGCACGAGCTTGATTTTGTTCCACCATCAAACAGCTTTCTATCATCACATTTGGTCCACATTTCTCAGCGCTCCTTCTCCATGCTAAAATGATGAAGCTATTTCTTCTCAATCACCTCTGTGTTTCTCTCCAATAGATTATTTTCTTAGACAAAACAGTGAAAATAACTTAAAACTCAGAACAATAGCCTAACATGTCCTCTCAGCATGCACCTCTTGAAGAAGACAGGAAATATGGGGAAAACAGGAAGAGCAGAATGATAGTGGCAGGATGGGCTCTTGGGAAAACTGTCAGAAAGACACACATCTTATAGCAAGGTCTTCTGTCAGCCCCCTGCCTTCTGTCGACCAGAGGGCTGAGTTCAGCCTGTGCTCTTCTCTGACACTCCCTCCTCTTCTATTTCATTCCAGGGCATTCAAGCCCAAAGATTTGTTTTGGAAATGCTATCATTTGTTAACTTAGCTTTTATCTCGGTTGGATGCCTTTCCTGTTTCATTGCTTTCCTTTCAAGGACGCAGAGCCAACACTTGACTCTGGGAGTTTTATTCAACACACCCCTGTTGTTAGATGAAGCCAAAGAAATTTTGATTAACAAACCTACCCAGTTCTACGATGGCCTAGGGTGTGTTTCTGCCTCCCTCTGAAAGGGAGATGAAGTGAATGGAGCTTCTGTTTGGAATGCTGGTCTGGTAAATAAACCCCAGCAGGGTGGAGCAAGAGGAGGATCTGCTTGTGTCTGTGTGGGGAAGTACTGTGGTTATCAAAGTTGTTCCAAAGGGTGACGCTAGAGTCCTGAATAGAGTAACAAGATCCTTGTGCTACCCAGGCCTTTTCTGATGATGGTCTTCCCAGGCAATGCAGAATTCCTTGCTGGGATTCTGGGGGCTTGAGAGATGAGGAGGGGAACAAAAGGCAAGTCAGGAATTCAGAGATAAGGATGACTGGAAAGAATTAGTTACAGATTACTGACAAGGAGCAGGGCTGTTGGAAATATTGATCATCATCATCATTATCCTAAAACTTTATATTTAAGTAGTATTTTTTATATTTTTAAACATTATTTTTACAATTTACTTTCATAATTATCAACCTACTTGTTCTTTAAAAACCTTGAGGGCTAGAACTATTCAGGGAGGGGGAGACCATAATATAATGGGATTGGTAATCTATATATGTCCTGAAAGGCTGAAACCATCAGCTCAGGCTCAATACAGATAGGAAGGAGAGAATCGAAGAGTTAAAACTTAAAAACTAAAACATCATAAGAATTAGAGAAGAACATAGAAAACTAATTTCAGCATCTTGATGGGAAAGGGAGGCAGGTTTTGGTTATCAATTCACAAAATTCAGAAGCCCTACAGGAGAAGATTAACAGATTTGAAGACGTCAAGTTTTTTAAAAAAAGTATTGTTCTCTTATCTTTCATCATGAGGCTTTCATTAGCTGTTTGGAGATTCTTGTCCATCTGCTCACAATTGTGAGTATGGGAAAGAGCTAATTGGAAATTGAGCGTGCGTATAAGGCTTGTTGACTCAACTTCCCTGTTGGGGGAACTGGATGGGCCATTTATTGAAGAATTCCCAATGTCTTTATATTAGTTTCCCATTGCTGCTGTAACGAATTAGCACAAATTTAGTGGCTTAAAACAACACGAATTTATTATCTCATAGTCCTGGAGGCCAGAAGTCCTAAATAAGTCTCACTGTGCTAAAATGAAGATGTTGGCAGGGTTGTGTTCCTTTCTGAAGGCTCCAGGAGAGAATTTGTTTTCCCATCATTTCCAGCTTCTAGAGGCTGTTTGCATTCCTTGCTCCTGGCCCCCTTCCATCTGCAAAGCCAACAATGGCAGGTCAAGTCTTTCTCACATCTCATTACTGTGAGCTCTTCTGCCTCCCTCTTCCACATTTAAGGACCTCTGTGATTACATGGGTCCACCCAGATAAAGGATAATATATTTTAGAGTCAGATGATTAGCAACCTCAGTTTCCCTTTGCTATATAACCTAACCTATTTACAGATTTCAGGGATTAGGATACAGACATCTTTGGCAGGCTTTTATTCTGCCTACTGCAAGTATGTGTACACTCATATTGATGAGGGATAGAAGGAGAAAAATGCTCACCTTTAGCCTGGAAAGCTCACCTATAGCCTGCATTGTTCTAATAAGGATCAAATACATGCTAGTTGCTACATTCTTAAAAGGTCTCATGACCGCCTGTATGTATCACTGATAGTTAAAATATCGAGCTGAGTGATAAGCACCAGGGAAATCTTGCTAAAGTAGTTTTATGAATAAAAATTCTAAGAAGACATTTATGATCTAACATTCCCTGCACCTCCTTTCCCCCTTGAGCACTAAGCATATAACCACCAGCTTCATATAGCAAAAGTACAGCTCTTTCTGCCCACAGGCCCTGTCCCTGTGCTGCTTAAATAAAATAAGTTGAACCATAAAACATCTCAAGAATTCTTTCTTGGCCATCACACTCAACAATCCCACAACATTTTGTCGGCAAATGTCCAGAAAGAGACTGGAAGGATATATACCAACTTATACAGTGAATAAAATAACAGTGGTTGCCTCTGAACAGGGGAATGTAAATTGAGAGAAAAATAAGGGAGAACTGTGATATTTTACCTGCGGATTGTCACATTTACTTTGGAGTAACAAACCTTACTTAAAAAAATTTAAACATATTAATAAAGTATTATCAAATTTTAATTATTTATATTTGTCATTTGAACACAATGTGTGTGATAGTGTGATATAACAAGAAATATATTTTGTGGGCACCTGGGTGGCTCAGTCGTTAAGCATCTGTCTTTGGCTAGGATTATGATCCCAGGATCCTGGGATAGAGCCCCACATCAGGGTCCCTGCTCAGTGGGGAATCTGCTTCTCCCTCTGCCCCTCCCCCCACTTGTGCTCTCTCTCTCTCTCTCTCTCTCTCTCTCTCTCTCTCAAATAAATAAATAAAATCTTAAAAAAGAAAAAAGAAATATATTTTGGTGTTCATTCCCTGCCTCTGGCCAGAGTTCCTAAAGCTCTTGTAATTTCCTAAGTGATAATGATGTAAGAAAGACATTAGGGTTTGAAGCTGATGGCAAAGAAAGAATTCTGGAGACATCTTTGGTGCCAAAAGGTGGTTTTATTAAAGCACAGGGACAGGACAGAAAGAGCTGCACTGGGGTCATGAGGAGTGTCCCATTATATACTTTCAAGTTGGGAGGGGGTTAGGGATAGCATAAGTCTCTAAGGAATTTGGAAGCAAGGTTTCCAGGACCTTGAGGGGGCTAGCTATTGTTAGGAGAATGTCATTTATTACTGTCTAATAAAACCTTAGTCATGAGACCCTTCAGATGTATATCATGTATATCGGTGGGCCATATGCTTGGGGGATGATGGCCAACACATACCTTGGGGGGGTGGGTAGAGATAAAGGAAGCTTCCAAAGGAATTTTTATATGTTAAGGTAGATTTACAGGATCCTGGGGTTAGGGTTAAGATTGCCTTTTGCCCTTCGGAAAGTATTAACATTGAGGCAGCTGAGTTCCTAGGGGAATGTCACTCTGCCTGTTTTAAGGACTTGTGAATGGGCTGTAAGTAGTAAGGAAATTTAACTTTCTTTTGCCTTTGTTTCCCACATCAATAAGAGCAATAAGAACACCTTTTGATATAGTATTTGGTTTTTGTCCCCTGTTCTGAATAAGCTTCAGATCTATGAGTGTGAGAAGAATGTCTTTTGTTATTCATAACAAGCCTCTTTCAATCACACCTGAGTTTATGTTAAAGAGGTTACTGCTGGGAAGCCCCTAATGATGGGGAGATTGGTTGCCAGAGAAATCAACCATTTGATTAGAGGGTTGGAGCTTTCAGTCCCACCCCCCAACCTCTGGAGTGGGGAGAGGGGCTGGAGGTTAATCACTAATGAATGACCAGTGATTTAATCAATTATACCTGTGTAATGAAGTCTCCATAAAAATCCTAAACAATCAGGTTTGGAAACCTTCTGGGTTGTTAAACAAGAAGGTATCCACATGCCCTGGGAGATGGTGGAGCTGAAAGTCCACAGAGACAGAAGCTCCAGCGCTCAGGACTCTTCTGGACCTTGACCAGTGTATATCTTCACTGGGTTCTTCACTTGCATTCTTTGAAATATCCTTTGTAATAAATCGGTAATAGTAAGTAAACCATTTTCCCAGGTTCTGTGAGCCATTGTAGCAAATTATTGAACCTGAGGGGTGTGGTCATGGGAACCCCTGATTTATAGCTGTCCACTCAGAAACACAGATGACAACCTGGGACTTGCAAAGGCATCTAAAGTGGGAAGTAATCTTGTGGGATTGAGTCCTTAACCTGTGGGGTCTGAGTTTACTCCAGGTAGTTAGTGTCAGAATTGAGTTAAATTGTAGGACACCTATTCTGCTGAGAACTGGAGAATTGCTTAGTATGGAAAACCCCACACATTTGATGTCAGAAGTGTTGTGAGGTTAGAGGACACCATTTATTTTAATGTACAATCTTAGTTTTACTGTAAATTTGCAGTTTGTAGTAAACAAGACTACACTTAATGGGTTCTACAGCAGAATTATTGAGAGATCAATGTATAACTGAATAAAAACAGACATATAAGTAGAATCTATTAGCAAAATCTGCCCCTTGGATTTCTTAATAGTTACTATAGAAGTGTGCAGTATATAAAGAACTGTCTTATCTGCTCTGGGAAGTACTCTTGAGTCAGATGGAATGGAAGGCGTGTATAGTGTGAGATCAATGTTGAAGTTAACAGAAAGCTGACATAGCTTCTGTATCACAGTCTTCTACCTTGGTTATATATAGCTTGTTAGTTATCACATTAGGTGCTTCCATTTTACTAGTCTTATGGCATTTCCCTCCTTTTTGTTTCTGATTCACCATCCTCTTTAGTTTTCTTTGTCTTCATAGTCTTGTACTTTTTCTCTTAGTCTAATTTGCCTCTCATTTAAGCATTTCTTTCTTTTTTCAACTATTTTTATAGTCCTTGAATCATTTAGATTTGATTAAATATTCTAAAATACATGAAAGTTTTTGCAAAAATATATGCTCACAGATGCATATAATTATCAAAAATACTTTTATGTGCTACTTTTAAAGTAAGTGACACTAGCTTAAGGTTACACAAAGCTTAAGGTTACACAAAGAAATTCTAAGCTTACTTTAAAAAACAATACTTGAACACATATAATTCTTCTATCTCACATCTATGAAGGTAATTACTTGTAAATTAACAGGTGTGATTTTCACATGATCATAGGATGCCTGAATGTTCATTGGCTAGTGGGAGCATGTGAAAAATCACATCAAGCTATGCCTTAACTCTTTGAAAAACTATCGTTTTTCTTTAATCCAAGAGAGAGATTTCCAAGTCCAGAAGAATTGGAGGTTGGAATGGGTCAGTATGTGGTGCAGTCTAGAAAAATGACTGTCCAACACCAGCAGACCAAGAATTGTGGGAGCAGAGGTGATGGTTAACTCTACTTGTGGTACAGGTAGCCCTTTGCAGCCATCCCACTGAGACACTGAGGAAGACCTGCAGCAGGGAATGGAGAAGCTGTGACTCGGAACTGAGGTTAGAGAACAGTATCCTGCAGGGAGGAGTTTTCATTTCTGCTAAAGCAGAAAGAATAGGAGGGGGAGACTCTCCTGTTTTCAGAGAGTCCAACAGTAGGAACACCATCCTGCAAGGCTCTATCTGCAGGGGCAAGGAAGGATATGTTGGTGGTCCTAATAAGTGGTAACAACTATGACCACAGCAAAACCCTCAGACTCTCTTGACTTCATGGCCCAAACAACCCACTGGTATACTCAACCCTTGGCCATTCATTCTGTAAATATTTGATCCGATCTACTTATTTACAATCATAACATGCTCTTTGACAGTCTTTGTGTTTTCTCTACATTGTTTTCTGTCTTATGTTGTCTTATTCAGGAATAAGCTTGTGTTTTTATAACTTCTTATGAATATGCAACATGGACCATACACAAAATGAGACAGATTGCTGATGAGGATTGGAATTAGAGAAAGGGGAGCCTTTAGGCTCATGCATTTGGACAAATCTCAGAGAACTGAAATATTTGAAGAGAGTGAAAAGGTTTTTTGTTGTTGATGTTGTTGTTGTTGCTGTTTCCCAACAAGCACAAGATATTTTGTATCCAGTACTCTTGAGTAATTTATTTTACTCAAATAAATAAAAGGAAATGGAGTCAGTATATCCAGAAAAGATAGAAAAAGTCTAGGTAATATTCCAATGAGAGATGCAAAATTGAACATAAGTATTTAATTCCATTTCCTCTGAAAATCCCACTAAGACATCAATAAAGTGATTTTTAAAGCATAAACTCACAAGGAAAAGAAATGGAGGAGAAGACTATGGCAACAACATTGTGGAAACCAGGATACTAAAGGAGTGAGTGATGGCTGACATTAGCAGACCACAGAAGCCTGAATTCTGAGCTGCAGAAGAAAAGGTAAGAAAAAACCTGAGCAGATCTCCCAACGAGCTCAGGATTCAATGGCACCATGACGTCTAGAGGTAGGAGTGTGGGTGATTAAAGACCAGATTCATTTAAAAAGCAGTTAGATCCTGAGATCCTTTCCCCAAATTCAGATGACTGGCATTTGCCTCTCCTCCATCCTGGATGAAGACTTGAGATTTATTCTCTGGATACTATAACAGAGGGTCTCTGGCCTGAGGGACTTAAAGATACTGACTATTGCAGTTATGGTTGCTGCATAATTACCTCTCTGCCCCACAAAAAAACCCTGAATGGAATAGAACAACCATTTTGTTATACTTGTAGATTCTGTGAGTCAATTAATTCAGACAGTGTGTGGCAAGGATAGCTTCTTTTCTGCCCCATGTGTCTGGAGCTTCTCAGTTGGAAACACTTAATGATTTGGTGCTGGAATCATCTGAGGTGTCTCCACCCAACATGTCTGGCAGTTGATGCTATTGATTAGGGCCTCAGCTGGGCTCAGTGGCCAGAGTACCTATCTGTGGTTCCCAGTGTGGTCTCTGCCTGGGCTGGCTTGGGCTTCCTCATGGCATGGTCGGTGGATTTCTAAAGCAAGTGTCCATGAGAGCAAGAGAAGAGGATATGGCTTTCTTGTTATCTAGCCTCTTTCAAGATATGGTATTCCAAAGAATGAACTCTGCATATGGTTTTGAATTATCCACCTGTATCTCAGAACAACAATAACAAAAAATACATTCTTCATATCGGGGGGATTGAATTTTTTTCAGAGGCTGCTTTGGCTTTCCAACTCTGAAAATTAATCTCCATAGAAGCCCTATTTGACTTCCAAAATTATTTTTGCAGAGACCTCAGTTCATGTTAACTCAGTCATACTGACTGCCTTCAGAGCTCAATGGGAATGGTTTCCCTGCATTAAGTTCAATTGTTGAGATGTTTTGATCACTATAAAACTGACATTATTCAGATAAGCATTTACTGAATATCTTTGGTCACTTTATATTTATCACTTAAGAGTCTGCTAATCCCAACTCCCTTATAGAGTGTTCCGGCAATTTAGATATCCTGACTTGAGTTGTCTTAATTTTAGTCAGAAAGTATATAGCAGGCAAGTGAAGTGATAAAGAAGCCCTGCTTTTTACCCAGCCATCATCTTATAAAATATATTATTAAAAAATACATATGGGAGCGCCTGAGTGGCTCAGTCTGTTAAACGTCCAACTCTTGATTTTTGGCTCAGGTCATGATCTCAGGGTTGTGGGATCGACCCCTGCCTTGGGCTCTGGGCTCCGTGCAGAGTCTACTTGATATTCTCTCTCTCCCTCTCCCTTTGTCCCTCCCCCTGCTTGTGAGCTCTCTCTAAATAGATAAATAAATAAAAATTAAATCTTTAAGTATATATATATATGAACATCAAAGAACACTGTAAATGTGTTATTTTTATAGAGCAAAATTTAAAGACATAAACACCTATGTATAATTTTAGCATCTTATTGACCTAAGCCTCATTGATACATTTCCTAAAATTTGTTGTATCTTTTTATAGACAAAAACCCTGACTTTTTTCTCTCCCTTTTTTGATTTTTCCATTGAAGTCTCTGAGCTTATATGAAGCTTAACTCTGCAATGGAATAACATAGATGTACTTACAGCAATCTATAGTTGCTCTCTGTCATTTTAGTCTTATTGCCATTCATTAAATTGAGGAAGAACTGTGAGCACAGAGAGAAAAATACAGCATGACTTCTCTCCTCCTTGGAGGGGTGCCTCTCTTCCTTCCACAGAGTGAAACCAGAAAAACTAACACTGTGGTCACATTATAATCAGACAGCAGTATAAAACGCTTTTTCAATTAGGAAAAAAAAGTTTTCTGAGAAGCTCTCACTCCTTTCCTAAATTCATAAACAACTCTTCCCTAGAACCTGAGGTGATGCTTTCAACAACTCAATATATGTTTATGTAATTTGTAAATGAATTTTCATCCTTAGCAAAAACTTTATAATAAACAACTGTCAGTTTCAAAGTATAGAATAGTTTAAACTTGATTTCTATTTATTTAAAAATGTTATTTAAAAATTTTATATGTTTTTTTAAAAAAATCACTTTTAATCTCACATTTTATGTAGTGCCTCTGCACGCTGAGTTCTGTTTGATTAATGAGACATCCTTCTAGTTTCTATTTTTGCCCCACAGGCCCACCTCCAGCTGCTGGTCTCCCCCACCTTTCTATTCTGCCACAGGTTATATGTCCTTTCTTGGGTCTTTTCTTCCAACTCTACTCCCATCCCCAGCACACACAGATCAGCTTCCTACTTTAGACAGGGCAGTGGTGGAGCCCACAAGAGAGGACATGTCTTATCAATTAGTTCTCCAAGTTGGAATCAGTTGAGAAAGTCTCCTTAGCCCCTCAGTTCACCATTCCCAGTATGAGAATAAACAGGCTCCATGGGCACACCTTTGAAAGGAAGAAATAGAGAGAGATGAAGATTTCCTACTTGATCTAATCCAGTTTAGGGATGGTGACAAGCAAAGACACAGGGATGAGCACCAATTGTTAGGGGGATACCAATGGACCAAGACTGAAAATACAAGAGGATAAGCTTCCATTCAATGTGGGCAAAAATGGTTCTAAAACCAGACTCTATAGTGAGTTTCAGTGAGGAGATGTGATAATGCCATTGAGAGTCCTACTATTGCCATTTCTTGAGATGTCCTCAGGGACACAGAAAAGAGTCCGGGAGACTGTCAAATGGAGACCAGTTTCTTAATGGGCTTACAGCATTAGCAGAAAGAATGTAAATATTAAAACACACCACTTCGACTTCACTGGGGAGCCAAATTGCAAGCAGGAAAAATAATTTCTTATTCTCTGTGCCCAGATCACTGCTCTTATAGTAGTGGGGATAAACTTGGCTGCAACACACTCTGAGAGAGCGCATTTTACCAGATTGAGACAATCCCCAGTCAGCGTTCTCTGCCATTGCCCTCACTGCACTCTCCTCTGATGTCTGCTGCCTTGCCTTTCTTTTCCACTTGGCCATGAACTCTTTGAGGGCAGGTACCATGTTGAACTCATCTTAGCCCAGTGCCAATACAATGGCTGGCCCAAGGCAGGCACCCCAGACGTGTTTATGAAATGAAAGATTTGATGGGCAAAAATGAAAGTAGGTAAGATAATTTGTTTTCTAAAGTCTAAATTTTGAGTTGGCAGCTATCTTTGCCACATATAAAGTCATTGTGTTTTTTCTTTTTCGTTTTTTTAAGAGTTGTTGCTTTTTAAAATTTTTTAAATTTAAATTCAATTTAGTTAACATATACTGTATTATTAGTTTCAGGGGTAGAATTTAGTGATTCAACAGTTGCATATAACACCTATGCTTATTACATCAAGTGCCCTCCTTAATGCCCATCACCCGGTTACCTCTTCCCCCCACTGCTCTCCCCTCTAGCAACCTTCAGTTTGTTTCCTAGAGTTAAGAGTCTCTTATGATTTGCCTCCCTTTCTGTTTTCATCTTATTTTATTCCTTTTTAAAGATTTTTTAAAAAAGTAATCTCTATACTCAACATGGGGCTCAAACTCACAACCCGAGATCAAGAATTGCATGTTCTACTGACTGAGCCAGCCAGGTGCCCCTGAATTTAGAGTCATTGCTTTTAAAAAAGTATCCCCTCTTCAATTCAGGAGCAAATTCTCCTTTATTTAGAAAGCCATTTCAAAGAATCTATCAAGCCTAATCCTGGAGCTATTAGTCTTCTGCAGTTTAGAGTTTGAAGGACTTGTGTGAGGCAGGCCTAATTTACAAGAGCTGACCCCATTCATCGGACCAAGTGGCCCGAGGAAGAGGAAAGCCAGCGGGAGCCAGGTAGGAAGATTATTGTATAATGTAACAGGAAACTGTGGAATTAAATCTATACTGGTGAGTGTCAGATGGACAGTCTGTCCAAGGTTTGCATGCCCTTCTCTCCCTCTAGACTATTAGCCTCTTAGAGCAGGAATCGCATCTTCTCTGCATTTCCAGATCCTGGTGCAGCTGAAGCAGAAACATCTGAAGTTATTTCATGTTTTGAGGCAGACTAGGAATGGGAAAGCCAATACGCAGGAATGATTAGAAAGTGGAGCTCTTTCTCATTTGGCCCTTGTCAGTGGGGGGAGAAGGGAGAGAAAAACTTTTGCTAAACACAACCTGTATGCCAGACACTGTGTATAATATTTTTACATATATTGCAGAAGGCAATTATTTCCAAAATTTTTGAGACTTGATTTGTCCCATATTAACAATATTTCTGAAGCTTGACTATCTTAACTCCAAAGAGCAAAATAATAGAAAAATAATTTTCCAGGCCATAAGAAGTGGTAAAAATTTTTTTGAAAGCATTGTGTTTTCTTTATTTCATATAAATACATCTTGCAAATCAGTTGAAGGATGCAGCACGTATCCAACATTACTTTGCATAGATTAAAAACATCTGGATGTATCTGAAAAAGGGAAAAAAGGAGCATCTTGTTAAAACCCTAAATCTTTACACATATAAGCATGTCTACAAAAATGATACATTCTATTTAGTATTTCTCATAATGAAAATCAGAATTCACAATGCTCACTCATTACCTTGAAACTGGTATGATACACACAGACACACATATACATATAAACAAATATACATATATACGTAAAATTTTTATTCTTTAGAAATGCTTGTTGATTTGTGGCAAATTCTCCCACCCTTGGGAGTTGATATAATTACATCTGCAGAACAGAAGTTGAGAGGATATGACAGCTCCTCTTAGGAGGTTTCTCGGTGCTGTGCTTCAACTCTAACAAAACCTTTCCTTACCAAGCTCCCTTCTCAGCCTGAGCTTATGGAATATCTCCATGAAGTCTACGAGGTCCTCACAAAGTCACTCAGCCTGGGTGGAGCTGTGGTCACCCATCCATCAGGGTTCCTTCCCCTCTGTTTTCACATGGCGACGTCACCCTGCAGCACGAGCAGCCAGGGATCACAGCATCACACCCCACCCTGCTAGAAGCCTCCTCTGCTCAGGATCCCCCGGGAATGATCTTCTGTCTTGTCTTCTAATCCTCCCACTAACCACCACTTTACACATGAGGCACCTGATGCTCAAAAGGGTTTAAATACTGTTAATTTGCCCCTCCTCACACATCAAATAGGGACTGGAATTTGGAGAGTTAGGACTCAAATCAAAGTCTGTCTGACTGCAAAAACTATACTACTCTACTCTCTTTATTTTACTCTGGGAGATTCATTGATAAGAACAACATGATATTCGGGGAATCACTGGGCAATGGGTAGAGCTTTCAACTCACAAACTGGAGTATACAGATGTCCCTGCTTCATTTGTCTGTAACTCAATAGAATTTATTCGACAAGACCTCATTCTGCCAAAGGTAGAACTCTTAGTCAATCCAGGTTGCCTCCCTCCTGACTTCTCTGGCTCCATCCCAGTCCTGGGATGACTTTGGAGTGCAGGGGGCAGGGGGAGGCACCTGGTTCTTAGTTGTCCACTAGCTTTGGGGCCACTAAGCCATCTATCTTGCCCTCAGGTCATGCCCAGCATTCCTCAATTTCATGACAAACACCCTTCATGCCTAATGGTTCTCTCTGCTGCTTTTTGTGCCCCATCTGGGCAAATGAGTCTCATTGGGCAGCATGTCTGGGGATTGTCTGGGACCAGTCTCCACTTCTGGGCCATGCTGCAGCTGGGGGACTCTGTGAGGCTCTCTGAGGCCCTGTCTGCCCAGATGTACCAAATAGATATCTCTTCTCTGAGGTATTGCTGCCTCCCAGGTCATGTACCTGGATAGCAGGCCACAGGTCTCCTCTGCCCTCAGATCCCACCTTCTCATCTGAGGGTTCTGTCTCTTCTACCTGGCTGTACAGTAAACTCTTTACAGGCAGGGATTTTGTTGAATTCACCTTTGTATTCCAGTGCTTATCATAAAGTCTGGCAGACTAAAAGGCTCTCTATAAATGCTTCTTAAATTAATAATTGTCACCTTCCTAGATGTAAAGCTGTGTCTACTTTCTCCTGTTGTGTTATGGTCTGTTTTCATAGCTTAGCCAATATTCAATAGGTATATAATAGGGTGGAGAGCGTAGACTTTAGATCATGAATGTCCTCTTCTAAGGACTGGCTTGTCACAACTTAAAGCAACAACCACATTCGAGGAAGTCAGCTGAGTGTTCCCTAAGGGTAGATTCTAGCAGATTCTGTTGGCATCTCATCCATTTGCCCTCACTCCTACAACCTCAGTGCATGCTAGCAGAATTCCAACTACCAATACTTGCATTCCTGCAAAGCTTGAGGGCTTTCCCCAGCCACAAAAGTCACATTGCCCACCTGTGCCACAGGAAGCGCCAGGGTATTAATGCCCTCCAACAGGGGCTGTCAATCAGTGACTAACAGGATTTCGTGAATAAATATCCCAGGTCCCCTGTCCCTAGGGTCAGATATCTCTGAGGCAGATGTCTACACCAGCTCCAAGTGATTTTCCCAGGGTACCCAGTGCCGGTACCCATAGTGGTAAGCACCCTTTAGTGGCTTCCTGCTCTTCCTTATCTCACCTTCCCAGTCCTTTACTTCCAGAAAAACTACTTGCACCTGAATCTTTGTTTCACGGGGCTTCTTGGGCAACCCAACCTAAGAAACAGATTTACTAAGATCCTGAGGTACCTTTATGTTCTGAATATTCTGGATTTTTTTAAGAAGTGATATATAAAAATAATGGGAAGAGTGTTGAGGGAAGATTGCTGTGGGTTGACTATGAAGAAAATTGCCCAACTTTTCTTGGATAGGGCTTGGAATGGCTTCAGAAGTGTTTCTTGTAGGCATGCATTTCCTGCTGGCTATATGTGAAAATATTGTAATATTTAAATATATATAGTGTATATATATATATATACTATATATAAGAATACTATATATTTTTTATATATATATCCTCTTTTAATGATATAATCTGACTGTAGGCAAGAATTTTTCATATCAATGTTCAATGAAGTATTTTTTATAATAGTGAGATACAGAAAACAACCTAATTGAGGATCTAGTTAAATAATTATGACAAAATATGGTGTGTCTACTAAATGGAATATTATGCATGGCCTTAAAACATGAAATGCTAATCATATAGACCTGTGTGTTAAAGACAATTTCTTTATCCACTTGCTTTAGGAGCAAGGGCCCTTCTGCTTACAGTTCCTGTAGCCCCTTCATAGGGATGACTTCTGAGAAGAAGGCCCAGAAGAAGGTGGAATCGGAAGGAGAACAGATGTACAGTCTGGCCAAGTGGACAGAACTAATATAAACAGCACAAACTGAGGGAATGGAATGAAAAGGAACTGCATTTGCTGAGCTCTGCTTGCCGCTCCACCTCCTTGGGCTGTATGTGCACCCTTGCCACCAACAGAGAGGTGATTACATGTCTACTAGGTATTGTGTGCTTGCTACATGCCACATACCACCTTAACTATTTTAGAAACATCATTTATAATATTTCCAACAACCTTCTGGGAAAATATCACTATCTCCATTTTTTTCAAATATGGAAAATAAGGATCAAGATGGTGTAAGCAATTAGCGTATAATCACTCAACCGTTACACAGAATTCAAACTCTGTTGCTTAGAAAATGAGGGCTAAGGGAAAATGACCTTTCTTATGTGACAGAGAAGTGATTGCCAAGCTCCAAAATAAGAGTAGGGAAATGTGTAACTGCAGGAACTTAGAAAGAAAGTCCTAATCCATGCTGGGCTGGCTCCTGGTGTGGCCACCTGCAAGGTAACCTTGTTCTCATCTTGTTTCCTTTAATTATGTATTGAGCCGACAGTAGACTTGCCACCGAATATGACACAAAAGCTTGGCCTTTCCCTGCAGTTGAGCCAGTTCTTAGGGCAGCAAATAATCACCAAACAGGAATTCCAGCTCAGAGGTGTGCATCCAGCCATGTGCCAGAGGCATCTGCTCCTGTGGAAGGATGTGTTCTCTGGCTCTAATGAGGTGCAGCAGGTTGGCTGAGTTGGCTCTTCACTGAGTGGAGAGAGTAGATTGTGAACATCTCCTCCCAAGTCTGTTCAGTGATGTCCCAAGTGTAGCTTGATACCATCCATGGTGTGGATATTTGCACCACAGAGATCGGCAAACACTGTAGGAGAAGGCTTCTATCTCGGAGATCCATTGATGACTGGGCCTCTCCCCAAAGGACCAGAGGCCACTCATTAGATACTGCTTTCTGTCTGTCCTGCTGCGGCAAAGATAAGGTGGTAACACCATGTGTAATATCAACTGAGTCGACAAACTGATTGGGATTCTAAGGAGCCCATAAGTATACCCCTTTTCCCCAACCCAGTTCTGAACCAAATGTAGGTTGGTGAATGTGGTTTAGGTGCAGCAGAATAAGCTTCCTAATACTGTACTCCAGAATCAGGCAGACCTACACAACTGTCACAAGCCACCAGCCTCCCATATGGAGCTCTCCTTCCGAAGAACTTATAGCACTGAGAATCAGAACAGAATCCTTGCTTTCTGTGAGCAGCTGACTCTCTAGAATAAGGATAGAGGAAAGGACTGAGCTCTCTTTGCCTGGTTTCCCTCCCAAAGTTACCAGTAAGAGTAGTCCCTCCTCTCTGGGGGAGGTTTCAAGGAGGGAGCAGGTAGACAGTAGAAGCATTTCTTGCATTGAGTGCCCACCACATGGAGGGAGATATCAGATTAGGGAATAAGCACTGTTCTATGAAAACTTAGAGACAACCAAGTGGGAAAGTGATGAGAAATGTATACTGGATTCTTTTTTTTCAGGTTCATCATTTGTTGTACAAATTGAGTATCACATTGTGAGTTGACATTAGCTTGTCCAGGCATGGGAACTTAACAGATGAGGTACAGACTGTTTAGAGTTCATATGTGGCTTTCACAGCTGGAGATTTTTTAGACCTTAACTAGAAGTATAAAACTATCAAAGCAATGCCTCTGCATGTGGCCAGTACACAATTCATTCTCCTTTTGGGAGTATAAGAGTTGAAATATTTTTTTAATACCAGTGAAATGGAATTGGGCATCAGTTTCTGGACCTGCCATAATTTCAGTCTTACAGAAGGCACAGATTCTGCAGCCTATGTACCTCAACATACACAGCTACCCCTTATCCCAGCCAGAAAAAGCCCTATAAACTGGATTCTGTGAGTCTCAGTCTGGACACTCTCTGCCTTCCCAGTATTGAGGTTTTAAAAAGTATCAGATTGTCCTGCATCTTGAGGAATATATAGTGGTGTTCTTATCACATGTATACACACACACACACCCTTCTGACTATGACATTGGAGTTGGAGTCTACAAAACAATTGTAATCTATACAAGCTGTTTATATTACAGGTCTTCTCCAACCCTGAGACATCCTGTGTAATCTGGCCAAAGGTGAGAAATTCTTATGGGACTCGTCTGAGAGTAAGCTTTGTTTTCCCCTCTGCTCTGTGGGACCTTTTCCCAGAGGCCTCTGGGATACCTGGCCTTTACCCTGATACCACTGACTTCCAGTCTCTCCATCGGTTGTGAGTTAATACAGCTTTACAGTGGCTGGTCAGCATGCTACCTGAGGGCTGGCATTCTGTAGTGTGTCTTTACAAAGTTTTCTTTCGTGCATAGTCCCCTGGTTCTCATTTAGCAAATGTGAAAATATTCTGCCCTTATAAACTTGCTTGTATCCTGCCTGCTAGAGCAGTGTAGGCCAGAGAAGCTTTGGACTGGTTTTTGGCTGGTTTCCAGACTTAGCTCTTAGCTCTAGTTCCATTATAGAGACACTGCCCCAGAACTGCATATCCCCTTAAAACAATGAAAGGGATATAACTCTTTCCATAGACCCTTAGTTTAGTGTGAAAACAATACCTTTTTAATGGTATGCTTTTATATACCCATGCCTATTAGTGCTTTATTATTCAGAATCTTAGTAGGTGGTGAAAAAATCTATGATAATTTGCTGTTTGGGATATGAATTTGAATCCTGTGGAATTTCTCTAGTACAAGTTGGGTCATTGGTATCAGCCTCCTTCCACTGGCCTCACAAGTCTCCTTCTGTCACAAAATGATCTAGAATATCTTCTGGGTCTAATTATATTTGGATTATCATTTCTAAAGCTTTGGAGTTTAATTAAAACTGAAATGGGAGTATACTTTATATTTTATTGGTTGGATCCTTTCTGATTGATTGCATTAGATTGTTAATACCTCCAGAAGATTTTATTTTATTGAACATAAGCCTGGACTTTATGGTGAAACTCAGTATTTGCCTGTTCATCTATTCGGTAACTTGTTTATTGAATGCCCACCAAGTACCAGGCTCTGTGCTGGGCACACTCAAGGAGTGGGATGAAGAAAAGGACATGCTGGTCAATCATTATCGTGTAATGAGCATCACAATGGTGGGTTACTAGAGACAGTGGAAGGATGGGAGAGATGTTGAAGACTGCCTGGGTGAGTCGTGAAGCACGTGAGTCAAACTCGAAGAATGAGGTAGGGTTTTCAAGAAGACACAAAGGGCAAGAGCCTTCCAGACAGAGTGGAAGGCTTAGAGAACATGGAATTAAGAGAAGTAAGAGAAGTTCAGTATCGTTGGAGGCCAAGGGCAAAGGAACCAGGGAGCGAGGCCACCAGTGCGCCAGATCCTGTTCCAACTGCTTTATATTGATTATCTTGCCTAATTCTAACAACACTATGGGGGTGGTGTTCTTAGCCCCATTTAATAGAGGAGGAAACTGAGCCTTAGAGTGGTTACATAACTTGCTCAAGATTACTGACTTCGTGGATGTTAGAGCTGAGATTTGACCACAATTTGGAGATGGCATTACTAATCACCATACAAAACTGCCTCCCCGATGTTTATCTTCATGCTTCAGCTCACAGACAAACTTTTGGTTTTCGGTCCCATCAAGTAGCTGCCAAAGTCCCTGTTTTTAATGAAGATACTTTTTTCCACAAGGTCAGCAAAGATAGTTGGTGTGTGGAATGCAGCCATTTTACCACATCATCACTCCTCGACTGAAAGAAATGCAGATCAAACCCCATTCTTCTGAACATGACAGTTGTATGGCAAAGGAACTTCAAGCTCAAATCTGAGGTTCAATAATTATCACTAATCAAATTGTAGCACCACCAAAACTCAGGCACACCCTTAAAGTAGCTTCTGTTTGAGCTGTTTGAGACAGTTTGAGCTGTTGAGGGAGTTCTGGATAGAGCTGTTTGAAACTAGAGGAATGAGTGTGTTTATTAAAAAGTGTGAGAAAAACGGGTGTTAGGGCATTCACCACTCTGCTTCCCAGGAGTTTCCACTCTCCTGATACCTGCGCCTGTGCATGAAGGGCCAGCCTGGAGTGATGGAAATGTCGGTGAATGTTCCTGCAGTCTTAGATCTTAACTCTGGTCACTTAAGACCCTGTGGGGGCACCTGGGTGGCTCAGTCAGTTAAGCGTCTGCCTTCGGCTCAGGTCATGATCCCAGGGTCCTGGGATAGAGCCCTGCATCGGGCTCCCTGCTCAGCAGGGAGCCTGCTGCTCCCCCTGCCTGTGTGCCTGCACTCTCTCTCTGTCAAATAGATAAATAATGATAAAAAAAATCTTTAAAAAAAAAAAGATCCTGTGGGAGTTTGGGCAAGAAACATTCTTGTTTTGATTTCCTTGCCTGCATAGAAGAGTGGTTAAAACTACAGCTTCTGGGGCCAGACTTCCAGAACGGAATGCTCGCTCTGCCTTTCTCCAACCGTGTGCGCTTGGGCAAGACCCAGGGCTGTGCATCGGTTTTCACCGCTGTATATCGGGGATAGAAATAGTACCGACCTTGCGGGTTGTTGGGAGAGTAACTGAGACATGCACAGGGGATCTCAGAATGGTGCTGACAGAGAGAGCACTATACGTGTTAGCTTTCATTACTACTGTTTTCTTCTAGTTCTGGGCTTCCCTGCTCCATTCAAGGTAAAGCAATCCTTTCTGGAGAAAATCATTCTTCTTTCTCTTTAAATTTTTTTTTCTACTTAAGGAAGGCCAACTTCTGTGTGTACACTTGTGGCATTGCATCGACCTCCGGTCTGGGCATGGCATGTCCGGCACTTTGCTGAGCTCCTCAAGACCAACGGGAATCCATTTTGTTCCAGACAAACAATGGCGACCTTATTTCCTGTTTGCTCTGTGGTGAGAATTATTGTCTCTTTGCTGCAACCAAACATTATGATCTTTGTATGATGAAAAAACAAATGTCGATGAACTTCTTATTTGTTTCTTTCAATGAGGAGAAACTTATTTTAAGTTGGCAAATTCTGCCGGAAATAAATCCTATCGCTATAGAAACCATGCACAATTACCCCTGAAAAGTGGTTGCTATATATGTTCTTTAAATGTACATGCGTGAAGCATTATATTTTAGCACATATTCGACTTTCAATTCTGTTTCCATAGTGTTAGACGAGAACCCGTCTGCTGACTGCTTCTCTTGTTCAGTCTTTTAGGATTCCTTGCTATCTTTGGGATATGAAATTATGTGGTTAGGACCACAAAAATCTTGTGATTAGTTCTGGCTATGCTACTTCTGTCCATGTGTCCTGGGGCAGGTTTTCCAATCTTCCTGATCCAATAAAATTAGACATTCTCTGGACTATAAAAATAAAGATAATGTCTCATAAGATTTGCGTGAAGATCTGCATAGGTACTTAATACTTTCTAAAATGTAAAATAGTTTTGGCTTTCAGAACATCTATCCACTGCATAAATTCCATATCCCAAGTAATGTCTGGAGTTCCTAGTTCTTCCTTAGCATTCAGTTATGAGAGGTCGAAGACATGTGAATGTATACAAGATGAATTCAGACCTACCGGGATAAAAATCCAGCAACACTCCTTGCTATCTATGTAATTGTGGGCAGGTGACATAACCTCTCTAAGCTTCACCGTCTTCATCTTTAAAATGAAAAAAAAAATGTATATCCAATGTTATCGAATTGATTAGAAAAAAATCGTGTGTCAAACACAGTTCTTGACAGGTAGTAAGCACTTAAAAATGGTACTTGCTGCTGGAAATAATGATGTTGTGCCCAAGCTGACACCATTAAACAAATTCCAAACTACTCAGCAAGAAAAAACTTGGAACTTGCTCTACTAAAGGGAATACCATTTGCCAGCACCAGCAAATTAACCATTTTTGAAGAACCTTTGTTCACAGATAACAACTACTCATGGGTTCTGCCACAAACATTTACTGAGCACTACTATGTGCATGGATCAGCAAGGTGAAATGGCTATTTTCTTTCCTTCATTTCCTTTCCTCCCCCTGCCCTCCCCTTCCCTTCCTTTTCCCTCCTTTTTTCCTCCACTCCCTTCCTTCTCTTCTTTTCTGTCCCTGGTTTTAAGGACAATGGAATGCCAGTGGAAGAGCAAGTCGTTCATTTAGAACTGGCAAATCTCTCAGACTGTTATGCCAGGAGCCTCATTTGGAATTGATAGCACTGAGGTAACAACACAGACCTCTGGATGGTTGCTGGGTCTGAATCCTGCCTTGAACTTCCTTTATGAGAAGCAGCTGAGCATTTCTTAAGCTTTCTCTAAGGAGAAATGTCTTGCAGGATGAGATGATGCAGTAGAATCAATAATGCCCTCCAGAAAGGATATGTGGAAGATATTTTGAATAACGTTCTTCTTCATAAGGAAATTGGATGAGAATAAATTTTTCCCCGAATAGAGTGAATGCAGAATCCTAGGAACTCAGATACAATGAAGTATCTGCTAAGTGAATAAATTGGCCAGTGAGGAAAAAAGAGGAAGGGTTTGCGAAAGTAAAAGATGGAGAATGAGAAGGAAAGATTACTTAAAGTTCCTAAATACCCCATAGCTGCTTACCTTTTCTTCCTTGAATCACACCTCCTGGCTTTCCTCCCAACACAACCTTCCTGCACTGCACCTGCTTAGTCAGAATAACACACACACACACACACACACACACACACACACACTCCAGCTCTTAGTCCTCTATGCCTGGAAGCCCCACCACTGAACCTTGAACGAGGGCTCGGACTCAGTAGACCAGAATCCCTATACACATCGCTGGTACCATCTCTCCAACATCAGAGACCCAACAATCAACCACAGAGTTCCAACAGAACTTGACTACCTAAATTTGGTTTGCCAGGTAGTTCTTTTTGTGTCCTGGATGATCCCGTTCAGCTGGATTTATGTGAAGATCAAGGCCTTGTGGGGACATCTAGGAGGCTCATCTTCTCAACTCCCACCCATTTCCCAGAAGCCCTCTTCCAGAGTTGTTTCATGAACTTGGTCTGCTGAACTCAAGGGAAGAGGTGTTCAGGTAACAGCTCCAGGTATGAAATGTGCCAAAGGAGTAGGTTTTTAAATTGGAGTGAGCCAGGATAGAGCTAAGATATAAACCAGGGGGTCAAAAATGGTGGAGCCAAGCACCAGACAACCTAGAGCCAGATGGGATGTCAGAGCTGGTGGTCAAAGAGAGCTGAAGAGAAAGGAGGGGGCTGGTATCAAGCCCAGACAATGTCAAACTTGGGCAAACCGCCTTAAAAGCGGGAGAAAACACAAAATTCTTGTCCCGGTTTATTCATTTATTTGTTTTAAAATCTATGAGTCTATGAACTAAAGCAGAATTTACCTCAACCTGAAGACATTTTATTTTTTTCCTGGAGTCGGAATCTTTGATTAGTCACCTTAGGTGTGGTCAGGCCAGACCCTGGGTATTCAGATGGGGAGACAGTGTAGCCTAGCAGGTAAAGGGTGGTCTGGGTCTCACTCAGACCTAGATTTGAGTGCTTAATTCAGCCATTTGCTGCTGTGTGAACTTTGGCAAGTCACTTAACTAACTGCTCCAGATCTCAGTATCTTTATTTTAAAGATGGGTATTCAGAGGATGGTTGTGAGGCTCAAATGAGATGAGATGAATGACACATCTGAAATATGTGATGTTCTCAATATGTGGTAGCTGCTTATGGGTGTTGTTGAAATCTATGGCATCTCACAGACCCCAGCAGAGACCTCTCTGTGAATTGCTTCTCCTGCCTTTGGAAGGGATTCAAGGAAAGGGTGAGCAACCTTGAGTTCACACTCGTTACTCTGAGCCAGGGGCATTTCATGGAGCTGGGAATTAGAGTATCTGCCATGGCTTTGTAGGAGTGGCAGGTGGCCCTGCTTCCTATAACTGTGCCTCAGGAACAACGGGAGCGGCAAAGTGAACTGCATCAAAGGCTCCCAGTTTGTGGAGAGCTGTAGCCCTGTTTTTTGTTTTGTTTTGTTTTTTCTTGCCCTTTGCTTTTTCCTTTTAGACACACAGGTGCCTGGCTGTCTGCTTAGAGTTTGAGGAGCAACAGTGTAATCTGTAATAATGAAATCCAGCCATTTCTCTCTGCCCACAGTGGAAATCTTAATCTCAAGCATAACACTCTGAATGGCTGTGCTCCCATTTCAAGTCCTTTTTATACTAGATAACTTCCTGGTTCATTATTGTCTATCTGCTGAATGAAATGAAAGGAAAAACTCTTAAATCGTGTCTTTGGGATCTTCTTATAGAATGGAATTCTTTTAGACCCATAGAACCAAATAAACAAACCACCACAACCAAAAACCAGCAAAAAGAAAAGTAAGGGCTTTAGACTCATTAGCAGGCCATGATCAGATCTGTAGCAGGCTGGACAAAATGGTAAGAAATGAATGCAGAAGATAATTGGCATAATGGGACCTTCCTGTGTGATAGGTGATGGGCCCTCAAGAGCTGATGAGACTCCACGCAAGGCTCGGGTATAAGGGGCCTCGAGCTGGGGCAGTTTCCTATTCCAAACAGGCAGCATTAAGCACCAGACCTCAGACACCAAGGAGCTGCCTCTACTTATTCATGTGTGTTCTTGATGCTGGTAGTTTGCTGGTCTGTTAAAGAGTGCTTTCTACGAATATTAGTTGTCCTTCTAGTCCAACCTTCTGATCCCACTCCAACCTTCACAAACTGGCCTCGCTCAGTACAAGAAAGACCTGGGTTGATATTCTGGCTCTGCCATTTCATGATCTGTGATCATGGGCAAGTTATTTAACCTTTTAAGAGTTTTCTCATCTGTAAAGCAACACACATTTCAAAGAGTTTTTCTGAACATTTGAATGACATGACACAAAGGAAGTGTGTAGAACACCCAAACAAGGAGATGCTCAGTAAAGGTTAATATTTTCCCACCTCTTCCATAGGAAATCAGCTGGCATGGCCCTGAGCCTCATCTATAAATTGACACTACCTGCATTGTTGATTCTAAGATACCCTTTTGCACTTTAACATGTTATAATTGGCAGCATCTACAGTCTTGGATAGCCAGAGGGCAGGTGTGACATGGCCAACTGTGTCCACAGACCACTTTGAAGAGTGTCTCAAATGTAGGTATCATATAACTCCATCCCTAGGCCACACTGTTAGGAGCAGAGCAAGAGCCAGAGCTCAGCTCTACAGACATGTTCTGTGAACGGTGACTGACCTTCTAGAAGTTTCCCTGGCTTGAGACCCTTGAGACATGCAGACTCAGCCAACAGTAGAACAGAGAGGAAGCCAGGAGAGCCACAGAAAGAGACAGCAGAAACCACCAGACTGTAGAAGCCAAAAGCAAAGAAACAGAACCTCAGAAACAAAGTAGCAGAGGAATAAGAAAGCAGGAAAGATGCAAAGATGGAGGCCATCTGAAATAGCCCAATTTCCTCCAGTCCAACCTAAAGCTGGGATTCGCTGTCATGCATTCCTCAATTTTGCATTACTTACGAGATTTTTTACAAGGAAATAAATATACTTCTTAGCTAGCTCTTTATAATTTTCTTTTCAACTGAGTCAGTGGTCTTTCTTCTTAAAGCATCTTTTTTAAAAACCTATAGAGATTAGGCTTATAGCCAATTATAATACCTAGGGCAATTAAATAAAATAATCAAAACATTTTCATATCTGCAATTCACAATAGCCACAAAGACACTGTACAGATTGCATTTAATTCTCAGCAAATTGTCTTAGGCAGCGATTCTCTTGCTTATGAATTTTGGGAAATGGTTATTTCCCTTAATGTATTGCATATTTACTATAATTAAAAGCAGATACATTTTGTTCTCAGTTTAAGTTTCCAAAAGCACAGTCTGTATTATGTTGATGCTACATTTAACATTTGCAACACATTTATAACTAAATCTATGTATACTTTGTATATATAACTCTACATTTTCAATATAATTATACATGTGTATGCATATGATGCATATGCATCTGAATATAAGAGGGAAGGGAGAAACCCACTGAATAGTACCCTGTGCCAGGCTTTGAGCTAGGTATTTTATATTTATTATTTTAGTATTCACAAAAGTTGTAGGAGATAGATTTACCTTTTATAGCAACTTTGGTCATTTTCTTGATTTCTGGAAAATTGCTTTCCAGGTCTTTTAGAAGCCATTTCTAAAGGACAAAAAGGTTGGTGTCAGATTCTTAAAGTTGGTATCATCCTTTGCAGCTGCCCCCTGACTGGCTAGAAAGTAAGTAAACAGGCCAGTGGAGATGTCTTTGAGTCATTGTAATGATTTGCTTAATTCTAAACAGAAGTAAATTGGAACCAATTACCTGGAGAAGGAAGGTACAATATATCATTATCAACTCCTGGCATCATTCAGTTACCTATTTCCTTTATAATTAGATACTTTCAATGTGTGTTTTTTGAGACTTTAAGTAGGTCTGCTTTTTCTAATCAATTTAGGTGTTCTTTACACAGGGACACATAATAATAAAAGATGTGCTAAGTTTTGTCAGGATGGGAGGTAGTTAAGACATACATAGGAGCATAATACGTATTTCCTACCTTCAGGAAACTTTAGTCAGGCTGGAAATATATAACCATGAAGGGAAATGGCTATTAAGTTAAGGCAGCCTTTGATATGGTATATGAAGGCTTAAAGCAATAAATAAGTCCTGTGAACATACAGAGGAATGAAAAGGTATCTATCAGGGGCCTGGTAGGAAGCAAATGTCAAATTCAAATTGGGAACTAGAGGAGATTTTAATTTTTTAAAAAGACTATTTACAAAGGTAAGTGTTGGCTGGAAGAAAACCACAAAGAGAGTTTAGTATTTATTTTTTTTAAAGATTTTATTTATTTATCTGAGAGAGAGCAAGCACACAAGCAGGGGAAGGGGCAGAGGTAGAGGGAGAAGCAGATTCCCTGTTATGCAGGGAGCCTGATAAGGGGCTAGGGGCTCCATCCCAGGACCCAGAGATCATGACCTGAGCCGAAGGCAGATGCTTAACAGACTGAGCCACCCAAGTGCTCTGAGAATTCAGTATTTAGAGAGTAAGGGAGCCTATCCACAGCATTCACTTTCTGGGGGCTCAAAGCAGGTTGGAAAGTGGATCTGGACAGGCAAACAGAAACCCTGAAAGTTACAGAGGCCTGGGATGATTTGAGGCTGCATGGAGGTAAAAATGGACCTCAGCTTTAAAATAATAGAAATAGAATATATAGGGGCGCCTGGGTGGCTCAGTCATTAAGTGTCTGCCTTCAGCTCGGGTCATGATCCCAGGATCCTGGGATTGAGCCCCGCATCGGGCTCCCTGCGTGGCGGGAAGCATGCTTCTCCCTCTCCCACTACCCCTGCTTGTGTTTTCTCTCTCTCTCTCTCTGTGTCTCTCTCTGTCAAATAAATAAATAAAATCTTAAATAAAATAAAATAAAATATAGGTGTAAGAGGAGGGAACACAGGACATAAAGGTTCAGGTCTGGGAATGTGCACACTCTGGGGTGACAAGGGGAGGGGGAATAGAGCACAGGATTACAAGATAGTTTGGGGCCAAATCGTGAAGGCCTTGAACGTCAAGCCAAGGAGCTTGTACGTGATCCTGAGAACAACATCCTGAATGTTTTTAAATCAGTAATGAAGCCAGCATCTTAGAAAAATTAATCTACACCAGTCAGAAAACTGGTTTGGAAGAAAGAGGCACAGGGGCAGAACTTTCAGCTGAGATACATAACAGCCCCGGGTGAGGTAATGGCAGGCAGTGGGAATGAGAAGGTGAAGAAACAGGAGACAGAATGAAGGAGGACAGAATCCTCTTTAAATCAAGGCGGAAAACCTGCCTCTGGGACTTTCTTTCCTCCCAAATGGTAATCCTGATTGAGATATATCATCAGTAAGCCAGGGCAAATGCTCTGTGCAAGCTGACAAGGTGCCCATCAAGTCAGACTCACAAATGTAGGGCTGGTTTGTGTGTGGGCAAGACTTGACTGGGACCCATAAAATGGGGTTTGAATCACTCTGCTCTGCCACGCATGCGCTGGATGTCATTGAGCAGATTGCTCAACCCCTCTGAGTGTCCAACTCACATCCTCAAAGTGAGACATTAACACCTGTGGCATTAGGGTGGTTGTGAGGACTCAGTCAGTGAGATTTGTGGGTTGCCCACAACCACACCAGGTGAGGACTACTTGGGGTTGGGGTGGAGGGTTACTGTTCTGCCCGGTCCCTCTGAATGCATTGTCTCTTTGGGCAGGACAAGCAGAGAGGAATCAGGCTCTTGCCAAAACACTAATTCACACCCCCGATCTCTTCCTTGCCAAAGCTGCTGTGTGATCAGATTTGATCGATTACACTAAGCCTCAGCCTCCCAATTATCCCTCCACTGCTGGGTAAGGCAGTACATTTTATCTGACAAGTTGTGTGGCTTTTTTTTTGTTTCATTTTGTTTTTAATCTCGGTTTATTTTCTTCTCTCAGCCCATGGCCCTAAAAGGTTTTTTCTGTTTTTTCCCTGAGCTTGTCACTAATGCAAGTTTTGGCTGAAGATAATTTCTCCCAATGCTTGGTACTTTTTGGCCTGAGTATTTAGCAATATGTTGAAATACAGATTAATGCAGAGAGCCCATTTAAATAAAATGCATGTGAAAATTGGTTATTTTTGCATTTTTGAGGTTTTATGCAGGCACCTCTATGGATTCCCCCAATGAAATTGCAATTTTAGGCAATTTTTATAAGTAATTCATTTTCTTCCCTTCATGGAGTGTGTAAAGATCTGATAATAGCTATAAAATAACATGGCCACACTGAGAGGTAGACACTAAGTAGCAGGCTAGTCTCACTCACCAGCTAAAACTCAAAACCATTAAGTCTGAATTCATGCTTTCACAAATTATAAATGACCTCCTGCCATGGAATTCTGTGGTTGGCTTTGAATAATTGAAAGCATTACTTTAATCCCTTTAAGGCAAGGGATCCCCATTAGTTGATCCCAATGGATTGGCAATAATTTTTGGGGGGAAGAGCAGAAAGTGGTAGTTTATAGCAGAAAATCTGAGTTTCGTGGCCCTGACTTTTCTGTATTTCTCAGTGGTTGAACTTTTCCTTCAACACTTAATTCATAAACTTCAGCGAAGCCCCTGCTAAACCCATAGACTGTGCTAGATGCTTGGGAAGAAAGGCAAGGACTTACGGCTCCTCTCCTGTAAGTACTTACTGGGGACATAAGACCCAGTTGGTAGTGATGAAGGGAGGGCTGTCCTCTGCCTCACCTTAGTCCATAGTCATACCACGGACCTGGCTGTTTCATGCATCCCACTCTCAGACTACTGACCCTACTTTCCACGACACTTCCTCCAATAGTCCAACTCCAATAATTATTCAACCTCACCGGGACCTATAATCCATCCTTTCCCTGTCCCTTGCTCCCCTAAGGTCTTGCCCCTTACTCAGTTTATGTTTCATGGCCTAACATTAACAATCACTCACTTGTATTCACTGTCTTTATTCACATTCCCTTTAGTTGCTTTTCCTTTGGTTCCTTCCTTGCATATGCCAGCTAAAACCCTGCTTAACTCCAACCTCTATCCTACTCTTCACCTGCACCCCAGCAGCTGACAGTAGCTGGAGGGAATGTCCACAGCCACACTGTCAAGTCTCATATTCAACTCATGATTCCCAGCCTCAGTGGGTCCTTCAAGCTGCTGGCCATCCTTCTGCATCGTAAAGATCCGTTCAATCCTCCGCTTGCTTAGATAACATTTCACATGTTCTTTTCTCTCTTTGAGCCTGTAGTGCCTCCTCCATCCTTGTACCTCCCTTTCCCTCTTGTTCACTGGAGGGAAAACCAGAAACTCTCAGAAGAGAACCTCCCTATTCTCCCAACTTCCACATCCACCAACTAACTGTATCTACACCTAAATGTCCTGTTTTCTCCCATGTTGCTCTGGATGATACTATTGGACTCCCATCTAATGCTAAACCCTTCCACTGTGCACTTGATTCCATTCCTTCTTGCCTAGCTATAAACGTATTTCCAGCAATTACCTCTTTTCTTTCTTGATTTACAATAGTTCTTTTTCTGTGGAGTCATTCCCAAAAGTATACAAACATGTGGAATTACCATCTACCCTACACGAATAAAACAAAATCTCCCTTGACCCCTCTTTGCCTATAGCTACTGCTCTCTTTCACAGCAAATCTCATATTTCCATTTCCCCTCTCTCCAGTCTTTCTTAAATACACACCAGGCAGTCTTTCATTCTCAACCTTGCTCTCCCAAAAATGTTTTTATCAAGATTTTAATGACCTCCACGTTACCAAATCCAAGAGCCAGTTTGCAGTCTTCTTTTTATTCAGCTTAATGGCGGCATTTTATACAGTGGATTGCTTCCCCTTCTTCAAATATTTTCTTCACTTGGCTTCTAGGACATCACTCTCAGTCCCCCACACTGACTGCTCCTTCTCAGTCTCCTTTCCCTGCTCCTTCTCATCTTCCCAAGCCCTGAAAACTCTGTCAGTGACCTCCAACCCCACAACTTTACATTTTATTTATATGCTTTTGGCTCCCAAATTCATGTTTCAAGATTAGGTTTCTCCCTTTAACTCCAGATTCACACACCCAACTGCCTACTGGCTCTCCACTTGGTCCTCTCATAGATATCTCAGACTCAACTGATGCCAAAATGAACACTGTTGTCCCTCTACCCAAAATTACTTCTCCCAATCTCCCCTATCCTCCCATGCGGTCAGACCAAAGAACTTGGAGTCATCCTTGACTCATTCCTTTCTCTCATATCACATTCTCAAACGATCAGAAACCCTTTTTGTTCCTTCTTCAAAATATACCCAGACTCTGAACACTTTTCACCACCTCCATTACTACCATCTTGTCTCTCACCTTTTACTGCAAAAGCCCCTTAACTTAATCTCTCCTTCTGTCCTTATTCCTTTGAAATCTATTTTCAACACAACATATGGAGTGAGCCTTTAAAAAATCTAAATAAAATAATGTAACTTCTCTGCTCAAAACCCTCCCATGGATTCCCAACTCACTCAGACTAAAAATCAAAGACCTTCTCATCACCTTCCAGATGCTACCTCTCTGCCTTAATCTTCTATCATTCTCTCCCTGGCTCACTCTGCTCAGCCACAGCAGTGTCCTTTATAGAACATGCTAGTCTTTCTCCGGCCTCAGGGCCTTTACACTGGCTAGATGCTTTATTCTGAAATTCCATCCCACAGGTTCTTCGTGGCTCTCTGCCTCTACTCCAGAATCACTCAGTGAGGCCTTTCCTGACCACCTGATATAAAAGGCTTCACACTCCAGCACTCCCTTTTCTATTTGCCCTATTTTTTTCCCTCGCTCTTTTTCCATAGCACTTATTATTTTTCCATAGCACTTATTATTATTTGACTTGGTACATATTTATTAGTTTATTAATTATGTCTCTCCTCCTGCTATAATGTAAGCCCAGTGAGAGCAGAGACTTTGTTCACAGCTATATTTCCAACATTTAGAACAGTGCCCGGTACAAAATAGTTTATCCAGAAATATTCGTTGAAAAAAAAGAATGAGTGAATCAATACATTTGAAAAAAAAATCTATGGTCTGAAATACTGCTATTTCAGAGAAGGTAGAGTATCATAAACTGAAGTCAGGGAAGGCCTTGATGAGATGGTAAATCCAGATACTATAGATTTTGATAGGGTTAGAGAAAAGTATTCAGGTGAGAAGTGGGTTAAAAACTAAAAGTTGAAAAAACCTCCAACAACATATATTGAGCACCTACCACATGCCAAGTACTTTACATTTGTTTTATCATATTATCCTCACAATCACTATAGCAAAGAGGTGTTATTACATCTATTTATAAGTGAGAAAACTTTGTTTGAAAAGCAGCTCTCCCTAGAGAACCTCCCTCTAGAATCTGTAACTAATAAATTATAAGCCATTCTTGCCATTGAGGTTTAGTAATCTAGACTCCATTCTCTTTCTTTTTATTTCTTTGTTATCATCACTATTACTAGTGTGACTTAAGCTCATGCACTCTCCACCTGTCATGTTCCCTCCCACACTACATGATGAATGATGACCCTTATTGGTACACAGTGAAGTGATACATAAGAAGTTGAGGTGCTGGGGTGCCTGGGTGGCTCAGTCGGTAGAGGTTCTGACTCTTAATCTCAGCTTAGGTCTTGATCTCAGGGTCGTGAGTGCAAGCCCTGAATTGGGCTCCATGTTGGGCATGGAGCCTACTTAAACAAAAAAAGAAATAGAGGTGCTAACAAATGCACTCTCAGATTCTTCTCATTAAGCCAACAAAGATTAATCTTCTCTGAGCTTACTTACATTGGAGGCACCACAAACTTCCAGCACTGTGCAGGCCATTTCCCTGGTGGTCATCCCAGCATGAAGTGTCTGTCTGTTTATTTCTTTGCAGAGCCTAAATGGAATATTCCGTCACTGGAAAATAAAGCTTCAAGTTTAAATTTGAAATCTTTATTCCTATCTGGCAAGTTGGTGATATCCTTAACAATTTGGAAGGAAATGATATTTCTGCTGCCATCAGCTACAAAGTGTTGGAAGCCCACAGTGCTCTTTATCAGATTTACATGGATTCCAGGTGAATCTGATCCAGTGGCTACAAGGAGTGAGTATTAAGCTAATTGTTATTCTATCCCCCCAGAATGTCTCTGATATGGAAAAAGCAACTGAATCTGAATACAGTCAGAAATTAAAATAAGATTTTGTTCACCATTGAAATTCATAGAACTGCCAGGGAGGGGAGAAAGGACATTTTTTGTTGTCTTTTACAAAATCCATTGCCTTCAGAATAAAGTAAAAAACAAAAAACATAACAAAAAAAATACTTGCTGGCTGGTTTTGCTATGGCAACAAACAACCCCAACATTTCAGTTACTTACAACAACAAAGGTTTATTTCTTACTCATGTTGTATGTTAGTTATGGATCATTGTGGGGTCAACAGTGGGTTTGCTGCGTGGGCCATCTGCATTCCAGAATTTAGCTGAAGAAGCAGTTTCTCCATGGGATAAGCATTTTGGTGGCAGAGGGAAAAAAGCAAGAGAGCTATTAGAAACAAAGAATGGCTTTTTAGGCTTTTACTCAAACATGGCACATGTGGTCCACATGTCATGGCCAAAGCAGGTCACATGACCAAGTCCAATGTCAATGGGGCAGAAGTGTGTACTTTTCTGAAGGAGACACTGAAAATCCCATGGCAACAACTAGAGATGTGTACTTCTCTTGCAGGAATGAAGAATGGAGAGTTGAGAACCTTAATAAAATCTTTCACACACTCATTATCCTAATATCCAAAACTTACAGCAGAGCCAGCCTCATCTCCTACCATAGCCCTTACTTGTCTGTGTGCTGGACTCAGCAGCTGGCCTCCTTTCCCCTAAACACCATGTACTTTCACACTTCCATGTGTGTTTCTCAGCTGGGAATGCCATTCCCTCCATTTTCTGCCAACTGAAATTGCCCTCACCCTGCAAGGTCCAGCTCACATTTCACCTACTTTATGAGGCCTTTCTCAATCCCCCAGTTAAAATTAAACACTCCTCCCTTGGAGTTCATACGGCAGACTGGTTGTATGTCTCTCCAGCTCTGATTTTAATGTTCCTTGGAAAGTCTGGATAAGAAGCTCCTGGAAGGCAGAACCCAGGAATTCTGTTGTGGTAGAGCTGTTCTCCAGCCTCTTTGGGGTCAGAGTCTTGACCATAACAGATGCTTAATAAGTCCCATTAAAACTCTCCATATTCATCATCAAGCTTATCCATAATGTGAAGTTACAAGTCTTTTTTTATAGGAGGTGTATGTGGGCAAACCACATAGAGGACTCTTTGGGAATTTTCTTCAGTTAGAACAGCCATGAAGATTATCCTATTGGTCCCACAGTCTAGACTCTACCAGTCATGTGTGTGTGTGAGTGTGTGTATGTGTTCCCTACCTTCCCACCAATAAAACATTGTGCGCACTATGTTTACACAGCCGCACTGTTTCCCTTGCTAATGATTGGTGCATTGAAAATTGGTGTTTCTTTTCCTTCTTTATCATCATCTTCTCACATTTGGCATTCCACGTGAAGCACTTGTCCATGGGAGGTCAATAGGAGGGGTGGCAGAGAAAGGGCAGACCATGGGAGAGGTGCTGTGTTGCAGTGGAAAGAGAAGGAGCTTATAGCAGAGAATCTGGGTTAGAGTCTTGTCTTGGCCCCTTACTAGCTTTGTGGCCTTAGGTAGGTCACTTGATTCTACTATCCATTTAGTTTTCTTATTTGTTTAAAAATTAAAACCAAAAAGAAAATGAGACAAAAAGGAAGTTAGGAAGGGATACTGTATTAGCATAAATTAGCATGTGTGAGTGTGTTGTATTAGCATGACTGTGTGAATGAACCTGGAGCCCAATATCGACATGGTATGTTTGATACTTAAAAAAAAAAAAAATGCTGTAGGACTCCCCATTTCATAATAAATCATTGGTACCCTGGGTGTAATTACCCAAATGGTCTTGATGTATCACCAGTATGAAATGGGCCATTGGCTTCCAACTAGCTTAGCTTCCTTGGCCTCATCCCATTTGTTTACCCTTGGGACTTAATAAATCCATGAGTCAGATGGGTGTGTGGACATGGCAGAGAAAAATAAACCCTAACTTTCTAGTTCCTGGGGAAAAAGCCAGACTTTACTGGGAAGTTAAGAAGAGACTTACAAGCTCCTGACCCTCCAGGTCAGTTATGTGACAGCTACCCACTCCACTTTATGGTCAAAATATGAAACATCTATGATCAGAGAACAAAACTCTCACTTTCAAACATGCCCTTTTCTTCTTACTACTCAATAAATGTGCTGGATTTTATGAAAGGGGTCTGGAAGGTTCTTTGAATAGGTTGACATTGTATGCAGAACTGTTCTTCTGTCCTGAGTATGTGCAGAAGATCATAGGTTTTATCAGATTTTAGAGGAGATTTCATATTATATGTATATACATATAATATATATTATATACCTACACACACATATCCTACTGGTACTTTATATATGTTATAATATGTAGAGATAAAGATAGATAGATATAGAAGGAGGGAGGGAGAGAGGGTGAGAGAGAGGGAGAGAAGGAGATTTTAAGGAATTGGTTAACACAATTGTGGATGATTAGTGAGCCCAAAATCTAATGGGTTAGGCTGGCAGGCTGGAGACTCAGGGAAGAGTTGCAGGTCAAGCCCAAAGGCAGTCTGCTGGCAGAATTTCTTCTTGCTTGGGGAAGGTCAGTCTTTGCTTTATTTCAGACTTTGCTTTAATAAAGCAAAGACTGACCTTCCCCAAGCAAGGGCCTTCAACTGACTAGATACGGCCCACCTACATTATGGAGAGCAATCTGCTTTACTCAAAGTCTACCAATTTAAATGTTAATCTCATGCAAAACACCTTCACAGAAACATCCAAAATAATATTCGACCAAATATCTGGGCACCATAGCCTTGCCAGGTTGACACATAAAATTAACCATCACAGTAACATAAAACAGGAAATAGCCCACTGACATGAAAAGTAAGAACAGAGAAAAAAAGGGAAACTTTGAAAACATCTAGCAGGTAAGAAAACCAAGACTCAGAGATTAAACACCACTTTAGCCAGACAACTGGAGCTAGATCACAGGTCTCTGACTCTTTCTATGACTGCCTAATTCAGTATTGGTTATTTAATGCAACATGAAATACAGTTTAATGCCCTTCTATGAAAGTCAGACAGGGTCAAGTTTAGATCTGGGTTATTTGCATGGCAGTTGCAAAGCAAATTACAATTAGACCCATGTTTCCTTCTTTTTCTTTTTCTTTTTTTTTTAATTTAGTTTTATTATGTTATGTTAGTCATCATACATTACATCATTAGTTTTTGATGTAGTGTTCCATGATTCATTGTTTGCATATAACACCCAGTGCTCCATTCAATAGACCTACGTTTCCTTCTTAACACAATGTAAGAATATATAATTTGTGACAATAACAACACAAGGGGATGGAGCTCATTAGAAAAAGAGTTTCTTGTATACTGTTGAAGCTAAATCAATATTAATTGAGCCCAGATTTTTATAAATTTAAGATGTTAGTTGTAGGGGAATCTGGGTGGCTCAGTAGTTAAGCGTCTGCCTTCCGCTGAGGTCATGATCCCAGGGTCCTGGGATCGAGCCCCGCATTGGGCTCCCTGCTCAGCGGGAAGCCTGCTTCGCTTCTCCCTCTCCCACTCTCCCTGCTTGTGTTCCTTCTCTCGCAGTGTCTCTCTCTGTCAAATAAATAAATAAAATCTTAAAAAAAAAAGATGTTATTTGTAACCTGCTTTTTCTGAGGTCGCCCAAGCCAAGCATTTGATCTAAATGTATAAGAAAAAATTTATGTTTCAATGGGGGACTATGTCTTGCCTAAAGCACAGCCTTCTGGGTTGTCTGATTCTGATTCCATGGGACCTCTTTTACTCTGAAGATTGTAGATAACTGATAGCAATGCAAAATAATTCTTGTCTATAAACATGCAAATGAATTTTGTCCCCGAGAGAGAGGATATACTTCCCCCATTCCAAGAAAAGGGCAGGTTTTGTTTTTGTTTTTGTTTTTTGTAATTCTAAGTCATCTATTCTTTTTTTTTAATTTTTTAAATTAACATATATTATTTGTTTCAGGAGTACAGGTCTGTGATTCATCAGTCTTACACAATTCACAGTGCTCACCATAGTACCTACGCTCCCCAATGTCCATCACCCAGCCACCCCATCCCTCCCACTCCCCTCCACTCCAGCAACCCTCAGTTTGTTTCCTGAGATTAAGAGTCTCTTATGGTTTGTCTCCCTCTCCGGTTTCATCTTGTTTCATTTTTCCCTCCCTTGCCCTATGATCCTTTGTCTTGTTTCTCAAATTCCTCATATCAGTGAGATCATATGATACTTGTCTTTCTCTGATTGACTTATTTCGCTTAACATAATACCCTCTAGTTCTATCCACGTCAGTGCAAACGGCAAGATTTCATTTCACTTTTTTGATGACTGCATAATATTCCATTGTATATATATACCACATCTTGAATAGGGCAATTTTGCCTTCATTTGCACTTTAATTTCAACACTCCTTTATATAAATTTGGAGCATAAATTTGTGCTTCTTTGACTTCTTTAATCCAGTTATAACATCTCCCTGGTTCTCTCAATTAATAAGTCAAACAACACCTTTAACACATGTTCATTTTATAGCTCTATGAGAGACATAATTTTGTCCTTTTTGGGGAAAATTATCCTTTAGTGAATGTCATGTCTTTTCCAGCACATGAAAAGAATGCTCTGCTGGAGTAAAATCGACCCTCTGCAAAGCGTCCATTCAGCTCCACTCTGTTCTAAATTCTCACATTCAAAAAAAAAAAAATTGTTCAATTAGGGTTTCACAGAGTTTACTGCATTAAAATCTGGAAAAAATAGAAGTAGAAATAAAGACTCTAGAAGCAAAAGAAAATAGGTTGGGGAAGAGATGGAAGAGCGCATGAGCCACTTAGTAAAGGATCTGGGAAATTAGGCTTGCCAGGAAGAAGGTGGATAAAGGAAAATAGGATAAATAGTGGCTCAAAACAATTGCCTCTGAGACCCGCCCAAATCATCAGTTATCCCTCTACTGAGCTGTTTTAATCACCCCCACACTCCACATAAACTTCTAAAATGGGTTATTAGCAAATGTTTGGGGTTCCATTCATCTCGGAATGTTTTAATTGGCACAGAAGCCTGAGCTCCACCTCTCCTAGGAAACAGCTAGGGAGGATCTGGGTGAGAAGTGCTCAAGAAGAGGACAGAAAAAACGGAAAAGGAAAGGACTCGGGCAAATCTCAGTTCTGAGGTCAGTTCTGAGGTCTCTTCAGTCTCCTCTGCTCCCCCTGTAGCTTGTGTCCCCCAAAGCCTTATAAGCATGTTGGCACAAGGAGAGCGAGGCAAGGGAAGCACAGGACACTCTCCCCAAGCTAAACCCACCTCTGCCTTGCCCAGAGGGTCTGAATTGTTTTCCTGCTGTCTCCACTGCTAAGTTCTCCTGTTGTGTTTGTCCCTGCCAGGTCACCCTGAGCTCCCAGCTTCTTGATGGTTTTGCTGGATATCTGTTACCATGGCTACTACTTGTTCTAACAATGCCTCCGCCATTATCTCTGTTATCTGTTTTGGCTACTCATTTGTGGGTCCAGCTGCTCATTCCTTCCAGACAGTAGAGCTTTTGTTTGACTCCAAAGGATGCATCACTCCTTAACTCCTCACCACCCTCTCTGGTGAAGAATGTGGGAAAAGCTCCTGGGGACTGAACCACAGTTTACCTTTTTTACTGTACCCCTATGGCCACATCTCTAGTCCAGATCCCCATCATTTGTCTTCTGGGGCATGCAACAATCTTCTAAGTACATTGCATTAGCTTGTGGGAATAAACGGATCCCCAAGTTTTAATGGTTTAGCACAATAAAAATTTATTTCTTGTTTCAAGGTTGATGTGTCAGCTCTCTCTGACACAATATTTCAGAGATACTGAGTGATGAACACTTGTTTGTGTTGGATATGTGGCCTCCGGGGGCTCTGTGGGCGTGAAGACTCCAGCTAGCAGAAAAGGGGAACAAGAATGGAAAAACATGCCTGGGAGTCCTTTCTGTGTCAGGCCTGGAAAGGGCACACCTCCTGTCTGCCCTCCTTCCCTCAGAATAAACAGTCATGTGGCCATACCTAAGTTCAAGGGAGTCTGGGAAATGCAGACCACGTGTGTGCCCAGAGAAGGAGAGAATGGCTTGGCGGGAACTGGGGGGCAGTGGAGGTCTCCACTGCAAAGTTTCCTGCCTCCAGTCCTTTGTACCAGCCCCTTTCCGAGAGGTCGAACCTGCAGAGACCCACAACTGTTGAGTGGTAAAGCCAGCAGCCAGCCCAGCTTTGTTGGACTCTGAATCCCCGTGCTTCCGCTCTACCTCTCAGCGCCCCATAGTAGATTTCCCCTCCTGTCTTCACCTCTTCCTTGCTCTGTCTTCTTTAAATCTCCCCACATTCTCCAGAGTGGGGAGGGTTTCTCATAAGGGGCATAATCCATTCTTTCTTCACTCAACAGAAACCTAGGTGTTGGTGTGAAAATCTTTTCTCTTTCCCATGGCTTCTCAACCGTCTCCTTCCCAGACCTCTTCCTACTGTTTCACCACTGAGTTCTCAGCTTTGCAAGCCCCCACGCTGCCATTGACCATGTGAGGTGCCATTTAGCTCTACACTGGGTAACTGATAGAAAGGTCTGCCCATCCGCTGTCCCACTGAGGGCTGGGCCTCTCTCTCCTCTGTTACTGCTTATCTCTGCTGTTCCCCAGTCTCTGATCTGTTGGTCAAAGCAGTCTCAGACCAGCCCCGAATTCATGTGATCATGTAGGAGTCGAAGTAGACTCCACCTCTCGATGGAGGCAATGGCAAAGAATTTGTAGCAATCTTTAATCAGCCATAAATGGAATAAAAATGAATGATAATAAACATTTGCATAGTGCTTTGGAGTTAGGATATATTTACAAATATTGTCTCATTTAAGAAGGATGGTCTTTATATTTTCCCCCCATTTTTCCAAATGGGAAAAAACCATGACATGGTGGAGTTGAGTGTCTCGCCCAATGTCACTTGTCTAGGAAGTGACAGAACAGGGGCTTGTATTAGTTCTCCTGTCTGTTTATCTCATGCTTTCCCCCTTACATCCCACTGCCTTGTTCTAGCCTTAAGCAACATGGAAGGGACTCTTTTTACTTCCCATTTGCATTTATTGTGGCAACCCCAAATAAAAATGCTAGAGAGCTAGCAAGAGAGATTGAAAAGCTCTGAAAAATGGATTGAGCAAACAGATGGGCTGAAACACATATTTTGACTTCCAGTCTTCACCGAAACTACGTTGAATATATTAAGCAAGAGGCAAAGCCCCAAGAAAGCTATTAACCACCATGTGGTATGGACATGGTCTACATTTATCAAGGAAATGATTACAGATATTTTAATGGTGGAATCTCGCAGGAGAGGAAGAGTGGATCCAGGCAAGTTTTCCCTTGAGCTGATGACCCCTAAAATTAGGTACAAGTGTATAAATCTCAGTTTGTTATTTTGAAATAGCATCTTAGTGCCAGGATGGGGCCATGCCAACCACTTTAGTTGACAGTGAGAAAAGAAAGAAGAAATAAGCAAGGAAGGACACGAAGGAAGCAGGAAGAGATGGTGGGGCAGCTTAGAGAAGCGCAGACCTCATCTAGCTAGCCAGGTACACTGCCATTCCCTCAGCCTTAGTGAGGACATAGCTCTGCAAAAGGCTGCCCTGGACAGTTGGGCAGGTTGTTCAGCAGAAGGGCACCCTACAGAGGGGTAGTGGGAGCTGAAATCCAGCCTGCATTCCACTTGCCAACCATGCATTGTGGGCAGACTGTGCCTACTCAGGGTGGGAAGGGAGAGTTCCCTGATTAACTCACAGGCAGGTTTTCTTCCCAGCATCCATGTACTTAGAGTGGGTGCCTTTTTCTAATTTTCCCCAAATGTGCCTTATATGCTACCAGAGGCCTTGCCCCAGCAGCAGAGGAGCTGCTTCCTGTGGTATAGGCTTCGATTTTATAAATTAAAAAGCCATGCTCAAGTGATGCTCTTCCAGAAGCCTGTCATCCTTGACCTTGACTCTCATGAGGCTCACACAGCAACCTCACAGCATGAAAACCACCCAGGCTGTATGGGCTTGTTCCACTGGCTCTTCCACGGGCCAACGGATAGGACATTTAGCTTTTCTGTTTCTCCCCTTCCCGTCTCTGAAATGAAGATGCTGAACCGAGTGACACTGGTGTCCCTTCCCAGTTATAATAGGCTGTGGCTCATAATTCCGTCAATGGCAATAAGTCTGGGAGTGGGTCAGACTTGAAAGTCCAGTCTGGGTTTTTCTCTGGATCACTTATCTTCTTCTGTCTGGCCATTTGTTAGTCTTGACCAACACTGTGTTCAGCGGACTACAGTATCCAGAGAAAAAAGATCTCAGCTTGAGATAGAATGAAGACTATTAAATACAAGCAAACAGTAGGTCTTTTCCTCTCCCTCAGTTCTCTTGCTTGTCCAAATGCATGTGTATACATGTATGCACACACACGCAAGCACGTGCATACACATGCTGAACTGGGACAGGCTTCCCTCACTTCAAAGCATAAACAATAAGCTATTGTTTTCCACATATAATCATTTAATGCACTCTAATCTATTCCTCTAAAACCCAAAAGCAACTAAAGTGCAGAGAATCCATACCCAGGGCATTCTATTTGCATATTTCCATGCATGATTTTTGAAGGAAGTAGTTCATATTGATAAACGAGTTGGTTTGCCTCCATCGCTTTCTCCTCACAGTAAGTACTATCAAAAACCTCATAAATCATTCCACACCTTCCAGACTCATCTTTGTAACACAAAAGGGGCCCTGTACCACTCCGAAGCCTTCTATTTATCTCACATACACACTATGCATTTCCTTTATTTATATTTTTCCAAAAAGCAACGATTCCCCAGCTACCTGAGGCAGACAGACACTTTATTCTTTGTGCTATGAGGAGTGGGAGAAAGAAGAATAGAGGTGGAGAAGCAGGCAGAGAAAGCCAGACTTGTTGGATTCTGAAATGCATGAAAATGAGGGAGAGGGAAATTTGAGGCGGGGGGCAGGGAGGATAAAGGGATTCGATTAATACTGATTAAATGCTTATCCGGTACTGTGTCTGCCGCTGCCTGTTAGAATGCCTACGTGGGTGTGCCACGGGCACCTGATAATCCCTAACTCCCAAATTGAGCTTGCTCCCCGCTGCTGCACAGATGTGCCCCTCCTGCCCCCCCCCTCATTGTGAATGGTACCACCATCCATCCAGGGATTTTCACATCTTATCTCATTCAATCCTCATCTCCTTCCATGAACTAGAAATGATCACTTCTAGTTAACACATGAAGACACTGAGGTTCAGAGAGTAAAAAGTGTGATAGGGTGCTAGGGTTGCCATAACTAAATACCACAGACTGGGTGAATTAAACAACAGAAATTATTTTCTCACGGTGCTGGAGGCTGGGAAGTCCAAAATCAACATGCCAGTAGGATTGGTTTCTCCTGAGCTCGCTCTCCTTGGTTTGCACGTGGCCTTTTCTCTATGCACCTGAATCCCTGGTGTCTCCTCTTCTTAAAGGGACACCAGTCCTATTGGATTATGTCCACCCATATAAACTTATTTGACTTTAATTACCTCTTTAAAGGTTTTATCTCCAAATAGTCATATTGTAAGGTACTGGGGGTAAGGACTTGAACCTAGGAATTTTGGGAGACACAACTCAGTCCATAATGCCAAAGGACACACCCAACACAACGAGGACCCACGCTTGGGTCCTTTCACTCCAATTCCAAAACATCTTTATCTGCTCTCATTTACTAACTTTTCAGAATAGATGGTAGGTGGTAAATTGAGAGGAGGGGGGATTTCAGAGCTCAGAGGATTCAGTGTAATAAGCATGTCATATTCAGGTCTACATTCAGTGGCAACAGTTCATTTGTTCAGCCACTGTTACTCATTAAGTGTCTATTATAGTCCAGGCATTTTTTTCTAGGTGTAGGCAATATAAAAGTGAGCAAAACAAACCATGTCTTTGCACATTTACAGCCCAATACTTACTCAATGTATGAAAGTCACAAGTGAATGAAAAATGTACGATAAAGTAAAAATAAATTACTGCTGTGGTGAGTCGTGTGGAGCTGAAGTTGAGGTCTGTGGTGTCATGGGAGTGCAGCCGAGGGACAAACCTGGTCTGGGAGGATGTCGTGGCTGCTGTGGCACCCTGTGGCTCCCCCGCAGGACACATCACTGGATCCCCAGTCCCATGGCTGGCTCTCTGCTCAGTCTCTCTGAAGGAATTGCCCTCAGTCACAGAAAGTCTTCTCACACAGTGTGCCCTGTCCTACATTCAGTGACTGATCCATGTTGGGAGGAGGGGGTTGTTGGGTCTAAAGAACGGGCCTCCTCTCCTTACCTCCTGATGCTCAAATTAGGACAACTCCAAAGGACTGTCCCAGCTCCAGGGTGACCTTCAAATCAGCGGAGCACTCGTTGGCAAATGCTTGGCAGTTCAACTCCTCCCCCTGTCCAGTTTCCTGTCACATCCCACAGGTGTTGATCCCCAAGGCACTCCCCAGTGCACTTGTTTAATGCAAACCTTCATTTCAGATTCTGTTTTTCTGGGAAAACAGAAATAGTTTGCCAGGGCTGCCATAACAAAGTACCACTGGGTGGCTTTAACAACAGAAATGTATTGCCTCACAGTTCTGGAGGCAGGAAGTGTGAGCTCAAGGTGTCTGCAGGGTTGGTTTCTTCTGAGGGCTGTGAGGGTCTCTCTCCTTGGCTTGTAGATGGTCATCTTCTCCTTATTTCTCTTCATATCATCTTCTCTCTGTGTGTCTCTTTGTGCAAGTGTCCCCTTTTTATAAGGACACCAGTCATATTGGATTAGGGTCCACCCTGAAGACCTCATTTTAACTTGATTATCATTGTTAAAAAACTTATCTCTAAATAAGGTCAGATTCTGGAGTGCCTGTATGGCTCAGTTGGTTGAGAGTCTTACTCTTGATTTTGGTTCAGGTCATGATCTCAGAGTCCTAGAATCAAGCCCCACATCAGGCTTCGAGCTCAGTGGGAGTCCGCTTGAAATGATCTCTCTCTCCCTCTCCCTCCGCCCCTCTTCCCCCCACTCTCCCAGTCTCTCTGTCAAATAAATAAATAAATCTTTAAAAAATAAAAATAAAAAAATAAGGTTGGATTCTGAGGTACTGGGGTTTAGAACTTCAATATATAAATTTGGGGGGCCACAAATCAACCCATAACGTTGCCTAACTCAAAAGACTTTTCTGGGAGGTAGCATTTGAAGAATGGAGTTGACTAGGTGAAGATAGGGGCAGTGGGCAAGCACCGTGAGAGGAGTCCCAGGGAGAAGGAACATTCTATACAAAGAAGGGAAGGGGGAAGGAGCGGGACACAGCCAAGTACGTACAGTTCACGCGGAGGAGGCTGGGGGAAGGATCCTGACCATCCATGCACAAGCCATTCACAGCCCATCCCAGCAGGGGCCAGCTGCTTGGGTAATACTAAACAGACTGTCCCAGGGCTTGCCAAGCAAAGACGTTGCTCCTTGAAGATTGTAGATTTGTTTCTGGGTGCCTCATGACTTAGGGGAGAGCTGAGTTTGGCTGGACCAGAAGAAGTGAGATTTAGGTTGGAGCCAAAATATACCAAAGGCATCTTTGAGCTCTACAAATAAGTAGAGTCAGGTAAGGAGAGGAACTGCCATGATGAGCCCATCAGAGTGGAGAGCAATACTTAAGAGGAGAAGCCAGACAAACGGGACAATTTACAACTAAGGCTGGGGATGCCCGTGTCCTCCACCCACCCAAGCCCTGAAAGAAGAAGAAAGGGGAGAGATGAGGGATAAAACTGGATTTCCCCTACTTCACAGTTTTGCCTTCTAATACCCCCTGAAAGATACACTGGCTACAAAATAGGGGCTTTTAACCATTAGGTAATATGGAATAAAATGTCTCATCTGGCCAGACCAAAACTACCCAAATAAGAACATCACTAAGTGGGAGGAAAGGCAGCTGAATCTTAGCTTCATTCTATTCTGAGCCTTTGGCACATAACACAGGGTCTGCATGTGGTAAGAATATGAGGGATACTTGAATATTTGTCTCTCTTTGGTCATCTAAAAGGACATTCCAAGGATACCCAGCATTTCCAGGTGAATCCTATGAGTCTGTCCCCAGACTGGGAGACCTTCCTCTGGAAAGGGGGAGACTATTGCTGTTCACTTCATTTTCAAATCTTTTCAATGCCGATTTCGTTTTTGATAAATTGTGACTGCCTGAGGCTTTTCAGAAAGGAGACTGAGACTGTGCAGTGCATAGATCTTGGCGTTTAATAGCTCTTCTCCAGGAATGAAATCAGACTCTTTCCGAAAATTATCTAAAATCCTTCACTTAATTACACCAGGAGAACATGCTCCCTGGGAAGATGCGGATATTTTTAGAGTGTGTGTTTTGAATTTTATATTTTTGGTTCTATTTACCTGGCTGAGTCACATTTTTAACTTTCCTTATTTTCTGCCTCTAAACCTTAAGCTTCTTGTGTCTTCGAGGAGGTTTGCTTTGAAGAGTACACAGAATGCAAATCTTCCCATCATTAACCTGCTACACTATTTATCAGACCCACTGTTTGGTGGGTTTTATATCAAGTGGCATCGTGATATCAAGAAATTGTCAGACGAGCTGAATTCTTCACCCTCGAAGGGTAGCTCTGAGTAAATAAATTATAAAGACATAGCTGGAGCCCTGTGGAGTGTTTTTTTTTTTCCCTTTCCTCTAAAAGAGGGCTTTAGGCAACTTTAGTAGGAGAGTAGAGAGAGAGGTAAGGCCTGCAGGTCTCCTGGGGGAGACAGGCTGGTGGAAGTAGGAGCTGCTAAGAACTCACAAGAAGTGACAGAGGCGAGTGAAAGACACATTTGATACCCACCATCTAAGGGTGCCCATGTGAGAATAATGTAGAACAGATTGCCTGGACCTGAGAACATAGATCTAGGAAGAAGCATGCTGGAGATTTTTGATTGGATGTTACCTATTGACAATTTCACCTTGTTGAGCGCTGGATACTTTTGTATTCCTATAAGCATTCATGGGATTTGTTCTGGTACACATAAGTCACCTAGAAATAGTTTGATCCTCTGGGCCTCGATTTTAAGGTATTTTAGGCAGGATTAGGACAGCATTTATTCCAGAGCTAATTTTCCTCCTCTCTTGAGGCAAAGACCTCTTCAGTACTCTGATGCCCTGTGGATTTTGACATTTACCACTCAAGTCAGTGGGATCAGAAACTGTTTCTTGCTCTGTGTCAGCCCCAGCTGTGTTCTCTCTTATCCTTCTGATTGGTTCATTTACTGGCCCAGAATTTCCTCTCCTACTTGTGCCAATCAGTATGAAGCTGAAGACTCAAGGAAGACCGTCTATAGACATCTGGAGGTCTCCGTGTGTGCAGCTTTCTCCTCTCTGCCACTCTGCCCTGAAAACTAGCTGCCTTTTTAGCCCCAGACTCCCCATTCCATCTCCTCCACTCAGAGAGGCCCCCGGGCACCTCCATTCTACCTTCTTATACCACAGCTTGGGCATTGTTTCAAGGCAGTAAGCTGGGCAATCATAGCACTTACTGTCCTTCCCTGCTGATGTCCACTGTCTTGGTTGTCTCATATATTTTGCCCAGGTTCTATTTCATTTTTCAGGTGGAAATGTAAATCCTATCCTTGTTACTCCATTGGCTGGAGTGGAAGTCAGCTATATGTTCACTTGCTTTTATGAGCAAGTCCAGAACCACAGACAGAGCTAGGTCATCCTGTCCTAACAAAATTTCTTTATTCACAGCAGATTTCGTTTCTTGGCATTGCCTGATCTTTCTGTTTAGTTAACAATGGACAAAAAGTAGTCCACAGGATCTCTGCTGATTATCTTTTCTGTTCATTGTCATATCCTCCCTGGGGGAAAAAAAAAAAAAACAGTGCTAGGTAGTAGTGTTGAATAAAACAGAGGTTAAAGTGTCTTTAGTTAGACAAATGTGGCTTTCACTACTGCAGTCTCTGTCAGCAAAACAGCAAGAGTGAGAGACAAGATGTGTCAAGAAAGAGACTTTCAATTTATATTATGCCTACTTCTGTACTTTCTTACAAGAAAAATGTATTTTCTTGTAATTTAAAAAATAATTTAGAATAATAAAATATATAATAAATGGCAGTGATAATATCTGATCCACAGGGCCATTGAAAGTATTCATGAAATAATGCATGCTCCATAAGATGGAGTTATAATTTAGTCCATCTTTCTATCATTCCAAGTACAGAGCAATCATATGCTAAATAGCCAGTTCACAGATAATACAATCTGTCTTCTATAAAAAGGTCAAATTTGCTGTCTTTCTCATCTACAGAACCCTGGGAGCATTCCTAAGGGCCAAGTAGGTTTCTGCAAGAATAGTTTGGTATTCTTTAAATGTGTATGGACATTGCAGTATAGATTTCCACTGAATGACTTTTGATTGGGCACACCTCAAAAAATGCTGCCAAAGGAAGAATTTAGGCCACCTTTAAAATGGATGGGGAATTGAATTCATGATGGTAACTAGTTGTGGAGAGATGAGGGAAGGAAGATATAAAGCCTAGTTTGAAAGAAAAAAAATCAGCCTGGTGATTAATTAATATTTACTGTATGCATGCAATTAACTTCGAACTAGCCACTATCTCTCATGCTTTGAATTCCTGGCTCGTATATCATTTAGTTTTCTTCTGCACCCCAACTTCTGCTATAATCTTTGAACAGGTATCACAAACAGGTATATGACGTGTTCATTACTCTTTCCTCCTTCTATGGGCAAATATTGCTCATCTATCATGCTATTCTTTCTATCTGACCCTTAAAATGGCCTCAGAATCCTTCTCAACACAAAAGTTCAGGCAACCAGAATATTCATAGTTGGCATAAAATCTGAAACTTCGTTCCCACCTTATGAGCTTTCAATGTTCATTTGAAAGACTCATCCAATAACCTAGCCCTGCAATTCTTAGACCTCCTTCTTATAATAATAGAATGATTTCTTTTCCTCTTCAGCCACCCACTCTCCACCTAGAAACTCATCTGTTGGAACAGTTGTCTAATATTCTTCCAGGTGATAACAGTTTTCAGTCTTTCCAATGCTCTCATGACTCCACTTCTTCTGCCCTTATTCTTTGACCATGACACCTCCATTTTATCCAGAAGTTCCTCTCATGTTTTTTTTTTCTTCTTTTCCAACCCTGGATACCTTGGTGAGAGCCTAAACCACTCTTTGCCAGCATTTTCAAATTCTTTGCCACTATCCATTCCCCTGTCCCTTGCTATACTCATCCAGCAAAATACCATATTGCATTACCAAAATGCATATTGCATTTTCTTTTTACTTCTCCAAGAAGCTGAGCACTGATGAAAAAAATCCTACAACCACATAGATTCATGCAACCACAGACTCATGGCCCCAAACCTCAGCCAGGCACTCAGAATTCCCAGTCAATTCTTACACTTGACTTCGATCAGCAACTTCCCCCTTTGTCCTCAGTGATTCAAACTTTCTCTCATTTTCTTTAAAATTCTTTCTCAATCCCTCCACCCTCAGCAAATAATCTTGTCTGTTAATTTACTGAGAAAAGCAAGGAAATAGCATTTTTCTGATCTCTTCAGTTTTCTGAACTATCCCTGCAAATATGTCTGTAGTAATGCCTACCCTTACCATCAGTATGCAGACCATGGTAAATGATGCCGGCCCATTTATGTAAGAATATAATAAAAATTATTCTTTCTTTCCCCCTAGTGTCTCATAATATTTTACAGTTTATGTGTCCAAATCATGATCCAAATAAAATCCAAACAGTGTAATTGATTTATATGTTTAAGTCTCTTTCCTCCAACTTTTTTTTACTTTTTTATATCTATTTTATTTTTTCTCTTTCTCTCTCTTTTTTAAATTTGAATTCAATTAACCAACATATAGTACATCATTAGTTTTTGATGTAGTGTTCAACGATTCATCAGTTGCCTATAACACCCAGTGCCCATCACATCACGTGCCCTCCTTAATGTCCATCACCCAGTTACCCCATCCCCCCACCCATCTCCTTTTCCGCAACCCTCAGTTTGTTTCCCCGAGTCAAGAGTCTCTCAAGGTTTATCTCCCTCTCTGATTTCTTCCCATTCAGTTTTCCTTCCCTTCCCCTATGATCCTCTGCGCTATTTTTTTTTTAAGATTTTATTTATTTATTTGAGAGAAAGAGAGGAAGAGCACAGAGGGAGAGTGAGAGGGAGAAGCAGACTCCCCGCTGAGCAGGGAGTCGGATGTGGGACTCAATCCCAGGACCCTGAAATCATGACCTGAACAGAAGGCAGATGCTTAACCTACTGAGCCACCCAGGTGTTCCCTCTGAGCTATTTCTTATATCCACATATGAGTGAAACCATATGATAATTGTCTTTCTCTGATTGACTTATTTCACTTAGCATTTCAACAATTATTCTTAAACAATTGTGCTTGTTGGAGAATCCCCCAAAACCTTGTTGATTGAATCTGCCCAAATTCTTACTACCAACTTCAGGAATACCTGGGTGGCTACCCACAAACCCTGGGATCTGCTTAGGGCATGAGTGCCTCTCTCAGGCCCCCAAGACTGCGTTAGCACCTCTCGCCTTCTGAGTAGAAGGGGACACTCTGATTCTTAGCTGTCATCTTTGATCCTCTCCTTTCCATTCCCCTAGAGCTCTTCCTTTATGCCTGTTGCTGAGGAAGTAACTCCCTTCCCAATACGGCCAGTCCTTCCACCTATGGGTTAGCACCGTATCCATCAATCATCTTCTCTATCACCTGCACTTTTTGATCTCTCCCTACTGTCTTCTTATTGAAGTCCCTCAAGCCTGAAAAGTAAAATAGAATAAAAACTTAAACTTCTTATTCAATTAAGCTACTTCTTCACCATTCCCCTTCTTTTCATCACAAAACGCTTTGCAAGTTGTCACTATTACCCTTCATTTCCTTAAAACCTGATTATTTCCTAACCCCTAAAAATGTGGCAGCTGCCCCCACAGTTTTACGGAAACTTTTTTCTTGAAGGTTAATGGTGAGTAACCCACAAAGCTGAGAGTCTCTGTGCTATTATCTACCTAAATCCCACATTGAAATATCTGTAATTTTTTTTAATCTTCCTCTTTTTAAAAAGACTTTTTTTACTCTAAAATAAAATAAGCATACAAACTGTGCAGACTACATAAATATACGACTTGATGGATTGCTTCCCAGGACAAGCAATTAAATAGTGCTGGCATCCCAGGTGTGGGCTGTGACCCTTCCAATCCCCATCCCAGCTTCCTAAAGGCAACCACTATCTTGACTTTTATGTCAATTACTTCCTTATTTTTCCCTATTCTTATACCACTAGGGTGCATCCCTAAATACTTAGTTTTGTCTGTTTTTGAATTTTATATAAATGCAACGGCATGATACATACATTTTTGGATCTGGCTTCTTTCACTCAAAATTATACTCATGAGATTTATCTGCTTTCTTGTATTCAGCCATAGTCAATTCATTTTATTGCTCTTATATTGTTCCATGCTATATACCATTATTTATTTATACATTCTACTGCTGATGGTCATTTGGGTTGTTTTCAGATGGAGGTAGTATGAATAGCGCTGCTATGAACATTCTTATATATGTTTTCTGATGCGTGGGCACCCACATTTCTTTTGGGGATATGCCTAAGAGTGAAATTACTGAGTAATAGATTGCATGCCTCTACCACTTCAGTAAACAATGCCAAACTGTTCTTCAATATGTTTGTTCTGATTTACACTCCCACGAGCAATACACAAGTCCCCACAGTTCTAAATCCTCACCAAAACTTGGCATAGTCTGTTTCTTAAATTTTAGCCATAAAAGTAGATATGTGTTTTTAATTTGCTTTCCCATGATTACTAATTGGGAATCTTTCACACATTTTTGGGCATTTGGATAACGCTTTTTATGAAGTACCTTTTCAAGTCTTTGCCTGCATTGCTTTTTCTTTTTCTTATCTACTCGTAGTAGTTTTTTATATAGTCTGCATCACACCCAGTGACAGTTACATGTGCTGCCAACCTCTTCTCTACTCTGCCTTGTCTTTTCCTTTTCTTAATGGTTAATTTTTTAAAAGATTTTTTTTTATTTTTTTGCCAGAGAGAGAGCGAGAGCGAGAGAGAAAGAGAGAGAGAGAGAGGGCAGCGCACAAGCAGGGGGAGCAGCAGGGAGAGGGAGAAGCAGATTCCCTGTTGAGCAGGGAGCCCAATGTGGGACTTGATCTCAGGACCCTGGGATCATGACCTGAGCCGACGGCAGACGCTTAACTGACTGAGCCACCCAGGCGTCCCCCTAATGGTTGCTTTTGAAGAACAGAGTTTTTATTCTTAATGACATTGCTCCATCTTTTCCCTAATGGCTAGTGTTTTCAGTCTCCTCACCCTTATTCTGGAAGTCGTTTCTTTTCAATGTCTCTGGGACCCTGCATTTTCTCAGTTCTCTCCTCCTTTGCAAAGACCTGCCTCAGTTTCCCTTGTGGCTCTATCCCCACCCAAGGGCTGCCCTCTGCCTCTTTGCTCCACACTTTCCCACCTTGCTCCCACCTCTGGGAGGGTGCGCCCCCACCCCCGGCCCTGGGCCAGCAGCTCCATGTGCTGAGCTGTCCAATGCTGCAGTTCGGTGGCACAGCATCTGCGGAGCAAGTTCTCAGTATCAGGCATTATACTGGTGTCGGGGCTATCAAGGCAGACATCACGCAGCCTCTTCTTTCGGGCAAACCACCAAATAGAGATCCCTATAAGCTGGTCACGCTGATGTCTCCAACACTCTAAAATCACCAGTTCCTCATGTCCCAACATGCTCTTGCTGCTGAGGTAATGGTACTGATAAGGAAAATCTGTGTCCTAAGATGGCTGACTGAGCCAGCGAGAGAGTCCCAGTCCTTGCCTCAGGGCTCTTCTGGGTTCTTCTCCCTGCTCTGCTTCCCGCGTGCACCAATCCGGGTCCTTCTTCCTGTCCCGCTTCGCGCACACGCCAAAAGTGCCAAGTACGCGGAAGTAGAAGTGTATAAACTGCCCCCTTTGTTTGTGCTTGGGGCTCAGACCTTTGGAGACCACTCTCCTCTGAGCCCGCCGGCGTTAAATAAACCTCCTATCCTCCAAGATCTCCAGGTGCCGCTTGGTTCTTCCGTCGGTTGATCCAGGCCAGGTTCTGTAACAGTACCATCATCTATCTGAGCACTCAAAGTATGAGGGTCTTCTTAGGCTCCTCCTTCCTCATGTTCATCTACTTTCCAATGTTGGTTTGAACCCTACACTTTCAATTCCCATCTTCTCTTTCTTCCAATCCCACTGGTGGATCTTACATTTAGTTCCTTACTATGCCCCCCATGGAGGGCTGAATTAGCCTCCTCACTGGTGTCTCTTCCTCCAGTCTCTTCCCTCTCATTCAGCCACTCCATTCTCACTGGGTCATTTCACCTGGGCACAGGCTTTCAACAACAGTCACCTGAATTATTATCTTATGCCTCCTATTGCCCTGAAATCTCTTTGAAGGCAAGGACTAAACAGAGTCTTGCTCATCTTACTGGACCTTGAGGTTCTCAGTGCTTCATAAGTAACCTGATTTGATTGACCTGAGCACTAAACAACACAATAATGTGGATGACTAAAGGCTAAAATGTTTGGCTTCAGCTCTAAGTGTCATGGAGGCAAGAGGCAGGAGAGAAATTCTTACCCTGGCTTCTGCAATGGATCCAAGAAAATCCTCTACTCAATTTTATCCTTCAAAACTTTGTGATTCTGGATTACCTTTCTTCAGGATATTGTTCTCTGTTCTGAGAAAATGAGAAGCACCAGGAAGATTCACTTATGTTGTTCACTTAGTTGAAAGTTTTTGATGAACTACTCCCTACAGCCTGGCATTCAAGCTCCTTAGGATTGATCTCCTAGTTAGGCATTCAAGCTCCTTAGGATTGATCTCTATCAGCTTGATCTCCTAGTTAGCATACCTAATACCAAATCAGATGTCTGGCCATGTCCCCTCTGGGATTCCGTGCTTTCTGGTCTGTAATTAGGCTGTCATATCTACCGACAAAGCCTTCATGCACTGTCTCACTGTGTCTAAGTCTTACATCTCCTTCAAATTCCAGCTCAAATGCCAACCTTTTCCTTAAAGTTTCATTGAGGCCTCCAGTCAGCAGCACATGTTCTATCTCTGAACGACCAGCATTATTTTTCACTTCCAACCCCACCAATCACTCTTCCCTGATGCCTAGTCTTGTGGTATCCCTTGTCCTCTTACTCCACAAACCTGTGCCTTACGCGTCTTTGTGTTCCTCACAGCCCTGTCGATGCTTCCCACACAGCAGATGTTCAGTAGGTATTTGTTGCATGATCGAGATGATGATTGAGGACACGTTATAGCGAAGCTCAGCGGTAGGCACCGTAGAAAATACTTAAACAAATATAATTCCATTTCTGCTCAAAAAATTTACAATCTAATAGGTATTTACCTAAATTCGAACATAGCTAATACTAGTTTGTTATACATTGCATAGACAAGGTTCAAAATACTGTAATTTTAGTCCTGAAGCCAGTCTTTTTTAACTTGCAAAACACAGAGACCCGTGAAAGGAAAGAAACCGATTGCCCGTCGTCAGCATTTACTTGAATTATGCTTACGAGATGTTACTTAAATGAGAACAAGCTTAAAGCTTATGTGTGTAGCTCTTGATACCTATAAAATCAAAACTCATTTCTAACTTGTAATCAAGCAAAATTATTTTTTATTGCATTAACTCACTCAGACCACAAACTGCCTTTAAACAGCCAGGAGGAGCTTGTAGAGAGTGATCCTGGGCCAGGAAGACCTTTGACTCTCAGGTCTCACTGCAACGACTTACGCCCGCTGTGTGCTGGTTGGGAACACTCACTCCTGCAAGCTAGAGCTTCAGGCTGGGGTACAGCAGAGTCTGCACCTCCAGTTGCAACAATGAATGAGAAAAAGAAGTGGCAGAGGCAGCCAAGCAGAGGAAACCCTCAAGAACAAGTATTCTAGAACTACCAAGAGTTGAAAAGGCCAGAATGGGGGCACCTGGGTGGCTCAGTCGGTTAAGTGTTTGCCTTTGGCTTAGGTCATAATCCGAGTCCTGGGATCTAGTCCCGTGTTGGGCTCCTTGCTCAGCAGAGAGTCTGCTTCTTCCTCTCCCTCTGCCTCTTCCCCTGCTCCCTGCTTGTGCTCTCTGCTCTCTCTCTCAAATAAATAAATAAAATCTTAAATAAATTAAGAAAGAGCAGAATGGATCTCAGGAAGCACGTGTAAAGAAGCCCTCAGAAGAATGTTCTTGGGGAACATTTATTTTGAGTCCTTGCTCTGTGCCGGGCTTTCTGCTAAACACTTGCCATTCTTTCCACATTTAATCTTCACAGTAGAGGTAGGCACTATCATTAGCCTAGTTTTATAGATCAGGAAATGAGCATCAAGGAAACTCTGTAATTGGTCCAAAGTCACAAAGCTGGCTAGTGAGAGAGCCTGAATTTGCATGCAGGTGTGCCTGATGCCAGAATCTGAGCCTGTGACTGGTATGCAGGGGCACCCCTTGGCTGGCCTCCTGGTCTCGTGGCCCCATGCATTTGTTCTCTTTTGTTTAGAAAGGCAGCAAGGAAATGTTACCAGGAAAGTAAACTCTAATCACTCAGGAGTCAGCACCAAGCATGCCTTGTGTTCTCCAGGGCAATGTAGGGAAGAGGAGGGAGCAGAGCAAGGTTGGAGTGTATTTTAGAGGGGGCCTAGGGTAAGTCATACTCACAGGGTCTAAATCTCAGAAGGACCTCCTGAGGGTTCTCCCTTGGAACATTTGGTTTCAACTCCATATATCTTCTAAGCTTGTATTGTGTGCCTAGCCTTGTGCTTGGTGGTGGTTTGATTCAGAATTTTTGAACCACCCTGGAGGTTGTTATAGCTCTGATGATATGAGCATGGTATCATGGATGAGCAGTGTGTGTCAAATGTATAAAAGAAAGGCCTGGGGTTTGATAGGCTGGTGTTTACAAGAACCATTTGGGGAGCGTGGAGGAAGCTCTCTCCCCATGAGCTGGTGCTAACACCGATCTGTACGTTCACATTGAGAGCAATTTTGATGAATTGCTAATATGCATTTATAGGTCTCTCAAAAGCATGTATTTAGAATCCACTGGGTGCATAATATCGTATGCAGATTTCATATCAATAGTAGGTGTGGTCTTTCCTCCTCCCTCTGGTTGATGGTGTAGCTGAGGAAACATGAAGAAGTTTTAAGTTTACAGACCAACATAAACAACTCAAATTAAAAATGGCACAAGCCAGGGGCACCTCAGTGGCTCAGTCGGTTAAGCATCTGCCTTCTGCTCAGGTCATGATCCCAGGACCCTGGGATCAAGTTCCATGTCGAGGCTGCTTCTCCCTCTCCCTCTCCACACTCTCCTCCTCAAATAAATAAATAAATAAATAAATAAAGTCTTTTAAAAAAACTAATGAATCGTTGAACACTACATCACAAACTAGATGTACTATATGTTGGCTAATTGAACATAATAATAATTAAAAAAAAGGCACCAGCCACTCCTAAAAGGTAAGGCTGGTTATAGATTATATAAAGGAACTAGGAGAGGAACATTGGTGTTCTCCCTACCCCTCTTCTGAATCTTTCCGTTGCGTCCACAAAGCCAGATTGGAACTAGAAACCTGATTAAAACACTCATTCCTTTTAGATTTTTCAGTTCGAGGGGACCCAGAATGTGCTCACTGGGGTGTGAAGGGCCTAATACCTAAGTGTTCTAGGGGGCCCCAAAAGATTAAGAGATCAATAGACTTTGACCTTGAGGATAGGGACTGTGTGTTTGGGTCACCATCGCCCATCACCTAGGGCAGTGTCTAGCACATAGCAGCTGTTTAATAAATGTTGGTTAATGAATGAATGCATGATGATGAGGGACTTCAAAAGCTTGATGAACATAGTATGTTAATCAAGCATTGGATGAGAGAACGGGGAAAAGCTTGGTAGCATTTGCCAGAAGCTTCTGATGCCTACTAATGATGCCTGACTAACATAGATTCAAAGCAGATGACTGGGCTCCACCAGAGGCCTCATGTGGCTGCCTCTTTTTGGAACAGGTGCCATCCCACTCTCTGATTTAAGCAGTAAAGCAGAAGAAAAAAATGATATTTTTGCCTGAGGTCATTTTTAGAAGACGAGAGAGAATAGAATCATTCCTACCTGTCGCTGCTGCATGGTCAATTTGAGCGAGCAAGAGTGAGGAACAAGCAAGCCATATATATATATATATATAATATATATATAAAAGTCAATGTGACTTGCTCTGACCAGAACTCCAGGGTAATGTTTTGAAAACATAGTTTGGGTGAGACTCAAATTTGGTTTGCATTACCATTACTGGTTTGGGACATTTTGTTGTCCATTTGAGCTTACTTATCTTACTTTGTACCTCAAGAAAGTCCTGAGAAGTCTATTACCTGTCAAAGATTTAGAAAGTAAATATCTCACCCCCATCAAAAAGGAGTTTTAAATGTAAAATAAGATAGGACAAGGTATTTTTTTTCCTCCTTTAGATGCACAAGCAAATTTGCTTTGGTATTTATAGATTTCATAACCTGTGATTCATGTTCAAAGAGAAAGCAGCAGCCCACCAGGGATTTGCTCACATGAAAAGTGCAGTTATTATATTAACTCAATTAGCTCCGCAATAGAATCTGTTCTCCATGTAGAAGAAACTGAACAATAGCACATAAAATCACTGTAATTTGAGGTCCTGAGTGGCATCTTGGGCTTCAAAATGACTCACAGAAACATAATGAACAACCCAAAGCTCACAAATTAGGACAAAAATATTTTTCCATAATTCTTCTAATATGGTGGTATAACAAAATTGGAGTAGTGGCCATAGAAATAATGACTAATTTAAGATGTTTGTGACCTAGAACAAGGCGGGGGGACATGTTCCACAAAACTTGAGTCAACTGCCAATTGCAACAATTGCCAAGTAAAAGTGAGGATTTCAAATCATCATTAAATGTTACTGAATTATTTTTCCTATTTACTCATTTCCCTCAGAATTTATTGGTAACATTTGTATACCTACACTTACATTACTAATGGAAAATAAATCAATTTGGGGGGCAATGACAATGACTCATCCTTTGCATATATAAACAATGTGTACATATATGTGTATGTGTCCATATTAGTATATATATAAATATATGTATACAGATATACACACATGTATATTACTTTTATATACATATACGTATGTATGTGCATTCTTCTCATCATACCCCCTTTTGACACTCTGGGGACAAATTGTCCTGCAGAGTCCCACTACTGAGATGAGATATACATGGAGTGCCATGGACATCATCTTATTCAAGTATTGTTGTCTTTTCTCCCCCTAGGAAACTTCCGGAGGAATTATATATGCAAACTCAGAACACCAAGAAATTGCTGGTCAGAAATAAATAGCCACAATGAAACCACTCTCCAGATGAACTCTGACTTTCTTTACAGCCTCTTTAAATGAAAACAAGAGAGTTGCATTAATGCATCGGCTTTGCAATTTCTTCACAAATTAAAAATCCTCTTTTCTTTTCTCTCCAGCACATCTGAAACTTCTGAAACCATCCAAATCAGTTTTCTGACTGAAATGAGTACAGGCAAGCTCTGAGGCAGCTCAGTCCGAGACTATGACAAGAAAGAAGTGATCACATTTTACCCTCATAAAAATACCCATTCTAAAATGTGCTGATTTGATAACAATGATAATTGCTATGGGTTGAATTGTATTTCTCGCCCCAAAGATATGTTGAAGTCCCAACCCCTGGTACCCATGAATTTGACCTTATTTGGAAATAGGGTCATTGCAAATGTAATTAGGTAAGATGAGGTCATACTAGAGTAGGGTCCTGAATCCAATCTGACAGCGGTCCTTATAAGAAGAGGAGAAGAAACACAGACGCAGAGGAAGACGGCCATGTGGAGATGGAGATAGACACTGGCGTTCTGTTGCCACAAACCAACGAACACCTGGAGGTACCAGATGCTGGAAGAGGTGAGGAAAGATCCTCCCCCCCCAGGCTTCGGAAGGAGGGTGGCTCTGCCAACACCTTGATTTCAGACTTCTAGCCTCCAGAATTGTGAGAGAAAAAAATTTTTATTGTTTTAAGCTACCAAGTTTGTAGTATTTTGTTACAGCAGTCCTAGGAAACTAATACAATGATTATAGTAACAATATTAATAACAAGAACAGTGTCTCATAGAGGGAGTGTTTTTTTCTATGTGCTGGTAACAGTTCCTAGTGCTTCATATGTAATGACTTACAGTAGTTACTACTTATTCCTTATGGTCTCACGGTAGTTAGTACTTACTACTTTTCATTTCACAGATGAAGCAGGCATACAAAGCAAAGAAAAGCCTGACTGAAATGTGCAAAAGGGAAATTTGTTTTTGGGTAAATAAAGGAAACCATCCTAGGAGCCTTCAAGAGGAGCCATTTTTCTAGCACAGGCCTCCTGGACAGGGTGTGGGGTAGGGTGTCAGGAGACACTGCATTTGGCCTTGATTTTGCTACAAACTGTCCTGTGGTGTTTCTTGGGTATCCATTTCCTTATGTGTAGCATGAAGGTGACTGGTTGCTCTCAAAGGTGTCTCCTAGCCCAAAGACGCTAGGATCCCACTGGAAGCTTGTAATTCAAGAGATCAAAGGGTGGTGACTTGCTAGGGGCTGAGAGGTATGGAAGGCAGGGCTAGACATTCCACAAGACTGGTTGTGCAAATTCTCAAGACACAAGGCTCTGCTTTTCCATGCAGGCCTGTGGGAAAGTGCCCAGATGTGGCTCTGCTTATCTGTCTCCAAGGCCTGAGGGACTGACAGGACACCGATGCTGGGGACCCTGACTGGCCAGTGTAGGTGCTCCTCCCTCCTTTACCATGCAGGCCTTTGGGAGGCAGCTCCTCAGCTTGCTGGGGGCAAATATGGGACCTCAAGGGGCAGGGATTTTCCCAGGAGGTCGCAGGCACAGAAGGCCAGTGTGGGCATGTCTACCAAGTTTGATTCCCAGTTGAAAGACTTGAAAACAATGGCTGTTCAACCTCTTTGTGTATTTCTCACCTATTCCATTACATGACTCCAGGTCCACTAAGCCCTAACAGATGAAGCTCTAGCTGGCCATGGCCACACCTCCCTGTAATGCCCATTTGATCTCCCAGACAAACTACAGTACCGGACAAATTATCCTAAAATGTGGAAAATTCGAGAAAGCGTCAAATTCACCACCACAAGCTGTGCTGCAATGCTGGGCCCTCGGTCTAGGATCTGCTCCTGCAAATGCCTCCTACCATCCACTCAGCAGCAGATCAACCTCACGGAAGTTTTAGACGTTCTAATGCCATCTGTCTTGTACTCTGACCCTGCACAAAGTTAGAGTACACAAAACCAGAGTTTTAAAGGGGATGAAACCAGTCAGGTAAGAGGCATGTTGGAGTATAAACAATACATAGACAGGTAGAATACGGCAGCAAAACTTGCACATTGAATCCAGCCTTATCTAGTTTAGAAGGTAATTTTTAAGACAACACAGGAAGTCTGAAGTCCTGCCTGGCTATGAAGGAAAACTGCAGTCTGTTTCTATAGGATTTCTCCTCTAGCTTTCCATGGAGGCTCTAGAACAGAATCATGTAGGCTCTAGGATCAGACTGCCTGCCTTAGAATCCCAGCTGTACCACTTACTAGTTCCGGAACCTTGGAAAGTTACTGACCTTCTCTGAGTCTTGGTTTCCGCATCTGTAAGATGGAGCATAAAAGCATTATCTTCTCATGGGTGTCATGGGTGGAATTGTGTCTCTCCAACATTCATATGTTGAAGTTCTACCCCCAGCATCTCAGAACGTGACCTTATTTGGAAATAGGGTCCTTGCCAAGGTGATTAGTTAAGATAAGGTCGTACTGGAGGAGAGTGGGCCCCTAAGCCAATATGACTAATGTCCTTATAAAAAGAACATCATGTGAAAAGAAAAAATATACACACAGAGGGAAGACACCATGGAGAAAAAGGCCATCAGCAAGCCAACGAGAGAGGCCTGGAACAGACCCTTCCCTCACAGCCCTCAGAAGGAACCAACCGTGTCAACACCTTGATTTAGGACTTCCAGCCTCCATAACTCTGAGGTAATAAATCTTTGTTGTCTAAGCCACTTTGTTTGTGGTACTGAGTTCGGGCAGCCCTAGCCAACTAGTAAGTACAAGGGGATATTAGTGAGGATATGATGAGCTGCCGCATGCAAAGCTCTGTAAGTGGTTCCTTGTACTACCTGAACGGAGCACAGTCGAACATGCTCTTGCTCGTCGCCATGCGGGACTTCCAGGAAGTGGAGGAATGAGGGACTCGGGGGACCTTTCAGGTGCAGATCCCACATTTAGGCCCCAAGAAGCTTCAGGATATTTTCCCATGGTCTCCAGTGGCTCTGCCTCCATGACCTAGCTCTGCTCCTACAATTTGTTGTGAGTTTAGCTTTACTTAAAAAAAAAAAAAAACGGATTCGTGTTCAGTAAAGAATATTTTAATTTTCAGAAAGAATAAAAACATAAAAGCAATCTGCTTTAATTGCTCATTTCTCAGAGGCAGCCAATTTCACCGTATTTATTTTCAATCTTTTTGCTGCTTGTCTTATGCAATTGGCTTTGTTTTCTCCATACGCACAGTGCAGTGCCCTGTTTTGTAGTTAGCGTCACGTCAGAAGTATTTTCCAAGCCATTCAAACCCTTCATAAGTACAACTTTTAATAGGCCCATAACAGTCCATCTTATGCAGATGCGCAGCTTATTTTCAGCTTCCGTCTATTGTTGCTCATTTATTGGGTATCTTTTAACTTCCAAACTGCTTTCTTCTTTTGCCTGTAGTTAATATCTTGAAAACTGATTTTCTCCTCACTGCTCACCCTCTTGTCTGCATTGATGTCTTCCCCTCTCTCCTTCTCCTCATCCCGCTGCTCCCAGTCTCAGCTCTATAAATTTACATTCATAACGTCTTTTCATTAATACCACTTCTACAGTCAAAATGAGTTTTTTCACATTCTACATCTTATTTGCTGTCCACAATAACCCTCTGGGATAAGCAGGAGACATAGAAACTAAAATTCAGAGAAGTGATTTGTCCAAGGTCACTTAACCAGAAGACGCCTCATCCATTGTCTACATCAGACCACTCTAATGATGGTTCTCTGGGAATCATGTTTTAAAAAGGTATACAAAATACATGAAAGTTTAGGAAAACCATTGTTTATGTTTATAGGCTCTACTGAAAGTTTTAAAAATAAGGAAAAACAAACTAATTGGCACAGATAAGCTTTAGCAGAGACCTTAAAGGGGTGTCAAGTGGTTATGTGTGGTCTTTCAAACCTCATCAGCAAGTATTACTGGCCTCAACATCCAATTCTCCTGCACCATGCTTTGAACTGACCCCCAGCCTTCTTTAAACAAGAAAAATACCAATTTGTTAGTGAGTGTTGTGACCTCCAGTTATATTAAGTTCTCCTGTGACCTCCAGCTATATTAAGTTCTCTCCCTGCAGAGAAATAATGCCCTTCATAACCATCCCCTTAGCCCTGTCTTTCCAGGTTAAAAAACACAGCTTTGTTCAATTATGAGGTCAGATTTCCTCTTTGTGCAGGTCTTCCTGGGGCCAACGGGCTTCCTGAGGAATGTGACGATAACCAGATTTCCTGGGACTTCCTCCCTTCCCAGATGGTCTTCCCAAAACATCATCTCCGAATTTTGCATTTCCTTTTGTGAAAGAAAAAAATGAAACATTTTAATCTATATAAGACTACAGATTGAAACTCTACTGTTTCACTTTAATTTTATCAGTCTTTCAGGGCAGTGTTATTAAAGCACCAACTTATTTCAATAGCTGGAATACTAGTATTTTCTGCTAATTATAGCAAACACCTCAGAATGCTTGTCCCCTGAAAGGCACTGTTCTAAGCAGGTTTATGAATTCATTTAATCCTCAAAACAATCGTGTAAGGTAGACTCAATTATTGTCACATTTTACAGATTGACAAACTGAGGCACAAGGTTGTTTGGCTTGCCTTAAATTAGCCGTATAGCAAAAGCCTGAGGGAGAATTTGAAGACAGTCCAGCTCCAGTCTGTGCTCTCAACTTGCCACATGTGCTCACCTCTCAGGCACTGTGCCAATCACTTTATGTACTTTGTCTTATTTAATCTTCACATGGCATAAGGTAGGCTATTATCTCCATCTTACAGATGAAGAAAATGAGGCTCAGTCGGTTCAAACATCTTGCCCAGGTCCCACATTGGTAAGCTCAGAGAGAAGGAGCTTCCATTTGCCTTCTTATTTCTTTGGGAGATAAAGCCATTGACCCAATGATAAGACATTTCAGAGAATGATCTGAATACTGATCATATGATCTTTCTAGAAATAAAGTGGTGCAGTCAATAAACACAGTCTAAATAAGACTGCTCTGCCTTGGGGCGCCTGGGTGGCTCAGTCGTTAAGCATCTGCCTTCAGCTCAGGTCATGATCTCAGGGTCCTGGGATCGAGCCCCGCATCGGGCTCCCTGCTCCGCAGGAGGCCTGCTTCTCCCTCTCTCACTCCCCCTGCTTGTGTTCCCTCTCTCGCTGTGTCTCTCTCTGTCAAATAAATAAATAAAATCTTTAAAAAAAAAAAGACTGCTCTGCCACTCTGCTGTGTGTGGCTATATTTCTCCTTCTACCGCCACCACACAAAGCTACACAAGTCAACGAGGGAGCTGGGAGCAGGATTGATGGCCATCCGCAAATAGATACGAGAGAGAGAGAGAAACACATTAGGGATGGGCTGTTATTTTCAGATTAGGTAGAAAAACAGAAGTGGTGAGACAACATACAGAGAGATTCTTTGAACTTGACCTTAGGCAGGAAGTAAAGTTCAGTCTAATCACTTAATAAAAGGCATTCATCAAAGAGATCCAGCCGTACACAGTTATTTCAACAGGCATCTTGCCCTGGTAGAAAAACAAGCTTGGTTTCCAAATCATTTTAAGTTTGCATATTAGTGCCATGGGGGAGCTTAATTTGGGAGGTAATGAGACCACCAAAGGAAATGAGAGCCATTAACTGAGGCACAGTGAAATCATGGAGCAGTTGGTTAAGGAAAATGGTTATTTGTGGAGCTCTGGGGTGGGGGTGCCAAAGGCATGGATGAAGAGAACAGGAGGGAGTGGTGAGTCCTGAGCTGGATAGCAGGAAAACAGGAGATTCTTAAGCACCAAAGGAACAGTTTTTTAAAACACAGCTTTACAAAATGAGGATGTAGGTTATTTTTCAGTTAGTATCAGGAGGGTTTTGTGTGGCAATAACTTGTCAGTTACAGCTGGAAGCACATCCCTCAGAAGCACAGATCCTTTGGGTCTTTGACTGCAGTTGAGGGGGTACTGTTGAAAACAAGCTAGATTCCTCTATGAGCTCGGTGACATGTACTGTGGCTCCATCCATCCTAATTGGACAAGCAGTCGGCTTGGACTTCAGTCCTGTAATTTCTCTTCTTTGAGATTTCCTCCCAAGCCATCCCAGTCCGTCACACTTTCCATTCCAAGTAAGCAGGAACCATTCTTAGCAAGAAATACTGACCCTTAAACATTTCAGAATTGACTCATGTCCCACTCCTCACACATGGTTATTTGTCCCTGTCCCAGCACTTTGTCACAGGGAACTCAGGCTCCCAGGGCGTACAGCTGGGGCTACTCATTAGACACGGAGAGAAATGAAAGATAACGCCGTACATCATTGTTCAGGTGAACCCAGATCCTTGCGCTTTTGTTAAGGAGCAACCAATAACAAAAATGGTGTTTTTCCGATTGTGTATAGGTTGCACTGTGAGTCATCTGGAACCTGATCTAAAGTCCTTGCTGGTATTTCAGCTGACCCATTGCTTCTGCTCTTATGGGGTCTGGTGGGTTGCTTTGCAAATGGAACTGAATGATGACCACAGAGTGAGAAAGCCAGAAATGTGATTAAAGTCCCCTCAGGAATGCACTAGCCACTCCAGCCACAGGGTTTCAGATTTTGATTTTCAGAAACATGTAATGTGTTCAGGGGCACAAGCCAGAAAGCCAAGTCTCATGGAGTCATAATGCTCGAAGGGACCATGTGAGGTCCTTTTGTGTCCGTCCTTAACTTGGAAGGTGGCCTTCGAAGCATCCAAGGAGACAGCTTCCTGCATTTCACAAATTTCACTCTTTCTATTGAGAAATAAGAGACAATCCTCCTTGTCCTTTCTCCTGGTTTTCACATTTTCTCTTGCATTTTCAGTTCTTTTCTTGACTGTATCCCACATCTTTATCTTCTAGTCAATGTTTAGAATAACCCTTCCTTAATACTTTGCTATGGTCCTATATACATACTTCAAAGATTAATATTTATTAATTTATTCATTTTGGGTCCCATCCCGGATCCTGCAAATTTCAAAGATGGCTTCGCGCTATTGACTCCTATTCAAACCACAACTGTTTCCTATTATTCTCTTACTTTGCAGCTTGCAGTTTGGGGAGTTGCCTTAGGTTTACCATTGGGCATGAGCCTATTACCATTGTTTAGTAAGTTAATGTATGTAAAGCAGTGAGTGCAAAGCAGCCATCAAAAGGAATGAAATCTTGCCATTTACAATGATGTGGATGGAACTGGAGGGTGTTATGCTGAGCGAAATAAGTCAATCAGAGAAAAACATGTACCATATGATCTCACTGATATGAGGAATTCTTAATCTCAGAAAACAAACTGAAGGTTCCTGGAGTGGTGGGGGGTGGGAGGGATGGGGTGGCTGGGTGATAGACATTGGGGAGGGTATGTGCTATGGTGAGTGCTGTGAATTGTGTAAGACTGATGAATCACAGAACTGTACCTCTGAAACAATAATACATTATATGTTTAAAAAAAAAAGTAGGAAGGGAAAAATGAAGGGAGGGAAATCGGAGGGGGAGACGAACCATGAGAGACTATTGACTCTGAGAAACAAACTGAGGGTTCTAGAGGGGAGGGGGATGCGGGGATGGGTTAGCCTGGTGATGGGTACTAAAGAGGGCATGTATTGAATGGAGCACTGGGTGTTATACGCAAACAATGAATCATGGAACACTACATCAAAAACTAATGATGTAATGTATGGTGATTAACATAACATAATAAAATTTTTTAAAAAAAGAAGAATTCTATAATAAAAAAAAAGGACTGTGAAATCTTGTCTCATGATTAAGAAACAAAAAGTCAACTTGCTCCCAATGGGTCTTCCCAAAAGAAAATGAAACTGACCTAAGCAGATGTCCCGTGTATTCTCACAGTTCAGTGGGCATCCTGGTTCTTTCCTACCAAGGTGCCAGACTGGTGAAGCCAGGGACAAGCCCACCATGTAGAGAGTCACATGATATGATCGTTTCCCACCCTGCACAGGCCCTGCTCTGTTGTTATCAAAGGCACAGACCCCACCTACTTTATTGTCTTCCTTCCCATGGTCACCTGATGGGTGCTGGGGAGTGCCTTCCCAATCTTGATAACAGGATCCTCAGGGAAGCTACTCACCATTGCTCAGTGCTGTCTATGCCCCAGGACCTTTGCCAGACACTTTGCCTAGGTGATATCATTTCGTCATAATTTAAGAGTAATAATAATGAGATAATGAATGTACAAGTGCAGGCTTCAGTCAGATATGGGTTTAAATCTAGGCTTTGCTACTTTGTTAGAGCTTGAGAGAGTCAATTAATCAGAATCTCATCTGTAGAATGAAGATAATGGGGCTGTGTGAGGACCAAATAAGATACAGTAGATCCCCCTTCTCTGCGGTTTCGCTTTCCTGTGGTTTCAGTTACCCACAATCAGCCGTGGTCCGGGAGTACATGATCCTCCTCCTGACTTATGGTCGGAAGGTCAATAGAAGCTTGTAATCCCCCTCACTTCACCTCATCATGTAGGCATTGTAACATCTCCTGCATCACAAGAAGGGTGACTACAGTACAATAAAATATCTTGAGAGAGAGATGCCATAGTCACCTAACTTTTATTACAGTATATTGTTGTAACTGTTCTATTTTGTTGTTAGCTAATGTTGTCAATCTCTTACTGTGCCTAATTTAAGTATAGGAAAAACCTAGTATCTATAAGGATCGGTATGAACCTCAGTTTCAGGCATCCACTGGGAGTCTCGGAAAGTATCTGCTTTGGATAAGGGGGGACTACCGGAATGTATAAAAACCCCCTAACAAGTGCCTGGCCCATAGTAGGTACTAAATAACTATTGAAATCTAGGATTGAAAAGTCAGTTACAACTGAGATTCAAGAGTCGGTACAATACCAGGAGTGAATCATAATGTGAACTCTGGCCTTTGGGCGATAAGGTTGTGTCCCTGTAGGTTGAGCAATGGCTGCAAACTTGCTGCGCTGGTGGGGGATGTTGGTAATAGTGGGAGCCTATGCCTGTGTGTGGGGGTGGGAGGGTAGATGGGAAACCTCTGTGCCTTCCACTTAATGTTGCTGTGGACCTAAAACAGCTTTTTTTTGTCTCCCCCTCCCCCCAAAAAAGTCTTTCAGAACCCAAATCTCCTTTGCAAAGGAAATCTCAATTCTCTCTGTATTTTTTGGTCTGTTGAAAGAAGCGTATAACTTGTATAAATCAAGTTTATTTTGCCATTTGGGCCTCTATGGAGAAAAAGAACTGCAATGAACCTTCACTAATCCTTAGTTATAGAAATTAGACATTCCATAGTGCCACCCAGGTTTTAAATTTTTTTTTTCACATGACATGTCACCACGTGCTGTTTCCTGCTGGCCAGATGGAAGACAGTGTGGTATAGACATAGTTCTCCAACCTGGTGAGGGTACAGCCTAGACACAGGGGCTTTGAAAGTCTCCAGGGATTCCAATAATTAGCAGCCACGTCGCAGAAGCCCTGGTACAGGGACAGCCTGGTCACAGCTGTGGCGCTGGCTAGCTGTGTGGCCTGGGTAAGTCATACCATCTCTCTGAGGCTTTGTTTGTTTATCTATCAGTTTAGATAAAAATTACGCTGTAGGGTTGCTGCAAGATTAAAAATATGTGTAAAAGGTCAGTCAAATACAGTTTTAATATATAAGAGCCATTTTTAATCGTTTTATTGAGATGTAATTTTCATACAATAAAGGTCACTTGTTTTACATGTGCGATTTGATGAGTATATATAGTTTTGTAACCACCCCTCAATCAAGACATAAGTAGTCCTTGCTTTGCACAATAGTATGGAACCATAAAAATGACCATGCAAGCTGAGACCCTGCAAAGTGATCTTCAATAAATAATGGGGAAAAATTTTATTGTTCCATGACCTCCAATGAATAGAGAAATTTTTTAAAAAGTCAAACAGATATTTATTTAGTACACTGCGATTTAAAACATCAGAAACATTGGAAATTATTTTATTTACTTGTGAAAAGCTTACCAAGAGTAGTTTGAACAGGGCTGGCCTTCTTGTCATAGAACTTATAATACAGAGTGAGCACCTTTTACTCCACCTTGGCAACTGGTCATACTCCTTTGGTTTTTGTGGGTTTTTTTAAAGATTTATTTTATTTATTTTTTAGAGAGAGAGGGAGGAAAGCACACAAGTGGGGGAGGGGCAGAGGGAGAGGAAGAGAGAGAATCTCCAGCAGACTCCCTGCTGAGCGTGGAGCCCCACGAGAGGCTCCATCCCAGGACCTTGAGGTCATGACCTGAGCCGAAATCAAGAGTTGGCCGCTTAAGGGACTGAGCCCCCCAGGTGCTCCTGGTCATACCCCTTTCTCAGTTTGGATCAGCTTCCAACATTGTATCCTTGGCGCTTTCAACATGTTGCCCCTCCTGAAACATCCCTGTGAGAATGCCTTCCCTGTGAAGGGTGTTCTGTTACCAGTGTCACTTCTGAGACACCTTCACCCTTTTCACGGTAATTATTTCCTTCATTTATGTCCACAATACTTTCACCTTCACTATATCCCTCTGGCTGCTTATCTAGAGTCTCTCCATTGGTGGCAGCAGAACTATTCCAACAGTCAGCTATTTCTTCTATAACCCCGTTTACATCTGATTTGAATTCCACTTCCAGAATGATCTCTCTTCTTTTTTCAAGATCTATTCTTTTTTTTTTAAGATTTTATTTATTTGAGAGAGAGAGAGCACGAGTGGGGGATGAGGCAGAGGGAGAGGAACAAGAGACCACGCTAAGTAGGGAGCCTGACATGGGGCTCGATCTCAGGACCCTGGGATCATGACTTGAGCCGAAGGCAGACGCTTAACCAACTGAGCCACCCAGGCGCCCTGATCTCTTTTCATTTCTTTGCTGCACTTTCATCTTTGTTGGCTAGTTCCTTCTTTTGATTACACATTTTTGTAAAATGTCATATGGGTCTATCACTGGGACCAGGAGGTAACACAAAGATGTGCCTTGCTGTCTATGAGCGACCTGGATAACAGGTGGGCATGACAAATAATTGACAGACTGAAAGTGAGGAGGTTGGACACTGATCCTGATGCACATCTGCTCTTCACACAGTGATTTGTGGACTGAAGAGCTGGCTGCAAAGTCTTTACCTTATGCAATAACTCACAGTTAAGATACTGTGGTACCTGAAACCTGAACTTCATTGTTGGGGGGCGGGAGTCATCCAACTTATCTGTGGTATCTGAGATCTGGGCATTTCAAAAGCATACCCACTAAGGACTGCCTCCACTGAGCGTTTCCAACACCTCAAATAGCTCTCTGGTGCCCATTTGCAGTCAGTCTCCATGCCCAGCCCCCCGCGCGTTGGCAAACACTGATCTGCTCTCTGTTGCTGTAATTTTGCCTCTTGTAGGATTTCATATAAATGGATTCCGTTTCAAGTCTTTTGTGTCTGGCTTCTTTATATAGCATGTTGCTTCTGAGATTCATTTTAAGTCATTGCATGTATATGATGACTGTTTTTCCTTCTTTTCTTGTATACCACTATACCAATCTCTCATAAGTGCTAAATACAATGAAACAAAATAAATAGATAAGTAAATTGGCTCTCTTTGATTCTACAGCCTCCCTCCAGCCTCCCCCCTCTCTGTTTTCACAGTCAACCTTTTTAAAATGGTCATGCCTTTGCTTTCTCTCCTGCTACTCACTCCTCAGCCCACTGCATTCTGGTTTCACCCACACCTTTACCACTGCCTTTAAAGGGTCATGGACAACTCCTTTTCTGTATTTAAACACACTTCACCTTTATTTTTCTTACCTTTTTAGCCACATTAGACACAGTTGAGTGCTCTTCCTTTACAATCTTCTGGTTATCTTCCGTCTCTGAGCCCCACCTGCTCAGCCTCCCTTGTAGGCCTCCCTTCCTCCAGACGCCGTTAGCGTCTGGGTTCCCTAGGGTGTAGTCCTGGGACCTCTGTTGTGGCCACTTGCATCCCCTCCCTGAACAATCTCAACTATCCTCTAGCTCTAATCTCATTCCTGGATTCTAGACAAACGTATGCTACTGTCTAATAGGGATCTGCATTTAAATGTCTGAGATACCTCAGAGTCGTATGTTCAGAAATAAACTCACCATTGCAATGTTCCTACTCGCAAGAAACAAAACCTGTTCTTCCACCTATGTTCCCAGTTTTAGTGAGTGGTTTCAGTATCAGCCATTTGTCAACTAAAAACCCAGATTCTCCTCCTCTTGTGCCCCTAATCCCCACCCCCCACATTCAATAAACTACCAAGACTAGTCAATGCTACCTCCCAGACCCCAAGCATCTGTATGCTTCTCTCCATCCCCACTCCTACCACCACTGGTTCTAGCCAGTGTCCGCATGACTACGTTGTTGCTCCATAATCTGTTTTCATCACTGTGGGATTTTTCTAAAACACAAATCTGATCTTTCACCTTCTTTTTGAAAATTGTTTAGTGTGCCTCCATCCCAGGGTCCTAAGGAAGAAAAGTCCTCTGTGACTGGGCCCCTATCACATTCCCTGGCCCCAGCTCACCACCCTAAACTTTACAGATAATCAATAAATATGTGTCAGCCACTTGGGAGAAATCATTTGATCCTTTGTCCCTTGGGTCCTAAACAGCAGAAACTAGGAATGTAGCAAAGTGACAGGTTCTTGGTTGTTTCCCATCAGGCTGGGTCTTTAGCAGTTGACTGAGCTGCTGTTTGCTTTCTGCTTCAGAGGAGAGGGTCAGTCCCCCAGTCCAGAGGCAGACAAGCTGTGTTCAGGCAGTGACAGAACTTCCAAGGGAAGAGAAAGACATGATGAGGGGGAGAGGAGAAGAATTTGCAGGCCCCGTTCTGGAATTGTGGGGCTCCAGCGAATGGACAGAGCCTTCCTTGCTCTGTGCTTCGTACCATCCAACAGCACTGTCTCCTAAAGAACTTGGTCAGAAGGCTCCCAATGGGAACATAAGCATAAATGATCTCAGAGTTCTTCTCATAATAATTCGGAGCATCTTTTTAATCAGTCAGCTTGGGTTTGGGTAGCATGGGCTGATGCTATTCCCTTCCTGCCTGTCTGGATTAAGTCAAGGATAAAGATCCAAACCTGAGCTGGGACAGTGAGGTTCAGTTTATCACTGAGTACTCACAGTTCCTGCTGTTTTCTAAGATTCCTTTCTACTCCACAACTCACACCCTAATTCCTCTGCTCTCAGCAGAGTTACCTCTTTGTGGAAGAGGCTCACTTACCAGCAGGATCCCTGTGGAGACAAGAAGACCATCTTTCCAGTGCTGAGATAACCAGGAGACAGAATAAACACACAATCTAGCCTCCTACAAATCAGGGGCACCAAAAAATTGTTTTTAAAGAATTTGGTTACTGTTCCCAAGAAAAGATATCAAAATAGTCATTGTAGGAAAAATGAGTACTTCACTGCACTTCTTAATACTTGTTTTATAGTTTCATAGTGTTTTAAATTTAAATTATATCTGAAGGCACATCAGAGGTTTAGTCCAGCCAGTTCTGTCATATATAGGTGCTCAGAGACCAATTCACCTCTGACAGACCCTTGAAGGAGTCAGAGCAAGAAATCGTGCTCCTGAGCAAAGGAAGTTTTCCTCTCTCAATAACTCATAGACATGACTGGAGCAGTCAAGAGGTCCTTAGAGGTCACCTGACCCCTAGTCCCCATTTTGAATTAAGGAAAGTGAGTGGCTGTGAGGTCAGGTGATTTGCCTAAGATCAGGTGACTTGCACAGTTTGGCTACTGTCAAAGTCAAGAGTGAAAATCTGGTCTAACTCTAGGATAATATTTTCCTTACAATATTACACGTGGTTCAACAACAGTTCATAGTTTCCTTCCTCGCCTCTATTCCCCAAAGCAGACACATCCCATTTGGGAACTTGAAAGCTGTATTTGAATCTCTGATGTTATCATCCTCTGCTTACAGAGTTAGGTCACGTTGTTTCCTTCTCTTTATGGGGTGTCAGGGTTGTGGGGGGGTCTGATGACTTCACCACAGACCACGCAGTGAGTCAGGGACTGAGCCAACTCCCCAGGTCCCTGATCCCTCATTTTCCTTTCTGTTTCTGAGTCAACAGAGCTGGTCAGCTGCCCACACTGTAAACACCACAAAGCAGAGAAACAATGAGTGTGCTTATTTAGAAAAGACCTGCTCCCCTGCTGGGTATCACTAGATGTCTCTTTTTATGCACTTGAACAGTCCCTTCCTGCAGTTGGTTACTACGAAAACAGGCAAAGGAAAGACCATGAAATAACAGGGCTTGCTCCGTGTTGGCATTGACAACAATAAGCACCAAAGTCTCTGTCGCTCAGTCTAAGTGAGCCTCAGAGCTGAAGTGGAGGCTGTGGCAAAGGACCAAGTCATTAGAACCATTTAGCCAGATGCACCTTTATTAGATCATGCCAGAGAGACACACATCAAGAAAAAAACTTTCCCTCTGCCCTGGAAAGGAAACTACCATCTTTCTTAAAATCAAAGCTCCAACATGCAAAACAGCCACGAAGGAGGGAAGAATCTGCCCTCCCTTCCCCTTAGGCAATATTTCTCAAACTGTAGTGAGCACTTCTTCGGAAGGCAGATATTTGGGTCTTGCTGCTAGACGAAGGGAGGTCTGGGGAGGGCCAGATGCCTGGGCATCTGCATTTCTAACATGCACCCTAGGATTCTTGAGGTCCACTTCCAGGTTTCTGCCTCTGCCACTGGGTGGCCTCTGAAGGGTGCTGCTCTTCATTTGTTACTCTTGCTCAAGTATCTCCCCTTCCAAACAAGGCTGAAAGATTTAAACAAGACTGTGCTAACAGCCTCCTCGGAATGAAAAACAAATCAATATGCAGAGAGTAGCTTGCGATTAAATAATCCAATTTACAAGAGAGTTGTCTCATCTTCAGTGTGGGGTCCCCTTCAAGGCTATCTCCCAGCTGGACCCCAGACTGTCCATGGAAGAGGATGTTTTTTTACCACCCAGCTGGGCATGCATTCATGCATGTGGAGATGCCTTGAAGTTCAGATCCAGGAGAAGGAGGGGCCTAGAGTTCCCGCTCTGGCCTAGCAACGATCTACTTCCTGAGCCCCCTCTTCTGTCTGTGAAACTACGCACCTCTGTCCTTGGTAATTGATTTTAGGAAAATCTAAGTCAGTCAGGGGAGAAGACACAATCCCCTAAATGCTCATGGTTTCACCTAAGCCAGTGCCACATCTGGATGAATATCAATTTCAGAAAATAAAGACAAGAGCAAATTTGGGAGGGGGAGATGCTTAGTAGAAGGGGTCAATTCCTCTCAACTCAATCTGGACAAATCTTCAGGATAAGATTTTGGTGATTTGAGAGGCAGCAGCTTGCAAAAATGGGCCAGGTTTGATATTTCAATTTAGCCATTTGTTCATTCAACCAGTATTTTTTTTTTTGAGCACCTATTAAATGTTAGATCACATGCTATGCATTGTAAATACATAGAACAATTAACAAGACAGACTTGCCCCAGAGAATGAATGGAACCATTTTCTTACCCATAGTTATATGGTCACTTAATCTTTGACAAAGCAGGAAAGAATATCCAGTAGGAAAAAGGCAGTCTCTTTAACAAATGGTGTTGGGAAAACTGGACAGCCACATGCAGAAGAATGAAACTGGATCACTTTTTTAAACTGTACACAGAAATAAATTCGAAATGTATTAAAGACCCAAATGTGAGACCTGAAGCCATAAAAATCCTAGAAGAGAGCACAGGCAGTAATCTCTCTGACCTCAGCTATAGTAACTCTTCTAGATAGGCACCCTGAGACAGGGGAAATAAAAGCAAAAATAAACTATTGGGACTATGTTAAAATAAAAAGCTTCTGTATAGTGAAGGAAACAATCAATACAACTAAAAGGCAACCTACAGAATGGGAGAAGGTATTTGTAAATGACATATCTGTTAAAGGGTTAGTATCCAAAATACATAAAGAACTTGGGCGCCTGGGTGGCTCAGTTGGTTAAGCAACTGCTTTCGGCTCAGGTCATGATCCTGGAGTCCCTGGATCGAGTCCCGCATCGGGCTCCCTGTTCTGCGGAGAGTCTGCTTCTCCCTCTGACCCTCCCCCCTCTCATGTGCTCTCTCTCATTCTCTCTCTCTCAAATAAATAAATAAAATCTTTAAAAAAAAATACATAAAGAACTTACCAAACTCAACACCCCTAAAACAAACCAATTTAAAAACGGACAGAAGACATGAATGGACTTTCTCTAAAGAAGATATCCAGATGGCCAACAGACACCTGAAAAGATGCTCAACATCACTCATCATCAGGGAAATGCAAAGCAAAGCTACAATGAGGTATCACCTCACACATATCAGAATGGCTAAAATAAAAAACACAAGAAACAAGAGGTGTTGTGAGGATGTGGAGAAAAAGGAACCCTCCTGCACTGTTGGTGGTGCAGCCACTGTGGAAAAAGAGTATGGAGGTTCCTCAAAAAGTTAACAGTAGAACTACCCTACCATCCAGGAGTCACACTACTAGGTATTTACCCAAAGAATACAAAAACACTAACTTGAAAGGATACATGCACCCCTATGTTTACTACAGCATTATTTACCAGTGTCCATTGATAAATACAATGGGATATTATTCATCCATAAAACAAGAAAGAAATCTTGACACTTGCAACAACATGGATGGACCTAGAGAATATAATGCTAAGTGAAATAAGTCAGTCAGAGGAAGACAAATACCATCTGATCTAACTCATATGTTGATTTTCAGAAACAAAACAAATGAGCAAAGGGAAAAAAAGAGAGAGAGGCAAGCCAAGAAACAGACTTTTAACTCTAGAGAATAAACTGATAGCTACCCGAGGGGAGGTGGGGGGAATAGAGGAAATAGGTGACGGGGATTAAGGAATACACATGTCATGATGGGCACTGAGTGATGGATGGAAGTGTTCAATCACTGTATTGTACACCTGAAACTAATATTACACTGTATGTTAACTAACTGGAATTTTGATAGATAGATAGATAGATAGATGACAGACAGATAGATAGATGATAGATAGATAGATAGATAGATGATAGAAAGGGCCCAGAAGTGCAGGCTGGAGAGTCTGAGAGCAAGGGGACAAGGTGTGTCTGAGCAAGGTAGAATGTTGCTCACAGCTGGAGCCCCAAGTGAGAAGTGAGAGGCAGAGCTGGAGAGGTAGGCAAGGGTAAGTCATATGTAAAATGTTGGCCTTCATCCCATGTTGCACGGAGGAAGCCACTGAAGGTGTTCAAGCAGAATAATGGCCACCATCTGATTGTTTTTGGAAGGTTACCCAAGCTGCTGTGTTGAGAGCAGATTGGAGGGAGCAAGACTGAGTTCGGAAGAGATATTTTAGGGCATTCATGAGCAGTGCCCTGTACAGAAGCCACCGAGGAATGCCAAAGGATGGTATCCTATCTTTTCTTTTTCTGAGTGTTTGCCCCTGATGCACAGTAGAGTCCTAGGCAAGAGCAGGTGCACAGAGCAGGAAAGGATTCTGGCTCAACCCTCTGGCAGAAACAATGACATAAAGTTTCAGTCATCTCGCTTTGCACAAAGAGGATGCTCTGGATTTGCATAGAACTGTGACCCTTTCTACATGACACAATGGAAAGGGTAAATTTTTAAAAATATTCACGAAAAGTGAAGCCGTTCTAAAGCTATTGACCTTCTCTCTCAGCTATTCAGCTCGTCTTCGATTTGTGTGACCCTCTGTCTTAGACATGACTTTCTGAGAGGGAACACATCAGAGCTGCCAAATCTCTCTCAGATGTCCATCAAGTTTAAGGAAAAGGCCTGAAAATCCCGCAGACTAATGAAAGGAGGAGAGGTGCATAGGCAAGTGTGCAAATAAAGTGGAAAATGACATAAAGAGAAAAAGGCCAGATTTTTTTATATCAGATAATGGAGGGGGGAGACTCTTTCCAAGGCAAATTTTCATTTTTCAGCCTGACACAACTGATCAGACTAGAGATTTTCGATCCACTAACAATTGATTTAGAGAGAGAAGAGACGGCTCGTTTTAAAAATATAGCTCCCCTTCCTCCTCCACCACAAAAGTGTAAAATCCTGGCGTGGGAGAAATCCATTAAAACTCAGCTTTATCATGCTAACGTGGTCTGCTTAGGTTTCATCTACTGGAATATTTATTTTGGATAAAACGCAAGTTCTCTGTGGTAGTCCAGGGGAATTGCAATAGGATGGAGCAAACAAGGCATTTTATAGATGAACCCAACCCCCAAGTGGGTGTTCCATTTAAATTTATTGACTCTCTTGCATCTATCCTCCCCTTTGTCTCATCTTGGGTTATCTGTGCTTTATTCTAGGATCTCAAAGCTCTTTTTTTTTTTTTTTAAGAGAGAGCATGCGCAGTGTATGTGAGAGGAGTGGTTGGGGAGGAGGGGCAGAGGGAGAGGAAGAGAGAGAATCTTAAGCAGGCTCCATGACCAGCACGGAGCCTGACGCGGGGCTTGATCTCAGAACCCTGAGATCATGACCTGAACCGAAATTAAGAATTAGACACTTAACCAACTGAGCCACCCAAGCACCCCAGATTTTAAAGCTCTTTTTGGGCAGACATTTCTCTGCTCAGATTATTGCAGAGACTCAAAGTGCATTGCAATCAGTCAAATCAAGACATCCACTTACCTGGAGGTGAGTGGTGAGTGTTGGGCCCCAGAGTACAATGTTCCCAGTTGCCTTATGCTTTGTGTATCTAACTAGTATTTTCCAAGAACTTCCACCTAGCGAAAGGCTCACAGTATCTGGAAGACCATAGTCCTTGGTCATTCAGACCCCAGGTATTAGGGGTTCCTTCTCATTGATTACAATAAGAAGGGGATTTAGCTGCTAGGAAGCATCTGGTGTTCTACAAACCAAAGAGTTCCTGGCCTTGTTCTGCTGTTTACTTTAGTTGAAGACCACACACTATAGCCCTAATACCTTAGTCCCCATCTTAATTGCTTTAAACCAATAGAATAAATCCCGGAGACATCAATAGAGTTCCACCAAAACCTATATCCCTAATTTTCATTCGACAAATATTTATGGAGCGTCTGTTATGTTGCCAGAAACTGTTCTGGGGTTAGCATTGAACGAAACTGGCAGGTCTCTGCTCACACAGAGCTTGCATTTTAGTGTGTTTTGCGGGGGAGGGGATAGACAATAAGCAGATAGCTACATAATGCACCAGGCAGTGATAAGTCTATGGATGGAGAATAAAGCAGGACAAGGTCAAAGGCAGTCGGGAAATGCCTTTCTGAGCAAGGTGGCATTTGAACAGAGGCCAAGCGGAGGGAGGGAGAAGCTACGCAATCCGCAATCCGGTGAAAGAGTGTTCCGAGGAGAAGAACCGGCAAAGGCAGAGTCCTGAGAGGAGTTTATGTAACGCCTGCCATCCTGTTGCACAGCTTGTGTGACAGATGCATTCCACAGGCCTCCAGGGCAGGGATGCTGCTCTTCCTTTTCTTCGTTTCCCTTCCTCCTTTTCTTTCCCTCTCTCCCTCCCGGTCCAAACCTTTGCTTAGTAAGAGGCTTTGCTCAGTAAGGCTTAGAATAAGCCTCTCCAACCCTTTTGCTCTGGGCTAAGTCTACTCAAGATGACAAACCTCAAATGTGTTTGTTGCGGGACAAGTTTCTCTTTTCTGGAACGTGGTGGCTCCTGAGACTGAGGGGTAGAAGGAAGGTTGTTGTCTTGTATCTTGAGGTTGGCAGGAAGCAGATACTCTGTTAGCACGGTCAGGAGATCTAGCAGGGGTTGTGTTTGTAAGGACTCTCCCAGGTCAGGTTCTGAAGAGGCATGGAGCACACACCTCATATAAGAGGAGGGGCAGAACCTCCATGGAGAGGGGAAAGGCTTAAAAAGGCCAAGGGACTGTGTGTGTTTGTGTGTATGTATGTGTCCGTGCAAAAAAGACAAGATAGGGAGGATGAGTTCAGCTGACCGAGTACTTAACCACAAGGTAGCCCCCGAATGTCTGGGTGAAATCCATGTATCTACGGATGGATCTGGGGATAAGATGAATGGCATAAAAAAGCTATGTCTGAACCTCCACCAAGTTGCCCCACTGCATACCAGTCCTGCACTCATCCCTTGTCCACTCAATATGGGTAAGGTTATCCATTGGACCCCAAGACCTGAACTCAGAGTTTTAGAATTCTGTGTCTTTGCTGGCTTGTTGACAATAATCTTTTTGGTACTGATGGTCCCACCTCTTCTTCATGTGTTAAGGAACATAGTGCATGGATGGCCCTCTCAAAACAGGACAACCCAGAAGCTGGTATCCTTGTTTTCCCAGAACAGAGTGTGCTGAAGGTTTTTTGTTATTTTGCTTCTCTCCCGGTTTTTATCTGCCTTTCTGCGCCTGCAGAAATCCCTTATCTTCTTTTAAATGCACTTAACACTCTCTAAGCAGTTGTTAGTTAAAATGTGACACCACTGTCCCCACTTAGCACCAGCTTAAAAAATAACTCTATTCATTTGACTGAGTGGTGTGTTAATGGCTGTCAACTGAGTTTCATTCCACATCTTTGCTACCAGATTGTAGTGCTAGTGAATCTAACTGCAAAATCTGCATCCTGTGTCTCCTCTATCAGCCTCTTATTCATTAGCTCACACACACACACACACACACACACACACGGATCACTGTGGAGCTTCCTTGTATTATTCAAGGCATGAGAGTTACCATGGATTAGTTTGAGGGACATCTGTGTACTACGTTCAGCTAGGGTCTTCCATGCAGTGTAGAAATTGATAACGCCGAGAATTATCAGGCCAAGCTTTGAGTAATCCTTTGTTAGCCCTGGGCATGGTGCATACCTACATCATCAGATTTCGTGCAATAGAGTCATTACACATTGGAAATCAGGATAGCCCACCTAAATCTGGCATATTTGAATTGCACACAATTTCTTTTATTTGTTCTCTTTCAGTGAAAGAGATACCCTTTACTTGAGAAAATCCTTATCTACATGAGCGCTGATTATTACCTGTCTTGTTTTCACTAGATTAAATTACCTCTGTTCTGGCTGTCTTATTTCCCAACCATTTACTCACCTAGATCTCCTTTTCCCTGGGCCTCCACATAGCACTCACTTTGCATCTTAAAATTTTGTGATCTAGACAATGGGATGCAGGTCAATTGGTCATAAAGCCAACTGGACTATGTACCAAGAACCTCAGGGTCAGTTGGACACATAGTTAATCAACTTACTGTGGTTTGGTGGTTTAGAAGAATTCTTACATACTTGTGGGAGAGGATGTGACTGCCCCCATAGAAGGAACAATGCTCCTTCCCTGGGAAATAGACAAGAACTTCCCAGTGGCTTTCTCTCCCACACTGCAAATGCTCTGCTGCTCTCCCTCCCCCATGCTGGACACACACACCCGCATATCCATGCCAGTGGAATTGATTTGTATAATGACAGATGTTACTGATGTTACTGATGGAAACTCATTACATATATAAACCATCTGGGAGCCTAAAAGAAGTTGAAATCTTAGACTTAGAATATGGGCCAACAATACAGATTAAGGAAACTGAAATGGAGGAGAAACAGGTCAGTTTCACTCTCATTGCCAACAAGTTCCAGTTGGTTCTACCCAGCTACCCTCTCCTGGGACTCCACTAAGCTGATTAGAACCCCATCAGGTCCAGAGGAACACCAGGTATGAAGTTCATCTGTGCCCAGGAAAGATGCCCTAAGGTTTATCCCGAACCCAATTTAAGCATCTCAGGTATAATAATAAAATCAGAGATAGGCTAGCTAACATCCCCACGTGCCCTGGACTAAGGGGGCACTGGGATGCAGGATTTGCAGTACCCAGACTGGGAAAGTTCTGGGCAAATCAGGATGAATTGGTCACCCTATCAGAGATCATAATTATGTAAACAGTAAGCTTAAGAGCCACCCTTTTATTTCCAGTGCCATTACACCTACAGGGAGATGCTTTATTTGGCTATAGATGTGGAGAGCCATGGTACTCATGTGTAAACTATATACGCTCTGAGGCTTATTTAAATTAAAAAAAATTTTAATGTGTCTTCTGCAAATACTTGGAACTCAATCAGTGACACTCCAAAATTAGTTTTACGTTATAAAATTTTATGTAATTATGACAACCATCTCTAAAATAAGGGATTAAATGCTTCAATAAAAAAAGGAATGGTCTGAAAACAAATCTCTCTGGATATATAAATATTCTCTAAGATATTTGCCCAATTAGGAGCTCTTTGAATCTTGTTTTTACATTCCTTGCCAACAAAGGTTGCTTAGCAATAGTAAGCCATCTCCTTTGTCTCATTAATTTCTTCTCCCACCTTTGCAAGTACAAGCTAAAGGCAAAGAAAGCTACTTCTCTGTGATGAACTCCTCCTCTCAGTTCATAAACAGAAAAATGAGGGTTGTTTAAGTGCAATAGTCCCTAATGCTAATACTAAGGCTTGTACAGTCCAAAAAGATCTGTTACTAAAAGAAGCTAAATTCTAACGGTGCTTTAACTCATTAAAACTCAGATAGGAATCAAAGAGTTTCAGGCACCAATTATTCTGGAAAGGCCATTGCTTGACTAGCCTGGTAATTTTGTGTCCAAGAATTTTAACCCAATTATCAGCTGATGGAGAAGGAGGAAGATTAGTATTATTGAGGACCAGCTTTGTGCCATGCCTTAGATTCGAGTGGGCTGGCTCAGGTGAATTGTTTTGTTTTGTTTTGTTTTGTTTTGTTTTGTTTTGTTTTATTTGTGGGAAGAAGTCAGGCAGCAGTTCAGATGGAGAGAAATCATACAGAACTCCCAGAGCAGGGCCCCCAGTAGGACCTGGCCTCATGGAGCCTGGAACCACAGCCTAGACATCCCTGGGGATCCTGGAAGAGCTTTCACCTGTCTTTCCTCTAGTGCTCCGTCTTCACAGAACTCCACTCCTCTCTCCATCTGCTCTTCTTGTATGACTTACAGAGTTTCCTTTTGCTCCCACTCTCTGCCCTTTATTCTTACCTTAACCACAAATCTCAGTGTATTCAAAACTCAGAGCTGCTGCTCCTATGTAACTGGTTTGCTCAGGGGCTCCTGTCTGCCTTAGGGATTCTCTTTGTGTTTCTTTCAGCTTCAGCTCTTCCTGCAAACTTCCTGGAGACAATCAGGAATTGTCTCCAGGCTTTTCAAGCCAGATGCCTAAGAGTGACCTTCCCAATCTGAGCAATGTCATATGCCAATGGTCAACAATTAATCAGAAACCCTGGCTTGATCAGCTGGTGCCAGGGTAAAAGAGGTATTGTGGATTAACTTGAATGTCCTCAAAATTCATATGTTGAAGTCCTAACCCTCAGTACCTCAGAATGTAACCTTATTTGGAAATAGGATCATTGCAGATGTGATTAGTTAAGATAGGATGAGGTCATACCAGAGTAGGGTGAGTGCTTAATCTAAAATTACTGGTGTTTTTATCAGAAGGGGAAATTTGAACACACACACGCACAAGGAGAAAGCTTTGCGATGAGACAAAAGAAGAAGATAGTATCTACAAAGCAAGGAATGAAGCCTGGAACAGATTCTTCTCTCACGGCCCTCAGACAGAACCAACGCAGGCAACAGCTTGATTTCAGACTTCCAGCCTCCAGAACTGTGAGATAATAAATCTCTGATGGTTTCGACCAGTTTATGGTCCTTTGTTATGACAGCCCTAGGAAACAGTACAGACGCTGATGCCTGAAAGCGGGGCACTGCTGCAACAAGTACCTGAAAATGTGGAAGTGGCTTCGGGATTGGGTAATGGGTAGAGATGAGAAGAATTTTAGGGTGCATGATGGAAAAAGTCTAGATTGCTCTGAAGAGACTGTTGGTAGAAATGTGGATGTTAAAGGAGATTCTGCTGAGAACTCAGAAAGAAAAGAGGGGAGCTATAGAGCAAGCTTCTATTGTCTAAGAGAATACATATATTATCACAAACAAAACGTTGCCAGGAATATAAATGTTAAAAGTGCCTTTTATGATGTCTTAGCTTGGGCTCTATAACAAAATATCATAGACTGGGTGGCTTAAACAACAAGCATTTATTTCTCACAGTTCTGGAGGTTGGAAGTCCAAGTCCAAGGTTTCAACAGATTTGGTTCCTGGCGAGGGCTTTGTATCTGACCTAGAGGTGGCCTTCTTCTTGCTGTGTGCTCATATGGTGAAGAGCGAGCTCTAGTCTCTCTGCCTCTTCGAATAAGGACACTCATGCCATCATAGAGTCCCCACCCTCATGACTTCATCAAAACCTAATTTTACTTCCCAAGGCCCCATCTTCAAATACCATCACGTTGGGGGTAGGACTTCAACATAAGAATTGGGGGTGGGGGGTGGCACACAAGCATACAGTCCATAACAGAGGTCACAGACAGAAATGAGGGACAGTTATTGGAAACTGGGGGAAAGGTGATCCTCATTACAGGGTGGAAGAAGACTTGGCTGAATTGTGTATGATTGGATGGCAAGTAGAACTTATAAGTAATGAATTTGGATATTTAACTGAGGAGATTCCCAAGCAAAGTGTTGAAAGTGCAGCCTGGTTTCTCCTTGCTGCTTGTAGTAAAATGCAAAAGGAGAAAAATAAATTGGAGAAGGAACTGCTAAGCCAAAAGAAACCAGCACTTGATGATTTGGAAGAATTCTCAGCCTATCCAGATAGCCCATTCTGGAAACTGGATAGCTATTTACTAAGGAGATTAAGCATGGGCCTCATGGATCCAATCAACCATCTGAGCAGAAGCCAGGAATAGAGATGTGGTTATCTAGGAAAAACCTGGGGAGGACCCTCTTGTCTGGTAGCTGGAACCCCCATGAATTGCATGAGAGGCCAACAAGTTTATTGAGAACTTCATATCAACAGAAACCCTGACAGCCCGGACTGAAAGGGACAGAGATAGGATGAAATAAAGGAAGGATGACTTTGAGGATAGAGCCAAGGACGCTTGGACGTTTCCAATGGCTGGCAGCATTGCCATAGCCACCATGGGCCCAGAGGGCACAGGTCTGGGGACAGGGCCATGTCCTCCTCAGCTCCAGAGCATGGGGGCCACCTAGGGCCAAAACAGATGTAGGAGAGGACAGACCAGTCCCTGTCAGCAGGACATTTGGGCAGGAAGCTTCCCTTTGAGTCATGGGCATGGAGAATAGCTCGTACAGGAGCTTTACGTATTTTATATAATTTAATTCTCACGGGAAACATAGGCATCAGTTTTATTCTCCCCATTTTACCAGCTTGGAGACTAAGCAATTTTCCGGAGGTCTCATGTCTGGTAAATGGAAGAGTCAGGGTTTAAATGCAGGCTTGATTTCAAGGTCTTTTCCTCTCACCAGAAGGGGTATTGAAACTGGCACCTTGTAATGACAACAAAAAATTAACTAAACTCATTCAACAGAATGAAAACTAAATATACTTTATTATTCAGATTACTTAAGCATGAGTGTGTGAGTGTGTGTGTGTGTGTGTGTACAAGTGCGCATGTGTGTGTATGTATAGGAATTAGGTGTACAAAGGTACAAGATCAAGTGCATGTGTACACAAAACAATAAGTAGCACAGGCCTAGTAATAATTTCCAACACTTCAATCCTTCTTAACTAGGAATTGCTGAAACCGTTAACAGGGATGGCCAAGGGAAATGTCTCTTTTTCATTTACTGTCAATCTATAGATTCTTTCTCTTTCTGAAGGCATTCACCACCCTCACTGCCTGCATTTGAAATGGCTGCTTCCTTTTAGCAAAGATTTTAGTACTGTTTTAGAGAATTCACGAATCTCTTGGCAGCAATGATCTTTAAAGTTCATTCTTTAAGTCTTCATTATATGCTAGAATTTAAGATTTATTCTTCTTTAATATATTCTGCAAAATGTCAGCTGAAGTTGCTTATTATCTGGAAGAGGTCTTGTCTTTATTTAAGTGCCATGACATCTCCCTGCCCTGTATTTTTGAGCTTTTTACTCTGGTATGTTTGTATCGCCGTGCTTGGTGGTAGGGTACGTTCTATCAACTTGTGCCTTTTGAGCTGAGAGACAAATTCTAGCCTATTCTTCCCATCAAGATGTCTCCCCAGCATAATAGTGCCTGGATTTTATGCTACTTCCCTGAAGCACTCCCCTAAATATCCCCCCGTGTGCAGAAAAGTAGCATTTTGCAGTTTATGCATTTCTTGGCCATTATTATATAAGCTTCATTAAGATATAAATAACCAAAATAAAGTTCCAAGGACTCAAAATAACCATTTCAATATCCAACCTCAAATAATCACAGAGAGTTAGTCTCTGTGATTACTGCAGTCTTGCTTTTGTTGTTTTGTTTCATTCTGTTTTGTTAATAGAGATTAATACAGTTTCCTTTTGTATTTGTCTGTCTTCCAGTGCTGGGTTTTTGGGCTTCTCATAGTTTTTTAAAGGCCAGTCCAAGTGTACCATGAAGTGGCAGCTACAATTTTGTCCAGGGGTCCACAGAGGTCTCTGTTGGAGGTACTCTTACTTTAATGGTGGAGATCTGACAATTTCCTATGTAAAGCTCCATGAGAGTCTGCTGTGTTTATCTGTATTTCTCCAGTGACCAGAGAAGCACTTGGCACGTAGAAAGTGCTAAATGAAAGGAAGAGAAATTAAAACAAATTACAAATCCTAAAAATACCAGAGGCATAGGCTATAAACTCAGAAGCTCCAATAAATTCAATTTCATGTGATTTCCATCAAAGAAGGAAAAATATATAGCACATTTATAACTATACGTGCTGTATTATCACATATATTCTTGATAGGAGAGCACTTCTGGCTTGATTAAGGGTTAATGAGAATGGATTCCTTCAACTATCATTTCACACATCAGATGCTTGGAAGAATTCCAAGAATTCTGACTCCATACATTTCAAGCCATGTTTTTTCTCCACTATCCATCCCCAAGTCCTGGATGCCAATTGGACACACTGGTTCACAGTATGATTGTTGACACTGCATCTTCCAGTTAAGATGTCAGGTAAGTTGGGCTAAAGACTCAGAGAGGTTAGGGCACTTGCCTAAGGTCATCCAGCTGGTGTGGGACAGAGCTAGAGCAGAGCCTAAGTCTCGTGCTTCTTGTCCAGCATGCTTTCTATGATACTCCATGCCTCCCTGAGCACACCTGCAGACCCAGAACCTCCCATGGCCAGCAAAAATTGTAATTCTGGGCAGAAGATCAAGCATCCAACACCTCTGGGCCAGATCCATTCCTGGTCCATGGCCACTAGCTCCTTTGTCTTCATCACCTACCTTCTAGATTATTGACCCCACCAACTTTAACTTCTATGACTACCTTCTCTTAATCCTTTGTCCAAACCCCAAACTTTCAACCCTTTTTCCATATCCTAACTGCCAAGAGCCAAAAGTACCTGGCCTTTGCATCAGCAATTTGGTATTAAAACCTTCTTAAATTTTTGACCACCAAGATCTTCAAATATGACTTCTGTCCTTACTCTGGATGCTTCTCTGGCTACCACATACCATAGGTCCTTGAATCTCTGATTCACCTAACCCCAGTTCTGATTATTATTGCCTTCATCCTCTACTCTCATCTCTTTATGAAGCATTCAGCCTTGTATTATTTCCAGAGGAGAGGGAGACACACACAGACAGAGAGACAGAGGGAGAGAATGAGTCACACAGCCACTATGGGGCCAGTGTTCCATCTCTGATAGAGAATCTATCAGAGCTTAGGGGCTCTCTTTCAAGGACTTTGAGATGAGGCTTTTCCTCAGGAATGGAATGCCAAGTAATGGCGCAAAGTTTCATAGATACAATTTTACTGGCAAAAAAAGAAAGTGTTGATTTTGGAGAACACTTTATTACTGACCATTTCAACCATAAATTTCCTAAGTGAGAACCCCAGTAGAGAGGCCTTCCTCTGCAACAAGGTAGAATCAGAAACAGCCCAGTGTGGACTGCCAGGCTCAAAGAGGCTGCTCTGTGGGACATACCACTGCCCTCCAGCCGAGGGGTCTTCCCAAAGCTGTTTCTCACCTGAGAGAAGGGAGTGGCCTCTGCAAGAAATGGCAAATATAGGCCATTACGGAGAAAAGGTTCAGAATAGCACTGCATCTAAAAGGCAAGATACTGTGGATTCAGATGCCAGGGACATCTTTAGGATTAGAAAGAAAGCTGAGAACAATGATCCAGCCAGCATTCAGGTACCAGCTCAGAAGGGACTTTGGTTCAGGGACCATGATAGTCAATACTGTGGAAGTTTTCCTAAGCTTTGTAACTTTTCTGGGGTTAATTTTTAACTGTTCGTTTCCTACAGTCTCCTATGTAAACAAAAGGACCATGTATGAAAAGAGCTGTGCTTTTGCATGAGGGATAAAAGCAACTGGGAATCCCAAAGCCAAGAATCTCAAGGGATATAGTGGGAGGTGGTAGCTTTAAAGCCTCTGAAGGGCAGAGTATATGGACTGTCTGCTCCTGACACATGGTGCTAGGACTTAGTAATAGAAACATCTGAGAGGCTTTCCAGTGGAGGTGGCAATGTTTGTTGTCCCCCCATAATCTAATACCTAATACCCTTTTTCCATCTAGGAGAGCCAGATTTTGTTCCACACCCTGATTAGACCAAGCTAATTATAGTGGTGCCATTTCTCTTGTTATTGATTAACTTAAAGCTTATCCTAACTAAAGAAATGTGTGTGGAATTCTACTGGAGAGCAGGTATCTAGTAAAATTTTTTCTGCTTTTTGCTTTTTTTTTTTTTTTAAGTTTTAAGGACACATAGAAGAGAAACAGACCTTATTTTATGGGATGTTGCCTCTTCATGTGATGTCTGGACCTGTGGCAGCCATCTTGCAAACATGAAGGGGGTTAGTACAAGGAGACTATGCCAAGAATAGTAGAGCAGGCCCCTGATGATGTCACCATAGACTCAAAAAACTTTAGCAAAACGTATATATAAAAGATGACTGCTATCTGGAATATGAGAAGAACTCACACATCTCAATAACAAACTAACAACCTGATAAAAATGGGCAAAAAATTTGAAGAAAAACTTCACAAAAGGAATATATAAAAATTGCTTAATAAGCAAATTAAATGAAAAGTGCTGCATTGTGGAAAAGCAGATTAAAACCACAATGGGACACAATATCCACTAGAATCGCTACAAAAGAAAGACAGCAACAAATGTTGACAAGGATGTGTCACAACCAGAATGCTCATACATTCTTGGTAGGAGAGTAACAACTCTCCTACATTGTTGGAGGAGGTATAAAATTTTACAATCACTTTGAGAGAAGTTCTGGCAGTTTCTTAAAAAGTTAAACATAAATCTTTTCTATGATCAGTAATTCCACTCCTGACTATGTATCTATGGTAGACAGTACAATGACCACCCCAAAGATGTTCAGGTTCTAATCCCCAGAACCTATGTTACTTAACAAAGGAGAATTAAAGTTGCAGATGGAATTAAGGTTACTAATCAGCTGAACTTAAAATAGGAAGATTAGTCTGGATTATCTAAATGGGTCCAATGTAAATACAGGGTCCTTTAAAATGAAAGAGGAGGCAAAAAAGAGAGTAAGAGGGACATGTGATTGCAGAAGAATGATCATAGAAATGCCATGTTGCTGGCTTTGAAGATGGAGAAAGGGGCCTGTGAACCAAAGCAAGTGAGTGACCTCTAGAAGCTGGAAAAGGCAAAGAGTCAAGTCCCCACCTCAGAAGCTTCAGAAAGGAATATAGCTCTGCCAACACCTTGATTTTAGCCCAATGAGAGCTGTGTTGGGTTTCTGAATTGCAGCTTCTGGTTTGCAGAGCTGTAAGATAATATATGTGTATTGTTTAAACCACTAAGTTTGTGGTAATTTGTTACAGCAGCAATAGGAAGCTAACACAGTACCCAAGAGAGATGAAAGCATATGTCCACAAAAAAATTAGTTCAAAAATGTTCTTAGCAGTTTTGTTGGTAATAACCAAAGATTGGAAATGGCCTGGATCTCCACCAAGAAGAAAATGGATAAACAAACTATGGCATATTCATGTAATAAAATATTACTCAAAGATAAGAAGAAACAAACTACTTATACACAAAACTACATGGATGAATTTCAAAAGCATGCTAAGTGAAAGAACCTGTACACATACTATATGATTCCTTTATATGGAGTTCTAGAACAGGCAAGACTAATCTATAGATTTCTTTTTTAAAGACCTCTGATTTGCCTCTAATAACTAGTGAATGTGAAGACTGATTAGGAAGGGACTCAGGGAACTTTTTGGGATAGTGGTAATATTGCATATCTTAAGAACGTCAGTTGCACAGGCATTTGCATTTGTAAAATCTCATGGAATAAGCCATGTACTTTATTGTGGGTTGAATTGTATCCCCCAGAAAAATATGTTGAAGTCCTAACTCTTAGTACCTGTAAATATGACTTTATTTGGAAATAAGGTCTTTGCAGATGTAGTCAAGTTAAAATGAGTCATACTGGATTGAGGTTGCCCTAAATCCAATGACTGGTGTCTTTGCCAAAAGGTTATGTGAAGACACAGAGATACAGAAAAACACAGGGAGAAGGCCATGTGATGATGGAGGCAGAGATTGGAGTAATTATAGCTGCAAGCCAAGGAATTCCACGGAATGCCACCAGAAGCTAAGAGAGAGGCTTGAAAGATCCTCCCTCAGAGCCTCCAGAAGGAACCAACCTTGCCAACACTTTGATGTCAGACTTTTAGCCCCCAAAACTAAGAAGGAATAAACACCTATTGTGAATCCATATAATTTATGGTAATTTGTCATAACAGCCCTAGGAAACTAATATACAAACTTAAATTTGTACATTTTACTGTATGTAAACTATCTTAAAAAGATAACCATAAAAAGTATTGAATTCTAGTTTATAGTACATATATGAAGCATTTAAGTGTGTGAAACTAAATTTGAACTATTGAGACCAAATGGTGGGTATATGAACGTTCAATGTACAGCAGGATTGTACAATACACAATTCTTTAAACTTTTCTGTATATTTGAAATTTTTTTAATAATATGGGGTTTGGGAAATAATTGTAAACCTTGACTCATTAGTGGGAGGTAAAAACAATTTAATGGGTTAGATGCGCATTTTTAAAAATAAAATAGAAGAAAAAATAAATAATAATTTCAATTATACATAATACATATGCATATACACATCCTAGATCATGACATAAAATTATTTTCTTACAGGGGTCAGGTCAAAACTATTTGAGAAATACTACATTAGTCTCAGAGTTTTCCCGAGATTCCACTTTTCCCCCTCACCATATTGCACTATTGTGGGAATTCTCATTCCCACATCTAATCCATGCATCATTTGTACAAACTCAAGAGTTCTTGTTCTAAAAATGCTTGCATTGCATATCCATCTATCTCTGATCCATTATCACAGTTAATGAACCACATTTTCCTAAAACAAAAGTTTCTTCCAAGGGAATTCAGAAAGTTCTTTGTGAGCTGTATTTATACCTTCAAAATCCCAGGGTAGCATTTAGTAATTTTCTGCATCAGGACACTAAATGGAAGCTTGAAAGAATTAGCAAAACTCTTACCACATGGTCTTCCTTTGTTATTCTTTTGGAAGGCATAGGTAAAATAAGCTAGCACCTCAAGTAAAGCTACTTGGTCCTTTCCAGCTGTACTCTTTGGAAGGTGGTCTCTATGCACAACCTATACTTAAGGAGTGAGGAGTTATGCTCCACCTCCTCCAGGGTGGAGTAGCTACCTAAATTATTTGAGATTCTTCTGCATAAATGGTTTATCTGTTCTTTCCCATCTATTTGTTCAATCATTTATATCAGTATGGGCTCATGGGTATTTATTTTATACTTTGGCTTATAATCCAACACAATGTTTATTTTGTAGCTCAGACTTTTCCAGCTTTGGCCACTGGGAGCTCTTTCAGTTGACTCCTGTGTCCCTTTGACACATCCCCATCGATATGAGGGTTTTTTCGAGCACTTTCCAATTTTTTTGGCACTAGAGAAGCATTCTTGTGTATTTCCTGCTCCAGGAAAAGAAGACCTGATTTTTTAACTGGAGAATGGTATTGGAAACCAAGATCTAGGCACAATGTGTGGGGGTGTCATTGCTTCTAATCCCTCTTAGGTGACAGAGCACAAAGATATAGGTGTGAATATATTTCCACGTGTATAAATGACCTAGGGCATATACACATAACTATAAATATTTCTAATTGTAATCATGTGAATAATAAGTTAAGCAGCAGTTCATATGATCTTTCCAACTTAATCCATGAACACAAGGATCAGTCTAGCCTCCTCCCCTTGTAACCTCCCACTCCAACAGTGAAAAACCTGGCTCCTACTCTCTGCTCTCCATTTGCTTAATTATTCAATTCCAGTATATCTGTCCAGTGGCTTCAGAATTCTTAACTTCTACCTCTATGGGAAACAATGTTATCAACTAGAGGGCTATGCTTATGGACAGTTCATTTTGCCTTTCATTTTTAGAGACTCCACTGATTTTAAAAGATGCTCAGATCAGCACTCTCTCTCCCCACTCCCTTTAGTGAGGTTATTTTGTATCCCTGTGATTTAGGTAGATTTTTTTTTTCACATTCTACGTTCCATCTGGAGATTTTCTGACCTCCTAAATGGTATGTTTTTCTAAATTTACATACATTAAGGTTTCCTTTTTATGCTATAAATCTCCATTGAGAAGATGCACCACAATTTGTTTATCAAGTCATTCATTGAAAGATACCATCATTGTTTTTTGGAGATGATGATTAAGCTGAACAAGCAGGTTTTTGTGTGGGTATGTTTTCAAATCAGCTGGGCAAATACGTTGTAGCATGATTACTTGATCATATAGTAAACTATTTTTAGTTTTGCAGGAAACACCCAAACTGCCTTTCAATGTTGCTGCATCATTTTGCATTCTGACCATCAATGAACGAGAGTTCCTATTGCTCTGAATCATCACCAGCAATTGGTATTGTCAGTTTTGGGATTTTAGTCATTTTGGTTGGTAGGTGTGTAGTGATTTCTTATTGTTGTTTACTTTGAAAGTCCCTAGGAACAAATGGTGCTGACTATTTTTTCATATGCTTATTTGTTATCTGTGTGTCTTCTCTGATCTTTTGCTTATTTTTTAATTGGATTATTTGTTTTCTTATTGTTGAGCTCAAGTCCTTCGTATATTTTGGATGCATCTTTTATCAGATATGTGTTTTGCAAATATTTTCTCCCAGTCTGAGGCTTGTCTTTTCATTTTCCTAACAGTGTCTTTTACAGAGCAGAAGTTTTTATTTTTAAGAAAGTCCAATTTGTCATTTTTTCTTTTATTTCTATTGGTGATCTACTTTAAAACTCATCACTATACCCAAGGCTGTGCAAATTTTCTTTTACTTTTTCAAGAAGTTTTTATACTTTTGCATTTTAAATTTAGATACATGATCAATTTTGATTTAATGCTTCAAAAGTGTGAGGTCTGTGTTTAAGTTCATTTTTTGCATATGGATGTTCAATTGTTCTAGCATCATTTGCTGGAAAGACTATCTTTTCTCCATTGAATTTTTTTGTTTCTTTGTCAAGGATTAGTTGACTGTTTTTGTGTGGGTCTACTTCTGGGCTGTCTATTCTGTTCCACTGATCTATGTGCCTATTATTTCACTAACACCATGCAAAAAAAATTAAATATTTAGAAATAAATATAACGAAATATGTCTACAACATGTATGTTGAAAACTACCAAATATTCTGGAGAAGATCTAAATAAATGGAGAGATATGCTATCTTCACAGATCAGAAAACATACAGTTATTATGTCAATTTTTCCTAAATTGAGCTATAGATTCCATGCATTCCTAATCAAAATCCCAATACACTTTTTAAGAAGATTTTATGTATGTATGTATGTATTTAGAGAGAGTGAGTGGGGGGAGGAAAAGAGGGAGAAGGAGAAAGAGAATCCCAAGCAGACCTTATGTAGAGCACAGAGCCCAATGCAGGTCTCCATCTCAGGACCCTAAGATCATGACCTGAGCCAAAATCAAGAGTCATATGCTTAACTGACTGAGCCACCAGGTGCCCTGCCAGTACACTTTTGTGTTGAAAGTGACATGTTCATTCTAAAATTTACATGGAGATTTCAAGGACCCAGAATATCTTGATAAATAACAAAATTGGAGTACTCACACTTAATGGTTTCAAAACTTAATATAAAGATATAGTAATCAAGACAGTGTTGTATGGGTATAAAGATAAAATTGAGAGTCCAGAAATAAACCTTTGCATTTATGATCTATTTATTTTCAACAAGGATGCCAAGACCATTCAATAAGGAATGAATAGTCCTTTCAACAAATGGTGTTGAGACAATTGGATATCCACAGGCAAAACAGTGAAGTCAGATCCTTACCTCACACAAATACAAGATAAGTTAAAATGGAGTAAAGACCTAAATGTAAAAGCTAAAACATAAAACTTGGAGAGTGAATCTTGGAGTGAATCTTCATGACCATAGGTTAGGAAGAGTATCTATGACACCAAAGCACAAAGAACAACAAAAATAGATAAATTAGACTTCATCAAAATAAAAATTTTTGTATTTTAAAGAACATCACCAAGATAGTGAAAAGTCAACCCAGGCAAAAATTCGAAACACTAATGATACCAAATGCTAGCAAGGATGTATAGTAACAGGAACTCTCATTCATTGCTGATGGGAATTCTGAATGATACAGCCACTCTGGAAGACAGTTGGGAGTTTCTCACAAAACTAAACATATTCTTACATGATCTGGCAATCTTGCTTACTGGTATTTACCCGAAATGGCTGAAAACATGTCCACACAAAAACCTGCACATGAGTGTTTACAGCAGCTTTAATCATAATCATCAAAACTTGGAAGCAACCAAGATGTTTTTCAGTAGGTGAATGGATAAATAACTGTGGTACATCCACACAACAGAATATATTTTAGCTCTAAAAAGAAATGAGCTATCAAGTTATGAGAAAACATAGAACAGGGGTGCCTGGGTGGCTCAGTCGTTAAGCATCTGCCTTCAGCTCAGGTCATGATCCCAGGGTCCTGGGATCAAGCCCCACATCGGGCTCCCTGCTCCGCAGAGAGCCTGCTTCTCCCTCTCGCACTCCCCCTGCTTGTGTTCCTGCTCTCACTATCTCTCTCTGTCAAATAAATAATAAAATCTTTAAAAAAAAAAGAGAGAGAGAAAACATAGAACAAACTTAATTGCATAATATAAAGTGAAAGAAGCCAATCTGAAAAAGGCCACTCACTGTAGGATTTCAACTAGATGCCATTTAGGAAAAGGCAAACTATAGAGACAGTAAAAAAATCAATGGTTGCCGGGGAAGGAAAAAGGAAGGGATAGATGAATAGCTGGAGAGCAGAGTTTTTTTTATTATTTTTTAATTTAAATTCAATTAATTAACATATAGTGTATTATTTGTTTCAGGGGTACAGGTCTGTGATTCATCAGTCTTATATAACACCCAGTGCTCATTACAACACATACCCTCCCCAATGTCCATCACCCAGTTACCCCATCCCTCCACCCCCTCCCCTCCAGCAGCCCTCAGTTTGTTTCCTAAGATTAAGAGTCTCTTACGGTTTGTCTCCCTCTCTGGTTTCATCTTGTTTCATTTTTTTCCTCTCTTCTCCTATGATCCTCTGCCTTGTTTCTTAAATTCCACATATCAGTGAGATCATATGATAATTGTCTTTCTCTGATTGACTTATTTTGCTTAGCATAATACCCTCTAGTTCTATCCATGTTGTTGCAAATGGCAAGATTTCATTTTTTTGCTGGCTGTGTAATATTCCTTTGTATGGGTGGTATATATATATATATGTATGTAAATCATCTTCTTTATCCATTCATCTGTTGATGGGACATCTGGGCTCTTTCCATAGTTTGGCTATTGTGGACATTGTTGCTATAAACATTGGGGTGCAGGTGTCCCTTCAGATCACTACATTTGTATCTTTGGGGTAAATACCCAGTAGTGCAATTGCTGGATCATAGGGTAGCTCTATTTTCAACTTTTTGAGGAACCTCCATACTGTTTTCCAGAGTGGCTGCACCGGCTTGCATTGCCACCAACAGTGTAGGAGGGTTCCCCTTTCTCCACATCCTCACCAACATCTGTCATTTCCTGACTTGTTGATTTCAGCCATTCTGACTCATGTGAGGTGGTGTGAAGTGGTATCTCATTGTGGTTTTGATTTGTATTATTAAGGCATACTATTCTGTATGATACTATAATGGTAGATGTATGCCATTATACATTTGTCAAAACCCATTGGATGTACAAAAGAAGAGTGAACCCTAATGTAAATTATCAACTTTGGGTGGCAATGATGTAATGTAGGTTCATCAGTTGTAACAAATGTGCCATTCTAGTACAGGAGGATGTTGATAGCGGGAAGGTTGCTCATGTATGGGGGCAGAAGGTATATGACAACTCTCTGTTCTTTATGATTCGTTTTATCATGAACTTTAAACTTCTCTTAATTTTTTGAGGCACCTGCACACTGTTTTCCAAAGTGGCTGTACCAACTTGCATTCCCACCAACAGTATAAGAGGGTTCCCCTTTCTCCACAACCTCTCCAACATTTGTTGTTTCTTGCCTTGTCAATTTTTGCCATTCTAACTGGTGTAAGGTGGTATCTCAATGTGATTTTGATTTTGATTTCCCTGATGGCTAATGATGATGAACATTTTTTCATGTATCTGTTAGCCATTTGTATGTCTTCTTCAGAGAAGTGTCTTTTCATATCTTCTGCCCACTTTTTGACTTGATTATTTGTTTTTTGGGTGTTGAGTTTGAGAAGTTCTTTATAGATCTTGGATACCAGCCCTTTATCTGTAGTGTCATTTGCAAATATCTTCTCCCATTCTATGGGTTGCCTCTTTGTTTTGTTCATGGTTTCCTTTGCTGTGCAGAAGCTTTCTATCCTGATGAAGTCACAAAAGTTCATTTTTGCTTTTGTTCCACTAGCCTTTGGAGATGAATCTTGAAAGAAGTTGCTGTGGCCGATGTCAAAGAGGTTACTGCCTATGTTCTCCTCTAGGATTTTGATGGATTCCTTGCTTACACTGAGGTCTTTCATCCACTCTGAGTTTATCTTTGTGTATGGTGTTAGAGAATGGTCGAGTTTCATTCTTCTGTATATAGCTGTTGAATTTTCCCAGCACCATTTATTGAAGAGACTGTCTTTTTTCCATTGCATGTTTTTTCTTGCTTTGTCGAAGATTATTTGACCATAGAGTTGAGGGTCCATATCTGGGTTCTCTATTCTGTTCCATTGGTCTGTATGTCTGTTTTTGTGCCAGTACCATGCTGTCTTGGTGATCACTGCTTTGTAATAAAGCTTGAAATCGGACAACGTGATGCCCCGAGCTTTGTTTTTCTTTTTCAACATTTCCTTGGCGATTCAGGGTCTTTTCTGATTCCGTATAAATTTTAGGATTGTTTGTTCCAGCAGTTTGAAAAATGTCATTGGGATTTTGATCGGGATGGCATTGAAGGTATAGATTGCTCTGGGCAGCATAGACATTTTAACAATGTTTATTTTTCCAATCCATGAGCATGGAATGTTTTTCCATCTTTTTGTGTCTTCAATTTCTTTCATGAGTGTTCTGTAGTTCCTAGAGTATAGATCCTTTACCTCTTTTGTTAGGTTTATTTCGAGGTATCTATGGTTTTTGGTGCTATTGTAAATGGAATCGTTTCTCTAATTTCTCTTTCTATAGTTGCATTATTAGTGTATAAGAAAGCAACTGATTTCTGTGCATTGATTTTGTATCCTGCCACATTACTGAATTGCTGTATGAGTTCTAGTAATTTGGAGGTGGAGTCTTTTGGATTTTCCACATAAAGTATGTCATCTGCGAAGAGAGAGAGTTTGACTTCTTCTTTGCCAATTTGAATACCTTTTATCTCTTTTTGTTGTCTGATTGCTGTTGCTAGGACTTCTAGTACTATGTTGAACAATAGTGGCTAGAGTGGGCATCCTTGTTGTGTTCCTGATCTTAAGGGAAAGGCTCTCGGCTTTTCCCCATTGAGGATGATATTTGCTGTGGGTTTTTCATAGATGGATTTTATGAACTTGAGGAATGTTCCCTCTATCCCTATACTCTGAAGAATTTTAATCAGGAAAGGATGCACTACTGGGTATTTACCCCAAAGACACAGATGTAGTGAAAAGAAGGGCCATATGCACCCCAATGTTCATAGCAGCAATGTCCACAATAGCCAAACTGTGGAAAGAGCTCAGATGCTTTTCAACAGATGAATGGATAAAGAAGATGTGGTCCATATGTACAATGGAATATTACTCAGCCATCAGAAAGGATGAACACCCAACTTTTACATCAACATGGATGGGACTGGAGGAGATTAAGTGAAATAAGTCAAGCAGAGAAAGTCAATTATCATATGGTTTCACTTATTTGTGGAACATAAGGAATAGCATGGAGGACATTAGGAGAAGGAAGGGAAAAATGAAGGGGAGGAAATCGGAGGGAGAGATGAACCATGAGAGACTATGGACTCTGAGAAACAAACTGAGGGTTTTGGAGGGGAGGGAGGTGGGGGGATGGGTTAGCCTGGTGATGGGTATTAAGGAGGGCACGTACTACATGTAGCACTAGGTGTTATACGAAAACAATGAAGCATGGATCACTACATCAAAAACTAATGATGTATTGTATGGTGGCTAACATAACATAATAAAATAAAATTAAAAAAAACCTGTTCTTAAAAAATAATCTTTTTTTAAAAGTCAACCCATAAGATGGGAGAAAATATTTGTAAGCCATATATCTGATAAGAGAGTTGTTTCCAGAGTATATAAAGAACACTTACAACTCAGTAATAAAGACAAATAACCCAATTAAAAATGGACAAAAGATTGAAATATACATTTTTCCAAAGAAGAGCTACAGATAGTCAATAGGGATCTGAAGTGATGTTCATCATTATTAATCATTAGGTAATTGCAAATCAAGGTGCAATAAGATACCACTTCACATCCACTAGGATGGCTACACTAAAAAAGGCATATAATAGCAAGTGGTTGTGAAAATGTGGAGAAATTAGAACCCTCATACCTTGTACTGAGAATGTAAAATCGTGCAGCTATTTTGGAAAACAGTAACTCTTCAAATGTAAAACACAAAATTACCATATGATGTAGAAATTCCACACCTGGGTATATACCCAATACAACTTCAAACTGATGTTCAAACAAAAATTTCTCCACTAAAGTTCAGAAGTATTATTTAAAATAGCAAAAGATGGAAACAACTCAAATGTCCATCAACTGATAAATCCATACCACAGAAAATTATTTGGCAATTAAAATAAATGAAATATTAATGCACGCTACATGGATGAACCTTAAAAACATTATACTAAGTGAAAGAAGGCAGACACAAAGGCCATATACTCATGAGTCCATTCACACGAAATGTCCAAAATAGGCAAATCCATAGGAATGAAAGATGAGGGTTGTAAGGAATGGACTGGAAAAGAGAATGGGGAATGACTGCTAATGTGCATGGAGTTTCTTTGCACAGAGATTAATATGTTCTGAAGCCAGATAGTGCTGAATGTTGCACAACTCTGCATGGGCTAACTACAACTGAATTGCATTACTTTAAAGGGGTGAATCTGACGGTATATGAATTATGTCTCAATAAAACTATTGTAAAAATAACTCTGACTGGGTTGGCAAAAACTCAATAGCTAGAGTGTGGTAACAGTTTATTAAACTATCCCAGGGATTCCAGGGGATTAAAAGCATACTTACCATTTCTAAGAATATGTATAGTCAAGTTAAATAAATCAGGTAAATGCTTGCTTTGTGTTTAAAACAAATTGAGTCAACAGCCCAGTCCCCTAACTACTCCACAAAGATTATTATTTGATTTGTTGTTTGGCAAAGCTTACTACATTTTCCTTATCGAAGTGCTTCTTTAGACAGATCCTAGAGAGCTATATGATATACGGAAGAGTTAAATTCTGTTTATTTCCTGAAATCCTAACGAAAATTTAAATGACCAGCTTTCAGAATAGCTCGTTCAAGACTTCTTTAATCTTCACTGAGTATAAAGCCATAAACGTTGCCAAATTAAGTGAAAATTTTCTTTCCCTAGGATCTTTCATTCAAGAACATAATTTAATGCCTGATCAGCCATGTCTATGAGCTGGTCGCCTTATCAACTGCCTTTTTAAAAAGTTCCAGGTGGAATGTCTATCCATAGTTTGCATCTACTCAGCCCATTGTCTCACTTCTTGTTGCTAGGATACCATGTTTTAGTGATGTCAACCTATTGGAATATTAAAAATTTATTTCTAACCAAGTTTTTATTCTATATGGCCTTAGGAAAAGAAGAAAGCATGGTCTGTGCTCACATAAAACAGCTTCCAGAATGACTTTAAATCTCTGATAATAAGTCTAAACTTGTTTTTTATTTAAAAATGGAAAAACCTGACTTTATCATTAAAATTGCAAGTTTTAGCTTTGTATATTAGTTTGCCCGTAAGTGGAAGGGGAGGTCATATCACAGAAACATTTCCTTCCTTCTAGAATGGCTGACTCATTTTGTCTCTCAAAGATGAAATCTCCGGGATACAGAAAAAGTCCTCTTTCAGAGGGGATTCATATTCTCCTTCTTTCTTAGGGCTCTCAGTTTCAAAACTAGAAACTGTAACAATTTATTTCCCTGACTTCCGAAAGTGACATAGATGAGAAAGTAAAAAATTTTATATTCTTTCATTTATTTTTATTCAAATTAATTCAATTCAGCAATGTGTATTGAACACCCTCTATGCATGAGTTACTAACCAGTCTGAAGAGCATAAAGATGAACATGCAGTTGTCACTGTCTTCCATCTGATCATAACCTAGTAAAGACACGGATGTGTGCACCATGTCCAGTGTCAGTCTACAGAAGAGCAGGGGACTGAGCTGCCCCAGGCCCAAGGGTAGAATCCCAGTACCTGCTTTGGGGTCTGCAGAAACACAGGTCTGGAGCCTGCATTGGTTAGTTATGAACCAAAGGGACGATTAAGATCTGCAGCATTTTCAGGGTACCAGAGTGGCATCAGAGTAACAGCTCAGAGTGAATTACCACACAAAGGAAGCCAACGTGTGAGAAAATTCATAGGTCAGAGCTCATTTGGACATTCCTAGATGAGGCCCATGGCCTCTGTCTTGGACACTGAGGGGGGCTGGTAAAGAAAGACATGGCCCAACCCTCACCCATGTTAGGCTGGTTAATACCATGGGACAAGGCAAATCTACAGGAGAATGGCTGGGGTTCAAGAAGGCTTTGCAAGCAGCTAAGCTAAGCCCTAAAGGAGAGGTAAGACTTCGTTAAGCAGAAGTAACAAGGAGTGGGCATGCAGAGTACAACAAGGAGGAGGAAAGCAAAATATGAAGGCTAGAGAATGCTGCTGTACTAAAGCAATGGCTAGTAATGGTGGACCAGGAATGTGGCATGTATTCAGCTGTGGGAAGGAGACAGGAGATTCAAAAGGGACCTTGGTCTAGATTAAGAAGGACCTTAAAATGCCATGCTAAGTAATTTGGACTTTATTCTATATGTGCAATGAGGATCCACCCAGGGTTGTTGAGTAACACAATATGACCTTTCAGTAATAAGCTGACTTATCAACCTAGCTCAGTAATGGTTAAAAATTATTTGCTTTTAAGCTTGTCCCGGTTATTCTCTGTTTGCCCGCTCAGATCTGTTCTTCACCGTCTCTCTCTTGCATTGTGTCCCAGGAGGCTGGCTCCACCAGGCTCCCTTGCCCTCTGCCTCCCAGTAGGGTGTGGCCAATGGGAGGTACCAGCTGGATGTTGGAGGTCAGGAGGAGGGAGCGGTAGGGATGTGTTTGGTATGGGACTGTGTTTCTCCACCAAGGCCTCAGCTCTTTCTACAGCTACAGCTCTCACCAAGTTCTGGTAACTGCTGCCTTCTCCTGCCCCTTCAAGTTTAAGGATGGAAATGGCTTCCTGATATTTCTGGTCACTGGATGCCTCACCCTCCCTTAATGTTTCTCTTCACCCTGATGTATTGGGGGAGGGGAGATAAACCACCCAGGGGTTATATGGTTCACTAAGAGGACACATGTTGCTCAACATACAGTTATATCCATGGCTCAGGTTTATTACAGCAAAAGGGAAAATCAGCAAAAGTAAAAGGAACACAGAATGAAGTCTAGAAGAAACCAGGCACAAGCTCCAAGGGTGCTCTCCCAGCAGAGTCCCACAAGATGTGCTTACTTCCTCCCACAATGAGTTATGGCAAGATGGTGAAATCTTGTCTACCAGTAACGCTCATTAAAGACTTAGTGCCCAAGATTTTTATTAGGAGCTGGTCACATAGGCACTTCTCGTATAGCACCTGCCAAAATCCCAGACTCCACACCTTTTGTATAGCACCTACCAAAATCCCAGACTCCTAAAAGGAAAGTAGGTGTTGCATAAGTAGTTTGTTTGCATAAGCAGTTTGTGCACAGTGAGCCATTCTTATCAGGGAATAATGGGAACCCTCCCTAGATCCAAGTTCCCAAGTACCAGCCAAGGGCCAACTTTACAAGCAGGCCTCTCGAAGGATAGCAGTCGACTATGCTAACTCTTTTCTGTATACCTGCCCACACTTCTGTAAAGGATTTCTTCATTTCAGACTTTTTAATCAAACCCTTTCGAGTAAGTCATTTATTTCCCCCTGGGACCCTAACAATTTTGAAACAATATCCGTATCTATCTGCATATCTGCTCATACTCCTATATAAATTGATGCGCAGTCACTTCGGCAAACTCACAACCTTTCACTTCAGTTTTTCTTCAGCATTTCCCAGGTCTGAGACTCACCACGGAGCGTGCAAGGCACCCCTAGGCCGCTGAGGTACAGCCTCCACTGTGAGTCTTCCCCCTATTTTCATACTCGTATGACTGAGTGTCTCTCTCAATTTGTCCTCTAAGGACCCTCTGGGGATGGATCTTGTTCCTGACTCTCAGGCTGTTCATCTGAGACTCTGAAACACTTCCTACCACTTCACATCTCTTCTTTTGGGGCTGGGCCCTGCACCAACCAGTCAGAAGATAAGGAATCCCAATGCCCCCACCACCTGAGTCGGAGCTTGGCCTCTTTTGGAATCCTCCGCTCTACCACCCTCGACACTGTCACTGCCTAAATGGATCTGGGGTTTTCAAAGGCTCAGTAGACACACAGCTGATTAAACTTTTAGGCATTTTGACCCCATGATACCCTCCAACTGGGATAGTCCTCTTATGACTCATCCACTAGTCTCTGGTCTTTTTACCCCCTTCCTTCAGGTCCAAGTGCACCCCATCTTCCTTTCCTGCTATTGTGAGGATTTTGGCTATCTATCATTACCTTTAAAAACCACCTCAAATTTAGTGACTTAAAGCATCAACCATTTCATTATACCTCATGCTTCTGTAGACCAGGAATTTGGGCCAGGTTTGGCTGAACAAATCTTCTGCCCCACATGGTGTCAACTGGGACCCCTCACTGTATTCAGGCAACAACTGGGCTGGGTTGGAGGGTCCAAGACAACAGGAAGACTGGCCCAGTGTGTCTCCTCTCTACTTGCATGTAGTCTCAGGGCCTCCCCATGTGGTTTCTCTAGCAGGTTATTTCTATTTCTTCTTACACAATAGCCAAGGGTTCCAAGAAACCATGATAGACACTGCCAGTCCTTGTAAAGGCCAGGCCTGGAGCTGGCACAGCATCACTCTCGCCATGTTCTATTGCTCCATGCAGTCAGGGGCCAGCCTGGTTCACGGAGAAGGGCAGCAGACCCTACCTCTCATTGGGAGCAGTGTCAAAGACCTTACGGTCACATTTGTGGAGGTTCCTACATATCTCATAGCCAAGTGCATCCAGGTTCTGACCAAAAGACTCCTTAAATAAATGACCCTAAACTACATCTTGTTATTCCCAATTTGAGAATCACTAATCAATTAGAAGTGGAACACTGATAATCAGAGCAGCAGAATCAACATTGGCACACCGCTGGGGTAGTTTTGCTCTTTTGTTTCCCTTCTCTTCCTTATTTCACTGTGCACAGTAATGTCTCAGGCTAAAGAATCATCTTCCCCTCTAGGCATTAAAGCCTGAGTCTTTCACACAAGGAGGATTATAAATCACAAACATGAGATTGGATTTTGCAACAGAACTGGTGTTGAAGATCCATTGGCAATGACTTTTTCTCGCCTTGTCTGTTTTTTTTTCAGAGGAGCATCTGTCAGGGGACTGGGGTGTCCTTCTGTGCTTATGATTTGTTTCCCTCTTGGCCAGGCCACCCACCCTAGGCGTAGGATGATTGTGATCTTCTTGAAGCCATTCCAGGAGCCTGTGTTCAGGCTTTGTTCCTAGGAGTATAAGGAATGAAACCACCCTATAGAAAGCCTCCTGAAAAAGCTCCATGGACAGTGTCCAGAAGACCCTCTTACTGAATTCTACTTTCTAGAGAAGATTCTCTCAGGGAGGGTCCAGCATCCACATGACTTGCCACTCCAGAAAGTACATGTGCTGTTTCTGAGTAAAATTGTTTAATTGAAGCACAAATGAATACCAATAGGAAAGGTAGTGTTCACTGGGGGGAAGAGATTTTAAAGGACTATGAACATATTACTGAATAACGTGCATTATTTGTACACACATTTTTAAAGTCAAAAAATACTAAAAATCATTTGCAGCATTAGCACGTCCAAACACCTTTCATAGCTATGATCTTGTGGGAACCTCATTTGGCCCTTTGTAAAGTGCATCCCCATCATGCTGGTGATGAAGTTCGGACGACTTACATCAATTGCTTAAGGTCACCCAGGTCTTCTGTAATCAAAGTATACGTAGTGACTTTGAAAGAGAGAACAGATGATTTTCTCATTTTTAAATAGAAAAATAAAACAATAAATAAAATTTGGGTTTCAGTGTCCTGTAAATAGGAATTTTCTATCATTCCACACTTTGTTCATTTCTTCCATCCAAGTTGCAAAGCACCTTCTCATTTTATACCCATTCACATACTAAAGGGTAGTCTGCCAGTCTTAAGATTCACACCACACTTACAGAAAAGGACAGTAGCCCCAGAGAGGTCCCTGATTGCCATTTTATGTACCACTGCCTGAGCCAAAGAACAGCTTGAACTTTGCATGTGAGAGCTGCCCCTAACAAGTGTTAGTGACTACCTGAACCAATCTGATTATTTTTCTTGAGAATTTGAATTTGAGGCAGGGGAAAAGATGCAGAAGCAGAAAGACTACAGAGCAAAGGTCATGAAGCAGCAGAGGTCATGAGTTGATGGAAGACATGAGTAAATAAAAGCCATTGAGGAACCAGAAGATATTAGAAGGCAGAGGCCATTAAAGAAGAAAAAAAGGAGGAGGAGGAGGAGGAGAATAAGAAAAACCAGGACAAAAAGGAACCTTGAGTAAGCAGAATCTAAAGGACACATATATTAGAGAGGGAGGGAGTTGCTTGGGAATGGTTGGAGGATAAATAACAAAGAGTTGAGTCCCTATAATTTCAGAGCCCCTCAGTTAGGACTGATAGCTCCAACTGCTAAGAGGACATCCAGGTGACTCAAAACTCTAGAACTCAAACTTCAGAACTGCACTGGACCCCAATGACCTCCTAGTTCATAAATTCTGTTCCCTCTGCTCCCTGGGGTCAACAACAATTCTTGGGGTCCCATGGGGCTGATGGTCTGTCTTACTTACACCCAAGAGTATCCTCATGATAAATCTCTTATTATTTGAAGTGAATTGAGTGAACCCTATTTCTTGCTACCAATAAGACTAATGAAAAATTACAACTGTATTCTTTATAAACCAAGTACAAGATGAGGGAAATGTTAGTGTTCTTAAAAGTTTGGTTTATCAGGGGCACCTGGGTGGCTCAGTCAGTTAAGTGTCTGCCTTCGGCTCAGGTCATGATCTCAGGGTCCGGGGATCGAGCCCCATGTCGGGCTCTCTGCTCAGCGGGGAACCTGCTTCTCCCTCTCCCTCTGCCTGCCGCTCCCCCTGCATGTGCTCTCTCTCTCTCTCTGTCAAATAAATAAAATCTTTAAAAAAAAAGTTTGGTTTATCAAATAGGGCGCCATGCTATTGTGACAATACAGACTTGAGACAAAAAAACCATACACCTCTAAGGATAATTTTTACACCATCTCTCTAGTTATCCTAGTGATACCAGTGACAACACAATGTCACTGGATCAAGTGTCTATCCTCAACCCAGAGCCCAAGACAGTGCTCTACAGATAGGATGTGGTCAACACACATTAACCACTGCAGCTGATAGGAAATATTGAAGATACAATCTACCAGAAGTTATAAACCAGGGGTGGTAGCATCCCCTTAGGGGGCATCTGAAAACAAGTTGAGACATTTTTTACTTGTCAGTGACTGAGATCTTCTGTTGGTATTTGATGGAATAGGGTCAGGAAGGCTAAAATTCTTGCAACGCTCACGACGGTCACATACAATGAGGAATTATCCTGATAAAAATGCAAATGATGCCCTCTTTAAGAACCCTGGAACTTCTTTGCACATATGTATGTGGTTGCCAAGCTAAACACTATAACCAGTAGCCTGATCCATGGTCAAACAACACAATAGCATATTTTAAATCATGATTATTCCAGAAAATTTATAGCATGTGCTAATTTAGCTACAGACCAGTCCCAGTTCTTGTGTTCTAGCCTCTGCCTTGAAGGACAATGAACTCCCTTCTAGGATCAATCTTACCCCAGAGCAATAGACAAGAAGATACACTTACCTATCCCCTCACAGCATCAGCTGTCTATCAGCAACACATACCTTCAAAGACCGGTAGTAAAGTTTTAACCAGATAATGCATGAAAAAGTATTCTGTAAACCTTAGAGCTTTAAATGAATGGTAACAACAAATCTATCTTTGGTAGATAATAGTAAAAGCAGCACTTTCATTAAGAAAACTTAAAGTCATAAGCTAAAAGATACAGTTCTAACTTTAAAAATGCAGGTTTCAATTTCCTTTTTGGGGGGTGGTGTGGGGGGACAAAAATATGAGGGCCAAGGGTCAAGGGCAGAGAAAAAGTACGGCATTTTAGGGGGAGTGAATCTTCCCAGGGGCCTAAAATAACACCAGTTTGCCTGAACCAAAATAAGCGGTGGACAAAATGGCTTCTGAGTCACTTCCTTCAACTCATCTCTGTGCCATCAAATACTGGAAGGATTTGGGCAGGACCCAGAGACCACTGTAATGGGATGGGATTCATTCGGCTGTCTGAAACAGGAGCCAGAAAGGTCTAAGTGGCGAAACACAGAAAGGTCCAATATCGGCTTGGCCCAACTTCCTTGGTGGTCTGCTCCTCTCCACCCTCAGACTCACCTCAGACGGACGCTATGAGTTGACTTTGTTAAAAGGTCCAAGGGCCCACCAGCAGGTATTCCCCCACCTTCCCCTCTGTTCTCCATTCTTCTTTCCCAGGGGTCCCAAGGTTTCAACCTGCATTTATCTCCTTTTCAGGGTGCCTGTTCTATCTCCTATTTCATACTTTGGGTTTCCTTTTCCACTAAGATATGATCTGACAGAAGGCACAGTGTCCCCAGCCTCCCTTTCCTTATTGGCTCCCCAAATAAACATTTAGGCCTCTTTTATTTTGAGGATTTTAACACTACCCAGTTAGGAGAAGCAGCCAGTGGATAACCAAAGGATCTTAGATGCTCATGTTACACCTTCACTGGTCTTCCCTGTTTCCCAAATGGCCAGAGAACCTCCTCAGAGAGCATCACTCCTGAAAGACAGTGTGAGTTAGACTGGATCTCACACCAGCTGGCTCTGTAGATTCTGGTCCTTATGGGCACCTGGATGGCTCAGTGGGTTAAGCGTCTGCCTTTGGCTCAGGTCATGATCCCAGGGTCCTGGGATCAAGCCCTGCATCAGGCTCCCCGCTCAATAAAGAGTCTGCTTCTCCCTCTCCCTTTCCTTCTGCTGTTCTCCCTGTTTGTGTGCTCTGTCTCTCTGTCAAATAAATAAATAAAATAAATAAAATATTTTAAAAATAAAAAAAAAAGATTCTGGTCTTTATGAGCTGTTTCCTAGCTTTGGCTCTGAGGATCACTTGGCCCATGTCCCAGTGTCAACCTTTCATCCTCTCTTCAGGTCAATGGCTCTAGTTTCTCTACATGAGGAAAGTTCTTTCCCCTTTGGCTTCCAAGGAAACATTCTCTGGTTTCAGGTAAGTTGCCCCACATAGCACCTTCCCACAAACTCCCTTTGTCTCAGGCTCTCACCCCTTCCTCACTGCGCATCGCCCCCCCCCCCCCCCCAGTCCAGGGCTCTTTCCTATGTGTTTTCTCTGTAACCAGCCACTCAGAGAGGAAGAACAGTTATATCTTATTTGGTCTAGAGTGACTCATTTTTGTTTCAACTGGAAAATTTTCTCTTCTTTTTTTTGAACTTTTCCAAATTATGGAAGTAATGCATACTCACTTTCCTAAGTCAAAAAATGCAGAGAAAGTCCATAGTCTTCTCACCTTCTAACCAGTCCCATTCCACTAACTTTACTAATGACATCAGTTTGTTTTGCAGTTTCTCCTCCAATCCTTCAAAATTAGATCCTATTATTTCCATTGATAGCTGTTCTTAATCTTTTTAGAGTCACAGGTCTCTCTGATAAAAGCTATGGACACTCTTCCTAATGCCTACACATGTGCACACACAGAGACAATTTTGCATTTGATTTCAAGGGATTCCCATAAACCCTAACATAATAACTCCTATTTCTGAGCTTGTGCCTCAGGATCAACATTTCTTGCACACCTGTGCTCTCAAGAGCTAGTCCCACAATCCCTGATATTTACTCATTCCTCCAGGAGTGGCCAAAAAACTGCCTCTTTGACTTGTCTCTCCTACAAGGAGCCCTCACTCTGGAACCTCTCACCAGAGTCCAGCTTCCTATCTGAGGCAGCTCTGTAGTCTGCAGCCCATTTTAAGAACTGACAAGGAAGTAGAACTGATCAGATGCTAAACTAGTTGTTCTAGTGCTGAACTCCTGGCTTCTTGGTAACGAAGGTCTCCACTTATCCTCCCTCTACCATCCTCTAACCTCCCCCCTTCCCAAATGTCATCCTGCTTCCTTCCAATGTAAAACCCCTCACATCTAAAAAAACTGAACTCACAGAAACAAGTGGTGGTTGTGAGGGGGAGGGAATGGGTGAAGGTGGTCAAAGGATACAAACTTCCAGTTATAAGAAGGCTAAGTCATGGAGGTGTAATCTACAGCATGGTGACTATAGTTAAGAATACTGTATTGTATATTTGAAAGATGCTAAGAGAGTAGATCTTCAGAGTTCTCAACACACACACACACACACACACACACGTCTACACAGAATTGTCACAATGTAAGGTGACGGATGTACTAACTTTATTGTGGAAATCGTTTTTCAATATATACACATATCAAGTCATCACATTGTACCCTTTAAGTTTACACAATATTATATGTCAGTTATATCTCAATAAAGTTGGAAAAAATTAAAATGAAAACAAATTTAAACCTAAAAAAATAAATAAAAAGAAATAAAATCCTTCAGGCTCAACGAGACTTTTTTTTTAAATTCAGTTAGCCAACATTTTTTTATTTAAATTTTTTATTTAAATTCAGTTAGCCAACATATAGTACATCATAAGTTTCAGTTCAATAATTCATCAGTTGCATATAACACCCAGGGTTCATCACAACATGTGCCCTCCTTAATGCCCATCACCCAGTTACCCTATCTCCTCACCCACCTTCCCTCCAGCAACCCTCAGTTTGTTTCCTAGAGTTAAGAGTCTCTCATGGTTTTTCTCCCTCTCTGATGACTTCCCATTCAGTTTTCCCTCCCTTCCCCTATTCAAAGAGACATTAATACACAATTTTCACTGAGGGAAGGGCAAGATCCTTCCATTCCACAATCAAGCAAATAGTGTTCCAAAAGTAGGAAACTCCTATTTCAACAACCAATACATATAAAGATACATGGGATTTTTCTTTACTACTTGCCTCCCTCTTCCCACAATGGCAATTGTGTAAGACTGATCACAGACCTGTACCTCTGAAACAAAATAGTACATTATATGTTAAAAAAAAAAAGAAGACAGTAAGAAGGGAAAAATGAAGGGGGGGGGAGGAAATCGGAGGGGGAGATGAACCATGAGAGACTATGGACTCTGAGAAACAAATTGAGGGTTCTAGAGGGGAGGGGGGTGGGGGGATGGGTTAGCCTGGTGATGGGTATTAAAGAGGGCATGTACTGAATGGAGCACTGGGTGTTCTACACAAACAATGAATCATGGAACACTACATCAAAAACTAATGATGTAATGTATGGTGATTAACATAACATAATAAAATAAAATTTAAAAAAAGATATGAGTCACAATTTTTAAATAAATAAATGAAAGTACTTACACAGCATTTGCTCACATATAGCTCTATGTTCAGCCATGTGCAGAATTCTTCATTCATTCAAAGACAGAGGCTAGTGACAAAGAAGAATGGCAGGGGACTGACTCACAGACATCTAACAGAAATAGAGTTAGATGAAGATCAACATTTCTCACTGCATAATATTGTCACGAAGTATATCTCACTGTCTAAGAACAGCATTAAGTGTATCTGTAAGAACCAAGGACTCACTGGAGGAGTAAGTTCAGTAATAAATAAGCACATGCTTATCAAAGAAATACCTATTTAAATATGCGTATTTTTGAAAATTATGACATCAAAATCTGGAGGTTGTGGTAAAACTGACATACACTGCTGGCATCCTATTAGTTGATTTTTACAACTCTTTGGCTATATATAAGAAGGAAGCATAAGAACGTTCCAACATTATGCCCTTGTAATCACAACCCTAGGAATTTATCCTAAAGAAGTAATTTTTAAAAAGGGAAAAAAATGGAAGGGCAGGAAAAAGATCCCAACTTTTACTGAATGTCCACTATGTACTGATCGCTCTGCCAGCACTTTACTACATCATCTCATTTAATCTTCATGGTAATAGTGCAAGACAAGCATGGCTTTTCTTCTTTTAAGGGGGGAGCAAAATACTTGCGTGATCACCACAGGGTTAAACAAAGCCATCAAAATTCTTCCAGAGAATTTTCATGGAGGTGATCAGAAACAGCTAGGATGTTGGCCTAGTGTGCTTGGAAGAGAAATAAATTCCAGAATAGGAAGTTCGTGGTATGTCCTGGGGAAAAAATGGCCATAGGGAGAAATGGAGACTGGAGCAGTGGCTTTCAGCCCTACAAAAGCCAAAGCTCCCTTTTATAATCACTATGTTATATGGTCCCTTTACCATCCCAAAGTGAAATGTATAGATAATATAGCTTACTTGCATTTGTATTTTTTAAACCAATGTAATGGCCCGGTTGCTATATAAGAGAGAAATAAAAGGAAAGCAATTTATGATAAAATACTATGTATTGCTTGACACAAACCACATGAAAAGACAGAAGTTTTTTCTAAAATGCACTGTAGGAACAACACTAGCTCCACGGAGAATGGGTGAACTAGAAATAAAGGTAGGTGGGTTAAAAAAAGGAAGGATACGAACTGGAAGAGAAGAGTTTGATTTGGGAGGTGAAGACTTTGGAGTTCACCTTGACATTGTCAGAGCGGAGTGGGGGTGGGGCAGATGAGGCCCCTAGAGCCCTTGGGCAGACTTGAGACAATGACAGCTGCCACCCAGGGGGGAGATGACAGTCCCAGGCCTCCTGTAGCTCCATACTTGGAACAAATCTGACATATTTGAGCTGGATGAAAACTTCTCAGTCAATCTGGGTCATTCTTCTTGTTTTCCCAGTGAAACAAGAGTAATGATTTTTCTGAGGTCTTAAACATATCCTGAAGGAAAATATTGCAGACCCACCCAACCACTTAGCTTCAAACCAGGTGTGTAGGATAAATGGTCAAGATGGAGTTGAAAGGCAACTCTGAAAGTTAGTTTTCAGAGACAGTCAGGAACTTGAGGTGATTGTTCCCTGAATAGAAGAAAGACATGGAAGGGAAGGTCATAAAGAAATGATCTGTGTGTTTAATCAAGGTTGGTGATTGGCAGCACTATACAGAGTAAAAGATGCCGGCCTTGGAGTCAGGACACCTGCATTCGAGTTGGGGGTCTGTTGTTTATCACCTGTGTGGTTTCAGGCAAGTAATTTAACTTGTCCAATCTTTATTTTTCAGATAACAAGTTAGAAATTCTAGGGGTGCCTAGGTGGCTCAGTCAGTTAGGTGTCCGACTCTTGGTTTCAGCTCAGGTCATGATCTCAGGGTTATGGGATCAAGCCCGTCTTCGGCTCCAGGCTTGGTGTGGAGTCTGCTTGGGGATTCTCTCCCTCTGCCCCTCCGCCCACTCTCTCTCTCTCTCTCAAATAAATACATCTTAAAAAAAAAGAAAAGAAATTCTAATAACGTACCTCAATAGAGCTGTCATGAAACACCAAGAAAATGTGTGTTTGGAGGAGCCTCATAGTACTGGGAAATACTGGAGAAACATCAGCAGTGTTTCCTACTATTACCTATTAAAATAATGTCAATGAATGTGCATTTGTAAAAGAGAATAGCCTCATAACTTCAGAATAATGAATGATAATCAGGTTTCTTTGCCAAGTATTCCAAAGTACCCTTTAAAAGCCAAGATGTCTTATATAGAGTGGAGGTCAAGTGACATCTCCTAGAGTGAGGAAGCTGGCTCAGCTGTCCCTAGAACTCAAGAGTTTTCCCTCGGACACTGAGCAGAAACCTTTCAATATTTTCCTTCCAAGCCAAAGGTTCAGGGTATTGACAAGACACGAAGTCAAGGATACATCTCAAATGCACTAACTCCCACTTCTAGTCACAGGTGCTCCTGTGATTAATGTCTTTTCAACAACATCCTCCAATGAGCAACTCTGGGAGAGGCTTTATGTAGGAAGCTCATCACATGAGCTTTCGGTCTTAATACAGTTGAAACCCAAACAGTTTACAGCTGGAGAAAAACTCTGCTGATTTGCCAAGAATCACTAGGACAGTGTGCTCCAAACAGTATAATTTAAGTAATAAACTCACAGCAGTGAGATTAGCCTTTGCTAGTTTCTTCCCTGAGGAACAGATATCGATTGTGATTTTAAAATTTCAGGAATAAAAGCCTTTGGCTGGGCAGCAAGTCCTCCCTCTGGGGAAACCAAAGGCAATGGCCAATGGCCAATTTGGCTCTGAGATTGGATTTGAACCACCTCTGAGATGCATAAATACTGAACAAAATATGCAGAAGCCTATGATCACCTTGGCCTCAGGCAGACATCACATTAACACTTGAGTCTGCTTTCAGGTGAAGAAGACAGAATGGGAAGGAGAGGCAACTTGACTGAAAGGCTGAGCTATTTTCCTGGGTTTTTGGAGACATGGAGGGTGTTGTGAGCTGCAGACCAACAGAATAATCATTCTCAAATTCATGCCATCTCAAAAATGGGGACACTAAGCTTGGAATACCACCCTAACTCCACAGAGAAATCCTCCAAAGAATATTAAGTAAGAGACATCTATGAAGTGGACCAATTTTCCTGCAGTCAGAATTAAAAGCCTTAGAAGCATAGTCTGAGTGTCCTCAGCCTACTTGACATGGGAAATTCACTGGGGCTCCTCCGGCGTGACGTTGGACTCCAGCTATATTCCTTCAAGAAAACAGTTGGTATTTCTGTCACTTCAGACCCAATACGTTCATTGTTTCTCATATCTGTGCCCTGTTGTAAAGGACTCATCCAAGCCAACGGCATCCCCCTTCGGCTAATCCTGCAGTGCAAGGCGTCTGCTTCTTTCCTCCTAATGTCCTAATGGTGCTTCTCCATCTTCCAACAGCTATTTCCTTTCCGATCACACACACACAGATAGATAGATGATAGATAGATAGATAGATAGATAGATAGATAGATAGATAGATGATAGATAATAGATAGATAGAAATAAATTCCAGAGGAGAGTCATATTGTCTTGGTGGAGTGGTGGTAGAATTTGTTGTGACTACATTCCCAAATTATAAATCTTTGCAAGAGAACAAAGTTAAATCAGAATGTCTCTGTAATAAATTACCAAGTTGGGAAAAAAAGGTCTGCTTTTAATCTAGTGGGAAAAAAAATAGAAGCAATATGCATAGATCACTAGCCTTCTTTTAAGTGTGGTGTCTTGGGGAATTCTAGAGCCAGACTGCCTGGGTTTAAACCCTGGTTATGTGATGTATCAGTTGTGTAACATTGGGCAGTTATTTAACCTCTCTGTGTCTCAGTTTCCATCTATAAATAATGTTAAGTACAAATATTAATCCATAGAGTTATTTTGAGGGTTAAATAAAATAATATACGTAATGCACTTAGAATAGTGCCTGGGACATACTAAGCACTGTATGTATTAGCTATTATTCAGTTGAACTTGGCTTAGGAGGTTGGTCTGTTTCAACATGGATAATTAAAAGGTACTTGAAGGTAGAATAAGAGATATATGCATGCGAGATATACTAAGGGCTTAGCAGTGTCTGGTACATAGAAATAGAACAAAGAAATCATTACTGTCACAGCATAGCCACAAGCTCAGCTGGCTGCAAGACAATGCTAAAAAGCTCTGTGTCTTATGGATACAGCTGCTGGACTTCAAGGAGGCCAATTGAGAGGGAGGGAGAGGTGCCACATTATGTCACCAACCACAGAAAAACCACCTTCACCAATGGTAAGACAACCACAGTGTCCTAGTTTGTGAAGGTCAGCATATTCTCTGGACATAAGGCTCTTAAAATGACAATGGCATAATGCCTCTCTCTCCAACACACATTCAACCCTTCCCTCCAAAACTCCCTCCAATGTATTCAAGTTCTTTCATTGGAAAGAATGTGATGAAAATGCCAGGGAATCATCAAATTGTGAGTCATATAATCTCCAAAGGTACTTAAAGGCGACCTCATTCAACCCCACTTATTTGAATAAAGGTGAGGAGGAGGACAAGGACCCGTGGGGTGGTATTGTTGACAGAAGAGCTGCCCCAGGTCCACGGCCAGCCAGTGGCAGAGCCAGACTTAGATGCAGACTTCCTGAGTCTAAGCCCTCCCTACGCTACATTGCCTCCCATTCCCACACTCTTCATCACCCAACTCAGAATCTTAAACCCTATAGCAAATCCAGTGTCTCTTTGTGTCTCTGGAAGGTACCCTTCCCCAAGATGCCACACCCTCTCAGACTTCTAAATCTCTGTTGGCTGCTGCCACCTAGGGAATTACAGCGGGTTCTCTTCCTTGGGCTGTTGCCTTGGGACAGCCACCATTGCACAGGCAGCCTGTTCAGTGTCCATCTCCTTAACGAATCATCTTTCATGCTTGGCTCACCAACTAGCAGAACTAGTCATATCCTACATATTCAGATAAATACCCATCTGACTCTTTTTGGTGAACACATCCTTTTGTTTGTTCTTTGAAATATTGTTAGGGAGACATTTAAACTCTGGGGTTTAAAAATATTACTCCAGCAGTGTTGACTGGTTGCTGAGATCCAGCTTGATGTCTGATCTTTTTCAAGGTGCTGGGAAGAAGGGACTCCTCTACTTCATCCCCAACACTGCAGATAGGAGAATACCAGACCAATTGACTCAGATTCAATGTGTCAAGACAGATTAACTCAAGTTCAATGTCAGTCATACTTCCATGTTCCCTTGATTATTCCTCACATCACTGTTTTATAGCCAAATGCTAGTAGTTGACAACAAAATAGCCATTCACTCCCTCAATCTCAATTACTTGAAAGCATTCATTGACCCAGAAACACCCATGAACTGGATCCCTAGGGATGAGCCCACTGACTGGTTATAGAAATGATGAAAGGGGCTTTGGACAATAGTAACAGTACAGGTTGGCTTCCCATGCAGTTAAAACCAGACTCCAGGAATTTCCAATACAGGACCAGGATAAATGAAAATAATGATAGTTGATTATTTTTCTAAGCAGGGAGAGTTAGAAAGCCTCCTGTTTTAGCATGTAAGCATTTTTGCCAGCTGAATCATTATACCATGCCACATAAAGATGTAATTGTTCCCCTTTTTGCAGTTATTTTAGGTTTTTAAAAGATCTTTTGAATAATCCTATAGCCCTGAGTTTTTCTCCATACACTTAATACTCTCGTGATGCAAAGGATAGCCTGGTGGTTTAAATACTTGGGCCTGTAGACAGTTACCCTTCAGTTCAAATCCCAGCTCAATCACTTGCATGTTGTATGGCCTTGTGTAAGTTTCCTAACACCCCTCCGCATCAGGTACCTCAGCTCTGCAATGGGGACAGTGGTACCAATATCCGTGAGAGCTGCTCTGAGGATTGAGGGTAAGGTAGGCTTGGAGCTCAGCACATTGTTTGATCTGCAGTAAGTGATCAGTAAAAGTCAACTGTTATCACCATTTGCATAGTCATTGCCAATACGTATAAGTTAGAGAATAAGGAAGGTATTGGAGACTAGCAAATGGAGAAGCTAGAGAGTAAGGAAGAAGATTTTAGGTAGTTCTGGAAAAGTAGATGAAAGCATTGAAGCCAGGGCATCTGAGTGGCTCAGTCAGTTAAGCGTCTGCCTTTGGTTCAGGTCATGATCCCAGGGTCCTGGGACCGAGCCCCGCATTGGGCTCCTTGCTCAGCGGGGAGCCTACTTCTCCCTCTGCCTGCCGCTCCCCCTGCTTTTGTGTGCTCTCTCTCTCAGTCAAATAAATAAATACAATCTTAAAAAAAAAGCAAGAATTGAAGCCAGGACTGAAAAAATATGCTAGTTTTTAACTCAGAATATCTAAGTTCAAATGCCAGATCTGTATGACCGTTAGAAGGTAGGTTGCTTCTCTGGTCTTTGGTTTCCTCCTATATAAAATGGAAATAGAACTAGAAAGCTGCAAATCGGGGTGAAGATTAAGTGATGTAATGACACTGACAGGATCAAGCCTGATACTTGGCCCACAGGAGAGCAAGGTTTCCTTCCCTTGCCCTACAACTCTCAGGGCCATTGCCCTTCGACCTACCCCTTCGTGTAACTATCACCTCCTGCAGATGAGGTGAAGGGGGCAAGCCCTCATCGAGAATGCTTCAGGGAAATCTGGCTTCATGCTTTCAATCTTTTTATCCCATAATCCCAGATATAAAGAAGGAGGCCCTCAGAGGTTTTCTCTTAAGTATTTGAGAGAAGAAAGCAGGCTACCGTGTCTGGGAGACTCGAGGAGGTAAGCCCAAGGACATGAGGAGTACCAGCAAATTCTGGTACTGATCATGAGCCACAGATTTGTGTAGGGGGCCAGGAAAGGATAGGGGATGGTGGGGGGGTGAGTAGGACGTGGGGTTACCTGTGATCAGTGTCTCTGGCTTGGTGACTCATCTCCTCCTAGCATTTGGCAGCCTAAGCTGATATACCACTATTTATTTAAAGGCTCTCTGAAATATAGGCAGTATTTTCACTGCAGATGTATTTTGAAAAGATGACTTGACTTGAATACAATATTTTTTTCAAACAGAGGCAATATTTAGACAGTGTGTTGTGTTAATGTATTTAAGTTAGTGAGCATGGCTAATAATGTTTGTGCGTGTGTGTGTGTGTGTATGCATAGGTGCATAGTGTTCTCCTGCATGATGCACAACATGCTCACACAAATAAGTTAGTTATCTTAAAATGAACAGTTATTTCGGACGTCACACCCCAGAACTCTTCAGGAGCTAGTGTATAGGGACTTCTAAGTTTATAAAGGTCAAGGCCAGGTCAATATACATTATATTATTCCTTAAGTAATTTGGTATTTGACATCCCTCCCCAAAAACCACAACAGCTTCTAACCCCTACCCCCAATACCACCCTGAATGCTCCACCCTAAAGCCATATCCCCGGTACTGTGGGTCCTTCCCTTACTCTTCAGAGGAGAGGGAGGCCGTGCTCGCCCCCTAGTGGCTGAAGGCTAGTCATTGCACTCCCAGGCCTTTCCTTCTTTGTTGATTGACAGTTTTACCAGACAGGCTGTGGCCAAACTCAAGTGTCGAATTCAAGGACATTTTTGGGCTGCAGGGTGGGGAGCTAGTCATATCTAGTGAAGAAATTAAAAGTCTTTGGGTCTATGTAGCATCCATTTTTCTCTGTTTGATGTATCTTTAGAATTTCCCTTTTATACACAGCTGGTTATGTGAGAAGGGCTAGTAGCCTCCCTATCTTGTGACAATCCCCATCCCAGATTTTCCCACTCCGAAGACCTGTCCCCTCTGCCAAGGTCCCTCTCCACTCTAACCTGTAGCTACAATCAAGGGAATGGTGCAGCACAAATGAGAGAATTTGAACTCCAGGAAAATCCCGTGTTTAAGTTTTATTTATTTTTTAATTTTTTTTTTTTTTTAGATTTTATTTATTTATTTGAGAGAGAGAGAGAGAGACAGAGATAGTGAGAGAGAGCACAAGTGGGGAGGAGAGGGAGATGCAGGCTCCCCGCAGAGCAGGGAGCCCGATGTGGGACTCGATCCCAGGACCCCAGGATCATGACCTGAGCCGAAGGCAGACGCTTAACTGACTGAGCCACCCAGGCGCCCATGTGTTTAAGTTTTAGTCCAGTTGCCAAAGTTCATTCCCATCTTTTAATTCAGATTTCCCAGAAATTCACCTTATCGATACTTTTATGGGTCTTAATGTACAACTTCACCACCCCAAGAAAAGAGCTCCACCACCACTCAACCAGAATATTTGTGGAATTGGCTTGCTCAAGATCTAGCCATGAGAAAGGCCACACAGGAATTACCATGGGATGCAGACATCAGTTTCCAGTGGCCTCACAGTTCGTTGTACCTTGTATGACTCTAATGGCTATGGAGTCAATCCCTAGAGTAGGAGCTCCTGAGCCCAGAGACTAAAATGTCTTCATAAATCACTATTCTCACCTCCTAGCACAGGCCCAGTAAAAGTTATGGACTGAATTGTGTCCCCTCACCAAATCCTATGTTGAAGCCCTAACACCCAATGTGACTGTATTTGAGATAGAGCCTTTGAGCAGATCATTAAGATCAAATGAGGCAATGAGGATGGGACCCTAATCCCATAGGACTAGTGTCCTTATAAGAAGAGATACCAGAAATCGTTCTCTCACTTCATGAATGTAGAGGAAGGGTCATGTGAGGACACAGAGTGAAGGCAGCTTCCTACAAGTCAGGCAGGGAGGCCTCACTAGAACACAACCCTGCTGGCACCTTGATCTTGGACTTCTAACCTCCAGAACAATGAGAAAATAAATTTCTGTTGTTTAAGCTGCCCAGTCTGTGGTATTTTGTTATGGCAGCCTGTGCAGAAAGGAGTACAGAAAGGAAAGCTCTTGGGAGTGCCTGGGTGGCTCAGTTGGTTAAGCGTCTGACTCCTGGTTTCGGCTCCAGTCTTGATCTCATGGTCTTGAGATCGAACCCTGTGTCAGGCTCTGCACTGAGTGTGGAGCTTGCCTAAGACTCTCTCTCTCCCTCTTCCTCTGCCCTCCCCCAATAAATTAATTAATTAAAACAGAAAGCTCTTTAACAAAACTCCTACAACTAGACTACAGTGCAGTTCTAATTTCCAAAGAAGGAGCTAGGACGGAAAGCAATCTGTGTTGAGAATGGATGTAAGTGGTGGGTCTGTACCAGCTGCTTCTCAAAGAAATTCACCAATTGTCTTCCTGTCCCATAAGCCCTCCAGGGAAACTTGTGCATCCATCCAAACACCCATGGGTGAAGCATTTCCCCTGCATTGTTTTGCCCCCACTAGAACTCTCCCAGCTGTTGGCCGTCAGTGATCACATGGGTAGGTGAGCTTGAAATCAACTTTTCACTAGGTGAAATGAAATGAGGTAGCACAAAGCTCCCCCTACCCCCTCCAAACCATGTTGCTTCTTGACATCCCCATGAATGTCTGCAAGCACCCAGGAGGGAAGGCCACATTTCTCACACTGCATTGGGTTTTATGGCCTTTGTTCCATTTTGATCAACAAAATTGAGTGAGAAGACCAGGCTTCCCATGAGGAATGAGCCAAAACCAGTGTCAGGTTCTCACCATGAACCTTATCTTTCCTTTAATAACAGACATCAGGCCACCTGCAAAAACATATCCACAGTTACTGAGGACTTTTTAGAAAATAAATATTCACTATGGCTTTGTGAGGGAGCAAAGGCTGTTGCCTCTGAACTTCAGGTGGCCTTCAAGAACCTTCTCACCTTTGATCATGGAAACCATACACATGGGTAAGAGCAGAGAGCCTTGCAGCCTCGCGTCTCAGGCAGGGCTCTTCCGGAGCTGCTGGCCTTGGATCCTGAGTGTTGGTCCCCAGTTGCGAGATGTGAGGCCTGGAGCAAGTTCCGTCACCCCTGCATGTCTCAGTTCTCTCCTCTCAAACTTGGTGATGATAATATTATATCATAAAGAGGATTCAATGAGCTGACACATACAGAGCACTCTCGAGAGTGCCCAGCAAAGAGTAAGTGTTCAGTAGTAGCTGTCCTTCCATCAGGAAAAGAATACAAGAGAATTGTGTAAACTTCTCTATAAAATAGTTCTTTTTTTTAAAGATTTTATTTATTTATTTGACAGAGAGACACAGTGAGAGAAGGAACACAAGCAGGGGGAGTGGGAGAGGGAGAAGCAGGCTTCCCGTGGAGCAGGGAGCCCAATGCGGGGCTCGATCCCAGGACCCCGGGATCGTGACCTGAGCCAAAGGCAGATGCTTAACGACTGAGCCACCCAGGTGCCCCTCTATAAAATAATTCTTGCAAGATTTTTCCTGCAGCTCATTTTGTTGGCTTCTTGTTGAGACCTACATACATATATATGGAAAGTACATGTAAAGGATAGTACTTTAAGATGTTAACATTTTTCCCCCATGTTTCCTTAGAAGAATCCCTCCCTCCCCCATTCAGTTGGAGGCTTTTATCAAGCCAGGTAAGAGTGAAACTGGAGAAAAGGGGAAGGTATGCTTTTGGTGACTAAAGTCAAAGTTTGGTTTGTAAATCCTAGACCAGGAAGGAAGCCCGTGAATAAACAATAGATTTGGAACACTGCAGGTGATGCAAGAGGCAGTCTGCTTACTTCAGGGGAGCAAAAGCTTCTCTGGGTAGAAACACAAAGAATTGCACTGAGAAGGGGCTCTGTGTTCTGCCCACTCCTGCTCCAGCCCCCAGCCAGTCCTGGGGGAGGGGAGACAAAACCCACAGGCGGGTTTGGGATGTGCGAGTGGAGCTGAGGAGGGCAGCAGGTGTGACAAAGCAACCCCAAATGCAACACGGGGGATGGCCTCAGGGGTCTCAGGCAGCTGGGGCTGACATGGCCTCGCAGACTTCCCTGTTTCCCATGAGACTCGTGGAGCAGCCAGATAGTTCCAGAAGCTTTGGACCAGGAAGGAGCCCCCAGCATCTGTCTGGTCAACCAACTCTCTTCAAGGCCAGACGGGAATCAGGACACTTGAACAAGGACAATGTTAGTGAATGAGCCTTCGTGCCTTCCCTGCCTCCCTCCTAATCCAGCACCACCACCAAACTTCCTGGAATCCACCTAAAATATTAGATAAAGAAGTAGGGTCCTAAATGAGCTGAGCCCAGGACCATCATACACAGGAATACAGGTTGTTCATCACACTGAGACACCATCCCCCCGGGGAGTAGGAAGAGGCCAAAATCAAGTTGGTGCTTTGCCGTCGCGCACGTGCTAGGATGGGGCTTCATTGGCCTGAAGGGGGCAGCTTTTCCCATTGGCACAGTGTTGCCATTGGCTAGTGGTGGCTGGACTGAGCAAAACTTGATTTGACAGAGATCCCTCGGAATTGACTGAAAAGTTTTCATCACAAGCAGATTGGGGCTCAAAGTAGAAATTAATCTGTAGTATATAAAAATAAAGTTACATCTCTTGCACACCTGAATTTGTGGCCTGAGGTTTGTTACCTTCATATAGAGAAATATATAAAGAAACCCACTCCCCCCGCTCAAAAAAACCCAAACAAACCCTACCTCTAATTGCACCACAGTTAATTGGGGGGTATATTTTCTTCCAGTCTTTTCTTGATGTGTTTTTCCATAATTAATATCATACAGAATATGCTCTTTGGTATCATGCATTTTCCGGCTTACCGTTCCATCACAGGGGAAATCATGTAGACAGTGGACCTCTCGACCTTGTCCGACTTTTTAAAACACCTAAGGTGCTTATACAAGTGCCAGTCCCCAAGGCCATAGCTCAAGGCCAGTGGGATCAAAAACTTTCTATGCCACCAGGTGCCGGATCACTAGCTCAAGGCACAAATGTATTTAGAGTAGAGAAGATGTCTGAGGACTGAATCTTTGAGAACTCCTTACCCAGGTAGGTGCTTTTGAAAAGTTAATGTGGTGTGACTCGCCTGGAGGTGTTAAAATGTAGATTCTGAGGGCGCCTGGGTGGCTCAGTTGGTTAAGCCACTGCCTTCGGCTCAGGTCATGATCCTGGAGTCCCGGGATCGAGTCCCGCATCGGACTCCCTGCTCGGCGGGGAGTCTGCTTCTCCCTCTGACCCTCCCCCTTCTCATGCTCTCTCTCTATCTCATTCTCTCTCTCAAATAAATAAATAAAATCTTTAAAAAAAAAAAAATGTAGATTCTGATTCAGCAGGCCTGGGGTGGGGCTTGAGATTCTGTATATGCACAGATGATTCCACTGGTCAATGACCCTCATTCTGAGTACCACAGGCTTAGAGGTCAGGAAGATGAAGAAGAGCCAGAAAAATCATTTCTATTCGAAGCATTTTCCCAAGTTATTTAAAATCTGTTTCTTAACTATTATTGTTAATATTTATGTATTTCAGACAATGAGTAAGCCATATTTTTTTCTTAACCATTCCCCTCTTGTTTGTCATTTAAATTGTTTCCAACTTTGTTATTATAACCAATGCAGCAATAAACTCCTTTGGCCATACTTCTTGGTCACCAACTTTTAAATGAGCAACTAATGGAGGAAAATGATGAAGGTGGCGAAGCGCCCAGAGGAGCACAACCATCTGAGGCATGAGTTACCTTCCAGCACGGCCGGCGTGACTGCCCTCAGGCGGCTTGAGCAATGGTTCTTCAGCTCAGTTTTCTCTGCTATAAAATAGGCTGTTTCTTTTCTCATATCCTTAGGCTAAAGGAAGTGAAGAAAGTGACCTGTAGCTCAGTACTTCCTTCTGTGGGGCCACTGTGTTAGGAAGTATTTGTCACAGCTCAGGGACGATGGCCGAATGTGCCTATTGCAATCCCTGGCGTCACCCTGCCCCGAAGCCTACCAGAGACAGAATTGCGGGTGCCACAGTAGTGAATAAACATTGGGATGTGGCCCACTCTTAACTGTTTGGATTTCAGTGCCAGGGGTAGGAGGTCTGAAAGACATGAAAAGAAACAGCTGAATTCCAAGGCACTCCTTCAGATAGAGTTTCCTTTAAAACATTTGTACCGCTCTTCATCAATATTTATAAAGTGATGACTAGATACAGCTACATTCCTCTTTGGCTATGTCTAGAACACACCCATAGTACCTGATCAAAATACAGTTGCTGTTTGTTGGGGGAGGGGGCACTTTTATAGGGAAGCTTCTTTGGAAATGAGGAACCAAGTTGGCCGCACACAGCAAAAAATTAAAATCAAAATTGGTTACATGAGCACAAAGAGATGACATTAATTTTTTTAAGGGTAGAAAAATCATGGGATTCAGGGTCCTGGGTTTGATTCTCAATTGGCCTCTTGTTAGCAGAGATTAACAAGCAAGTTAATTAACCACTTTGAGTTTCACTTTCTTCCTCATGAGGTACTATGGAAGTTATGAATGCAGAGAAAAACACAACTTTTCTAGAAGGAGTTAGTTGATCTCTCTGGCCTTTTAAGCAAGCAGAATGTTACTAAATACTTGCTAACATGTTCAAGATTGAGGCCTCTTAGGAATTCATCCCATATTCTTGGTCTAATTTTTGAGAGACACCAGGAAAGGCAGCTAGCTTCCAAATAAGTCTGTCAGTAGATGCCACGTGGTGCCTGGAATGTCCAAACCACTCATCTTTGGGGTTATGATTCTCATCCCTTGCTTCTGTTAGAATTATCTGAGATGGATTTTTTAAAATGCCAATGTCCAGGCCCCAACCTCAACCAACTAAGGCCATGCTCTGGTGTTGTTTACAGAGTTCCCAAAAGACTCTGTCGTATAGCCTGAGCTCAGAACCACATAGTTACAGTTTTTGTTTTTTTTTTAAAGATTTTATTTATTTATTTGACAGAGAGAGACACAGCGAGAGAGGGAACACAAGCAGGGGGAGTGGGAGAGGGAGAAGCAGGATTCCCGTGGAGCAGGGAGCCCGATGTGGGGCTCGATCCCAGGACCCTGAGATCACGACCTGAGCCGAAGGCAGACGCTTAACGGCTGAGCCACCCAGGCGCCCCCATAGTTACAGTTTTAAGACACCTATTGAAAATCCAGGGCAGGTAAAACTGTAAATAATTTTCTTTCCAACAACCCCAGTTTCAAGAAATTTATCACCTTAGCTTGTCAGTCTCTCGCAGTGCACTGCAGGAAGGGACATAAACAGATGATTCTGGACATTCTGATGAGGTACAACAGAGAAAAGCCTAGAGCACCATAGGAACTCTGGACCTCTACGAAGAGTCAGAAAGAGGAGGGGAGAAGCAAGGGTGATAATAAACTTGTACGTCCTCAACATCATCACCAACTACCATTGATTGAGTCACTACCAGGTACTAAGTACTGTATACCAAGCATTTCACATTTTGCTCTTACACTACTCATGTGGAGGCTGGAGACAGGGGCAGAGGCAGTGGATATGGAGTAGTAAATAGCACAGATTTTCTGGAAAACAATTTTGAGGGCATCAAGAGCCCTCAAAATCTTCATATTCTTTGGCCAAAGAATTCCATTTCAAGGTGGCAATCCCATGAAAAGTGTCCCAAATGCAGATGGTGCTTTTCTTCACCAAGATGTTCATTGCAGCATGGTTTATTTTAGTAACAAATTGGGAATTACCTAACTACCCAACAAAATGGACGGTGATTACATAAATGTTGCTACATTGTACACTGGAGTATAAAGCAACCATTAAGGATATTTTCCTCTACAAACAAATTTTATGACAAGATAATTTATATTATAAAATATTGAGTAAAACAAAGTAAGACATAAAATAGTATCTACCCTGTGATTCAAAATTCTGAATACTTCAAATGACTGTAAAGTGTGTTACATTACAAAGTTGGTTGTCACTGGTAGAACTCCATTTGTACTCATATCTCCTTCAGGGAGCAAGCTTCAAAAGGTTACAGATAGGGGCGCCTGGGTGGCTCCGTCGGTTAAGTGTCTGCCTTCAGCTCAGGTCATGATCTCAGGGTCCTGGGATTGAGCCCCGAGTTGGGCTCCCTGCTCAGCGGGGAGCCCGCTTCTCCCTCTGCCCCTGCCCCTCCCTCCCCCCAACCCCCGCCTCTGCTCTCTCTCACTCTGCTCTCTCTCAAATAAATAAATAAAATCTTAAAAACAAAACAAAACAAAAGGTTACAAATATATTGCCAAAATGAAAATCTTTTACTAGTAAACACTTTGAGCATGCTGTGGTGCTGTGGAGACATCCCGTTTTGGTTGGTACACTAAGGCTTGAGTGTGCATTCTCCTCTTCAAATAAACCCAGGCAGGGAGGCAGATGTAAATAGAGGAAGTGGAAAACAAATGACAACTGATTTGTAATACAACCCAAATATTTGTTTCACAAGTTTTTCTCACTACTGGAATCAGGTTCTCTGTGGGTGTGAAAAGAAGAGCTGAGAAGGAAGGGCAGATGTGCAGAGGAGAAGACAAAAGAAAGTGGAGAATGTGGGGGGTGGGAAGCAAACAGAATCACATTTTGGCTTGCGTAGGCATCCTGGACTATGGATCCAGGCTATTTTTATGACATAGAGTTGATACATAATAATGATAGATATGACAATGATAGAATAAAGAATATAATTACAACACATCATAAAATAGGATACTTCTTTCAGTTTTTCAGTCTGGAAAGTAAGGTTTCAATGAGGGCAGCAAAACTGAAATTAGGGGAAGATGAGCCTCAAAAAATACAAGAATCTGATATCGTGTCAGTGTCCTTGAAAGTAAAATTGCTCTCCAAGTCTTTCAGAGCCAGGCAGATGAGTTTTAGTCTAAAAACTAACTGGTTACATTAAACCGGGCTCTGGGGTCCTTTGAGAATACCAATGTTCTTTAAATATTTCTTTTAATCCAGATGTCCAAATCTCTTTGATCTGGGAACATATCAAAATGCAGCTTTCCTGTGAGATTTTTCTCTTTCTTCATCACATCCCGGCTCCTATGAAGTCAGAGCCCTCCCAGCGACTTGTCTCTTAGCATAATGGCCCCTTGTTTCAAGGCAGGTCAGATGTACATTTAAATTAGTCATAGGAGTTGATAAAAATTGCATAAAGCATACAACCACTTTCTCCACCATTAGGCGGCACCGCTATTCTCCAGCCTTTGGGATTATCTTTGCATTTAATAGCCGAACAAAATAACTGTAACTTTAAGAAACCCAGCGCTTTCTACAAATTTTCTGGGAGCACTCTCATTATCCTGGTACTCCCCTGTCACCTCTCGCTCCAAACCTCCTCTTCTCATTCCCATCCCCTCTGCGTTCCTCATCACTGCTCTCATCAGGGTGTCCTTTCCACAATCACTCTGTGCCCAAGGTGGATATACTACCCTTTTCCTCATTCTCCAAGGCAACGCTGTTTTGTGTAATAGACTTGTACTGAATATTTGGAGGTGACAGAGAAGAATCCTAGCACAGATTAATGAATAACTCAAACTGAGATACACAACATCAGCGTTCTTGAATTTCCTTGGGCATCCTTTCCCAGCTTGGTACTGTAAGAACTAGAGGATGCGATGTGGATGAGTCAGAAGAGAACCATCCTCACTACTGCAAGACCAAGTCTGTGTCCCAAATCAACCCCAGGACCCACATGGCCCAGATTCATGTGGTATTACATTCAAATAAACAGTTTAGGAGCAAAAAAGACACTTCGATCTGTAATTGCGTCTGCTGGAGGACATGAAAGGCATTTGGCCCATGGCCCGCTGAGCCTTTCTGCCCTCCTCCACTCCTGCTTTCAGCTCCTATGGTTATTCTGGAGCCCCTCATTCTCTAAAGCCCCTTGCTCTCTGTTCTCCTCTGTGACTCTTCCCAGTGCCCAGCCAAAGTGGATTCTTATTCCATCTCCCTTTCTTTAACACTTTACCGTGTACATGAGTTCAGCCTCTCAGGCTTCCTTTAGTCTCAGTTTTGTCTAGTTCCAGGACTCAGCATGATAGAAAAGAACCCAGGAGTTGCCCATCAAGCAAGAAGCTTCACCCACTGAGAAGCTGGGAAGGGGAAGAGGTGCAGGGACGTTAAAAGGGAGGAGAAATCTGAAAGTGTAGACACTGATCATTCTTGTCCCCACTGTGCATTAGTATTTTTCTCTGCTATAGTTTAGCAGGCAAACCCACCTTAGGAGGTTAGGAACATAATAAGGGCCTGTTAGGAAGGCAATGTCAGGACTGTCCTTCTAGCAGAGGGAACTAATAGAACAGTGGTTCTCCGAGTCTGGCCCCTGGACCAGGAGCATCCACGCTGCCTGGGAATCTATTAGAAATGCAGTCCTTTGGGCCCCACTGCAAACCCACTGAGTCAGACATGCTGGGGTGGAGCCCAGCACTGTTTCAACAAGCCCTCCACATGATTCTGAGGCAGCTAAAGTTTGAGAAGTAAACTTTTTTCCCTAGCCTGGACTTCTCCAGGCCAGGGAACCCACTGGATTTGATTCCAGTCCCGGCTCTGCCTCTTTCTAGCACCGTGACCTCCACCAAACCATGTAAGCTCCCCAAGCCTGACAAACCACATTGGGGTTTCTGCTGCAGAGTGCCAGGGGTCCTCATCCTGTCAAAGGCTGGCCCCCAAAGGGTCCTCTTTCTTGGCTCTCACCCACAAAGCCTACATCTGCTTTCTCTCTTCCTCTCCCTTTAGGGAGCTGCCATCTTCTGCTCTCTCCCTTGGGGTCCCCAAGTTTGGGGACCATTTCAATAACAATAACAATAAAATATAATAATAATAATAATAATAATAATAATAATAATAAATTCCTAACTCCTTTGTGATACTGACATTGAAATGACAGGTCCAGAATCCACTTGGTCAGCTTATTCTTGGCCAATAGCAGGATCAGATTTGCTTCCCCGATGCAAACACGCTCCCTGAAAATCAGCACCCTTGAAAATGGGGTAAAGCGCTTTGACCAAACACAGAAGTTCTGTTAGGTAAATGGCTCACCTACAGCTAGAGCAGGACCCCAGCAAGGGGTTAAAACCAAGAGTTGAAACAATAGTTCAATTTTAAATATATCTCTCTCCACTCATCACTTCCTAACCTCTCCTTCTCTTCAGTAAGCTCCTAATTATCATGGGTTAGAGTCCTCAGTAGCAAGTTCTTTCATTTTAAGTCATTTAAAACTTGCTCTAGCAGCTCTGTCACTGGGGAGTGCAGCCTGAACACTGTGCCCGACCAGAAGCGTTTTGGTCAACTGGAGGATTGCTTCTGCCTAGTTTCTGATCCTCTGGGCTCTGGGCTTTTCGGGAAAAGGTGGCAAATAAGACTGGTTGAAGTGGGGTGCATCCTCATATGCAGCATAAGCCGGAAGCCACCAAGGGAGAACAAGAGAGCAGTTCCAGAGAGCCAAGAGCTACACGTGGTACCGACTCGCACACATGCTGGAAAGAAGAAAGGCAGGAAATAGAAACCATCTCCACACCCTGGAAATGCGCTCACACTCTCCAGAAGAAACGTTTTGGCTACCTAAACAAAAGCTTCTCAAATATTCATGTGCATATGAATCACCTGAGGATCTTATTAAGATGTACATTTGATTAGGCAGGTCTGGGTGGGCCTGAGATTTTGACATTTCTAACTGGCTCCCTGGGGATGCTGATCCTACTGGGGTGTAGACCACATTTTGAGTAGCAAGAACCTAACTCCTCCATTTGTGAGGTCCTTTGCTAAGAGAAGGAACTGTAAAAACACAAGAGATTCATTATCTGGGAGTAATAGCAAGCGTTTCTGCTGAGTGTTATCAGCAGCAGAGTCTAAGTTAAGTGAAAATTTTATCTTGTTGGAGCGCCTGGGTGGTTCAGTTGGTTGAGCGTCTGACTCTTGGTTTTGGCTCAGGTCATGATCTAAGGGTCCTGGGATCAGGCCCCGTGTTGGGCTCCGAGCTTAGCTTGATTTCTCTTCCTCCCTTACCCTCTGCCCTCCCCTCACTGTTGCACTCTCTCTCTCTAAAATAAATAAATAAATAAATAAATAAATAAATAAATAAATAAATCTTTTAAAAATATTATCTTGCTTGAAGTCCGTTATCACCTTTTTCAGAAAATAAGTATTTTAAGTAGCATGAGTGTGCTGTTGTTGTGTGTCGATCTATATTATATTTCCATTTTTTTTTTAGCTAAGTTTTTGCTTAAATACAAAACTCATTCCAAGGAGAATGATACAGGGGACAAGCGTTGCTCCTAGCCAGGGGAGTGGTGCAGTAGGTAGATCATGGGTTCAGAACCAGATGATTGAGGTTCCCAGCCTCTCACAGGCTATTTTCCAAAATGCCACTTTGGCCAGTGCTTCTCATACTTGTTTGACAGGTTGAGTGCTTGGAAATCACAGTGCTCCGCACAAAGCACAGTGAATTGAAATATTTATATATTTTACAGAATGATATGATACAATTTTACTGGCAGAAACTATGGCTCTAATACATGGATACAGCATAAAATAACAACCTGCCCTAAGTCCTTTTGGAAGTGAGCCTCGGTTTCATTATTGGTAAGATGAAGGTAATAACACTACCTCACAGAAGGAGACCTTTGATCCTTCAGTTGGACCCAAAGACGTGCTGGAGTTCTTTGCTTCCGGTGCTAATGTAATGATCACCGTAAGGCACACTAGGACTTTTACTGCTACTAGCTACCATTTATTCAGCATCCACCATGTACCAGATACTACGCTGATCGCCTTGCAAATATCTCATTGAACTTGACAACAACTCTGCTAGGTAAGTATTTTATTACCTCTGTGTTACAGATGAGGGAAATAAAAATGGTTCCTTGCTACAGTTCATTGGTAGAGTTCACTCCTCTTTCATCTTGCAATGGGCCACTCACCAGCCCATGCTACCAGCTCCTTCTCCCTTGCTAGAAGTTTGCTTTCTTCACCAAGAAATTAACATGTAGCTTTTGACCAAGCAAGTCTCCACGGCAGCATTAACCCTTTCTGAGTCAAAATCCCTTTGACTATCCATTATAGTTTTCCATTTCCCTTATCCATTATATATATTCCACTATCCATTATATATTTCTTCCCAGAAAAAGGAACCTAAGCAAATACTCCATCTTGCATTCAACGTCAGGGTCCCAAGCAAAGAACTTCTATCCTACAGAGTTTAGGAAGACAAAGAGGGCTTTTACAGGCTCCAAACTGAACATGACCTACTATTCCAAGCACTGACCTGAAATGTTTTCCTTAGCCATTTCCTGATCATTTTATTTTTCAAATATTTATATTGATCAAAGATTAAACAAGTCCTAAATGTCAAAAATGTTTCTTGGCACCAGGGTGCCTATAGAGTTTCCAATTTTTTTTTTAGGCACTAGTCATCAAAGAGACTATCTTTTATTAGTAGACAGTATCAGTTGAGATTAGTGAATGTCCAGAGAATGCTTGTTTCTCTTTCTCTTGGTATCTAAATGAAACAAGATACTTAAAGCATAACAACATTATTGCTCCCTCCTGGTTTTTTGACATAAGAAGAGACTTGAGCTGTTGACAAAAAATACAGAGGTGGGAAACCCAGAGTTTGGTGGTTTCTATAACCTCCAAATACGAAAAAAATGAAACAGGAGTGGGGAGGGAGGGAAGACAGAGATCAGATATTTATACTCAGGATAATTTGAAATTAACCTTTGCTGGGCATCCTGTAAAGCCACAGTTCTCAAAGTGGGCCCTCTGGACCACCAGCAGGAGCATCACCGGGAACTGGTTAAAAATGCAAAGTCTCAGCCCTCACCTCAGGTCTGTTGAGTCAGGAACTTTAGAGATGACACCCAGCAGTCTGTTTTGAACAAGCCCTCACGGTGATTCTGACTCATGCTAAAATCTGAGAGCCACTGGGGTGGACAGATCTTCTCTGACAGAAGTGACCCTGCCTGCTGGTCCTAAATCAAACCACTGATTCTGTAATGAACAGGGGACGTGAAGAGCACGATGGCGAGGAGACTAGTGTTCCCTGAGCAATGACTCCAAGTCAGGCACTGTATGCTTGTGGTCTCATTTCACCTCAAGCCCTAAGCATGTTTACTCTCATCTCCCTTTTAAAGATTCTTTTTAAAAGAGAGAGATTCAGAGAGATAATATCACTCCTCTAGCTTACAGACCTACTAAGGTAGGAAATTTGACAAGTATAAAAATTTATTAAGAAGAATAAAGGAATACCCACAACTCCACTCAATTCAGTGTACTTCCGCATAGTATTTCCCCCTATGTAAGACCCGATTTAAAGGCTACTTTGTGGTCTCTAATGGAGTTCAAGCTCCAGGGAAGGTTCCTTTTTCTGAGATTTGAAAACCCAGGAACCAAAGCCTTAGCCCCCAGTTTTGTTCTGTTCCCCCTCTAAAAGCAGATGTCCGGATCCTTTAATTCTCCCTCCATCCTTATGTATGATAATACCCAGAAATAAGAGCTTAGTGAATTAAACAATAAATGCTAAAAGCTGACCTAAAATGAAGTGGGAGCTAAGACCCTCCTCTAAGATGGAGCAGAAGTGACTCTAAGCCAGATGTAAAACAAGCTATTTATGCTCAGTTCCCTAGAAAAGGGATGGAGGCTTGTTCTAAGATGTGTGCATCTTGTGCTGGGGGGCTAGAGAGAACTGCTGTTTCTGGCACCCACTGCAATTATCTGTCTGGGGCAGGACATCATGGTCTCTGCACCACGAGCCAGGCATTGTGCACCAGAGTCAGGGAATGGAAGTCATCAAAATTCTGGACGGCACTTTATGATGTTTGGATGGTTCTCTGTTTAACCCCCTGTGGAGGCTGGTGTGTGTTTCATGCCAGACTCAGAGAAAATAGTAAAGATAAAAGATAGGAGGCTTAGGCTTATAGATGTTGTTTTCATAAAGTGTTTGTTTTCCTTGCTGTTAAGACCACTTGTCCTAAGTGAATCATTTTGAGTTGTGTTTGATTAAAGTACCTCCAAAAAAAAAAAAAAAAAGCCGAATGTTTTTAGAATATATAGCTGTGGAAGCCAAACATAATGAGCTTCCTCTTTTGAGAAAGAAAGAGAGAGAGAAGGAGGGGGAGGAGGGAGGGAGGGAAATAGAGAGAGAGAGAGGGAAAGAAAAGAAAGAAAAGAAAGAAAGAAAGAAAGAAAGAAAGAAAGAAAGAAAGAAAGAAAGAAGAAAGAAGGAAGAAAGAAGGAAGGAAGGAAGGAAAAGGAAGAAAGAAAGGAAGGAAAAGGAAGAAAGAAAGGAGAAAGGAAAGCTTAGTTCTTTTGCCTGCCACTAATACTATGAAACCTGGAAATAATTGCTATCCCCCAGACCCAGATCTCCTTAGTTTTCTCCTAACATAAAATGAAAATGAAGATGACCTGCAAAGATCTTATATGGCAGAAGGGCACCTGGGTGGCCAGTCTGTTAAGCATCTGACTCTTGATCTCAGCTCAGGTCTTGATCTCAGGGTCATGAGTTCAAGCCCTGTGTTGGGCTCCATGCTGGGTGTGGAGCCTACTTAAAAAAAGAAAAAGAAAATATTTTCTATGACAGAGATTTGTCATATTTAGTCTGTGGTAATTGAAATTTACAATTAATAATTTTGTCAGAAGAATGTCTTTTAGTTTCAGGGGATCTTTATTATGTGTGCTAATGTGACAGTTTTGGCTAAAGGAAGGAAGTAGCTTCTAAAAAGAATACCACCATGATGGAAGTTAGGAGTAACACAACATACTTATGAGAGAAAAGTTTCCACATGTTTTACTTTCCTACTTTCAAATAGGCAATGCATTCATGTAGTTCAAAATTCAAATGTACAAAAGGACAGAGAGTGAAAGACTCTCTACATACCCCTGTTCAGCACGCCCCAGTTTTCTTCTCTAGGGTTTCTGTAGAGCCACCAGGGTCTTTTGTGTTCTGTCAGAGGGACATTATGCATACACAAGCAACACACATAATTCTTCGGCCCTATTTTCTAATGCCAATAGGAACACAGTATTCGACACACACCATTCTATGCCTTGTTTTTACGCTAAAAAATGTCTCTTGAATATGTTTTCATTTCAGTATATAAAGGACTTTTCCATATGTGATCCCTACCTTAAAATCACACCCCATAATAGAGGTTCCTTCTGTTTCTCCCTGTTTTGTCCCTTATTTTATGGTTTTTCTGTGCTTTTTTGGTTCTAAGCCTTCTTTCTATTCCTCTTACATTTCATCTGGCTTAAAGGACCATCAGATCGTTGTGCCACAGTGACCCTAAGGTTCTAAGGACTTTGGTGATGGCATGTCTGAAGAACGTTCCCAAGGTTGGAACTTGAATCTTTCTGCAGAGACATATATAAACAGAAGGTAAGGAACAAGGAGTAGAGACAGGAGAAATGGACCCAAGATTAAAGACAAAGGCATTGTGAAAGAACTAACAACATTTGGGATACATATATCCCCAATATATTCATCATTGATCATGATTTGAATGATCGAACCAGTAAAAGCTATTTTCTTTTCCAGTAATGTGCAGAGGTGGTTAATATGCTAAAGTAGTAGAGGAGGGATTATGCTGGATAGGCAGATGGAAGTGTGCTCAGCCGGCTATAGAGATCCATATCATCTCTACAGATGTTGAATATAAGTTGACATATTTCTGCGGCCAATTTGGAAAAAAATATCAAAAGGATTAAAAATGTACACACCCTATGAAATTGTTCAGAAACCCTTATTAAGAAAACAAGGATAAACAAATTTATCACATTATTTAAAACAGCAAAAAAATAGAAACCATCTAAATATCAAACACAAGGGATTAATGAGTAAATCATGGTGTATCCGTAAGCTAAAATACTATGAGCTATGACACATGTTTACAGGCATGAGAAAATGTTCTCCATAAATTTCTAAATTTAAAAGAAATTATAATAGCAAAAAGCCTCACTCTGTATATCTATTCTAATGTAACAATAATGGCAAATATTCATGGAGACTCACCATGTACCAGACATGTTAAGTATGTTAATTCATTTAAACCTTACAACAACCCCATGAATTAGGAGCTATGAGTTTTCCCAATTTGCCCATGAGAAGATTGAGATTGAGAGCAATTAAACAACTTGGATGAGATCACACCGTTGGCAGGTGGAAGGCTGGGACTTGGACCCGGGTATTCTATCTATACCTACATGCTTAACCACAAGTGACGGTGCCTACCTATGTATCAAGAAACCCAGAAGACGAAACAGAATTAGGCATTTTCTTCCTATGGCAACCACAGAAGGGAAATGCCTCTCTGCATGGAAAGAAGTCATCTTTTGAAAGCAGCTCAGAGGGCCACTGAGGGAGGTGGGTCCCAGATCAGTTGTCTGCCTGTGTTGCAAGGCTTCAGTTCTGATAAGGCTGATACGGGAAACTGCAATCAAGGGTAAACAAATAACTTTAAGGAGAACTTCAAGGGACCAAAATGAATCAACTCAGTACTTTAAAGATAATTTAATAACAAAATATGCCATGAAAATGTCTGGATTTAAAAAGAGAAACAACAATAACATAAATATTTATACATCTAAGCTTGCAAAGTGATCAACTACTTACTTATTTATTCACATAATAAATAATTTCTTTAATCTGTAATGATTACTTTAGGATGCTCTTTATTTTTTTAACTTAAATTCAGTTAATTAACATACAGTGTATTATTAGTTTCAGAGGTAGAGTTCAGTGATTCATCAGTCTTATATAACACCCAGTGCTCATTACATCCCGTGCCCTCCTTAATGTAGGATGCTCTTTAAAAGTGAGCTCTCATCATGAACTTAAAATCAAATTAAATTAAAATATTAAAAATAAAAGAGTAAAATAAGGTTCTTCATTAAAAGATGAAACAGAATCCAAAAGTCTCAATACTCAGTGTGTATAATAAATAATTGTGTAAGGAGACATTGGTCATCTTTTGTAACTTTTTCTCGGAAATGCTTTCAAAACCACTTTTACTATTAATTTATTATTCTACATTGTTTTTAGCAAAAAAAAAATCATTTCACCTACATCATTTATCATACTTGTCACCAAAGGACTATGTTTCTAAAAGTTCGAACCCACTGACAAACGATGATTTGCCACTACAGAGGCTGTGTTAAAAATAGACTAAAGCTTTTCAAGACTCAAAGAGCGATTCCTATAACATATTTGGTAATGTCAACATTGTTAGAGGAAGTATATCTTCCTAAAATGGCTCCTGAGAAATTCTGACATTTTGTTTATAAACAAAATTAGTCACATTACTTTTTTTTTAATCACATATGTAACTTCAAGTTTAAAAAATCTATTGTATAAATTGAGTTATATTTATATACACATATCTAGAATTTATTTCAAGGCATGTGGGCACAGGACTCCTTAAAGTACACTAAACACTATTTTCCTCTTGACTGCATAATGGCCTGGGGCCTTGAGCAAACTAAAATAAACTACACTAATTTTTCGGTTGTATGTTAAAGCCTTAAATCCGCCACATAAATATTCCAAAACCAACTCAGAGCAGTGAGCTGATGGCTGGATGGAAAACACAATCAGAGGGATTATTCTAAGGCTTTGAGGGAGCAGGGGAAAAGCGTTCCTTGACCTTCTGTACTGAAAGGCTCCTTTTCATCTGGTTTCAATTCTCTTGTTTGTGCACCTTGCCATATTTATTATTGAATTCCTGATTTCTTCTTTGTGTTTCATGTTCCATGTTCCAATGATTTATGAGGAATTGCTGATCTAGATGTTATCTTTGGCACCCAGCGAATGCACAGAGCCCCCTAAGAATGCTAAGAGAATAAATGTGTTTTGAGCTGCACAAAGCCCAAGTTGAACAGATGTCCATCAATTCATGACAAATGCCAGCTGAAGATGCTTTAATAAGATGCAATTTTCTTCTTAAACACAGCAGTAGCAAGGATCACAGATATTTTTTCCATCTTTGGTGGATGATTGTTATTAGAAATGATAAGATTTTGTCCTAAAATGGTGATTTGAGGAGAAATCTGGCCAAAGATAAGGATTTTTTGTTGTTGTTTTCTAAAGAGGAAGTAGTTGTGTTTTCTCTTTCAGGAATCTGTCCTGTTTGGTTTGACTCAGAAATGAAATATGCTAATGACATTTCAGTTAATTTTTAAATATCTCTGTAAAGATGATTTAGTTTCTAAGTGTGTAGAGAATGAGAGTTTTTTTTTTATTGATGGCCAGCTTTCTCTTGCTTAACTAAGTGAAGACTAATTAGCAAGTCTAATGTGCTCAGAGAAAATAATCTAATTAGATAAATTTTACAGGCTAATCAAAATATTTGGAGAATTTTCCCTACACTTCTTCTCTCCACTAGAGGGGGTTAAACACATCCCCAGAAAGCCTTGCTCTCACCGAACTTCATCTTCCTAGGCGAGTCCTCCTGTATTACCAAAATATTATACCAAACATCCTAAAGTAGACATGTATACAGATGCTTTCGAAGGCTTAGTGTTTTTGAACTTGACTGTAGAATTTAATAATTTTTAAATTACTACAGAGTGAGATAGGTAGTAATAATAATTAGGATATCAAGTCCTGATTATTTAAAATTACATTCTTCATTTATTTCCATCTCATTTCTTTGAGTAAAATCAGAAAAGCAGCACAGACAACATGTAAAGAGGTTAAGACATGATAATACACGGTGCACTTGCAATAAAAGGTATGTCATAGTAAAAGGAGAAAAGAAGTCCCCTTTTTCTATGATAATAAGGGAAAGAATGGATGCTTTTCTTTGTTGCTCCTTCTCACACATGCATCGGCTATGCTAGAACACCTTGAGCAATTAATATATTTCTAGTTTGGTAGTTAAGCAAATTAAGCAAAAAAGTGATTGGTTAAAGATGATTTTAATACATCAAATGTTCATTTCTGCAGTTCCAAATACCTAAGTCCTAGGATATTTAAGGAACAATTGAAAAAAAAACTAAAGATTTCTCCTGTGATTTTCAAGAATTTTTAAAGGACATACATACTTCAAGCTTGACTGAGATCAAATCTGTGATTTCCAGAGTTGTTCTTTTTTTTTTTTTTTCAGAGTTGTTCTTTATGGAGCTCATCAACCTAATTTCCAAAACTCCAAGTTAAACATGGTAGGCCACAGAGTTTTTATTTCTAAGTGGTGAGATTCAGTATGATTTTCATTTTTTTCTTTATGCTTTCCTATATTGTGTTGTTTTTAGAATGCTTATTACTTTTGTAATTGGGGAAAGGATATTGAAAAAAAAATCCTGAGTTGCCAAATCCAACACACACCAAGTGCAATTCACAAGTGCATGGCACAACGATGAAGAAATGAGTTTTATTGAGACAGATTTTCTTAAGGATAACTACTTACCTACTCTACCTTCTAGGATTCAGAAACATAGCCATAAATGTAATCTTGTATCTCTCTAGGGTAGGCACCTAAGTGTCTTTTCTAAGAATTTTATAAAAAATTTAATTAAGAAGAACCAATCTTACACTAAGAAATGATTTGTGATAAAGTTAATAAACACTTAAATGAAGGCCAAAACAAAAACAGTATTATATAAATAGTGTACAAATAAAACTGTATTATGCCCAAACTGTTCTCGATTCAGAAGAAACTGCGAATCAGAAGCAATTGGAGAAATTACTAGGGAAGCCTTTGTCCCATCTAGATTCTTGTATTCTCATAGCCTTGTTCCATGTCATCCACTGCTACCCCTCTGTGCCCCTCGTGGAACCAGATCACATGCTAGACTGAGTCCTCACTCAAGCATTTCATTTCGTTATGTTATGTGTGAAGTCATAGTCTTTCCGTGTCCAATTGTTCAAGTCTCAGACTTTAAGAAACAATGTCTTCTTTAATTATTATACTGCTAATGGCCAGCTACTTCATCTCTAATTGCTGTAGCACAGACCTTTGCAGATACAACTCTGTTCGAATGTCATAAATGTCCACTGTTGTTCCCTGTTAGAAAACACCTTCTTCTCTCTCAGACAATGGGTGCAGAAGGGTTTTTAGACCCCTGGACCGGCCAGGCAGTGCCCTAAGTGTTTTCCTTTATCATGAAGATATAGGCAGTCACTCATCCTTACAGGCTGACTCTGTCTTCTCCCCACACCAGTTCGGACTTAGGCCCCTGCCCTGTCTTACACAAGAAACACAGTCATTCCCAGCATTTGGAGATTTTTTTTTTCAAATACACTTTACTACAGATCTCAAAGGAGAAACATTTGAATTACATTCCACATTTTCAGCAAACTGCTGCAAACATCCAAATCAGAGCTAACTCTCCCTGGCCCCTCCAGGGGTTTTCACCCTTCATCCCTCAGAGAGCCCCTGGCCCCACTAGTGCCTTTCCTTCCTCCAGTCTCTCACCTGCAACCTGACCTGCCTACTTGTATACCAGTCCCAGCAAATTAGAAGGCTTCTTTATAAAGTGAAGGGGAATTATGAATAACGATTTTATTTTCTCCTGTTACATTCACACTAAGTGGGCACAACAAGCCCTCGTAATGGGTTTCCCCACCCCAGTTTACACTGAGGGAGGCCCCTGGGACAAAGCCAGGTTTTCTCCAGAGCTTCATTCTAAACTACTATACAATGTCTATTTCCTTGTGCAATCAAAAGATGTCTGTATAACCCTCGCATAAATGAGTGTGAAATACCCAAATCAAAATCCAGACAGCTACAGATCAGGGATGGCTTTTATAATGCAAGACAGGGAAAAAAAACCCCACAGAATTATGTTTTTGTTTTAATAATGAAGGAAATGATCTCAAGTTCAAATCCAACTTTGAAGTTTTCTCCCTACCTGAGTCACATAAAAAGAAAAAAATCATTTTTAGGCATCAAGCATTTATGCAGAGAACAATAAGCCACACATTCTTTTTTTTTTTTCCACAGGCAGGTGAAACAATTTTATTTCACAGTTGTCTTTAAAACCACAAAGACACTATGTTCTTCATATAAAAACATTAGTACAGATAACTATACTTTCTAGAAAATGATTATATAGACCCTCTCAAAGAGAAATGCATACCATTATATGGTTTCAGATGAGTTGCTTGGGAAAAACACATCTGGACTGATTCCTAAAACATACCTTAAGACCTCCTTGCATCTTTTGGTTCAAAGTATAGATTATTGTCATCAGTACGTGCTCCGCGTTCTTACATATTTGATAATGCACATACAGACTGGTTGGTTTGTGACTTAATGTTCCATTGGTTCATCAAGCTTTTCTGCAGGCTCGTCAGCAGGTTGAGCAGACTGTGCCCTTCTCTGTGATCTTTCTTCAAGATCTTCCAGGAATGGAGATACATCATCATCATCATAAATCGTAATCTCCAAGTCTTTATCAACAATTCCAATGGAAACATTCTTTGTTTCCAGGACAGAACCTTTGTTAGGAAGGTTTTTGTAGGAAGTGTCTCTCGTAAGGCACGCAGATCACATTTAGCCAGTTCATTCAAATTGCACTCCATAAACCCAGACATATGTCTCTCCAAGTAAGTACCAGCTGATTGAGAATGGGCTCCAATGGACGTGGCTCTACAGTCAAACTAGTTGGCAGATGGACAGGTTTGGAAAATGTGAGGGCCCATATCATAACGAGCAATAAGTAGGCCAACACCATACGGTCTCTGGCCATATCGTCGCGTTGGTATCTGGGTCTTGCTTCCAATTAGAGATACAAGATGAGACACAGGAAGAGGTCTATCAAATACAAATCTGGAATCCAAACACTCCTGGCGCATAACATTCCATAACAGTCTAGCATCAGCAGTAAGTCCTGTAATTGAGATACCAATATGGTTGTCAACATGGAGAATTTTTTTCTGATGAGCTGCAAGCTCTGACTGTGCTCTCTTCAATGCAACCAGCACTGCATGGGGTTTTGATTTCAGACCAACTGTGGCTGAACCTTGTCTGACAGCTTCTGTTGCATACTCAATTTGATGAATCCTGCCCTGAGGGCTCCAAACAGTGACCTCATTGTCAACAGGGTTCCAGTGAGGTCTGGCTGTGGCTTCCTGCAGAAGTGTGGATTCAGGAATGCTAAACCACACATTCTTAACCTCCAGCATTTATGAAGATGCATGCAGTATATACAGATACGTAAAAGAAAAAGGGAACACTAGGTAATTCATTGAGCAAAAACCTATTTTCAAAGTTAGTAGAAGAAATTGATGTGATAAAAAAGACCTAGCAGGAAATGACCTAGTAAATACATCATAAACACTGACTCTGCTCTGGAGCATAATTCTTGTGTGTGTGTGTGTGTGTGTGTGTGTGTGTGTGTGTGTGTGTGTGTGTGTATAATCTTGTATCTATACAAGATTAAGGTTAATTGTTTAGTAATAATAATAGAGTTTGGTAAATGGTTATAATGGAAGAATTTTGAAGGGAACTGAGATTATTTAAGCTGGAAATAGAAATCTGAGAAGAAAATCAACAGGTATTCTATTAAATATCTACAGAAAGCAGACAAATTTAAGACAAATTAGAAAGCATTTCCTAAGTAGCAAAAATCAGAGCATTCTGGAACATAATGCCAAGGAAGTTAGGCAGTCTCCTTCCATAGGGTTTGTTTTGTTTGAAGGAAAGGAAAGATGACCACCTCTCTTTCAGAGGCTAAGGTGATTTTGTTTTGTCCGGAGAGGACCACATGATTTCTCCACCTTCTCTGCAGTTTGAATTGTAGGTACACTGTCCTCTACGTTATTTTTCTGACTTTCTTAAAGACAGCAGAAGACCAAGACGTACTTTTCAAAAGGAAATTAGAAGGTCTAGTTATATTACCTATAATGAACTAATTTTGGATTTTTAAAATTTCTCATAGTACCTTCAAAAATAACCTTTTGCATAATTATTTTTCTTATTCCAAAAAAAAAAAAATTTACCATAGATTCATAATCTCTTCTCTAAAAACCTTGGAGATAGCTGTATTTTGGAATTCAGTAGTTTTCTAAATTTGAAAAGATAACATGGCACAAATACCATATATTATGCGATACCTCCAATGGAGCCAGGGCAGTACCCGTAATCAAACATGTTACTATTTCTGGAGTGATTAATACAAACATTCACACTAAGTGAGGAAAAGACCATAAATAGCCTCACATCAGTATAGGCTATATTTTCCCATCAAATAAGTTACAAAACTCTTTGGTTTTCAGAATGAGTTATACGGCAAAATACAGAATGCCCAGTTAAATTTGAATTTCAGATAAACAACACATAACTTTTTGTATATGTCCCAAATAGTGCATTGAACATACTTACACTAGAAATGTTATTCAGTGTTTTATACTGAATTCAAATTTAGCTGAATTTCTTGGGTTTTTTATTTGCAAAATCTGGTTTTTGGATTTCAGAATCACAAACAACTGATTGTGGACCTGTATGTAGAAATATGCTAATTGAAATACTATTAACAGCCATCGTTCTAGGAGAAAAATTTGGTTTGGGCCTTTTTGAAGGGGGTCACATAAAGCAAAGTTTTTAAAATATGCTTTATATCAATAGCGTGTAAAAAACACAAGACCTGTGCAAATGTACCCATATTAACAACTCAAGATATTTCAAAAGTTAGAAATAACATGGCCACTCCAAAAATAATTTTAATTTGCATCTCTTTCTTGCTCCACCTTAAAATTCTTCATCTATAAAACATTCCTTTTATAAAATTCATGAAATTCTCCTGTAACAAAGATATAGCTCCATCTAATGGAAAAAATATCCAATTACAGCCCTTCATGAAGCTAGGAATATTTCCATGAGTGTTAGTAAAACTATAAAGCATGTGTAGACTATACACAGTCACACACATGCACACACACACACACACACACACACAGCGGATTCTTCTCTGTGTCTCTCTCTCTCTCTCTTTTTTTTTAAGCCAGAAAGGAACCAAAAGTAACGTAGTCATAGCTTTTGCAAGATCTGCTCTTTTCCTTAGATTTGGACTCTGAAACATAAAAACATAAGTGTATTTATATTTCATAGTCTATTTCATCATATATATACATGTATACACATATACATATATATATACATATAAATATATATATTGCACTTAATTGTGTAAGCCTTCTAGGCCAAGGGCTTGAGGGGCCTATAAAGCCTTATGAATTTGAAGGGGAGAATATGCCACCCCAAAATATGCCACTTTGGCATATAGATTATCCTGAATTAAAATTACTTGGGAAATAGTGCAAGGATAATGAGAACGTCCTCTGTCCCCCTGAAAGTAGGAAATAAATTCCCCATGTGAAAGTCACCTTCATTGTACCAGGAGGGTAAGAGGGATCCTTATCACCAGAGACAGAATTTAGGGCTCAGAAGGCTGCATAAACAAATCTTGTTACTTCTTTATTAATTTGCTACCCCAAGCCCAAACCCCTTTGCTTTGTCAATTCTTCACAAATTCATTGTTTCCCTGTCTAAGAGGCATAAAAGCTTCCTGCTTTGGTCCCTTCTTGACTTCCATATTTTTATGAAAAATTGGGCTCTTGTGCATGCAAAATTAAATTTGTTTTTCTCCTGTTAACCTGTCCTACGTCAATTTAAGTATTAGATTAGCTAAAGAACCTAGAAGGGAAGAAAGAAAATTTTTTCCTCCCCTAAAGATTGCATGCAAAATATTGTGTAACTTGAATGTGTGCATTTTTCTGGAGAGAGATTTAGATCCTTATTAAAGGAGTCCATGAAACACTACAGGTTACAAAGCTTTCCCTGTACTGCCACTTACTTCTCCCCAAGGACTAGTCACCTTTGCTCCACTGTTTTTCCCAGATGACCACAAACTAACCCTATTCAAGAAGTACCTTCTCAGCTGCTGGCTGGGCTCAGCACTTAAATACTGAGCCTGAACCAAACACAGGATTCACTGTCTACAAGAAAGAGCCTGCCCCATGAGGTTTACACGCATTTTTCTTTTCAAGATTTTATTTTTTTTTAAGTAATTTCCACACCCAATGTGGGGCTCAAACTCACATGCATTTTTAAAACAAACAACAGCATGATCTAGCAGAGGCGGAACCAGGGACTAAAAGGTAGGGTCAGAGATAAAGGGCATCAAAGTAAAAAACCCATCCTTTCAAAATTTTCAGTTTATCTCATTAGCTTTCTTGTTAAATAAGGATAATTCAGTTTTCTTACTGATTTTATTTTTCTGAAATTTATATTTATTTATTACACCATTAAGAAGGGAAAACCTTTTATTTGGGAAGTACTTCAGTTGACATTTCTCAGCATTAATTTTATATATAAATAAGCCACGTCTTCCTTGTTTAAGGTATTTGATAAGAACTGTTCTAATCAAAGGTCAATTTATTTTGGAAATAGCTCCCTCTTGAGGGCATTATTATTTATGCATCAGTAGATTGTAAACAAGCACTCAGCTAGATACCGGTGGGTGGAAACGGAGGTTAAATAGTGCAAACATCTTGGAGAACAATTTGGCCACATCTATTAACATTAAAAAACCCATAAGTACTAAGATCTGTAGGCAAGGAGAGTCGTACAACCAGTATGTGAAGTCACAAAACCTGTAAGCCACCTAATGCCCAGGACTGGGTGACTCGTCAAATAAAGGGTGCTGATGCTCACAAGGAAATAACGTGTAACTACTAAAAGCTAGAAAATCTATGCATACTGACATGGATTTCTCTGTCCTAGACATGCTTGCACATATATTTATACAAATATAAAATTGCCTCCAGATGAATACTGGTAATAGTTGTTGCCTCAGAGAGAAGAAACCGGTCAGCAGGGGTCAGGAAGAAGACATACTTTTCACTGTATACCCTTTTATGTATGAACTAAATTTTTAATCATCTACTTGTATTATTTGTAAATTAAAAAAATCCAACAAATTAAATGTTTCGTAATATTTTTTGAAGTAGAACTTACACACAAAAAGTGCACAAGTCATATGTGTAAAGGACAACAAATATTTACAAAGTTAAGACATCCAGGTAACAAAAACTCATACGGAAGAACAAAGCACTACCAGTTTTTATTTAAAAGAAAATCCCAGACATTTTATCATTTTAGCTGTAAATATTTCAGTATGTATCTTTTGTGAAAGAATTGCAATCTAAAATGGAACCAGAGGAAATGATCTCACACGTGCACGTTCAGGAAAACAACACTCAACTGAGAGATTGATTTCCTATAAATGCCTGATTTACAGAAGACTGACACTTATCTCCTGACCAATGAACGTCCACCAAGAAACTCGCACCCTCCTCAAGCCAATAAACTTACTGTGTGGACTCTGGCTAGACTCCCCCTCTTTGCACTCTGTGCCCATAAATACAGTCCACCCCAAACAGACTCATCTGTACCTTCTAGAGCATACATTTTCCAAACTGCAGTTCCTCTGCTATCCCCCAATAAACTCTATTACTAGTAATTTAAGCTTGCCTCAGTTTACCTTTTTATTTTGGTTGACTCTTAACAGATAAAAACATAACCATAATACCACTATCAAACCCAATAAAGTTAGAAACAATTAAGTTTTTAAATGCGTAATGTTTACATTTTTTAATACCCAGTTCATGTTCAATTTTCTTTGCTGTCTCAAAAATATCCATTTACATTTGATTTGTTTGAATCATAATCCAAACAGGCCGACACATTATATTTGGTTGGTTTTTTTCTTAAGTCTCTTTATTCTGCAACAGCCTCATCCCCTTTGGTTAATGCTACTTCTTTGTTGTGGAAGAAACTGGTCATTTATCTTGTAGAATTTCTCACATTCTAGATATGGCTAATTGATTGAATCCTGGTGTGATTTAACATGTTCTTTATCCACTGCATTTCTTGGAAGCCAGTAGATAGACCTACAGAATATGCTTCTTGAGTTGGTAAGTAAAAATGTTCTATCATGCAGTATGTTGAGGAAATGCTGTACATTTTTGTAAACCAATGCATGGAGGCCCACAAATAAAGACCTGAAAAGTCCCCAAGTGAGGAAATGTTGTTTAATTTTGCTTAACTGAGCATTCCTCCGTGCGTTTTGTTGTTGTTGTACTACCTATTACATTCACTTGGAACTAGAGTCCTGTTTTACACAGTCCGATAAACTCTGGGAGGAGATCTGAAGGGTCTTTTCTGAGTTCTGCGATGTTGTGTGGTGCAAGACGCACTGCAGATGCTCATGGGAGTTTGTTGGTAGATTAATCCAACAGATGTTTATTGTGTGTTTTCTATTTACAGAGTACTATACTTTAAACTACTGTTTCTGTTCTCAAGAAAGATTGAACTGATGAATCAGCATGTGTTCAGGAAGCAAATGCACATGCTCCTTTAAAGCATAAGGCAGTAAAAAACTCAGCTGTGCATGTTGTAGAATGATGGAGTGGAGCGGCTTGGTGGGGTTCATCAGGTAAACTCCAATGGCAAGATCAGCTCTGGAGTTTAGCAACAAGAATCGGCAGCAGATCTGAGCTGAAAAAGACCCCAGAAATCATCTGGTGTAGGCTCTTTGTGACATGAAGTCCAGGAATAGCAAAGGACTCTTGTGGTTGATGAGGACTCTTGTGGTTGATGAAACCCTGGGTAGGTCCCATTCAAGATAATTTCTTCGTAGGTAAACTACTTTGTTTTGTTTTCCTTCTGGAGGCTTTTAGGATTTTCTCTTTATCCTTTGGAGTTCTGAAATTTCTTCAAGATGTATCTAAGTATGAGCTTTTCCACATGAACATCCTGCCTGGCTTACAGTTGGCCCTTGCAGTGTGCAGATTCAAGTTTCCTTTAGGCTGAGGAAAACTTTCTTCTGTCCCTTGTATTTCCATTTCTGGGTCCGTTGTTTCAATCTGTTCATCTCATTTGTTTTTCTGTGATGTTGTTTGTTTTATTCATTTTGGGCGATCCTTGGTTGATCCTTCCACATTTATGAATAAAAAGTCATGTTAATTAGTTGACTTGGGATCCATTTGCAGTTTTAGGAGTTTACCCAGAAATGCACACAGAGATCAATTTGACCTTGAAGTATTCACAGTCTAGTGAGGAAGGAAAAGAAGTAAACCAAAAATTCTGTCGAAGTGTTAGCACACCTGTGTTGCAGCTTGAGCAAAGAGAAAAAGGTGGTGGGATTAATTTGTGTGCCAGGTTCCAACTGTGCCCCTCCCCCAACCTCAGTAGCTGCCTTTGGCTCCTCCAGGGTTGGGCTGGAAATGTGTGTGGGGGGGGGCACAGAAAAAAGGAAGGAGCAGAAAAGTTCTGACTTAAGAGCTATGGTTTGGTGGTGTGGCTCTCTGGACAAGAAGTTTAAGGCTTTTTCTTTCTCTTGAAGGATACATTTCTGAATTTCTCAAAGATTTATCACTGCGAATCCTTAGCTGCAACAGTTGTGACCTGGGCAATGCATTTTCCTAGACTTTTCACTCACTACCTGTAGCCCCTGAGTATTTGGTGGCCCATTCTACACGGATTCCTTTCATTTGAGGACCCGTCTTTCTTCCAGGTAGTTCTATTAGGTGGACGAAAACTTGACCCAGGCCTGGTCTTCCCTATGGACCACATCTGTTCCAGAAGAAACACTCGTTCATCCCTGCATTTGTGGAAACGCACCTCTCATTACTCTGCCATTGTAGGGTAACTGCTCTGGTCACTGCCTTTGGCCTTAATTTCTCAAGGGCGAGTCAAACATCCAGGAGTCTTCAACTTCTCCTATGTCCTGCATGTAGGTAGTGAACTAAGGCTTACAGAACTGGAACTGGAGCAGCTCTCTTGTAAGCTCGCAGAGACGGTAAACACCTCACTTCGGAAAGTGGGCATATTTGGCACCTTTAGTTTTGTTCTCAGTTTTTGGGGCCTCAGCTGAAAAGGGAGAGAAAAAGTCCCATTGTAAAAGCTTGTTTCATGCCTAAAAGTATAGGGTGATGAAGTAAGGAATCTTCCCTGCTGTTCCTTCCAAGCAGTGGGCCAGCTCCCATGATTGATTTTATTACAACAAACATGTTTGCCAGACAACCTCTATCAGACAGGGGAAAAACAACAACAACAACAACAAAACTCGGTTCTCCCAAGAAGCTGAATGGAGCCAGCTGAATGTGCATCACTGTGAGAAAGGATTACCTGGCAAAGAGAAGTTTACAACCATGTTTACACTGAGCCCTTTATAGAGCGTGAGCATTGAACTCACACAGGCCTGGGTTGAGGTGTTAATTTGGAACCTGTATGACCATGGGTGTTTAGCACTCTCAGCCCTTGCTTTTCTGATTTGTTTGAAAGGGAAGTAATAGCTAACTTGCAGGATGGCTAGAGAGATTAAATGAGGTGTAAGATATAAAGACTCTGAAAGAGAAGGCCCCCAGCGAGTGGTAGCCCCCGGCACCAGCCCTCCACAGCTAGAATCCCTTCGTTCTTCTTTGTTCCATTAATTCCTGTCCTTCCTTAAATACAGCTCAGGGTCAGCCACATCCTCCACAAGGCTATTCTGGATTCCCTTTCCCACTGCTCATGGTATAGGTGTTTCCAAAGCACCTTGCTATGTCTCTATCATGGCACTAACCACAGTTACCTAAGGCTGTTTGTTCCTATGTTTGCTTCCCCCATTAGAACTGCAGACTCCTTGAGTACAGAGAACATATCTTAAGTCACCCATAAGCTCTCAGGACAGGGCCTGGCAGAACAGAAATCAATGACCCCACAATTGTGACATGCCTGGGATCTGTATAATTCACCACCCTGCCTCAGAGAGATACGGAGAGAGTATCTGTATGTTAATAGATCCTGGGATGCCTGAGTGGCTCAGTCGGTGAAGCATCTGCCTTTGGCTCAGGTCATGATCCCAGGGTCCTGGGATTGAGTCCCGCATGGGGCTCCTTGCTCAGTGGGGAGCCTGCTTCTCTCTCTGCTTGTCGTTCCCCTTGCTTGTGCGCTTGCTCTCTCTCTCTCTGACAAATAAATAAATACAATCTTAAAAAAAAATAGATCTCTCCCTTGGGGGAAAACATATCCAATCAATCATAACTGAGCTAGTAGATCCCTGATTCCCAGTCCGTTTTTTTGAATCATAGAAACCTAGGGCAGGGAAAAACTTCACCACATCAAGTTGGGTAGGGGGCATATGCTACTCTCAAGGAGCATGCATGTCTTAAAAAAACTTATTTAACACTGTAAGTTTATATTTGGGAAATTTAAAGAACATTATTTTGCTGTGTTTTGGAATAGAAATCCCAAAAAACCTTGGTTGGTGTGCATATTTATGCATCAGTCATATCATGGGGAGGGCAATCAGAACCAGCAGGGCAACACAAAGTATCCATTTATCAAAAGGAGGCAGGGTTACTAAACTCTGATAAACAATGGCCTATTTGCAACCACTTCTTTACATATAGATGAGGAAGCTGAGGTTGCAAAGAGCTCTGTCCAAGGTTATAGGGCCAGGAGGAAGCACAGGCAGGGTCTCGACCTTGGGTCCTCCACTGCCCCGTGCCTGACCATGGCCTTGAGCAGCAAAGAAGTAGCTCAGCCCCAGGATGGGAGAAGCACTGGGTGAGGACTGAGAGATGGATGGCATGGTGTGATCTTGGGCAAGCCAGTTCATCTGAGACTCATTTCCTCATATGCAAAGTGGGGAAGATAATATCCTGCCACCCAGGGCTGCTGAAAGATCAGAAAAGAAGCCTTTATAAATGGTAACGTATCATTTAAGAGTGGCCCTTCCGGCATTTAAATCATCCAGCTTGTAAAAGAGTGGGCACACTAAAGCTGTAAATGTAGACACTGCAACCACCTCAGCATAACCACAAACAAGGATTTCCAGACGAGTAGGAAAATCAATGCTAATTCGAGCTTCCTCAGTACTTTTTAATCAGGGTTAACAGTGTAAGTGGGCAGCTACATGGGAAAAAGAAATGTAAGTTGGATTTACTTGTCAAACTGTAAACCAGGATAAATTCAAAATAGAAGGTAGACTTAAATTTTAAAAGTGAAACCATATGAGCACTGGAAGAAAATGAATGAAGTCTTCAACCATGGCTCAAAATCCTGAAGTAATGAGGAAAAGATTAATAGATTTAATTACATAAAAATAAAAATAATGCTTCTAAAGCAACAAGAGAAAATAAACACCATCAATATGGGGAAAAGACAGGTGACAAAAGAAAATGTGCAACAAGCATCACAGACAAGGGTTTAATAGCGTTACTATAGAGGGAGCTTCTAAAAATAAAGAATAAAAAGACCAAGAATCCCATGTATGTCCTACAGATATCAGCAGGCAGCCCACAGGAAAAGAAATGCAAATGGTCCTTAATTTATGAAGTGGCACTCCTTCTCACTCCTAAGAGAAATGAAAATTTAAACTATCCTGAAAACTACGTCTCATCTATCAGATAGACCAAAAAACTTAAAATGGACACTATAATCTGTTGGTAAGTCCACAGGAAAAGGGACATTTTCATACATTGCTGGTAGGAAGGATAGTGGGGGGGGGGGTAGGATTTGGCAATACGTATTACACATTCATTTATCTTTTGACCTAGGAATCTCACTTCTACAAATCCACTCCAAAGATTTAATGGCAAAAATAAGAAAAGGCATGTGCAGGAGGCTTTTCACTGCAGCACTAATTATAGCAAAATGTTGGAAACAACTCAAATGCCCATTAGTAGGGAACTGATTGAGTAAACTATGCTATATCCACACAGAAGTGACTGACTCCAGGATATTATTAAGTGAAAAAAGGTAATGTACAGTAAGTTATCATTTAAATAATGGTATATACCTTTTAAAAAAGTGGATGGATAAACCATAAATTTCTTCTTAAATGGTTATGTGCAGGGGGAGGGAGGACCTGGAATGAAGGGGACTACTACAAGGAGCTAGACTTCTGTGAACATAATTTGTTTTGGACTTTGGAACCTTGTAAATATATTACAGAATCATAAAATACAAAAAGATTTTAAGTAAACTTTTAAAAGTCCAAAGTAAAATGAAACAAATGAACCTGTATTATCAAGTTTGTGCCAAAACCAGAGAGAGATGAATCATTTCTAGTGGCTTTCAAACATAGGGCTTTGTTCATTCCTAGTGGGATATACCATAAGGACAAAAAGAACTGCAAAACAATCTTAATTGTAAAGTAATTATATTACAGGAAGTAATATTGGTATTGCTTTTGGGGGACTATTATGTACGTATTGTGAGGTAAAGCAAGTAAGTACTTATGTTAGTGCCATTGAAATTTTCAGCATGGAGAAAGGAAATAGGATGATACAATGGATGAGGTAAAAACTCTGTCGTGCTAAATTTGAATTGGAAGTATCAATATAAATTTCTTACATATTTTGAAAAACAAACATGTATTTATTTCCTTGCTCTGTCCATTGAAAAGGCCGAGAAACAATGACCAACACAATAGCAATGAACATGTCTAGCACCTAGAACGTGATCCAGAGCTCCTTGGAGAAATGGATGATTCCAGATCTGGGGAAGGAAATTTGGAAGAGCTAGAACATCTTATCATACCAGAGACCAAGGAAGCAATAAAACGCTAATGAGGTTATGTCACAGGACTCAGGAGCCAAGTTGAAGAGGCTCCCATTGGTCAAATACGGGACCATTTGAGTATCAATAAAAGTAATTATAATGGGTAAAACATATCAAATATTTTAACTTGAAAAATTAGTACATAACAGAAAAGAAGCAAGTACTTATCCTACCTTCCTTATAGGAAGGAACTGTACCTTGGGGTTGATAAGGCAAAGTACCTCTTTTAGGTGCATTCCAGCCAATAAATGAAAAAAGAATGATAGAATTAAGAGTTTCCCCATTTGACAACTCCTAGGGAAATGATGAATCTAGGCAGTGGTCATCAGCGGAACAAACATGACAAAAGAGGAAAGCAAACATTATATTACTCTTAATAGATGTACACAATGACAGCTATAAATATTCTAGCCAAAAAAGAATCAAACTTGAATCTAATATTTGATCAAGCTTCTAGATCTAACTAGCAATTCACAGGAAACACAGCAGACAGAGGAATATGTTAAATGACACCACTGGGATTGGGGGGGGTGTGTGTCATGGAAATTCAGATTGCAGAAAATTCTACAGAACAAATGACTCAGTTTGATCAACAAATAAATTGGGGAGTAGGGGTAGGGCGAGAGAGAGAGAGAAAGAGAGAGTCAGAATCTCTAGGTTAAAGGCGGCTTTAGAGACATCATTTCATTGTAACACTTGGATCTTATTACAACCTTGATTTGCACAATTTAAAAGTTATGAGGTATATGGGGAAATTTAGCATTGACTGAACATTGAATAACATAAGAAAATATTGTTCATTTGGTATAGGTGTGATAATGGTAGAATAGTTATGCTTTAAGAGTCCTTATTTTTTAAATACTAAAATTTAGAGAAACAAACAAGTTTACGGATGAAATGAACAACAAATGAACAACAAAGTGAAAAAGCAACATAGTGAAAGGGAGACAATATATGCAAATCATATACTTAATGAGAGGTTAATATCCAAAATATATAATGAACTCATACAACTCAATAGCAAAAAAAAAAAAAAAGAATCCAATTAAAAAATGGGCAGAAGATCTGAATAGACATTTTTCCTAAGAAGATATACAAATGGCCAACAAGGACATGAACAGATGCTCTACACCATTAATTATCATGGAAATGCAAATCAAAACCACAGTGAGATATCACCTCATACCTGTTAAATGGCTGTTATCAGAAAGACTAGAAATAACAAGTATTGGTGAAGATCTTCATTATTAGTAGGACTGTAAACCGGTGCAGCCACTATGGACAACAGTAAGGAGATTCCTCAAAAAATTAAAAATAGAACTACTATATGATCTAGCAATTCCACTTCTGGGTATTTACCCAAAGGAAATGAAGACACTAAGTCAAAAAGATAGATGCACCACCATGTTCACTGCAGCATTACTTATAATAGCCAAGATACGGAAACAACCTAAATGTCCATCAATGGATAAAGACATTGTGATACCCACACACAATGGAATATTATTCAGTCATAAAAAAGAATGAAATCTTGACATTTTTGATAAGGATGGACGTCGAGGGCAATATCCTAAATGAAATATAAGTCCCAGAAAGACAAACACTATGTGATCTTTCTTATATGTATATAATATATATATGTTATATATTATATACATATATATATTATATATATATAATATATATTCACCAAGACCATAGATATGAAGAACAGACTGGTGGTTGCCAGAGATTGTATGTGTGGAGGGCCAGCAGGTAGGGGTTGGGAGATAAGGTTAACCATTAAAAAAGAAGAAGAAGAACACATGATACTCCCTTTCCCCCTAAATAAGGGCAGGAAGGGAAAAGCATAAACAGAAAAAACACAAAATAAAAATAGTAAAAATAAATTCAAATAATATTGGTAATCACAGGGAATGTAAATATTCATACAATGGAAAACTACATAGAAATAAAAAAAAAAATCCTGACCAGATCTGTACGTATCAACACAAATCTCATGAACAATTGTACTCAGTGTATAAATTCAAAAGGATATACATAGGTTGGGACCACTTTGCAAATTATAAAATGACACAAAACAATGTTATATATTATTTATGGATACAAATACATATAGCAGAATTGAATGGAAAAATATATACCAATTAAAAAATTAAAAAACAAAAACCAATCAAGTTAAAAAAAAACTTTTCAGTTCATGTAGAGATGCTGCAAGGCAAAGAAAATCTGAGACTCTTTTAGCCCTTCAGAAAGACTTTATTCTTCATAGCTTCCAAACTGTGAAGTCACGTGCCGGAATGCCTAGTCTGAGATTCTCTGAATTCCCGTAGCTTCTTACCATAGACTAACAAAATACTCCACTGTAATCATTCATTTAAAATATGTCAGATTACACTTCTCAGCTCAAGTCTACTAGTAGTTCCTCATTGTACTCAGGAAAATAGCTGAAGCAGATGGCCTGCACAGCTCTCCCTACTTGGTATCTCCTGCAGTAGCCAGCCTCCAAGATGGCCTTGGATAGATCCCCACCTCCTGGTGTTCAAACTCTTGTGCAATCCCTTCTCACTCTTCCCAGTTTGGTCTGTGTGCTCAATAGAATAAAGGAGAAGCAATGGCATAATACTTCTGAGATTAGGTTATAAACACTGGAACCTCCATCTTGGTTGCTTTCCCCTCCTGGCTTGGATCACTCACTCTAGGAAAAACCAGCTGCTATGTCATGAGCAGCTCCATGCAGAATGCACCTGGCAAGAAACATATTCTACCAACAACCTTGGAAGTAGATCATTAGCTCCAGTCAAGCCCAAAAGAAAGATTTTCTTAAAGAGCCAGATAGTAAATAGTTTAGGTCTTGCAGGGCCTATAGTCCCTATTGCAACTATTCACTTCTGCCATTTTATACAATATGAAAAATAATGTTCAGGACTGCAGTTCCAATAAATCTTTATTTGCAAAAACAAGCAGTAGTTTGCTAACTTTTGCATGACTGCAGCCAAGGCTCACAGCCTTTCACTTCATGAAATCCTCAATCAGACCCACCCAGCTAAGCTGCTTCTTAGGTTCTTGACCCTCAGAAACCATAAGTTGACAGTTTTAAGCAGCTACATTTTGGCTTAATGGAACTCATACACCCCATCCTCCACTCCCCACCCACCCTCTGCCAAGCACACACACATACCCCTTTCACCTTTCTAATTTCACCTCCTTCTACTCTCCACCACACATTCAGCTCAGATCACAGAAATCTTATTGTTCCTTGAATATACCAGAGGCACCCCTGCCTCAGGGCCTTTGTTCTGCTAGTCTCTCTGCCTGCCTGGATGCTTCTCCCATAGGTATCTAGTTGGATCCACTAGCTCCTTTAGGTCTTTACGCTGAGCCCTTCTTGGTAAAGCCTTTCCTGACCCTATTTACAAGTGCAACACTCCTTCCTCTTTACATTCCCTATCTCCCTTATTTTTCTCATAATATTTACCATGTACCATACATTTTACTTTACCTTCTGTCTTCCTCCACTGGAGTATAAGCTTCACAAAGACAGGTGTTTCTACTTGTGATACTGCATTCTGCAGATGGCTTTCAATAAATTGTTAAATAAATAAATTCGCTTGTCTCAACTAACCTGCCAACTCCTTAAAGGTTTAGTGTACACAGGCTTGAACACACATTAATGTTAAATTAACTTTGAAGAATAATTTTAAACATCTGAATAACACAATCAGATCATTTGGAAGGATCACTCTAGGGGACGAATAGAGGCATTTGGTGTCTGCAACACTTAATCCTCACTCTACACTCCCCACAGGCAATTTCACCCCTCCCCACTGTTTATTATCACCTATGCACAGACTAGTGGACATCTTCACTTAGACCCTTCCTCAGAAGGACATCTTGTGGACCTCAACTTCAGCCTGGCCTAAAATGAACTTCCCCCCTACTCCTGCCTTCCCCTATTGTGACCAAACTCAGCATATGCAATCTTCTAGTCAATTATGTCACCCTCAACACTTCTCCCTACCACCAAGTCCCAGATTTTATCTTCTGAAATCTCTTAAAATCTGTCCTTTTCCCCATCTCCTCCAACACCCCAATGCTACCTACCATAACCACAGGATACTGCCATATACCTTCCTGTCTCCTTGCATCTACTATGACCCCTCTGAAAACAATTTTCCACAATGCAGCCGTACATCTTTTTCAAAATGCGCATCTCATTGGATCACATTACTGTTCACTTAAAATTCAGTAGCTTCCCATTGCTCTCAAGATTAAAACGTTTTTCTGTCCTGCATGGGCTGGGTTCCACCTTACCTTTCCAAATTTTCCTCATAACCACTCTATTCCAGATGTACTCTATACCAACCAGATTCTCAAAGTGCTGAGAACTTTACCTATGTTGTTCTGCCCAAAACACCCTTTTCCCTTTTCCCAGTTACTACCATGTCTGTTTTAAGTCAGCTCAAATACTTCATTACCTTGACTAGATCAAATTGCTTTTAGAAACTCCTCTCCTTTGTTGTACTTGAAACAGTTTGTATAGCATTATTTGGTGTTTCCCTAACCATACTAGGAGTAGGCTATTTTTACTCCCTTGTATCCACAATGCTCAACAAAAGAATGACAGGAGGATCTTGGTAACTATTGGTAGAAAACGTGAACTATTCAAACAGGGCCGTTAAGGGCTTATTACAGCTAGGAAAGAACGAAGGCGTTGCTGCACTAGAGCAGAACATTAACGTTGGGGAGCACCTCAACAAGTCCTTGATGGTCAAGGGAATTGACACTCTTGATGAAATTATTCTCAACACTCCCCAAACCAATTATGTAAATCTGTACATTAGGTTCTAATAGTCAAGGCATTATTTTATTTCTACTGCCATCAGGGCCCGTGGCCCAAGTATCTGAGGTACTGACACCACTTTCAGGTTAAAAGTAGAAAGACACACATTACTTGGGACTACTGGAAAACCAAGAAAATTGATACAGCTCCAGTACCTCCCTCCCATTATTCTCTATCTCTCGCAATCTGGATTTTGCCAAACCATTCTATTTGCTCAAAGGCTACTTTATTTAGGGGAAAGGGGCCATCCACTGAGAACTAAGCAACAGATGACCACCACTTTTAGAATTACCAGCAGGGAGAAGCTTGAGATAGGAAACGAGATTCCAACTGGCTGAGTTGGACAGACAAGGAACACAGAAGGAGATTTGGTGAGATATGAAGAGTTCTGATTTGAAGGTTTTGAATTTATAGTACCTACAAGGCATCTGGTTGGAGATGTCTAATAGGCAATTAAACATTGGTTTAGAGCAGTACCATGCTCACCCACAGCTTTTATACTAACTAAGTCAGCATCCTCTGAAGCAGAGGGCAGGAGTGACTCAATAAGAGCACATATGTGTAAGAACTGTTCTAGGCACTCAGAATTGCAATTTACACTCTATAAAAATGTTTAAGTCTGTCAAGAGAATTTTAAATATTTCACTATATAAAGTCATACACAACACAGTGTTTCAGTATTTCCTATACAACACTACATACTTTAACTTGAGGACACCCATAAAAGAATGAATTTCAGAAATCCTGAAAAATTTCTACCAGCTATTGGCTATTTAAATACTGCTTATAAAAACTATCAAAGGAAAGCCCAGAATCATGTAAATGGCATATACTTAAATAAAAGAGGCAGAAACTTAACATACAGAGTACAATGCTTTTTATTTACGAATAAACTAAAAGTCCATTTCTAGATGTTTCTTTCTTTCCCATGCTTCATTTGTTTTATTAACAAGCAAAACCCTGTAAGGGGCAGCTTCATCTAGTCTTCAGACTCAGATCCATCTTCATCTTGACTAATCTGGAAATAACGAAGTTCGTAAGTCTCCTTGTCAGATGCAACCACACGAAGCCAATCACGAAGATTGTTCTTCTTAAGGTATTTCTTGGTAAGATATTTCAAATACCTTTAAAATAAAGACATGAATTTCATTAAGAAATACAATTATCTACTATGCAAAGGCTTATATAAAAGATATGCAGTTGTATTCATTTTTCTTTAATGTTCCCTCCAAAATATTTCATTTGTATCCAACATTGTTCAAGGTTGTTGGGGATCTAAGAATAAGGTGGCCATTCAACCCCAATTACAATAGGTTGATGCCCTACAAACCCTATTCTCCCATATCCCTAAAATAAACATCCTTTATGCTGAAGCTAAAAAGAGCAATAGTAGTTTCCCCTTCAGTTTTACTGCCATAACCAGATTACCTTTTAATGTACAATTTTATTCCTTAAATGTATTATGTACTAAATTGTTAACATTCCTTTCACCACTATTAACCTCCCTAACCTCAATTCCATGATCAACAAAAGGAAACCTATCAACAGGGCTGAATCCATGTACAAGTTTATCGACACATTTTCAACTAACATACGGCTCAGTCCTTATATAAAGCTTTGAACATGGTCTAATTTCATCACTCCAGCCACTCTCTTTCATTTACACTTTACATCAATTCTGAACTATCAAGCAGTACTTGAGCTTCCCTGTCCTTTCTTAACGTTGTTCCCTCTGCTAGGAATACTTCACTCCATCTCAGGTTCTCTGCAAATTCTTATGTCCTATCTCTTACCTTCAACACAGCAATTACAGGATTGCATTTATAATAATTATGTGCATGTCTGTAAGATCCTTGAGAACATTATCTTTCATCCCCAAATCCCTAGTGATGAATTCATAACCACAGCTAACATGCACTGTTCCTTAAGTCCAAAACACCACCGGCTCACCTATTCTCACAATAGGTTCATAGTCTTCAGCTTCCACCACCAGTCTTTTTCAGCCACAACTGGGAATTCCCTAATTTTCATGTCTCACTCCAGCACTCCATTTAGATGAGATTTTCTTGACCACCTTATCTAAAAATATCAACCCTGAAATCCTTTTTATGCATTTACACAGCACTTATCAACTACTTAATATTTCATCGTCTCTTTCCACTAGAATTTAAGCTCCTTAGTGGTAGGTACTTGCCTACTTGGCTATCCAGTCCTACAAGAGTGCCGTCATATAAATACTTAGTATTTAAGTAAATTAAACGAACTAAAACTGGCAAAATGTTAGACTTTACCTTTGACTGGCTGCCTCTACTAAATAAACCACCAAAACTTTAAAACCACACGTATAAGAAAACATTTATATTACTTCAGGACATTACTTTCATGTTACACATTAGACCTGTTTCTTGCAACATGTTCTAATATTAAAACATTTAACATTGTTAAAGTTCATATATAATTTGGGTTTCAGGGACTACCATGCACTGGACAGGAGCCCTGTATATAACTTGCCTGTATTCCAGCAATAAATTACGCTTACTGACAACCAGCCTAAGTAACTGGCCCAGTTACTGAACATATTTTCCATTCACATAGGCCATTAATAAGTTCAAAACACTTCTGTTTGTATCTCCCTGACCTTATCATCAACACATCTACTCCTGCCTATGAAAACACAAGGATTATGTATTCTATAAAATATTCACAATTACCATAATTTCCCTAAAGTATTATGGGAAACAAATACCAACCTTTTAGAGAACTGTTTCTCAGAAACAACTGTGATTTTATTCTTGAAGCGTTCAATGTGAACAACATTCCCCAGATTTCCAGTTTTTCCATTGACTTTAACCTTCTCCCGTAGAAACTGTTCCTATTTTAAAACAGAAAACATGCAAAACTAGGGAAGAAAACCCTAGATATTCACTAGGGAAGGTACCCTAGGAATAGAGCTTAGGTTAAAATCAAATATTACATACTTTAATCATTAAGAACTCTGTTACAATGATAAAAACAAGCTGAGGAGAGTGATACTTACAAAATTTCCCGAATCAAAAATTCCATCTTCTACTGGATGGGTAAGGTCCAAATTAAATTTCCAGGTTGACTTCTTAGGCTTCTTGTCTTTCTGCTACAGATAGTTCACATAATTACAACTATTCAATTTGCTTACTTTATATACAAACTTTAAATAATCTGTAGCAGCCCAAAGATGTACAATGTACTGTGATGTTATATACGTATATATATGAAATGGTCCAAAATTCTAAAAAATTGCTTCATAGCTATTGGATATACCCTTTTTCTCAGCCAGGCTGTGTGAAAAGGGGTACACTCCTTGGTTTAAACGAAGTTTTTGTAAAATCCAAAGGAAATTTTCCCTGCCCACCATGCAAGTGTCTCAAAAGTGAAACTCAAGAAAGCTCGAAGCATACGGCAAGCCACTATTATTAGTTCCCTTCATCAGTAAATTCCAAAGAATCCTGTATTTACAACCAGAAAAGATTAATACAAGGATCAATCTTACTTTCTATTGTAAATTAAAACTGAAACCCACGGAATGTCTAATGAAGCCCATTCTTTTCCAATCACCAAGTTAAGTTTTATGGGCTTTTAATATTTTCCAGACCACTGACATTCAATTTTAAATTATCAGATACGATTTACTACAGGCCAGGCCCTATGGGACACAGGTAGTACACAATACCTTGCCCAACCTCAATTATGTGCCAGAATAGGATATTCTATCCACTCAAGTCTAGAGAATTAAATCCTTATGTTGTTAAAGGTGAGAGGGGAGGGGGACCTTAGGTCCTGTAAAGACTTTCAATTTTAAAAAATTACGTAACTTTAGTTTTTCATACCCAACACTCAGACCAATACACATAATCGGGCTATCCAAGTAAAATGCTGCTGTGGCTACTATCAATTACATTCAGACAATATACTGAAAACAGACAAATCAGTATTTATCAGAAGATGCCATCTCCAAATTAGAGCCACCCAAAAGGACACCAAGTACTAATGCCAGTTTGGTTTTACGTAGCCGAGTAACTTGTACCCCCCACCCCCAAATATCCAAAACTTAGAACTGGTAAATTGTCGCATATACCTACCTTTTCAAATGCTCTTTGGATTGGTTTAAATATCTTACTGATTCCCTTGTTAATTAATTAACATAAAATCTTTGGTGCACGCTCCTTTTACATCTGCGAGTCTTGACTTTTATCTTTTAAAAAGTTTCTTCATGAGATATTAAAGAAACTTGTTCCCCAATTTAGTTCTAAAGTTCTCTGAAACTTTTGTAGCCTCGGAGCTCCCTCCGCTCTGGCAAGGCCATCAGACCGGTCCGATTACCCAATCTCCTTCCTAGCGCAAACGAATAGGCTAGCATTGGCATTATTAGAAGCGAGATTGAAAAGAAATGGCTCAATGCTGTCCCATTAGTCCGGTTCGTCGTTGTACCTCCTTCCTTGAGCTGCCAGCGCCACTCATCCAAACTCCGGGCCCACCTAGAACTCCACTAGACCGCATGGCAGTCGCCAGGTGTCTCGAAAAACAACTGAGAACCTTAACATCGTGCTTGTGTTCCTGACCCAGTCTCCATTTCTACCCTCCCTTTATCTCAAATGAGAGATCCCCAACTCGCTAGATGGCAAAAATCATCTACACTGGGGTAACATGGTCCCACCAAAATCCCACCCTCACTCACCGGCGCCATCTTGAAAGGCGGTCGGGCGATCAAAGAGAAAGCGACCGCCGCGCGTCACGTAGTTATACCAAAACGTACTGCGTCACGCGCCGAGAGCGTATGCTCGCCGCCTCCCGGAAGAGAGCGTGGGGAGGCCCGTAACCCAGGAAACCCGGGCGTGATCGGCGGAGGATAGGCTTCGGACGCGGTCAGGTTTCCTGAGCGCGCCAGCTAGCGGCCGTAGTAAAATGATTCAGGGTTTTCCGCCAATGACGACGTTCGTCCGTTGACTACAAAGGTCTCCGCAGTTACGGGAGGTGGTTCCCAGATAAACACGACCGAGGGATGGAGGAATCATCTTTCACTAATCGCCTAGATCTTCTTTCCAATCAGGGCAAGGCTCTCAGGTTGCTTTGGGATCTCCTGTCTTACACTGTAATTACGACCCCACAGCGAGGTTACTTCTATATTTGTGTTTTGTCTATGAGTCTTGTTTTCTAAATGACCGTTGAGGGAAATAACTGTTTGAGGGAGCCAAAATAAACTAGATTCTCGAGGAAAAAACTCTTAAGGAAAAAAAAGTATTGCTTACTTGTTCACTTGTTGAGTTCACTGTTGCTTCACTTTTATCATGGGTTTTAGTTAACCCTGTGTAGAAATTAAGATGGAGTTACTCCTGTGAAGCAGAACTTAGGCAGTGATGTAAGCAGCCAAGGGCATTGCAGCTAAGACCAGATGTCTTGGAAGCCAGCACAGGCTGACCATACCAAAAACTGATAACCAGCAGAACCAGACGAGGTCTACAAAGGTCCAAGACTGATTGAATTCCTTTAAAAAGGGAGGGTTTTTGCAGCAAACTGTCAAGACTTTCCAGATGCTGACCCTTTGTTTCTGACCACATCAAAAAGGCAACTGCCCTGAAGACCCTGCCCAAATGGTTTTGGGACAGAACAGAGATCCTTCACTGCTTGAACATATTTAAATAGCAAGTGCTGAGAGCTTAGACCGAAGGGAGGCCTTATTTCAACTGCACACTCACAAAATGACTGCGTTTGGTTCATTAACTTCCTACCCCTTGTTTTATCTTATGTGATTCTCTTGTGCTTTAATATGTGTGATGTGTAAGAAAACAAGTTAAACACTAATGAAATGTCATTGAGTTTGGAATCCTGAACCTGCTTTATAATTATGTTAACTTTGCTTTATGATTGAATAAAGCTGCCATTATGGAAAGACACAACTCATGTGTGCACCTTTATAGTGTGCTCATGACACCCCAGGACTCTTGACTTCCATCCAAAATGCTTCCCAATTAAAATTCAATGAATGTTTGCTGAGACCTAACTACTAAAATGGACAAAGCACACGAGGGTGGATGTGGGGTGGTGACAGTTTAGATGACAAAAGGAAAAAATAGCTTTTGAACTTTGAAGAATTGCAAGTTGACATCAGATCAGAAAAGTGATATGCTTCTCAATGTTTTGCAATTTTTTATATGGAGGTGAAACTATCATACTGGGGGCCAGGGGTAGGGATGGGGTGGACTTTTGTTGTTAATTTGGAGACTGACCCTAGAAAGTGACAACTGCATATATCTTTTATGACAGCGATTAGTAATAGTGGAAACTATGCTTTAATGAAGCATATAATGTGTAGGGTCTGAATAAAGGTATTGAATTCCTGGGAGAAATCCATTTCAAGAAGATTTTTTTTTTGGTTGTTTACTTCAAGAACCATAATAATTCCACTTATTTTCCGAACATTAAGGGGAAAAAAGGCAGTTGGCATTTTCTCCTCAAGGGCTGCTCAGGCTGCAGAGCAGAAATGATCCATGCACTATTGGGTATTTTGAAAATAAGCCATTAATTGAGGCACTATTTTATTTCCATTGTTTTTGGCAGACTTCCATGTTATGACCAAAACCAAACAAAACCAAAAAAAACCCCTAAAGAACTGTTAAGTCATTTGTACAAAGGAGATATTAAAAACATGTGTTTCAAAATAGCTAGTAATCTCAAAATAACTAGATGGAAACTATAGTGGAAAAAAAAAGATTTCTCCCAATTAGGGAGAAAACCCTAAAAAGAATATTAACTAGAAATGTGCAGATGGTAAGATTAAATATTGTACATAGTGCTTCCCAAATTTTATACATACAGTATGAACACAATGCCTGTCAACACCCCTCTCCCAGATATTTTAATTTTGACAATGGATTCTAAAACATATGAATTAAATGTCTGAAAAGAGTCAATACAATTTAGAATAAGGGGAAGTTGCCTTTCCAGTTATTCAAATATAAGATACTGTAACATATGAGATATATTTCTAATACAAACTTCAGTCATTTGATCTACATGATTCTGGAGCTTGAATAAGTCAATAAAATAAAATATAGAAGGACAATATGGCAGATTAGGTTCACAGAGAAACCCCTCCATATGTAGCCACCTTGAAAAATGGGCTAAAACACAGGTTTATAATTTCTAATGTATGATTAAGTTGGTGGAAAGTAAAAATTTTTTGGAGGCAGAAATGACAAGGCATGCTCATATAAGTTTGGAACTAGGATGAGCTCAGCTCAAATGGCATGGAAAAGCTTCAATCTAAAAATGTTGTTTAAAGTGTGCTTGGACTGGTAGTGCTAGGCAGAAGCAAATGCAGGTGCTATTTGTAGAAATGCACTTTTGATCCAGGCACAAAGGATTCCCTGTGATAAACTTACAGAAGTATGAACTGACAATTTTTTTAAATCACTAAATACACAGGAAAACAAGCCACTATGAATGAAAATCAACCCTGCCAAAACCTATGAAATCAGACCAATATACATTGGAATTAGACAAAATATAAAATAAGTGTCTTGAACATATTTAAAAGCTAAAAGTATTTAAAATATATTAAGGGAAACAGGAACAATCAAATTGGCCAGGACTAAAAGAAAATAAGTTATAGAAATTAAAAATAGAAAACCTCAGAAACAGTGGATGAGTTAAACTCTCATGAGAGTAGCCACAGCTGCAGAAAAAATTAGTGAATGGGAAATTACTTAGAATGCAACATAGAAAAGCACTACCCATCTCCAGAAAAATAATACTCAAATGACATTATAGCACAAACAGTCCTATGGAAGCAAACTGCACAGCTTTGACAAAGTATGTGTTCAGCCCAACTGTGCAAACAATGAGGCACTGAGAGAAACTCATTACTATTGAAGAATATTGCTTTTAACTCCTCCAACCTTGAATGTTCTTTGTCAAATACTCATAAATGAAAGTTAAGAGCACCAGGTAGGGGAAATAGGAACTGAAATCACTGCTGCTTGTCCTTCCTTTACTAATTTGATTAGAAAGCATTTAAAACTATGATTAAAAATTTATGCTTGCTTCAATGCATCTTTTCTCTCAGTGTGTATTTAGGAAAAGTTTTAGTGATAATTTGTTCTTATTATTTCTAACAATAGCAATTTCAGAAGTAAGATTTTCCTGTTAGTGCCACAGGAATTCTGAATAATTGATCAAACTTTAAAATGAGAATAACTATCTTTTTTAATTGCTTAATTTTTGTCATTTTTTTCTTGTTTTTAGCTTGTCATTCATCTATTGGTGGCCATTTAAATTATTTCTACTTTTACACTATTATAAACAATGTTTTAAGGAACTTCTTAATTAACAAAATTAGTATCTTAAGTCAAAAGAAATGCTCATGGAAAGAAATACAGAGAAACAAAAAATGCATAAAAATATCTAAAATCCCACTTGTTTGGAAATAGCTAATGCTTTGTGGGCATGTTTGTGAATGTGTATGTATAAATATAAATCATTCAGATTACACAAGTAATTACATTCATTTATAAAACTTAGATGGTACTATACATGTTTTCTGAATTAAACTTTAGAAATAATTACTGTACCTAAAATTATAAAAATTATGAAAATAGTTCAAAGAACACACACATACACATAAATACATGAAATCTGGACAAAAGGTATATAGATACATACATGTATCTATATATCCTTTATTCATATTTTTACCTATTATTAACACTTTACCCCATTAATTTATCATTTGTTTTTCCTCTCTTTCCTTCCATCTATATCTACATCTATAAATCTTTGTGGTATGGTTTCTTGATAACCTTTTCATTTCTTTATTTTATTAAAATTATTCTGTTTAGGCTATTTCTACTGAGGTTGATTCTAATAACCACATTTTCCTAAGAAATTATATCATTTAGGTTTTCAAGTTTATTTGAATGTTTTATTTTTATTTCCTCTGCATTATTAGTCATTCCTCCTAGTATTTCTCATTTTTTCTATTTGTGTTTTCTTCCTCCACCTTAAATAAATTGACCAGGGATTTGTTGTTTTGTTAATTTTTCAAAGGACCAGAATTTTATTTTTTAATGTGCTATTTTTCTATTCACCTCACTAATTTCTGCTTTTATCTTTATCATTTCTTCCCTTGTGCTCTCTTTTGGTTTATTTTGCTGTTATTTTTCTAGTTTGATTTAGGACTTTAAGTTCACTTATGTTCATTCTTTCATTTTTATTGATATAGATGTTAAGGCTACATATTTTTTTCTACTGCTTTATATAGATTCTGATATATAGTGTTTTCACTATCATTGTCTTTCAGGAATTGCTTCTGTTTGTAGTTCCCTTTCAACACAGAATTATGTAACAGGTCCTTAAATTTCCAGGTAGAAGAGTTTTCTTATTTTTCAATTTTGTTTTTAATTTCACTTGGAATTGGTATCAGAGTGTTATTTTAAATATTTCTACCTTATAGAAACTACTGTTTTCTTTGTGCCCTAAATATTCTTTATTATGAAATTTCCATTTGCCTTTGAAAGGAAGGTATATTCCCTAATATCAGGGTGTTAGTGATACATATGTAATATCTCCAAAAGATTTATCTCATTGATTGCACAGCAATTAAAATGAACTAGAGGACAGCAATTTTTTAAGTGAGACTCATACACATAATTGTGAACAAAGAAGGGCAGACATACTATCAGTGTTAAGTAGGTGAGCTTTCATTCTGCTAATTAGAATCTGTGCTAGGGATCTGATGGCAACCGAGGTTGCCAAGCTTTTTTGGCCCTCCAAAACACTAGGACACAAGTCATTGGGATGCTGGGACCTGCCCAGGGGTGTGGCCCCAAAATTATTTTGACTGGATCCAGAAATAAATCTCAAATCAGACAATTAATTGATGTAACCTTGTAGGTGGTCCTTTTTACCCAAAACACACTCAGTGGTTGCAACTGATCCTGCTGAATGTATCACGGGAATACTAGCATACCTCATCTTGTGCTTTGCTTTATTGCACGTCACAGGTATTGGTTTTGGGTGTTTTTTTTTTTAACAAACTGAAGGTTATAGCAGCTGAGTCCAGCAAACCTATCATTTTTTCCAACACCATTTGCTTACTTCATATCTCTGTGTCACATTTTGGTAATTCTGACAATATTTCACTTTTTCATTATTATATTTGAATTGCTGAAATCACATAAAACTTTAATGGATTAGGGATTGCTTTTTATGGATGAGCAAGGAGAGTGGGTTTCTTGAGATGAAATCTACTCCTTGTGAAGATGCTGTAAAGATTACTGAAATGACAATCAGGGATTTAGAATATAAAATAAATTTAGTTGATACTGTAGCAGCAGTGTTTGAGGTTTCAGAGGACTGACTCCAATTTTGAAAGAAGTTCTACTAGGTAAAATGCTATCAAGAGAAGAGAAATAGTTTATTAAAGGAATAATTAATCAATACAGCAAATTTCATTGTTGCCTTATTTTAAGAAATTGCCACACTCAACCTGACCAGTCAGTAGCCATCAACATCGAGGCAAAACTACACCAACAAAAAGATTATGACTTGCTGAAAGCTCAGATGATGGTTAGCATTTTTTAGCAATAAAGTATTTTTTAATTCACATATGTACATTGCCTTTTTAAACACAATGGGATTGCACACTATAATGTAAACGTAACTTTTATATATACGGGAAACAAAAAAATTAACATTTGACTCACTTTGTTTTGATATTTGCTTTATTGCAGTGGTCTGGAACCAAACCTGCAATATCTCTGTGGTATGCCTATAGATGTTTTAAATTCCCAGGGGAGCACACACTTTAGACAGACAGTAGGAGTTCTAAATGTGGCAATTCCACAGGACACCTCCTATTTGGATAGAATGCTTAATTATAAGGTTGCGGATGGAGGAGAGGAGATTAAGACAGGCTGACACATAACAAATAATTAGCCTTTTCACTCTTTTTCCTCCCATGCCTCCCTCTGGGAGACCAGGCTACTGGTATTTGCAAATGGCAAAAAGAGTAGGACTAAGAGCTGGAAGACTCTAATCTGGTACTTTGTGTATTGCACAATTATCTCACTGGATTTGGAAGGGTATGGATATCAATAAACTGGCCACGGATATGAGGTCACAACTGCCATGGTAGTCTTTTGGCATGGCTCACATGTTGGAATGGGAGATGTTCTAGAATGGTACAGTGTGTAAAAGGAAGAAATGGTTGAGCCATCTAGGGATGAAAATGTCCAGATGGTGTTGATTACACATAGGATTGGAAAAAGGATGAAGGGTTTGCTCAGGGACTCATCACACCATTCATATCACTGTGGAAAGAGAACAGCAATGCTGGTAGAGAACACCTGAGTCTGGCAGGTCAGGGGTAGAGGAGGGACCATTAACTGCTCTTACATTAAATGTCTCTGGAAGTATGCAAGGAAAAGGATGAAGATAGGAATATGTTTTTACTCTTGTAATTACAGGATTTTGAACCATGGGACTATTTTACATATTTTAAAACTATTAAAAACTTAAAAATTTAAAAATTAACATTCTCAGCCATAAAGCTAGGGTGCTTTCTAGTAAGGATCTAGACTATGAAAACATGGTAAAAACAAGTTAGATTTTCTTTTAATAGTGCTAAACACATTAATCCATACTGTTTTCTAGTATGAAAATGGTTTTAGGAATGTATATGTACAAGAATAGGGCAAGCTATTAAGTTAACTTTATTTTTATTTAATATAACTGATGTAGTTACCAGACAAATATATCTTAATGTAACAAAAAGTTATAATTGATGTTCATTATCTATAATATAAAGAATTTCAACATTTTAGTATAGCCAAAGACAATATTTGAATTTTACCCATTTCTGAAATGTAAAATGCACAATTATAATATCCATACTACAGGTCTTACGATTTTAAAGTTTTAGCTAAAACATGAGTCTCTGTAGATAAAAGCAAGAATTCTCCTATACCTAAAACAAATAAAATGTGTTACTAATAAAGTGCCACTGGATTAGACAATGCCATTTCAACTATTTCCTTTTTGGAGAGAACACAGGTACATAATAGTATGGAACTAGTCATTTTCATTACACTAGCATAGAACTAGTAATTTGCATTATATTTTATAACAAGCACAAGAGTGCTTATTTATTAGGTATTAACCATAATAATTCCTCTCAAGAAAGATCATAACTATGACTTAAGACAAGCTGTACAGTCATCACTGAATATAGTTTAATGTCTAGAGTTTTTAAAAAATACAATCTCAAACTAAGATAAATCTAAGTCTACAAATGCCAAGAAATAGTTTTAGGGACTTCATATAAATAAAAGAACCTTTCTCTCAATTGTAAAATAGGGGTTTCACCCAATTCTAAGGCGAGAGGAAGAGTGGTGGTTGGTAAAGTTTGGCAACAAGTATGTTTCTAGCAGGTGAAAGCCTGATATGCATTGTTATAAGATGCATCTTTCACATAAGGAAAACATGCTAATTAGATGTAGGCAGCACTTTTCAGGCACTTGACCTCACTTGGTACTTAAGTTGATGTCCAGATGTATACTTAATGGAGAAACATTACACAGTGACTTCAAGTCATGTTCTCACAGAACATCTGTGTTCCATAAGCTAAATCCAAATGTTCCCTGCTAAAATCAAATAATGATGCCATATATCCAATTCAGGGAAAAAAATTTAATAGATTAAAGTTAATAGATTGAATTTTCTCAATTTTAAGATTTTTCCACAATAAATTTTTCATAGCCTTTGTTGTCTATTACTTGTCTGAATGCTAGGAGAAAAAAAGGCTTAAAAACTATAAAATATTATGCCTAAGTCAGAAAATTTTAAACTGTTTATCAGTTCAGTACAACATACTGTTTATGGAAATATGCTTATAGTTTGCTCTTATACTGCTTAAGAGCCACATTTTCTCATAGTAAATTTGTTTCCAGTTCATATTATAGAATTCAGTATGTAAACATTTTCATGTACACAAAAGAGCATTATGAATTTGTGATCTGTTGTCCCTAAATATGTTTGAGAACAACTACATCTTTGTCTGGCTCTAAAAACTATCTTTGGGGTCCACGCCAAAGGAATGCTTTCAGATACATCATTAAGGTTTGAGTTCTAAGATAAGACTACCAAATTCTATTCTAAAATGAAAAAAATATGGCAAGATTCCAGTATAGATGTTACCAATGTTCCCATTTTTTTCTTTAATGCTTAGCATATAGGTTAAGTATGTTGATATTAAGGATTTTTTTATTTGCATGTATCATTGTATTACAATTTGGGAAAATTTTGCAATATACTTTCAGGCAGTTAGCTTTAAAATAATGCAACTTCAGCTCTTAGCACAAACAGCCCTGAGAACAATGCATTCAAATTACAGCTCAACTAGAAATAATCTAATTGAGAAACTTTAAAGTTACAAAAACAAATTCTGGAAAAGTTGTAAATTAAAAAAAAAAAGTTACCAACATTTGAGGCACTACCAGACTACAGTACTTTTAAGAGTTGGAAGGACTTTGTAAAAAGAATAAACATACAAAGCTATGTGTGCATATGCACACACTCACATTGTGCTATAATGAAAAATTGTGTCCCCAAATTTTATAGCCTAAACATTTTATTATAGCATCTCCTATTAAAGATATCATGCTCTGGCTGCAGGAGAGTTTTGGTAATCATTATAAAGCATTGGTACAGAATTTTGTACCATAAACGGTTAACGGATTCAAGAGCTTGGTTAGCAACAATTTCAAGTGACAGACAGCCCTTGGTCGGGAGAATGAAAGAAACATCATAATTATGTTTATGATGCAAATGCTAAGTCAAAGTAGCAATGGTGTGATCTATTTCAGAGGGTATACAACTTTGTAGTAGCAAATAAGATATAACAAAGTCTTCACAGTAGAAATAAAATACTTTGCTCTAGAAACAAATATTCCATTTGTTAATATTGTATATAAATTGGTGAAATGCCTGCAGACAAAAATGGTGTATCATTGTATAATCTATCAACAGGACAGTCTACACTCTATACATGGTAACCTGTGATATTTAACATTTGCTACAAAAAAGTACAACAAATACTAGGAGTGAACTTTTAATATTTCTGATGTCAAAAAAGAATGAAGTCACTTCTGTTCTATGTTAAAAAATATGTTTACCTGCTTCCTTTTAATATAATTTATAAAGCTTTACTAAAGGAAATATTTTATTCTAGAGAAACATGTATTGACTTATGTGAAAATAAACAGTCCCATATCTTTAAAATCTATACTTATAATTATATATCAGAAGAGTATTTACACTTCATTATCGTACTTAAAATATTTATGCATAAAAGCTTTTGCCATTCGTATGAAGATAGAGATGCATTATTATAATTTACATATGCTTACCTCACAATTGAACATGTATTTATGTGAAGTTTGACAAGTTAGGAACAACAACAAGGGCATGCTAATCCAGAATTCATAGTAAACTAGAACACTAATACGGTTAACCGGGGTCATATGAGTGACCAGCAAGTAGCACAGATTGAGAACTTCCCGGGATTCCTGTGGGTAACAATGCAACCAGCAACAAGTAAAACACACAGTACAGAGTACTAAAAAACTAGAGCAGTATGTAGTAGATATTTAAACGGAATACTGGAAAGAATTTAGCCTAATTCCTAATTGTGCTTTAGATGGGCAAAAGCTAAAATGTTACACTAAAATTATTAACTACAATCTCAGTATTTCTTGTGCTTTAGAATTCTCCTTGCATTTCTTGTTTCTTTTCCAAATGGGTTTGCTGAGGCCAATACAAGATTTAAAAATGTACACAAATTAAGTAACTAAAACCTTTGGGATCTTCTATTCCTAATGCTATATTCAGTCACTGATTAGGTCAGTTACAGCATCGTATGTGTTTTCCTCTAGATAATAGAAACAAAGGCTTTTCAGAGATCAAGGGATGATGGGAAAGGTCCCATACTCAGTCTTAGAGAATGAAGGTATTACTGAAGTAGTGATTTTGTTCTAAGTTTCATTTCAATATGATTGTTATTAAGTCAAAGGTCCTCACAAACCCTGTGACCATGTCCAGAGTCCTGGAAATAAGATATATATGATCCAAAAGACTAAAGAGAAATGTAGCTGTGTCTCCAAAAACAGTTTTTAAAATAATTTGGTTTGTAGAATTCTTTCCTAGTTATGTTTCGTACCAGTAACTGAATTAAGTACATAACAATCAGAAAAAATACATGTACTTCTTAAAATAAGTAAAATAATACTTATCACATAAAGTAACTCTTCTTCCATGATTTACTTTCATTTCACTTTAGAAAAAGTGTACATAAATTTAACAAATGTTCCAAATCAATTTAAAGTAAGAATTTCCAGTTTTTGTCTGACAACTAAATATTTTAATGTCAAAAAAAAAAATCTCCTTAAAAATGGTTGGAAAGGAGGGACTACTATAAATACCAACAATTTATTCAATATAAGTAATAAAAAGCACTGCATAGTACCCTAGAAAGCAGGTCACTCCTTTAAATACAGAGAGAGAACAAAAGGAAAAAGCAAAAACATAACTAGAAAGAAACTTCCCATTTTTATGCCGATTACACAGGCCTCCAGTAAAGACCAATAGCTCTAACCAACCCCTGTGCCACTGTCCCTTGCAGACTCCTTTACAATCTGACTAGCTAAGAATAGTCACCCGACAGTTCAAGGCCTCTCTGTCAACCACAAGCAGGTATCAAAATCACTACATAGAAGGTTATGTTTAGTCCTCCAACAATTTGGCAAAGAAAAGTATGACTGAGGTAATACAGGTGGCTGCACATGCCTACTAAGATAACCGACACTTTTTGATAACATTATTTCTGTTTAAGGATTTGTGCTTGCCACACACAGGCTGAAGCTGTGACAATTCCAATCCATAATCTACTTATTCTATATTAAGTCTGAAATTATTACAGAACAATTCAACTTAAATGTGGTACTTCAATACCACTAGATGCTACATTGTCTGATTTAAAACCCTGGTTTATTATCAACTAAAATTCAGGAATGATTTGCTCAGACAAATCATATCTGCTAACGCCATCTTATCTGTTTCTTGGACTCACTGAAAACCACAAGAAAGTTATAAGGAAGACACCTACAAAATTAAAAAAAACCCAGAATTACACAGCTTGATTATTTTAAATTACCAATTGCCTGCAAAACTAACTCAGTACAATTATTTCAAAACAATTAAAAAAGAAATGAGGTTGCTTATGAAGGCCATAGCTTTGGTGACAACTTAGAACCAAACTTTAGATCTGTGGTTGATCCAGACCTAAACATTTGCTCATGCCTGATGTTCCCATTTATTTGCAGGGCTTTATGGCTACAGCATATTCTTCACTCATTGCACACATAACAGACACCTAGAAGGGAAAAATGCAGACAAAAAGTTATTCAGAAAGCAATACATATATAAGATATATTTAATTTATTATATACTGGATATTTGTGGATATTTTATACACATTGACTTTGGAAAGAGGTATCCTAAGTCCAGATAATCTACTTTCTTTACAGTTTTCTGAAGTAAAATTTCTCAAATTGTGGTTTTTAAGATAACTTCCAGGGAACAGGGAGAAAAGAGCTATAAATGCCTCAATACTTATTATTAGATATTATACTTCTGGGAGTTATAACGGGGTAAATCACCTTCACGCTTTAGTAGTCCCATAACATCCTTTCTCATACTTAATAGCTCATATGCTCATCTTCAAAACAAATTTGGGGCTGGCAGTGTCTATCTAGCAAAAAGTGAACTTTGATATTTTCTTTGGTAATGGGTCTCTAAGGGTATCATGGGAAAACTATCTTATAGAGATCATTCTCAATTTCAGCAGTATTTAAGAACTACATTTCATAGCTGGCATTTTTTGCTAACTAGATTAGGCCAAAGTTTTTATAAAAAGCAATCTTCCCATAGGTCTTTACCTGTACATCTTCACCTGCATTGTATTTTCCTTCTATTTCTTTACCTAGTTCACCTTCTGGCAGCTTAAGATCCTCACGAACTTCACCAGTTTCTGTCAGCAGGGAAAGGTAACCATCCTGAATGCATATTAGCTATTAAAAGAAATTATATCATTTGCACTGATTAGACTATATTCACTCTTTGTAATATTTACATAGTTAAGTTGCAATCCACATTAATTTGTACAGCTACACAGTAATACATTAATATACTCTTAGAGCTTAAAGATGCTAAACATACAAAAGTATAAAAGATGTATAGACGAAAAGTGTAAGTTCACTTCTTCCTGCACACCACCTTCCCCCAAATCTATATACATAGTATGTCCTGAAGAATTCACATTTATGTACACAATACAAATATAGTTGCTTTAAAAAAAATAAATGGGAATCTAAAGTGATTCCCTTTCCAAGGGGCCTGCTCGTGCCCCTCTTTAGGAAAGTATCAACTTGGAATAAATCTGGCATGCCTTAGGTTGTTGGGGGAGAGGGGACGTTTGTTCCCTTTGCCTTCCTTTGGCTACCTACAGATATACTTCAATCCCTTCTGGATAGATTGTGCCCTCTTCTCATTCACACGCTGAAGGTGTCCTCTCCCTTAGGACAGGATTGATGGGTAGCAGGTTTCTTTAATCACCAACTATGACCTTCCCACCAAAGGGTAAAACTATATCTACAGAATTGGTCGTGGTGGATGACTTGGCTGTAAGGGTGTGGCCATTAACATGGTGACAGAAGATGACAAGAAAACTCTTCAAGACATCGACACCTTCTACAACACCTCCATTGAGGAGATGCCCCTCAATGTTGTTGACCTCATCTGAGGGGCTGCCCTGCTATCTAGCCCTACCCAGGGTTCAGTCCATGGGGGCTGAAGAGAAGTAGGAGTGGGGAGGGAAGGGAGCCATGGGATGGACATCTTGTCATTTTTTTTCTTTGAATAAATGTACTTTGAGACAAAAGAACAAAAATAAATGGGACATTACAGGTATTTTTCAGCAAGTTGTTTTCACTTAACAATATGTCTTAGAAATCTTTCCAACTTGGAAACTATGGACCTACTTTAGTCTCTTTAACCACTTCACAACTGCATAGATAGATTGTAACTGATTTAACTGTTTTCCCATTAATGGGCATAAAGTTAATTTTAGTTTTCTATGATTACAATGTGTTTTATAATTTGATTATGAACAAATTTCAGTGGAAAACTTTTGGTCTTCAGTTCACTACTAACAACATTAGATTTTTTAAAAGACAAACACTAGCTTGTTGATGATATTAATGAGACAAACCCAGTCTAACCTTCAAAAAGGCACAGTTTTGATATCACTCAATTTTTTTTAATTATAGGAATGAGGAAATGGCCAGGCCGTACTCATTTATTCTCAAAGCATGTACACCATCAGTATGCCTATAATTCTAACAGATTTTATAAAAGGCAGTTGTTCAGAACATTGACAAACACAAAAGGGGTCAAAGATATCATCCTTACCTCCCTATAATTACTATGACATAACACAAGCATACTATAGAGATAGTTTTCAAAGCTCTCTTCTATGGCACTACCAACCAAATCTGGCTATGGCTTTCCACAGATACCCCAACAAGAGATTTCAGCTTTTGCATATGTCTAAAATCTCAAAAACAAAAAACCACCCTACAAAGCAACCACAAATACTTTTAATTCATCTTTACACCACTCAAACATTTGTAATGTGGTTGGTAGAGGAGTGAGAAACAAGCAGGTTGAGGCAGAAGTGTGGTTTTTTTTGATCATACCAATCTTTGTATACACTACAAAGTGATCACAATAAGTCTAGTTACCATCTGTCACCATACAATTGACCCCCTTTACCCATTTCACTCATCTCCCACCTCCCTCCTTTCTAATAACCAACTACTAATCTGCTCTATAAGTTTTGTTTTGCTTTTGTTCACTTGTTTTTTACATTTCATGTGTAAGTGAAATCATATAATACTATTTATCTTTCTCTCTCTGACTTACTTCACTTAGCATAATACATTCAAGTACCATCCAGGTTGTTGGAAATGTCAGCATTTCCTTTTTGATGGCTGAGTAGTAGTCTACTGTGTATGTATGTATGTATGTATGTATATATGATGTATGATATATATATACATATATATATATATATATATATCTCACATCTTCTTTATCCATTTGTCGATTAATGGACATTTAGATTGTTTCCATATCTTGGCTATTGTAAATAATGCTGCAATGAACTTCTGGGTGCATATATCTTTTGAAATTAGTGTTTACATTTTCTTCATATAAATACCCAGAAGTGATATACCAGGATCATATGGTAGTTCTACTTTTATTTTTTGAGGAACCTCCATATTGTTTTCCATAGTGGCTGCACCAATTTACATTCCCAGAAACAGTGCATGAAGGTTCTTTTTCTCCAGATCTTCTCCAACACTCGTTACTTTTTGTCTTTTTGATAATAGCCATTCTAACAGGTATGAGGTGATATCTCATTGTGATTTTAATTTGAATTTCCCTGGCAATTAGTGATGTTGAATTTCTTCTCCTGTACCTGTTGGCCATCTGTATCTCTTCTTTGGAAAAATGTCTATTTAAATCCTCTGCCCATTTTTAAAACAAATTGCTTGCAGTTTTTTTTTTTTGCTATTGAGTTGAATTCTTTATATATTTTGGATATTATTGGATATGTGTTTTGCAAATATTTTCTCCCATTCAGTAGACAGCCCTTTCATCTTCTTGATGGTTTCCTTTGCTGTACAGAAGCTTCTTAGTTTGAGGCAGTCCCACTTGTTTATTTTTGCTTTTGTTGCCTTTGCTTTTGGTGTCAGATCCAAAAACTTATTGCCAAGACCAATGTCAAGAAGCTTACCACCAATGTTTTCTTCAATGGTTTCAGGTCTTACATTCAAGTCTTTAACCCATTTTGAGTTAATTTTTGTGTATGGTGCAATATAGTCTAGTTTCATTCTTTTGCATGTGGCTGTCCAGTTTTCCCAACACCATTTATTGTATAATTTTAAACAATTAGCTGCAGGCTTACAAGATAGATCTTTTTGATTTTGGCCCTTTTAGCAATTCCCTGAAGTAGAACTTGTCTATTTCAAGAATTAAAAGTTCCATTGTCAGTGACTGAAACATAAAAGCCAAATAATAATACTGATACTTGGTATTTATTTATATAATGGTGGTTTTTATTTCTAAAGAGTTAAGAATTCATGAGTTAAACTGTGGGATGAAAGAAAAAGCATTTCAAATAAAAAATGTATAGACAATATAAAACATCTAGTAAAACAACATATTTTAAAAATTAAACATCTTATTAAAATAAATTGCTATGTGAAATAAAATTAAAATTTTCAAAAATAAAACTATAGAAAAATAGAATTAAATAATGAAAATTATTTTATCTTCTTACATAAATTATTTAAAAATTTTCAGATATACAGAAAAGTTGCAAAAATAATACATCAAAATCCCGTATCTTTTCCCCAGACTCACCCACTGTTAACATTTAACTACATGTGAATTTTTTTCTTTCTGTGTATAGGAATACATAAAATACATACAAGATACATTCTTATTCTTTTCTTCTTTTTACTGAACCATTTGAGAGTATGTTTTAAACATCATGACTCTTTAGCAATAAATACTTCAGTGTATTTTCCTAAGAAAGACAAACTCTTATATAATCAGCTTATTTTTCAAAATTAAAAAATACAGTATTGCTAAAATATTATTTAATATATAGTCCATTCAAATTTGCCAATTGTTCCAATATTGTCTTTGATAGAAACTTTTTCCTCCCAACTCCAGGTTCATACCTTGTATTTATTTGGTGTGGATAGGTGCATGAAGACCACCACAGCACAATAAATATCACTGAAAAGGCTCACAGAGCTAAATTTTTTAAATGAACAGAAATAAGTATTATAGGCTGACTTGATAACAAAGAGGTGTGCTTACTGAGTACTTACTGTGCAAGGCACTGCTCTAAGTAATAACTAATTAAACCTCACAATGATCCCATGAGGAGTTTATTATTCCTATTCTCATTTTATAAATAAAGAAAAAAAGGTGAGAGGTTAAGTAACTTGCCAACTAAGGTCACATAATTAGTAAGTGTTAAAGTAAGGATTGGGACCCAGCCTGTCTGGCTTGAGTCATTCTCTTATCCATGATACAGTGTAGACTGCATACCAAAGGCTGAGTCGGGATAAGGCAAGCAAAGCACTAATTTTGAGTGCATAATTTAAGGTGGCACCAAAAAAATTCATCAGTGATCAAACAAATATTTTAAAATTAGAATCAATGCAAAAATTCCATGATGAACAAAATATCAAAATTTTAAATAAAGGCAGAATTTGAGTTACTGATTTTTCCTTTTTGCCTAAGGCTCCTTATGTGACTTGACACTGTTAGTGGTCCTGTTTTTATTTAAAATCTTGTGCTCACTTACCTCATTCCCCTATACCCTGCTATATCCCTAAATGAAACCCAAACCAAATTTTTCCTTTATGTTAAATCTTGAGCTCCAATCAATGATTAATTTGATCATAGTAATAATTACTGATGAATCACTGATACTATCTTTCTGAAACACTCAAAGACAAAAGCGTTCTATATTGAATGCATATTAATGTATATAATGAATATTGAACATTCAAAGCATTCACATGTCAAGGATGAAAACAGAAATCCATTTTTGGCACAAGAAAAGTGTATGCTTAGCCTTATGCATTTAACAAATGTTTATTGAGCACCCACTATAAGCCATGTCTAAATAAGGTCATCCAGGTAGAAAGTGACAGAACTAGATCCAAACCCAATTGCCTGACTAAAAAATACCCATATGCTATTATTATAATAAGACAACTCAAATTTCTACAAAGACTCCAAAGCAACCTAGAAAACATAAGTGGGAAAGTGAAAATACAAAACTGCTTACTAGATCAAAACTATGTAAAAATATTTTTACACGTGGACAAAGAGTAAAAGGAAATCATATGTTAATTGCAGTTGATGATAACATGCTTGAAAAATTATATAACACAATAAAAGGTAAGAAATAGTAAGAAATCAGTTTAAAATGAATAAAAAAAAATCTAAGTGTCACACTTATATTTTTCATTGTGTAAAACGAACAGAAAAGAATTCTATGTATGGTATGCTTAACAGTGAGATTGAAGACTTACAAGAAAGACTTTAGTTATGATTAATCTGAGCTCCCACATCCTATGAGGTTAATGGTTTGGTTACCACCAATACTCCAAAACAACAAAATGCTATCATTAAACATGACCTATCCAAATGCATAATTGGAACTACAAGTTGGAAGTCTATACCTATAATTCAACTAAAGGTCACAGCATGGTCACTGAATGTAAATAGAACAATTACATAGTTTTGCATTTTCTTAACCACATGTAGTGGCCATATACTTTCTTTATATTAATGGCTTTCAACTTACTTCCCTATTTAAGAATACCAAATTCTGATTCACATTCATTAATACACAAACTTGGTTGGTGGAACATGAATTCCAATGATTTCTTAAAAGTCTTAGGTTTGAGAAGTAAAAAGAAATAAAACATCCAGGAGGGAGTTATCTAAATTGGAAGTATTTTACAACAAACTGAATAGCAGTTTCACTAAACATTGAACTTATTCAGTCACAATATGCAATCATGTGGTCTGAGAAATAATAAGACATATCCAACTTTTTAAAAACGCAAAAATGTTAAAAAAAAAAAAAAACCCCAGCAAATTAGCCATAATTCTAGATGAGGTTCAAGGGTTAAATATCACTATTTTTCCAATTTCTAAGATAGGTGGTGCCTAATATTTGGTTAGAAAAATCTACAAAACTACTACCAGGTTTTGTTAAATTACAGTTGATAGTAGAATGTATTTGCAACTTTAAGAAACAAAGCAGCATTTTAAAGGAAGTTAGTACTCACTTGATAATCATTTCTCTTAATATTTGGAACATCCATGTTGTGAGTAGAAGGGCAAATATCTTCATATTTTTTGCCAGTGAAAATATCAATTCCAACAAGGTGAACCTAACAAAGAAGGGAGAACAGGAAACCTGCTTAATCTTTGCCAAGTATATCACTCATTATATACAAGAGCACAATACCAAAGCTGATCATGATAGATTCTTTCTCTTTCCAAGGTCATCTAATTTTATTTTCTTAAAAAAAAAATGCAGTGGTCATAGAATTGAGAAGCAGTGAACAACTAAACAATTTCATGACATATCAAGACCCAATATCATACACAGCCCAGTAATTCAATTATAAGAGTGCATAAGAGAAATGAAGTTGTGTTAGAACAGGTTTTCTCATCTGTAAACTGGATATTCCAAGTCACTAGGATTCAGGTAATTTTCAATTACCAGCTAATGAAACATTATAAAGGCCCCAAAAGGAAACGCTACCTTTCAGTATTCAAAGCAATAGCTGGTCACCGCGAAATTGTGGTAAGAAAAAAATGTAATTATTACAAACAAAGTTATAAATATGGAAATCTCATGTTCTGTACTGGAATGCAAATGATCAAAATCCCAACGCAAAGCGAGATCTGGAAGGGCACTTACCTTGGCATGACCGTGCTTTCCAGTTTTGGAAGTTGACATCTCCACTATTTTGCATGGTCGTCCTTTGAGAACCACGAAGCCGTTTTTGCGCAGGGCCGAGCACTGCATAGGGTAAGTGCTGGAAGCCCCAGCATCTCCAGTAGTGAAATCAATTTCATCCGCCATGGTGGGCTGGGGAGATGGTAGCTTTTCCGAGGGAACTACGCAAAAAGTTTGTGTTTGCTTTTTAGCAACGGGAACGCAGGCAGGGAAACATCGCATTTCGAACAGGTTACGTACCAAGCATCATGGATCAATAGATTTTTTTCATTTATAAAACACCCACCCAAGAATAGTGGGCACTTTCTAACTCCGGCCTCCTTATAAACTTTTCTAACCATTGGTGGGGAGGTGGGGAGATGGGGAGGGAAGTCGCAGATGAGCTCGCTGGGGGTGGGGGATATACCCGCCCTGGGCACTCACCCGCGCTGGAGGCAGCAAATCCTGACCCCCATTGTCCCACCGCAAGAAGAGCCGGCGACCTTTCCGCATCGCGCCGCGCCACCCGGCCCTCCGCCGCCGCCCTTATCCCACTGCGGGGGACCCAGCCCAGGCCGCACGTCCCCGTGAAGGATGGGGATAACGGGACCTGGCCAACAGCACCTGGCCCTCGGGCAGCGGGCTTGCACTCCGCCCTCCAAGCTGCGGCGCCGTCGCCCCGGCCTCTCAGGCGCCCCCTTGTCCTGCCGGCATCCCCGGCCCGGCCGGGCCCGGCCCCGCATGGGCCTGAGCGCTGGCGGGTCCCGCGCTCGCCTCCGTTCCCCCATCCATCCTTCCTCCTTCCCTCGTTCAGGACTCAGCTCTGGCCGCCTTCTCCCACCGCCTTCTCCGGCCCTGCCTCGCTTTGGTCCCGGCCCCACCAGCTTTTCCCCTGTCTTCACCTTTCAGCAGGGGAAGAGATCCTCTCGCCTGCGCACCGGCGCCGGTCCCCTACAGCTGCAGCGGCGGCAGCGGTGGCGGCCCCGGCAGTTCCAAGAGACGGGGCGGGGCCGCCACACTTTCCACACCCCGGCCTCCCCGCCCTTTCCCGCCCCCACCTCAGCCCCACTTCCGGGATAGGTCCCGGCGCGTCACAGGCACCGCCCTCTCGGGCTACCATTGGTTACAAGGTTCATGAGGCCCCGCCCAGTCACGTGAAGCGCGCCCTGGCAACCCCACGTGCTGCGGATTAGTGCATTTCCGGCGTGAAGAGCACTTTCTGGAGTCCTGTTGCCGAGGGTGAACTCAATGGTAAGGAAACTTGCTACCTCAAACTTTTGGGTTTCGTTGCACTCTGGTCCCAGTCGAAGTTAAAACGAGAACCAAACCACGCCCTTGGTGGCCCTTGCCTTCAGGTGCCTGGTGGTTGTCACGTGACTGTTGTCAGGACACTGGAGGCCAGCGAATTCAATGGGTGTCCTGCGTGGTTACGGAGGGAACTTTGGGGTCGAACTTCTGGCGCAGGTTGGTGGTCGAAACCACACTTGTTCCTCGAGGAAGAGCCCAAGTGCAGTATTTTATTACCGGCTCAGCCCCACCGACTCACGGCACCCCAGACATCCGTGAGATTCTGGCAGTAATTGCCACTGGGTGTCTGGGCAGGGTCAGCAGTGCCCTCAGGGGTGGGAACTGCTTAGACATCCCAGAACCAAACAGCAGCGTGAAATGACCCAGCCCATTCCTCACACTAGGCTGTTGTGGAGTTGGAGGTGAATGGGTGTCCGACTCCTACCGCATAATCCTGTCCAGAAACTCAGACCAGTCCAGTTCTGACAAACTTGGCTCTTCTTTCCTCTTGGCGCTGGCATTCCTTTGAGTTTGAGGTATTTTCATAATCCATTAGAGCAGTTGGTTGTCTTCATAATCGACCAGGAGCCAATAGAGACTTGACTAGGATTAAGGACCAAGGTTCTTAAAAGAAATCCATTCCATAATGCACTACATTCTACTTTGGAGAGGTGACCTACACTCCCCAGTTTATGTGTTCCTGTAATTTTGTATTGCTGTCTCATGAATAGTTAGTCCCCTTTCTCACATTACTATGTGGCTCTACCGTTTGCACAGATATTTCATACATGTGGAATTTAACCTTTATAATAAGCAAGAGAACGCCCATAAACTGAATTCAGCCCGTAGCTAATATTTGAAAGAGTCAAATTAGAACCCTGGTTCATGAGTCCACTTTGCTTTTCCTTATACCACCTAACTTTTCCCTGTCTAATGTTATTAGAATGATTGCTAGCATTTATGTGAGTGGGTAGGGCATTAAATGTTTTATGTGCATTATTCCTTTAATCTTAACTGTTACTCTTTTTTTAACCTCAAGTTTATTAAGTTATAATTTATACAAAGTAAAATTAACCCTTTTTAGTTCTGTGAGTTTTAAAAAACATAGGCAGGTATGTAACTACCACAATAATCAAAGAATATTTGCCTCATTCCAAAAGTTTCCTCCTGCCTCTTTGTGGCCATCCCCTCCCCCCACACCCAGCCCCTGGCAACCATTAACAACTACTGTTTTATCTACATTTTTAATTGTGAGAAAAAAGCAGAGAAGAGTAATTTGCCCCAAATCACACAGCTGGCAAATCAGAGAGCCAAGATTGAACTCTAGGCAGTTTGGCTCCACAATCACTGGTTTTTTTCATTACTGCATTTGCATAAGATTTGGATTTGGAATCAAATGATCTGGCTTTGTTCATTCAACAAATACAGTCAATTCTAGTGAAGTTGCTGGAATACTGAATCAGCAAATACTGACCCATTGCTCCTAAGGGAAATGCAGAGTTAGGTTCCTGTGAGCCTCTGGTCACAACATTTTTGTCAACTGACCAATTTATAATTTTATGTATGTTTTAGTTTAAGAACACCTTATTTAATATATATTGATTCATTAACATTTAACTCACAGGCAACAGCACTATAATTATGCCTGAGGGGAGCTTATCTAACATATGTATTTTCTCTGTAAGGCACATCACAGTCTTCTTCTGCTTAGAAACACTACACAGCATTTTAGCACTATGCTTCAGGGCCATTTTAAATAGCCATGTCACCAACAGAAGTCACAAAAATGTGAGAAGTGGCACTAATAGACTGAAAAGAAACACTTGTTTAATTTGACAGCTGTAATAAGAAGGCAGAACATCACCTCGTTTGACCTCAGCTAGGAAAATATGCATTGGATGGCTTCTATCTTTTGCTGTTCTGTTCTTGTCCATAAATGACTCTGAAAGCAGCGCTAGTACTGATTACAAGTAAATTGAATGCATGGGAAATTCACAAATATGAGGTCTATGAATAATGGGGATTCACTGTTTTTATCTTAGTACCCTTAGCACTGAAATTACCGTGTTGATCAAGACAGCCCCTTGTTCATTAGGTGCTTGCAGTCTACTACAGGATACAATTTACCAATTTTAACACATAAAATAAATATTGCTAAAGAAAAAACTACAGGGTATTGAAAAAAGGGTCTCCTCCTCATCTAGTCTAGATGTTGTCCAACTGAAATATAAGGTAAGCCACATGTAATTTTGAGTTTTGTTGTAGCCACATTAAAAATGTTAAAAAAGAGATAAAAATAAATTTCAATAATATATTTTATTTAACCCAATATATCCAAAATGTCTCATATATAACCAATATAAAATTATTAATAAGATAATTTTATAATTTTTTAAACTGAGCCTTCAATCTCCTGTGTAGAGCACATCTCAATTCAGACTATTCATGTTTTAAGTGCTCGGTAGGTATTTATGACTGGTGGCTATCACATTGGACATCACAGGTCTAAAAGATTTCAAGACTGCTTCTTTAGGAGTGAATATATCAATCTGACATGAGAAAAATGAGTAGAAGTTGGCAATGAGGAGGGTTTTGGAAAGAGCATTTTAGGCAAAGGGATTGGGGGTATAAAGACTTAATAGATGAGAAAATTGTGGCATCATGGTTAATATCTTAATGGTAAAAAGCTGTAAGCTGTTCCTCTAAAATCAGGAACAAGACAAGGATACCCACTCTCACCACCTTTATTCAACATAGTATTGGAAGTCCTAACCAGAGAAATTAGGTAAGAAAAGTAATAAATGGCATCCATATTGGAAAAGAAGCAAAATTATCTCTATTTGCAGATGATATTATATTGCATATAGGAAACCCTAAGGTCTCTACCAAAAAACTGTTAGAATAAATGAAATCAGTAAAGTTGGACACAAAATTAATATAGAAAAATAGTTGTGTTTCTGTACACTAGCAATGAACTATCAGAGAAATTAAGAAAATGATCCATTTCTAATTGCATCACAATAATAAAATATTTAGCAATAAATTTAACCAAAGTGGTGAAAGACCTGTATACTGATAACTATAAGATGTTGATGAAAGAAATTGAGAAAAACACAAATAAATGGAAATATTTCTGTGTTCATGGATTAGAAGAATGAGTATTATTAAAATGCCATACTACCCAAAGCAATGTACAAATTCAATGCAAATCCTATCAAAATTCCAATGGCATTTTTCACATAAAGAGAAACTCCTTCAATTTGCATGGAATCATAAAAGACCCCAAGTAGGTAAAGTAATCTTGACAAGAACAAAGCTGGAGGCATCACACTTTTTGACTTCAAACTATATTGCAAAGCTATAGTAATCAAAACTCTATGGTATGGGAATAAAAACAGATACATAGATCAATGGACTAGAGAAGGTACCAGCATAAACCCATGTCTATATGGCCAATTAATTATAACAAAGGCATGAATATACAATGGGTAAAGGATAATCTTTTCAACAATTGGTATTGGAAAAACTGGGTAGCCACATGCAAAAAAATGAAACTGAACCCCTATCTTACACCACACAGAACATTAACTCAAAATGGGTTAGAGATTTGAACATAAGACCCCAAACTGTTTCTATTTGCAACACACAGATGGACCTCGAGGGCATTATTCTAAGTGATGTAAGCCAAATGGAGAAAGACAAATACTGCATTTACATTCTATTATGAGTGGAATCAAAAACTCATAGAAACAGAGTAGACTATTATTGCCAGGGGATGGGGGGGTGGGGAAATAGGGAGAAGTTGGTAAAAGGGTACAAACTTTCACCTATAAGATAAATAAGGTCTAAGGATCTAATGTACAACATGGTAATTACAGTTGGTAACACTATTGTATGAGTAGAACTTAAATGTTCTCACCAAAAGAAAAAAAAAAAAACCAAAAACCTAAGTATGAAAAATGATGGATGTGTTAATTAGAGGAAGGAATCATTTCAGAATCATGTATATGTATATCATCTTATCATGATGTACAATTCAATTTTCTTACAATTTATTTGTCAATTATACCTCAATAAAGTTGAAAAAAAGAAGATTATCTAATAATGTCCTATATTGGTTACATGTTGAAATGATATTTTGGATATGTTAGATTAAATATATGTCACCAATTTCAAAAGAATTAGATGGGGGCAAATAGGAAAAATTACAAAGAGATTTAATTTAACCATATCAATAATTGCAGTAAATATAAATGGATTAAACATTCCAATTAAAAGGCAGAGATTATCAGACTGGAGAATCTCATACCCAGCTATATGCCGTCTACCAGATACACTTTAAAAATAAAGATACATATAGGTTGAAAATAAAGAGATTTAAAAAAGATGCCAGTCAAACAGTAAGCATTAAAAAGTTGGAGTGGCTTTACTGATATCAGATAATGTAGACCTCAAGACAAAAGTATTACCAAAGGAAAAGAAACATTGCATAATAATAAAAGGATCAAATCATTAGGAAAATCTAATTTAAGTGTGTATATTAGTCATATGCATGAAGCAAAAACTGGCAGAACTAAATACATAGCCTAGTCTACAATCATAGTTGGGTATTTTAAAATACTTCTCTCGGCAATATATGAAACAATAGACACAGCATCATTAAGAATGTGGTATAACTGAACATCATAATCCATCTTGATCTAATGGACATTTTTAGAGTGCTGAACCTCAAACTGGTAGAATACATTAAACTGAAGTACACATTGATCATCATCCAAAATATGCTTGATCAATTTTCCAAAACCATTGGCTGACCTTAGTGGAATTAAATTGGAAATCAATAAGATATATTTAAAAACTGAAAATGTTTAGAAATTAAGATATTTGCATGTAACCTGTAGATTAAAGTAGAAAAAACAAGGAAAATGAGAAAAATACTTTAAATTGAATAACAAAAATACAATATATTAAAATTTGTGGGCTATAGTTAAAATACCTTTAGAGAAAAAAGTGATAGCTTTAAGTGTTTATTTTAGAAAAGGAGAAAAATTTTAAATCAATGGCATAGATTTCCACCTTATGTTAGTGAAAGAAAGGCAAAGTAAATCTATAGCAGAGGTCTGCAAACTTTTCCAGTTAAAGGCCAGATGATAAATACTTCGTGCTTTGCAGGCCATACACTGTCTATTGGAGCTACTCAACTTAAAGCATAGACAAAATATAAATGCATGAGCATGACTTTATTTCAATAAAAGTTTACTTACAAAAACAAAAAGTGGACTAGATTTGTCCTGTGAGATGTAGTTTGCAAACCCATGATCTAGAGTAAGTAGAAGGAAGGAAAACAAAAATATAAGCATGAGATCCATGAGGTATTTAAAAAATAGAGGAAATAGCCAATGCTGAATGTTTGTTATTGAAAACATTAGTTAGAGGGGGGAAAGATGGCGGAGGAGTAGGGGACCCTATTTCAACTGGTCCCCGGAATTGAGCTGGATATCTACCAGACCACTCTGAGCACCCACGAAACCAGCCTGAGATGTAAGAAGATCTGGATCTCTACAAACAGAATATCGCAGGCGGTTGGTTTTGAGGTACAAAGCGGAGAGCCGTGATTCTGTGGGCAGATATCGGAGGATAAATGGCAGCGGGAGGGTGCTTGGACATGGGGATCCTACACCACTGGTGAGTGACTGCGGACAGGCACAGACTCACAGACCGGTAGCGTCGGGAAAGGACTTTAGGGCAGCCCCCGGGGCGGAAACCAGACCGGCGGGGTCACGCACACGCGAACCGCAGCCCCCGGACAGAAACCCGGAGCGACGGTCGCGCGCACGCAAACTGCAGCCTCCGAGCGGAAACCCGGTGCGCCGGGGTCGCGCCGGTGAACTGCAACCCCCAGGGATGGAAACCCCAAGCGGCAGAGTCGCACGTGCGCGAATTGGGAGCGGCTGGCGGTTTTAGAAGCACAAAGGGCAGAGACGTGCCCTGACCTGGAGGCAGGACTGGGAGCGCTGCGGAGGGGCGCACAACCCGGGACGCTGCAGTTTATAGCAGCATGGACAGAAACGGAGACAGTGTGGCCTGGAGAGCTCACTGAAGAACAGACTGCGGTCTCTCTGCTCTGAGGCAGAGGGTTGGAAACGGTCTCTTCTGCTCTGACTTGCAGAAGAGACGCGGAAAGCCACCAGGGAAAGGCGCCAGAGAACAAAAGCCCCAAAGACTGATTCCCACTGAGCTCATCCCCCGCCACAGGGGCGCAGGGCAACTCCGCCCAAACAGGGTTGCCTGAGTAACAGCATGGCAGGCCCCTCCCACAGAAGACAGGCTGGGAAAACAAGAGGCCAGCAACCCTAAGGTCCCAAGAAAACAGGTGCATCTTGCTTGGGTTCTGGTCAATAATTTGGACTCTATACATTCCCTCAAACACCCATCAACAGAATGACTAGGAGGAGGAGCCCCCAAAACAGAAAAGACTCAGAGATTATGACTTATGCTGCAGATTTACAAATGGATACAGATATAACCAAGATGTCAGAGATGGAATTCAGGCTAGCAATTGTGAAGACAATGGCTAGAATGGAGAAATCAATTAATGGCAACATAGAGTCTCTAAGGGCAGAAATGAAAGGTGAATTGGCAGAACTTAAAAATGCTATTAATGAGATCCAATCCAATCTAGATAATCTAACAGCTAGGGTAACTGAGGCAGAAGAGAGAATAAGCGATCTGGAAGACAGTATAATAGATAAAAAGGGAAAAGAGGAGGCCAGGGAAAAACAACTCAGAATCCATGAAAATAGAATCAGAGAAATCAAGTGACACCATGAGGCGTTCCAATGTCAGAATAATTGGAATCCCGGAGGAAGTGGAGAGAGAGAGAGGGCTAGAAGATGTATTTGAGCAAATCGTAGCTGAGAACTTCCCTAATCTGGGGAATGAAACAAACATTCGAGTCCTAGAGGCAGAGAGGACCCCTCCTAAGATCCAGGAAAACAGGCCAACACCCCGGCATGTAATAGTAAAACTTGCAAATCTTAGAACCAAGGAAACCATCCTAAGGGCAGTTAGGGGGAAGAGATTCCTTACGTACAGAGGGAGGAACATCAGAATAACATCAGACCTATCCACAGAGACCTGGCAAGCCAGAAACGCCTGGCAAGACATATTCAGGGTACTAAATGAGAAGAACATACAGCCAAGAATACTTTATCTGGCAAGGCTTTCATTTAGAATGGATGGAGAGATGCAGAGCTTCCACGACCGGCAGAAACTGAAAGAATATGTGACCACTAAGCCGACCCTGCAAGAAATATTAAGGGGGGTTCTATAAAAGGAGAAAGATCCCAAGAGTGATCTACAACAGAAATTTACAGGGACAATCTATAAAAACAACGTCTTCACAGGCAACATGATGACAATTAATTCATATCTTTCAATAATCACTCTCAACATGAATGGCCTAAATGCTCCCATAAAACGGCAAAGGGTTGCAGATTGGATAAAAAGACAGGACCCATCCATATGCTGTCTACAAGAAACTCATTTTGAACCTAAAGAGACATCCAGACTGAAAGTGAAGGGATGGAGATCTATCTTCCATGCCAGCGGACCTCAAAAGAAACCTGGGGTAGCAATTCTTATATCAGACAAATTAGATTTTAAACTAAAGTCTGTAATAAGAGACACAGAAGGACACTATATCATTCTTAAAGGGTCTATCCAACAAGAAGATCTAACAATTGTAAATATCTATCCCCCCAACATGGGAGCAGACATCTACATAAGCCAACTGTTAACCAAAATAAAGAGTCATATTGATAACAATATGTTAATTGTAGGAGACCTCAATACTCCACTCTCAGCAATGGACAGATCATCTAAGCAGAAAATCAACAAGGAAACAAGAGCTTTGAATGATACATTGGACCAGATGGACCTCATAGATATTTACAGAACATTCCACCCTAAAACAACAGAATACTCATTCTTCTCGAGTGCACATGGAACTTTCTCCAGAATAGACCATATACTGGGTCACAAATCAGGTCTCAACCAATACCAAAAGATTGAGATTATTCCCTGCATATTCTCAGACCACAATGCTCTAAAACTGGAACTCAATCACAAAAAAAAATTTGGCAGAAATTCAAACACTTGGAAGCTAAAGACCACTCTGCTCAAGAATGTTTGGGTCAACCAAAAAATCAAAGAAGAACTTAAAACAATTCATGGAAATCAATGAGAACGAAAACTCATCGGTCCAAAACCTATGGGATACTGCAAAGGCGGTCCTAAGGGGGAAATACATAGCCATCCAAGCCTCACTCAAAAAAATAGAAAAATCCCGAATTCACCAACTAACTCTACACCTTAAAGAACTAGAGAAAAAGCAACAAACGACGCCTAAGCCACACATTAGAAGAGAAATAATTAAAATTAGAGCAGAAATCAATGAATTAGAAACCAGAAACACAGTAGATCAGATCAACGAAACTAGAAGTTGGTTCTTTGAAAGAATTAATAAGATCGATAAACCACTGGCCAGACTTATCCAAAAGAAGAGAGAAAGGACCCAAATTAATAAAATTATGAATGAAAGGGGAGAGATCATGACTAACACCAAGGAAATAGAAACAATTATTAGAAATTATTATCAACAACTCTATGCCAATAAACTGAGCAATCTGGATGAAATGGAGGCCTTCCTGGAAACCTGTAAGCTGCCAAGACTGAAAGAGGAAGAAATTAACAACCTGAATAGGCCAATAACCAGTAACGAGATTGAAGCAGTGATCAAAAACCTCCCAAAAAACAAGAGTCCAGGGCCTGATGGATTCCCTGGGGAATTCTACCAAACATTCAAAGAAGAAATAATACCTATTCTACTGAAGCTGTTTCAAAAAATAGAAACAGAAGGAAAACTTCCAAACTCATTCTATGAGGCCAGCATTACCTTAATCCCCAAACCAGGCAAAGACCCCATCAAAAAGGAGAATTTCAGACCGATATCCCTGATGAATATGGATTCCAAAATCCTCAACAAAATCCTAGCTAATAGGATCCAACAATACATTAAAAGGATCATCCACCACGACCAAGTGGGATTTATCCCTGGGATGCAAGGGTGGTTCAACATTCGCAAATCAATCAATGTGATAGAACACATTAATAAGAGGAGGGAGAAGAACCATATGGTCCTCTCAATTGATGCAGAAAAAGCATTTGACAAAATACAACATCCTTTCCTGATTAAAACTCTTCAGAGTATAGGGATAGAGGGAACATTCATCAAGTTCATAAAATCCATCTATGAAAAACCCACAGCGAATATCATCCTCAATGGGAAAAAGCTGAGAGCCTTTCCCTTAAGATTAGGAACACGTCAAGGGTGTCCACTCTTACCACTGTTGTTCAACATAGTACTAGAAGTCCTAGCAACAGCAATCAGACAACAAAAAGAAATAAAAGGTATTCAAATTGGCAAAGAAGAAGTCAAACTCTCTCTTTTCACAGACGACATGATACTTTATGTGGAAAACCCAAAAGACTCCACCCCCAAATTACTAGAACTCATCCAGCAATTCAGTAATGTGGCAGGATACAAAATCAATGCACAGAAATCAGTTGCTTTCTTATATACTAACAACGCAGCTGTAGAAAGAGAAATTAAAGAAACGATTCCATTTACAATAGCACCAAAAATCATAAGATACCTTGGAATAAACCTAACCAAAGAGGTAAAGGATCTATACTCTAGGAACTACAAAACACTCATGAAAGAAATTGAAGAAGACACAAAAAGATGGAAAAATATTCTATGCTCATGGATCGGAAGAATAAACATTGTTAAAATGTCTATGCTACCCAGAGCAATCTATACCTTCAATGCCATCCCGATCAAAATTCCAATGACATTTTTCAAAGTGCTGGAACAAACAATCCTAAAATTTGTATGGAATCAGAAAAGACCCCGAATCGCCAAGGAGATGTTGAAAAAGAAAAACAAAGCTGGGGGCATCACATTGCCCGATTTCAAGCTATATTACAAATCAGTGATCACCAAGACAGCATGGTACTGGCACAAAAACAGACATACAGACCAGTGGAACAGAATAGAGAACCCAGATATGGACCCTCAACTCTATGGTCAAATAATCTTTGACAAAGCAGGAAAAAACATGCAATGGAAAAAAGACGGTCTCTTCAATAAATGGTGCTGGGAAAATTGGACAGCCACGTGCAGAAGAATGAAACTCGACCATTCTCTAACACCATTCACAAAGATAAACTCAAAGTGGATGAAAGACCTCAATGTGAGACAGGAATCCATCAAAATCCTAGAGCAGAACATAGGCAGTAACCTCTTTGACATCGGCCACAGCAACTTCTTTCAAGATACATCTCCAAAAGCTAGTGAAACAAAAGCAAAAATGAACTTTTGGGACTTCATCAAGATAAAAAGCTTCTGCACAGCAAAGGAAACAGTCAACAAAGAGGCAACCCACAGAATGGGAGAAGATATTTGCAAATGACACTACAGATAAAGGGCTGGTATCCAAGATCTATAAAGAACTTCTCAAACTCAACACCCAAAAAACAAATAATCAAGTCAAAAAGTGGGCAGAAGAGATGAACAGACACTTCTCTGAAGAAAACATACAAATGGCTACAGACACATGAAAAAATGTTCATCATCATTAGCCATCAGGGAAATCCAAATCAAAACCACACCAAGATACCACCTTACACCAGTTAGAATGGCAAAAATGGACAGGGAAAGAAACAACAAATGTTGGAGAGGTTGTGGAGGAAAGGGAACCCTCTTACACTGTTGGTGGGAATGCAAGTTGGTACAGCCACTTTGGAAAACAGTGTGGAGGTTCCTCAAAAATTTAAAAATAGAGCTACCCTATGACCCAGCAATTGCACTCCTGGGTATTTACCCCAAAGACACAGATGTAGTGAAAAGAAGGGCCATATGCACCCCAATGTTCATAGCAGCAATATCCGCAATAGCCAAACTGTGGAAAGAGCCGAGATGCCCTTCAACAGATGAATGGATAAAGAAGATGTGGTCCATATATATAATGGAATATTACTCAGCCATCAGAAAAGATGAATACCCAACTTTTACATCAATATGGATGGGACTGGAGGAGATAATGCTAAGTGAAATAAGTCAAGCAGAGAAAGTCAATTATCATATGGTTTCACTTATTTGTGGAACATAAGGAATAACATGGAGGACATTAGGAGAAGGAAGGGAAAAATGGGCGGGGGGAATTGGAGGGAGAGATGAACCATGAGAGACTATGGACCTGAGAAACAAACAGGGCTTTAGAGGGGAGCAGGGAGGGGGGATTGGTTAGCCCAGTGATGGGTATTAAGGAGGGCACGTACTGCATGGAGCACTGGGTGTTATACAAAAACAATGGATCGTGGATCACTACATCAAAAACTAATGATGTATTTTATGGTGACTAACATAACATAATAAAATTAAAAACTACAAAAAAAAAAAAAAGAAAACATTAGTTAAATTGATAAAATCCTAGCTAGGCTGGTAAATTAAAAAAAAAAAAAAAGGAAAGAATATGCACATGACCAACATCAGGAATGACAGAAGGGATTTCACCATAGATCCTATACATAATAAAAAGATAGTAGTATTATAACCAACTTATGGCAATATTTTTAACAACTTAGATGAAATGGCGAATCCTTGAAAAATGCAATATATATCTAAATGGACACAAGGTAAAATGGAAGATCAAAATAGTCCTATTTTTATTTTTTTTTAAATTAAACTCATTATCATAAACCTTTCCATAAAGAAATATCCAGATGTCTTCTACTGAGTTCTGTCAAAATTTTCAGGAAGAAATAATGCCAAGTTCACATAAACTCTTCTAGAAAATGAGAAGTGAACATTCCCCAACTCATTTTTTGAGGCCAGCATAAATCTGTTTCCAACTCCTGACAATTACAAGAAAATTACAATCCAATATTCTTCATGAATATAGATGCTGGAATCCTTAACAAAATATTAGCAGGTTGAATCCACCACATATAAAAAAGGGTAATACATCATGATGAAGAAGTCAAGAGGGATTCACCTCAGGATTGCAAGGGTTTGTTCAATATTTGAATATTAACCAATGTAGTAGTAAATGGATCTTTATGACCTTGAATTAGGCACTGGTTTCTTAGATTTGGCACCAGAAGTACAAGGATTAAAAAGATGAATTGGACTTCATCAAAGTTAAAAAATATTTGCACTTCAAAGAACACCATCGAGAAAGTGAAAAGAAAACCCATGAAATGGGAGAAAATATTTGCAAATTATATGTCTGATAACAGATTTGTATCCAGAATATAATAAAGAACTCTTCAACTTAATAAACAGATGAATGACCCAATTTTTTAAATTGGTGAAGGATTTGAATAGACATTTATCCAAAGAAGATACAGAAATGGCAGTTAAGCACATAAAAAGATTATCAACATCATTAGTTACCAGCAAAATGCACTATACACCCACATGATGGCTGAAATGAAAAACACAGACAATAATAACTGTTGATAGGATGTGGATAAATTAGAACCTTCATACATTGCTAGTGAGACTGTAAAATAGTGTTGCCACGTTGGAAAACAGCTTGGCAGTTTCTCAAAATGTTAAAAACAGAGTCAGCATTTGACTGAGCAATTCCACACCTAGTCATATAATATTCCATTATATCCTATATAATGGAAAATACTCCACAATAAAAAGGAATGAAGTACTTATTAATAGTACAATGTGGATGAGCCTTGAAAAACTATGCTACATGAAAAAAGTCAGCCACAAAAGGCTGCATATTAAATAATCCCATTTATATGAAGTGTCTAAGCAAGTCCATAGAAACAGACAGTAGATATTGGTTGCCAGGACCTGGATGGAGAGGAGAATAAATTACTGCCAGTGGGTACATTTTGGGGTGATGAAAATGTACCAAAATTAGTGTGATGGTTGCATAACTCTGAATATACTAAAAAAATCACTGAATTGTACACTTTACAAGGGGAATTTTATGATATATGAATTATGCCTCAAAGCTGTTATTTTAAAAAGTAAGCATCAGTATTCATCAACTCAGCATAAATAATTTTGACATGCCATAGTAAAGGTTCTTTCACAAACCTATTCCTTTATATCCTTATATGAAAAGTTCCATTTGTTATCATAACTTTCCTAAATATTAATTAAAAAGAAAAAAAATCAATGTAATTCACCACATTAACAGAAAAGTGTTGAAAAACTATATGATCATCTCAATAGATACAGAAATAGTATCTGAGACAAAATTCTATACCCATTCCTGAGAAATTTCAGCAAACTAGGAATACAAAGGAACTTCTTTAACACAATAAAAGACATCCGTGAAAAAAACCAACAACTAACATAATACTCAGCAGTGAAATACTGAATATGTTCCCTCTATATTTCTTTTCTATTGTGGCCATAACAAAATTAACACAAATTAAGTGCCCTAAAATAACACCCACTTAAAAATTCAGTTCTGTACATCAGCAGTCCATGCACAGTGTGGCTCTGTTTTCTGCCCTGGATTTTAGCAGGCCAAATTGAAGGTATCAGCAGGGCTGTGTTTTTTTCTGGAGGCCCTCAGGATGAATCCACTTCCAAGATCATTCAGGTGGTTGGCAGAATTCAGTTCCACACAGTTGTAGTACTGGGGTTCCTGTTTTCTTGCTGGCTGTCACTTGGAGATCGTTCTCAGCTTGTAGAAGCCACTTGTGTTCCTTGGCTCATGGCCCACTTCTTCCATCTTCAAAATCAGCAGTGGCAAGTCAAATTCTTCTAGTGCTTTGAATCTCTCTGACTTTCCTTTGCTACTTCTTCTTCAGCGTCTCTCTGACTTTTCTGCCTTTCTCTTCTACTTTTAAGGGCTCATGTAATTACATTGGGCCTAATAGGATAATCTTCCTAATTTAAGGTTAGCTGATAAGTAACCTCAATTCCATCTTCAGAGTCTCTACACAGCAGTACCTAGATTAGTATTTGATTGAATAATGGGAGAATGGGAATTTGGGGGGACATTTTTAGAATTCTGTCTACTATATCCTCTAAGAACAGGAACAAGGGAAGGATGTTCACTGTAACCACTTCTATTCAATGTTGTATTAGAGATCCTACCCAGTGCAACAAGGTAAGAAAAAGAAATAAAAGGTATACAGATCAGAAGTTACTTTATTCATAATGTCATGATCAACTCTGTTGAAAATCCCAAGGAATCCATTAAATGGACTAGAATTAACAAGTGTGTTTACTAGAATTAATAAGTGAGGATATAGGGCCAATACGAAAGTTACTTATATTTCTATGTTAGCAACAAACAACCGAAAATTAAATATTTTAAAAGAGGGAACCTTTATAATCCTAAAAATTTAAATACTTACAAATAAAATATGCATAAGGCCTATATACTGAAAACTACAAAGTATTCAAAGTATTCTGAGGATAAACTAAAGAAGACCTAAATAATTGGAGAAATATACCATGTTCATGGATCACGAGGCATAATATTATTACAATGTCAGTGCTTCCTAAATTGATCCATAGATTAAATACAATCCTAATAAAAATCCCAGTAGATTTTTTTATAGAAAGTGACAAGATTATTCTAATATTTACTTGGAGATTCTAAGGACCTATAATAACAAAAATAATTTATAAAAATAAGAAAATGTTGAAGAAATTCAAGGTTTATTATTAAGCTACAGTAATCAAAAAAAAAAAAACCTCAAATAGCAAAAGACAGCCATTTTTTAAAATGGGCAAGAGACTTGAATAGACATTTCTCCAAGGACAATATAGAAATATCCAAAAAGCACATGAAAAGATGCTCAACATAATTAATCAGTAGGGAAATGAAAATCAAAACCACAATGAGATACTACTTCACACCCATTAGAATGGCCATAACTTAAAAAAGAAACAAGTATTGATGAGAATGTGGAGAAATTAGAACACAGTACATGCTGGTGAGAATGTAAAATGGTGCAGCCACTGTGCAAAGTGGTTTAGTGGTTTCTCAAAAAGTTAAATACAGAATTATCATACAAACCAGCAGTTCCACTCCTAGGTATAAACTCAAAAGAATTGAATGCAGATACTCAAATATTTGTACACAAATTTCCTAGCAGCACTATTCAGAATAGGCAAAAGGTAGAAACAACCCAAAAGTCTTATTAACAGATGAATGGATAAACAAATGTGGTACATACATACATTGAAGTGTTACCCAGCCATGAAAAGGAATAAAGTACTGGTACATGCTACAATGTGAGTGAATCTCAAAATTATGCTATGGGAAAGAAGCCAGACACATATTCTGTAATTACATTTCTATGAAATATCCAGATTAAGTAAAACCATAGAGATAGAAATCAGAATAATGTTTGCCAGGGCTGGAAAGAAGAATGAATGGGGGAAGAACTGCTTAATGGGTACAGGGTTGTCTTTTGGGGTGATGAAAATGTTATATATTAATAGAGGCAGTTGTTGCATACATTGTGAAATGTACTAAATACCACAGATTTGTACACTTTAAAATGATAGATTTTGTTACATGAATTTTACATCAGCGAAAAAAAAATGAAACTCGGTATCTACCTCATATGCTACATAAAAATTAATTGAAAATAGATTGTGGACATAAACATAAAATGCAATTTATAGAGGAAAATACCTGTGTATCCTGGGAGTAGGCAAAGAATTTTTAGAAGATATAGAAAGCAATAGCCATAAAAGAAAAAAATCATATGTTAAACTTCATCAAATATAAAATTTCTTATCAAAATGAATAGTCAAGTTACAGAGTGGAAGAAAATAAAATAAAAGGTAGCTAAGATACTTTCAACAGGTGAATGGATAAACCAACTGTGGTATTTTCATACAATGGAATATTACTTAATGGCAAAAACCCCCACAAAACTATCAACCATTTAAAAGACATGGATAAGCCTTACATGCATATTGCTAAGTGAAAGAATCCAGTCTGAAAATGATTCCAATTACATGACCTTCTGGAATAGGCAAAACTATACAACCAGCAAAAGAACAGTTGTTGCCAGGGCTTTTGGGGAAGGAAGGAGAGTTCAATAGTTGAAGACAGGCAATATTTTTAGGGCTGTGAAACTATTCTGTATGATACTGTAATGGTGGATACATGACATTATGCATTTGTTAAAACCCATACAGCTTCACAGCACTAGAATGAAACATAATGTATGCATTAAAAGAAATCATTTAGGAGGTTGGGGGGATCCAGGAAGGAATGCAGATGTGACAAGAGAATGTAACTATTACAATGTATAAAACCACCTCCTTGCTCTGTTAGCAAGGAAATAAATATCACAAGTCTATAGGGATATAGGTAAATGATTGAATAGAAAATACTTGACCAGTACACCTCAAAACTGTAAAGATCATAAAAATAAAGGAAATCTAAGAAACTCACAGCACTCACAGCCAAGAGGAGCCCAGGGAGACATGACAAGTAAATGCAGTGTAGTATCCTGGATAGGATTCTGGAACAGCAATATATGTTAGGTAAAAACAAAAAGAAAAACAAAACAAAACAAAAACCTAAGGAAATCTGAGTAAACTATGGATTTTAGTTATTAATAATATAACAATACCAGTCTACTTATTGTAACAAATGTACAATACTAATGTAAGATGTTAGTAATAGGGGAAACTGGGTGAAGGAGTATATGGAAACTCTCTGTACCATATTCTCAGTTTTTCTGTAAATCAAAAACTTTTGTAAAAAAGAAAGTCTATTAAAAGTATATGGCAAATGACAAAGGAATCCAACTTAATAATAAATACAAACAATAAAAAGTGGGCAAATGACTTGAATAGCTACTTCACAAAAGAAAATATATGAGTGCACGGTAAGTGCATGAATACTTATCACTAGTTATCAGGGAAATGCAAAAGTAAAACTACAATGAAAAACCACTACTGACACACTAGAATAACTAAAATTTAAAACACTTAAAAGACCAAATGTTGGTCAGGGTGTGTGACTCCCATATATTACTTGTGGGATTATAAAATGGTACAACCACTTTGGGAAATGTCTGACAGTTTCTCATAATAGAGAACAATTCCAAGTTTATATATTTATCCCTCAAAATGAAATCATATGTCTACAAAAAGGCTCGTACAGAAAATGTATAGCACCTTCATTCATAATAGCTAAAAAGTGGAAATAATCTGAAAGTCCATCATTGTTTATTGGATAAACAAACTGTTGTATTCATAAAATTGAATACTTCTAAGTAATAACATAGAACAAACTATTGATAACCACAACAATATGGATGAGTGAAAGAAGCCAGAACATTCTGCTGAATGGAAGAAGCCAGACACAAAATATTCATACTGTAATGTATTTTATATGATGTTCCAGAATAGGCAAAACCAATCTATGGTGGAAAAAAAATCAGAAAAATTACTTAGTCTGAGAGAGGAGTGGTATATAGCCTAGGAAGGGGCATAAGAGCACTTTTCTGGGTGATGAAAGTGTTCTATATCTAGACAAATGTGGATTACCTGGGTATATGCATTTATCAAAAGTCATCATGTTGTGAAGACATGTGTATTTCAATATGTAAATTTACCTAAATAAAAAACTCTTAAGGAACAACTGGATTTTGAGTTGGTAATTTTAATAAATTGAACAATTATTTTTAAAACTCTTGAATAGTTTTTGTGCTTAAAAAACTATCAACAAAGACATTATAAAAAAATTCAAGATTAGGTAATTTTGTCAAGGGATTTTTGCCAATAAAGGAAGGAGAGAAATATAATAGAGCCAAATGTGGAGTCAAGGCAAAGTTTTTTATTTTACCTCTTTATATTTAAACTTTTTATTTTGAATGAATTTTAAACTTATAGAAGTGTTATGAAGATAGAATAAAGAGTTTCCATACACCCTTAACCTAATGTTTATATTTTATATAATCATTGTACATATATCTAAGAAATTCATATTAGTACAGTATTGTTACAAAAGTAGAAATTTTCTTGATTTTCTTTTTGTTCCAAGATCCAATTTTGGGTACCATACCATTCTATTTTATTAGTCTCCTCCAATATGAGACAGTTTCTCAGTGTTTTCTTTTTTTTTTTTTTAAAGATTTTATTTATTTATTTGAGAGAGAGAGAGACACAGCGAGAGAGAGAACACAAGCAGGTGGAGTGGGAGAGGGAGAAGCAGGCTTCCCGCTGAGCAGGGAGCCCGATGCAGGGCTCGATCCCAGGACCCCATGACCTGAGCCGAAGACAGACGCTTAACGACTGAGCCACCCAGGCGCCCCTCTCAGTGTTTTCTTATTTTTCATGACTTAGATAATTTTGAAGAGTACTGCTCAAGGTATTCTGTAGAATGTTCAATATGAGTTTATATAATGTCTTTTGTTCTGTGTTTTCTTAGATCCTGTATTCATCTATTTGGCATCTGTTGATCACAGGGCCAGGCTAACAGCCAGAGTTCTTTGCATCTCCCCTTTGATCTAGCATTCACAGGTACATGAAAATCATACTATAAACCCTCCAACCTATTCTGGTCTGTACTCTCAACTACTGCCTTTATCTAACTCTCACATACCAAGCCAATATTTCCTCCACTTTAAATCACCCAGGGCCAGGTACCAGACCACTCCTATGGCTCAGAGCCAGTTGATGTTATTTGAAGTAGCCAGTCCTAAGCTGTTTCTTCTATCCTGTCTTGCCTGTTCCATGGAAAATACAATAGTTTTAGGCCATGCTTCCCCCTTGCTCCTACTTCTGCCTCCTGACCAAATGTGGTGCTTCCTTTTGTGGTCCTGGTTGGCATGGCATATCCGCTTCTCTTGGGAATTGTAAGTAATAAATTCTTTCAATGGTATTAGCCTCTTCAAGTCATCACTTATTCACCTCCATAAATTAAAATCCCATGGGTACATTTTAATACATTTTGTCATTATTAGACTCGGTTATGAGTTAGAGGGAAGAATACTATAGAAGCAAAGTGTTCTTACCATTTTAGGAGCACATGATACCAACATGACTTATTACTGGTTATGTTAACCTTGAATATTTGATTAAAGTAATGCTTGTCAGGTTTCTCTGCCATAAAGTTAATATTTTTCTCTTTCTGTATTCTATTCAATAGAAGCAAATCACTAAATCTAGCATGTGAGAAGTAGAATTAACTTCTCACATGCTAGATGTGATGGGAGAAATATCAAAGATTTTTGGACTTACGTTAAAAAGCACCACAATTCTTAATAAACATGTGGGGGTAGATGTTTCAAGGTTATTCACATATTCTGTTTCTCCTTAAAATTTTGCCCTAGAATTATAGCATTAATCTGTGGATCTTGCCTGCAGCGATTATTATTGGTGAATTGGAGAATTATTGGTATTTTAATGATGAATTTCTATTTCCCTCATCTTTCTTCATTTATTATCTGAAATTCTTCTCTAAAGATTTGTCCCTTCTCGGGTGCCTGGGTGGCTCTGTCGTTAAGCATCTGCCTTTGGCTCAGGTCATGATCCCAGGGTCCTGGGATCGAGTCCCACATTGGGCTCCTTGCTCAGCGGGGAGTCCGGTTCTCCTTCTCCCTCTGCTCCTGCTTGTGTCCCCTCTCTCGCTGTGTCTCGCTCTGTCAAATAAATAAAATCTTTAAAAAAAAACAAACAAAAAACATTTGTCCCTTCTCTCACTCTGTCTTTGTTTGCTTATTTTATTTACATCAGTATGATTTCATGGATAATTTATTTTATTCACTGGTGTATAATCAACACTATCACTATTTTGTTGTTTAAATTGTTCCAGTGGTGGCCATTGGGAGCCTGTGTCCTTTTGATATGCCCCCATCTCTTCATCCTCTTTTTTTTTTAAAGCACTTCTATACTTCTAGGATTATATGATACACAGGTTCATATTGTATTTTTCCCTGTTTGGCCCTAGAATCAAATGGTATTTATTTCTAGCTCAAGATCCTGTTGCTATAAGGCATGCTTCCTGCTTTTAGGCTCTCTGTAGACAAAACTAGAATATAGTATATGTATACTAACATGCACACACATGGCATTGGTGGTCCCCATGACTACTTTCAGGTTCAGTGTTTTGCTAGAAGGACTCACGGGCTTCTGAAGTCATTATTTTCATGATTTATTACATCAAAAGGATACAAAGCAAAATTAGTAAAAGGAAAAAGCACATCAGATGAAGTCTGGAGGAATTCAAATGCAAGTTTCCAAGAGTCTTCTCCCAGTGGAATTTTACAGGATGTACTTGATTCCTCCAGCATTGAATTGTAACTGCGTTTTCAAACTGTTGTCTACTAGGGAATCTTGCTTGAGCCTAGGAATCCAGAGTTTCTATTGGGAGACAGTCACAAAACAAAGAGTGAATGCAGTTTCTGGAGCTCCCCATGCCCAGAAGGAAAGAAAATATTCACTATAAATCACATTCACTATAAATCTATAAAATCACTATAAATCTAAAGAAAATGGTGTAAGGTTTTAAGGCTTCCTTCACTTAGTAATGTAGCTGCATTTATCAATACTTTGTTCCTTTTTATTGCTGAGTAGAACTTCATTTTCAGGATATACCATAGTTTGTTTATTCATCTGTTGAAGGATGTCTTCTAGGTTTTGGTGATTAATATAAAACTCCTATACACATTTGTATACAAGATTTTGTATGAACATAAGTTTTCATTTCTCTTGGGTAAATATCTAGGAATGGGGTGTTGGGTCATTTGTTTGAAAAGAATGGCCACAATGTTTTACAAAGTGGCTGTATGATTTTGCATGCCCAGTAGCAATGAATGAGACTTGCATTTAGAATTGTAAGATATTTTTATTTTAGCCATTCTATTATGTGTTTAGTAGTACCTCATTATAAATTTAGTTTGCATTTCTTTCCCTAATAACCAGTGGTGTTAAGCATCTTTTCATATACTTATTTGAATGTGAAGTGTCTGCTCATATCCATTACCTACATTTTTATTCAGTTCTTTGTTTACTTATTGTTGAGTTTTAAGAACTCTATATAGGATTCTGGGAAGTTGGAAAGGTAGGAAGCACCAGGAATCTCTTTCTCTACCTAGACAACAATTGCATTGGCAGACTCTGTGTGATGTAACTATTTTAGAACCCTGGAGTCTATTGAAGGATTGCAACTTCCAGAGGAAGGCTCAGACAGTAAATTTCGTTTAAGTTCTGTCAATTTCTGCTTAGTACAGTAGTAGCAAACAATCCCCTCATCCACAGACCCCTGGCAGGCAGTTGTGAACATGTTCCAGGAGCAGCTTGCATGCAACTTGTGGAAGCTGCAGTGGGCAAAAGGGAACCTGTCACCTCCAGCATTATGTATCTGTTCTCTGATACAGGTTGGGGCTACTGATCTCAGAAGTGTGGGCAAAGCGTTGGGCGGCCGTTGTTATTTTACCTCCTTCATTGTTGCAAACCCTTCCTCCTACAGTTGAAGTGATATCCAGGGGATTTAAAGGGCCAGCACCTTTCCCCTTTATTTTTCTCTTGTTCCTCTTTTTGGAGCCAGACATTAAAAATGAACATTCAAAAGCAATTGTGTATATGGTGGAAATTAGAAAAGTCACCATGTATGCCCAGGGACAGGCTCAGGCTCAGCTAAGACATATGATCTTTAGCATAGATATTGCCTACGTTAAAAAACAAAACAGAAAACAGCAAACTCTGGGGAAAGGGGGAGAATCTAATTTCCAGAGTTACCACATTTTTAGACTCTAATGCCCAGTTGTCAACAACAGCAACAAAAATCACAAGACATATAAAGAAAGAGGAAAATATGGCTCCTTCAAAGGAAAAAAGAAAGCATCAGAAACTGTCCCTGATGGCAGATCTACTAGACAAAACTTTAAAGCAATTGTCTTAAAGATCCTTAAAGAACTAAAGGAAGATGTGGGGAAAATCAAGAATGATGTATGAAAATAAAAATATCAATAAAGAGATAGAAAATCTAAAAAGAAATCAAAATGGAATTTTAGAGCTGAAAAGTACAATTACTGAAATGAATAATTCACAAGAGGGATTGAAGGGCATATTTGAGCAGGTGGAAGAATCAGTGAACTTGAAGATAGGATGATAGAAATTATCAAGTGTGAGAAACAGAAAGAAAAAAGATTGAAAAGTGAACAGAACCTAAGGGACCTGTGGGTACCAGCAAGTTGACCAACACACATGTTCTGGGAGTCCCAGAAAGAGAAGAGAGAGATAAAGGAGCAGAGAGAATCTTTGAAGAAATAATGGCTGTAACTTCCCAAATTTGAGGAAAGACATGAATATAAACATCTAAGAAGCTCAACTAACTCCAAGTAAGATGAACTCAAAGAGACCACAGTAAGACACATTATAATCAAACTTTTCAAGAGACAGAGACAGAGAATATTGAAAGTAGCCTGAGAGAAGTGTTGAAAGCATTCAGAGAGAAGCAACATGTCACATCCAAGGGCTCCTCAATGAAATTATCAGTAGATTTATCATCAGATACTTCAGAGGCCATGCCAGAAGAAAGTGAGATGATATATTCAATGTGCTAAAACACAACAACAAAAAAAAACCCTGTCAACCAAGAATTTTATATCTAGCAAAACTGCCCTTCAAAAGTGAGGGAGAAATTAAAACATTAGCAGATAAACAAAAGCTGAGGGGATTTGTTACCATTAGGCTTGCCCTGCAATAAATGCTAAAGGAAATACTGCAAATTGAAATGAAAGGTCACTAGACAGTAACTTGAAGCCATATGGAGAAATAAAGATCTCAGTAAAGCTAAATACCTGAGAAATTATTAAAAACTAGTATTATTGTAACAATGGTTTGTTAACTCCACTTTTTGTTTTCTACATGATTAAAGAGACTAATACATTTAAAAATAGTAGTTTAAAAGCTAGTATTATTACAACTTTGGTCTGTAACTCCATATATTTTTCTATGTAAGAGATTAATGCATTTAAAAGAATTATTAGATTATTATTATTAGGTTATACTAGATTATACTCGATTATTATTAGATTATACTAGATTATATTAGATTATTATTATTAGATTATACACTGTGTGAAGGCACACAGTGTATAAAGATATCATTTTGTGACCTTAACAAGTGAAAGAGGTGAGGATAGAGTTGTAAAGGAGGAGAGTTTTTGTATGTTATTGAAGTTAAAACTGAAAACTTTTCCTTTAAGATTAGGAACAAGGCAAAGATGTCCACTTTAACCACTTCCATTCAAGTACTACAAGTTCTAGCCAGAGCAATTAGGCAAGAAAAATAAATAAAAGACATCCATATCAGGCAGGGATAAATAAAATTATGTTTACAGATGATAGGATCTTATATATAGAAAATCCTGAATAGTCCACAAAAGTATTGTTAGAACTAATGATTAATGCTGGGAAAACTGGATATCCACATGCAGAAGAATGAAGTAGACCCTTACCTAACACCATGTACAAAAATTAAGTCAAAATGGGTCAAGGACACAAATGTAAGAACTAAAACTATAAAACTTTTAGAAGAAAACGGGACAAAATTCCTGACATTAGATCTGGCAATGATTTTTTAGATATGACCCCAAGAAAAAAATAGACAATTTGGACTTTGTGAAAATTTAAAAAATTTTGTTAAAAAAAAGAGGCAATCCACAGATTGTATAGTTACTACATTTTATATGAAGTGGTCAGTGTTGATGTTAAGTAGACTGAGAAAAGTTAAGGATATATATTGAAATCTCTAGAGTGACCATTAAAAGTTTAGTGGAAAGTGGTATAAGTAAAAGGGAGCAGATAAATTTAAATGATTTTGTATGTTTTTACAGTGGTTCATTCAAAAACAGACAAAAGGAGGAATAGGGGAACAAAGAACAGGGAGCACAGGCAGAAAGCAAAGTAATGAAATGGTAGACTTAAAGCATATCAGTAATCACATTCAATAATTATAATAAGACACCTAGAAACACTCCAACTAATACAGAGATTTTCAAACTGGGTACAAAAGCAAGACCCAACTATATGCTATCTCCAAGAGAGGAGATAAATATATATATTGCATGCCATATATATTTATAGATGAATATCATACATGCATACATGGACACACACAATGTTTTTGAAAGTAAAAATAGAAAAAGATACATGATGCAATAAGTAAACAAAAATTTCAGGTGCTATGTTAATATTGATAAAGTAAACTCAAGGAAAGGTATTTTTCAGAGATAGTACTGCAATAAAGAGAGATATGTTATAATCATGCAAGAAGTAATTCATCAGGAAGACATAAGAATCACAATTCTATGTATGTAACAACAGAGCTTCAAACCATGAAATAAGACTTGATGGAATTAAATGGAAAAATAGACAACTCCTCAGTTATAGTTGGAGATTTTAACACCTTTCTGTCAGTAATTGATAGATTTTTTAAATCAGGAAAGACATAGAAGATCTGACTAACTCTTATTAACCACATTTACCTAACTGACATTAGTGGAACAATTCACTAAACAACTGGAGAATACACATTCTTTTCAAGTGGACATTGCTAAGTATACCAGGATGGCATGTGGGCTGGGTCATAAAACAAGTAAAAAAGTCTCCCAAGTATTGATATTTCACAGAAAATATTTTTTGACAAGAAAGCAATTATATTAAAGACCAATAACAATAAGATATGTGGAATTGTCCAATTACTTTGCAATTAAATAATACATTTTGAAATTATCTGTAGGTCAAAGGAAAAATTCCAAGGAAAATTAGAAAATATTTCAAAGTAAATGTTAATGAAAATGAACTATATCAAAAATTGTGGGATGCAGCTAGGGAATTTACAGCTTTAAAGGTTTATTTTAGAAAAGAAGAAAGGTCTAAAATCAGCAACCTAAGATTTTGTCTTAAGAAGCCAGAGAAAGAAGGGCAAAATAAACCCCAAATAAGTAGAAGAAAAGAAAAACTAGAGATTGAAGTAGAAATCAATGAAAGAGCAAAACAGAAAAACAATATAGAAATTTTATGAAGCCTAAAGTTTATTCTTTGGAAAGATCAACAAAGTTGATAGACTCTTATCCAGACTGATTAAGAAAAAGAGACCAAAATAACCATTATTAGGAATTAAAGAGGAGTGATCACTAAAAACTCTAAAGAAATTAATAGGATAATTAGAGAATGTTTTTAACAACCTTAAAGCAATGCATTTGACAACTTGGTTAAAATGGACAAATTCTTTGAAAAAGAAAACTTAAATTGACACATGATTAAGTAACCCTATTTCCATTAAAAATGGATTCATTATTAAAAACCTTCCCATAACAAAAACTCCAAGCCCAGATGGTTTTATTGTTTAATTCTGTCAAGCGTTTAAGGAAGATATAAAACCAATCCTAACAAACTCCTTCAGAAAATAAAGGAATGACTACTTTCCAGTTCATTTTAAGAGGCCAACACAACACAACACCTAACAAAGACCTTACAGAAAAAGAAAATTACAGATCAATATCCCCAATAATCTTAGCACAAATATCCATAATAAACCGAGTGAGTCAAATTCAATGATACATAAAAAGGATAATACATGGTGACAAGTCAGTTTTATTCCAGGAATATAAGGTTGGTTTATATTTGAAAATCAATGAAAGTAAGTCACCATATTAACAGAAAAAGGAGAAAATTATATTGTCATTTCAATAGATACAGAAAAAGAATTTGATAAATTTTATTTACTTGCTATTAAAAATTCTCAGAAACTAGAAATAGAAGAGAACTTCCTCAATCTGATAAATGCAATATATGAAAATGGCATATATGAAAATCTAACATATATGAAAATCTAACATATATGAAAATCTACTACATAATGGTGAAATATTGAATGCTTTCCCAAAGATTAAGAATGAGGCAAGAATACCCATTCTCATTATTTATACTCATTGTCTTTAAGGTCTTAGCCATTTCAATAAGACAAGAAAAAGTAGTAAAAGGCATAAAGATTAGAAGAGAAAACCTGTTTTGTTTTGTTTTTTGTTTGTTTTTTGTTGTCTTGTTTTTTGGGCGGGTGTTACATAGAAAATTTTAAGGCATCTACAAAATAACTATTAGCAAAATTTCAGGATATAAGGTTAATATGCTATTTTTGTATATTACCCTAAACTACTGGAAAATAAAAAGTTAATTTCACTCATGATAGCATCAAAAAAGTTAAAATATTTAGGAATAAGTTTAATAGAAGAAATGCAAGATATTTGCATTGAAAACTATGAAACATTGCTGAGAAAAAGAATTACTTTAGTTGGAAATACATACTATGTTCATGGTTTGGAAGACTCAATATTGAACTGACTCGAAATGTCAGTTCTTCCCAAACTAATTATAGATTCAACACAATCTAGCCACAGTTCCACCGTGCTTTTGGTAGAAGTTGACAAACTTTTTCTAGTATTTACTTGGAAATGCAGAGGAACTACAGTATTCGAAGCATCTTGAAAAAGAACAAAGTTCTTTTTCAAGATGCTTCGAAAGAATGAAGAAGCTACAGTAATCAAAGCTGTATGGTACTAGCATAAGAATTGACATGTAAATCAGAGGACAGAATAGAATTAGACTCACACTTATACAGCTATTTGATTTTCACAAAGATGCCAAAGTCATCTGATAGGTAAAGGAAAATCTTTTTAACAAATTATTTTTGAATAATTGGATATCCATATAGAAAAATTAACCTTCATGCTTACTTCATATCATAAATAAAAATTTATTTTAGATAGATCATAGACTAACACTAAAAAGTAAAACTGTAAAGATTTTTTTAGAAATTCAAATGACTTATTTAAATTTAAAAAATTCTTAAAACTAAAACTATAAAGATTTTAGAAGAATATCTGTGATTTGTGAGTAGACAAGTTTTTTTGGGCAGAACACAGAAAAGCAATAACCATAAAAGAAAAAAGATGGGTAAATTGGACTTCATCATATTAAAAACTGTTCATCAAAAAACACTGTTAAGGGGTGCCTAGGTGGCTCAGTTGGTTAAGTGTCCAGCTCTTGATTTTGGCTCAGGTCATGATCTCAGGGTTGTGAGTTTGAGCTCCACTTTGGGCTCTGCACTGGGTGTGGAGCCTGCTTGGGATTCTCTCTTTCCCTTGCCCTCTGCTCCTCCCCACCCAATCCCCTTCACACACAACCCCCCCCCCCCAAAAATGAAACAAAACAAAAAACTGTTAAGAAAATAAATAATATAGCCATATAATGAGAGAAAATATTCACAAAACATAGATCTGATAATGAACTCTTACCCAGAATACAGAAAGAAGTCCTTTTACTCCATCAGTCTAATAAAAATAGATAGAAGATTTGAGCAGACATTTCACAAAGGAGATACACAAATGGCTAATAAGCACATGAGAAATCAAGATCTGGGTGCTAGCTATACTATCACTACTGTAATATCTTTGTTTAAGAAGTAATCTTTGTTTAACTAAGAAGTAATTTTTTTTCTTAAATCATGAGTTAATATTGATAATTCTAATTCAAATGTAACATTATAGCATTTTTCCTCACCTGATTTTATTTTATATGTGTATTTTTTTGCTCTTACCGTGAAATCCTGGGTCCTAATTTTATGAATATATCTGCCCATTTGTTTTATTCTATAATTACATAAAAAGTTTCAGAATTACAATACCTATAGGATTATTAATGTACCAACTAAGTAAAGTTTAAAATTTCTTTTTCAGTTCTTTTTGTCTTTGAAATATAGCTCACTAAAGATGTATGGAGTACTTGGTCAAAATATGCTTGAATCAGTATTTTCTCTTTTCTTATTTTATCAGTTTGATTTATAGGTAGGTTAATTTATTTTTGTTTCTTTTTAATAATGTCAAAAGAATGATAGAGATAGAAAATAATAATTTTGCAATTTCCAGTGTAACAACTGATTTAGGTACGGAGTGTTAATGTATGTCAAAACCTTTGTGTAAAGGTTTGTTGGGGTGAAGATATTCACCTGGTCTCAAAGTAACACTCCACTCATGACATTAATTACATGGGGTAAATTTTGCAATCACCACTTTAACCAAGTGATCAAACTTAGCAACATCAGTAGTAGGACAAGCTGACATTAAGTTTTCCTGAAGAGATGCAATTAAACTACACAGAGTCACCTATGAACTATTCTTGCCAAAATGTTTATTATGAACCTAATCATGGGGATAATAATCAGACAAATTTAGAATATGGGACATTCTATAAGTTAATTGGTCTGGATGTTCTAAAAATGGTAATGTCATGGGAAGTGGGAAAAAAAAGGCAGTGAAAATTGTTCTATTGTTCTAGATTAAAAGAGACCTTAGAAACAACAACCAATTGCAAAGCATAAATCTTGATTAGATCTTGGATTAAAAACATACATTTTTATGAAAATTGGGAAAATTTGAACATATATAGCTTATTATATGATGATGTAAAATTATTGTTAATTTTTCAGTTCAGGTGACAATACTGTGTTTATGTAGAGGATATCCTTTTCTTAGGAGATTCATGCAGAAAATTTTGGAGCTTAAGTGTTTTTGTGTCTACAATTTATTTTCAAATGGTTTAGTATATGAACACATATAGAAAAAGATAAAACCAGTGTAGCAAAACATTAACTATTGGTAAATATAGATGATAGTATAGGGACGTTTATTTTAGTATTCTTTCAACTTTTACGTATGTGTGACATTTTTTTCAAAAACAACTGAAAGTAAAGAAGGAATCAGGACTGTTGGGGAGGGGCAATCTGAATTATTGTCGCCAGGTGGTGCTGGTGCTTCTCAAATAAAGCTAAATAAACAGGCGAACAGTCTGTTGACAATTAATTGGATGTTTATTTAGGAAGAAAATTGGGTGTGTGTGGAGGGGAACATAGACTATAAATCCAGCTTTTTGATTTTGCCAGTTTTCACTCTTGCTTTTATTATTATATCCTATGTAATTTGAAGAGTTTCAGCTATGCATTTTCTTTGTCTCACAGTCTGCCTCTTTATCTGCCTCTTTCCCTTTCCAGGTCCTTATTTACTTCTTACAGGGCTACTACAGTACTTCCCAGTACCAGGTACCTCTGTGATCCGCATTGCTGACACGCTAACCTTCCTGCAGCATATCTCTCCCCTTCATTAATACCCATTTCCCTCCAAATAGTTTTCTACTCCTCAGCAATTTATTAAAATTTGATTATCAGTCCGCTTCCCTGGTGTATCTCCCATTATTGCCTTGCATTAACCATACTCATGAGACTTCTCATTTGCTGCCGCTCTTCCCTTTGTTATGAATGTCACACATCTTCTTGCCTTTGGGCATTTTGCTTTGTATGTCTTCATACCCAAGATGACTTTCTGCCCACTGCCAAAGTCTGACCTTACCTTTATCAAAGTCCAGATTAAATGCCATTTCCTTTATGTAAACCTCCCAAACATCCTACTCAGAAATATTGTTTTTCCCATAGCACTTTGTAATTTTCTTATTGAATTTATCACATTTTATATTATGTAATAATTATGTGTGAACACTAAATTATAAACGCTTTCAAGGTAGGCAGTTTATAGTCTCCACATTGTTTTTAGTACTATGTGATATTCACTAAAGTTCAGTGGAATTGAATCTCAGGATTACTCAAAGTTAGTTTACAGTAGGGGTAACAGTACTGACTAATCACCACCAATTGCTAGCCTTACTCTGGCTTTCATTTCACAGATACGTGATGAGAGGCCACTATAGTGAGAAACCAACCTGGATGAAGAATGTCCATGGCTTATCAACTCCCACTAACCAAAAAATTCATTAATTTGAAGAAAATTCTCATTCAATTTGACACTGTATGTCAAAACTCAAAACTTTTGCATGTCATTTGATTCATGTATCCCAGTTTTTGGTAAGAATGTGATAAGAATGCTCAAAGATTTGCTTTAAAAATATTTGGAAGGACATATTTATGAAAGGTAAAAATTGGAAGCAGCCTAATTACCCAACAATACAGGGTTGGTTAAACAAATTAATATACTTGTACAATGGATTACTATGGAGCCGTTAAAGATGATGCTGGAGAATGGAAAGAGGTTCCCAATGTATTATTAAATGGGAAAAAATTACAGAATAGTGTTGACATCACAGCACTTTTTAATGGAAGAAAAAATATGCATTGAAAAAAGACAAAATATTGACAGATATTTCTAGGTTTGGATATTAAATGTTTCAAATTTCTTTGTTGCTATCTTTTTAGAAGTTTTAACGATGAGCAGCTATGTTAAGTAAACAATAAGAAAGTTCATTTTAAAGAATTATAAAAGAATTATATCAAAATTTATTCTATTGTGTACATAAAATTCAGTAATGCATGAAGGAATTTCAAGCTCTAACACTATTCCTTGGGCTTCACATAGAACCAAGGAACAGTGGGGCGCCTGGGTGGCTCAGTTGGTTAAGCGACTGCCTTCGGCTCAGGTCATGATCCTGGAGTCCCGGGATCGAGTCCCGCATCGGGCTCCCTGCTCGGCGGGGAGTCTGCTTCTCCCTCTGACCCTCCTCCCTCTCATGCTCTCTGTCTCTCATTCTCTCTCTCAAATAAATAAATAAAATCTTTTAAAAAAAAAAAAAAAAAAAAGAACCAAGGAACAGTGAGGGTCAAATGATGACACAAGGGAAGACAATATTAGCAGATAGAATAGGTAAGAAATCCAGGCAGAAAAAAAAAAAAATGAGGGTCAAGGAGTACAATTACCATGCTCAGGAACAAAGGGAGTCAGGAGTGCAAGTAGAACCATAGAAATCAAGCAAGTACCAAGATTGTAATATAGCACAAAGATAAACTACATTTCAATATCCAGGTCCAATATTTAGTAATGTTTAGTATTATTACATATGAGGTAGGTAGTCTTGAGTAAAAAATTTATATTTTTAAGGATCAGAAAATACTTTGGAAGTATTTTTATTTCCATTTACAAGTGAGTAAAATGGCACTCATAAAAAATATAAATGAAGTCGTATATACATATAAGCTAGGGTTTCTCAACATTTACACTCCTGGCATTTTGGACCAGGTATATCTTTGTTGTGGAGAGCTGTCCCATATGAACAGGTAAATTAGTATGGGATGTGATGACGCCAATTTCAAAAAAGAAAGAGTTGCTCAGTGAGAAGGGAAGCAGGCAAGAGTGATTTTGTAGTTCATCAAGAAACTAGAAATAATATGCCATTTTACATAAAATCTCCCTAAGTACTCAGTATATATCTCACCAAGGAGTGCTCTACCCTGGGGAGACTCTGGAGAATTTCAGTATCTGTAGTTGGCAGGCATATGCCCCAAATCTATTCAAGTCAAGTCAAGCTACCAGCAAACTGAACATCTCATGTGAGTGATTTTAAGTCCAATCTGTCAGAAAGGGACCTCAATCTTTCCTATCTATACAGAGATGGGTCCTCAGGGTGAGTGGACCTGATTCCCAGATTATTATATGACTCCAAGGTATAGAGAGATGGAGCTGTTTATCCTCTGATTACCTCATGCTGTCATTTGGAGTGTCACCTCCACCACTTTCTGTTCCTACTCCCAATCTTGGTCATCAAACTTCAACCCTTTCCACAAATAGATGGGAAGAGGGCCAGTTTTCAATGACTTGCAGGCACACCCTCCTTCACACATGCTCCCCTCCCTCCTTTTTTTAAAGATTTTTTTATTTATTTGACAGAGAGATACATAGCGAGAGGGGAACACAAGCAGAGGGAGTGGGAGAGGGAGAAGCAGGCTTCCCGCTGAGCAGAGAGCCCGATGTGGGTCTCCATCCCAGGACCCTGGTATCAGGACCTGAGCCAAAGGCAGATGCTTAACAACTGAGCCACCCAGGTGCCCTATCCCTCCTTTTTTTAAAAAAAATATTTCTTAACCATTACTTGTATCAGTTGACAATTGGATTCTTTTACAAAGGCCAGCAGCCAGCATTGCTCACCACCTTTTCTCCTCTCTCTTATCCTACTCCCTTGTCTCTTTCCAAAACCCTTTCTTTCTTGTTGTTACGGCAAAGGAATAAATTAAGAAGTTAGAATCTTGGCATAACATTTTTCAGAAGTTGCCAAATCCGGTATCACTGGAGGGATAAAATAAGAAGAACTAAAGAAAACATCTAGAAAATCTTTTTTTGCCTAGAATTTTTGTATATAATTTCCCCCGTAAAATATGTAGTTCTAGGCCAAGAACCATCACTGCCTTACACCTGTTTATTTTTTTTCCATTTCTGCATCTAGCTCTCATTTTTCTTTTTAGTGGTACATTATTATGAAGGATTTGTTATTGCTTGATTGTTTAAATCACTTCATGGGCATTAGTATAATTATTACAATGCATAGAGAAAGACAAAACCATGAGGAAGTTCACACCAGCACAGCAGCCTCTGAATGTGTTAGTCAAGTTTGGGTGAGGATGGTCTGTGCCTTTGTTTCCACTTTGAAAAATATTTCCCAAGAGCCACCCCTTCCCCTTACACAAGCCCACATGTGGTATTTCAATTAAAATATTGGGAAAAAAGAGATAATTGTGTACATGGGTAGAAGTTGAACCCATTCCTAATCATTTTATATAAGTAATTCATTTGTATTAGCAAAAAACAAAACAAAACCTACAACCCTTTATTTTTCCTCTTTACATGTTCATTGTGGAAAATTTAGAAAATAGAGATAAATGAAATAGAAAAAAACTTTGCCTGCAAAAAATAAAAATTCATCCCTAATTCTGTAACAGAGAAAAGCATTATTGTTACTTAGGGTTATAAAACATCCTTTCAGTAATGTTTAGTATATATACCATTTAATTTTTTTCTTTTTTTCTTTTCTCACATGAACAAAAAGTGGGATTAGTGGTTAATTCAAAAAAAAAATTGGTGCATGGAGAATGTGTTTCCATGTCATTAACTATTAATTTTCAACATCATTTTTAAAAGAAGTCTAATATTCTACTGGGTGAACAAATAGTAATTTATTTAACTAATCTCCTATTGTTAAATATATACATATATTTTAGTAAGCAACATACAGTAAGCATGAAGGGATATGGGTGAGGCTTTTTTTTTTTAATTATGTTAATCACCATACATTACATGGGTTATGCTTTTTAAAGACACTTAACTTGTAGTGTGTATCTGTTTTCTTCTAGTCTTCATTCTAGAGTCTAGTTCTGCAATAAGACTTGACAAAATTTAAATTGTAGAAAAATGGGATGTTACCACATTGATTCATTATATTTTTTATTCACTTATTCAACAAATACTTACTGACTGCCTACTTTGTGCCAGGCTCTGTGTTAGATATTCAGGATATAATGATTAAGAAGGTAGAAATAGTCTTATTATGAGAAAGTTTAGTTTTGTGTGGGAGAAACACAATAAGTAATTATAAAGTAATTGGATAGGTGTCATTATAGAGGAAGTACAAGCATCCAGGGGAGCACATTAGGGAGATAAACTATTCTAGATTCTGGGGAAGGAGTGGTTAAGTGAAAATGTTCACATTGCATGAAAATTCTCTGTGACATATTCTCATGGTTGGAAAAGACTTCAAATGTCATTTAGTTCAAACCTCCTCTGCTGCTGGAATTCTCTGTGTCAAGTGGTGATCCCGTAACACAGGGCTTTGCAGTATGGTCAGTGGATTTAGACTGTCGGGATTTGAGTCCTGGGTCTACTCATTTACTATCTGCATGTGTGATTTGGGGCACGTTGTTTAAAATCCCTGTGCCTGTTTCATCTGTAAAATGGAATAAATAATAGTACTCACTTAAAGGTGTTGTGATAGAAGATTGAAGATAGGCAAAGCACTTAAAAGAGTGTCTCGCACATAGTGTATATGCAGTGCATGTGTACTCAATTCATGTAGTGGTCATGTTGATAGGGAACTCACTGTCCACCAAAGCCTTTGAATTGTTAGAAAGTCATTCTTAGGATGCCTGGGTGGCTCAGTCAGTTAAGCGTCTGATTCTTGATTTTGGCTCAGGTCATGATCTCAGGGTTGTGAGATCAAGCCCTGCATCAGACTCCATGCTGGGCATGGAGCCTGCTTAGAATTCTCTCTCTCCCTCTTCCTCTGCCCCTCTCCACCCTCCCCACCCCCCAAAAATCATTCTTCATAATAGCCTGAAATTGGGCCACTGAAGCTTTTACCTGGAAGGTGTTCTCACCTGAAAAATGGAAGAAATTTCAGGAAGGCAGATTTTGGTTCAATTTAATGAACTAGTTTTCAACCTTTAGAGCTAAAAGAAATGGACTGCTTAAGGAGAGATGATTAAAATAACAACACCCCTTTTTAGTTGCAGAGAGTTCCTTGGATAAAATCCAAAATAGCAGCTTTCAGAGCTTATCTGTACTACAAGTGGACTCTGAAATGTGTTTGGAAAGCACGTGAACATAGACATGTTAAACTTTGAATTTGTACTACAGTAACACTGTGATTGGCAAACTCGACTTGAAATTACAGATTTGCGTCAGAACATGAGTGTATTATCTTGCATTCAATTCCACAAATGAATTTAATATGCCCACAATACTCAGATTAAACTTGGCTCTATAATAGATAATTGGAGACCACTCTCTTTTGCTATTTTTGAATCAATCAGTATTTGTGGTAAAATTTAGATTATGGCATTGGCAATCAAAACCAGCATTCTACCAGAGATCCTTCAAAATATTTTTCCTGCAATAAAGAGACATTAAAAACAAGACAAAAGAAACATTTTACATTTTGTTAAGCTTGTTTCCAAGGTTTAAGTGAAACAAATATGCTTACTACTGAGAGAAATTCTCACCATCGGTTTCCTAGGGTGAAAGGTTTATGACAGATTTTGGACTAATGGAAACAACTATGCTTTAGAACAGAGTTTAAGTGGAAATTGATGAGTGCTTATCAGTTTTGAACTGATTTACAATTCATGAAGCCCTTAGATGGCCGAAAAGAATGACTACTTCATGAGGCACCTTGGTGAAGGTCACAGGAATAATCAATAGAAGTCAACAGTGCATGAAAGTTGTGAATGGAGCCTAGCAGGAGCCCACTGCTATTGCTGTAGCAGCCATCTGTAACAGAGAGGGGCTCACTCTGTGGCCTGTCTCTTATCTCTTCCTATATAGCATTTTCATGTCCTTCAAGATATAATCTGTGTTATACAACTAAGCAGTTTATTCTTTGAGGATATTATTTACACTGGGCTATTTATACAAAAGAACTATGTGGAGATTTACATTTGAAAATTAGAAGTGGTGTCATAGAGTATATAGCATTATAATAATTGTGGTTTTTTTTTTTTCCTTTAAGAAAATGTTTGGGTCTTCTACTTTTAGATGAGTTTACCAAATTTGAGGGGGCAATTTTGAGTGGCGGGACATTTGAATTCAGAACTGACTTCCTTAACTTCCTCTTGAAACCACTTCTCTTTTCTCAGTGAAGGTTGACATCATCTATTCAAGCCAGGTAGGCTCAAATCTGAGTCTCAAAACGATAGCATCTCAGGATTGGAAGGCACCTTAAAGAGCCCTTAGTCCAGTCACTCATTTAATACTTAAAGGCTTTACCATCATCTAATTTGTGATTCCCCAGATATTTGAGCATCTACTCAGTACCAGTCACAGTACTCATTCTACTGAATAATAATTTCTGCCAGATATTGAGCATCTCTGGAAAGAAAGAAGATTTAGTCATAACAAGATGCAGCCTGCCTTAGAGACAGCTGAGAACAGTTTAATATGATGTAGCAAGTGCTTTGCAGAGGTAATGCGGAGTACTGGAGGAAGAGAGGAAGGATGCCTAGCTCAGAAGCATCTCCAAGAAGGGGAGTTGGAGCCTGGTTTCTAGAGTAGGGAACACTAGAACTAAGTCTTGAGGAATGAATAGGAGTGATCAGGTGACTGACAAATGTGTGTTCCTGGCAAGGAAACTATGAGGGCAAAATTCCAAAGGGACCATGTGTATCTCTAAATCTTAGTTTCCTTATCAGTAATAGTGTTTAGTTTACAGGATTGTCGTGAAGAATGAGAGAATATTTATCTTTATAAAGGACATAAGAAGTACTTACCAAGTTATTATTATAGCATTATTATAATTGCTACAATAGATTAGTGCAGACCAGATGACCTTCTAGGCCCATCATTCTTGCCTGATAAATATACTAACATAACTATAGTGGGAATGTTCCAGTCTGAAACAATCTCAGAGCCTAATGCTACTAGACACTTAAACCATAACAACTCCCCACACTTGCTAGCATTCCTTGTTCACTAAGAACCATATTGGTTTGACTTCCCTTGGGGTCAGGTCAGGTCAACAGGAGTATCCAGGTTGCTTGAAAACTCTGTTTCCTCATTGAAAAATAATTTATCACTCTGGTATTGTGACCAGTGTCTTATTAGTTTTGCAATAACACTCATATAGCATTAACTATATGCCAGACACTGATTTTAAGACTTAGATCTCATTGTTCTTCCTCAACTGACTAAAGAGACTGGTGGGTCATCTCTTGCTTTCAAGATATCAAATGCATGGGCCTTCACTGAGTTTTCATCTTGTCTTCCATTGGACCCAAAGACTGCCCTAATCTGAACTGGAAGGACCCTCAGGACTGAAAAAAAAAAAAAAAAAAATCTCTGAGGCATACAATGGAACATTATTTTAGCCATATTCTGAATAAGCATTTACGTTTCTTTGGTTAGGAATGGTTATTCCATTCCCATGAGCAATCTTATGGTTTAGATTTTTCTCTGATGAAAACAGAGGTGGCCAACCACTCTCCCTAAGAGATCCGTATACAGAAGCCATATTCCAGGAGAATACACATTGCTTTTTCCTGTATAACTTTGACCCCAACTCCTGTTGACCCCAAGACATCCTTGCCTTGCTAAACTAGGTGAACTGTGAGTGAAGGAGGAGGACTCCTTTTGCCTTTCTAGCCTAAGGCCAAATCTGAATAGGTCTTCATTGCCCCTTTCTCAAAGCCCACACTTTCTACTTGACCTTTAAGTTCTTACCACACTGATGACAAAAAGATGCAAGGACAGGTGAATTGCTAAACCCCAGAATAATGCTGGCTTTATCTCCCTACCTCCAGGCCTCTCCAGGGCAGGGGGACCCTCTTAAGGTAGGATTCAGACCTATCCACACGAACATCCTGGAAGGGAATAAAGCTAAGGTAGCTAAGAACTGAGAGAAGCTGGAAAGAAAGACATAACTCAGCTGGCAGAGAGTCTAGCTGTGTGGTCTGTGTCATGGGTTAGAGTGTTCTCTGAATGTCAATCAGGTCAATAGTGTTAATAGTGGTTAATAGTGTCCTTCATGCCAAAGCAAGGTCTTTTACCTTCTTCGGACCCACTGAAAGCTGTATTTCCTGACAACACACCTTTAGAGTGTCCCCTCCAGTGCTCCTTGAAAGGAAGATAAGATTGTGTAGAGTGGTGGTGGAGATGGGAGAGAGTGGAGGCTAGGATGGCACTTGAGCAACCCCGGAAGTTGGCTTGTACCACGAATACCTTGTAAAGGGCACATAAAGTCATGGCCTCATCTTACCTGCTCTTGAAATTCATAGATGAGACAGAGTTCAGCATATCATGGGGGTGAAGAGCAAGGACTCCAGAGTCAAACTACCTCAATTTGAAATCCTAGTGGCCTTGTACATTTACTTACCCTTCCTTGTGCCTCAGTTTCCTTACTTTTAAAATGGCGATTATAATAACCGTAGAGTTTAGAATGGTAAAAAATGTCAGGGAGGAATATGTATGGCGGTGGCACAGGTTATACAACTAGGCAAATCCAGTTACAGTTGGAGATTTCAATACTTCTCTCAGTAATTAGAGAACAAGTAAAGGAAAAATCATTAGTAAGGAAATAGGAGACCTGAACAGCACTATTAACCACTATTAACACTATTGACCTGATTGACATTCAGAGAACACTCTAACCCATGACATGGACCACACAGCTAGACTCTCTGCTAGCTGATCCAATGCCAAAGTTATTAGAGGTTTTCTTTGTACCTGATTTCTAACTTGACAAAAATGAAAATTTATATAATTTGCAGAGCTGATAGAACAATGATTCTTACTTCATAATATATATATATAACTCATCTCACATTTTTTCCCTTCTGATAGTTCTATCATATTTACATGATTTAGATGCTTTCTGCTTTTGGAATGTGTGGTGTGAGGGACATGTACCTCATTCATCCCTCCCCTGCGCTGGAATGTGGGTGGGCAATGGCGGATGGCAGAGATGGGAAGGGGCATCTGGAGATGGGCATTGAATTTCCAAAAATAATAATGAGGGGAGATGAAGATGGGTCTTTGGCCATGTTGTCACGCTATTATTTGTTGTTATTTTCTTTGCTTTCACTGCACTGCTCTGATTTCATCATCTGTTTCTTATTCCAGCAAAGTGGTGTTAGGTGATGTAATAATTAATTGCCTAGGGCATCCAAGATTGAAACCAATCTACACACAAAATGGGCCTCTTAGCACCAATTAAGAATAGTGGGGCAAAGCAAATCCTATACACAAGGAAATAAAAATTAAAAAAAAAACAATTAGTGAGAAGAGCATGAGATAGTGCAAGCAAATAAAGAAATCTATACTGCGGTGGATGAATCATTGTCCTGACTTCCCCCCGGGGTTTTGCTTGCTGAAGCCCTCCTGCTGAGATAGATGTGCTTTTGCAAGGCAGAATTGGAGATGAGTAAATAAGAAGGTGGTTATTCACTTTTATCACCACAGCAACCCACATGTCAGTTCAAGAAAATGCTAATGAAAATTTTGTGAGGTTTTGGAATCAGAACCAAATTACTTTTAGAATTAAAAGAATCAGAGTGGGGACAGCACAATCACTTATCTGATGAAACAAGAGAAGGCCTGATGGAAATCATCTTGGCGCATTAGGAAAACAACCTCAGGGCTCCCGCTGACAGGACACTTTTCCCAAGTACTATTAATTATAATGCATTATTAGCTAACTGCAGGCAGCGGACACCCTTTGCATGTTAACTACAGCGCAGCAGCCATTTAGCTAGTGGGGTCTGCTCAGTCTTTACAATTGTCTTAATCATTAGTGAGTTAGTTAAACTATAACGTTAGGAGATAAAAATAATCACCTGTGTCCCTTGGGAACAAGTCTAAACTGGAACTGGTTGTCAGAGGCTCTGAATACAGACATTCCTGACTTTGCAGATTGATGGAACACAGCTCCAGACTGAGCCAGCTTCACCCTGTCTCCTTAGGGTTATGCAATATCATGAAGTCATTGTTAGAGGGTTGATTTCTGCTTCAGAGTGTTGTAGGTGTATGAAATGGGCAGCGGTACCATGGCCTTTATATTCAGTTCTCAATCATTCAGAGATTGATGATGCAGTTAGCAGATTTTTGAAACTCATGTTCCTTTCAGTGCTCTTTTTGGGCCATTTCACTGATTATTAATGGCTCCACCTGGGGAGGTCTGGAAATAATGCTGAAACTCAATTGAGCCTCCTTGGCAGTTCTGGAAAGAGGTTTTGAGTGTAGCTCAGAGACTGTGAAGAGAAGCTAAAATTGTGCTTTAGTATTATCTCTGGATTTTGGTGATTGGCATATTCCTCTTCTGCAAATCACCTAGAGTAAACAGAATAAACAAGGCTTAAATGGTTTGGTTTTGGTTCATGTTTTGATAACTGACCATAGGCAGAAAACATGGAAAAAAAAATCTCTCCTCAAGTAACCTGAGAAGATAAGTTCATTGCCTTTTATTTTATCCAAATTTTTAAAAACATTAAATTGATGTTTTAAATTTTATATACAGTAAAATTCACTCTTTTTGGTATACAATTCTATGCGTTTGGACAAATATATAGTCCAGTAAACCACCGCTACAATCAAGATAAAGAACAGTTCCATTACTCTCCCAAATTCTCTCATGCAGCCCATTTACAAATTGACCCTGATCTTTGCACATACTACCATACTCTGATTTCTAGTCCTGTCCTGTCCTGTCCTATCCTATCCTATCCTTTTAGATATCATATTGGTGGAATCATAGATTATGTAGCCTTTTGAGTCTGGTTTTGTTCATTTAGCCTAATATATTTGTGATTCATCCATGTCGTTGCATGTGTTAAATTAATTAAACAAGGAGGCCATCAGACTGAGGTGGCTTTAATGCCTTGGCAGTCTATATGAGCAAACCAAAACCTCGGTCTGTAAATGCCTGGAGGGTGAGAAATGAAAATCTGAGGATGGCCAATCACAACCAGCCAACTAGGCTTTCCCAAATAAAGCAACCCTATAGCCAATCAAATAATTTTTTGTTTTGTTTCTGCATCTTCTCTATGAAGTCTTGCTCCTGCTTCTGTTGGTGGAGCACCCCTAACCACATCCTTTTTGGCACTGCCCAATTCTAATTGATTTTTGCTCAAATTATTAAAATTTTTAATAAGCCCCAGTTTATCTTTTAACACATTTTCAGTTATTCAGTCTTTTTTATGGCTGAGTAGTATTCTATAGTTTCTTTATCTATTCATCATATAAATGGCATATGGGTGTTTAGTTTTTGATGACTATGAAAAAAGCCACTATAAACACTTATGTACCATTTTTTCATGTAAACATAAGTTTTTATTTCTCTCAAATAAATACCTGAGTGTGAGATTACTGGGTCTTATGTTAAGTACATATTTAACTTTATAAGAAACCACCAAACTGTTTTCCAAAATGGCTCTACCATTGTGCATTCCTACCAGGAATGAGTAAGAGTTCCATTATTCTGTATCCCCACAAGCAGTTGGTATTATTAAGTCGTTTTCTGTTATTGATTTATAGCTTAATTTTTTCTGATTAGAGAACATACTTTGTATGATTTCAATTTTTTTTCATTTATTAAGACATGTTCTTTGGCCCAGAATACAATCTATCTTGGTGAGTGTTTCATGTGCACTTGAAAAGAATGTGTGTTCTGTTTTAACATAGAGCGTTTTTTAAATGTTGATTAGTGTTTTTAAAATGTCATTTGTTGGTTTTTTTTTTTTTTTGTACTGATTTTTTGTCTACTAGTTCTATCATTTACTGAGAAAAGGGTGTTGTAGTCTTCAGCTGTAGTTGTGGATTTGTCTGTTTTTTCCCTTTCATTTCTATTTCTTCATGTATTTTGAAACTCTTGTTGTAGGTGCATATGTATTTAGGATTGTTGTATCATCTTGGCTAATTGACCCTTTTATTATATAATGTCTCTTTTATCTCCCTTAGTATTTCTTGTTCTGAAGTCTATCTGATATTAATATAGCCACTATAGCCTTTTTTTTTAGTGTTTGCATGATACAGTTTTTCAGTTCTTTCACTTTTAATCTATCTGTGTCTTTATATTTATAGTGGATACCTTGTAGACGGAACATTGTTAAGTCTTATTTTTATGCCCAATCTCACAGTCTGTCTTTTAATTGGTCATTTAGACATTTACATTTATTATAATTATTAATGTAGTTGGACTTAAGTCTACTATTTTATTATTTGTCTTCTGTCTTTCCTATCTTTTTTTTTTTTAAAGATTTTATTTATTTATTTGACAGAGAGAGACACAGCGAGAGAGGGAACACAAGCAGGGGGAGTGGGAGAGGGAGAAGCAGGCTTCCCGAGGAGCAGGGAGCCCGATGTAGGGCTCCATCCCAGGACCCTGGGATCATGACCTGAGCTGAAGGCAGACGTTTAACGCCTGAGCCACCCAGGCGCCCCCCCATCTCTTTTGTTTCTTTTATTTTCTTTTCCCCGCCTTCTTTTATATACTTAATTATTTTTAATATTCCATTTTATTTATTGGCATTTTGGCTATATTTTTTTATATTATTTTTCTAGTGGTGGCTCTAGGCATTACAATATACATACCTAACCATTTACAGACTACTTAAAATTAATATATTACCCCTTCAAGTAAAATGTATAAGCCTTAAAACCATATAAGTCATTCTGCTCCCCTGCTTTTGTTTTATAATGCAATTATTACCTCTATGTATGTATTATTACTTCTGTATACATTGAAAACCTTATCAGACAATGTTATGTCTTTTGCTTTCAACAGTTGTACATGTTTTAAGGAATTTAAGATGAAAATAGTTTAAAAAATATCTACCCAGATATTTACCAATTCCTTAGCTTTTCCTTTATTCCTGAAATTCCAAGTTTCGCTTTAGTATCATTTCCTTCAGCCTAAAGAAATGCTAAGGAAATGTCTTCAGCATTTCTTTTTGAGTAGGTTTAATGGCAATATTAATCTCTTGGATTTTCTTCATCTGAAAATGTTTTTGCTTTCCCTTCATTCCTAAAAAATATTTTGCCTAGATTTACTAACTTATGTTTTCATAAGCAGTGTATCAGGGCCCTGTTTTCTTAGCACTCTTGCTAACCTCAGTGGTACCATTTTTGATAGATTTGACAGGAAAAAATGGCATCTTATTTTTTAGGCATCAAGAATATTTGCCTTTTGTTATATAATTTGCCATTTTCCCCCACTTTGTTATGTATTTGTAAAAGACATACACAAGTGTTTAATTCCTAGGTAGAAAAGCTATCTTTTTTTCCCTCTTACTTTTTCTCCCTTTGCTTTTATTTAGAAAGATGTTTTACACCCCAAGGTGAGATAAATACTCATCTACATTTTCTTTTGACTCTTTTAGTTGTTGTTTCCTAAATTTAGCACTCTTTTCCATTTGCCTAATTGTTTTGGTTAGCGTGAGGTAGTCATCTAATTTTATTTTTTCTAACTAGTAAATATGTTCAGTAACATTTATCAAGTTATATACACTTTCCCCTTGTTTGAAATACGTACTTTGTTAAGTATTTTTTTTAAGTTTTTATTTCAATTCCAGTTAGTTAACATACACTGTTATATTAGTTTTAGGTGTACAATATAGTGATTCAGCACTTCCATACCTCACCCTGTGCTCATCAAGACAAGTGCACCCCTTAATCCCCATCACCTATTTCACCCATCCCCTCACCCCCCCTTGCCTCTGATAACCATCAGATTGTTCTCTATAATTAAGAGTCCTTTTCTTTCTCTCTCTCTCTCTCTTATTTTTTCCCGTAGCTTGTTTGTTTTGTTTCTTAAATTCCACATGTGAGTGAAGTCATATGATATTGATCTTTCTCTGACTGACTTATTTCGTTTAGCATTATACTCTCTGGCTCCATCCATGTCATTGCAAACGTCAAGATTTCACTCCTTTTTTATGGCTGAATAATATTTCATTGTTTATACATACCACCTCTTCCTTATCCATTCATCAGTCGATGGACACTTGGGCTGCTTCCACATGTTGGCTATTGTAAATAATACTGCTATGAACATAGAGGTGCATGTATTCCTTTGAATGAGTGTTTTTGTATTCTTTAGGTAAATACAAAGGTTTTTTTTTGTTTTTTTTGGTTTTGTTTGTTTGTTTTATTTTTTTTTAAACTAAGTTCTATGCCCAATGTGGGATTTGAACTCACAAGAGTTGCACACTTCACTGACTGAACCAGCCAGGTACCCCTTCTACTTTGTTAAGTATTAATTACTTTTTTGGAGTTGTGACTGTTTCTGGGTTTTTAATTATATTATGCCAGTCTATGTATTTGTACTGTGCCACACTTTTATAGTAATAACTTTTTAGTATTGCCAGATTTAGCAAATGAAAATACAGAACACCCAGTAAAATTTGAATTTCAGATAAGCAATGAATAATATTTTTAGTATGTGTATGTTCCAAATATTGCATGAGATTCTGAAATTCAAATTTAACTGAGTGTCCTGTATTTTATCTGGCAACCCTAAATTCCAGTATCTAGCCATACAGTTTGCCTCCAGTCTTTTCCCCCTTTTAAAAGTGTCCTTTTTTTTTTTAAAGTAGAGTCCTTTAAAAATTGGTGGATGGGTTCTTTGGGGAAGTATTTAAGTGTGATTAATGGCTACACCAGCAAAAGAAAACAAAAATGGGTTACATTTCATTCTTCAAAACAGACTAATTTTAAAACATGTTAATTCCACATGTTAATTCCTCCGAGGCTAGTTGGCCCTTTTCCCCACTCCACCCTTCCCTTTTATCCTGGAGAAAAAGTTCTTTACCATTTGCCATGGACTAAATGTTTGCGTCTTCTCCCACTCCCCACTCCTTCCACTCATATGTTGAAGCCCTAACTCCCAGTGTGACTTGAAGATAGGGCCTGTGAGGAAGTGATAAAGGTGATAGGAGGTTATAAGGGTGAGACACTATTCTGATAAAGTTGGTGCCCTTATAAGAAGAGGAAGAAACACTAGGGCCCTTTCTCTGCTATGTGAAGACCCAGCGATAAAGTGATCATCTCCAAGTCTGGAAGAGAGCTTTCACCAAGGAAGCGAATCAGTTGGAAACTTAATCTTGGACTTTTTAGCCTCTAGAACTGTGAGAAATAAATTTCTGTTGTTTAAACCATATAGTCTATGGTATTTTGTTATGGCAGCCTGAGCTCATTAATACACCATTTGCTGACTAAACTATTTGTGTATTTTAGAGCAAATTTCAGGTAAAAATTTTTAAAACAATTATTTTTGTTTCAAAAAATCCTATAATTTAAGCAAAATTTTTGCCATCTTAGTTTTCATTTTACGTACGAGCAAATGATTGACACTTTAGAAGATTATGTAACCTAATCAAAATGACTCAGCTGTTACCTTTATAATCAAGGCTAAACATTGGGGTGCAATTGATTTCTTGGGGTTAGTCCAGGAATCATTTATCTCCAGGATTCCTGCTCTGGGTATGAACTCATCTAGCACTGTCTCTGCTGAAAATGGACAGTTAATTTGATACAAGCAACCTCAATTTTTCTACTCTTTGGCCCAAAATGTTTCCATATCTTTATTAATTTTTCACTTTTCTCTCACCTTTCCGTCTCCTCCTTCCTAATATCACTACCTGTGATTTTTGTAACAAACTTTGCCATGCTCTCCTTATCCTCCTCTTATCCTAAAATTCTTTCTCTATTTTTCTTTTAGTCTACAAACACATTCACATGCTTCCCATTGTAATAAAGCTTCATATTGTTTTCAGATCGCAGACCCCTTTTTCTTCTTTTTCTCACCATCTATTTCTAAAAGAAAGTTAGGTTCTCCCACATTTATTTTTGTCCTATTACAAACATAATATACATGCACAATGAAAACAACTTAGACCACATACCACACACACACTATCTGAAATCCTACCATCCATGGATAACCATCAACCTCTGTTAACATTGTTCTCTCTCTCTCCTACCCTCCCTCTCTCTTCAGCTATTTCCCTCTCTTTCTACCTCTTTTACTTTCTCAATCTCTCTCATCTATCTAAAATCTATTGTGTACGTATAACCTCATCCGCTTTTGTGCCATATAGATTTAATATTTTAAATTAAAATGTTATTGAATTATTGTTTTTATTTTTATAAAATAATGCAAGTCTATAAAGTCAATAATAATACAAGACTTATATTAAACATATTAAAAAACCACTCACAGTAGTTTCTCTACATTCCTCTCCACCCATTCATCTCCTTATAGATGAACCTTGAAAAGTTTTTAGGTATCCCTTAAAACTTTAATTTTCATATTCTAATTCATATGCTGTATTGCTCGGGGTCCCAGTAGAAAAAGAGATGATTAAAGAAGTTTAATGAAGAGATGATTTACAAAGGAGAAGGCCAAGTTAAGGAAGCAGGAAGGGATGATAAAACACCTGGGACTTGTATTAGTGGAACTAATAATAGTAGGATGCCATTATCAACTCTAGGATTGACAGTGGCAAGGTCAGAGAAGTAATTACCAGAACACAGTAAGAACAGTAGGTGGAAGAGAGGGCCCACCTTGGAGAGCTGTGACCATAGGTGGTGGAATGCAGACACTGCCCAGCCTAGGGTGGGAGGGTGGAAGCTACAGGACCAAATAGCCTACTCTCTACTTCTTCCTGTCCTCCCGTTTCCCACTAATACATCCCATTAAGCAAACCCAGCTAGAAGCTAAAGACAAGGAACCCAGATGATAGTCTGAAGAGACCAGCCTTCTGAGGCACAGAGCAGGTTAGAAAGGGTTACAATAGATCTGCAAGAGCACAGGGAAAATTACCAACACATAGGCCTATACTAATATTTTTTGCTTTATGGATTTATATCTTGACAACTAACTATGATAATAATTGAGTGCTTTTTCTCACACTTTCTCATCTTTTCTTTTCATATATCTCATAATGTTGTACTTTATAAATTTTATTTGGAAACAAAATTGTAGCAATTATCCAGTGTTTTACATAATTATGTAAATAATTATTCACTGCTGAGCCAAGTAGTGTACTATGATGTTTCCATTTTTTTATTTTATTATGTTAATCACCATACATTACATCATTAGTTTTTGATGTAGTGTTCCCTGATTCATTGTTTGCATATAACACCCAGTGCTCCATTCAGTACATGCCTTCTTTAATACCCATCACCTGGCTAACCCATCCCCCCACCCTGATGTTTCCATTTTATACCACTCTTTACCTTACTCTATCTCCAGAAATTCATAATTGCCCCATATCTTCATTGTTTAGTTTTCTGTGTGTTTGTCACTATTTTTTTCCCCCTAAATGTCCAAAATTATTCTTCATAGGGCCAAACACATCAGAGAATCTTTCAGTTCTATTTTCCCCTGGAACATTCTTTTCCTTGCTTCAATTTGAATCAGTTGCTTTCTTGGCCCTGATGTTAGCTGTCCACCCATGACTTGTGTCCTCAGATTTATCTTTCTTTTTTCCCTTTTGCTGAATTCCATGTCTTACTCTTGTGGTTTTCTTCTTTGTTTTGGTAAAGTACACTATCTACTTGTTTCATGAGAGAAGGTGCAGAAGAGGTAAAATTTTGAGTCATGCATGTCTGGAAATATCTTTATTTTACTTTCACATTCAATTGATAATACGTCTGGGGATAGAATTCTAGGTTGAAAATCATTGTCCTTCAGAATTTTATAGGCATTGCTCCACAACCTTTTAGCTTCCATAGTTGCTGTTCACATATTACATGCTGCGATGACTCTTGTTCCTTTTTATGTGACCTGTCTTTCCTTTCTTAATGTCTGCTGTTCTGAAATTTCATGGTGAAATTTTGGACTTTGTTTATTGTGTTTGACACATAATAACCTTTCAATCTCATCTTGTTTTTAAGCTCAGCTCAGCAAAATTCCAATATAATGTGTCTTTAATAATTTTTCCCCCCTATTTTGTTTTTTCCTCTCTTTTGAACTCCTGTTGTTTGGGTGCTGGATCTTCTGATTCTCTAAGTTTTATTCTGCACCCTGCCCCCACCCCAGCATTTAGTTTGTGAATAACTTGTAATAACTATTTTCAAAGTTGGACGTATTATCTCTTATAATGGGCAAAAACATACACTTTCATACCCAATATGTGCCTAATGTTCATTAGACCAGTTCTTCTTTCCAAACACTTTTCATAATTGTCCTTCTCAATGGATCCTGACTCTCACCATGGTGTTTGCCCCAGAGCGTTAAACTTTTAGAGATACCAAACAAAGGAATACTTGGAAATAATGTTACCTGTGAAGACTACCTTAATTAAGGTGGCATAAGAAATAGTATATTTTGGCCCAAGTTAGAATATTTTGAATTCGGGCTTTGTAGAACAGGATAATGACCACTTTTGTTTAGCAGACCTTACCCAATTATTTTCAATGTGTATTGCTCCTGAGGGAAAGACCCATAAAAGTAAAGAAAGTAAAGCATCTGTTAGAAATGCAGGAGCAGACTTATGGCAAGTATCCATGTGGAATTACTGGAATTCAAACATGAGATAGCTGTCACAAGAATGAGTACTAAGGTAATTATTGGAAGTGAAAAATTAAGTCAGATAGTAAAACTGATTTGGAAAATTAGTTTGACAATGAGGACTGAATTTGCCCACTAGGTTATTTATGATATTTTCCATGAATTGAGCAAGCTAACAAGCTAAATCCAACTTCTAATGGTTTGATGAAAATACGGCATGTGATAAAATAGAAGAATTTTATTACATATGTGAAAATATGTAAAATTAGTATTTCAATTCTCCCAACCCCTTCTCAGTATATCAGGTTAAGCAAGTTACCTTTAAGTGAAAGATTCAGCAGTATAATTAATAGCCTTTTATTAAGTCTTGGTAAAACCTTTTTGGTATACTGCCCAGAAACTAACTGAAGAATGATTATAACAGCTGATAACAAATCCTTCCACAATATAAGTTCTTTGATTTCAACAAAATTAAAGAAGAAGGGTCCAATGGAGTTGTTAGCTGATAGATTATTAAAGTTTATTAAAAAAATCAAATTTATTTTTATGATTAATTTTTATGTGCTTTTTGTCTATGATTTGGAAATAGTTTATGGAAAGGATATCCCATTCCTATACTATTATTTATGAAAATAGGATTTTTTTTAGAAGATTTTATTTATTTGAGAGAGCACGAGCAGGGGGAGGGGTAAGGGGAGAGGGAGAGCCAGACTCCCTGCTGAACAGGGAGCCCAGTGTGGGACTCCATCCCAGGACCTTGGGATCATGACCTGAGCTGAAGGCAGACACTTAACCGACTAAGCCACCCAGGTGCCCGAAAATAAGGTTTTTTAATACATCTATAATAGCAAAGTGTAATAATAGAATTTATGCTGAGCACTCTTTAACTTTAGCAGTAAGAAATATCCATCCATTAATATTTTAATTGAAAAATAAATAACTCATGTTTCTCACTGAGATGAAATTTAAAATAATAACTTTAAAAATTAATAATTCTATCAAAATCTGCAATACAGATTTTTTCATTTGTGTACTACTAATAATCATAAATGCTAACTCAATCCAGAAAAAAATGTTAAACATTTTGACCTTTTTGACGTGACATTTTTAAACATAAAAATTCAAATTATAGATACTCAGAATCATCAAAAAGTTGTTTTAAAAGCATTTAAATTTGTTATTTGGGATAAAATTCTTTGGGAGAAATGAAAAGGAAATACGAGAATAGAAAAGAATGCAGTAAAATTTCCAACTGCTAAAATATATGTGTATATATATATGTATTTATATATATTTTAATGGTTGTGGTAACAAATTACTATGGTATTTAAAGTCCATTGGATAAATAGAGCACAACAAATTTTAAATATCAGTATATACTATATTTTTAAAAATCACATCCTTGCAGCATACTTAGAGGTCAACTTAAAAACCACTATAGTTTTTTTCTATTTTCTCCTTCATACTGTAACTATTTGTTTTAAACTTTTAACCCTTTTATGAGAATGCAAGTGATTGAGGATATGGACCATGTTTTCTAAGTTTTGTGTCTTTCACAAAATTTTAACAAAGTGTCTTATTCACAGTGGGAGCTCAACTAAATATTTACTGAAGAAATTATTTTTATTTTATCAAAGGGAGTCAGTTGTTTTTACCTAGACTTCAGTTTAGTTTTTCCTACTCTTGATAATCAGAACAACTGCCTGATGGAAATAAAATTTGAATTTAAAAAGTAACTCACGTATTATCTTTAAAATGAGAATAGGAACAATATTGTAAGAAAGAAACAAGGATATATTATAGTAAACCAAATACATTTTCTTAAATGTGATTATTTTTTATATAAAATAAAGCAACATTTAAGCATTCAGAAATGTATTTATTGACATAAAACTGTAGTGTATATATACCCGTAACTAAAACCAGTGTCTTTTCATGATGATTCTTTCTAATGTGCACCAAATTAGAAAGCAGTAAAAACACCAGCAGATGGGTCAGAGTGGTTGGCAACAAACCTTTTCTCCTCAGGTCACTGATAGAATTGTAATGAAAAATTATATATTCTTTTGTGCTTTACTCAGCACCTCTGTTTAGGACACCATAAGCACAAGATATTGCCTAACATTGCCTTATTTGCTGCATATGCTATAATCTAGCAAGAAGAAGTAGCTTATGCATGCAAACTGGTTTACATGTATAAAGCACTTCTGCAGTTTTCGAGGATTATCAAGAAGGTTTGGTCTTGTCCTGTGATTATAATCTTGTGGAATTGCATTTAAATATACAGCATTTTACTCTGTACTTAGTATTATTCAAGAAATAATATTACATAGCAACCTTTTAAAAAATAACATAACTTAGACAAAAGCAAACTTTAAAAATACAATAAAAACTCAAAACCAACTTAGAAATATCAAGTTTGGGTTTAGGAATTAGATAGCCTAAAATCTCCCTTATTTTTTACCATTCCCTTGTCACTGAAATTGTTGCTTGAAATAAGAAAATATTATCTTGAATTTATAAAATTTTTGTACTCAAAAGAAATTTGGAAAAAATAAAAAAAATTAAAAAAGAAAAGAAAAATTTGGAACTATCAATATATATGACAAACTTTTATTTTAGCAGTATCTTTGTGAATACTAATTCTAGGTAACATTTACTGAGTACCTCCTTTGTACCAGGAACTCTGCTTAGCACTTTGCATTTAATCCTTACAACTCTCTGAGGTAGGTAATATTACTGTGCCCATTTTACAAGGTCTCCAAATCAAGTTTCATGGATGGCAAAAGGCACACATGGAGACGTTCATATCCTGGTCTTCCTGAACTGCTTATTAGACTGTAAGCTCCTTGAGGAGGAAGGGGGCAGAGTCTTAGCGTATCTCAGTACCATCACAGTGCTGATTGCATAGAGGAGAAAGCTAGAGAAGACCCTTTCACTGGGTGTCATGACAGTGGGTAATAGCTAGGTGTAGCAGGTGAGTGGCCAGACCAAGAATTGTAATGCTTCAAACAAGCTAAGAAAAATCACATTTGTTAGGACATTAGAGTGTGAAAAGACTTCCACAAAAATGATAGAGTACTATGAAAATTAAATGTTCAAACTCACATCTAATTTCCCTATGATTACATCTAATTAATCAGTGCCAATTTTATTATTTATTATGATGTATGATATTGAAGACCAGGGAGTTTCTATTATGTTAAGCTAGTTCCTTTGTCCTCCTATAAATCTTTAACAGCTTCTTACTTCACCTTAAGGTTTCTTTTCAACTCATTTGTATCTCGGCAAGGAAAAAAATATGGAAGGGAAACCATGTAAATTAGTTCAATTTCTCTGAGGCAGAGAACTCCGGGCTATGAATTTCTGGTATTTATGTGTTAGTCGAAATAAGTAATTAGAACTTAAAAGTGGTCTTTTGGGTTCTTTATTTAAACATTTACTACTTTATTTTCTTAGTAAATGAGATCAGGAATAGCAATTTGATTAAATCACATTCATCACCTATAAAAATGTTAAACTTCTTTATCATTGTAACTTTGGGCTTCTCAAAGACCACCAGCATCCTGAAGAAGAGGACAAGAGCCACACAGGAGCCATTCTCCTGCTCTTGCCCAATTCAGAGTCCCCACAATTTTTCTAGAGTTCGCAAGCTAGCACAAAAGTCTTTTGAACTATTTAAGTTCACTTTAACTGTGTCCTGAAGTCCTAAGTAAAAATAATTTATTCCAAATTGGTCCAAAGGGAATAAAAAGCAAAGTGAAAAGAAATAATTTTATGTTGTCTGGACTGCCAAATTATATAAAGGTAAACAACTCTAGGGGAAAAAAACAAAAACAAGTGTTAAGCATTTTTTCCCCTCCACTCATAAAAAGTACTTTTAAAAAAGTGCCCTTCTTTTATGCACATTAAAGCAAACAAAAAGGATTGACTCAGTGCTCCACTTTGTGGGGAAGACAGCCTGGAGATACTTTAGCTCCCTGCTAAGCCTTTGGTATCCATCAGAACTGTATTTCCATAGTTGTAAAATTGACTATAAGTGAAAGTCTGTTTAATCATCTGTGCATTTCCAATTTGCCTACATAGGTAAAAGCACTTAGAACAGTGCCTGGCACATAGATAGTACACAGGAAATGTTAGCAATAGCAATAGAATGGCTTAGATAGCATCTGTATACTGCCATGACAAAGAAGGAACGTCAAAGGGGATGACTATCTAACCAGAAAAGTAAATAGGGATTTTGATAAAGTCTGAAATTGAACATTCATGAAGTTTCAGGAGCCCACCTTTAGGATTCCTGCAATCCTACTCTTTCAATTTGTCTTCAAACATAATACAGAAAATATGTTTTAACAAACAGAGCAATCCTTTATTTCAAATTTCTCTTAGACTGCTCTAACTTATTTAGGGTTTGAGGAGATATAAAAATGTCCAGCTTAGGGCGCCTGGGTGGCTCAGTCGTTAAGCATCTGCCTTTGGCTCAGGTCATGGTCCCAGGGTCCTGGGATCGAGCCCCGCATCGGGCTCCTTGCTCCGCGGGAAGCCTGCTTCTCCCCTCTCCCACTCCCCCTGCTTGTGTTCCCTCTCTCACTGTGTCAAATAAAATCTTAAAAAAAAAAATGTCCAGCTTAATCACTGTTTGAATGTACTTTATAAAAAATACAGCTGAGAAAACCATGCTGTGCTCAATTTAAAAGCGAACGAAAATAGAGCTCAAAGGACTGAACTAGCAAGGAATTAACATAGGTTTATAATAGATATTAATATTAACTGATAACCCAGGCTGTGTGACTGGTAAAATCTTTTCAGTGTTTAATCTTATAAAAATCATTTGGTTATCAAGCAAAGGAACTAATTTTTTTTTCTGAGTACCAAAAGTTTTGGTAAGCCTACCAAAAATAAAAGTTTTTTTTTTTAATGAACATATCTTAATATACTCAATAAACCATTCCACGTGAAAATACAGAAAAAATAAAATTTTAAACAAAATATAAATTCTAATACAGAAGAAAAAAGCTGAATGGGAGCAATAGAAAAGTATCAATTTTAACATGGACCTTATTACCACTAGCCAAAGCTCCTTTCGTATGAGGTCTGTGGGTAAGAAAATGCCAACATAATCATATTCAAATATGTAAATGAGCTGCAGCTCCAGGTTTCCAGTCACATGCTTACTGAAGCAATAACATGATACATTGACACTGCTTCCATTTCAGGAGAACCTGGTTATAAAGAATAGAGCTAGGAACATTACAATGTACTTGCCCTTTGGTGTAGTAAATTGAGCTAGACTTTTTGGTTTACTTAATTACAGAGTCTTACTATCAAAAATAGATGCTCTAACTTAAAAAAAATACTTTCTTTGGTAATTTTGGATGACATTTCTGAGAAAAGCCCATAAAAGCTCCCTAAAAAATAAAATAATACTTCAAGACGTAGATATAAAATTCTCAAAGAATCGTCAATTAAAAACACACAACTTCCTTCCTGTTTCTGTTTTTGTCAAAAAAGCAGGTTATCTTTACACAGTCTCTGTAGCTCCAAGGAATTCCATTTCCACAGCAGCTTTTGGCGCTTGGGCCGAGCTACTCTTCTTTCGGAATTCTGCTGCGATTTCCTCAAAGGACTTTCCTTTGGTTTCTGGGACTTTGAAAAATGTAAACAGAGTAAAGGCCAGGACCACTCCAGCAAAGAGGAAAAACACATAAGGTCCACAGAACTTCTGCATAGAAACAAACAGAGTTCCAATTAGCAGCTGTTCTACTCCATCTCTGTTTAGCAAATTTACACAATATTAGGCTGCTTACCGCAATGTACTGGAAACACAGAGCTACAATGAAATTGCAGGTCCAGTTGCTAAATGCAGCTATTGCTAAAGCAGCAGGCCGGGGTCCTTGACTGAAGAACTCTGCCACCATGAACCAGGGGATAGGGCCAGGCCCAATCTCGAAAAAACTGACAAAGAGGAAGATGGCTACCATGCTTACATAACTCATCCACGCCAGTTTATCCTGAGGAAAAAACAAAATGAAAACAAAAGTGGGGTTGGGATTATTGGCTGCTGCTTCCTTTAGCTAAGTTCACCTCTCACTGAGTTCAGAGGTGACGCGGCTCTCTGCCTGATAGGTTTATGTGCAAATAACTACAGATTATTCTGGTTTGAGACGGGTTTATTCTAGTCTCGGTCACGCTTAAATCTTTTGAACCCTGTCATTAGGAAATCCTCTGGATTAGGACTTTGATTCTCAGTCATTCTTCTCCTGTGATAGAAGCAAGGCAAGAATCTATGAGCTTTGCTCCTATTCATACCAAGATTGCTAGACAGGATGCCTTACCCTCCATGAAGTAGTGGATGAGGATGCTGGGTTGGAGAGGTCCTGGTACATGCCCTGGGTCACATAGGTAGCCAAATGGCAGAGCCAGTGTTAGAACCTGAGCGGGGCTGACCCCAGAGACTATGCTCTGACCATTTGGCGACACTGCCTCCCTTGGTAACAAGTGCAATTCTTGTGACATTTAAGTCTTTAAACCCCAAAAGCTAGTCCCCCTTTACTTTACATTTCTCCCTTGTATTCTATGCTGTTCCTCTGGCTTTATTTCATAAGTCAGTCTCAAATGTTTTGACATACAGAGCACTTTAGCCTGGAACACAGAAGTGCTATCATATGGTAACCAAAAATCTCAGTGCAAAAATCTACACTTACCAGTAATATAAGTCCCACAGACATGAAGATGGCACAGACAAACATCCCACTCATTCCTGTTAGAAACAGAGAGCGTCGCCCTGCCTTTTCCACAAGGAATACCTAGGAAAGTTTTAAAACATACTGACTTAGTTTTTACTGCCGAAGAGGTAATTTTAATTTATACAGCTGGAAGGAGGCAGTTCTATAATCCCGTTTTACAGATGTGGACCTGAGTTGGGGGGTGACTCTTGCCTCAGGTGGCAGAACTGGTCTCAGTGAGCAGAAGTAATTAACAGATACCTGCTTCATTTAGTCACAGTGATTTGAATAGGCCATTCTGGACAAAGAGCCATAACCTTACCATCACTCTGCAATTATCACTTGAGTACAGTATTAAGAGGCTGTACATCTTGGATCTCTTCCAATAGATTTCTTGTACATTTAAAATGGCTCTACATAAAAAAGGACATTAATTGATCTTTTGATAATTATTCTAAGTACAAGGTTTTGTGCACAGCAGACAACTTGAAATAGTATAACTGTTGCGTTGTCAACCATTCTCATCCAACTTTCTCACTGCTAATAAAGTCAAATTACGACCTGACAACTTACAGAATTTGATCACTTTACCAGATAGTCAGATGTGCATTTTTCTGGTGTGCCTAAAGTGTATTTGGTGCTGGAAGTGAATTATCCATTTGAAAAGATAAGACTTTAAAGCAAAAGCTTAAAGTGCTTTCTTATCCTAATTTAGGAGATAGATCATTGATACCTTGGGGTCTGTGGACCTTTGCATTAATGTTTAACATTTACAATTAGACAAGACCAATGTTTGTTTATACAGACTCTTCTTGCTTGATCCTTGGGATACTGCCAAGGTTGGTGAATCACACACAAAAATGATCTGTCATAATTTCTCACTTCAATGAGTAAATTGGCTTGGCTCATCAATCTATCAGTGAATCAACAGCAATTCAACAGCCTTGAGCTCTGGCTCTGAGAATATCTGAGAAACATTTGTTTTCACCTATAGTAAAAGCCCCTTTCATTTCAGAGGCAATTCATATTTGGGTTTCAGATCACTTCAGGATGATGAGCAAAGAGCCACACTTACTGTTGAGAAGGTAGTATGAAAAACACCTCATGCCCAAGTTCATAACATTTATCTATATAATTTGACTCTATGACTTTCCAAGTTGACTTGATGACACCATGTCAAGCTATCAAGAAAATAGAAGCATTTCTTCAGGAATGAGGGCTTTACTATGTTTCTTCTGTTTCTGAACAATTGTTACTAATAGGATAATAAATTATGAACTCACTCCTTGAGGATGGAGATGTCTGCCTGACCTAGAACCCTTGTCTTTGCCCAAGACAGTGTGTGTCACGCAGATCCTGGATGCCACTGCTTCTCCTCTAGACCCATCTGTGTCCCCATTCCCTCCACATTTCTTCCTGTTTTGTTTTCTCTCAAGTTTACAGGCCCTCTTCTACCAACCCATCAGTGTGGGAGAAAATATGGAATGTGGAAACATAATTCAGCATGGAGTTAGGAAAGTCTTTCTTTTCCCAAATACTCATTCCGAAAAAAAAATTGATTATGTCCCTTCCAAGTTGGTGAAACACTTAATACTTATCAGTGCATATTCCTATTTGTATATCTTTATTTGAAAAGATACACAGAATTCAATAACATTGGTTAATTTAGGGGAGAGGAGTTGCATGACTGAAGGACTATGCTTTTTGTACTTTTTGATCCTTAAAACAACTTTTCAAAAATAAATATAATTAAAAATCTTAAATGTTATCTGTAGCCCTGGAGGGTTAATTAGACAGATGATTAGAGCTGACATTTAAAATGTCACTCATCTGTTCAAAAACTTTCACAGAATAAATGGATAAACTCTAAAAAGGCATATTCAAAATAATCAAGAAACTTTTCCAAACAACTACTCTTACTCCAGCTGGGTTGGTGGGGAGGGGGGCAAAAATGAAATTCTGCAGTAGTTTCCTTTATAGGCATTTAGAATTTGGGTTACCCAATTTTGACAACTTGTTGCTTTACACAGCAAATCCTGTTACACATAAAATGTTTTAAGCATAATTTCTATATTAGAAAAATATGTTGAAGTAGGATTTGTCAAAAATATATCTCAGGAGACAAAAGAATGTGAGTAGCCCTTGGATTACATCCCAGTAGCAGGCCTTCATCGATTTTGAGTGGCCTTTTGGCTTGAACAGGCATTATCTCTAAAAGCATGTCTACAGAACTGCTGGTGTTCCCTTGTTATCTGTTCTCCCTCCTCTTTCCAAGGTCCAGCACTGTTTAATGTAGTCTGGACAAATCTGCTTTTTGATCTAGGTAGCTAGGCTGTAATTTATTGACCACCCTAAGGTAATAGTTAAAAGTCCATGTGCAGAGAATGAAAAACAAGTGACTGAAGTATATTGAATATAACATGGTGACCAACATTTAAAAGCACAAGCTTTTTGAATATCCTGCATTCAAAGATAAAAATAAGCCCAATTATCCTCATTTTAGAGTGAATTACATGAGTTGGGAAGTTTTAGGGTTTTTTGTTGTTGTTGTTTGTTTACTCTATTCTTAGATTATTTATGTTAAATATTGTCAAGATACTGAATCATTCATTATATAAGGTATTCGGTCTTGAAAAGACTATATGACTTTTCCCCTTGTGAGAAAAAAAATAACATTTCAAAACTAATAACATTTCAAGTTATACCACTTCTACTCCATCTCTTATAATATCACACACACTTTAACGCATCACCAGAAGTTATGGCCTTGTGAGCTATCTAGAAGCTCTGTTCATTAACCTAATATCTTAAGCATTTGCTGAGTCTGTTTAACCCTGTCACGGGCATAGATACGTTACAGAAGACCTTATTTTTTTTTTTAAGTGTTTTTGCCAAGACATCAGGATAAAAAAAGGATTTCAACCATGGAAAGAGAGGAAACTAGGTAGAAGACCCAATATTGATAGGAATGACAAGTAGTCACCTGATCCCAACAGATTCAAGTACAGAGCAAAGGAAAAGGACTCCATCTATTTACACAAGGAAGAAGTCCTCTGTGCCCCAAGTAAGTTATTAATTCACAAATGAGTGACTAAATGGCATCCCAGCAAATGGGGACAACTAGTGATCCACTTGTTCAGCCATGCTTAGTAGTTTGTTATTTGCATATAGGACTCTTCCCGTGACCCACTTGGTTCTATACACCCAATACACATGAGCAATAAATCACTGGTTGCTTTTAGATCACAAGGTACCCCCTTCCCCCATTTCTGAACTGAGGAACAAGTAGCATATTTATCTAGGGTATTAACTCACAGAGAGAGCAGTGAAAACCATGTTGATGGCGCCAACTCCAATGGTTGCATAAACAGGTTGGCTGATTCCAGCTGTCTGAAAAATGCTGGTTGAGTAGTAAAAGATCTGTAAAGTAATAACAATTTAGCTTTAATCAAGAATCCTAGCACTGGTAGCTTGAAAGCAAGAAATATTTTAGGTTGTTTATTTTTAGTAGTTTCTATGGAACCATGGTCCCTAGAATGCCCTAAACATTTTATCTGTCCTCTTCTTCCAGGCAATGAGAAACCACTATCAACCTTTAGTGTTTGAAACTTCTAATTAAAGTTCTCCTTAAATTTAGCTGAAAACCTGGAGTCTGCATTATCTTGATGTTATTTGTTAATTTTTAAACTTTTTGTTAAGGTATAAAATACATACAAAAAAGTACACACAACATAAGTATACAGATTAATTTTTACAAACTGAGCACACCTGTGTAACCAGCACACAGATCAAGAAATAAATAATTTCCAGTCTTCCAGAACCCCCCCAGAATATCCCCCTATTTTTCCAAGGAAGCTCTTCAACCTCTATAAGAATTCTGTATAAGAATTCTGGTTGCTATTGCTTTTAATCCAAAATTTTTCACTAATCTCTGTAGACATGGAGAAATCTTCAAAATCTCTCTAATGGCCTTTATTATTAATTATGTTTTTACGTTTATAATGGTCTTTTTAAGGCCATTCTGTCATTCTCTCATCCTGTCTCATTCCTTCCCCATTTAACACATCCTGTTGCTGGCACCTCTTCCTGCAGATAGGGCTAATGGAGAAGGACTGTACAGACTGTGCTCAGAGAGGAGTAGCTTATAGCACACTGTACACTATCCCACATTTTTAGGCTGCCCAACAGCCTCAGTTCAACATTTCCTGGATGCCTCTAAGTCAGGCACTGGGATAGTAGCTAAAGCAGGGAGGTTCAGAAAGACCAAGTATTGTTCCTTTGGATATACGGGAGAAACTGAGAAAATGGATACAAATTTGGTCTCCAAAGCCCGAAGTTATATAGAGTATTAGATTAAAACGGACATCAAGGAACCATTAAAGGAGGATAGAGATGACAGAAGAGCAGTATTCACCTTGTTGAGTGAGGTCCAGGTCTCCTTTTGTTTCAACAGATGAGAATTACTTTCTTTACCTCTTCCAAGACTCTGCCCATCCACAAGCCACCCCCTTGTGGATCTGTAATTAGCTCATAATAGAGGAAGCCCAAACCACATTTTTAACAGCAATAAAAGAGGATAAGTGATTTTTTAAATCTTTTTTTTTTAGCAAATGCTTACTTTTTTTCTTCTAGTGGCTAATTGCCAGTAGAACAATTTTAGTCTGTGTAATGCGGTGATTTCAGTTCAAAACCTAAAAACTAGTTTAACATTCAGTATGTTTCTTAATCATGTCTTGTCTACTGCCCTCATTCACCACTGTCATGCCAGTTCACACTGTTGTTTCTTTTGTATGCTGGCTCCCCAAATAGAGTGAAAATTTCTTTTCTTTTCTTTTTTTTTTTTTTAAAGATTTTATTTATTTATTTGACAGAGAGAGACACAGCGAGAGAGGGAACACAAGCAGTGGGAATGGGAGAAGGAGAAGCAGGCTTCCTGCCAAGCAGGGGGTCCAAAGGCAGACGCTTAACGACTGAGCCACTCAGGCGCCCCTAGAATAAAAATTTCTTGCATGGCAGGAAATTTCTTTGCACCTAGCCATTTGGTTTGATTTTGTTTTGTTTTGTTTTGTTTGTTTGTTTATAAGTAGGTTTCACACCCAGTGCAGAGCCCAACACAGAGACCAGCATAGGGCCTGAATCCACAGTCCCAAGATCAAGATCAAGAGTCTGATGCTCAACCAACTGAGCCACCCAGGTGCCCCTGGTATACTTCATTTAAATAGGTAAAGGGAGGTGGGTGCCTGGGTGGCTCAGTGGATTAAGCGTCTGCCTTCAGCTTGGGTCATGATCCCAGGGTCCTAGGATTGAGCCCTGCGTTGGTCTCCCTGCTCAGCGGGGAGCCTGCTTGTCCCTCTCCTTCTGCCCCCCGCCAATGCCCTCTCTCTCTCTAAAATAAAGAAAGAAAATCTTTAAAAAAAATAATAAAGATACACAGATAAAGGGAACCATGGACTCCTTTTGCCTGGACTATCCGGAATCCTAAACTTGCTATTCAACTCTAGAAGCCCCTTAATTTAAGGTTTTTTTTTTTTTTTTTTTGTATAATTATTCTCCTTTTCCCGCTTTTGTATTAATTATGATTTTTGCTTTTTACCTTCCATCTTAATAGACACACAGTGTCATTGATTGTTGATATTTTTAAAAATTCTAATCCAATTTTAGAGAGCAGATGAGGCAAAACAAAGAAAATTAATGCTCAGTATATGTTTATTGTAGTAAAACATGATATCAACATTTTAAAATGCCTTTAGTTATTTAAATTTATACCCCTTTCCCGGGGTCCAGAGTCTCTTATAGTTCATCTCCCTCTCTGATTTCTGGATATTATATGTAACTAATGAATCATTGAACACTACATCAAAAACTAATGATGTACTCTACAGTGGCTAACTGAACTAATTAAAATAACTCAAGAAATTCTAATACAAAAAAAAAAATTTATACCCCTTTCTTTCCCTATTTTAGGGAGTTAGAGAGTATTCTTAAACTTACCCCATTGATTCCAGAAAATTGCTGAGCCACATGCAGCATCAGTGCGACTAGAATAGGCTGTCGGTAGCTGGAGTTGGTGAAGAGCTGAATTATGGAGACTTTCTGTTCACTGGATGCTTCTTCTTTTTCCTTTCTCATCTCATTGATGTCTTTGGTGACATCAATACCTCCTCTGAGTCTTTTCAGGCCTGCCCACAAAATGATCAGATTGATACAACTCAGGTCAAAACAAAAGCAAATTTATTTTTATTATGTTAATGAAAGAGCTATAGTTCTGCATAGCCCATTCTATTGCTTTACAGCATGAGTGTTGGCAATTCTTTTTGTTAAATTAAATCCTGTTTTTAAATTTTGAGAAAAACATTTGGCTTTATCTAATGACAAAGAAAACTATGATCTTTGTTATCATAGAAGCATAATGCAGGTAAAGGTCTTTTAGAAGCCTCTGGTTGAGTCCAATCCTGTGCACATGGGTTTCCCACTTGGGATCAAGTGTTTATGGGTTTGAAATGGCATGCGTGAGTCATATTGAAGTGATCTTGCACATTCTTCTTACATGTAATCATTGACTTCATTTGGAAAGCGCTCATACCAACTTGACCAGTAAACATTCTTGCACACTGTTTTTCATTAGCTGATAGTTCCAAAACAATAGGAAGAAAGAAAACCACCCACAGGCTTACTTTTCTTTGCTTTGACTTCTTCATCCAACTTGATGTAAAGGTACCTGGGGCTTTCTGGACAGAAGAAGAGCAGCAGAGACTGGATGATGGCTCGCACAGCAGACAAACCAAGCAGGATATGCCACCGCTCATGATTGCCCAGGATAAAGTTGAGGCCAACAATCTGAAAAGGCAGGGAGGAAGCATGGCAACTGCACAACACTTTGGGTCTGCCTTCTGTAACCATTTGTTGAAAAAGTACGTTGGTTATTTAATAGTAATCCCTGACAACTTTGATTCAAGTATGCCCAAAGCAGAAACTATTACTAGTGTGTCTTACTTAACTAAATTTGGGACTATTTGTTTTACAAAGAGTACACTTAGGTTTGTTTTCATTAACGCATATGGGCCATTTAGGATGGGAAACAACCAAACTTTTAAGAACACATTTGACATCTAAAGCAACACCAAAAACCATGTGTAACTTTGGACCCTAAAAAATTTCTCCTTAGATTACCCAGAAAAATAAAATGGGATTATATAGATAGAACAATTATTATAATGAGACCCAGATTTATCATCCTTATTGCAGTGGTTTACCCTCTGGATAATCCTAGGTTAAGGGTTCTGAGGACTCTGAGTCCATGGGATGGAAGGGAAGGATAGAGCCAGCTGACAAAAAACTGCTATGGTAATCATACACATATTAATTGTCCAGGTAAGATGCTCAAAACAAAGGAAATCCAGCAGTTAAAAATGTGAAGTTTCCAATTCTTTGAAATCTGAACAGAATAATTTAATTCTAGACTAGCTCCAGAAGTTCAAGACCTGGCATGTTGGGTCATCTCTAGTGCCAACCCTACCACAGATCCAAGGGGAGAAGTGAGGAATGAAGCAGTAATAATTTAGCTTTGAGCTAAAAAGCCTAAGTCTCTACAGCATCCCCACTCCCAATGGTGGAACTAGTTTTTTCCGCTGTGTCGATCTATCAGGGAGGAAGAAGCTGGATAAAGTAGAGGATGGGTGAAGTAGGGGATGGGAGTTTTTACCTGACTAATAAGAATGCCCGTGACAATGGCCAGCTGGTGAAGTGTGCCAAGAGCACCCCTGAGTGTGGTTGGAGCAATTTCACCAAGGTACATTGGAACCAAGCCTGAAATTAGTCCTGCATAAAACATGAACATAAATGTGAAAGTGCAGCCAGGACTATCTCAATAACAATAATTTGGTTTAAGTATAGTCAATATCCTGACTAAAAGGTCCTGTCAGAGTCTGTTGGAAGACCCCTTGTCCCCAGTCATAGACACAGTTTATGCAAAGAATATTTGTTGATAAGACTCTATTGAAGTTGTAGTTGGATATAGCAATAGAAAGAAATGGTTAGTCATGGATTTGGCAATTATTCATAGCATTGCCTTATTTAGTTAAAACCATGTTAAAATTGACTTTACATCATAATGCCTCAAGTTGTCTTCAGAAAAGAGACTGAAGAATGCTTTAATAATATTCTTGATCTAAACTCATAGTGTTAAAGGAAATTAGAACATATCTAGGCCAATCTCTTTACTTGATAGAGGTGAGAAACAGTTTATCCAAGATCATAGTGCAATAGAGCTTTAGCACGAGAACTACAAGCCCTGAGTCTACACAATGTGGAAGTACCTCAAGATCACTGTTAAAGTGGTGAGGGAGGTGTGGACAGGTGGAAGAGGTTAAGGAATTCAGGGGCTCTTCCCTCAATTACTCCACGCAGAGCAACCCAGCTTCTTCTTTATTCTCTCCTAACAATGGGCTTCAGAAAGGATTTTGGTGCTTAAAGGAATACCAAAAAATTGAAAAGCCCTAGGCAATTCTGCCTTCTATAGCTTTCTTAAACACAGATGTACTCAGTCACGTTGGAAATGGTGGAGTATCCAGCCATTTGCTGAGTGCATAAAAAGGTTAGAGACTATCAACAAGCAAGGTGGAATGCAATGTTTAGTATTTTCTTGAGAATTTAAAAATAAGACTTGTTAGAGTCTTCCTCTTAGAGAGTTTGTCTATAAAATGAAAATATATGGTTTTTGTGTAAAAGATTACTTTGGGAACTCTTTCAATATGTTTTTAATGCTTTAAATTGTTCTTAATATCTCACATGAACAGTTGCATGATTGATATGGCATCTGAATTTTGGCTGACATTTACATGTGACTCTAATGTGTGGTCTATTGAACTTAAATAAGAAAAAGCCCATTTAGGGCGCCTGGGTGGCTCAGTCGTTAGGCGTCTGCCTTCGGCTCAGGTTATGATGCCAGGGTCCTGGGATTGAGCCCCTTTTCGGGCTCCCTGCTCCTCGGGAAGCCTGCTTCTCCTTCCCCACTCCCCCTGCTTGTGATCCCTCTCTCACTGTGTCTCTCTCTGTCAAATAAATAATAAATAAAATCTTAAAAAAAAAAAGAAAAAGCCCATTTATTTGTCCCTTTTCCAGGCTGTACTTTCTGTGTAATACCTCCTATTGTAGCTCAAGAACATAATAATGTAGATAAGCTCACAGGTCTGAGTTCACACAAATTTAAAGTCAAAATGTATTTCCTATAATTTTTAGCAATTTTAATGCTCAGAACAGGACCAGGCATAATTTTAAAAGATAATTGGGGAGTACAAGTTACTTGGCTATGCTAGTGATAGGTTGCTCCACAATGTTTATAGCATTTCTTTTCAATTTTCCCAAAAATATTTGTGATTTTTTTTTCATACTGTATTTTTTAAAATGGAGAAAGAAGAAAGAAGAATCATGATTTGGAACTCCTTGATAGTGTTATTCTTTGCATTTTACAGAACATCCAGTTAATATATCTAAGGCCAGGCAGAGACAGTGCCAGAATTAATTCATTCTGAATCTAAATCTCTCCACATGTGGGTTGCCTCTTCACCTTGATAAAGCTATCCTAGCTTTCAGCTATTTGTATTAACATTGAAAACAATGAAAAGAGACTTTTAATTAGGTTATTAACTTGTGGGTATTTTGGACTTTTGTTTCAGGGGATCATTGAAGACACATGAAGCTATAGTCTTTTCTCTTTGCAAGTAAAAACTATAAACATTTTATACATCATTTTGTGCTCTCACACCCTCCCCTGGCCCCAGTGGATATTAGTGCTTTGAAAGACAGCTCTACGATTTGGGACAATGGGTTAAAACCTTGGCTCCAAACCATCAGAATCAGGGCTTCACTGGCATTGAGAAGCTAAAGATTTAGCTATTTTAGAGATGAAGTGATCCTCCCTTTTAGAGATGTTCAGACCTCTGCTGATTATGTTTGCTTCTGAAAATTTGAAACTTCCAAAAGTTTGAAAAGCTATTTCCAAGAACTAGTGATTCCAGATATTCAGATGTGAGGTTCGCAAGGGGCGCATCCTTTGTCCATTATGAACTCCTCTACCAGCTGCTCCTGCCTGACTCCCTCTCCCTGCGGTCACTGCCACCGTAATGCTTCACCCAGCCGCATCTGAAATCCAACCGCTAAGGGAATGTGGTCTGAGAGATGGGCTTGGGTGTCAAGGTCTTTCCAGAAAGGAGAGATAGAGACCTAGGTGGCCAAGTAGGCCATAAGAGCCAGGGTGGAGGTTCTGGGTGTAGCAGTGTGCCACTGTCTACTGCAGGGCAGGAGCAGTAACAACAGCTGGCTTTTCTCGGCAGCTTACTATAGGCAGGCTCTATGCTGGACATTTTACATGTATTCTCACAAGTGCCCTACGTCGTACATACTATCTCCTTCATTTAGCAGATCAGGAAGCTATGAGTTAAATTATTTATCTTCGATTATACCACTGGAAATTGCCATGAGCAAGAAGATAGTTTCACAACTCCCACTTACTGGTCCCAAACCTCCCTGACTCAGGACTTCAATTTTATGCTATTGCCTTTCCCTTTTGTGATGCCACCTCCGGCTTGAAAACTTCCCTGCATGTTACCGTATCTGCCTTTAGAATAATTTTAAGACAAGTGTGTGTGTGTGTGTGTGTGTGCACACGAGTGTGCATGGTTGACTTACCACAGTAGAGTCCTGATATGCTTCTTCCTGAAATTATAAGAATGTGAGATGGTCCCAGTTTTGAAAACCCCATCAAGAGAGCTCCAACTAATGAGAGAATGTTTGCTACCAACATGGCTTTGATTCTGAAATTTTAAAAAGCAAGAATTAAAAATTCAGCATCAAAACTTGATAAAATTATTTGCTTTCAGAGTATGCTAAGATATTTACTTAAGAGCAGTTATTTTAATTTTTCTGAAAAAGTTAGTTGGGGAATTTTAAGCCATGATTGCTAGTTTGATTTATGGGTGGACTAACGCATTAACAGTAAGTAATGTTTATAATGAAAAAATCTGGGTTTCATGCATGTGATCTCTACAGTTTAATAGAGATGACTCAGTTGTGGTGATGACTGGTTTGATTTAAGATAACACTTCTGAAATTTTTTCAAGCAGTTAACTAAGTTTTCTACAAGTTGCTTGTTTGAAGTAACTGTCTGGTGATAGCTATATTCAACACTGTAGTTGTAATCTATTACATCCTCTTTCTTTCCCCTCTTTCTTCCTTCTCTTCTCTTTTTCCTTCCTTCCTTCCTTCCTTCCTTGCTTTCTTTCCTCCCTCCCTCCCTCCTTCCCTCCTTTCCTCTCCTTCTCTTCTCCTTCCTTCCTTCCTTCCTTTCTTCCTTCCTTCCCTCCTTCCCTCCTTCCCTCCTCTCCTCTCCTTTCTTTCTCCCCCACCTTCTTTCTTTCGTTCTTAATGATGCAGGTTTTAGTTGATGTAGATGATGTAAGGACTTTCAAAGTTAAATTTATTTTACTATGAATTATTTGGAAGTAAATTAAAATTTACTTTAAGTGTTTTATCATAGAGAATTATAATTATTCTTATTTTAACATTGCATGTCATCATATTTCCAGAACCTATGAATTAATGTCAACCAACGTAAAATATGTATAAAGCTGACAATAGCAAAAAAACATCATTTTCAAAATTAATCATATGAAAATTAACAACATTTGCAGATATCTGATACTTTTATTCCTATTAAATGGGAAAGTGGGGCACAAAAACCTTCTTTAAAGTTCAGTAGATGATGATAAGGCCAGTAAAAGAATCTGAATGGACAGGTGTGGAAATATTTGTGCCACAAAGAAATGTAAGCATCTTGTTATGTTCTGTGTCAATGTTTCAAACTTGAATAGGTGAGCTTTTTCTAAGCAAGTATCTTTAACACCAGACAGATTTTTTTTTTCTGGAGAGTAAAATTATGTAGTCTTATACTGCAATGATTGCCCAACAAGTATGTGATAGGCTTAATAATATCCCGTAAGAGTCCACATCCTAATCCTCAGACTCTGGGAATATATTACCTTATATAATAAAAGGGATTTTGCAGATGTGATTAAATTAACAGTTTTGAGATAAAGAGATTATCTTGGATTATCCTGGTGGGCCCAGTGATGGAATCACAAGTATTCTGGTAAGAGGAGGGCAGAGGAGAAGATAATGTAATGGCAGAAATATGATTGGAGTAATGTACTTTGAAGATTGAATGGGGGGGCCACAAGCCAAGCAATATGGTGACCACCGGAAGCTGAAAAAGGGCAAGGAAATGGGTTCTTCCTTCTGAAGCTGCAGTAGGAACCAGCCCTGCTGACACCTTGGCTTCAGCCAAATGAAACTGAATTTGAGCTTCTGACCTCCAAAACTATAAGAAAATAACTGTTGTTTTCAGCCACTGTTTATGGTAACTCATTAGAGCAGTAATAGAAAACCAACATAGGAAAATGTCAACTACTCAAAGGAAGGGGAAACAGTGATTTAGAGCTGGTCAGTTTCAGAGCTGCAGAGCAGAAAAAGACGGGGCTATTTCTCTCTGAAGTACCCTTTCTCTACTCAAGTTCAGAGGGCAAACAAATTCAATAATTTACCTTAAGAAATTGTTACTAGCTGGCTAGTACTATATATTCTGTTAGGGAATATATTCTATTAGGGAGAAAAACTCTTAAAAGAGATAGCTTGAAAGTATATTTGATGCCAGATTGCTCTAAAGTCCCTCTTCCTTATCATCGGTGGGTGCTAGAGCACTTTGTACCACTTAAAGGATTTTAACTTCTGCTCAGGCATGAGAAATGGCCAAGAATAAATAATCCAAAAATACATGAAATCACTGAATCAGGGAGAAAGAAATATATTTCTAAGTATATTTCTTTAAATTTTGCTCTAAATACTCCTGTTAGCGTAGGCTTTAACACTGTCATGATCATTGTCTTCATCAGCATCAGCATCAAAGTAAGGCTACATTCAGTGCCTGCTTACTATGTGCTAGGCATTGTGATAAATCCTCTGTCTGTGCTCTCATGTAATTCTCACAATAATGCCATGAGTTAGGTATTATTTTTTCCTACATTGTAGATAGATGGATGGGGAAACATCTTAGAGAACCTAAGTAACTTGCTCATTTTCACACAACTATTAAGTGTTAGAGCTGGGGCTTGATCTGTATGAAACCAAAGGTTAATGCTTGATTCTAGTGAGTTCCATTTTTTTATACAAAAGAAAGAATGCATTTAAAGGCAGGCTATGTATACCTTCCTTCACTGACGGTAGTGTGGATTGCACAGACCATGGTCTTCTCCACCATGTCATTGTAATTAAATTTTAAGTGCGCAACTTCGGGAAAAATTGACCCTGAGAAGCCAAATCTATGAAGCAGTGGCCACAGACATTTATTGCCTATTACACAATTATAAGGAAAGACTTTTTTTTTAAAGAAGTAATGGAAAAATAAGCTTTTATTTACTTATTTTTAATTGATGGAGCAATGACCTGGTCAATAAGGAAAATCATGTCATTTCTCAATGAATCTTCCTAGAAAAATACTTTATATAGAGACTGAACTCTTTTGTCTTAATTTTGATGTTAAAATTATTTTTAAAAAATTTTTTAAAGATTTTATTTATTTATTTGACAGAGAGAGACACAGTGAGAGAGGGAACACAAGCAGGGGGAGTGGGAGAGGGAGAAGTAGGCTTCAGGCGGAGCAGGGAGCCCAATGCAGGGCTCGATCCCAGGACCCTGGGATCATGACCTGAGCTGAAGGCAGACACTTAACGACTGAGCCACCCAGGCGCCCCTGATGTTAAAATTATTAATTTTGTGGGTGCTATTCATGGAGAATCATTTTTCTACTGATACTTGGAAGAAGCCTCACTTTTAGTTTACCAAAGTCATTTGATAAATGATCATTTGACATTGCTTTGGGGTATGACCATTGTTGATGCTAAATTCTAAGACTTGAGAGGGTATGCATCCTGTATCCATCACGAGGACATGAATTAAATGCTTTAGAGTACATCACTAGACATGTCAAAATCTCATTTCTAAATGAAATGAGAACAAGGGCTTACATTTTTTCTTTCTTTCTTTTTTTTTTTTTAAAGTAAGCTCCACGCCCAACTTGGGACTTGAACTCACGATCCGGAGATCAAGAGTCGCAGGCTCCACCAACTGAGCCAGCCAGGCACCCCTTAAATTTTCTCTTTAAGGGTGGAAGAGGTATAAAACATTAGTAGCTGCTAAAAGAATTGGTTGATTCATATTTTAAAATTTAACTTTGCTTAATTTTATTTATTGTAGAAATATTAATCTAGAAAATTTTCCAATTATTGCATAAACCAGTTTGGTTCAAATTAAAATGATTTAAAATTTTTTTTAACAATTAAAGTCAGTTTATGAACCCTGTAACTTGCAGATTCTGATTTTAAGTCAGCTAAATACCAGCAAATTGATAAAAATGTGAGAAACTATTATCTTTTGTGGTAGAGGAAAGTCCCTTTCAAGTAAGAACAAGAATAAAACTTGGGTTATTATGCTACTCATTTTTTTTAAAGATTTTATTTATTTATTTGAGAGAGAGAGAGCATGAGAGCTGGGTGAGGGGCAAAGGGAGAAGCAGACTCCCTGCTGAGCAGGGAGCCTGATAGGGTCATGACCTGAGCCGAGATGCTTAACTAACTGAGCCACCCAGGTGCCCCAATGATACTCATTGTTTAAGAAAACTTCTTATAGCCTTATATAAAATCTCCAGTGCAAGAGAAGGAAATTATCAGAATTTTAATAATGAGAGAGATAAAATTATAATTTAAAGTAAGAATATAAAAAACTAAATGAATTGTAATCTAGAATTACTAAAATAGTTACCTATATATATATACATCTGTAGTGGTTTTTGCATTTTCTAAATTTTCCGTATTTGCATATTTATTTTTATCATCAGAGAAAAAGAAATTAATAAACAAAAGGTGGCCTCAAAACAGAAAATGAGTCCAAAAAAAAACCCATTTGATTTTCTGATTTTATTTCCTCTCTCTGTGTGTGGGGGTGGAATCCCAATTTTTAGTATGTCACATGACTAAGTGAATGAAATTTAAGTGTAAAGGAGTTCCAGGGAGTTTTTTTTTAAATGACATTTTTAATCCAATACACTTGATAAAAACCAGGGTAAAGAAGTGGAGACACTACTTGCTTCATCTCTGGTTGGGACTTTGAGAGAGCAGTAGCAACAGCTAGAAACCCATGCCAAGTATATTGGGCAATTGGGAGTTAGGGATATTGATTTGACCTTAGGACTTGACTGATCCAAATGCCAAATTCTAATTTGAAAATGAAAAACTGGATGTCTGAGAAATGGAGTGATTTGGTGAAGCAAACAATGGATTCCCTGGTTAAAAATTTTACTCTTAGCTCTGCCATTGAGTTCCTGAGTTAACCATTTATGTAGTGGTTTCTTAACATGTTTTATTTTATTTTAGTTTTTTAAAGATTTATTTGAGAAAGAGAGAGAGGGAGAGTGAGCAGGGGGAGGGGCAGAGGGAGAGAGAGAGTATCTCCAGCAGACTCCCCACTGAGCATTGAGCCTGACTTGGGGGTGGGGGCTGGATCTCAGAATCCTGAGATCATGACCCGAGCCAAAATCAAGAGTCAGACACCCAACTGACTGAGCCACCCAGGCACCCCAATATGTTTTAAAACTAAAAAATTTAGAGAATCAAATCAGTTCTGTGGAAATACACACCAAACCCACTTTTGCTATAAATGCCTCTATGGTTAAGCAGATTAGGGCAACAGCTTTCTCCATTATTTGTTCTAAAACGTAATTCATAGGTTCATGAATTGAAAAGAACAACTCTGAAACTATTCCACAAAAGGAAAGATGATTTCTTTCTAAACAAAGTTTTAGAAACCCCAAATACTAAAGTTTCCATGTTTATGCTTATTTATGAAACTTGCCTACCTTCCAAGCCGATCCCCTAGCCACCCGCCAAAGAATGATGCAATCATTCCACCAACTGCAAAGCTAGACACAGACAAGGACCAGAGCATGGTGACGAGGCTAGTAGATGCTGTAGTTTCTTCCTCCACCAAAGGTGTTGGTATTGAATCCCCTAGGTATGGGACTGTGGGCAGTTCCTTTGTACTGTTGATAGTATAGTTGTTGATAGCTTTTCGGTCATTCAGTGGAATACCCAAAACGTATTCATAATGGGATATTATTACCTGAGGAAATAAAATAAAGAAAAATAGCTCCAACATTTCAAATATTCTATACACCTTTTGTTTGTTTTTCCCTTAGAATGTTGTTAGGTGTTTAAAAGGGTCATCCCAATTATATGTATTATATACATACAAACACAGATAGATTTACTTACAGTTGACCATATCCTGTAAAACAGAGGTTGCAAATTCCAGTGCCCACATGAACTAGGCAGGAACAAATAAGTAAAGGAGAACCTTGATAACTAGAGGACTGAAATACTGTCTCTACTATTGAGAATATAAGAGCAAATGGGCAAGATTATAGCACTGGAGAGCATTTCCCCCACCTAAAGAAGGAGGCTGAAATGTGAGACTAGTATTGCATGACCTTTAATTTTTAAAAAAGAAGCCAGAAATCTGGGTTTTTATGTAAAATTCTTCAAGTTTTAAGTGCAGGCATCTATTCAAATTGAAACTATTCTGCAGATAAAAAGATACATTTTCACACCATGTTACCTCTGCACAGCAGGGTTTAAATTGATTTATGTAAATATTCTAATAGAAGCATAAAAATGGCTGTAAGAAAAAAGATTGGGAAAGATAAGATGAAGCCAAAAATAAAGTTAGTATACAAAATATAAACCCTCGGTGCTATATCCTTGCTAGAAATATGCTATAAATTTACCAGTAAATTTCCTAGAAGCCAGTGCAAAGAGAGGAAAACAATCATGTGTATTGAATTTCAAAGATAAAAATAACTCAGTGGCCCCTGAGAAGGGATTGATACCTGAAGGAGTTTCTTCCTCTGTGTCCTCACAAATTTCAGTATGTAATAGAATGAACAGAACACAAAATTAAATATCACACAGCCATAGTTTATCCTGTGTTTCAGAAGAGGCAAAGATCCTACCAAAGTATAATTGAGTAAAGGCACAGCCTTCGGGCTTCTTCCCTTGTCCTTCCTCTCAGTGCTGATTTGGTTACTATTCAGTGGCATGGGAGGACCTCTGACAAGGACCTGGAATGAACCTGCTCTAGGTTGTCAGTCATGGGCAAGGCCCTATGTGGTAAAATCAGCTGAGTGAAGGAGGGAATTGATATCCTCTTATGATAAAAGAAGTCCGACCAAGACATTTGCCTCATTAGCAGACCATTCTACATGGATAATATGCATAGAAAAAAGGCTAGAAGGAACTATCTGAAATGTTCTCAGCTGTTTGCCCTATGTGGTAGAATTAGTATAGGTGATTTGTTCCAAATACTTTCTATAGCAGGTATGTGTAGTTTTTATAATCATAAAAAAGTGTGATTTTAAAATACCCTTAAACAATGCTACGTGTCATTCCACTAACAAACACAAATGAAGCTGAACATCTATTCTTCTATAATGATGTTTAAGCAGCTTGTTAAACACAGAAAGAGGGGCTCTAGAGAGGACATGAAGCCCGATGGCAGTGGGGGATACCTATTTTCAAGTCTGGCTCTAGGACTTGGATTGAAGGAAGGGAAACCTTAGCCTAATTTTCTCTCTCCTTCCCTGGAGAAGATGGTTTAAATAGGATGTGAAAAGGTCTTCCACAAAGAGACTCTGCTGATCCTAAATTACGGTGATGCTGAACCAAATTTCAAGAAGGCTGCTAAATCGGCACGTGTTGTCATCACCCACAGAAAAAAGTGGTGACCCCCAGCATTGTTATCTAAATCTCTCAACTACAGCAAGACCACCACACTCATGATAATATGTGGCACCCAACCAAAGCACATCTTCTGGCCCAAGGAGCAACGCTTTCAGGTGATAGACTATGGTCAGTACACATTTTCCTTGGAGTCCAACATTGTAAGGGAAGAAGGTGAAATATGATATATTTGGAGAAGGAAAGATGGCGGAGGAGTAGGGGACCCTATTTCAACTGGTCCCCAGAATTGAGCTGGATATCTACCAGACCACTCTGAGCACCCACGAAACCATCCTGAGATGTAAGAAGATCTGGATCTCTACAAACAGAATATCGCAGGTGGTTGGTTTTGAGGTACGAAGCGGGGAGCCATGATTCCATGAGCAGATATCGGAGGATAAACGGCAGCGGGAGGGTGCCTGGACGTGGGGATCCTACACCGCCGGTGAGCGACAGCCTCGCACGCCGGGGACGGGCCACAGACTCGCTGACGGGTAGCGGCGGGGAAAGGACTTTAGGGCAGCCCCTGGGGCGGAACCCAGAGCGACGGGGTCGCATGGGCGAACTGGGAGCGGCTGGCGGTTTTAGAAGCACAAAGGGCAGAGACGTGCCCTGACCTGGAGGCAGGACTGGGAGCGCTGCGGAGGGGCGCACAACCCAGGACGCTGCAGTTTATAGCAGCACGGACAGAAACGGAGACGGTGTGGCCTGGAGAACTCACTGAAGAGCAGACTGCTGTCTCTCTGCTCTGGGGCAGAGGGTTGGAAACGGTCTCTTCTGCTCTGACTCGCGGAAGAGACGCGGAAAGCCACCAGGGAAAGGCGCCAGAGAACAAAAGCCCCAAAGACTGATTCCCACTGAGCCCATCCCCCGCCACAGGGGCACAGGGCAACTCCCCCCAAACAGGTTTGCCTGAGTAACAGAGCGGCAGGCCCCTCCCCCAGAAGACAGGCTGGGAAAACAAGAGGCCAGCAACACTAAGGTCTCAAGAAAACAGGCGCATCTTGTTTGGGTTCTGGTCAATAATTTGGATGCTATACATTCCCTCAAACACCCATCAACAGAATGATTAGGAGGAGGAACCCCCAAAATAGAAAAGACTCAGAGGTTATGACTTATGCTGCAGATTTACAAATGGATGCAGATATAACCAAGATGTCAGAGATGGAATTCAGGCTAGCAATTGTGAAGACAATGGCTAGAATGGAGAAATCAATTAATGGCAACATAGAGTCTCTAAGGGCAGAAATGAAAGGTGAATTGGCAGAACTTAAAAATGCTATCAATGAGATCCAATCCAATCCAGATAATCTAACAGCTAGTGTAAGTGAGGCAGAAGAACGAATAAGCGACCTGGAAGACAATATAATAGATAAAAAGGGAAAAGAGGAGGCCAGGGAAAAACAACTCAGAATCCATGAAAATAGAATCAGAGAAGTAAGTGACGCCATGAAGCGTTCAATGTCAGAATAATTGGAATCCCAGAGGGAGTGGAGAGAGAGAGAGGACTAGAAGATGTATTTGAGCAAATAGTAGCTGAGAACTTCCCTAATCTGGGGAATGAAACAAACATTCGAGTCCTAGAGGCAGAGAGGACCCCTCCCAAGATCAAGGAAAACAGGCCAACACCTCGACATGTAATAGTAAAACTCGCAAATCTTAGATACAAGGAAACCATCTTAAGGGCAGTTAGGGGGAAGAGGTTCCTTACGTACAGAGGGAGGAACATCAGAATAACGTCAGACCTATCCACAGAGACCTGGCAAGCCAGAAAGGCCTGGCAAGACATATTCAGGGTACTAAATGAGATGAACACGCAGCCAAGAATACTTTATCCAGCAAGGCTTTCATTTAGAATGTATGGAGAGATACAGAGCTTCCACGACCAGCAGAAACTGAAAGAATATGTGACCACTAAGCCGGCCCTGCAAGAAATATTAAGGGGGGTTCTATAAAAGGAGAAAGATCCCAAGAGTGATATTCAACAGAAATTTACAGGGACAATCTATAAAAACAACGTCTTCACAGACAACATGATGACAATTAATTCATATCTTTCAATAATCACTCTCAACATGAATGGCCTAAATGCTCCCATAAAACGGCACAGGGTTGCAGATTGGATAAAAAGACAGGACCCATCCATATGCTGCCTACAAGAGACTCATTTTGAACCTAAAGATACATCCAGACTGAAAGTGAAGGGATGGAGATCCATCTTCCATGCCAGCGGACCTCAAAAGAAACCTGGGGTAGCAATTCTTATATCAGACAAATTAGATTTTAAACTAAAGTCTGTAATAAGAGACACAGAAGGACACTATATCATTCTTAAAGGGTCTATCCAACAAGAAGATCTAACAATTGTAAATATCTATGCCCCCAACATGGGAGCAGCCATCTTCATAAGCCAACTGTTAACCAAAATAAAGAGTCATATTGATAACAATATGTTAATTGTAGGAGACCTCAATACTCCACTCTCAGCAATGGACAGATCATCTAAGCAGAAAATCAACAAGGAAACAAGAGCTTTGAATGATACATTGGACCAGATGGACCTCATAGATATTTACAGAACATTCCACCCTAAAACAGCAGAATACTCATTCTTCTCAAGCGCGCATGGAACTTTCTCCAGAATAGACCATATACTGGGTCACAAATCAGGTCTCAACTGATACCAAAAGATTGAGATTATTCCCTGCATATTCTCAGACCACAATGCTTTAAAACTGGAACTCAATCACAAGAAAAAATTTGGCAGAAATTCAAACACTTAGAAGCTAAAGACCACTCTGCTCAAGAATGTTTGGGTCAACCAGGAAATCAAAGAAGAACTTAAACAATTCATGGAAATCAATGAGAACGAAAACACATCGGTCCAAAGCCTATAGGATACTGCAAAGGCGGTCCTAAGGGGGAAATACATAGCCATCCAAGCCTCACTCAAAAAAATAGAAAAATCCTGAATTCACCAACTAACTCTACACCTTAAAGAACTAGAGAAAAAGAACAAATGACGCCTAAGCTACTCATTAGAAGAGAAATAATTAAAATTAGAGCAGAAATCAATGAATTAGAAACCAGAAACACAGTAGATCAGATCAACGAAACTAGAAGTTGGTTCTTTGAAAGAATTAATAAGATCGATAAACCACTGGCCAGACTTATCCAAAAGAAAAGAGAAAGGACCCAAATTAATAAAATTATGAATGAAAGGGGTGAGATCACGACTAACACCAAGGAAATAGAAACAATTATTAGAAATTGTTATCAACAACTCTATGCCAATAAACTGAGCAATCTGGATGAAATGGAGGCCTTCCTGGAAACCTGTAAGCTGCCAAGACTGAAAGAGGAAGAAATTGACAACCTGAATAGGCCAATAACCAGTAACGAGATTGAAACAGTGATCAAAAACCTCCCAAAAAACAAGAGTCCAGGCCCTGATGGATTCCCTGGGGAATTTTACCAAACATTCAAAGAAGAAATAATACCTATTCTACTGAAGCTGTTTCAAAAAATAGAAACAGAAGGAAAACTTCCAAACTCATTCTATGAGGCCAGCATTACCTTAATCCCCAAACCAGGCAAAGACCCCATCAAAAAGGAGAATTTCAGACCGATATCCCTGATGAATATGGATTCCAAAATCCTCAACAAAATCCTAGCTAATAGGATCCAACAATACATTAAAAGGATCATCCACCACGACCAAGTGGGATTTATCCCCGGGACGTAAGGGTGGTTCAACATTCGCAAATCAATCAATGTGATAGAACACATTAATAAGAGGAGGGAGAAGAACCATATGGTCCTCTCAATTGATGCAGAAAAAGCATTCGACAAAATACAACATCCTTTCCTGATTAAAACTCTTCAGAGTATAGGGATAGAGGGAACATTCCTCAAGTTCATAAAATCTATCTACGAAAAACCCACAGCGAATATCATCCTCAATGGGGAAAAGCTGAGAGCCTTTCCCTTAAGATCAGGACCACACCAAGGATGCCCACTCTCCACTATTGTTCAACATAGTACTAGAAGTCCTAGCAACAGCAATCAGACAACAAAAAGAAATAAAAGGTATTCAAATTGGGAAAGAAGAAGTCAAACTCTCTCTTTTCGCAGACGACATGATACTTTATGTGGAAAACCCAAAAGACTCCACCCCCAAATTACTAGAACTCATCCAGCAATTCAGTAATGTGGCAGGATACAAAATCAATGCACAGAAATCAGTTGCTTTCTTATACACTAACAACGCAGCTGTAGAAAGAGAAATTAGAGAAACGATTCCATTTACAATAGCACCAAAAACCATAACATACCTCGAATAAACCTAACCAAAGAGGTAAAGGATCTATACTCTAGGAACTACAGAACACTCATGAAAGAAATTGAAGAAGACACAAAAAGATGGAAAAATATTCTATGCTCATGGATCGGAAGAATAAACATTGTTAAAATGTCTATGCTACCCAGAGCAATCTATACCTTCAATGCCATCCCGATCAAAATTCCAATGCCATTTTTCAAAGTGCTGGAACAAACAATCCTAAAATTTGTATGGAATCAGAAAAGACCCAGAATCTCCAAGGAAATGTTGAAAAAGAAAAGCAAAGCTGGGGGCATCACGTTGCCCGATTTCAAGCTATATTACAAAGCTGTGATCACCAAGACAGCATGGTACTGGCACAAAAACAGACATATAGACCAATGGAACAGAATAGAGAACCCAGATATGGACCCTCAACTCTATGGTCAAATAATCTTTGACAAAGCAGGAAAAAACATGCAATGGAAAAAAGATAGTCTCTTCAATAAATGGTGCTGGGAAAATTGGACAGCCACGTGCAGAAGAATGAAACTCGACCATTCTCTAACACCATTCACAAAGATAAACTCAAAGTGGATGAAAGACCTCAATGTGAGACAGGAATCCATCAAAATCCTAGAGCAGAACATAGGCAGTAACCTCTTTGACATCGGCCACAGCAACTTCTTTCAAGATACATCTCCAAAAGCTAGTGAAACAAAAGCAAAAATGAACTTTTGGGACTTCATCAAGATAAAAAGCTTCTGCACAGCAAAGGAAACAGTCAACAAAACAAAGAGGCAACCCACAGAATGGGAGAAGATATTTGCAAATGACACTACAGATAAAGGGCTGGTATCCAAGATCTATAAAGAACTTCTCAAACTCAATACCCAAAAAACAAATAATCAAGTCAAAAAGTGGGCAGAAGAGATGAACTGACACTTCTCTGAAGAAGACATACAAATGGCTAACAGACACATGAAAAAATGTTCATCATCATTAGCCATCAGGGAAATTCAAATCAAAACCACATTGAGATACTACCTTACACCAGTTAGAATGGCAAAAATGGACAGGGAAAGAAACAACAAATGTTGGAGAGGTTGTGGAGAAAGGGAAACCCTCTTACACTGTTGGTGGGAATGCAAGTTGGTACAGCCACTTTGGAAAACAGTGTGGAGGTTCCTCAAAAATTTAAAAATAGAGCTACCCTATGACCCAGCAATTGCACTCCTGGGTATTTACCCCAAAGACACAGATATAGTGAAAAGAAGGGCCATATGCACCTCAATGTTCCTAGCGGCAATGTCCACAATAGCCAAACTGTGGAAAGAGCCGAGATGCCCTTCAACAGATGAATGGATAAAGAAGATGTGGTCCATATATACAATGGAATATTACTCAGCCATCAGAAAGGATGAATACCCAACTTTTACATCAACATGGATGGGACTGGAGGAGATTATGCTAACTGAAATAAGTCAAGCAGAAAAAGTCAATTATCATATGGTTTCACTTATTTGTGGAACATAAGGAATAGCATGGAGGACATTAGGAGAAGGAAGGGGAAAATGAGGGGGGTGGAATTGGAGGGAGAGATGAACCATGAGAGACTATGGACTCTGAGAAACAAGCAGGGTTTTAGAGGGAAGGGGGGAAGGGGGATTGGTTAGCCCGGTGATGGGTATTAAGGAGGGCATGTACTGCATGGCATGGAGCACTGGGTGTTATATGAAAACAATGGATCATGGATCACTACATCAAAAACTAATGATGTATTGTATGGTGACTAACATAACATAATTAAAAAAAAAAAAAAAGAAATATGATGTATTCATAGAAGGCACCCAACAAATGCTTGGACCTTCATTTTATACCGCTCCCCCCTCCCCAGCTTCTCTCCTTTTTTCCTCTCTTTCCTAACTAACCACTTTATTGAACACCTTTATGCTAATCATTGTGCTTGGCACTGGTGACAGGAAGAGGAAGACAATCCTGCCCTAAATGACCTGACAGCCTTAATTAGAGCAAAGGGAATGAAGTCTTGGTTCCCCCACTTACAAACTGTGGGAGCTGAGAAAAATGACATCCCACTCCTGTTTATTCATTGTATACCAGAGTAGGGCTGCACAAAATAAATGAGACAAATGATAGAAATTATTCAATATTTTTAAAAACACCCATCCAAATAGTTATCATGGAGAAATCCAAATTTTGTTGGACTTCCAGACTATTACTTAGCAGTTATATATTATTTTACTTTGGATTAGCTAGGAGGGACAGAATTAGGGGGAAGGATAGGACCTTCTTAGTGTTAGGGCTCCTAAAGTCTTTCATCTAGCCTGTGATTGGGCATAATAAGGTTTTTGGAGGTTAGACTAAGGAGAACATATGTTAAAGCACCTGATGCACAGTGAGTTGGTGCCCAGTAAAAGCTTATGCATAAAGTGAAATAAATCCTTCTATTGCTTCCTCTTATTCCCCATCATTTTTCATTCATTTTTTTACTCACATATGGCTGGGAGCTCTGAATAAAGGTTGCAATAAGCTCTTAAGTTTTTTAAAACAACATCTGTAGGCACGTGGTATTCTGGCTGGAGTTTTCTGTGAGCTCAGCGAACAGCAGAGTCAGAGATCAAGAATTGTTTATTGCCCTTTCTTTGTGAGGGTTACTGAGGAGCCAAGGCCAAGTTATCAGCTTTGAAACCACGCACGTGGTGCCTGACAGAATGCTGGGATTACCCTATGTTCCCCACGTGGACACACTTTATCTCTGGGTATGAGGAACACAGATCTTTCAGTCACTGACAGAAATTGCCAAAAAGAGATTTGAATTGTACATGTGTCACTTGCCTCTTGAGGTGCATTGATCACACCAATGTCATATCCAAACTGGAAGGAACCCAGTGCAGCAGTGAAGACCGTGAAAACCAAGGTCCCGGTGATCTGTGGGGAATGAAACACAGGGCTGGGAAACACAAGGCAATTTCAGTTACCTACCATCGTGTCAGTGTGCAGCTTGGACTTCTGACAGTCTCTACAGGCTGGTTCTTGCTCCTTGGTACTCATTCACAGTGTACCCTATGCTCCCAACAGGCCTCATTCATACGAGAATGCAAGAGCCATTCATCAAGGGCCCTATACTGCTAAAGCTGAGAAAAGTTTGGGACAATTTCTTCCAAGAGAGGAACCAAACATCCTTTTCCATACATATATTTAAGATTCAAAATCAGGTCTGAAGACTAGAATTGCTGCTGACCAAAGGAAACCACCGTGATAAAAACAGTCAATTTATATCATTTGGAGAGGTAAAAAAGACACCAGTAACAAAAAGATAGGGAGGTCTCCTGGGCATTGTTATGGTACAAAAACACCTCAAAACTCATACAAGAGGCATCAGCCAGGCTTTATCATGACCACATCAATATCCAGGTAAGGATAATTTCTAAGATTTGCAACTAGTTGAATCTAGAGTTATGGATTGAAGGATGTTATTTTCTTTCCAACTCCATGTAGCTACAAAACTCAGTGTAGAAAGGGACAGAACATTCATTCCCTTCAACTCATAGTTACATGTCTAACCATCTTAGAGAAATCATATCATACATATAGAATCTCATATCAGGATATTTGATGCAGCATTGTGTGTGTGTGTGTGTGTGTGTGTGTGTGTGTGATAGCAAAAATTGTAGAAAGAACCAAAATGTCATTCAATGGAAAATGGCCAGATAGATTCAAATACATCATGACACATTCAACTATGCTGTGCTGCAGCTAGAGTAATGTGATCATTTTGTACTGACTTACTGTTAAGTGATAAAGGAAGCTGTGTAATCTCATTAATTTTTTAAAAGGCTTAAACTTGAGCATTCTTTGATTTGTGCATGTTGTATGTAAGTCACAGAATATTTTCTTGAAGAACAGATAACAAAAGGATGACCATTGAGGAAGAATGTGAGACTAGAGAAGGGGGATAAACGAGTATTTTTTCTTTTATTTATATTATCAGACATTTTATAAGGGAATGATTTCCTGTATAATTACATAATTTAAATGTTTAAATAAACAACATGGGATATTGTAGAAACTTCACTGAACAAATGAATGAGTCATATCAACATGAATTCTAGTTCCCACTCTGATGTTTAGGGAGCATATGACCCAAACCACTTTTCCTGTAGGATCTTCAGTTTTTCTCTAAGTAGGGGGATGATTGTAAATCCCTACTCCACCATGAAAAGTAGCTTATTAACCAAGTCCTCTCATTCCCTAATAAAGCCAGAGATTAGAAATTTCAGTGTCATCATCAACAAAGTATTATCACAGAACCAGCCTGAGAGCCTTGAAGTTACGGAATCTAAGGGTTCTAAAACCAGACCCTCATTGGAGAGCTTGTTATAGGTGTAGCTTCCTGGGATTCACCCCAGACCTACTATTGGATTGGAATCTCTGTGGTGAGAATTGGGAATCTGTAGGTTTGTTCTCTTTCCACTAATTCAGAATTAATTTCAGGTGGCACTCTGTAGGCTTTTCTTCCCAGCAACTTCCTTCCTGAAAGGACTTAAAACTTTCTCCAAAGATATGATAATATTATATTATCCTAAAAGAAGCACATATATCCTATATCTGTATATATCCTGAAAGAAGCATATATATATATCATATAATATACATTATATATATTGAGATATAAATCATATATGCATATACATAATAAAATAATTACAAATAAATTCAAAGTATGTTAACTGTAAAATGTACCTGTGTGCACAGGTTTGTGTGTGTGTGCACATACACACACACAATATGCTACATGGTATGGGATTACCAGAGATTTTGAATTATCCTTTAATATGTAACTAGATATCTAATACCTAGTGCCTCAGGCAACCAAAGCTAAAATGGGTTCCATTTACTTGGTGGTTTCTCCTCAAATCCTTTTTCTCCTTCAGCTGTTTCCAGGGACAGAGAATTTTATCCTTTCATTTTATTTGTAGGAAGTAACCATCATCAGCCGTGAGGGGACCAGAGGGCACCTTGACAAGGCTTCCACCCACTTCCCTGATAGTCTCCGTCACTACAATCTAGACAATTTGATATTAGGTGCAATGCAAACACAACTTCAAGGCCTAATACTGAATATTTCTGCCTACTGCATGCCTATTTTTTGCTCTATGTGATTGTCTCTTTTAACTGTATCGGTTTTCTCTTGCAGCTATAACAGATAACACAAGTTTGTTATCTTACAGTTCTTGTACATCAGAAGTCTGGTACAACTAAAATTAAGATGTTGGCAGGCTGTATTCCTTTCTGAAGGCTGTTGGGGAAAATTTGGGTTGATGGTAGAATTCTGTACCTCATGGCTGTAGGACCAGGATCTGTGTTTTTGTGCTGGCTGTAAAGTGAGGGCCATTCCCAGCTTTAGAGGCCACCACATTCCTTGGTTAGTGGTGTCCTTTCTCTATCTTCACAGCCAGAAATGGGCCGGTCAGGTCCTCACGTTGCATCTCTCTGATCCTGACTATAGCCGGAAAAGTTCTTCCCATTGAAGAAGTTATGAGATTAGATTTGGCCTATCTGGATAATCCAGGTTAATCTTCCTATCTCAAGGTCCATAATCTTAATGACATTTGTAAAGTCCTTTTTGCCTTTTAGGGTAACATATTTACACATCCTGGAGACCAAGTAATGGACACTTCTCATGACAGCACTATCAGTATCCCTATTTTATAGATAACTAGACTAGGTTACAGTCTCACAGTCAGTAACTTGTGCAATAATGACTTAGATCCAGACCCTATGCTTTTAACTAATTGGTTATTTTGAATTTCTCATTGGTCAGAAACAGACATTCAAAAGTCAAGCACATCTAAAAATCTAGGATCATAATCTTTCTAAATAAAAAAAAATCTAAGAGCACACATATTCGTAGAATTTGCCAAGTGTGATGCTGAAGCCAACTCACCAACACCCACCAGTTTCAAGTGCATTTTCCCACTACCCACCACACAAATCCCCTCCTTCCTCATCTATCCACAGAAAACTTTTGTGACATTTCTGTACAAAAATCCTAAAGGGAAAAAGCTACTCAACTGCTCCTCTGTAGCTCAGCTGAAGAAGAACCTCATGGCCTTCCCACCACCAAGCCCAGGGCCAGTTGCATCCCTGCATCTCCTTTTCTTCCTGTAGCAGAATGTCCAAGCACTTGGTGTCTTAGTGACTGCCCTTCCCACTCCATCCCTGGGCTTCCGCTCTCTACTGGCTCTCTTCTCCTGCCCCCACCAGACAATCATATAGTTCCTTTCTTCTTATTTTAACAACCCAACTAGTCACCATGCCAATGGTGAGCAGGGGTGCTATGGAAATGGAAGTTAGGGGTGAAGGTGGTGGCCGTAGCAGATTTGGTACCCCATAATCTCCATCGGCTCTCCCCTGCCGCTCCAAATACACACTCTAAGTCACAACAGTGTTAGCTGCTCCACATTACTTTGATAAAAATGAAATTTAATTTTCAAAGACTTAAGTTCTCTGGAGCTCCTGTCTCATTACTTTCTAATCAAATTGTTCTAAGTCATTACTATAGCAATTCTGGGGCTGCCCCTAAGACCAATTTCTCATGTTATAGGAGTAACAGAAAAAAGGAACTGTAAAGGAAATAGAATTTTTAGACGTTTAGAAATCTTAGAGTGTCCTTAAAGTCCTTGTCCTCTGGTCTTCCTGGCTTCTTTTTTCAGAGTTGGCTTTGGTCTTCCCATCTTGCGGGGGCAGGGCTGCAGTTTCCCCACTTTAACTTCCTAAGATAGGAATTTTACCTCGTCGGTCAGGTAAGGAACAATGTTATCAATTTTAAGATGGTCACTTGAATTCCCAACTAAAGTGATAATCCCAAATATAGAAGTCTCTGAAACTTTGATTCCTTCCTTCCTTCCTTCTTTTTCTCTTTCTTTCTTTCTTTTTTTCTTTTACTTTTAGGTTTAATTTCCCTCTCTGAACCTTACCTTAAACTGGCTCTTTGCTTTCCATCTTTTCTTTTTCTGTAGTGAAATGAAAGAGATATTCAATCTTCTATATATTTTGGTACTAGGCTTGGACAGAAAAGTTTTGTTTATGAGAAGGGAAATTTCTGAAGACTGTTAAGTCTGAATTAGCCCATCAATCCTATCCATTATTCTAGTGGCCAAGAGGTTGACTGAGGGTAGGTACATAGGAGCTAATGAAAACAGTGAGAACTTAGGATCTTACTTTGTCCAGGCTCTGTTCTTTCAACAACTCTGTAGGTAGTAATTATTATTATCATGTCACATATGGAAAAACCAGTACAGGGTAAGGAACCTGTCCAAAGCCATATACCTACAAAGTGGCTGAAGATCTTCAAGCTTTGTCTCTCACCTCTTCATAGGCAACAAGATATTAAGCCTGACTCTTAGAAAGACTACCCCCACTTAGAGCTTAACAATTTTAAGTTAGAGAAACTAGGTTCCACATCCAATGAAAGATATGCCACAGGATAAATGTGGGAGTACACAGAATGGGCAAGTGGCTGAACCCTAACATAAAACAAAATGTGGTATTTATTTTGTGGCTTAGAAATTAGATGGGGTTTGTTAGAAAAAACAAATAGACTTGGAATTCAGAAAACCTAGAAGACTACCAGCTAGGCCCTTAATATCCCTGAATCTGCTTCTTTGCCAAAAAATGGATATCATAAAGATTAAATAAGATACTAATGTGGTCTTCCTATAAATAATGAAAGGGCTATAAAACAATTACATCTTTAATCACATTAGCACATCATTTATCTCTCTTGTCAACCAACCACCTGTCAACTTTTCATATGTCACCAATAATCTTCACAACAATACTACAAAGTAAAAGAAATATCCCCATTTTACAGGTGAGGAAACCAGGGCTTATAGAAGATTAAGTGATATGCTCAATACCATGCAGCTAGTAAGTAACAGATATTCTAGCATTTGAACCCAGAGCTGGTGTTCTTAAACTCCCATTTCTAAGCAAAAAAGCCGATTTTCAGCAGCTACAGACTGACTGGTAGGGAGGAGAAGCTGACGTCTTTCCTCTAAACTGCATGGCTCCATATGCCAACCTAAAGGTGATCTTGCACCCAACTTTGGAAAACTCCAGGGGCCTCTCAAGCCATAGAATTTTCATGTTGAAAGGGACCTTAGAGAACAGAGGATTCTAGTCTAATTTCTTCATTTTCCACTTGAAGAAACTGAATTCAGGTCCTTTGTCTGAGTTAGACAGTACGTTATTGTGTATATTCAGTGTGAGAACTCAGGTCTCCTAACCCTCAGTTCCATGCTTATCCCACTTCTTTCAAAGTCTGGGCAGATTTACAAAGCTGAAACATTGTGCTTTACATCAGTTCTCATTATTTCTGGGTTCCATTATTAAGCAATTCCTTGGTTCTCAAGAAAAGTCCTACAACAATTTCTAAAGGGAATTTAGTGATAGTTCAAAATGAAGCTTGAGCATTTACTATGTGTCAGACACTGTGGTAAGCATATTACCTTCCCTTTTGCAGTCTCTTACAAACTTTAGTTATTTGAACACTACCTTTATTATTTTTGCCAAATCTACATACTATCTGTATAGTTATTAACTTAATATTTGTCTTTATATCACCTTTAAAATGCTAACTACTTTAGCTTTATCCTGGGCTATAATAGGAAATCATGAAGTCCTAGTTATTTTTAAAATACATCATGTAAATGCATAACTATTAACATTAAAATATTTGTCATCTGTCTCTCAAATACTAGCTCATTTAAATACTCCCAGACTATAAAGAACTATTAGAATCCCTGTATATCTTATATCCTCTTACTATATCCCAATATGTTCTTATTTTGTCACAATATAGAAAACCCAAGCTCAGTTAAATAACTGAACTTTGGTCTCACAGCAGGTAAGTAGCATCATCACACTCCAAATCCAAGCCTGGCTAACCGCAAAGTCTGTGCTCCTAGCCTTGTCACTTACTCACATGAAGAAATGCTCAGCAGAGTAAGTTACAACAGGCCAGAACTTTAGATATCCTACTCTAAGAGGGCTACAGATTTACCTACTTGTGTGATTGTGTGAAGGGTTGGGTGTGTTTGGTTGGGGAAAACTTATAAGAGAACGACAGCACTATGACCTTTTTAAGTTTTTATTTTGGGAAGTATCATATCTATAGAGAAGTTGAAAAAGTAAGGCAGTGAACATCCCATAACCTGTGTTCAGGAATGGTTAACATTTACATTTGTTTAACTTTCACTGTGTATGTGTGTGCATGCACAGGTATGTATGTAGTGTGGTTGGAATCATTTGAAAATCAGTTGCAGATATTAGTGTCACTTCATTCCTAAATACTTTAGCATGTACTCACTAAGAATGAAGACGTTCTCCTACATAATTACAATACCATCATCATATCCAAGAATATAATAGATATATTAATATTATCTAATATAACAGCCCATTTTCGAAATTTCCCCAACTGTCCCCATATTGTCCCTTACAGCTGTTTTCTTCTTTCCAGGATCTAAGATCACTTGCTGCACTTGGTTGTCAGTTCTTAGTCTCCTTTTATCTAGAGCAGTCCTTCTGCCTCTTGTTTTTCATTCATTGTCATTTTTGAAAATTTCTGACCAATTTTCATGATTAGTTAGATTCAGGTTAATCTACCCTTTTTTTGCACATTCCTTCAGTAATATGGTTATGCAGAATCACTTGAGAAAGTTACACAGACTGCTCAGAAAACAGCAAATATCCTTAAAATTCTGAATAGATATATAAAATACTGAATATGATACATATTTTTGCAGCTAAATGAACTATCAGTTGGCCAAGAGAAGTAGCTTCAATCTGTGGTAGCTACACACAACATCCCCCAAATCCTCCCTATGGTCACCGACTTGAACAAATCCCCCTATTCATTTCCTCAAGCTGATTTAAAATGAACATAATGCTACTTTACCTTATCTTCTGTCATTTTATCGGTTGAGAGTCCTCCTCTTAATTCCAAGTCCTGTGGTGAGTGTGGCACATGCAGCTGGCCAGCCTTTCTCCAGCTTTCTACTAGTTATACATTAGAGGAGGAGGAGCAAGGCAACGAAGCAGCCTGGCCATTACCTTTAAAATCTGATTTCAGCAGAGGCTGAATATTGAGGAGAATCTAATCAATAAATGCTTGCCTTAATGACTTGTGGCTTCAAAGTTGTGCACCAGCAAAAGAAAATGGGAGCAGGTCCCTCAGGCATAAGTCACAAACCAGAGGTGGTCACACTTTAATACGTTAAGTACACCAGTAACCGGGAACAGGTGAAAAAAGAATTCTTTGGGGTCTTTTGTAGAAGATGAGATGCTGGGTTGATGTTTCATGTTGTGGGGATGACAAAGACGAGGGACATGGGAGGCATGCTGTGCTCTGCTCTACAGAGAACCAGAACTGTTGTTTGTGCTTTAGAGGTGGGCTGTTTGGCCAGAGGCCATTGTAGGCTTGAGTGGTGTATCTGAATGAGCTTCCGAGAGCTATGAACTTGGGTTTGAATCTCAACGTTTTACTGGTGGTAGATATTACCTTAAGCAGTTGGCTCCCAGTGACTTTTCTGTGCCTTAGTTTTTCATTGAATAAAATGAAAACAGAACACACTTTGTTTTGCTATATGGATTAAATGTGACAGGAAAGTGGTTAGCTTAGTGCATAATAAGTGCTCAGCAAAATGTAGGTTGTTATTGTTTTTGCAATTATTATTATTGGTTTGGTGTATGTCTAGAGGTGCTTGTTGGAGTGTAGAGTTCTCAAATAAATCTGCTCATTTGGCTTGAGTCTGTACCCTTCTTTTTTTTTTTTAAGATTTTATTTATTTAAGAGAGAGCAAGCAAGAGAGAGCCCGAGCTGGGGGGAGGGGCAGAGAGAGAGGGATAAGCAGATTCTCCACTGAGCCGGGAGCCGGATGTGTGGATGTGGGGCTAGATCCCAGGACTCTGGGATCATGACCTGAGCCAAAGGCAGAGGCTTAACTGACTGAGCCACCCAGGCGCCCCGAGTCTGTACCCTTCTGTGTCTCCTCTATAATGTTCAGTCCCTGTGGGAGCCCAGACAGTATCAAAATTTGCTGAGCTTGAACTGTGTGTGGCAACTATTGTCACTTGGTTCCACTGAGGCTCAGCCGGAACCAGTTCCCAGCAGAGGAGATCTCTAACTGACAGTCCCCTGAACCAGGATGTTATGAAGAAGCAGTGACAAAGTGAAGAGGTAAGGGAGACTCTGATTTCATGTGTCTTTTATTTCACCACCACCCTTTTATTTCTATTACCTCTGTGGGGCAACCCAACTGAATAAGTAATTCAGCTCACACCACAAACTTGAGCCCAGCACAGTCCCAGGCTCTGAAATGCATGAGATCAACAAGACACTTAGGAGTTCACAATGTATAAGAACAGACAAACGGAATCACAAACACTCATACAGTTTTGTTTTTTTGCTTTCTTGTAGAAAAACACTAACGAATACTATTAGTGATAGTTAATCTTTATTGAGTTGTTTCTTGTTGCCAGGCGCTGCTCTCAGCATTTTACATGGATTAACCCGGTCATCATAACGTAAGGGACTCTCCGTTGTAGAGCTAAGCTTTGGGGAGCAAAGTTAGCCCAGTTAGCTCACACTGACGTTAGTGCATAACCAGCGCCTGGCTTTCTGCACCGGTTTGGGCTGGTGATGCGCACGCCCACTTGTCAGAGCGTCCACAATCAGGAGAGAATTTAGCAATCATTTTCCAGGGACAGAAAATCCTAGCCCTGGGAGGACTGCTATCCACTGACACTGCAAGAAAGTCTTTGGGCGGCTGTGAAAAATGAGTTACCTTCTGATTTTTACCAACCTTTGTTTTCTGAATCTTCCTTTTAAGAGACAGAAATGGGCTTGAATGCGACGTGGGTTCAGGTGAGCCTTTAACTTTTCCTGCCGGGTCGGAACTGCGCGTGCGTGCAGGGAGCTGTCCTCCTCTTCATTGGGAGAGCGCTCTCGCTAACCTGGACAGACGCGGGACCTTGAGCCACCCAGACCAGTTTCCTCCGGTTTAGCCAGCACCTCTCTTGTTCTGCTCTTGCTCAGAAATGAGTAATCTCTGCACCGTTTAGGGATGGGCTGAAACTATCTCCGGGGTGGGGTGGGGGTGGAGGGAGTCAGCTACGGTGATTGCCTTGATGGATTTTAGCCCTGGGAAGACTGCTATTCCATTTCGGCCTCTCAGGAGAGTTTGCCCAAGTGCCCACCGAAGGAGTTGCGGGTCCGATGGCATGGACGTATCTTCGTGTTTCCCTGGCTGTGATAAAGTCAGGCTTTTTGTGTTTTGCTGTCGGGCTGGGGGCCGCTCAGAGAGGTGCTTCAGTGCCCATAATCACCAAGAGATCCCGGCTGGGTGGGGTGAAACCAGTTCTGTGTGGTTGTTCTTTAGGCTTCACACTTTAAACCCATTAGGTCAGATTTTTATTACATCGTGATTAATTTAATCTTCGTAATAGATACCAATAGCTGTAGGTGGTGAGAGTTTCCAAGTATAGAAAAGAGCCTCTTCTTTTTTCATTATTTATCTTCCTTTCAGTAACACAAGACTTTAGCTTATTTCTATTAAAGGGAAGAAAGAGCATGCTGCAAAATCTTTCATTGGGGCGGGTGCGGGTAATGCAAAGATATCTCTGGGGAACCGAATCAAGTAAGTTCAAATTGGGCCAAGCTAGGAGCACAAGGGAGGGCTGGAAACTCCTTGTCCCTGAGGAAGTCCAGTGTATTTTAAGATTGCTGAGTCAGATTTGCCCTTATTGTAGCTTGCCTCTTCTCCCCCTCTCTAGTTACTCTCTGGTCCAAGCCACCAGCATCTCTCCTGACTGACTGCCTGGTCTCCCTGTCCCCATTCTTAACCTACGGTCCCTTTTGACAGAACAGCCAACAATGATTTAAAAACTAAATCAGACCATAACCCTCTTTGCTTAAAAGTATCCAGAGGCTTCCCAGTCACCCTTAGAAGGAAACCCACATTCTTTACTGTGGCAGGAGAGGCGAATTTGGTGTAGCATTCATTCCTTGACGCTGAGACCTTCTCTCTTACTCCTCTCCTCCTTTTCTGCTCAGCCACACTGGCCTCAGACTTGTTTAATGTGTTGCAGGCTCAGCACCTTTGTACTCCATGGGCCTCTGCCTAGAGCTGTCTGCTCCAGATTTGTATGTGGCCTGACACCTCTGCATTCAGATGACAGCTCAGACTCTCTAGCCAGGCTTCTTGAGGTGGACACCACCTCACTTCCAACCCCTTCCAACTCATTCTCAGTCTTGTTACTCTGCTTTATTTTCTTCATAGCACTTATGCTTGAAATTTTATTTACTAATATTTTATAATTAAAACATTAAACATTTAAATAAGTTAATGAATAATTATAACAATATAAAAATTGTTATCTATGACATATTAGCTGTTATATTAATAATAATTAAAATATTTGTTTAAATATTAAAATTATTTTAATTAAAATGTATTATTTTATTATTTACTTGTCTATTATTTATTGTGTTCCACTTTCCCCACCATGCCTAAGTCCCATGAATGCAGAGACCTTGCCCGTTTTGTTATTTCCAGCGCCTGTGAGAGTGCCTGGTACACTCAATAAATATTTGTTTAATAAATAAAGGAAGTTCAAGAAGAGTTGCCACGTGCTTTCTTGCAGTGGGGGAAGAGGAGTCTGAGGCTGGCATTGGACATTTATTGATTTAACGTTCAATAAATGCAGTATTTACACTGCATTTTGCTAGGCACCAGTTACAACAGGGAACAGAACACACAGGTCTCTGCTCTTATGGGGCTTACATTCTATAAAAGAAACAAAATGAGTACTGAGGAAGAGGACAACAGGGGGCGCCCACTTTAGAAAAATGAGTTCAGAAAAATGTTCTTTGAAGGATGTCTTTTTCCTCGATACCTGAAGAATGGGCAGGCAGGATGGAGGGGGAAAGTGTGTGCCAAACTTGAGGGAGGAAAAATCTTAGGTTGAAGAATAAGAGAAGTTTGGTTAAAGCAAGGGAGCAAGAGGAAGTGGCAAGGGATACTACTGGGGAAATAGACAGCAGCTGTATTCAGGCAGGGCTTTGAAAGCCATGGGAATGAGCTTGGATTCATGCCAAGGGCAATGGGAACTCACTGGAAGGGATTAAGCATGGCAGGGATATGATCCATTATATGTTTTAATATTACTCATGCTGTTGAGTGAGGGGTGGATTAGGTGGGGTACCCATGAAAGAGGAGAGACACAATTAATTGCAAGGCTCTTACAACAGTTCATACTTGCTATTGACCACCAAAATAATGGTGGTAGCAGGGAAGGAGAAGTAACAAATTCAAGATATATTTTGGCAATGAAGCTGGACTTTTTCCTAATTGTTTTGGGAGAGGAAAAACTCGGGATGGCAGATAGGTTTCTGGCTTGTTAAATTGGGATGATGTTATGCTATTTAATGCTACAGGTGCTGGGGGATTGTTTATTCATCTGAGTGATCATCTAAGTTCACCTCCCAGACCTCAAGGAGGGTTGCAATAAAATAATCAAAACAGATATATTTTGTTTTACTTTTTCAAAGTTAAACCTTTTCAGATAATTGTAGTTTCACATGTAGTTGTAAGAAATAATACAGAATTCCCATATACCCTTTCCCCAGTTTCCCCCAATGTAACATCTTGTAAAACTACAGTATAATATCACAGGATATTCACATCAGTAGTAAAGATACAGAACATTCCCATTGCCACAAGGATCCCTCATGTTGCCCTTGGATGGCCACACCTATTTCCCTCTTATCCTTACTGACTCCCAAACTGTGGCAACCACTAATCTTTCCTCCATTCCTATAATTTTGTCATTTAAAGAATGTAATATAAATGGAATTAGCTAGTATGTGTATTGGTCAGTGTTCTCCAGAGAAATAGGACCAATAGGATGTGTGTATATACATGAGAATATGAGAAAAAGATTTATTTTAAGGAATTGCCTCACATGATTGTGGAGGCTTAGTGAGTCCAAATTCTGATGGGGGATACCGGCAGGCTGGGAACTCAGGAAGGAGTTGCAGTTCAAGTCCAAAGGCTAGAGAATTCCCTCTTGCACTGGGGAGATCAGCCTTTTGTTCTATCAGACCATCAGCTGATTGGATGAGACCCACCCACATTCTGGAATACAATCTACTTTATTCAAAGTCCACCAGGTTAAATGTAAATCTCATCCAAGACACTCTCACAGAAACATTCAGAATAATGTTTGACCAAATATCTGGGTACAGTGGCCCTTACAATTTAACACATCAAACTAATTGTCATAACATATAACCTTTGAGATTGCCTTTTTTGCTCGGTATAATTTTCTCAAGATGCATACAAGTTGTTGCATGTATCAATAGTTTGTTGGTTTTTATTGCTGAGTAGTAGTCCATGGTGTGGATGTACCACAGTTTGTTAAACCACTTACCTTTGAGGACATCTGGGTTGTTTCCAGTTTTTGGCTATTACAAATAAAACTTCTATAAACATTCAGGTAAAGAAAAAACAAAAACAAACTTTTTTTGTGTGAACATGTCTTTCCTCTGGAATAAATATCCATGAGTGCAGTTGCTGGCCCATATAGCAGTTGCATGTTTAGTTTTTAAGAAACTTCTATTTTGCTTTCCTACCAGCAGTGTAAGAGTGATCCAGTTTCTCTGCATCCTCATCACCAGATATCATCACTATTTTTTAATTTAGCCATGCTGAACGGTATGTAGTGCTATCTCATTATGATTTTATTTTGCATTTCTTTGTTTTTTAATTTGATTAAGTTAATTAATTTATTCAGAAGAATAAAAACATGTTCAGATTTAATTTCTTTTCATGAGACTGTTACTTTTTTTTTTAGTATAGTTGACACAAAATGTTATATTAGTTTCAGGTGTGGAAGTTCATGAGCTGACAAGTTTATACATTATGCTGTGTTTCATCACAAATGTAGCTACTCTGTCCTGTTACATCATTATTACAATATCATTGACTGTATTCCTTATCCTCTACTTTTCATTCCCATGACTTACTTGGAGGTCTGGATCTCCCTCTCCCCTTCACCTGTTTTGCCCAAACCACCACCTCTCTTCCCTCTGACAACCATCAGTTTGTTCTCTGTATTTATAGTTCTGATTCTGTTTTTTGATTGTTCATTTTTTTAAAGGATCCCATTTATGGGGTGCCTGGGTGGCTCAATCGTTAAGTGTCTGCCTTCAGCTCAGGTCATGATCCCAGGGTCCTAGGATTGAGTCCCGCATGGGGTTCCCTGCTCAGCGGGAAGCCTGCTTCTCCCTCTCCCACTCCCCCTGCTTGTGTTCCCTCTCTCACTGTGTCTCTCTCTGTCAAATAAATAAATAAAATCTTTAAAAAAAAAAAAAAGATTCCACTTATGAGTGGAATCACATGGTATTTGTCTTTTTTAGTCTGACTTATTTCACTCAGCATAATACCCTCCAGGTCCATCCATGTTGCCTCTAATTGCACTATCTCATCTTTTTTTATGGCTGTATAATATTCCATTATGTATATACACCACATTTTCCTTATCCATTCATCTTTTGGTAGACACTTAGGTTGTTTCCATGTCTTGGCTATTGTAAATAATGCTGTAGTAAACATAGGGGTGCATATATCCATTAGAGTTAGTGTTTTCCCTGGGTAAATACTCAGTAGTAGAATTAATGGATCATATGGTATTTCTTGGTATTTCTATTTTTAATTTTCTGAGAAACCTTCACACTGTTTTCCACAGTGGCTGCACCAGTTTACATTCCCACCAACAGTACATAAGGGTTCCTTTTTCTCCACATCCTTGTCAATGCTTGTTTCTTATATTTTGCATTTCTTTAATGGTTAGTGATGTTGAACATATTATCATTTACTTATTCAACATCTGTATATGCTTTTTGGTGAAATCTCTTCTTGCCTTTTGCTCATCTTCTAATTGTTGTTATTGTTTTGTTTGTTTACGTGTGTATGTGTGTGTTTTCTGTTGACTTTTGACAGCTTCTTATATACTTTAACTACTGTGCTTTGTTGGATAAATGGTTGGCAAATATTTTCTCCCACTTTCTAGCTTGTCCTTTCATCCTAAGAGGATCTTTCACAGAGCAAAAAATTTTAATTTTGCTGAAGGCCAGTTTATCAATTTTTCTTTTTACGGATTGTGCTTTTGGTGTCAAGTCTTAACTTTTTGTCTAGCTCTACATTCTGAAGATTTTCTTCTTTTTTTTCTAAAGATTTTCTTCTGTGTCATTTTTTTTTCTAAAAGAGTTATTATTTTACAAATTATAATTAAGTCTGTGATTAGCTGAGTTGTTTTTGTATAGTGTGAGACCTAGATTGAAGTTCATTTTTGCCTATGGATGGATGTCCAATTGCTCCAGCACCATTTATTGAACAGGTATCTTTCCTCCATTGAATTGCTTCTGCACCTTTGTCAAAAATCAGTTGAGCATATTTATGTGGATTTATTTCTGGGTTTTCTGTTCTATTCCATTTATGTACATGTCTGTCTCTTTACCAATAACACAGAATGTTTTAGTATATGTGCTGCCGAAGCGAGCACCCAATAACACAGAATGTTGATTACTATAGCTATATAAGTCTTGAAATCAGTAGACTGATTCCTCCCACTTTATTCTTCTTTCTGAAACCTGTAGTTCCTTTATCTTTCCATATGAAATTTAGAATAATTTCATATATATTTACAAAAACTTATTGCTGGGATTTTGATGGGAATTCCATTAAACCTGTATATCAGTTTGGGAACAGTTGATATCTTTACCATGTTGAATCTTCCAATCCATCAACATGCTCTTCATTTATTTGAATCTTCTCTGATTTATTTTATACGTGTAATTTTCAGCATACAAATCTTATACATGTTTTGTCAGATTTATACTTAACTCTTTTATTTTTCTCAGTGATTGTAAATAGTATTGTATTTTTAATTTTAGTGTCCAAGTGTTCATTGCTAGAATATAGAAGTACAATTACTTTTTGTGTGTTCATCATATATCCTATGACCTTGCTGAACTCACTTGTTAGTTCTAGGGGTTTTTAGTAGATTTCTTGGACTTACCTATGTAGACAATCATGTCACATGAAAATAGGGAGAGTTTAATTTGTTACATTCTGATCTATATGTCTTTTATTTCCTTTTCTTAACTTATGACACTGGCAACAACTTCTAGCACTGTGATGAGTAAGAGTGATATAAGTAGATATCCTTGCCTTGTTCTTGATCATGGGGCAAAGGATTAGTCTCTCACAATTAAGTGTAATGTTAGTTCTGGGTTTTCTGTAGATGCTCTTTATCAGGAGGAAATTCCTCTCCATACCCATTTTTTCTAGGACTTTTTAAAAAAATCATGAATTGGTATTGAATTTTGTCAAATGGTTTTTTGAATGATTTTCAAATATTGAATCTGAATTGTTTCTCTGGAACAGCCCCACTTGGTCATGGAGTATAATATTTTATATATTATTGAGTTCTATTTTCTAGTATTTTGTTAAGGATTTTTATGTCAATATTCATGCAAAATGCTAGAGTTTTCTTTTTGTACCATCTTTTTCTGGTTTTGATATCAGGGTAATATTAGCTTCATAAAAAGTCATCTTCAGTTTTCTGGAAAGGATTGTATAAAAATGATGTTTGGTAGGATTTTCCAATGAAACAGTCTTGGTCTGAAGATTTCTTTTTGGGAGGTTTTAAATTATAGATTCAATTTCTTCATTAGTTACAAGATGATTCAAATGATCTATTTCATAATGGATGAGTTGTGGCAGTTTGTGCTTTTTGAGGAAGTGGTATATTTCATCTAACTTGTCAAATTTGTCTTTCCTAGTATTCCCTTATCATTCTTTTTATGTCTACATGGTTTATAGTGATATATCTATTTTCATTCCTGATAGTGATAATTTTTGTCTTTTCTCTCTTTTTTTGTCAGTCTTGCTAGAAGTTTGTAAATTTTATTGATTTTTTTTCAAAGAAGCAGATTTTTTATTTCATTGATTTTCTGTATTTTTCTGTTTTCAATTTTATCAATTTCTGCTCTTATCTTTATTAGTTTCTTCCTTCTGCTTGCTTTGAGTTTATTCTGGTATTCTGTTTCTAGGTTCTTGAAATGGGAGATTAACTGATTCCTGAGGAATTTTCTTCCTTCCTAAGTAGGAATTTTGCTATAGTATTCCTTCTCAGCACTGCTTTAACAGTGTCTCACAAATTTTGACATGTTGCATTTCAATTTTCATTCTGTTCAATGTATTTTTTTTAAATATCCCTTGAGATTTCCTCTTTGACCCATGGATTATTTTAGAAGTTTATTGTTTAGTTTCCAAGTGTTGGGAGTTTTTTCTCTTTCTGTTATTGATTTCTAGATTTACTCCACTGTGGTCAGAAAAAACACTCTGTATGATTTCAATTCTTTTAAATTTGTTTAGGTTTGTGTTGTAGCCCAGGATGTGGTCTTTCTTGGTATATGTTCCATGAGCACTTGAAAGGTGTCTCTCTTCTGCCGTTGCTGGGTGGAATGATTGATTAATGTTGATTAGGGCTTGTTGGTTGATGGTGTTGTTGAGTTCTTCTAGCTCTGTGGTCTAGTTGTTCTATCAATTGTTGTGAGAGGAGTGTTAGAATCTACAATGGTAATTATGGATTTATCTGTTATTGCCAAGTAAAGGTAGAAGTCCATGTTGCCCATTCAGCCTACATTGACACCCAAGGTAGTGGGAGAGTTCTTCATTCACGCTGGGCAGGAGTGGGACTTCCTGCTCCCCATGTGGTCTCCATTGACACCATGGTGGGGATGACCTCATTACTGATGGGCAAGGTAAAATTCTTATCTCTCCACTAGGCATCCTCTGACAATACCCTAGCAGGAAGGGAGAGGGGGGCTTTGTTATTTCAGGTAGGGAGGAAAATCTAGAGTCCCCACATGATTTCCACTGATGCTGCTGAAGGGGAGTCTCAATAAAGGATGGTTAAAAGTCCCATGCCCTACTTGGCCTTCTTTGACATCATCCTGGTAGAGATGTTGGGTTTTTTTGTTAGAGCCTCACAATGGTGGAAGTCTAGGTTCCCTACTCAGTCTTTGCTGGCATCATTTGGGTTGAGGCCACAATTTTTTCTGTGGTGATTGGCTGGAATAAAGCAGTTATTATCCAAAAGTTATTTTGCCTTACTAAGTTTCCCTTTTTCTTGTCCTTTGGCTAGAGAGAGCAGATTTTTGAAGAACTTTTTTTTTGCTTGTTTGGACCCATTGGTGTTTCTGGGTTGCTGACTTCTTCATTCCAAATCAGGAATACACGAGGCAGTGGAATTCACCACTGCCATTTTTCAGATCTTGAGGTTTCTAGCCAGTTGGCCCTCTATAGTCTTCTTATGTTTGTTTTATATTAATGTCCAAGGTTTTTAATTGTACTTAGCAGGGGGAATAAGAAAAATATGTCTACCTTATCTTCCTGGTTGCAGAGGCCTTGTTCCACTTTTAAAAGACCTTAAGGAAAGAAACCTAATTAATTATAAAACAAACACAGAACAAATAAATAAAAGATGAAGTCAAACCAAACTAAAACAAAACAAAACATTTTATGGCATTTAACCTAAATTTCCCTTGCAACAACTTCAGGTCTTCCTGCTCGTTTTTGTTTTTTCTTATTTTATCAATACTAGAGTTGAGAAGTTACTGTTTTTCATCCCCTGTACTTTGGCTTATCATATTTGGGGTGAGATATAGGGAAAAGAAAATGAGCTAAGGAGGTAGATAAATGTGGGCTCAAAATTATCTCTCTTCAACCTTCACTTGATCTTAGCCAAAAGGCCGAGAAGCGATATCTCTTCAACCTTCAAACAATTGGATTTTAACTGCTGACTCACTATCTTCATGTAAGTGTCTAATAGGTACAATCTGAATTTTATCATAATTAAACAGAAATCTTGATTTCTTACCTTCCTATCCTCAAATATGCCATTTGCTGCTAATGTAACTTTGGGCCTCAGTATTCACTTCTGTGAGACTGATATGATAATGTCTACTTCTTGGGTTAGTTATAACCTTTAGTCTTCTCCAAAGCCAATGCCTACAATCCTGTTCTAGCCCCTCATACTTTCTTAAGGACCTCATTCCTGCTGTTATCCACTTTCTCTTCTTGCAATCAAGAGAAATCAATTTCCCCATCTCTACTGAATCATTTACTTCAGTGGTGTAAAACACATTAATTTGGCCCATCTGGAGGGAAAATATCTCCCTTAACTTTCTAGATGTTCCTGCATTTCTCTGTTTCCCTTCATGGCAAAGCTCTTCCAAAAAATTGTGAACACCAACTATCTTCACTATTCACCATTTTTTTCTCCTCAATCTACATTAAGTGGGCTTTTGTCCCTCACCACACCTCTGAAATAGTTCTTTATGAGTTTCCCCACAATCTACATCTCTCCAAGGCTAATGGACAATTCTCTGTCCGTTGGACCACTCCCCTTTTTCTTGAAACGTTTTCTTCTCTTGACCTCATGACAAATGGATCACTTGAACTCAAAGGCCACTGTCTCTCATTTTCTGACTATCTCTTCATTTCCAGACTTAATGGCATTATAGTCCAGGGCTCAGTCCTTGGCCTATTTGTCTTTTTATCCACACTCATTCTGTAGATAATCTCATCAGATCTAATGGCTGGTATCCAATAAAATGTTCTGTAATAATAAAAAATGTTCTTCATCTGTGCTGTCCAATATAGTTGCCACTAGCCACATGTGGCTATTTAAATTTAAATTAATTAAAAATTTAAAAATTCAGTTGCTCAGTCATACTAGCAACATTTCAAGTGCTCAGTATCCATGTAAGGCTAATGGCTATTATATTGGACAGCATAGAAGTACAATAATCTATTTCTCTCTCCAAACTTCAGACAGTATTCAACATCTCCACTTAAATGTCTAGGAGCTTTTATCTTAAGTTAATCCTATGTAAATAGAACTCCTACTTTCTCTACTTCTTACCCTTAAATTTGCTACCCAACAAGTCTTTTTTTGTTCAGTAAATGGCATCAAAATTGATCCAGGGGTCAGTTCGTCTTTTAAGTCTTATAGCCAATTCACTAGAGAGCTCTGCCCACTATGCCTTCCAAATATACCCTGAATTTGACCACATCTCACCATCTCTACTACCATCACTCTGGTCCAAGGAGCCACCTTCTCTTGCCTTGACTATTGCAATAGCCTCTGAACTGCTTTCCCTGTCTCAATTCTTGCTCCTCTGCAGTTTATCTTCCTTGTAGTAGCCAGAAAATCTCTTTTTTTCTTAAAGATTTTATTTATTTGACAGATAGAGAGACAGCAAGAGAGGGAACACAAGCAGGGGGAGTGGGAGAGGGAGAAGCAGGCTTCCTGCCTAGCAGGGAGCCTGATGCGGGGCTCGATCCCAGGACCCCGAGATCATGACCTGAGCCGAAGGCAGTTGCTTAACCAACTGAGCCACCCAGGCGCCCCGTAGCCAGAAAATCTTTAAAAATAAATACATATTGGGGGGAGGAGCAAGATGGCGGAGGAGTAGAAGAGCTAAATTTCATCAGGTCCCAGGAATTCAGCTAGATAGGTATCAAACCATTCTGAACACCTACGAACTCAACAGGAGATCGAAGAAAAGAATAGCAACTCTCTGAACAGAAAAGCGACCACTTTCTGGAAGGTAGGATGTGTAGGGAAGTGAATCCAAGGCGATATTCGGGAAGATAGACCGTGGGGGGAGGGAGCCTCCGTCAGCCAGCTACCGGCAAGTGATAGAGCAGCGGAACACAAAATCGGAACTTTTAGAAGTCGGCTCCACTGAGGGACGTCGCTCCAGTGGCTAAGCAGGGGGTGGAACCCTCGCTGGGACAGTGTGGTCTCAGGACCCTCAGGGTGACAGAAAGACCAGGGGTGCCTGAGTGCAGCAGAGCTCCCAGGTATCAGAGCAGGGAAGCTGTCTGCAAAGACAGAGTCAAGGAATGGGCTCTCAGCTCAGGGTTGCCACAAACCATGGTCTGCAGCACAGTCGGGCCACTGCTCCAGCAAGGACCCAACAAGCAGCAGATCCAGGGAGACTCCCCTTCCTCCCCTGGGAGGAGTGGTGCGGGAGTGCACTGCAGGGATCTGCTGGGTTTGGAGACTCCAAACAGGGTCGTGTGCCAGAGATAGAAACCCTCGGTCATAGGCCGGGTGAGCATGGAGTGTGGCCGGAGACCAGGGAGACAGGAGTGATTGACTGCTTTTCTCTGGGGGCTCACTGAGGAGTGGGGCCCTGAGCTCTCGGCCTCTCCTGGAGGAGATTGGGAGGCCACCATTTTCACTCTCATCCTCCAAAGCTGTACGGAAAGCTTGCAGGGAACAAAAGCTCCCGAGAGCAAACCCGAGCAGATTACTTAGCCCGGACGGCAAGGGTGGGGCAATTCCGCCTCCGGCAAAGACATTTGGGAACCACTGCAACAGGCCCCTCCCCCAGAAGATCAGCAAGAACAGCCAGCCAAGACCAAGTTTACCGATCAATGAGAACAGCAGAACTCCAACACTAGGGGAATACTGCACATAGAATTCATGGCTTTTTCCCCATGATTCTTTAGTCTTTCAAAGTTAATTTTTTTTTAATTTTCTTTTTCTTTCTTTTTTTCTGAATTTTTCTTTTTCACTTTTTCAACCAACATCTTATCAATCCCTTTTTTAAAAAAATCTTTTTTATTTTTCATTTTTAGAGTCATATTCTATCCCTTCATAGTAGTTAACCTTGTTTTTGGTATATATATAAGATGTTCTCTCTTTAATATTTTGGGATATAGTTGCTTCTAACAGATGAAAATATACCCTAAATCTCTAGTGTATGGCTTTGTTCTAGTCTCCTGCCTGATCACATTCTCTCCCTTTTTTTTTTAAATTTCTCATTTGTTTTTTCAACCAACTTCTTATCAATTCCTTTTATAAAATCTTTTATAATTTTCATCTTTACAGTCATATTCCATCCCTCATCATATTTACCCTTATTTTTGTACATATATGTTTTTCTTTCTTTAAAATTTTGGGATGCAGTTTCTTCTAATAGACCAAAATACATCGAAAATCTAGTGTGTGGCATGGATCTATTCACCAGCCTGATCATATCTGATCATATTCTTTTTTTTTTTATCTTTTTCTTTTTCTTTTCTTTTTGTTTTTTCTTTCGTTCCCTTTCTTTTCCCCCAGTTTCAGGTCTCTTCTGATTTGTTTAGTGTATATTTTTCTGGGGTCATTGTTACCCTGTTAGCATTTTGTTCTCTCATTCATCTATTCTCCTCTGGACAAAATGACAAGGCAGAAAAATCACCTCAAAAAAAAGAACAAGAGGCAGTACCGACTGCCAGGGACCTAATCAATACGGACATTAGTAAGATGTTGGAACTAGAGTTCAGAATGACAATTATAAAGATACTAGCTGGGCTTGAAAAAAGCATGGAAGATACTAGAGAAACTCTTTCTGGAGAAATAAAAGAACTAAAATCTAACCAAGTTGAAATCAAAAAGGCTATTAATGAGGTGCAATCAAAAATGGAGGCTCTAATTGCCAGGATAAATGAGGCAGAAGAGAGAATTAGTGATATAGAAGACCAAATGATAGAAAATAAAGAAGCTGAGAAAAAGAGAGATAAACTACTACTGGATCATGAGAGCAGAATTCGAGAAATAAGTAATACCATAAGATGAAACAATATTAGAATAATTGGGATCCCAAAAGAAGAAGAAAGAGAGAGAGGGGCAGAAGGTATATTGGAGCAAATTTTAGTGGAGCACTTCCCTAATTTGAGGAAAGAAACAGGCATCAAAATCCAGGGGGCACAGAGAACCCCCCTCAAAATCAATAAAAATAGGTCAACACCCTGACATCTAATAGTAAAACTTACGAGTGTCAGAGACAAAGAGAAAATCCTGAAAGCAGCTTGGGACAAGAGGTCTGTAACCTACAATGGTAGAAACATTAGATTGGCAACAACCTATCCACAGAGACCTGGCAGGCCAGAAAGGACTGGCATGATATATTCAGAGCACTAAATGAGAAAAATATGCAGCCAAGAATACTATATCCAGCTAGGCTGTCATTGAAAATAGAAGGAGAGATAAAAGGCTTCCAGGACAAACAAAAACTAAAGGAATTTGCAAACACGAAACCAGCCCTACAAGAAATGTTGAAAGGGGTCCTCTAAGCAAAGAGAGAGCCTAAAAGTAACATAGACCAGAAAGGAACAGAGACAATATACAGTAACAGTCACCTTACAGGCAATACAATGGCACTAAATTCATATCTTTCAATAGTTACGCTGAATGTAAATGGGCTAAATGCCCCAATCAAAAGACACAGGGTATCAGATTGGATAAAAAAACAAGACTCATCGATATGCTGTCTGCAAGAGACTCATTTTAGACCCAAAGCCACCTCCAGATTGAAAGTGAGGGGGTGGAAAACCATTTACCATGCTAATGGACACCAAAAGAAAGTTGGGGTGGCAATCCTTATATCAGACAAATTGGATTTTAAACCAAAGACTATAATAAGAGATGAGGAAGGACACTATATCATACTTAAAGGGTCTATCCAACAAGAAGATCTAACAATTGTAAATATCTATGCCCATAACGGGGGAGCAGCCAATTATATAAGCCAATTAATAACAAAATCAAAGAAACACATCGACAACAATACAATAATAGTAGGGGACTTTAACACCCCCTTCACTGAAATGGACAGATCACCTAAGCAAAAGATCAGCAAGGAAATAAAGACTTTAAATGACACACTGGACCAAATGGGCTTCACAGATATATTCAGAACATTCCATCTCAAAGCAACAGAATACACATTCTTCTCTAGTGCCCATGGAACATTCTCCAGAATAGGAGAAGAGAAATAATAAAGATCAGAGCATAAATAAATGAAATAGAAACCAAAAGAACAGTAGAACAGATCAATAAAACTAGGAGCTGGTTCTTTGAAAGAATTAATAAGATGGATAAACCCCTGGCCAGACTTATCAAAAAGAAAGGAGAAATGACCCAAATAAATAAAATCACGAATGAAAGAGGAGAGATCACAACCAACACCAAAGAATTACAAACAATTATAAGAACATATTATGAGCAACTCTATGCCAGCAAATTAGATAATCTGGAAGAAATGGATGCATTCCTAGAGATGTATAAACTACCAAAACTGAACCAGAGAGAAATAGAAAACCTGAACAGACCTATAACCACTAAGGAAATTGAAGCAGTCATCAAAAATCTCCCAACAAACAAGAGCCCAGGGCCAGATGGCTTCCCAGGGGAATTCTACTAAACATTTAAAGAAGAATTAATGCCTATTCTTCTGAAACTGTTCCAAAAAATAGAAATGGAAGGAAAACTTCAAAACTCATTTTATGAGGCCAGCATTACCTTGATCCCCAAATCAGACAAAGACCCCATCAAAAAGGAGAATTACAGACCAATATCCCTGATGAACATGGATGCAAAAATTCTCACCAAAATACTAGCCAATAGTATCCAACAGTACATTAAAAGGATTATTCACCACGACCACGTGGGATTTATCCCTGGGCTGCAAGTTTGATTCAACATCCGCAGATCAATCAGTGTGATACAATACATTAATAAAAAAAAGAACAAGAACCATAGAATCCTCTCAATAGATGCAGAAAAAGCATTTGACAAAGTACAGCATCCTTTCTGGATCAAAACTCTTCAGAGTATAGGGATAGAGGGTACATACCTCAATATCATAAAAGCCATCTATGAAAAACCCACAGCGAATATCATTCTCAATGGGGAAAAACTGAGAGCTTTCCCCCTAAGGTCAGGAACACGGCAGGGATGTCCACTATCACCACTGCTATTCAACATAGTACTAGAAGTCCTAGCCACAGCAATCAGACAACAAAACGAAATAAAATGCATCCGAATCAGCAAAGAAGAAGTCAAACTCTCACTCTTTACAGATGATATGATACTTTATGTGGAAAACCCAAAAGACTCCACCGCAAAACTGCTACAACTGATACAGGAATTCAGTAAAGTGGCAGGATATAAAAACAATCCACAGAAATCAGTGGCATTCCTATACACCAACAACAAGACAGAAGAAAGAGAAATTAAGGAGTCGATCCCATTTACAATTGCACCCAAAACTATAAGATACCTAGGAATAAATCTAACCCAAGAGGCAAAGAATCTGTGTTCAGAAAACTATAAAATACTCATGAAAGAAATTGAGGAAGACACAAAGAAATGGAAAAATGTTCCATGCTCATGGATTGGAAGAACAAATACTGTGAAGATGTCAATGCTACCTAGAGCAATCTACACATTCAATGCAATCCCTATCAAAATACCATCCACTTTTTTCAAAGTAATGGAACAAATAATCCTAAAATTTGTATGGAACCAGAAAGTCCCCAAATAGCCAGAGGAATGTTGCAAAGAAAAGCAAAGCTGGTGGCAACACAATTTCGGACTTCAAGCTCTATTACAAAGCCGCAATCATCAAGACAGTATGGTACTGGCACAAAAACAGACACATAGATCAATGGAACAGAATAGAGAGCCCAGAAATGGACCCTCAACTTTATGGTCAACTAATCTTTGACAAAGCAGGAAAGAATGTCCAATGGGAAAAAAACAGTCTCTTCAACAAGTGGTGTTGGGAAAATTGGACAGCCACATGCAGAAGAATGAAACTGGACCATTTCCTTACACCACACACAAAAATAGACTCCAAACGGTTGAAAGACCTAAATGTGAGACAGGAGTCCATCAAAATCCTAGAGGAGAACACAGGCAGCAACCTCTTCGACCTCAGCCACAGCAACTCTTCCTAGAAACATCGCCAAAGGCAAGGGAAGCAAGGGCAAAAATGAACTATTGGGACCTCATCAAGATAAAAAGCTTTTGCACAGCAAAGGAAACAGTCAACAAAACCAAAAGACAACTGATATAATGGGAGAAGATATTTGCAAATGACATATCAGATAAAGGGCTAGTATCCAAAATCTATAAAAAACTTATCAGACTCAACACTCAAAGAACAAATAATCCAATCAAGATATGGGCAGAAGACATGAACAGACATTTTTCCAAAGAAGACATCCAAATAGCCAACAGACACATGAAAAAGTGCTCAACATCACTGGGCATCAGGGAAATCCAAATCAAAACCTCAATGAGATACCACCTCACACCAGTCAGAATGGCTAAAATTAACAAGTCAGGAAACAGCAGATGTTGGTGAGGATGCGGAGAAAGGGGAACCCTCCTACAGTGTTGGTGGGAATGCAAACTGGTGCAGCCACTCTGGAAAACAGTATGGAGATTCCTCAAAAAGTTGAAAATAGAGCTACCGTATGACCCAGCAATTGCACTACTGGGTATTTACCCCAAAGATACAAATGTAGTGCTCCGAAGGGGTACATGCACCCCAATGTTTATAGCAGCAATGTCCACAATAGCCAAACTATGGGAAGAGCCAAGATGTCCATCAACAGATGAATGGATAAAGAAGATGTGATATATATATATATATATATATATATATACACACACACACACACACACACACACACACACACACACACACACAATGGAATATTATGCAGCCATCAAAAAAAAAAACCCAAGTCTTGCCATTTGCAACAACGTGGTTGGAATTAGAGGGTATTATGCTAAGCGAAATAAGTCAATCAGAGAAAGACATGTATCATATGATCTCACTGATATGAGGAATTCTTAATCTCAGGAAACAAACTGAGAGTTGCTGGAGTGGTGGGGGTTGGGAGGGATGGGGTGACTGGGTGATAGACACTGGGGAGGATATGTGGTATGGTGAGTGCTTTGAATTGTGTAAGACTGTTGAATCACAGACCTGTACCTCTGAAACAAATAATATATGTTAAAAAAAAAAAAAAGAAGATAGTAGGAAGGGAAAAATGAAGGGGGGGGGAATCGGAGGGGGAGACGAACCAGGAGAGACTATGGACTCTGAGAAAGAAACTGAGGGTTCTAGAGGGGAGGGGGGTGGGGGGATGGGTTAGCCTGGTGATGGGTATTAAAGAGGGCATGTATTGAATGGAGCACTGGGTGTTATACGCAAACAATGAATCATGGAACACTACATCAAAAACTAATGATGTAATGTATGGTGATTAACATAACATAATAAAATAAAATAAATACATACTAAAAAAATAAAAAGTCAGAAGACATTTCCCAGTTTAAAATGCTCCAATTGCTTTCCATTTAAAGGAGAATAAATCAGAACTCCTAACCTTACCTAAAAGGCCTGCATGATTTGATTCTTTGCTTATTTTTTTTAACATCTCCTCCACCTTTAACTTCTTCATTTTGCTGCAACCGCCATGTTGCCTGAGCCCATTAAGCTAGCTCTTTTCTGTTTGGAACACTCTTCCCAGGATGGATGCCTTCTCATAATTTTTGTCTCAATTCAGATATGTCCCTTTCACCCCTGCCTGCTTCCCCCCCAACTTACTCCCACCCACCCCCTCCCTGACCACTCTAGCTAAAATAGCATCTTCCCTCTTTCACTTAACATAATTACCCTATTATAATTTGTTCATTGCATTTGTTAATACCTAAACCCACTTTATGTATTTGTTTCCATGTTTATTTTTAGTCTCTCCCCTAATATAATACAAAGTCCTTGAGGGACAGACTCTATCAGCCCACTGTTTAATTCCCAGCCTCCAGAATATTATTAGTACACCCACACAGTTAGGTGCTCCTAAAAGACTGACTTATTAACTTTAGGCTTTTCTGGGAGTATTATATTTGTTGATTGATTCATAACTAGGCAATATACACAATTTGCCAGATTTCCTTCCTACCTTACATCTGGAGTAGACTGCCTAAGTTTGAATCACAGTTTCATCATGTTTAGTTATCTGACCTTGGAAAAGTTACTTAAACTTTTTGTGTCATGGTTTCCTCATCTGTAAAATGGGGCACATAATAGTGCTTCTCTCATCAGATGAGAAAGGATTAAAGAAGTTACTACCTGTACCTGGAATGCTTGGAACAGTTCCAGGCCCATAATAAGTATTTGCTGCTATTATTATTAATATTAATATTATTATTATTATTATTTATTACTGAACATATGCTACATTTCATTAAAGGGCACCCTCATATTGAAGATTTTCAGTAAGGACATTGGGTTTTAAGGGATGATGATATTTCAAGAATATCCTGACTCTGATCAAAACATGGCAACTGTAGTGGTTATTATAGATTTTTATTTATTTAAATAAATATTTATTCTCTTTTTAATCAATGATACTTAGAATTAGTCCCAGGAAGCAGTTCAGAAACATTATCTCTTGCCCACTCAGAAAGGGAAGAAAATTTAATTAACTATTAGTATGGCCTTCCCACTAGGGGGTTACGGATGGGCAGCTTTAAACTTTAGCATCCTCCCATTGCAGTGTTTGTCTGGCAATGAAAGATCTTTATATTATCCCTAACCCTTAGAAAGTAGTCAGCAAGGCAAGAGGCAGTTTCATAAAAGAACTAGGAATTAGAACAGTAATCAATAACCAAATTCCTATCCCATCTTTCTAAACTACTGAACACCTGCCATAGTTCAAAATTTTACACAATTTTCACTTCATCCTGTAACACCATTTGAGTAAGACATTACTTTCATTTACTGGTGAGAAGACTGAGGCTCAAAGCATTGAAGGATTTATCTCAAGCTTCCATGGCTAATCAGTGGCAAAGCTGTTCAAAAAATGTTTGTAGATTATTTTTTATGTGCCAGAACTGGAGGGAACAGTGAACTAATCAGATAAGATTCCTGTCTTCCTAGAATTTATATTCTTAGAGGTATTGGGATCCAAATTTTAGAAACTATCTTGAGAGCACCTCAAATTTTTCCAAATGACAACCTATGGGAGATGAGGTAGGAAATTAACAAATGTGTTAACAAATACATCAGAACAGTGAATAACCACTGCAGCAGTCACAAATATTTAATGAACACTTTTTAGGCACTAATGCTTATAGGTTCTAATGACAGCTAGAAAGAAAATAGACACAATCCCAGAGCTAACAGAACTTTCAAAAAAGGTTGGCAAACAAGTGCTTAACAGGGTAGGGCAGGTAATATAAATGAAAAGGTCTATGTATTGTATCCTTTCAACACAGATATACACTGTGTATTAAAGAATTACACATACTCTTCAGTTTTTCAAAGGAATATGCCTTTGTCTAATTTTCTTAAAACACAGTTCTCTTTGCCTAGCTTTTGTTTTCCTGATTTTGTGAGAGACATTCTATCTCATTTCCCACTTTGTATGGGAAAAACAGCAGCACACATGCAGTGATGAAGAGCATCTGACACTCGGCCTCAACCTCAAAGAGTAATAGGGAGAGATGCATGGTCTGTGACAAACTGGAGAGGCTACTTCGTATAAGGCGTGTAGTCACTACCCAATTCTAGATGATTTTACCATTCAGGACCAAGGATTTGTGTTGCCAGAGCAAATGTAAGTCATAAGTAAATGGTGGGTTGTTTTGAGTTCTTCCAGAACTGACAAACCCAAGAAAAAAAGAAAGAAGAGAAAATCTGAGGGGTTTAAAGGCAAGAATTGACTAAGCACATTTTCTTTTCCTGGTATCATCTGAGGGTGGTTCTAGGCCTATAGATTCTGGAAAACTGGTCATAACTTGGAATCTAGATTATCTCGTTGTGTGTTATTTGCTGTGTGTTTTCCTTCTGTCATCTCCAGCCCTCTAGAAAAGCTTTCAAGGGGAGTTATGAGATGGGTCAGTGCCCACACTGAAGGGCTAAAGGGGAAGCTGAGGGCCCAATGACAGGATGGTGAATTTGGGGGAACTTGAGTCAGTCCTGTGAGTTCGAGCCACCTCAAACCATGTGGACTCTTGCTAATATTGGGGATGTGGATTTACTTTTAAGGGAAACTATAGATTTATTTCAAGAAAAGTAGGAGGTTTATAAGTACAACAATTAAGATGAAGAGATGTGAAATACAAAAATCCTGCATCTCTCATCCACACTCGTTTGGGTGTGCCTACGTATGGCACATGAAAGATTCTTGAAGGTCCAAGTCTTTGAGATTCAGTGTAGTTGCATTGAAATTAATTGCTAGAACCTTGTTCATTTGTGTTTGGTTGTGTTAATGATGGTTCTCATAACTAATAATCTCATTACCTTTCACATTTATAATGAATATAATCTTTTTTTCAAGATTTTATTTATTTGATTTATTTATTTATTTTATTTATTGTTCTCATTTTATAAACAATGAGCCTGGTATTCAAAAGTAGTTCGGTAATTTGTTCAAGGTCACATGATTAGGTAGTGTTAGGGTTCCATTTGAACCCAGATTTTTGGCTTCGGATCCTTCTGCTATGTCCCGCTATCTTTGTTATGGTCTGGAAGCCATTTATAAAGCTTGTCATCGCATGATCTATACCACAGTGAATGTTTGGTGCTCTCTACATTCATGTGCTGTATGGCCTAAGTTATTCAGCAACTAATAACCAGATTCTTGATCATTAAGGAAAGGAGCAGACAGTTGTTTAAACTACAAAACTAGAACCTTCTTTTGGTTCTACCCACAATCCAAATAGTCATCTATTGCAGGGAGAATCTCCATATAATAAGAATCCTTCTGATATTTTTCTTTGTGAAAACATAAAATGAGGACTTCATGGCATGTATTGAAGTCAAGCATTGAGATGATTTAATTTTAGAAGACACTAAAGAATTTGAGTAAACAATTTAGAGATAATTTAGTGACCACAAAAATGTTTCAGATTCTAACCTTAATTAATCTTTGTGTCCATAAGCAATGTAAGGTAGTTGGGCCAATAATATTAGACCCTTATGTCTTAGAGTAGGTCTTTGGGATAAATAACCCAATGAGCACTAAAGCCCAAGCTCTGGGGTGATAGACTTGAGGGAAAGGGTTTGGTAAAGAGTAGGTATTTCTCTGACAGACAGTAGTGTGAGTGGGGGTTGGGTAGGGCAATGAGTGGAAGAGGATAGAAGGAGAACACTAAAAAGAAAGGAGTCCAGGTCTCCAGCAAGGCCTGCTGAGGCTGGTATATTGTTCCTGTTTGCATGCCCTAGGATTCAAACTGACCTCTTGGACTTTCCCTGGAGTGGCAAGGGTCCAAGGAGGTCAAGTCGTGGTCCAAGTGCAGTCATGGTCTCTATCTCCAGCCACACCCATGGCAAGGTGGTACTGCTAGGAGCTTAAGGATAGTGTCTTGTGCTGTGATTAAAAGGAAAGAGCATGGGGCAGATTGTTGGTGCGAGTTCTGTCTGTGGCAGCCAATGCATTGGCCTATTTCCTTTATTCTTTTTTTTTTTTTTTTTAAAGATTTTATTTATTTGACAGAGAGAGACACAGCGAGAGAGGGAACACAAGCAGGGGGAGTGGGAGAGGGAGAAGCAGGCTTCCCGCCGAGCAGGGAGCCCGATGCGGGGCTCGATCCCAGGACCCTAGGATCATGACCTGAGCCGAAGGCAGACGCTTAACGACTGAGCCACCCAGGCGCCCCTATTTCCTTTATTCTTTTTCTTTTCCTTCCTTTAATCTTCTTGTAATTGAGTCAATTCAATGGATTTGTATAGTGGATCAGAAGGAATGAGTGGACTCTTCTGGCTAGCTCAGTGGTTACCCGGAGAGACTCAGACAATCTAAGTTGACAAACCCAGATGTACCCAGACGCCTGTGGGACCTCTTGACCCCATCCCAAAGGCAGACCTCTGGCTACCAAGTGCAGGGCAGAGGAAGTAGCCCTGGTCACTGGGGCTGTGACTGTTAAGAACTTCTTGGACAGATGCAGTGACCTTAATAGCCTCACAATGACCCACATTGGGAGTCACAGGTACCAGATGAAAAGCTACCCAGTAGCTCGTACAAGTCTAGGTACCATTCCCACCTTTTTGCTCTTTCTTCTAACTGGAGCTCGTGATATTTGGCAATGAGGACAACTCTCATTAGAAAAGCAAGAGGTCTACTGAGTGGGCAGCCCCCTGAATTCGTGCCATTCATGTCACGAAGGTTTGACGATCTGTGGCAAATTCCTTTGACAGGTGCACATCTATGGCAATTTTTCAGTGAGCGCTGTCCCAAATTAATTCATCATTGGGTAATTCAGTCTAAATTGAATGGTGCTGCTGCATGCAGAAAATTTTTGTTTGCGATTTTTAAGTCATCTCAGTTTAAATTAAGTCTATTAAAATTCTCTGTTCCTAACCAGTTTTCAATCAAGAATGCCTACATGGCCACAACACCCTGCAGGGCATCTTTCCGTTATGAGTTTGTGTCTCTTTAATGTTCATGGGTTAATCATTTTCAGACAGTGTTTGTGATATTTTCTATCATTGCCTTCAATACCATTTGCTGCTAATTTGCAGGGTGCTAAGGGAGGCTTATGAGGTTGACATAAAAAAATGGGAGCAAAGATCATGAGGTCATCACTGAGGTTTAACAAACAGCGTTACTCTGTGTTGTTGACCAATAGGTCACCAATAAAAGGAGCAGTGTCAGGGAGAAATGGTTCTCGTGACAGCTGTTTACCAGACACAGAGGAGTTCCAGGAATGTAGTGTCACAAGCAGATGGTGCAATTTGGTGGTGGGCAAGTTGTTGACCCAGGTACTCCTTTGTCTTGCCGATCTCTAAGAGACACAGCTGGCTTCCATTTATGAGCCCCCTCCCCTCAGAAAATCCCCAGTGCTTACAAACACCAAATGTGGGCTTCTGGCATCTCTGCAGAGACATATTTGAGAGGCAGTGGCAAGATCGGCAAACATAAAAGCAAATCAAACTTCTCTCCCTCGCAACTTGAAATCACCTCCTTTCTTTGAGCAAGGCAAATGCATTTGCTGAAGCACTTTTTGACGGTTGGTGGGAAGAGGAAGCGGTTTTTATTTGTCTTCAGTGACTCAAACCAGCTTATCAAAATTGAAGGGTCGTGCCTCAGTGCCTCTGTGCAGTAGATGACTCAGTTTCCGCAGTCCCAGGAGCAATCCTATGGGCCTCTAGGGATGTTCAAGGCAGCCTCAGAATGGAGCCCTCCTTTGTGGCGGCTGCGGTCTCCCCTTACAGGGGGAGTCTGCCCCGAAGCCATGTCACTGCCTTTCCTCTCCCCTATCCTCCCCTTTTTTCTTCTGTCTTCCCAGACTCTCCTCAGGCGGCCTGTGCTGATCTGAAGGGGGACATTGCTCTGCCTTGCTATAGCAAGAGCACAGGCGCCCGTCTCTCTTACCCTGACCCAACTGCCAGATTCTAGCCAAGTCTTCTGGGGGGACTCTGTTGCCACACAACAAAACCATTGCCTTTATTTTGCCACTGATGGGAGAAGGATGAAGAGGGTCAGGAGAACGGCTTGGTGGACAGGAGGGAGTGCTGTCCTTGGAGTCTGGAGACGAGCCTTCTTGTTCCAATGCTGCTGCGGCCCTTCAGGCCACCTTGAGCAACTCAGTTCTGGTCTCGGGGGGGTGAGGCTCTAAGTTCCTTACAGGTATGCAATTTTGTCCTTTCGAGACGTGTAAGACCACGGCAGAGATAAGGGCTAGGTTCCTTGCTGATGGCTTCACACTAAAGGGCAAAGAGATGGTCCGAGTGTTCCCACAGGTAAGAGTCTTGAATGCCGAATGCTATTCTAATTCACTTCTGATGATTATGGCCCCCGCCAAGAGGAGGCCTAACACTAGAACGTCCCTGAGCCTTTGTCCTCATCGCTTAGTGCACAACCTGACCCATCCATGGTCCTTACTCACAGATTCCTTGCCAGTGAGAATTCACTTAGATTTTAATCTATTAATTTGCTGCCGCACAGCCAGCTTTGCCAGGAGGTAACTGCTCCAGATGCCGAGGCACTAAAGGATCGCTGTCTGAAAAGTTTATTGGGTCATGAAATTTTAAAAATCTCAAATACCAGATGTACAAGGTAATGTTTTGTTTTTTCTGATTGTCATTGTTAACTTCCACAAAGATTGTAGCTGGAACGTTTGTGGGAATGTAGGAGTACAAAATAGATCAGGGAAGAAAGTACGGACTGCCACAGAAGCCACTGCTTGATTGGTGAGGCCAAATGCAAGTCTGCAGACAGACATTCTTAAAAAGTAGCTCTCATTGAGGTAGAGTTATATTCATTTTTTCTTAACCATCAAAGCTTAGGGAATGAAGCAGGCCAATGCATGCATATAATGCAGGAATATAAACCCAAGAGCACCGGATGGAAATGTGCAAAAAAACAATAGAAAGTCAATAAAAAGTAATTTGTTTTTTTTTTTTTAAAGGAAGAAGAGGGAAAAAATATGATTTGAGGTATTGAGTGGCATAGGCACCTTATTCTTTCCCTCTTTTTTTTTTTTAAGATTTTATTTATCTATTTGAAAGACAGAGCAGAAGCAGGGGGAGGGGGAGAGGGAGGGAGAGGGACGAGCAGACAACCTGCTGAGCGGAGAGCCCAATCCCAGGACTCGAGATCACTACCAGCATTCAAGTCAGACGCTTAACTGGATCAAGCCACCCAGGCACCCCTATCTTTCCCTCTTAAATAGATAGATACACACATTTAAAAAGTAACAATGGTATTCTTTTTATGTAGTGATTCCTCTAACCCTTCTTTTGAATTTTATGGTCATTATAAGGACAACTACACACAAAATTTACAAAGAGCTTTTTCATCCATGACCTGATGTGATCAACATAACACAACTGTGAGGCAGGCAGGAATGGTCTCATTATCCCCATGTTAGAAGTAAGAACAGAGAGGCTTGGAGAGGTGTTTTTACCTAGGGTCGCAGATTGTATTGGCTTCAGATTCTGTTCTTCCAAGTAGTTTAGAAATAAAGTCCCACTTCTCAGCTTTCCCCTTTTCACTTGATTTTCACATGTCCTTTTGGTTAAAGGCCAAGGAACAGCCTTCTCCCTGGGTGATCACTGACGTTGAATCAGTCTCCACTCTGATGTCTCAGGAACTAAATGCTCTTTGAAGAGGTGATACTCAGGTGTTCTTTATTTGAAAGAAGGGTCTTATTCGCACAGTCATTGTTACTGCAATGGTTTGGTAGACAGAGGACCAGGCCAGTAACCAAAAGAGCAGGCTTCTTCTTTCAGTTCTACCATTGCTTACCCTAAGATCTTGAGCAAATTATTTCTAACTCTTTGCATTTCAGTGTCCCCCTTTACAAAATGAGGGGATTAAATAGAATGAGTTCTAAATTAAAATTAAAATTAAAATTAGGGAGAAAAAAATTTTAAATATGATGGAAAAATAATTATAATGAATAAATAAACAATGATTAGAACATAGAATAGACAAAACCAATAAAGCAAACCAAGAGACCAATAAATTAAGAGTAAAAAAAGAACATACATGCGGACTAAAGCATATAGATAAAATTCAAATAAAAAAAGGAAAAAGTTAAAAACAAATAACATGCAAAAGTGAATGCAGACATTTAATCATAAAAAGATTCAAATAAGGAGAACAACAAAGTAAGAAGAATTTAAAGTCACAAAGATGTAGAAATCAAGACAGTTGCCAAATAAAAGGGAAAGGCAGAAAAAAGAACAAAAAAGTAAATAGCTAAGTCGAAAGAAATCAGAAGTTGGTTATCAAAGAGAGAAGTATGGAACTAAATAAATAGTAATAAATTTTATCACAACCTCAATCTAAGAGACAATAAAAGGGATGGTGAGACTGGAGACTTGAAGATTTGAGACAGGAAGAGGTTGTGCAGGAAAGAAGTGGGAAGCTCTGGGCTGTCGGAGGAGTGCGCCCCCCGTGGTGCAGACCTGGCCCGGCCCTGACCGCGGACGAAAGAGCGAGGTTCGGTGCTCAGAGAGCCAGTTCTGGGGTGGTTGGGTCCAGCAGCCGCTAGGCAACCCTCTCTTCTCAAAGCCCTGCGTGGGACAAAAGATGGGACCGGAGGCCTGCATATCATCAAGAAGGGGCAGGTTTTGGACACACTTTCTGTGTGGAAAGCATACAGAGTTGTTCAAAGGGGAAGAAGCAAAAGCTCAGAAGTGTAATGTTTCTCAAAGCGTGGGTCTGGGGGTGGTTCAGGGGCATCAAATTACAGAGTCCTATTCACAGAAGGGTGGGTGATCCAGAAGTCTGCCTTAGTGATAAGCACGCAGGTGATTCTTACTATCGGGAGAATTTGGGCTAGTTGGGCCACAGGGCAGCTTCATGCTTCCAAGCTGGGGTTCAGTGAGGAAATCTGGCGGCTGAGTCCTACAGACAGCAAGTCCAAGAATGCACGGGATTACATGCACAAAATGATCCATTCAAGGGGCTCCTACCACCAACATACAGAAATCACTGGCATTCCTGACTGATGGTGTGATTCATCCCCAAGCATTGTCCCTGTGGGGGCAGCAGCTGGCTGAATCCAGATCTGGAAAGCTCTGGGGCTACTTGGCTTTTCTTCACACAGGTGGTGAGAGCTGGGTTTGCTTTAGTGGTTTGTCAAAAGTCTGATCATAGATGTTGCAAATACTTAAAAGAAATAAGATGGCATATAAATAGGCAAAAATATAAAAATACTATGATGATATTTTTTTAAGTTCTCTGATAGCCGAAGGTACAAGGGCAGCCTTATTAAGATGAACAGAACCAATGACCATTAACATATCCACATCAAAGATTGCCATAAAACAAAACGAAGACGCAAATGGGGGAAAATGTTTACAGTTAATTTTCCAAATTATGGATCAGGGACCTCAGCAGGCCTAGTAACCCATGTGTATACCAAACATTGTTTGTAGACTTAACAAATGACTCATGTGTCTTAGTACATATTTTCAGATGAATGTGGCTTATAAAATGCGGTTTCGTTTGAAAGTGTTATTGAACTTCTTGCTGCTTTTCAGTTTCTTAGGGTGGTTATGATGGGGGTCATCATATTGGAGAAGATTGGGAACCACAGGCTGATAAGGTGGCTGGGATGCAGTTAGCTGATAACATCTGTGTTTTGCGATGTCTTCCCCCTCACAGCCTGTCCATTCTGATGGCACAGCAGCCCATCACAGTGGCTTGAATTCTGCCTCAGTTTAACCACCACTTATTTACTTTGATAAAGCCAGCAATGTAAGTCTAAATCACAGACACCAGGTGGGGCATCTGCTTTGTTCCTGGTGCCGGAATATGCTGGTTCCCCCCATGCTTTTTAAAATATTTACCCCATCAATTTTTGAGATGGTTAGTACATTTCTATACTGAAAAAAGATCTGGACTTTTATAAGTACTCTGGAGCATTCATTACCACATTTTTTGGGACTTCACTAAGCAGAAAAATTTGGAAAACAAAACCAAAGCCTCCCTAATCCAAGCCCAAATCTTGTGAGGACTGACAAAAAGGCTGCCAACTTTTAATTTTGCCAAACTAGAACCATGGGTAAAAACAAAAACTAACCCCCGCCCCAAAACACCCCCAAAACTCCAAAACCAACTCCACCCCCACTCCCCAAACCCAAACTTGAACATTTAATAAAATGAACGGCTGTATATATTATCAGTGTCCGCTCTCAAATACATCTTATGACTGTATGATGAAAGCATGCTGTCTCCAAATAAAAGTGTCTTTGAATGAGCTTTATGGAGAACTCACTATGTTGTCCTTTCTGATCATTTTGCCTTGGACTGGTGATAACTTTGGCATGCTCTGGGCTGTGGGCCTTCAATTTCGAATGGCTGTTCGAGTGAGGAGGAAGGAGGGGAAGGGGGGAAAGCCTCAGGTTAATCTGAAGGCTATGCTGATTCTTTCTGCTCCAGGGATGCCTTCTGGTTCTAAATTCTTTCATCTTCCAACTGCCATCTATTTTACTAAGGGAGGTTAGTAATACAAGATAACCTGAGATCGTGGAGTCCCGGGTATAGGGCTGAACAATCTGGTCATACCATAATGCTGCTAATCTATGTTTTCATGACATTCTCTGGTAAATTAACTTTGAATTCTGGAAACCAAGATGACAATTCTGGGGAGGGGAGCGGTGACCCTCTGTCACATTGTTGTTGTCACAGAACTTGGACTTAGTTGCTTATGGAAACATAAAAACACATTCAGGCTGGCGATACTCAGTTTTAAAGAAAACCAAACTCTAGAATGCTTTTTTACATAACTTATGGAAAGCTCATTTTGCAGTAACACCTTGGGCATTCCTTAGCATCTGTTTCACATGCTCCATCTGTAACTGAAGCCAATGCCTTGTATCTTTTGTAAAGAACTTCAGGAATCTGCAGCTAAGCACCATGGAATCAAATGGGGATTTGGTCCTGGAAAAGGTTGATTAAGACCTTGACCCTGGCTATTTAGCATGAATTACACATTATCCTTCATCTTGACAGATTTGTGAAAAGACACAGATAATAATAAAAGAACAAAAAATTATGTCATTGTTATAATGCTTCATATTATGTCATTTCATTCTCCTCCTCCTTTATTTTTAAATATGTTTCTTTTATTAAGTGAGCAGGAAAATACATAATTGAACAGATCGAAACTACAAGGTGTGCCCTTTACAAGACTGAGTGAAACAGTACATTCATCAGAAGGCATGTTTCAATTTCCTAAATGAGGCTTCATGCAACAACATCCAGGGGTGCTGAATACATACAGATGGTAGAGCCTGCCCAGGCAAGCCTCGGAGCTCTTGTCACTTGGACAAATGATAAGACCCGAATGTCATTAGGTTTTCTTGAAGCTGCCTTTGGCAGGGGGATACATTGCCTGTTGTTTATTTCTTGTTTTAGAAAAAAAATTGCTATCATTTTTAAACATTTAGACCAGGAAACAAAATGCAGAATCCTCTTCCCATTCCAATAACCCTGCAATACCAGTAGCTTAAGATGGATCATTATCTGTATAAATGTAAGAGTTTTGAAATGCTGCTTTTCCCCAGGTTCTATATGACAGTCTCTCCTCCAGTCCTGCGACTTGGCCTGTTAAGATGATTAATGGAGAAAGTACAGCCAGAATCACAGTCAGGTGTTTTCCATCCACAATAGCCTTCCAGGAAAGAAAATCATAGGGTTTTCTGTTTTCTACATGAAAGCAAACCAATGCTTTTATATGAACTTTGGACACAGCTTTTTGTTTTGATATTGAAGTAAAATGACCATATAGTTCTGTAGCTTTTTTTAATGCCAAAACTCTGCTATTGTTTATTTTCCTTCATTCATTAATTCAACCGATAAATACATCTACTGTTTGCCAGCTATTCTTCAAAGTACTGGAGCTAGGCCAATGAACAAAGTAGATGCTGATAAGTTCTATGAAGAGCAATAAAGCAGAAAATGAGTGGGCGATTAGAGATTATATACATCTCTGACAGTAAAAGAATATTTGTGTAGGTACCTAAAGGAAAGGAGGAGCGAGTCATGCAGAGGTGTGGGGGAAGAGATGTCTGGACAGAGGAAGCAGCCAGGGCTAAGACCCTGAGACAAGAGCACGCTTGAGAGTGTTCTGGAAAAAGCAAGGGCAGTGTGGTGGAGCAAATGAACTAGGGAGCCAGTAGATGAGGTCAGAGAAGTGGTAGTAGTGGTTGGAAATGGGGCAAAGGATAGGTCAGATTTATGAGGGCTTTAGAGTGAATGTAAGCATTGGGAGTTGGGAAGACATTGCGGACTTGAGCAGAAAAGTACCATAACTTTTATATGTTTTTAAAAGTGTCATCCCAGGCAAGATGTGGCATGGACTCATATATCCATGGATTGTGGATATATTCTGAAGCGAGGAAAAACAGATTCCACCCGCCCCTCCGCCCCCGCCAATGGATTGTATGTGGTATGTAAAAAAGAAAATTTAAAGGTAACTACAAGATTTTCTGGCCTGGAAGAATGGAGTTGTTGTTACTGACACAGGATGTATGTGATGGGAGTAAAATGGTGGGTGGGGTGCAAATTAGTTTAGTTTTGGATGTGTTGAGTTGGAGATGCCAACTAGACATCCAAATGAAGATAGCAAGTAAGAAGTGAGACATAGAACTCCGGCATTCAGGAAGGAGGTTACGGCTAGAGTTAAAAATGTGGGTGTTTCAGTGGATAGAGTCCCAACACCGGAAAAGATCATTTAGAGAGGGAATGTCCAGTGCTGGGCACTCCAGGACTGAGAATGAGTGGCCAGAGGCATGAGAGCACATGAGGGATATTCCAGAGCTGAGAAAGTGTTTCAGGAAAGAATTTGTTATTAACTGTGTTCAAGACTGCTGAGAAGTCAAAAGCATGAAGCCAGAGACCTAACCATTGCATTTAACAGCATGGAGATCACATTTTTCTTAGCAATAGCTATTATGGTGGGGATGAAAGCCTGATTTAAGTTGGTTCAAGAGACCAAGGTCACTGAAGACACTAAGTATACATAATTCCCTCTGAGGAGTTTTTCTGTGAAGGGGAGCAGATAAATAAGATGGTAGTTAGGGTAAGGTGGTCAAGGTGAGTGTTTATAAGACAAGAGATACCAGCATGAATGTAGTGAAATCCTCCAATGGGATGGGGGAAAATGGGGATGCAGGAGAGGGAAGGAATTATTGGGCCAGTGGCCTTTATTTGGTGAGGTTGCAGGGGAGCTACCCAGAGCAAATAGGAAGAGCCACCTGCTATGAATTAAGGAGGCAATGTAGTAATTGGTAATATGTTTCATTGGACAAGACCAGGAAACCAAGAAAGCAGGGTATTTATAGGATTGTCCAAGTGGACATCGCAATCACCAAGAGTTAAGAAAGGGGTGTTGGAGCCAGGGACAGTGAGCCAAAACTGAAAATACTTAAGCACTTCGAGGGAGGCCTGGAAGGTAGATAGGGACTTTGTACGTTGATGGCAAGAGCTTCAAAGCATTGGGTGTTTAGGAGGGACGGATAATAGTCTGGAAGTGGCAATGAGGAACAAGCAGGCATCCTACTACTATTAATGCTTTATTACACGTTGACAGAGATAACATAATATATTCCAAGGCGTGGCAGTGACTCTATGGGAAAACCTTGGCTTAGAACCCACCAAATCGTTTCTAGCTACTGCTCAGAACAACTATGCACAACAACTGAAGGCTTTTTGTATGCAGGGAAAGAATACTGGAAAGTACCCAAAAGGTTCAGACTAGAAAATATGCCAAGAATATTTTCTTTTATACCCTAACACAGGTGAGACTTACCCAGTTTCAGCATATTTCTGACAATGTGAAACACTTTAGAAAACTGGAGATTTCAACAATGTAGACACTTGTAGGCATAGCAGAATGATAGTCTCCCCTCCCAATCTTGTAAATTTGGCATCTCTACAGTTATGCTGACATTGTAAATAAGACAGCTAAAATGCACAAAAATAGCTTCACAACATCCAATTTTAAAGTTCATCCAGGCTGTCCTTTTTTTTTTTCCCTGCTATGATTTCTTGCTGTCACCTAACATTTGAAATTCTGATTCAGGGTAATAACTGAGGTTTTTAAACAAAGCATAATACAGTATTCCTTCACACTAACGCCAGGAGAAGAGATTAAGAGGAAGGGGCAACTGGGGCATGGATATTTGCTATGTACACATAATAACCCACTGCTGGAAATGAAAACTCACCTCTCCACCAGCCTTTGCTCAGGCTCAGCAGTGCAATGTCACGCACCGAGGATAAAAACAAACCATCAAAACCAAACTATCATGCAAGGAGTTGAGTTAGTTGGAAGATACCTACACAAAGCAAAAAATCTGTAATCTTTTAGAACATTTCTATTTCTAACTGTGTTTTAGTCTTCACCCAAATGTTTGGTCTCATGGACATAGAGTCCAGGATTTTGATCTGGATTTAAAATATCTCAAAAACGTATCCAGGGACTTCTGTTTAAGAGCACAGTTTTATGGGGAGTTTAGTTTTGGTGCATTCTGGCACTTCCTGGAATGGCAGGCTTAGAAAAATAAAGTTCACAGCAGAGTTAGGGTCCCCTACTGCTTACCACGATGCAATGTTTTGAATATTCTAGTTGCCTGTGGAAAAATTCCCAGAACAATGATACAGTATGGAAATCAACCCTAGAAAATGCTTGGTAGAAATGTACGAATGGTTAATTTTGAACCTGAAAGTTCTGAAGGGATTTTCTTCTTTGCTGGGGCTTCTGAAAACAGTTCAGTTTATACCATTTTGAGACCCATGAAAGGACAGCACACCTTAGGGCTCCAGATACTGCTATACTCAGCAAAGCCAAAATGTAGTGGCATTTGAGAAATATTGGCAGGTAAACGAAATCACATTTGGACTTCTGGATTTTATGTTATAACTATGTCGTCTCAAGGGAGGCCAGTTATAGATTTGTTTGTTATGCTTCATTTGATTTGGTCAGATTCAAATTTTTGAGGAATGAACTAAAAGGTAACTGATAATTCACAGAAACTGTTGAGATGGCCAGAACATAGTATCAGAAAGGATTTTGGAACATCAGGGGCTTGGGAGGATGATTCAGAATTGTTATCAGTGTGTTGTGGATATTTCTCCTGTTTTCCTCCAGTGGGTTAAAACAAATTTTATTTTCTTCCTTAAAAATAAGGTAGCACATCTTATATTTGAAAGCAATCAGCACAAATGCAGGGATGCCTGTTCAAGCAGACTTCCAAAGACAGCACACACTATTGACACAAAGAGCTCTTCCACATTTCCAGAATACAGTGACGGGAACTGGTACACATAATAGGAAAGAAAAGAAATTTTTTTTTTTAACTTCATGGAATGAGAGGTCAGACTTCAGGCACTTTTTTGTCTGGCAGCGGACAAAACCAAAAGGGCTCTGACCTGACTTTCACATATCTTTCTAATCTACCACACAAGAGGGACCAGAGACACCAATGACCAATGAGTCACAAGAGCAGACAGAAAACTGTTAGTCGGTCTTGACAACCAGGAATGAAGATGCTTTTTAAAAATGTGTACTCGATGCCAAGTATGTGAGACGTGTATGTTAGAAAGCACTGGCATTGTGTTAGAAAAATGGAGTCCCTGTCCGGGTGGCCTTGTGTGATTTCCTCAGGACCTTGATCTATACTGTTTTAATGGCTCTAGGTCTTCTTGAAGCATCGTTTAAAAGTCAAGAAAAATAATGACATTTATGTAAACAGAGCCATTAATTCTGTGTGGAACTTAGTGCAAGCTGTCTTCATTCATATTGTGTGCACTGGCAATGGTCGGGATGTAACTGGCATGGGGAGGGCTCTCACCATTCAAAAGGAGATCCTAGAGGTCATCTGTTTCTACCACCCACCGGACGCAGGAATCCCTACTGCAGTTCCCCTGACCGGCACCCTAGAATGATGGTCACCTGTCAGAACCTGGGCCAAGACTATGGTTTGGGCAGGCTCTGTGGATTTTACGGTATGATTATCAAATTTAGAGCAATAAGGACTGAAAAGATCTAGCAAAACTTACTTTGGGGGGAGGGCTCAGTTTCTCTTTGTAGAACAACAAAAATAAAATGAGCCAATTCCCGAAACAAAATCCCCTCTGGGAAGAACTAAAACTAAACACTGAAACTAACTAGTTTCAAAATTAAAGAAATTTTTATTAAGGTGCTATTAAGATGGATGAAAAGCACAACCCTTCCCCCACCATAAAAAAAAGAAAGAAAGAAAGAAAGAAAGAAAGAATGAAAGAAAGAAAAAGCAAACAAACAAACCAGAAAGTTGGGAATTGTTATGAGCCATAAGAACAATAGTCTGGAATACTCTGCATGACCGGGGTCTCAGTGTATCAGGGCTGGGGTTTGTCCTGATGGAAGAAAATGTATTTTTGAAGATAAAAGCTTCAAGGAATTCTTTAGAGATCTGTTAAGGAAGACAGCTTTGTTAGGGGCCCTTTTAAATTTAGTTTTGCCTTGTACTCCATGTAAAATAGTGGTACAAAAATATAAAAGGCATGGCTTGATGTTTCACGTCTGTGTTTTATTGTTGCTGGCACCAGAAGCAGCTCGTGTTCTATGTAATGTCACTGTACATACTGTAAACAAGACCGCATTAATATTGTTTTTATGAGTTTTTGTTGCAATGACTCTAGATTTTAAAAAATACATTCACAAACTACCTTATGTTTAAACACAATGATTCCCTTTTATTTCTTAACTGTACCCAAAATCCCACAATAAAAAAATCATTTAAAGCTGTGTGTTTCGAACTCATCACTTAGAAATCAAAACAAAACATAACATAAAAACAAAGATCAGTTTGCAACATAATTTAAAGAAGCTTCTGGTTTAAAATACCACAGCAGCAATATAAAGAACTGGTGGCAATCACATTTGGGGATGGGACCCAAATCAATGTATTTTGTCCACGTCAGCATCCAATTACAGTAGTTGCTAAATTCAATCCAAACAGTTATTGCTGAAATTTGTTGCATGGAATTTGTGAAGAGAGTATTGTTCAGCAGCAGATCCATAGCAGTAAAAATGAGAACAGGAGGATTTCATTGCTTTTGAGAGCTAAAGGGACCGTGATGAGGACATCTTGGTGATGGCCTGAAGATAATCCTCAATTCCATTACTGTGCATTATCTGCTTAAAATAAATGCAAAGGATAACCCCTTTACAGGAGAGGCATAATCATCTACTTCAGAAACTGCAATAATTCCCCTGCCCTTCCCCCGTTGGCCCAAGCCACCAGATTGAATTGGTTCCATTTTCCTAACTTATATTTCGTTCTCATTAATAGTACATCAGCTGCTAACGTATTTAGGCAAAAATCAGTAGGATCACAGACTTTTAAAAAAAAAAATCTCTTTACAGTAATTGCTTTTTTCAGAAACCGCATTAGTTTTTGTCGATGTTGGATTTTTTTTTTTTTAATTTTTGAAGAACAATTTGGTCAACTACTGTTTTGTTTAAAAAATATTAACTACACCTGAGATTGCCAGTTGAGCTCTCTATATGTCTCCTGGAGATAACACTGCTGTGATGAACAGTGAAACAAAACAAACGAAACGAGGTAGGTTAAAACAGGAAGCGCAACACAGATATCGTTTTGCAACACCTCGATCCACAGGCGGCCATGCTTGTAGCTTTGGAAAAAAAACCCCAGACAGTCACGTAAAAGTTCAAATCATCCGAGTAAGAGTTTATAAGGACACAAGTCAACCTGAACTAAATACATACATATCTCTGCACAAATGTTGTTTACCAGATGTTAGGTAATTTGGAGGAAGGGAAAATGATCAGGGTCTCAGAATTCTGGCCAAAGCCTTGCTTTTAAGTTCTATAAACTCTGAACCAGTGCGGCTTGCTGTGTCTCACGCAGGCCTAGTAGTCTAGTCCCTTCTCTCACCAACCCAGAGAGAACACAGGCAGCTCAGAAACATTTATTATTATTATTTTTTCAGTCACAGTTTTCATCTTGAGAAAGTGGCACCCTCAGGAGAAAGCTGGGAATGACCAGAGTTTGGATGTCATTCACGCCCCAATTCCCAGAAAGAACTCAACAGTCTCACTCCTAATGAAGCCCGAAGCCAGTGACCTCTTAGCTAGAGGCTTTGTGCATTAAAAAAAGAATGTGTATATATATATATATATATACACACACACACATACATGTGTGTGTATATATATATATTTATGTATATATATATATGGAGATATATATATATATAAATTTTTTTTTTTAGTTTGTTTCCCAGAAGCTCTCTTTGTCCGACCCCATCAGTCATCCCATCTTTTGCCCTGATCTGTTGCCTAATAGCTGAGGGAAGGTTGTGTTCTAGAGCCCCTCAATCGCTAGAGCCAACTCAATACAATGGCACTACTATCCCATTCAACACATTCCATTCTGCACAGGGCCATATAAAAATAGGGCCTGTCAGACTCACAAAAATGGTAGTTGATTTTATTAGTCTAAGGCTAGTAGTTTAGCCATTTAAAATCTATTTCCCCAAAGAGGGGAAAACTAGTATTTTTTCTTTTCTTTTAAAAATTCATTAGCCAGTTGCTATCAAAAAGCAACCTTTTGGGTTGGTGAAGGCAAAAGAGTTCTAAAATTACCCCACTATGCAATTATGGCCTTCAGTGTAAGGAGATAAGGTACATTTATTGTGCTGTCTCTCACCATTTGAAATTGGAAATTTTACAACATATCGTATACTTAAAGCTAGCAGGCAGACAGAATTAAAAACAGACTCATTTTCTCAGTATGCATTCTCTCCCCATTCTTACAAAGTAAGGGGGTAAAGGAAAAAGGTGGAAAAACAAAAAGCAAAACTCAAAACCCACCATAACACAGCTTAATCATAAGAGCACACAATATTTGTTTCTATCCCTAACTCCGAAGGGCACATGGTCCATATTTGTCCACAGACAACGCAGCATTCTTGGGGGTCTCCTGGAAATTCCTGCCACGTTTTTCTCTCCGTCTCAACCAGGCTGCAACATTGAAAGATGGACTGTGGACTGTACTGGGACAGGGGGAGGGAGAGGAAAAGGGGAAATCGGTATGTTCAACCAAGCCTTCTGATTCTGCTCTAGACTGGCTTAAGTCCACATGAGTTATGTTCTTTTTAATTAGAAACAACACCATGAAGACAAGTGCCAAGTGCTCTTCTGTTACCAGTTCATCATGGAATTTCTGTTGAGGGTCATGAAAAACACTTGGCTACTTCCTCCAGATCGCACGGATGCAAAAAATACCTGTTTGAAATTAAAAAGAAGTTAGTTCAGCTGCATGGTTTCTTTTCCTCTTTTCTTCAACCGTCCATCCATTTTCTCTCACATGTCCTATCCTTGCCATGTGTCAGCTCTTAAGACTCAACGGCTGGTGTTTATAAAAGTGCCTTTTAATACAGTGCATCCTCTGTAAACACTCCTGACTTGATTACTATGATTATTACTATCACGTATCGTGGTACTGGCCTTCAGGAACACGGGAGGGGCTATATCTTAATTGGCAGCATCCCTTAGGATGCTCACATTTTAAACGGGCATTTCATGCTAGGTAATGTGCTAGATTTTTGGCCTAGGACACAACAGGTCCTTTGTTAATCTCTAAAAAGCCATAGAGGCTTCCCTTCTCTCCCCCATAATGACAAGAGGGCAGACTTTAGGACTGAAGAGAATCCTTTCAAATTCCCAAGGTTGGTGGCGGGGGTGGATTTTGGGTCTACTTACTACTATATAACTTCAGTTATCAATTTTTAAAATAAAAAAAAATGGTGTGGTCGGATAGGCTAAGGTGTCTCATGCCTATTCACTTTGGTATATCAAGAGTTAACTCTTGGCTTGTCTGCTGGTGCAGGCATATCCTAGGCCAAAGGAGACATGGCATTAATAAACAGAACCACAGTCCATTAGGTCTGGGTCTGTTACATCATTTTATCAAACAACTAAGAGGAATGAGCAAAATTTGGGTTACTGCATGCTTAAATGTCAGTGAACCACTGCCCTGGGAAAATAATATTCTGGGCTGTGGCCTAGCCCTTAGTCAGCCAACACCAAACTTTGGTCCAAGGCATTTACTTTTGTCACTAGTGTAAAGTCTCTGCTACTTCATTTCCACAACTCCTTCAGAAGAATGCTGTCTCTCCCAACAACAACTTCCTAGGAAGTTCTGGGGAAATGCTTGTCATTCAGCTAATGCTACATATGTAAGTATAGCTACTGTTAGGGTCAATGACTCAAAATGGGGAAGCACAGAGGACCCATGGAAACACACTGGCGGGGGGGAAGGGGAAGAAGGGGCGGCTGTTCTCTCCAGGCTGTGTGCACCCTGGGCTCTGAACCTTGGGCCCCAGACACTGGTGTGGTCCCAGCCTGCTCCCGAGGGTGTGGGCATGGCTTAGAACAGGCTTGCTGGGGTGGGTCGTCAATGAATTGGAGTGTGAGGATCTATACCCAGCTCACTCCTACTCTTATGATCCCCAGAGGCTGGGTTGGGCCTGGAGTTTTACCAGGGGTCAGGTCTATTTCCTGGCATACTCTGGTAAGGCCCTGGAACCATCCTTGGCACCCACAGCTGTTGTCCACCCAGACCGCACCAGGTCAGAGTAGTTGGGTTAAATACAGTCTGGACTCACACCCCCAGGGTTGGACTAAGACCAATCTGGCCTCTGGGGAACCAGGATGGACCAAGAGATGTACGTCTGTTCAACCCATCACATTCTTTGCTATAGGTGTTTCTGCCTGCTATTTGGGGACAGCATTCTAAGTTGGCCATAGTCACAAAGGATGGATTCACAAATGAGCACAGCTTAGCTCCTAAAAACTCGGTTAGTCTACGGGGAGGGCAAGGGAGAAGCAGCACTGCTGCAGAATACCCTTCTGAGGCGACTGATCATGCCAGACGGACTCCACCAGTTTCACTACAAAACAGTCCCCCTATGACACTTCAGAAGAAACATGGCTGGAATGACACAGGACATGGCACTAGTTGAGTTTGCGACTGTGCATTTCTTAAGGAACGGGTGACATTTTTTTAAAAGTTTATATTTCTCCATGTCAAATGTTTTACATTTAAAAGTGAATATAATGTGATGGGTTGGGTCCCCCATAGTGACTTTGTGAAAAGTCTCCAAGTGCAGTGCAGAGTTGACCCACTGTGAGTGATTAATGATGGGCCAACTCTCCCATGTGCGTAGGAGAATTTGGGATGTCTGCTGAGTCAGCATAAGGCCGGCAGGCCACAAAAGTTGCTAAGAGTTTACAAGAAATTTTTAGAAGTTCTAATGTCTTTTTAAATATGTGAATAATATATTTTGAGGGTTCACATGAATCAAACCAAATAATGCCATTTCAAGAGAATATTGATTGTTTAACACAGATGTGATTCAAATCAGTATAAAGGAAAATGAAGGTTTCACAGGTACCTGGTGGTCTCTTAAAATGCAAACACTAATGCAAATGTTGAAACGGATTTACCTTATCATTTCTTTCACATAGAAACTTTAACCTTTGAGCTCGCTTATGCATAAATACTCCATCCAAATGTCCTGTTTCCACTGACCGGATCTCAATAGCTTTCTCGCCCCAGCCCATTATCTGATTGGAATGAATGTAGGCTGTCAAAAGGAATTTCCAAAACTGCATTAAAAACATTAGATGGGCAATAACTCACAGCATCTGTTCACATCTTAACCACAAAAATGACAAACGACTTGAGATAAACAGACAAAGCAAGTCTTACAAGTGTTATTCACAGACTGGTTTTTTTGTTTGTTTTTGTTTTTGTTTTTTGTTTTTTTGTTTTTTTGTGGAATCAAATGGTTGTTTCACATTTCTTGACTTTCGTTTCATTTGGGGGGTGTAACTGCTGAAGGAGATAAGGAATGGTTAACCTACCCACAGACGTGGGCATTTCTCCCCATTGGAGCACCACATCCTTAGTTATCCGGCCATAGGTGTTTACATACACCCCCTCATCCTCATAGCAAACAAGCATTTCCATTCCATCTGTTTTAGGCAAGATGACAATGGCATGAGGAGTGATATTGCCCTGAATCTAGGAGACAAAGAAAGGCCAGGCATTATTCTTTTTAAAAATAAAACAGCATCTTGACTATTCATCTCTAAGAATTGCAAAAAAGAGGATCCCCTCCCCCCGCCCACCATTTTCATTCTAGAGACTGACATTTTGCTTTGCTTTGCTTAATTTAACCACTGACCTGTCAAATACCCTGGTATACAAATACAGACTTAGGCACTAGGTCGAGAATCCAATTGACCTGTTCCCTAAAAACAACTACAGGTATGGAACACTGACTATGTGCCGAGCCCTGGGCTCTTTACATATATCATTTCTAGTCCTTAGAACAGTTCCCTGTGGTAGATATCGTCCTCCACAGACGAGGCATCTGCATGTCAGAGGGGTTATGTAGATTGAGCAAAGCTGCACTGGTATTTGGTGGTAGAACTGGGATTTGAGCACATGTCTCACGGACAATAAGAAATCACGTGTTTTCCATCTACTTCTAAAAAAAAGATGAGGGGAATGCAAACCAGCTGAATCTGGTGGAAACAGCCTAAACATGGTCAAAGGTGGGACCCAAAGAGACGCCTACCAAGTAGGCTCTGAGCGTACAACACAGACTATCTGGGTGCCTAAATAACAGAATAATCCAAATTAATGGCTTGTTGAGAAAAACATTTAAAATGACCACTCATTTTATTGGAATCAATGTAGATGGACTTGTTGTGGGAGGGGAGATGCAGTGCTGCTGGGGTCTCTGGGCTGAGGCTGACATGGCAGCCCGCTAGTTGCCTGGCGGGGAAATGAGAGGACCGAGGATGATCACAGTGATGCCCCAGTCACCTCACCAAGAACGGAAGCTGTGAGTCCTGTGTACACATGCACACGCACGTGTGGAAAGCTAGGACGCAGCAGTGAATGCCATGCGCGTGTGTGAGAGAGACCGTGTGCGTGTGCGTGTGTCATGTACTGAAACAACTTTTTTCAATCATCGAGCTTTTTTGCAGTAAAGCCTATAAACTCTCAAGATACCAACTGGCAACAGATCAGGCCTCAGACTCTCCTGACGGTGTCTACTGTATGGTAGCCTCGGGATCAGGTGCAGGAAACACGACTTGCACTGCACCCATCCTAATAAGTGACACCAGGTGCGGTATTTCTGTTTGACAGGTTTTAGGCAGTGTTCCAGTGTTATAATGTTCATAGGACAATTTGCAGGGGCTTGTGCCAAGCACCTTAGAGGTATTACCTCATTTATTGCTGATGATAACCCTCTGGAATGGGTCCCTCTATCCCCATTTTACAGATGGGAAAGCTGAGGGTTCGAGAGACTGTCTAATGTGCTCATTGTTGCAAAATAAACACAGGCTAGAGCCAGGGTATGCCTCCAGTGTCTGATTCTACTACACAACACTCCCCTCAAGTTGAAGAGAGCCACAAAGACAGCAAAAGGGGACCACAGACTTCCCAAGTCACATGAACCCATCTCCCTTCAAAACCTGAAAATAGGAAGTTGTCTATTGTACTCTTACTTAAAATACACAATTTATGCCCCAAAGGAAAAATATCATACACATTTTAATCTAAAGTCCAATAAGACAACATGTCTAGTAAGTGCCAAAGAATTGCTGTTATGGGTTACTCAGTTTTAAGCACTCATAAAAATCAGTTACAGTCACATGTTTTCTGTGTTAAAAGCATTGTCTATTTAGTGAAGTCTTTTAGCGTTGATAGTCCATCTGCTGTACCGATTTGTAGAAATTAGCATGACTTGCACTAAAAATGTGCAAGAACAAATCCCTTTTCTACATAGGTTGTTGTAGAACTCAGGAACTTACATGAGATGGTATGTAGATATCATAAGAGTTTCCTGAATCAACATCAATTACATGAAAACCAGTGTGTGATCCAAAAATAACCTTCAATCTTTGACCTTCTTCTACCGTGAGATCAACAAGCAGTGGTTTGTGCTGGAGATCTGCAAAAGACTTTAAAAAACACCCCATGAGTGTCCACATCGTTCAAAGAGATAGTTATCTTAATCATTGTTTCTTTTAGCCACAGCCTGGTGGAAGTTAATGTCTGGCTTTCTCACAGTGAAAAGCCAGGAGATTTCTCTTACAGCTTTAGGTCTATTCGTATTCTGGCTCTAGGAGGAAGGGTCTAGCACCCATTTGTGGCCCTTTCTCCACCCCTTGTCCTCTAGGGCAGAGAAGAGGTTTACAGTGGTCAATTTCGACAGTGTTGTTATCCTTGAAGAACTTGGCATCCGGGTGCTGCTGTTCTTTCCTCTTTATTTCTGGCCTTTTCCCTCTGGAGAAGGCCCAGCCACCTCTCTGGCTCCTTCCCTTCCCATGGAACAGCCGGGCCCTTGCATGGCCATGACCCTTTCAGAGACAGCCTGGGGTGGGCAGCTGGACCAGCTCTGTGCTAAGTCTGTTCAGAATTAACAGGCACACTCTGGTTCTGATTTTCCTTCAGTGAGTGAGTGGGCATCAGATTGGCACCTTCTTTAAACGTACTGCTGAGATCTGAGACTTAGGTTTGGCAATAGAGAAGGGGGGAGGCTGGAACATCACAAAACTCATGGCTTACGTTGGGTAGTTCAGCTTAAGTAGGAAGGAAAAAGAGAGCTCTAGCCAAGTTTACCAAGGTTCCATGTGTTTCAATCCAGAGCCCAAGCCCCAACTAGCTGCCAGGCATTCCTCTGTTTTCTTTTGCCATTATTTCAGCACAGTCTACTTTTATTGGGCCTTGACATGTGGGAGAGAATTTGCGAAACCACAAGTTACTCAGCTATAATGTCACTGCCACGCAATAGAGCCCTCTTTTTTCAGCTTTTGCTAACGGAGTCTCATGGTAGGGGAAGCTCCCGTCCTTCCTGTTCAGTCCTGGCTTTCACACTGCCCTCCTGCCAGGCTGGGCGTGGTCGACTGAACACAGCATTTTGCACCCTCTCATGCATTTTGACTGGTAAACTGATGGCGGTAACTTCCGAACCAGAATCAGAACGGGACCTTGACTGAAAAACTTTTGTGGACCTAGATTTTGGCACAATGGCAGCACCGCTTTAGCTTTTAGGTGTCACCCCTTAAGTGTTATTACTAGCCTAATACATTCCAAAACTTTCTCTCCATAAAAGTGGGGTTACGGAGGAAGAGCATTTCCACTGATGTATCTATCTTCCTGAGCACATCACAAATGAGCTCCTTGCACTAAGGGAATAAGACAGCCTCAAAGAGTGCCTCATAGTGTTCCCAAGGCAGCTTCTGCCCTCACATGGCATAAGTGGCCAGAAAGAATACATAAAGATCAAGGGAAGAGGAAAGTCACAAGGATGGGGAGAAAACATGAGGGCCAATCTGCTATGAAGAAAAGGAGAGACACAGGCAGAGAGAGACAGGGGACAGAAAAGAAATTCATGTGGGCTCTGGATAGTCTGCAGCTCTGGAAACATCCAAGTGCCTGCACGTACTGGTCCTTCTGGCATTTGGGAGTCAACTTTCACGAGCTGGGTTCTACCATACTAGCATATCCTCATCCCACTCCTGCTGAGTGTCATGAGTGACCAATCCAACCATGGTGGGTACAGGCTCAGATAAGGTCAAAAATGAAAAAGCAGAATGCAGAGAAACTAAGCCATTTCCTTGTGGAACTACATTCAGTATTCATTTCAGAGAAGTCCAATAACATTGGGGATATATGTGCATTATGCGAGTTGTAGGGACTTTACCCCAAAAGGCTTATAAGGATGACAGGATTTGGAGACATGGTTCATCCTTGAGATTTGGACCTGCTGTTGGTCTGCCTTTTTGAGATGACATATCAGAGATTACCCTAATTAAGTGCCTTTATAATGACTCACATTGCCTAATATCACAATTAGTGCTTTGCCCAGTAGCCATCCCACACTAAAGGCTCCTAGGAGACAATTATTTTTAGACCTGATATGGAGGAGGGTTCAGCCCAATTTTTTCCCCATTCACTCATCCCCCGACCCCCAGTAAATTTTATAGCATGTACTAGTGCTTAGTCTTTGCTTTTGGAATAATAAGCCTAAGAGCTCCTATACTTTTAAAGGGAGTTTATTATATATAGTAGAATTGGTCCTAGTTGACGCGCTTGTTAACTGGTGCGAACCTAAAATTAAAAAAAAATCCCTTTTTTAGGTAATCGTGTGCTCGCTTACCTTAAATGCCATGAACTTATGATACGGTTTAGGAGCCCAAGCATATATCTCCACAGCATTCTTTAAGGCAATCACTAGGAATTTAATCCTTTCATATTTAACTGTAATAGACAAATTATAAATTAAAAAAGTATACCAACTTATTCAGGCTTTTGCATATGTAAATACACATTATGTTCTTGGTGGGAGATTTGCTCATAGATACAGACTGAACTTTCTTTAAAGCACTCGGTCTGCAGAATACTTGGGGCCTTTACTTTATACTGACGGCTCTTTTCTCCATCTGAAGGCTTAGGATTCTCTTTAATCACTAGGTCTAGATGTGAATTATTCATTTTAATAAGAACCTGCATAGTCACCTTCACGTTCCCCTCCCTGGCTTTTACAGTCACCCACATGCTAGGAGCTGAGAGCTGGTACGGCCCAAATGGTAGAAAAATTAGCAAATGGGTAGAGATGTAAAGGTGGCCATTTGCTTATTATCCAAATTTGAATTCCAATTACTAGGGATTTAAAAGTGGTTAGTGCCTTAATGAAAAAGGCCCTAGAGAGATCCCTCTCTCCATACACTGCATGAAGTTGTAGCAAAAAAAACTGCTGTGTATGAACCAGGAAGCAGGCCCACAGCAGACACCGAGTCTGCCAGCACCCTGACCTTGGTCTTCCCAGCCTCCAGCACTGTGAGAAGTGCCTGTTGTGCATGGTATTCTGCTATAGCAACCTGACCAGGCTAAGACAGCGCGCGTGGCAGTCATTTCCTTTGTAGAATATTTGAATGAACAGAATACTCATGTCCTAAAGAAACTGGACAGCCCGCGGCAATGAACCAAATTCTTGCTCCCTGGGCTCTTTTTCTTTAGTGTGCCCCTGCTGTTTACATATTCTGTCTTTAATATACTTTCAACTACTTCCTTGGTTATTTACTTCCATATTTCTAAATAACATGCTTATAATGTTATTTCTTGATTTTTTTCTGTTGGAGGTATTATCTATTGACTTGAGAGTATGGGAAGGATTTAGTCTCTTAGAACCATCTCCTCTCTCTAGTTCTCTCTCTCACACACACATGTTTCTTCCTCCCCCACACCACTAACACAGTTATAGTTCAAATTTTTGGTTAAATCAAGATCCCATGTTGAAATGATTATGGTTCACAGCTGAGGCTTATAGCACGCCACAATTACATTTTCTTTCTTGTCTTTCGTCTTTTTTCTCCCCACTTCCTTCTTTTCCGTACATCTGTCTCTAAGCACATGGACTTTCTGCTAGTACTGTAAATGCCTTCAATGTGGTCAAATGTGGCAGGTAATCTATTCGTGACATTTTATTTTCCTTGAAGGCACCCCTCTTAGAACACTCCCTTGTCCCACTCTACTTGGACCGATTTCTCTCTAGGCCTATGGCAGAGTTGTCACCCACATTTCCTTCACCATCATTCTGGGTATTTTCTTCACTTTTTACCTGGATTCCTAGGTTTATGCCTTTATTTTGGTGGAATACATTGGCCAGTAGTTTCCTGAGAAACAGTGTATGGAACATAAATGTTGTGAGACCCTGCACATCTGAAAAATGTCTTCATGCTGCATTCAAAGTTGACTGATGGTTTAATGGCGTGATGTTTAATTTTATGTGTCAACCTGACCGGGCCACAAGGTGCCCAGATATTTGGTCACACATTGTTCTGGGTGTGTCTGTGAGGGCTTTTCTGGATTATATTAATATTTGAGTGGGTACACTGAGGAAAGCAGAATGCCCTCTCAGTATGGATGGGCCTCATCCAGTTGATTATAGACCTGAATAGAATAAAAAGATTGAGTAAGAAGACCCACCTCCTGCCTGACTGTTGAGCTGGGAAACTGGTCTTTTCCAGACTTCAGATTGGGTCTGAGAGACTGGCTCTCCTGGGTCTCCAGCTTGCCAATTACAGATCTTGGGCCTCCATAATTATGTGAGGCAACTTCTATAATAAACCTCTTTATATAGAGAGAGTATATTTACACACTCATTTATTTATGCCTCTTACACACACACACACACACATGTATGTATGTGTGTATCCTATTAGTTCTGTTTCTCTGGAGAACCCTGGTTAATACAGATGGGTTATAAAATACCAGTTGAAGGCTTTGTTCCATCATCTTCTAAGTTCTAGTATTGCTGCTAAATCTCAAGCCACCTAATATATAAACTATTTGTTTATTTATTTAATTATAATCTGGAAGCTTTAAGGACCTCCTCATTTCCTGGGTACTGAAATGTTATGTTAATATACCTTCCTGTGAGTCTTTTTTTTCATTCACTATACTGGGTATTCACAGTGAGTCCTTTTAATTTGAGATTTTAAGTTCTTAGTTCTAGAAATTTTCTTATATTACTTCTTTGATACTTTCCTCCCTTTCCAATTCTTATTTTCTTTTTTCCCAAACTCATGTTACTTAGATTTTGAAGCACTTGGACTGATCCTTTTGCCTTCTTAACTTTTGTCTCCTTTTCTTTTCCTTTCCTTTTCTTCTTGTCCTACTTTCTAGGAGATGCCTCATCTTTATCTTCCGATACATCTACTACACTTTTTATCCTTGCCAATATATTCAAATTTCTAAGAATTTTTTCTTGCTCTCTGAATGGCCTCCCCTGACCCTTCTCCAACTGTTTTTCATAATGGTCCCTATTCTTCTCTTCTGGAAATAGTTTTTCTAATCTCTCTGAAGTTATTACAGTTTCTTTTTAATTTTCTTCCACTCCTCATTATCTTTGTTTCCTTTAAAGTTCTTTCTTTCTAAGTTTCCTTCCCATTAGTGGATGTCCCCACATCCGCTACAAGTGTGGCTTCAGGTTTAGATGGTTAGATAGCGAGCTTCCCATGGCCCTTCAAATATTAGTACCTGGACATCTTTTCTTTCTGGCTATTTAGTTTCTCCAAAGACAAATCTTTCAATCTCTTGCTTGGGTACATAAGTATGGCTGCCAACATTCTAGGAGCTAAACAGGGGAAGTAGGGTATGTGTGTGTGTGCGCGTGTGCGTGTGTGTGTGTGTGTGTCTGTCTATCCTGGCGATTCCATATTCCCATAATTCAGATTGGCTGTGCCAACTTTTCATCCTTTGTTGCAGTGGGGGAGAACTTGCTGCTCATCACCCTTCGAATAATCCTTCTGTTTTCAGTTCCACTGTATATCTCCATCTCAGGGGCTTCAGACCCTGGGCCTTTCTGGGTTCTGTAAGTGGTTGGATTGATTTTGATGACTTTCCTCACTACAGACATAGAATTCAGCATTTCCTGCTCATCTATTAGTTATGCGTCATCCAGCTATTCTTGTTCAATTCTGTTGACATCTCTTGTTTGCTGGTTTCTCTTCTTCTGGTCCCTTTGTCCTTGTGGGTTTATGGCATTTTTATTCCTTCACTGTCATTTTAATGGGTATTTGGGAGGGAGTGGATATAAATGTTCAAACTGGAGCATAGGACTTTAGTCGGAATGCACTCTTAGAACTTCATCAATCTGACTTTTTGGAAACAATGCAAGTATACCTAAAGTTCTAACAACATCTTAAACTGGTAACAAATACATCATCAATACCTAACAGAAAAAAATGGAATGAAACTTAAACTGAATAATTAGGATTGAGTAAACAATTCCATGTCTTGACACTTACCAACTTTGTAATGTATGCAGCCTTCCAAGTCCCCAACTGTGATCCAGCCTTGTTTCTTTTCTACTTCTGGGTCATTGTGTAGTATTCTGTTTCTTAACCATGAAAGATAGTAAACTCGTAGTTTGTTCTTCTTTCCTGTTGAAATAAAAGAGCTCTAATTTCAAGCCCCTGTGACAACCTTTTCTCTCAGTCCTTCCCCAACTCTGTTTTATTTTATTCACTTATTTTTACTTTATTTCCAATTGTGTAGGTGTGTGAAGGCACAATAACCAGTGTCCCCAGCAACATCAAAGTGTTGTCTATGCCAACAGCTCCAAGTGTTCTGGACAGATCACCATTTTATAATTTGTCTTTACCTTCAGGTAGATTCTTATTTGAGCAAGCTGCTCTTACTCTCTCTTCTCAATGCAAAGGGCAGTGTCAAGACCTAATTCTGTAAGGAATAGTTGGTCAGAGTTCCAGAACATTCTAGATCGAATCACATGAAGGAGTGTTGATAACTGGACATTTTAACATGCTTTTATGTGGCTGTCTTCCCCTCACCTTCTAACCTAACAGCATATGTCAATGGGAGCCTCTTATTCACCTCCTCGATTACTTTGAAGATGACAGGTGTGAGTAGTTTTCCTTTATCTGACTAACAAAAAAGAATTATAAGGAGACAAGAGAAACGATTTTAATGAAGGCAACCCGGGCTCAGCAGAAAACCCTGGACACATCTATGATTCTGAGATCACTGAAAGAAATACCAAACAACAATAGTAGAGGAAAAGATGTTTACTTGGGAAAAACCAAAGATGTGCACTTGGGAAAAAACAAAGTTCCCTTTGGTAAAGCGCTTCTGGAATAGGAATTCAATGATAAGAAAACATCTTAAAAATATTGAGGAGGACACAGGAGCAAAATTTAATATACTCTGTGAGATTATCTGCGTACCAGATAAGAAAATGTTCCTTGGGGTGGCTCTTCTTTTTTTGGAGGGGAGTGGGATGGGGTGGGGAGGTGGCTATTCCTAAGTGATCATTTAGGCCTGTGGGTTATACTTCCTGGGTACTTATTTTCCCTTGACTTCTCTTAGGCAGCAAAGGATGTTTTATATTTTACAGATGTGATATATATAAGAAGAAGAAAATTCACTGAAGCATCGCACACTGGATTTGACAGGATGGTGAGTTCATAAATTAAGGGAGTCACTGCACAGCTGTGATTCCTTTTTGTAGTCCAAGGCCCAGAATGGATCCCAAGAGCTAGGATGGGCAGAAAGGCCAGTGCTTGCTCCTTTCTATGCCAATACAGATCTGAGGGCAGTTGCTCCTATTTCCTTCTTCTTTCCCCATCTATACTTCATGGTAAGAGGAGATGGTTACTTTTTTAAGAATGGGAACGTGTCACTCACAACATAATGAAGGCTGAATGTGAATTTTCTGGCATCATTTCCACTTTTGGTAGGTGAGTGGCAGATGTACGTTTTAAATTTGATTTGGTAGTACCGCAGTCAGGCAAGCAATTGACAAGAAAAAAAAAAAAGACTACACCAAATTAAGCTCAAATGATGATACAAGAAGAATTTACTCGGCTAACTCTTTTTGGGGAGAATAAAAAGAGATGAAACTCTGAGCATTCAGAGTTGATCCCTGGGTCCTACTCCCAGGGATTCTGACCCACAGGTCTGGGGTGCATCCTGGGTTCTTCCCATCATGGTTCTAATGTTTCATACTGGGTGGGATGGGAAGGCAGGGGAAAAGAGGGGATATTGTTTATTAAACTCCTTCAAACATCATTAGAAAGCAAAGAACTTTCAATAAACACAGACTCTTTCAGGTTACATTGATAACTTGTCAGTAATAAGGCCTTCACTTCTGTGTCCATATTTTTTTAAAGTTCTTTTTTTGGGAAGCAGAAAGCTGCAGGGCGTAGCTGTAATGACTCCCACATCCCAATCTCTTTGCAGACTCAGCCGCCCAACGGGCCAGCTGCACTTGCTGAAACATCAATGGAGTATAAGCTAGAACGGTTCGTGAGAGAAAAGAGACCAGAGAAGTTTCTGCTTACAAAATTCTCCACTCTGCGAAGCCTACGTTTTGATAGTCTCCACCCAGGAGTAGGCAGGCAGCAATGACTAGAGCTCAGACTTCAAAAGCTCCTTGCTGAGTCCTGGCAGCGGTTAAAGGCCTATAAACATACAGCCTCTGTGGTACGTCTGCCTGATTCAGAGATCATACAGAGGTGAGAGGTTTCCCTTCGGAGGTCAGCATCTCCAGAGTTACAAACGAGGGGTGACCTCACTCTGGCTATCCTGCTATAATTTACTGTGTCACTGTTAGCCAGGGAAGGCAGAGCTTGCTGTTTTTTCAGCACTGAGGTGATAGCCTTTCCCACCTGTGCAGACCCGGGGGTCTCGGTCATCCCGGTAACATACTGGTAACCTACCTGATATAGTCACCAGGACATTCAGTCCCTCTAGCACGTCCATCTGCTGAAATCGCCTCCGGTTGATCAGATTATAGACTTTGCCTTGCCCACTTCGGTCCAAAAGCATCAGGCCATTTTCTGTTCCCACCAGGAGGTTTACACCTGCAAATTTAAGGAGCACCCCAAGACTGACTTTTTATATGCTTCACCTTTCTGCATCTGGGGTCCCTGTGAAACCTAAGAAACCGTGCCTTGCTAATATAAACTAATGGGCAAGTAGGTACTACGGTAGGGAGTGAAGAGGTCGAGGCTCTGCCACAGTAATTAAATCACTGTCCCTCTGGTAATAAGATTAGTTTTCTTTTATAAAGTGGTAGCAGCATTCATTACATCTGGCCATGTACTACCTAGTGTAGAGTCCTTCTCACGAGAAGCCTTGGGCACAGCTGTGACACCAGCACAATTAGCCTTTATTCCTTTCCTATAACACCCACCCCTTTCCTGGCTCTCTCTCTAAATCCCACCTCGAGGCATGCCCAAAGTTCATCCCCGCCCCTGTTCATGCAGGGATTTCTAGCCTACCCACCTTCAACATACAGCAGAGGGCCCCATTTCCACACCCCACTGGAAGAAAAGCCTTTCCTCCTTCTCACACCAAAGCTTACAGGTGTCTCATACCCTCAAGGCTCTGCTGTCTGTCAGGGAAATGACAAGCCAGTGCAAGCGAAGGTGTTAGGAGCCTGAGAGTTGCAGGGCTATAAGGCACCACTCAGATATCTAAATCTGGTCCAGCCCATCTCCCGTGCACTAATCCCTATTACAAAAGCTCTAGCAGGTAAGTGGTCTTGTCTGGATAGCTGCCATCCTAAAAATTCATGCAAATTAACTCCCACCTGCCCTGCAACACACACACACTCACACACATACATGCACACATGCTGAGGGTCCACTGTGGGGGACTATATTCATGAACAGGTAACTCTCTAACTTCTCTTGCTTTTGTACATCTATTTTTTGAGTAACATAAATGTCTATTCTTTTGTCCATAAATTATTCCATATTAAACATGGCCATCTTGTCTCCCGTCTCTTCTCCAGAGGACACAGCCTTACTCTTTCCATCGTATCTCCCATGAAATGGTTCCCAGCCTTCATCCACTTCTACGAACATCTCAAATGCTTTTGCCCTTATAAAACTGTGGTGCCTCAAACTAGGCCTAGTATTTTAGATGGATACAGATGGGCCACGTCCTTCCTTAATCGGTATGTGACATTTGCAGTAACACAGACCAGGACTTTGATAGAATCTCACCCAACCTAAACTGAGCTTGACGTCAGCTAAAACCTGTGCATCATTTTCATAGGAACTGCAGGTTGCTATTTGAACTAAAAAGGAAAGTTCATCATCTGTTGTCCTTTTCAAGGTTTTTCTTGCTACTACTGGCCTTTGACAATTCACTCAAAGATGCTAGGCTGGCTTTCCAGCTGTGAAATGGGGGTGATGCCCTTCCTCCCCTTGCAGGATATTGTATAGGTCACGGAGGCAGAGTGTGGGGCACATCACATGGTGCTGGGCACATGGTGGGTGTGTGGTAAGTGGTAGCTTGTTCTCTTACTGACTTTATAGCCCATCACTATTATGTGACGAGGTCATTCTGAATCTGATCTTGTTATCCTGGGCGTTAGGTTATCACGTCTTGCTACATGTAAAACTGCCCTTGATCCCTCCTGAGGCCAAGACAGTCCTGCGTGGGGACTCTGACACCCATGATTCAACTACTGCTCTCCAGATGGTAAGCTCCACAGGTTTTTAAGGTTTGAGGGTTGATTTCTTAGTAAGTGGTAAAAAGCAGCACTTACCCCAGAGAGCTGCACAAAGTATTTCCGAGTTGAATCGCTTCTTATATTTTCTGATTTCTGGTGTGTCGCTATGAGGTCGAATGTTGGTTGGGTTTACGTTTACCACTGAAATCTTTCTTGCTTCATTGAACTTGGCCTGTTCTTGCCTAAGAAGTTCGCTAGTAAACAGAGCTTTGAGAAAAAGAATCGGAGAAGTCACTGGCATCTTAAAAAATAAGCAACGGAGATACGGTGAAGGCACTTCAGAACACTATAATTTCTCTTTGTTTAGTGGGAATTATAGAAAAGGCAGAGGAACTCTGCAGCTATGCATATTTTATACATTTTTTTAAAGTAGAATACAGTATAAGTCATTCACAGAAGCACTATTTTTTATCCATTAGTAAAACAGACTTATGGATACGACTTGGGTAGTTTAGAGAATAGATACTCATCTCACAAAATTGAACACACCATCTCCTATATCATACACAGCAAGATTTACTTTTTAAAATTCCATATCATCAGCTGAAAAACTGGCCTAAGCCTCCCCTGATGATTAGTGAGTTGCGTAAGTCCAGAAAGCATGACTCTCCTCTAAATCAGCCAGACCCGGGCGGTAGGAAGCACACACCTAGAACCCAACACAACTCGACACGCACTTATTAAGTGTCTACTGCGTGCACAGCATTGTACCCAGAAATTGCTTTTGAGAAGTATGTGGTAAGTTTGGAGGTCTCTGAGGAACAGCTTTTCCCAGGGCCCCTGGATACTTCTGGGTTCCTACCAGAAGCAAAATAGAAGAGATGAAAAAAAAAATGGAGAGAAAGAAATTATTTTAGAAATCCTACAATAATAATAATAATAATAAAAACAAAAACAAAACAAAACAAAACAAAACACAACTTCCCTTTAAGGCAGGGCCTAAGCAGAAAATGACTTAACTACTAGACCAATAAACACTGGGTGTTGTATGAAAACAATGAATCGTGGATCACTGCATCGAAAACGGGTGATGTATTGTATGGTGACTAACATAACATAATTAAATAAAATTAAAAAAAAAACTACTGGACCAGTAATTAATTTCTTTATCAGGTCTTATCAGAAAGGAAAACCAAGCTGTTACTAAAACATCCAAGCCTTCTTGCTTACCTGCAGCTGATGATTCTTCATCTTCTTCATCTTCATCAGTGGGAGACGTCTGGTATACTCTGGGGTCCACAAAGGGGGTGAAGGAGGCCTTCGTGCTGCTCCCCATGCCGTACTAATTGATATGCAAGACGATTAAGAAAAGCAGATAAATAAATACTACAGGAATGAACAATGCCAGGAATACTTTGCTCGGGCTTTAAAATGATAACAGATTCTTTCATCTGTTTAGCTGTTCACACTCTAACCCCCGAGTCCAAGTATGTGCCTCTCTCTCCAACTTCTCCCGGTCTCGGTTGGTTACTCACCATGGGGCCTTTGCTAGGGCCCCATTAATTGTCAGACTGTAAGAGTTGCAGTGAGCAAATTACATTTTGGACCATATGGTAAGATGACTGTGATGACAGAGCTCATCTCTCCCTTGAAGTAAAGACAACCTCATATTGACCACATGGTCTGAAGAAAAGCTGACCCAACTGCTAATAAACTAAGTCAGCGTGTCCACATGGCAGCATTTCATCCCGAACATACAGTCAAGCTCCACTTGGAGCTTTCACGTACATTCTCTCCTTTGATCTTTGGAAGAAGTCTGTGAAGGAGGTGGGACAGGTACTAATATTCCCACTTAGAGCTGGAGCAGAAGCAGAATTTGAACCAGAGTCCAATCCCATGGGCTTCTTTTTGGTACCGTGAGAGGTGTTCAGGCAGAGAAAACCTGCCCGCACCGCGTGAAGCCACGAGAGGAAATGCTGCACCTTCCAGTACACCTCTGTGTTCTTTCCCTTGGGCTAAACAAAGCTCATCTGCGCAGTAAGTGTAGAATCCAAGGGGTGTATCATGAAAAGTGTGTGGACAGCACCAAAAACACCAGTGCGTATGCTTCCTCATTAGCTTCAAGGCCTATGTGTGACTCACAGGACTATTCATGAAACATGACCAAGCACCACGAACTCATCCACCGGTCAAGTCTGGATGACCACACTTACGAGCACTGCCTAGCAGACTGGATTTATTCAGGCTGTTTCCGGGGACTGTTTCTATACAGGAAAGATAATATCTCAGTTCTCCCTTTCCCATTCAGTTTGGAGTTTAGGAAGAGGAATGCTTAGAGAACCTATCTATTGATTTTTATCTTTCATTTAACAAATAATTTCAACCTCATTTTAGGTCCAACTTAGTTTGACTAAATTGATGTAAACATGAACCTCAACTTGGCCTTGGGGTCTCTATAAGCTGAAGTTTCTAGCACTGGCCTGGGAGATAGGAAATCCCAGTTCTACAGAGATCTGTCACAAACCAGTTGTATGCCTTGGGTAAGTCCCTTAACCTCTCTGAGCCTCAATATTCTCATCTGTAAAAACAGGTTTTCGGCCAGACGGTATCTGAGAACATTTACCGCTGTGCTTCTATGATTTTCCTCCATTTAAGTATTTGCATAAGTAGTTATATAGTAGAAACCAACCAAACACATTTTGGGGAGCTTAGCAAAGCCTCATTCCTGAAGCCGGCTCCCCACCTCGCCCCCCCTACCCCCCATGGGGTGAGAACAGAGCTGTGGAGGCTGTTGCCCAGCACCTACTTCAGTCCCGGATTCCATCTCCTGGGAATGGGTGGAGACGCGCCCCAGGCCCTCAGTTGGTGTCCCGGCGGGGGAACGGCTCTGCTGCACCAGGTCTGGGAGATTGATGTGGCCAGCGAAGCCATTGCTGTCACTGTGGCCAGATCGCTTCTTCTCTCCAGACGTCTGGGGTGGGGCACAACACATGGGGAGCATTAGACAGAGATTAGAGAGGGGGGGCAAAGGCCATGGAGCGATGTCACCCCTCATACAGCATAGGCACAGTGGTCTCCAAATGGACCCGCCGGGGTGGGTGGGAAGATAACCTTCACATTTCTATTTTACTAAGAAAATAAAGAAGAAGTTAAACTTTGTTACTATTTAGCATATGGACTGACCATGGGGCCTTTTGCTTCTGCCTTCAGGGCCACACAGGATGTGCGGGTTCCCTGGGGGAAGACAGGAATGCCACACGCAGGTGGAGGGGCTGAGCACCCAAGGTCTGCATTTGCATGGTCCCCTTCTGCCATATTTGTGTGTGTGCCTGTGAGCACACCAGTTAACTGGACTTGCAGATTATATGACCAGGTCACAAGACACAAATCCACAAGACACACACACATGACCTAAAATATTGCTGAAACGAAGAGGTTGGGATGAGATAAAGCTAAGAATCCATGTACCATGTAGCCCAAGAAAATGCAGAGATGATATCAACCAGACTCACAGGGCTCTTTGTCAGTCGTGAGGTCAAAACAATGATTAATGAGTCAGATCTGATAGGAGTTACAAAAGAAAATGTACTGAAATAATCTACAGATTATTTGAAACTACGGGTTTATGTCCGTTATTAATATTGAAACTCTCATAAGCAATTATGGTGTCGTGTAGTAAAAAATGGAAGTCATCATGACTAGCAAAGCATTTGAAATATTGTTTATGGTATCCCTTTTTAATGTCCTCTCAAGGTATTTTATAATATACATATAATATGTGAAGTAGGACACATGCATGATTTGTAAATAAATACACTCTAATTATGGGGCACCTGGGTGGCTCAGTCGGTTAGGCGTCTGACTCTTGATTTTGGCTCAGGTCATGATCTCATGTGAGATCGAGCTCCACATCGTGCTTAAGATTCTCTCTCCCTCTCCCTCTGCCCCTCCCCAACTTCTATGTGCATGCTCTTTCTCTCTCTTAAAAAATAATACATTGTAATTATGTGGCGTGCTCTAAAATTTTTACTGTTAGGGTTGTATGACCTAACAAGTTTGGAAACCACTGCCCTGGAGAGTAAAGCCTCCTCCCAAAAAACCCCAGGGAAGAAATACAGGGCTAAAAGACAACTCTGCTTCCTAAAAGCCAGTGCCCACCCTGTAGGCCTGGCTAGTACTGTGCTTCCTGACTTAACATTTATGCGACCAACTCACTGAGGTTTCTTAGAGCAGACCTAAGTAAACGAGTCCTTCTTTGCCTTTGCTTTCATTCATTCACTCACCTAACATTTCTGAGTGCCTACTGAGTGTGACACGTTTTGCTGAACATGGAGGAATGAGCCAGGATCAGGGCAGGCAGAAGCACTCCTCGCCTTCTTTGGGGCTGGCTGGCATGGGCTCACACTGGCCTGACTTCCCCCTTCCAGAGCCTGTCCTGGTCTTGCAAGGACCACTTGGTACCTGCTTCCGGCTAAAAGTGAAAGGAGGCACTTTTTGGGGGGAGATGAAACAGATCCCCAAGTTCCTGAAGGGGTTCATGTAATGGGTGTTGCCAGGGAGCTTGAGAAATAACTGGAAAGTGGAAGCATGCTCTGTTTTTTCGCAGCATGCTCCTGGCCTGCAGGCTGCCCTGGTGAGGGGTATTTTCTGGATTCATTCTGTCCTGGTGCTCATCCGGGTACTAGTGCCGGTTCTCAGAGCTGAACACTTTGTCTTCTAAATGATATTTATGGGGTTCAGTCCTGATTCATCCCACTGTCTCCAATTTTATGTGTACTGGACAGCTTTTCCTTCCTTCCTTCTAATTTCTGTTCAAATACTGAAAGGCTTTTTAACATTTCCCCCCAGTCTCCTAGTAGCATAAATCACACATAGTGTCTCTTTAGAGTTTCACGGGTTCTCTATTCTATCCCTAGCATTCTACCTCAAGCCAAGAACAGCTTATCAAAGAAAGACCTGAAGAGGCTAACAAGGGGAAAAGGCCCAGACAGTGAGAAGCCTGAAGGAATCCAGTGGTGACCCCCGAATCTCCCCACTCTGAGTCATCAGCTTTTGTCCCTTCGGCCAGCTCCTTAGAGTTAAATACCTTCTGTGCGCCAGGCACTCAGCTGGGAACGCAGAGATAAATGAACAGCCCTGCCCCCTAGGACCTTCTTGCAGAGCCCAACCATTTCTATAGTCTCTCCACCCTCACCATTCCCATGGGGCTGGGCACTAAGCTGTTCCGACTAACAATATGTATCTGGGACCACGCCAAACGCTTTAGGTATGGTATTCCACGCAGTCCTTAAGATAACACCGTAGGTTAGCTTTCATTATCCTCATTTTACGGATGGAAAAACTGCAGTGCAAAGAAGTGCAAGCAGCTGACTTGCTCCAAGCGACACAGGTTCTAAGTGCTGCAATCGGGGGCTGCCTGGTAGCAGAGCCCAGGTGCTTTGGGTGCTGCCATACGAGGTGTCTCTGCTCTCGGCCATAGCTGATCGGACCTGGAGTGGACACCTGAATGATGCAGGATCAAATTCCCTTTTGCATTTAATGTTGGGGCCGAGAGACACTGGTCAGTTTCTGCTGGGCAGCTGAACTGGGTGGGAGGTGGCGCCTGTCTTGCAATTGGGGGGCGGGAAGAAGTGAGAGCTCATGCATGCAGAGGGAGAGAAAGCGGGCCTGTGGAGTAGAAAGAACAAAGGAGCAATTGGAGGAAAGAGAAATGAGGGAGAGGAGAGACAAGGCATTGAGGAAAGCAGAGATGAGGGTAAGGAGAGACAGGCAGTGAGAGAGCCAAAGATAGGCACAGGAAAGCTGCCTGGGTTCCTGATCCTTTTTAGTTTCTGGTTCCAGCCCTGCACAGAGTCCCAACTTACTCTTTGCCTTTGGATTCCTTGTATGAAATACCTCTGAATTTTTATGCCTCTATCTCTGATACCAACCCCACCTTTTCTCCCCACTGTAAGCTGTTTTAAGTGGACTCTTTTTCCTATTATTTCCTATTATCAGCTGGTCAGTAAGAAAGATGCTATGGACAGAGGCCCATGGAGTCCCACGAGGGACTTCAGGGAGAAAGGGAAGGCTGAGCCAGACCCACAGGGATCTGCTGGGTGAGGAGTGGGCAGCAGGGGCAGTGGGGAAGGGAGAATGGCTCTTCCAGCAGATGGGTCCCTATGGACGAAGTGGGAGATGACAGCTGGTGTGGTGGGTTCTAGAACTAGAGTAGGGCAAGGTCCTACAGGGCCATAGGATAGGGAGAGAGAAAACCACAGGGCCTGGGTGTGCACTAAATTTGTGCATCTTGGCAAGACTGTGGGTAGTACAGCCAGTATCCTCTGGAACCATCTTGTCCACTTAAGTGAGAATGCTGACATAAGTGAGTTCTCCTTGATGTCCATCTTGGGGAACTGAACGATAGCACCCTATAAGCTAAGTTCTATTATGAGTTTTTCTTTTCCTACTCTTTTGTCAGGGACATACTTTTATTTGCATTCAACTTTTTAATACCTGTACTTTTAATGGATTCCAACTCAAGGTTTGTTATTTTAAAAGCTCACATTTGGGAAAGGTGGAATTTTAGAAACTGAGAGACAAAAAAGATTTTGGGCCCTCAATAGATCAAATTCATATAAGACACTGGTGAGTGCTGTTTTCAAAGTGATTGGCTGTGGTCATAAAATCCTGGAGTGCTTTAAATAACATGGAGCCATTTGGATATGTCTGGCAACTGAATTGAAAATGTGCCTCCTGATAATCTTATTCAAGGTATTGACTCTGTCATAAAGACTCAAGCAAATTTTCAACTGCGTTAGAAATCAGAGTCCTTTTATTTGGAGTCAGAGAGTAACTCACTCCGGAACATTTTCCCTCAAGTCTTCCAAGTAGCAAGTTACAGTGATAGCAGCCGTCCACACTTGCAATGGAATTATCCACACACCACATTGGGAGATTTATACACCAGCACTATGCAATGTCAACTGCTGCAGCCGAGTCCATTTCTTATTTCAGGCTTACATGATAGGACTCTTTAAAGCCTACTTCAAAGATTCAGCAAGGCCATATAATGAAATTCTCGCAAGTTGCTTTGGGAACTCCTCTTCCAGTTACAGCCCTACTGCCAATTATTATTTCAAAGGCCTTATTCATCTCAAAACTATAGTTCCTTTCTTTCTTGGGAGAGCAAAGCCTGCTATTACAGTTTCCCAAACTCTCCTGGCTGAGGAATGACAGATGATATACATTGTTTTCAGAGGCAAGAGTGGGGAGTGATAACGAGTCAAAGAAGAACTCCGTTCTCTGGTGACAGTGAGATAAAATAAAATAGAGTTGACCCTTGAACAACATGGGGGCGAGAGGCACTGACCCCCGGGGCAGTTGAAAGTCCGAATAGAACTTTTGACTTCCCAAAAGCTTAACTCCTATAGTAGCCCACTGTTGACCGGAGGCCTTATCAATAACATGAACAGGTTATTAACACATATTCTGGATATGTATTATACACTGTATTTTTATAATAAAGTCAGCTAGAGAAAAGAAAATGTTATTAAGAAAATCATAAGGACAAGAAAATACAGTTACAGTATTAGACTGTATTGAAAAAAAAATCCACATGTAAGTGGATCCACACAGTTCATCCTCGTGTTGTTCCGGAGTCAACTGTGTTTACATTAACTGAATGCTTGCATGTATTAACTCACTGAATCCTCCTAGTCATCTTTCTACTATTATTTATGAAATTTTATAGATGATAACACGGACCCAAGGGGACATCAAGTCATTTTTTGCCCGATGTTACCAGCCATTACTTTCCTTCCAGGCAAAGACTTGGTGGCAAACTTGCAGGATGATGATGAAGTGAAAAAGAAGAGAAGACAAATTCTGATTTGTCAAGGCCCTTCCGGTTGGCACAGGCCCAGTGAGGACGTGCTGCCTGTGGGAGGACATGCCCCACCCCCACTGCAATTGAAATGATGTGCCTGAGTTTAAAAAAACAAAATCATACAAAGTGCCAAGGTACATTTCCAAGTAGATCTGCATATTTCTTTGTTCTTTCATCAACATAGCTTAACAGCCTTTTTAATGTTGACCTAATTAGATAAGATGAAATCACCCTTTCTTGGAACTTCTAAGAATTTTCTACATAAAATCCACAAGGATAAAGCCATGGTGGGAGTAGGCATAACAAGGCCTCGGATGCTGCTGAGCGAGACCATTCATTTCTGTTTTCCTGCTGTAGGAAACATCTGGATTTGCCAGTTTTATATCCTCAAGCTCAAATTCTCTATTCCGATTTGCATAGCTCCTACTGAAGAATCTGGACTAATGTAATTAAGTCACACTGCAGAAGCTTAGAAGGATACAGGAAAGGAGGCGGTGGACAATTAAAATCACTCAGCCATTGAGAAGCATGGGTCCCCCCTGCCCCTGGCCCCCATTCACAAGGCTTAAACTACACGCCGTAAGCATTCTCCGTGAAAGCTCTAATATCGAAACCACTTAAGAAATGTACTTCCTCTGCACAGTTTTTATACCAGCTTACCTCTCTTATCATCAGGGTTCCTTCTCTTGAAATACTGCTGCTGAAAGTGTCCGTGTGAGAGGTCTCCAGCCCGTGCGTGCCGACCATTCCCACATTGTACTGCTCGGTGCTCCCGGGGGCTCCTGTGGGTCTGAGATGGGAAGGAAGGATATTAACAGCAATGTCTGTTTAGGGAATGCCCGTTTCTCGGTGTCCTGAACAGGTGTCCCACTCCCGCAGCATCCCCTCCCTGCCTGCTCTCCATACAGCAGCCCTAGCGAGCAAGCTTCAGACTCTCCAAGAACAAAACTGCCCGCCAGGCTCCACAGGGTTTCCAAGCCCTCCCTACTTCTTCTTCCACCAGCAGGCACCCTGACCTGCACTTTGCACATGCTGTTCCCTCTGCCTGGAAAACTGTCCCCCACCCTGGCTCTTGGCCGGTTGCCTCTCATCTTAATGATACTTAAGTATTGATATTTCATCTTAAATGATAACTTCCCTTGAGAAGGCGTCTCTCAGCACCTAGGTCTTATCCCACCAACCCTACTTCTTTCTCTTCACCCTTTGTCTTATTCGTTGTCATCACAATTTGTGATTCTTTATCTTTTTGAGTCTCTTGTAACTTTTGCCTTCAGTCTCATTAGAACATATGCTTGTGAGGGCAGTCTTGTCTCTGCTCATCATTGTATACCCAGTGTAGAGCTGGGCACAGAGTGGGAAGGAGTGCAACGCACAATCATTTGATCAATGGGTTTTACATTATTTACGGAGAAGAAATATCAATTAAGGGCGTTCTGGCTTACTAGGACATCCATCAGCTAGGCTATTTACCAATATGCAGTATGTTTTAAAACCTCTTGTAATGACTCCACACCGTGGTATATTTATTTTCAGTTTGTTTCTTATTCTTGTGTTTAAGATGTAATGGAGAAGGTAAGAGGACCTTGACATATACCCTGAGAGCGGAGACTGATGTGAGAGCATGTGTCCTGGGGCACAGACCGTAGCATCAAGGAAAACTGAGAACCAGTAGGTGACGTGGTTCGTCCACAGGATTTCAGTTTCCAATGTGGTCCTCACTGATACCTTGTATTTATTTTATTTTTTTTAAAGATTTTATTTATTTATTTGAGAGAGAGAAGGAGAAGGAGAGCGTGGGCATGAGCAGGGGGAGGGGCAGAAGGAGAAGCAGACTCCTGGCTGAGCAGGGAAGCCTGGCGGGGGGAGGGGGCCTCGATCCCAGGACCCCAGGATCATGACCTGAGCCAAAGGCAGACGCTTAACCGACTGAGCCACCCAGGCGCCCGCAGCTGCCTCTCTTTTAATGTGGGTTTATTAAAAATAAAAAAGGTATCAAGGGTTGTTTCTCTCATTAGGTATGTTAATTATATCTTTTACCATTTTGTTCTCTTAATTGTTTCTTACGTATTCAAAAAAATCTTTCTGGTCTCTTGGATTCGATCAAGTCCAAACATTTGATGAAATATTCAATTCAAGAAAGAAGAAACATGCCAGATTTCTGACATCTCTGGCACAGAGAAGACATATGTTAAGGATCCAAACAAAGAGGTGAGAAGATGCGAAGATGAGTCCAGACCAAAAAAATGCATAGCAAGATGCTTACTTCAAAACTACTAAACTGGAGCAGTGGATTGAATGAATCTAAATATCAGTTAGAACCGATGTGTTTGGGAAGAAATTCCAAAGAAGCAATTTCAATATTGCATTTGCAGAAAGGAGACATTAATAGTGTCCCAGAGACATGGAAAAAGAAATCGCTTCAATGAATGCCTGACATATTGCCAGATTGGTCAATCAGAATAGTTGTCAAAACTAGGATATCTTCACTCATTTATTTGAAAGTTTATCTTACCTTGTATGTATTTTTTTTTAAGCCGCCTTCAATTCTTGTTTGGGACAAGATGGTGTGATACAAATAGGTCAATAAATGAAGTATTTATAAAGAGCCAGAGCCTTCTAGGAAGGGGGTCACTTCCCTTGTTCACTCAGACATTCTTGGCCACTGTCAGAAGGCACCACCAGGCTGAGAAGTGTACAACTGAGTTCCCTTTCACCAATAGAGAGCTTCACGGGAGTTCAAAGGTCAAAGATATTTTGGCCCCACTTATGTTTTTTTTACCCTGATGATGTTTGATTCTATCCATTTTAATCAGAAATATGCCAATATGAGTGAAATTTTCATTAAAAAAGATATTTTCTAGAGCTAATTCCATTAGGACAACTCCTTGATCAATTTTCCATATGCCTCAGTTAAACTCTTTGCCAATTTATTTACTTTCATTATTATGTTACTAAAATTGTCATCATAGGATCCAATTCTTTTCTATGTAGATTTTATAACAAAGATTTAGTAAACCAATCAAAATTTTTATCCATATCATCTTTCAAAGGCTTCTGTGGTCACTACTTCTACCGAGTACAATTTGTCTGGATCAGTTCTAAAGGTGTCAATTTTATTTTATTTTTTATTTTTTTGAAGATTTTATTTATTTATTCGACAGAGAGAGAGACAGAGAGAGCAGGAACACAAGCAGGGAGAGTGGGAGAGGGAGAAACAGGCTTCCTGTGGAGCAGGGAGCCCAATGTGGGGCTCAATCCCAGGACCCTGGGATCATGACCTGAGCCGAAGGCAGACGTTTCACCGACTGAGCCACCCAGGCGCCCCTAAAGGTGTCAACTTTATTAAGAAGATTTGATTCACCTGTCCATTTTTAGTCAATAGCAAGTTTTATAGGGCATAGTGTCAGCCACTATCAGTTTGATCTCTTGCTGAATATTTTTACTGAGATTATTTTTTTCCTGGGTCCATTTTATACTTAAAATTTTATGAGTCAGAACTGCTCCATCTATGATAAATTTTTATGGTGAACAGTTTGGGCTGTTTTGAGTTTTTAAAAATATCATTTCTACTAGTAATATTCCTTATAGATTGAATAAAAGATAATAATCTATATTTCTTCCTTGGTCAAATTTATCTAGAATGGTGAGCAATTTCTCTTAGTTTAAGGTTTTCCTGGTGTGTAGGATTGGTCTATTTTATTATGAACCTTTTATACATATTTGCTCATTCTGTGTACCCTGTATTAATTAACCACATCATTAATTTTTCTGGTACCAATAATAGCTTTTGACTATGGAAAATTCCTATAGATTTCTGTATGTTCCAAATCACCTCTCTATAGAATTCTTTTTTTTTTAATTTTTAAATTTTTAAGAAGTTTATTTATTTATTTAAGTAATCTCTACACCCAATGTGGGGCTCAAACTCACAACCCTGAGATCAAGAGTCGAATGTTCTTCCAACAGAGCCAGCCAAGTGCTCCCAGAATTCTTTTTAAAAGGCATGGTACCTTCCTTCAAATACTAAGGTTCACTGTTCAAACTGTTGCTCCCTATACTTGACTTCTAGCATCTCAAGGACGCTCCTTAAGTCATTTCTTAGCTCTCAAGTTCAATGACTGCTCTTTGATAGTTTGCGTATTTGGCCTCTTGTCTGTCTACTATTACTGACCCTTCCACTCCATCCTTTTCTATTCCCCTGACCATGTCACTCTTCTGCTTTCAACCTTCAGGAGCTCCCAATTAACCAGAGGATAAACCTGTGGCTTACAAGCCTTCTTTTATCTGGTCCTTGCCTATTTCTCTAGCTGATGTTTTCAACAAACCGTACCTTCCATTTTTAACTTGAACAACATGTGACTTCTAGTAGTTTCCTACACACATCATGCTACCAAAACCGTTGGGCAACTTTAGTCTATCTTCTCGTCCTGAATGGTTCTTTCACACTCTCTGCTTCCCTCTGGGTAACTTCTCCTTTAAACTGCAGTCCAGGCACTCCCAAACCCCATCCCAGCCCCACTGGGGTGGTATAGGTGGCTCTCCACTCTGCTTCCACATTAGCCTCTGCACACCGCTAACCATGCACTCCATACACAGTCCTGCAATTGTCAGATCTCAGTATTGTTGGCATCTTCAGTGCCAACCACTGTCACAGGTAAGTGACATCCAATAAATGTTTCATAAGTCAACAAAGGCTTTGTTCAATAATTCTAGCAAACATTTCATTCAAGTTTATTGTCAAAAGACAGCTCTTTTATGAACTGATGAGCAATCAGCTATGAGAATTATTACCATGTTTAAAGTGTCCTGAATAACTAATGTTTTGTCTTTTTAAAATTTAAAAAGTAATTTCAGCATTGGATCACTTTTATATATGGGTTATGCCAAAATAATTTTCTTATAATTGTTATTACAGGATAACCAAAAATTGGTTCAGGTATGTCACTGAACTTCATAGTATGGAGAGTGAACTTTGATATATGCAAATAAAAATAAATCATTTAGGAGGTTGGTGGATCCCAGGAAAGAAGGCAGACTGGGAAAAGAGAATCTAACTGCATTACAAAGGTATTTAAAAAATCTCACAGAGTGGGGGATGGGGGAAAGGTTGACCTTTGTAACTCTGGAAATAAATGGAGTCCCATAAGACTAAAAGTAAAAGGAACTGCCTGTAAGCACTGCACTCTAACTGCTAAAGTTGTTTCCCATAGGCGTACAGGTTAAGCATTCTGATACTGCTATCCATGTGTACCAGAAGTGAACACTAAGCAAATGTTGGCAGGTTGTGAGAGCCTGGTTTCCTACTGTTGGAGTGGGAATTTCCAGGTAAGGAAGGGGAGGGGGCTAGAATGATCCATGTGTTAATGAATCAGAGTTGGAGATATCAGGATAAACTTTTATTTAACGTAATACAGATGGCTATAGGTAGAAACATTTATAGATATGGGTACATAATGGGTTAGTATACACATATATATTTCCTTGCTCTGTCAGCTGAGAGTGCCTAAAAGAAATGATACATCAGTAGCAATGAGCACACCTAGTGCCAAAATCTTGGTTCTGATATCATTCTTTAATAAAAGGAATCAAGGCTCCCAGGAGAAATGGCTGATTCCAGGACTAGAGCAAGAAATACGCAAGATAAGCCTGGAGCGCCTTATAGTGTCAGAAAGTAAGGAAGTGCTTGACTGGGGTATGTCAGCCATGGGGGGTATAAGAGCCAACTGAAAGAGCTTCCCGTGGTTGAAGGTGGAATAATTTAAGCAGCAAAATGAAGTATTGGATCATAACCCAAAGTACAAAATAAATATCCATGAGTCTATATTGATATAAATAAATGACTGAATAAATTAATAAATGGAGAGGAGATAAATCTCTGCAGAATAATTTCAAATAAATTATGTAGAGACTCCATCCTAAAGGAACGTAACTCCTCACTCCTTAACTGCAGGCTGTGCACACTGGCTTCCTTCCAAAGAGTACAGGGTGGAAAGGGAGGAAAATTACACTACAGTAGAGACACCTGACAAGCATTACCTCAGCCAGATGATCAAGGTCAATGCCAATAGTCCTAAGTCACATTTATAGTACATACCCTTGATATGAAGTGATAAAAACGACGTGACCTCTGTGATCTTTCTCCTCCAAATCCATAACCTTAGTCTAATCACGACAAGAACATCAGATAAATTCTGGTAGAGTGGAATTCTATGATATTCCTAATTAGTACTCCTCAAAACTGCCAAGTTCATTAAAAACAAAGGAAGTCTGAGAACCTGTCACAGCCAACAGGAGTCTAAATAGATATGGTAACTAAATAATTAAATATAACATGGTATCCTGGATGGGATCCTGATGCAGAAAAAAGGATTTTAGGTAAAAACTAAGGAAATCTGAATGAACTATTAAAGTATATCAATTTTGGTTTATTAATTATAACATGTACATACTAATGTACGGTGCTTATTACAGGGATAATTGTGCAGGGGGTAGGAGGAGTAACGGGAACTTTGTACTATCTGCTCAATTCTTTTGTGAATTTAAAACTGTTCTAAAAAATTAAGTTTATTAATAATAAAAGAATGAAAAAAAGGCAATAATTAAAAAAAAACACTCAGGCCAAAACAACTAAAACATTTTATAGTTAAAGTAATCCTTTGTTCTAAAAATTATTTCCAAGATAGAGTCTGGGTGAGAACAATTAGTTGTTCAAATTCCTGTAAAGACTATAACAAAACAAAACAAAACACGTCCACTGATTAGAAGGAAAACTATAGGAAATTTACTGTGATTAGGTCACAGGTTTAGAACAGTAATTTCCTCTAATAGGATTTGTCAAAGTGTTCCTGTAGGTACTGATTTAATTCAATTCAATACACATTTATTGAACACCTGCTATATGAATGGCCCTGGGTTTAGCATTGGGTAGTGGATATAAAAGCTGAGGAAGGGGCACCTGGGTGGCTCAGTCGGCTAAGAGTCTGACTTGATTTCGGCTCAGGTCATGATCTCAGGGTAGTGAGATTGAGCCTCACATCAGGCTCTGCGCTGGGCATGGAGCCTGCTTAAGATTCTCTCATTCTCTCTCTCCCTTTCCCTCTGCTCCTCCTTGCTATGCATTCTCTTTGTCTTTAAAAAAAAAAAAAAAAAAAAAAGCTGAGGAAGTCATGGCTCCTGAAACTAAAGAGGTTAGCATCCGGAAGACCATACAAACATGACATGAATACTCAAATACAAGGCTGGATGTAAGTGGGAATGCAAAACAGAGGGAGAGGTCATTGCAAGAAAAGGCACAACACTGGACAAGTACAAGGCATTTATTTGCAAGAACTGATAGGTCAGTTTGGCTGGAGCATATGTTGAGGCAATCATGAGCCCCAGGGATGAAGAGGGTCATAGGACACTAGGATACAGCATGACCAGAGCCACGATTCTACAACATTAGTAAAACCAGACTGGAAAAATGGCCAGGAGGGCAGAGAGGACCACAGGCAAGGGAGGGGAGCACTACAACAGCCTGGGAGGGCAACAGGGTCAGAACCATGGCTTTCCAGTGATGACAGCATTTTATAAGATTGTACGCAACTCAAGGGCTATGCTAGCAGGAGATGGTCCTAATGGTTAAGACTGGGCCTCACATGTCTTGTTCTGAAGCAGGCACAGACACTTGAGGGAAGGTGCTGATGCAAGAGGATGCTTCTTCAGCTTGCTTGATCTGATGCAAATCAACTTAGGCACTTTTCCTTCCCTTCCTCCTCTTCTAGAAAGCTTTTGTTTTTTTCCTGATTATAAAAATAGTAAATGCTCATCATGAAATTGGGGATCTACATAAAATAAAAACCACTCATAGTTGTATAATCCAGAGGTAATCACTTTTATAATTTTAGTCTATTTCCCTCCACCAATTATTTTTCTATGCATGAGGCATTGGGAAAGAGTGCAGTTGGTTAGGGAAATAATCTTAGTTATGCACACTCTTATAGGTTCTACCTTATACTATAAATATGAAACCAGCACTGTCCATAAAAAAAGTTGTTGTTTTGAGCATTAGTATCTACAGCTGTTTGTCTGAATGGCTGGTCTCCATTTCTGAGAAGCTCTTTTTGTAAACATTTCATGGCAGTGAACTGTGTTGATATATATGTAGCACAGAATGTAAAGGGTTACACTTGTATCGTGCCTTGTCTCTGAGTAGATCTCCTATATCATTAAATATTTTAAATGTTCTTTAGTGGATGATCATTTTAATCTGCCTAAAATTTACGAATTCTTCAAGAGACATGTCAACTTTTGCCTCCATTATATGCATTCAATGATAGCCCATTCATTATTTCTGGATGGTAGTAATAGATCCTCTGAATTGCTTTACCAGTGTCGAGCCTGTTCTTTTTACAGATCATCTTGCCAAAATAATTTCTCTCAAACATAGCACTGATCATGTCACTTCCCAGCTCGGGGGGCCTTCCATGGTTCCCAACGGCCACCTGATAAAGTGCACACTTCTTAGTCTGGTTTCACTGGTCCAGACCACCCCCCTCCCTGCCCACATACACCCGACATTCCTATCAAAGTCAACCTTCTGTGCCTTTACTTCAATTTCCCCTTGCCTGAGATTCTAATATTGCCCCACGTTCCCTCTATCTTGATGACAGTTATTTGTGAATGTGTCTTTCTTCTGGTTTGGGCTATAAACTCTAGGAAGCCAGGACTTGCAATTTCAGTTCAGTGCAATTAAATATAAATCAAAGTCCCTGAAGACCAACTCTATTCCAGACACCATGCAAGGTGTTAAGAGTACAGAGATGAATGAGACACAGTCCTCACCCTCAGGGATCTCAGAGCCCAGAGAGGGAAACAACATGTAATAAATATCCTGATTCGAGCACTACATGAAGCTGCAAGAATACGCTCAAGATCCATGGGCCACACGGCAGAAGGTACAGGCTCTCTCTGTGCAGGCTGGGCTGTAAGCAGGTGATTTCTAAAGGGACAGGAGAGTGCCAGACAGCAGAGAGGAAGCGCAGCATGGCCTATTCCAGCAAATTTTGGAAAGGTGGGTATTTCTGTAGTGAGGGAAGAAATGGATGTGCCCTTGGCAGGAGCAGGGTCAACACTGTCAACAGCCTTGTAAAATATGACAGCGCTTCAAAACCAAATGTGATTAAACATCTCTTCCAAGGCTGTCTTTGGTCACTCTTCCAAATATTTATATTAGTCTGAAGTTTCTGCATATAATCTTGTTTCTCTCCAACTAGAATATACACTTTTAGAAGGCAGAATGCTTGTGTGTGCCCTTGCTGATTGTCTCAAAGCCCTCAGTATGGTGTGGAGCACAGAGTGGAAGTTTTAGCAATATTTTAAATTCACCCCTCATCCTGGTAGTTGTAGGCTCAGTGCTTAAAGGGAATTTGAGACATCTGTTAGAAAAATTAACCAAAGCTGAGTCAAGATAAAAACTGAAAGGACCAGCATATTTTGCAGAAATGTTTTGGATTAGTGATTTTGCCTCTAGAACAATTTTATTTGCTGTTAAAAAAGCAATTTAATGCAATTTGTTTCAAATGTCGTATTTTAGCATATTTATGGTTGTCAATAACTGTGTAATCAACAGCAGAACAACAAGTATAAATTTTCAGCTATGATAATTGGATTTGCCTCTCAGAATTGCTTGTATATAATGACTGTTAATCAATGGAGTACATTCTCTGCAGACTGGTCAGCCCTCTCTCTCCAATCTCTGCTGGACAGGACAGTAATCTATGACCCTAAATGGCATCTTCTCTATAAGGAGTAAGTGTAGTGTGATGACCAATATTAGTAGCTGAGCCAAAGAAATGGAGGTGAATGAAGAACAAAGTTGGAATCATCAGTGTCCCACTCTGTCAAATTTATAGCAAACCAGAGCAACAGCATCTTGTCTTTATTCGGGGGAGGAAGCAAGAAATGGATGTGAGTGTGATTGTCCAGATCTGTTTTTTTAAACTGGAGAAGCAATAGGGCAGGGGAATTCTGTCATAGGACCCTGTCCAATGAGAAAAAGAAAAAGTGAGCCTCCCCCTCACAAAACAAAGAAAAGAGAAGAAATAAAGGCTATAATACAAGTAAATAATAAGGGAAGTGTAGGTAGGCATAAATACAGGTATAAATAGCCAAAAGGAGACTGCAAAAAAATGGACAGAATGTAGGGGGGTGTGTGGGGGGGCAAGTCACAGGCCACAGAGAAAAGGATCACATAAGACAGACAGTGAAGAAGAAGAAAATGATAACAGGGTTATATTTAAGTCAAACACTCAGAAGGTTCTCCGCAGGATGATTTGACTCCAGCATCTTTCACTGGGAGGCTAACCCACACTGTCATGTGCATTCCTCCTTATGTATGGTGGTGGTGGTGGTGGGGGGGGGGGGGGATGATGGAATATGTCTCCTGTTGTTAATTTTAACTCCTAAATGTCATTGTCCATAATTCCACTCTTGCAGTTCTAGGGGGACAGGCAAGTGCCAACAGTCTGGTTGTCAATATCATTTTCCCTGGGGATGACAAGAACCACGAAAGTGTCATCAAAGGGGGAGTCAATCCCACAAGAGTACCTGGATAAAGCCTAGGCAGTAGGAACACTGCTATGTATTCCAAGTGACGGTGTCTGTGGAGAGAGCTAACTATAGGACTATGCTCTAATAAAAAACTCAAATCCCCAAAGCCAGTTGATCCTGCCAGAGACCCATGAATGATCCTCTATTTAATTCACATTTCTTGTCCTTTCACTTTGGAGACCTCGCCCGCCCCAGCCGACATGTGAAAAGCAGCCCTCTTACATGAGTCTGGGTATGTCACTGACGGCCACCGTCCCGTCGTGGGTCTCGCTCTCTCCATCTTCCTCCTCTTCATCACTACTTTCCGACTCCTCACTGGAGGAGGAGTAATCAGTCACCTTCTTCAGCGGGCGGTTTGTTTCTTCGATCCGGAGTTCTCGTAATTCTTTGGCTAATGCCGTCAGGTCCTACAAAAGAAGAGTTCGTTCGGTATGTATGAGTTGTAGAGACGACCAAAGTCACATCTCTCAGCAAGTCAGTGTTGCAGCTTAAGCAACAAGAAAAGAAAGCTCTAGATAGAACTGTTACAAACATAGTGGCGGCATGGAGCGAAGAAAACGATGTTTGTAGCACAGAGAAACTAGGAAAGAAAGATGGAATAAATTTAAACTTTGTTCAAAACCAATGGCTAGACTGAGACGGTTCAGTTCTGAATACATGTGTATATATGTGTGTGTGCGTTGTGTGTCTACACATATATACAAACGTTGGGTTCTCATTTTATTTTGGGAAGGTGAAGTGGGTCACCCTCAGAGTGAAGGGGAAAACACATGGGCTGAGCGATTGTTCCCCAGGATTCTGGGACTCCTGCCCAAGCCACCATCATGGCCTTTCCCCTCTTTGATTGCTACTGTACCAAAATCTAGCATCAGTCACAGAACAGAGCAATTCTCACGGTTCCAGCTACTACAATGACTCATCTGGTGTGTCATCATTCCCTGGAGAGCAGAGGCACCGCATCAAATAATGGCCCACCCCAAAGCCCAGTGCCGCTGAAACTTATAGCCCCAGAGCTGAGTTAATCAAGACGAACGACAACCAAAAAAAAAAAAAAAAAAAAAATTTCTTCCAGAACGATAGGTGTTTCATTTTCCTTTGTTTAAAACTACAGTCACCTGGCAGAAACCCTCGTGAGGAATACTGAAATGAATGCACAGACACCACAAAGGAAGAGATCATTTTTCAGGTTTCCATGAGTATGATGCAGTCTTCAGCCTTATGGATGTGATGATGTGGTATCTAATCACGAGGCACATTGCAGGCAGTGTGCTGGATCTCTGACTACCTTTGACTTCACATGCTTTCCGAGCAATGCAGAGGGCAGCAGTCCTGCAAAAGCATGGCCGCTCTAATTTGCACAGGTTACACTGCCCATGGCGCATGGCATGCAATGAGGAAAAAGCAATTGGACATCAGTCTTACCATTTCTCCCTATATTAGTGACCCATGTGGGAATCAGAGCATTCAGTGAGAGACAGGGCATTAGGGAGAAAGAAACTCATTGAAAGATACTAAATCCCACAGTTTTCTTATGGCCATATTCTCTCTTTATTTCAATTCAGAAATGTATTTATTTGTCCAATTCGCCTGAGGTCAGATTAGAGCATGTAGGTGATCTAAATGGCATCTCCTAATCTACTTGGTTAGAAGAAACACCGTAAGGAGTGGGTATAGTTAAATTATAAATGTAATTTTGTTTGGGGGAGATCACAAATCATCATATTTCTTTACCGTCCCCTCTATGTCAGGCATTACTATGTTGGTTAAGAGTAGAAGAGGAAACATTTTAGGTGTTTCATTTGGTCTAGAAATTTGGGAAGTTCAAGGTGGTAAGTGAAGGAGTCATTTCTTCTAATTTCAAAATAAAATCAAAGGAAAGCAATCATGGCTTTTAAATTTGTTCTGAAGTCACTTGAATTGAAGCACCTGAAAAGGGAAGCTTTTGAAAATTCAAGTTGTGCATTTTCTACCCAAACATGCTTGCTGGGCTTTTTACACACATGCACACACGTGTGGCCTCAATCTCAGTGGATATATTAACCCCATCTGTGAAAATGAAAATAGAATTGTATTAAAAAGACTCAAAGGTGTTTAAATATAATGTATACTGTTAAAGAAGAAAATTACCACATAGATAGAATTTTATGCAAATTTATTTCTTGTTTCTTTGGCAATAGGCCAAAACAGGAAGAGGCAATATTCAGATTTCAGCTTTATACTCCTTATTTCCTCTGGACATTGCCAATGTTTATCTTTATCAAATTGAGAAGATAGTGAAGGGTATGCAATACTTGAGCACAGTGGGAAATATAGTTTAGATATTTGTTAAAGCTATGAATAGAAAAGGATATTATAATCATCCAAACCAGTAAAATAATAACAGATAAATTTATTTTGTATTTTGTCTTCTATATGTTAGGAGCATGTTAAGTCTCACCAAAGAATGTAAAGCAATTAAAATGTTACTTATCATTAAAAAACGCATTTATTATAATTTAAAGAGAGAATATGGTTTAAAATAATTTATTTTTAATGTCAATAATCCTGAGTAAAATATAATAATATTAGCTGTGATTTATTTAAATTTATAATACATTTTCCTTATGGGTTCATTCTCCTCATCTCTGACATTTCAAAACAAGACAAACGAGATTTGAAAAAAATCAAAACTCTTTAGCAATATTTAGCCAGTTCAAAGCCCATTGATTTCAAGAAACTCTCATTCGTGAAAATGACCTATTTTTTTCTAAACACTGTATCTAGGAAAAGTTTAAAATTCTGACCTGTTTTATAATTTCATTTTTAATTAGAATATTTTTTTTGTTTCTACATTATTAAAAAGCTATCTTTCTTGAAACACTGAAAGTAATTGCAAATTCCTCTTAAGTTTACTTGGTAACAGCTTGATGAGACATATAGGAGACTCCCAAGGTAACAATAATGAGTAACTCAAAGGTAAATACCCCAGTCAAAGAAAATTAATCTCCCATTACCAGTGGTCTACATGCTTAGCTGCAGTTTTGTTCCCTATCCATCCACTCTGGAAGAATTTACAATAGCAAAGTTATAGAAAATAGACACGATCTAAAACTGACACCACTGGGTTCAGATCCATTTTCATACATTTTATTTTTTGACAATACCAATTTTCTCTATATAATGAGTTTTTGTGGTAATTTATTGCTTGGCTGTCTCAAGCCTGGAGCTAAAACGTATTAAAAAAGAAAAAAAAGTGCTTTTTAGCATGAAAATATTTGAGAAATGTATAGTATAACTGAAAAAGAAATAGAGCAAAATGGTAAGATTTTTTGACTATACAGTAAATGAGAAGATAGGAAGCTCTTACCCAGAAGCTTCTTTGCTATAACACTTTTTAGAATTTGGTATTTTGTTTCATTAAAAAAAAACTCTTATTTAATTTGACAATTATGTATACTTTACCTAAAAAGGTGCTCTTTTAGGTCTCTTTTTAGAACAACGTAGTTTATTTAGATTTTAGTTCAATTTTTTGAACTATTAAGGTAATAGTTAAAAATCTTTAAGCTGGTCTTTTCTTTATGTATGAGAAGAATTTACTTCCTTTTTAGGAAATCTTAAGAAATGACATTGGGGAAGTTACTTAACTTCAGTATCCTCACCTAAGAAAGAAAGGTTTTAGACTACTAGCTATTGTTCAAGTTCTGTCCAATCTGTGGGTGTGCTCTGGAAATTTTCAGATTCTTACATAGTACAAACAAACAGTGCTACAGCCAGTGTTTGCTTATGTATCTAATATTCATGTCATATGTTTAATTGTGCTAAAGTAAAGAGGATATTTATTTTCAATGATTATGTTAATCACAGACTATATTGCACAATCTTATATTCTATTAGAAAGGACTGCCAAATTAATGGACACTCCCTCAGATCGATGTTCATGAAAAATCAAACCATTAGATTAACAATAACAAGCAACACTTTTTTTTCAGAGTTTTAAGGCTTTTCATTTCAATCCTGGGTTATCTAAATGGCCAGTCCCTATAGAAGGAAGCCATATCAAAACGTAGGAATGAAGATGGGAGAGAGGTTTATTTAATTCAAGGTTTCTCAACTGTGGCATTATTGACATTTGGGGCTAGATCATTCTCTACTATGGGATGCTCTCCTGTGCCTGGGAGGATGTTTGGCAGAATCTCTCTGCTTTACCCACAAGACACCAGTAGGCACTGCTTCCCACCTCCAAGTTGTGACAATCAAAACCGCCTTGCCAAATATCTCCTAAGAGTGGTGGGGAGAGGAGGGAAAAGAAGAGGAATGTCCCTGCTTGAGAACTACTGAGTTAGGTAGAACCAAGTAATCCTGTATTTTTAGTGGTTTAGATCAGTGACATTCAAGGGTAGGTAGGGTTATCAGAATCACCTGGAGGGCTTTTTCCGACCACACACGGTTCCAGAGATTTCAGTGTATAGCTAATATCCCCTCAATTACTTATACTTCTGTTGCCCCCTGTCATCTCTGTCCAGTGTATGAGAGTAAAGCAAAATAAATAAAGTAATTTTTTAAAGCCTAAAATATCCAGAAAAAGCCAAAATATCCATCTGGTTAACCAGCTTATGAGATTTCCCTTGAGTTGCACACACACACAACCATTTTATTGGCAGCCATGGCACCAGAATATCGTTCTCTTTCTTCAACGATTTGGGAGAAAATTGATACAAGTTGTGATAGTTGCTGTCCTTGTGATTATTATGAGGGGAAGGGCCAGGCTTTGGCACAGAGCAATGAAGAACGCCCTCCGTTTCCTTTCTATAAATGCTGTCCACACACTGTCGACATGTAGAGTCACATTTTTTTAATAAGCAGCAACCCTTTACCTAAGAAATAACGTTCTAAATCACTGTGAATGGTAAGGTGTCCTAATTCTGAAAAACTGAGGCTCTTTGGTAAAGATCAGATGCATAGGAACGTGCTTCTTCTACCTGCCAAAATGGCTCCATGTGTCAGGCCCAAAGCTTAGCATGAGGACAACCTCTTGGCTTTACACTTCATAAAATGCTCTCACACACATGATCTTGAGTGATCCTAATCAAGCTTGTGATCGAGGCAGAGCAGGTGTCTTTATCCCCATTGCACACATGAAGAAACTGGCCCAGAGAGGTTATGAGACTGGTCCTGGCCAGTTACTTATGGGGGGGGGGGGCTAGAATTTGAATTTGTTGACTCCAAAGCCAGTGCTTTTTCCATATCATTTCACAAAAATGGTGCTCAGCAGAGCTATAGCCGTAAAGCCTTCAGATTCCATGCAGTTAGGACTCTTGGCAAGGCCTGTCTCTTAAAAACAACAACAACAACAACACAAATCTACTATGCTGTGTTCATGCAGGTCTGACAAACAACAGAAGGCAGTCATCCTTCTTAGCAAGCTACCTAAGATTGACAAAGCCATATATTTTTCTAATGGAAAAACGTCTCCACAGATAAGGAAATAAAGTCACTTAACTCGTCAGGATTCATTAACTAAAGTTGATGTTGCTGCTGATGCTGTAGTTAATGTTCCACAAAATTAATCTAACCCAGTAACTCCTTGTTCACAAATCACACATATAAATTTGGAGTGCTTTAGAATGATGTCTCTCTTCTTTGTTAGTAAAACTACCATCCCCTTCGCAAAGCTGGTGAGTACAGGTTAAGAGCTAGGCTTTGCTATTGGAAGATGCTGGGATGAAAAGCTTCCCAATAATAAAGCACTAATGCTTATCTTTAGCCAGACTGGAACACTGGAAGAGTGACATTTTGTTTGGCTTAAAAGGAAGGTCTCCAGAGCTTCCCCCGAGTGTCTGAGGGCCTCAGGCCGGCTGGGGTTGAAGGGGCTTGCCTTGCAGCAGCCCCTTCCAGAGCACTGAACTTGAAATCTGTCATCCAACAGGCCACCTCTCTGATTGTCAACATCAGGAAATCAGCTTTATATTGACATCTTGTGACAGCATGACCAAGAAAAGGTGATACTAACCTCATCTATCGCTTTCTTATAGCTCTGAGATAGGAGGAACCCAATCCAGAAGAATCCACAGGAGGGGGAAAAGCCAGAAGAAAGGCAGCAGGTTAGACACAAAATGGGAATTGTTAGTACACAACTGATAAATGCAAAAGAGCAGAGAGAACCTCAGTCCTGAATGGGGCAAATCCCCTTCAGGATTGCTCTCACTCTGCTTCCCGACTTTAATACGTATGAACCAGAGTAAACCAACAAGTCCTCACATTCGTTTCATAGAAAAGGTTCTCCGCAATTTTAAAGAAAGTAAGTGGATATTCACTCATCCCAAATTAATTTCCAACTTTCAAATGTCAGCTTCTACGCTCTTCTTTCTTTCGCTAAAGCTATTTGGGGTCTGTCATGTCTCAGCAAGGAAGCTAGATTTCAAGTTGTCAGGCCCCTTGTCAAACCATGCTTATCACATTTTGGTCCAGAAAAATATAGTCCTGAAGGCATGAAGAACAGCAAAAATTACATTAATTCATACAGCAAATGATCTGGGGAGAGGGCGGAGCAGACAACAGAAACCCACAGAAAGTGCCCCCATCTCCTTAATTGCAGCTCCACATCTTTTTGCCAAAGCTGCTGAGTAGAAATTACGTAATGATAGGAGTTATTTCTCCCCCTTTTTTATTCTCTAAAGTAGCGTAATGCAAAATGCCTAGAGGCAGATAAGCAATCCAAGATCTGTTCAGTTCTTTCCTAATCAGGTATGACTTTCCTTCTGGATGCTTCTAGCATCCATTCTTCTTCTTAATCTCAGCAAGTTCTGTTTCATAGTCATGAGTGTATCCCCAACTACTTGATCCTGTGGCTTCTCTGGTAACTTAAGAGAGTTCAAAAGCACTCACAGCTGGTCGACTAGGTCGGGTAATGTCCCTGGATTCTTCTGGCTTCACTTTGGAAGGCTCGTGGGGGAGCACAGGCGATCCTTCTGACTTACTGTTGGCTAGATAGAAAAACAGGGGCCAAGAAAAATAATGACCATCACAAAGTGTTGACTCAAGTTTTGCAGTTCAGTGGTGAGTCATCCTTCAGGATTACTCAGGGGATACGTCATTCATTTAGGCAAATCTCAAACACATCTGTGAAAAAACTGTTCATGTTCAGGCAAACGCATTTAGGCTTGTGACCTGGAAGTCACTATTAATCATAAGAAAAACTAGCGAGCACCACTACCACCACCATTTACTGAGTGCTAAATGTGCATCACACGTAATGCTAAATGCCTTCTACATCAACGGTCTCATCGGATTCTTGCTCCAACCCAACGTGTGGCACTCTTTTCCCATTTTACAGTTCAATATAGACTTTGAGAGATGGCACACTAGCCTAAGGTCATGCAGAAATTATGGGCAGAGCAGGGATTCTGTCTGGCTTATCCAAGTCCTATTCTCAGCTATTACACTAAACCAGCTTCCGTGTTAACATTCTATGTTTGGTTATTTCTTTTACCACTTATCCATCAGGTTAGTTTATTTTGATGCCATAGAAACCCATTTTATTTGATGGAATGGTTTTTAAATGGGAGGCGGGGGTTGTCGGGGTCTCTTAAGGAAAAAAGAATGAAGTGGGGACAGGAAGGAGAGTGTTGGTGACAAAGGGGAAGAGCCCCAGGACAGAGGTACAGAGCAGGGATGGGGGAGGGCTCCCCAACAGCTCCAGAGTGAAGAGCATCTCTCTGATTTAATTATAGGTAGAGAAAATCAATCTGGCATAGGAGAGATTCTTTTATTTTAAAGTGGTTTTCCTGGGCAGAAACAGTCCAGGGATACAGCGGTGTTCTTAACCCAGAGGACCTAGGGGCCAAAGGAAAGAAGATAAGAATTAAACCCAAACCAGATCAGAGAATTAAAACGGTATGTGTAACTTTAGTTTTCTTTAGTTTGTTATAAGGATATTAAGTTGCTTATGAATAGAAAAAAGATAAGCCAATGGCAGTTTTCTAAATTAAGTAAATTTATATTTGGATTAAAGCAACAAAAGGACATATGACTATGGGCTGGGCCACCGACGTCTGAAGAACGCATATGGGAGCAGCGACATCCCAGTCCAGAGACATGAGCATCGCATGCCAGGTTTCAACCTTTTCAAAATGGACATACAGTGATTTTACTTATTTAAAACCTTAAAAAGATACTAGATGGCCAACTCTGGTTGTGTCTAATGAAGAGGCTAAGAAAAAAATAAAGGACTGGTTGTTTTTTCTCAGGCAGAGTAAGTTGTTAATATTTGTCAAATTGCACTTAAAAAAGTTCTGGTCTTTCTTACTTGGAAGCAAAATTATCTTCTGAAGGAGGTTGTTCAGAAAGAATCACTTTTGTAGCAAGAAATAATGTGTTGTCATGTGTAATTAGCTGGACATGCTCTTGTTTTTCACAAGCTTCTTCATTAATGAGAACTGCACAGTGATGAAAGACTTGAATAAATGGTCAGAGAGGCTCATTTTTTATTCCTCTTGAGTAGGAATAACCCAAAGAGTCAAATATACTTTTTAAGTCAAGGAGTTTACTTCTTCTCTAAAGTGCATATGTATTCTACGTAAGTCTTTACCGAATTCCACTTTGAGAGATCCCTAGTATTATGGACTATATTCAGAATACCAAAAAGGGACGATTGGCGTAATGGGAAGAGGATACTTGGGGGTACATGAAGCCTGAAACAGGCAACAAATGGAAATGGCAATTCAGGTGACTCTCAAGTGATTATCTTTTCAAATAAGACCAACGATCTAAGATCTTCCTGGAAAACAATGTCACCTGCAATGAGCAAAGATTTAGTGCAAACTCTGATGTCGCACATGAGCCTGGGGCTGGTGGTTCTCTCATCTGAGGAGGACCGAGACTAAGGGCGGTTAGAGGACTCTGCAGCATCACACGGTGGTGGCCACGCCAGGCACGGGGGTCACAGAAGCCGGGAAGCGCGATGAGCCCATGCCCACGGCTCTCCGGCCCAGGCGGTGCTGTCAGGGCGAGGCAGGGGGAGAGCTCACCTCGAACTCTGGTCCGTTCACTGGACCCCGCTTGCGAGCCAGGCTGAGAGCCTCCTTGGGAGCTGGGCTGGGAGCTCGGGGTGCTGGAGCTGGAGGAACTACCACTGCTGGTCCTCTGCAAGGGGCTCTCCAAGACGGGCTCAGTTCTCCGGAGGTCGGGGTTGCTGTACGGAAGGCAGAGCATGGTGACCACACGTTCCAGACCGCGCCATTCATAGACACAAGCACAGTCCAGTCCCGCCCCAGGTACGAAGGAGCAACCAGAGCCCTTGTGTCACCCCGCACGGAAAGGGTCAACGGGAATGACAGTCATGTTGTCCTCTGTGGAGCTCCCAGCCTGATACTGCTGATGGGATGGACTCTTGACCCAACTCCTGGGTCATCACGCTGAAGTATTAGCTCTGAAATGGTGCTCTTCAAAGGAGGCTTTCTCTTAAACCCTTATTCCCCTGTTCATTGTAAAAAAACAAAAAACAAAAACAGAAACAAAAAAACCTTGAAAAATAATAAAAGAAAAAAAAAAAAAAGAAAGAAAGCAAAACATGCAATCTCTGACCCAAGAGAAATCCAACTATATTCTACTATTTAGTATAGTATCTTCTAGGCTTTTTTCTTTTGTATGTATGGAAGCATGCTCTATGTTAAGTTTTGCAGCTTGCTTTTTCCCCTTAACACTGCATTGTGAGCAGCTTCTTATGCTTACAAAAACAACAGTGGCTGCTTAGGAATCAGTCCATGGATGAATTAGTTTAACCGTTCCTCTATGGCTGGATATGAAGGTACTTCCGGTACACTGGCCGGACACATAACACTGAAATAAGTATCTCTCCAGGCATACAAACACCCAATCATAGCTCCTTCCTGGACCTGGAGTTCTTGGGTGGAAGGACATGAACTGGGATGTGTGTGTTGCATATGCTTGTATGTGAGTGTGTAATGGAATTACCAGTTTTCGCTGAAGTGTATGAAATGGTCCAGCTTACTGAATTCTTAACTACGCTTTATTATGAGCAGTTTGCTGATTTGTAAAAAAAAAAAAAAAAATCTTGTTTTAAAACATTACTATTGAGGGAGAATAATTTTTATTCACTTTTATTTACCATTTATAATTCTTCTTCTGTGAATTGCTTAATCAAGTCCTTTGCTTATGTGGTTAGTGGCATATTTGCACTTTTAAAATTTCTTTCAGGAAGGCTTTATATACTTTGGCTCTTATCAAAGGGAGGTGTGTTTTAAAAGAATTATTATTAAGTGCTAGTTCAAGAACAAATGCTAGTAGTCCCCACTTGTGATAAGACCTTACGGTGTTATTCACTTTCACAGCTTAGCTGCCCCCCAAATGGTGGTATTCATTTGCTCACTCAGTTGGTCCGACCAAGCACGGGGTCAGGCATTTGAGAGATGGTGATGAATAAGACACAGCCCTGTCCCCGCCAGCGTAGCCAGGCACGCACGGCCAATTCCACCCTAGCTCTGCCTGCGGGAGCACGGGACAGTATGGGAGCGTGGAACAGGGCCACCTGGGCCCCTTTTGGTGACTGTGGAAGCTGTACTAGGACAGTGGTGGGAAACCACGGCTGAGGTTTTGATGATTTTGGTATAAAAATAAGCAGCCTCCTCAAAGTTTCCTTTTTAATTTATAACTCTTCCTTTTTAATTTATAACTCCTAGGCATTTTCATTTTTCCTTCAGACTTACACAATGCTGGGCCCACATGGATAATTTAGCGAGGCCTGAAACTCAGAGCTCAAATCTACTGCCAGCCACCTGCCCCACGGACCCCTACGTGTTTCCCATGCCTTTGGTTCTCCAAACAAAACTGCACACCTTTGCTAACAGAGTCACCATAGTGTGATTGGAGACTATGATTTTAATGCAGGAAGTCATGTTAAAATGTAATTTTATGCTTTCATCTTGCTCTGCTCATTTTGAGAATGTCAAGTGCACTCTGAACTGTGTTGGGTCTCCCATGTTTCACGTATAAAAATGAAAATCATATGACCTCTTCCCTTGAGACATTTGCATTTTAGTATACCAAAAATCTGGCCACAGAATAGCCATAATTATAGCAGCTACTAGACCAAATAATTTCTTTTCAAGAACACAAGAACCTTGCTTTTTGGTGAGGTATCTGCCAAAAACAGTTGATCGAGTTACAAACATTTTTAAACATTGGGTTATTGGAAGACATGGCTGGTGGTCCTGGAAAACATATGTAAAAATAAATATGTCCCCATAGCTTATTAATTTTGATCGTATAAATGTAAAATTTTTTGACAATATTTATCTTTTAAGTTTTTATGGTGAAGGAGTTGCTAAGTCAATCCAGCAGTGTGATCAACTGCAGCAGAAGTGATTATCAAGCTTAAGGAAAATGTTTAAAATTCTCAATATTTTTACAGAACTCCTTTGTGTAGTAATTGTTTTTGTGAAAACTGCTAGCATTTAATCGGTTTAAATAGATTTGGATCCATACTGGAAACAGCCCTGATTTGGAGAATACCTGAAATGATTAAATGTATAATACTTGTACAATATCCTACCTTTCGAACTCTCCTTAAAAAAACAATCTTATCTCCTTTTATTCCCCAATAATAAATTCTTTCCCATGGTCCTCTTTTATTAACAGTGGTGGTCAGGAATTATTTCTATATAATTACTAAAGTCCCAAAATATTTTTCCTGAAAATTCTATTGCTAACCAACTGTATTGCAGATTGAAGGTGAGGGGCATGCTAAGGCTTCTTGGTAGTTGCTTTCGTTTTGTAGAATGGTAATGTAGTGTTCTTTGTATTAAAAAAATAAAAACAGCTATGAAGAGAAGGGTGGCTGTGAGCTCTGAGATCTTTTTTCTCTGGTGGCTGTGGTGTGCTAGCGAGATCCAGCTCTTTGCTTGAACACAGCACTCGTTTGATCATTTAACCAACACCTTTCTCTGAAACACCTACTTTGTGAGCCTCATTGGACCAGTATGAGGGATGGAGGGGAGCACAGGTCACAGGTGCAAGGTGCGAGATAATTCTAGAGATGGGAAACATGCAGTGGAGATCATAGTGGATAGGGCAAATCTCTGTATGCTGTGTGTGAAAGAACCTGTAGGTATTGTTGGCATTTGGGGAACAATGAATGCGGCCCAGAGTGGTCGAGTTGGTGTCAAGATGGAGACAGGACTTGACTGTGCCTTGGAGGGGGGGAGCAGGAAGTCTGGGGGAAGCACCTGAGCAAGGACACAGGGGCTGGGGTTTTCCCCGGGGCTCGCTGGTGTAGGGAGGACACCACCCTGATGGAGTACCACGTCTGTGTCAGGTTTCCCTAGAAGAGAGGCTCATCAGAAGGGATGGCTTAGGCCGCAGTGCCTGTAAGACCCGAAGAGCACACAGACCTCCTAGGGCAGGCTTACGGATGACCGGCCAGGAGAGAGGTGGGCTGGCCAGGTGGGTGGGAGGCTGCCGCCATCATGATGCTAAGGCCTGGGTCAAGGAAGGGCACGGGGATTGGCAGAACCAGCTAGGATGTGCATGCGTCTCCCATGGGACTCTGAGCCTCGTTCGGTGTGCAGTTAATTCGATCCCACGGGCATTAAATCCCTGCCTCATTAGCACGGGCCCTCCTCACTAGAGCTCACCAGCATGGCTGCTGATCTTAATAGGATGCTGTTTTTGCTGCTGGAGACTGAAAGAACTATTTCCTTTCTATATAACCACACATAGAAATCGGGAAAACTTCAAAATGCTTTTTCTACCTTATTGTAATTTTTTTTTGAAAAATATAAGTATTTTGAGAAAAAGTCATACCATTCATATTTTTCTTTTCCTTATTATGTAGTAATATGGTCTGGTCTTGGGGCCAAGGAGTCTGAGATAAATGCTTTGAGAGGGAATTTCAGAAAAATTCTATGAAATAACAGATTTCCTTTGGTCACATATTAACTGCAACTACTAAGCTCCAAATGTGTAAAAACTTGAAAACATTCATAAATATTCCTTTAAATGCTAACTTTGAGTTCAGACATTTGCCATCCCACAGACAATGCTGATTGGTCTATAAAACACATAGTAAAGTGAAAATGTGGCAATTATTCCATTTACTCGAATCGTATAAAAAGTCAAAACAGAAAATTAGGATTACAAAGTGATTTCTTAGCCCAAATACTTGGGCCAAGTCTATAATTAACTGGCTGACTGCCAAAATTCACTTTACTTTATTCTTTGATGACATAGCCAATGAGAACAAATGAGCCATAGGAAGATAGGTTTGGGACAGGACAGAGAATTATTTTTTGAAATTAACTTGTAGTCATTGGGTTTTGACTGGGTGTTTCTGGCTTAATTTAAATCTTTTCATATTCTGAATATACTTGTTTGACCAAATTTTAATTTGCTTTAAAGGAACGAATTCAAGTTAAATATTAAAGTACCTGGAATTTTTTAAAAGCAATATTTTAAAAAACAAATCAAATCTTGATTTAGACTCAAATGATCACCTTGACAACACAAGGCAGCTGGGAGCCCAGAGAGCAGGTAAGAACCGCATACCAATGTGCACATGCGTGAGAAGGAAGGACGGAACAGGTGCAGGGGGTCATGGGGACTGCATTATCACGCAGACTGCAGCCACGTGGGATGGGAACTGTCAAATGCACATAGTGACCTGAGTACCAGCTTGAGTAGGAAAAATTTGGGGGGTATAAATAGGTCCCACGAGATGATAACTTTTGAAAGGTAGTCAATAACACAAGATAAGAATCAATAACCATAGGATTAAGAGGAGCTACTAACATAGTCGCCAAATTGCGTGGTGGGAATGGTTGGAGGCAACATGGTGCCTTGTCAGTCAACAAATCAAGAGTCCCCTTTCCCTTGGAGAACACGAGGCAGCAATGTCGGCTGCATTCACTGCTGAACAGGTAAGCACGGCATGGTACTGAAGAGTGTGGACTTGGGTGCAAGGCTACTAGGTTCAAACGGTGGCTCTATCACTTAGTAATCTTGTCACCTTAGGGGCCATTTGCTTAACTTGTGTTCGTCTCAGTCTCCCTTCTATAAAATGGAGGTGATTCAGCCACTACCTCACAGAGTTAGTATATGGTTTACATTAGTTACCATTTGAGATGCACACTGAACATTGCCTCCCATTATAATAAAGATGTTCCAGAAGTGTTTATTAAATAAATAAATAAGTGACAAATTGCCCCAAACCAAGCAGAAGACAGGGATGCATGGGGGTCACCCAGTAACACTTTCTTGACCAATGAATACCAGCACAGCTGTAGACAGGGGAAGAGTGACGTAATTGGAAGTCTTTTCTGGGACAAGGAAGGCTTGTGAAAATAGTAAAGCTCTGCTTTTTTCCTCGCCTTACAGGTCCGTGCTTGCATACTCCCATTTTAACTCACCTCCAGAATCTTCCATTCAGGGTGCCAGGTAGTTTGTTGATTTAAACATACCATTTCCTACGTTCTCAGAAATCATCACACATTCTGTAGTCACTGGAGAATATACAACACCTGGCACCCAGGACCTGGAGTTCATTAGTACTTGAATTCAGGTGGGCAAAAACGGAGCTTTTTAACCATTAGGCTCTGCTTTCTATTCTTTCTTTTTCCTACTGGCTTAGCACAAAAGTGGTTTATTTCTCACTCATATCACGATATACACCGATAGAACGGCTCTCCTTGGCGGTTTTTCTCCAAGTGGGGACTTGGGGACCCAGGTTCCTCCCATATTCAGACACTGTTGCCTTAAACTTGTGGTCCCTGAGTTTGCCACAGAAGAAGAGAGAGCTTTTGCCTTTTTTGCTTTCTTTAGATAAGTCAATTCACATATTTACCCCAAAGCAAAATAAGGAAGTAACAGAATTTTGCCCCTAATAATGCCTGTAGCCCCAGAGTAGCAGATATGGTACATCCTCTGACCCGTGGTCCCTACACTCAGGTGGTCTTGGCTGAGTCACTGGTTCTCAAGGTCCCATGCGGCCCTTCACACAACAGGTCCTCAATATACATTTGCTGAATTTAGCAAATGAAAAATAGTAACAACAAAACATCCTGGATTTTTCCTTTATTACATGGGTGATTTTTCTTGGGATCCATTTTTACTTTGCCAATTTCCCACTCTACCTTGAGGATCATTTCAAGGAAAAGGGCTGGGAGGATAAAAAGGAATATTGACCAACTATAAGAAATATGGCTTATAAACATTGTAAAGGATTTAATTATTTAAAAGCAATCACTTTTTATGGCTTTATGGATGGACAACTGCCTGAAAGATGGTACAAAAAGAACTATGAGAACTTCATTAAGACCAGTATAAAACAGGAGAGTCTGCTTTATCGTAATGCCCCCAGCCAATCAAATCTCCCATTGTCTATGGCCTTGTTTGTTTCCTTTACACATTGACTTAGGACTTGGCCATGTGACTGTGGTTGCCAGTGGGGCATCAGCAAAGATGGTGCAAGCAAGGGCTTGACAAGTGCTTGTGCACTGGGGCTTTCCCTGCGGGGAGGCTGTCCTGAGAACGGTAAACAGTAAAGTGCCCATGAAGGTATCTGTCCCATCAGCTCAGTGCAGCTGCCTAAGTAAGCCCAAGTGAGACCAGCAGAAAAACTTATTAGCCAGCCCACAGAACTGCAAGAAATAATAAATTGTTACTACTTCGGACCACTGAGTTTTAGGGTGTTTTATTATGAAGCAAAGGTGGACCTAAAGCTAGCTCTATCACAGTAAATAAACCAAATCCTGAAGCTTTAACAAATGCAATCCAATCTACAGTTGCAAAATCTAATTCACATTTGAAGTGTTGGTCACTCGGAGATAGGTGATCGCAAGAAGCAGAGTATTTGGGGGCGCCTGGGTGGCTCAGTCAGTTTAAGTGTCTGCCTTAGGCTCAGGTCATGACCCTGGAGTCCCGGGATCGAACCCCACATCGGGCTCCCTGCTCAGCGGGGAGTCTGCTTCTCCCTCTCCCTCTCCCTCTGAGCTCTTCCTCTCTTTCTCTCTCAAATAAATAAATAAATAAATAAAATCTTAAAAAAAAAAAAAGCAGCAGAGTGTTTGGTAGGATTACTGCACATGGCAGAGATGCGGATTTTCCATCCCCCCTCCCACAATCCCTCTGACTTTCATTGTAGGTAAATAATTATTACCTCTTGGCTCCCTCCCTCTGTGCCTCCTCTGTAAGCAGAAAAATGTTAGCTGTCTCACAAAGTCTGTATTCTTTGGACAAAGTACAAATTTAAGTGGTTCTGAGGGAGAAACTCATGTTTGACAAGGCACTGACCATCAAAAGCCAACTATCTCGAACCTAATGTCATTAAAATAACACTTCAGCGGGAACAAAGAGCTACTTTTTATTTGATTATATGATAGTGCTCTTTCTTTTTGGCTGATAGAAGGAAAAAAGACTTCCGGTCAAAATGACGCTTGATTTACAGCCGCTAAAATTCTAAGCGACTGATGGAATGAACAGAGCCTTGAGGGCAGGGTCCAAAAGATTTAAGAAGTGCTGATAATTGGGGGCTTATTGCTGCTCGAAGAGGGGGACTGACAAAGTTCACACCGGCAATCCCAGGGCTGCTGTTCCTGCGGCTCCTGGTCACAGAACTCTCTGGTCTTCCTCAGCGCTGCTTAGCAACACCAGCTCAGGGTGAAGCTGACAAGTCGCTGGGAAAAAATGGCTCATTCAGAGCTTCCTGCAATTGGCAATCCCACTCAGCATTGGCTAACTTCTTTGCCCTAAAGGGATTAATGTGCTTAGTACAGTTCCATCTTATTTATGGACTGACCTCTTCCTAAAGCTCTTCATGTGAAGAGGAAAATTAGAGCGTCACGATCAAAAGCATTCCATATATTAAAGATAGGTACAAATCATCCTAACTTTGCTTCCAGTCTCTGGTTCTTACTAGCAAGGGAGAGTCCTTCTCTTATGAACACAGTGAAGAAGAATATAACAGCCTGCCCAAGCTCATCCTTTTTATAGTCTCAGCAGAGACCATTTGCTATTTCAGTTCATCCTAAAAAGCAGTGTATTCATCATGAAAAATCTGAGGGAAGCTCAAAGAATGAGAGCAGCAAACAGCATCTGTTACCACATAAAATCAGCTCGTATACAGTAAAGATATTGTTTACTTTCCAGATCTTCTTGAGACCTCTACACCAACTGGTAGGTGGATGTGGTTTCCTAACTGTAGGAATATCCATTGTTGATGGAAAATTCTAGGAGCGCACAGAGCAGCAGTGGAAGCGTAATTGTATCTCAGTGACCCTCCATAATGCCAGAGAGGTGATTTCTTGCTAAGAAACAGTCTTTTTGTAATTTGCCAAGCTAGGAAGCTCTGCAGCTGGCCACTAATGCATTTCTTTGGCAATGACTTTGTAATGTCTTTTTTTTTTTAAGTAGGCTCCACACCCAGCGTGGAGCCCAACACGAGGCTTGAACTCGTGACCCTGAGATGAAGACCTGATTTGAGATCAAGAGTCAGACGCCCAACCCACTGAACCCACCCAGGTGCCTCTGACTTTGTAATGTCTTATTGGCTCCCAGGGCATGTTTCTTGACTTGAGGCTGAAAATCACCTCAAACCAGGCTATCTTGTTGTGTTAACTTCACAAAATGATCTCCGAAATAAAGGCTTGGGGCATTCCAATCAGACTTCTATTTGCAATTTTACCCCCCAATTTTAAAAACTGTCAAGTGAGGTATACCTGCTTGGCTTCTGGGCTGTCTCATTTCTTCAACCCCCCTCACTCATTCATTCATGAGTTGCCACTGTACACTGACCTCTTGAAAGGCTACTGAAGAAATAAAAGGCATATGTTCTGGCCCCCCAAAGCTTACAGTCCAAGTGGCCAGTCAACATGCCTCTGAAGTGAAAAAAAAGGACAAATACATTTTTTAGGAAAGCAATAATGACAATGACAGGTGGGGGCTTCTTCCTTCACCTTGACCGTCTTCCTCACCTTACCTTGCTCTGATGGGTTGAGATCCTAGTCTGGGTCCCAGAGCACTACCATTTCCAGGAGAATTCTTTCTGGCTAATGCTGGGGATATAGAAGTTGTTCTTTGAGGCACCTGAAAGAAAAACCAGAAATCAGAAATATTTTCCATAAAATAGCTCCCCTAGGCTCCTTCCTGAAAAGAGGCTATTCTTTTCTTAAAATTTACTAGGAGTTACAGAAACTATCAGAAACGGGAAAGATACGGTGTTCATTTTTCAAAGAAATCTTTAACTCCCGAAACAAAATCACACAAAAAGCACCGAGGCACATTCAGCGATCATGAAGAATGGTCTTCAATTTTAAAAACAAATTAAAAAGCAGACCAAGCTAATTATTTGGATTCACCGGGCTAAAATAGTTGCCCTCCTTTTGCTTGTGTAAGAGTGGTGGATACCAGAAATTTCTTTGGGATACATTAACTTAGTTGATCATTAGAAATTGCATCAGATGAGAGTCATCCAGATAAGCTGAGCTCCACCCCAACTGATAAACAGATAAGGAAATGATGAAATCTGGTGAGAAACGAGGGTATCAGGCTAGAACTTGGGACATAAGCCACATGCCTGGGAGCTCAGAGAAACTACTTCAATGGACCCTAAGTGTTCCCACTTCCTAATCAACTTGTAGTCATTAATTAGAAACAACCCTCCCAAACACTGTGCTTTGGAAGGTCAATTTGCAAATGTAACACAAAACAAGATTAATATTGAAGATACCGGCAGGGTCTTCAAAAAGGCTATGTGCACACCATCAGGCACACAGTAGGAAAATATATCATTATTAGCTTATCTGACAAGAGCCTAAGGTGGAACTCAAGTATGCCTCACTTTTAATTATTAAACATTTTTAGTGAAATTTAATAATGAAAGTGTACTAAAGGGGTCCAACATGAGGGAAGAGAATGATATTTACTTTATAAAAGTGACCAGGAAATGGAAATGTGGATAGCTCGTGAAAACTGGTTGGGTTAAACATTTGTCAGGTGCTTCAATTTTCATTCATTTCTTGGGGCTCTTTTAAAGTGGGCTTGTATTTTGTACTAGATATTTAAAAAATGTGCTTTGCTGTAATATTATTGTTTAATATGTTAAGTGATATTTAACATTCATATAAATTTTACTGGTTATTATAATACATTTTAAGATAAAGACCTAGAAAGATGAGTCCAGTGAAGAGAAGCAGAATGGCCCAATCAGGGTTCCCACCTGCTCAAATTAAATATTCCTTTTCTCCTTTTTCATTTTGTAAACTTAAATAGATGTAGAGAAGAGTTTAACAAATTATTAAAACCTAAAATCTTTGCACGGATGTCAAATTTTCTCCTGGAGTTAGAAATGTATGCCTGCATGTTTTCAGAGAGTGGACCAATACTGTCCGTTTTCAGTTTTCCCAGCTCTCATGCTGCTCTCCTGCCTGTCCTGTCTTCGACATTGAACTTTGCTCCCTAACAAACCTTTTCTGATGGCATCCTTGCTTCCACAAAAGGAGAGCACCAACACAAAAAGTCGTAATCAGCTATACTCATTTCCAAAATCATGGAAATCCTGCTATAATATCCTTTTGAGTGGAAAAGGAGGAAAAATATTTGAAAATCACTGGGTAAAAAGTATTCTTTTTTCCCTGGAGTCAACAATGGCATTGATCTCTGGAAATTGTGGGAGATTCCATTTGTCAAACCTCCTATGCTAAGTTCAAGAGAAAGGGGAATCTTGAGCCAGGAAGAATCTAATGCAAAAATTTCTCCAGTATTTTGAAATACTTCCGGGATGTCTGTAGTAAGATGCATGGCCACATTTCATGACAACTTTTGGAATGAGTAAAAATGGGTATAGGTAAAAAGCAAACAAATAGAAACAAACAAAAACCCAAAAGAAACCAACTCCAGGATTACTCTGTCCAGTGGATGGCTAGTCATTTCACCCTACAGTTTTATGCTCAGGAGTTAAATTATGACCTGGGCTAGAAGGAGCTTTCCTTAAACAGAGCCAATTTTAAGAGCAGTACTATCTTCTGAACACCTGCAATCCAGTCTCACTTTGTGTTATTAAAAGTAGGAATAAATCAATTTTCTACTTTTTATCTGCAAGTTTTCAATTTGTCTAGATGTAGTTTCAGTCGGTGATGAAAATATCCATTATTCCATTTCTCTCTCTCTTTTTTTTAAAGATATTATTTATTCATTCGAGAGACAGAGACACAGAGAGAGCACAAGCAGGGGAGAGGCAGAGTGAGAGGGAGAAGCAGACACCCTACTGAGCTGGGAGCCCAACATGGGGCTCCATCCCAGGACCTGGAGATTGAGACCTGAACCAAAGGCAGACTCTTAAACATCTGAGCCACCCAGGTGCCCCCCACTTTTTTTTGTTTGTTTGTTTGTTTAAGCAACCTATATGCCCAATGTGGGGCTTGAACTCATGACCCTGAGATCAAGAGTCACATGCTCTACCAAGTGAACCAGCCAGGCACCCCCATTATTCTGTTTCTTAAAAGGTTTGGAATGCTTGAGGTTAAGAGTTCTAATTCTGGATACAGGAAAAATGTTTCCAAGTCATTCAATCTACCTGAGCCTCCATTTGTTGGGAAAATGAAGGTCAGAAGTGATCGATGACAATCCAAGTCTTAGCTTGGGAATGAGGAGGAAAACAAACACGAGAAGGGGTGGTGCTTTGGCATTCTCATGTTCCTCATTACTATAAAAGGTCTGGAATAGAGATAATAATAATAATAAACAATGATGATGATGAGAGCGATGATGATAAAAGCATGCCAGCCCATTACCTTTGGTGGAATGTCTTCTTCCTGTCGTAACCAAGAGCTTCGGTCAAACTTCTCGATGCGAGTGGGGAGAGGAGGGTTTTCGGAGGTGGGATCCGAGTTCTGGCGCGGCATCTCAACACGGTGAGAGGTCACGTTCAGAGCCTCCTGGAACCCAGAGAGGCCCTTGGTGGGCTGCTCGTGCACTGACTGGGAGGCGGTCAAGGCAGGTCCCTGGGATTTTACAGCTACCAGATGTGGAATCTGAACATCAAACCAACATTAGAGCAACATTATTAGAAGAAAAAACAGATCAGCCAGTACCTCATTCAGTGGGAGGGAAAATACCATTTTAGAGCAGAAGATAAGAACTAGAGGACACGGAGCCCATCATAGCTGTCTCCAACATGCCCTCAGAAGCTCTTCCAAATTTCCCATTTACAGCCATGTGTAGGGCTGACCCAGGGCGCCTGGCCAAAATTAACTGATTCACTCTGGACTGCTAAGAAGTCAGTGAAATAGGTGTGATGATAATAATAGCAATTTGCAGGGGACATTTACTAGTCAGCAGTATAATATATTTACAAGCACTCTTCTAATATTATCAGCTTCCTCCTTCAAACCCCTTAACTTTGACTTTAGAGAGTGCCATTGCTCGTAAAACAAGAATTGCTCTGGCTATCTTACTTCTTATGAACTCACTACATCCACCATGAGGGGGATACAATCATTTTCACCCTTTTTCACGTGAAATTGGAAGGTCTAGAGAGGGTAACAACCTGGATCACAGGGCTAATACGTGCGGGAGCCCGGATTGGAACCATCACTCACCTCCTGGTCCATACACCTAACTCTACGCTCTTCTATTTTCTGGTGAGCTGGCTCTTACCACCCATGATCTTACCTATCTCTCCACACCAGGATGGTTCTTTTAGAGGTGTAAGCCCCATAATTTGGCATGCGTTGATATTGTTCATGCAGGGAAGACATGCTGTCTTTGGGTAGAAATGTGGCTCTTTAAGACAGATCACCAAATCAAGAGTTCAGAGTGCTCTTGACCATTAACACTGCTCACGCTTTATTGTTACCATCTCCTCCTCCATCACGAAGGTAAACTCCCTGGAGATGGAAGCCATGTCTGGCATGGGATCTCTCAGTCTACACTGTGCCTGGCCTGTGGAATGCGGTCAATAAATCTCGGCTGGGGAAACATCTAGAGTACTTTCTAAATTAAACTGTTAAGTCAATAAATACTAATCTAATATCTGCTTTGTGCAAGGGACCTATCACACCCTCTTTGGTCTGAAATCTCAATGCCAGACCACTGGGGAGCATTTCTACGGCCCTCTTCCGCCAGCCTGGCCCTGTTCCTTTTGCCCTTGAGGTCTTATCCCTGGAGCAGCCCTGCCTTCACTTCTTCAGACCCTCTTTGGTCTGAAATCTGAAATGTTATTAATTAGAGTTCAGAGAAAATCCTCAAGGTCTAGTTCAGGTGAATGTTATGCTTCAACCAGGAAAGAACTGGAACCAATCACATTTTTATTAATGTTAATTACCATGAATATAATAATAATATTAAAATAAAGCATATTTTAAAAATATAGCACAACACACAAACCTATTTTAAAAGTGTTTTCAAAGACATTTGGGTGAAACCAGTTGTACCATTACCTTTACTTTTCATAAAATTCCATACTTTATTTCACATTCAGTGTTTACAATTTCAGAAGTCCTCTAAAACCTCCAGAAGCTTGTCCTGGAGTGGAGTAACATTTTTCTTTTCTAAATAGCTTACAGCAGTGGCTCTCAAGTCCTAGAGTGCATCAGTGGTACCTGGAGGCTTGCTAAACCGCAGACTGCCAGACACCCGCAGAGGTGCTGATCAGAGGTCTGAGGTGGACCAGAGAAACTGCATTTCTACCAACTTCCCGGGTGACGCTGATGCTAATGATCCAGTGACCACCCTCTGGAAACCACTGGCTTAGGAGACACAATTTTATCCAAGGTCATTTTATTTTTCTTGTTAAAGATCATGCCCAAATCCCAATGAACAAAAGATAATATAATAGTTTATATATGACGATATCTATATGAATATTAGCTTGACAATTATAACTAAAAGGATGCTTGTTGCTATTTTGCAGACACTCCCATGGGTCTCCGGAGAGGCCAGTTTATCGAGAAGTGAGCTTGCAGCTGGCTCAAAGTTAAGGAGGGCGCTTTTTTTCTTTCTCACCCCTTCCCCTCACTCTTCAGATCCAGTGGGCTCTCCTCCATGACTACAGATTCTGTATTAAGGGTCATTGTTGGACCGGCCCTACGTATGAATCCAAGTTACAATCCCCTATTCTTTTAGTGAGCTTAACTGTACAGCCTATTGAAACGGCCGATGGAACAAAGGGGAGAATGTACCTGGGGATCAACTGGTCTGAGCATGGGGGGTGTCCGAGCAGGCTGAACTCCACTGATACTGAAGGACTCCGACCTCGGGGGCAGGTTGGGGTCAGATATTCTGTTGGCAACCTTGTGAGGCATGGCCGGCGAACTCTGCCGGTTGAGCCTTGACCGCTCTTCTACCTAGAAGCCAAAAAAGAAAAAAAAAAAAAAAAGAAAGAAAGGTGCTTCAGTGGCTAGATGGATAGAAGCTGATTTACTGCCTCCTAAGGATTATCTGTAGTCACCTGCACAGCCATTTTTGTGTCCCTCTGATCAATTCAGTTTAAGGGGCCCAGACTCTCCATACTTGCTGTGCATCGAGAACTCTTGAAAAAGCTCTTTTCTGTTGGAGTAAACACTAGCTCAAAAAACGCAGAACGCATTTTTCCCACCACTCTTCTGATCCCCAGATTCTTGTGCTATTTCAGTTAGCTGGGAATTTGGGACCTGCTTAAGAGTTTACCTTGCACTGATTGGATATCATCTTGCCAATCGGTCACAAAGCCATTGAGTCAGTGAGGGAGACGAGGGAATAGGGTGGGCATCGAGACGCCTCGGGAGGAAAGCAGAAAACTGCTCGGAGCTGACTCAGGGGCCAGGGGAGGGAAGACCACTCACCCTGAGTTTCCTCCCTACTGATAGGCAAGCGGCTGTTTCAGGCGCTTCCTTAATGAGCTGACCTGTCTTCAGACATCCTATACTGTTTCTTTTCCCCTCTTTGGGACCCTTTCTTTTCACTTGTCTCCCTGCTCCCTAAAATACATCTTTCCATTTCCAGCCTGGACTCCACTGCCTCACTCTCCCCACCTTCTCCCTCTTTGTCCCTGCATGGCATTTCTTCTTGCTCCTTCCCCTCTTCTCTCCCCACCTCCAACCCTCTCTCTTCTGGGGCCACTTCATTGCCCTTGTCATCCCCTTTCTTGCTGAGTCTCTCTGAGCCCAAAGCAGGTAACTGATCAGAAGGGTTCCACAGGAAAGGCTCACGGTCCCAGGGAATGCCCTTTTTACGGGGAAGATTCCCCTCAGTTCATGTCTGCAGCAGACAGACGGTCACAGAAGCTATTTCCAAATGGAAATTTCAGTGAACAAGATGTACACTGCAAGGCATGATTTAAGATCTTTGACAACTTCAAGAGGTCTAGGACTTTTCTTTCAGATCCATCCCATCCTGTCCTTTATTTCTTTCAGGTCAATTTGGCAGCTGTATTTTCCAAACCTGCCAGGCAGCCCACCCACCCTGATGACTCTTCAGTGTGAGCCTGAACTCCCTTTGCTGATTCACTGATGAGGGTTCCAAGTGCCTGTCCCGGAAGCCACATGCAACTCAAGACATATCTGTATGGAACTCTTTATTCATTTCACTGCCTGATTTGAAATAAAAATTCAAAAGAGCTATTCTCTCCCATCCTTCCTATTTCATTTTGAGTCTTTCTAGAGGCAGACTCAGGGGTGCCTGGGTGGCTCAGTCTGCCTTCGGCTCAGGTCATGATCCCAGGGTCCTGGGATCGAACCCCACATCGGGCTCCCTGCTTGGCAGGGAGTCTGCTTCTCCCTCTGCCTCTCCCCTTGGCTTGTGCTCTCTCTCTTTCAAATAAATAAAATCCTTTTTTTAAAAAAAGAAAGATTAGAGGCAGACTCTGTCTCCTATACAGAGTAAGTCTGTTTTTAAGCCCTCATACTAACTACAAACATTCTAACATAATAAAGTATGCTGCAGAATAGAAGACCGTCCCCCCACTTCTACTCAGGGGTAACTCAACGTCTCCTCTCCCCCCATGGCTGTGCAGGGTACATACGGTTGGCATCCCAGTTGACTTTGCTTTTGAGACTTCAGGTCCCAGAAGCTTAACACACACCAAACAAGGGTAGCTACCAAAAGCCAGATCTATAAACCAAAACATGTATACTTTGTGTATGCGTGTGGGCAAAGTATTACATCAGCAGGCGTTATTTGGCTGTTGCACTGAGCAAAAGAAAAGAATAAAGCCAGTTTTGAGCTGAGACCAGAAAGAAGAGAAAGTCCCACCAAGACAGTGGCAGATCAACTGAGAGCAAGCCATGCAAGGTATTGCTTTTCTAAATACTTCACTCCTTGAAAAGAAAGTGACTATTTCCAGACCACTGGAATTGGTCAAATATTAGCCATTTTCTTATTTCCACTGAAGATCATTAATAGCAAGATCACATGTACGAGCACCTCCCTCACCATCCAAACTCCCACAGTCCAAGCCCCTTGCTGTCTGAGCTAAGGAACCCAAGAGATTCAGACACATTTTCAGACAAATTTTCAGATAAATTATTCATATAAATACCTGGCTATCCAAACCGTAGCCACCTGTTACCCAACAGTCAGGAACCAAAGATATTCAGAGTGGAGACTACTTGCCATTATTATTTTTTTAAGCTATAAAGTACACTCAGTTTTAAACACACACTTAGAGGCAGCACATTAAGGACAGCACTAGAAAAAGTCTGCCTTGAGGGGTGGAGTCAAAAAAGACTCCATCTTGAGCAAAGAAACCATCTTTGAGATAAAGAATTCTTTTGGTAAGAGCCAGCAGCAAGCTTCCAATGAAGGAGGTATTCTTGCCACAGGACACACGGGCTCAAGAGCTGTCATGGGAAATGAACAGGGCAGAAAACTGAGGGGCTGACTTTCATAGGCACTTAATGAGTTCAATTAGTTGTGAATAACTGTTACTAATGTACCTCTAGTAAAGTTTCCTTTGCCTTCTATCAGCTGGTTTACATACTAAATCCTACCACTCGTATGTGTCCGGCTGTACCATTCTAAAATATGTGGTATAAATAATCTATTGTTACGCTTTGCAAATTATTTCAGGATGATTCAATTTGGTGAAATTTCCTGGGTTGGAGCTTGTCCAAAGTAGTCTGAAAATCTATGAGAAAGGTGTAATAATGAGCCATCTGGCTACATACTTTGTCTCAAGAGAAGCTTGTCCTAAAGTTTTTAGGAAGAGAATGCTGCCCACTGCTCTTGCACCAAAGGAACAGCATGAGGACTGCAGCAAAGATAGCAAATCAAACATCCTACTATAGACAGACAAAGGAGAAGCTGGGTGGTGTATCTAGCTCAGGCCCCTTCTGATTATTTTGATACTGGGTAAAGGCCTGTCTTCTGATTCACCTACATCTTATTCCTACTAACTGAAAAGGAGATGGATAAGTGAGTGAGACAAAAAAAAAGAAAGTGGTTTTTTTTTTTTCATCCAGAATAAGGATATATGTGATTAAACACTGGGGTACAATGAAGATATGTTTCCATCTGTCTTGTGTGATACTAAAAATAAATCTATGAGCTGAGCCTCTGCTCCAACCCCCTGTTCCAAAGAGATGTCAAATGTCAGAAGTACCACCAAAAAAGAATGTTCTAGTAGCAACAAACATAGAGTGTCAAGGTGCCGGACCATGACAACAAAAGATATCTGTTATGAAGGATTTTATACTTGAAGGGATTATCAGTGAATATAGAGAATAAGATTAGGACAGACTGATCAATTTTAGTACAAAAGTAATTTTTTTTTTCCTTATTAAAAGGATCATTTTAACATCAAAACTAAAATTTGGAGAGGTTTAGATCACCTCTGCAGAAACGCTTTCCTATGTGTTGCCGCATTACAGGGAGAAAAAAGGAACATAATTGTGGTCTCAGAAATAAACTTCTGGGGCGCCTGGGTGGCTCAGTTGGTTAAGCAACTGCCTTCTGCTCAGGTCATGATCCTGGAGTCCTGGGATCGAGTCCCGCATCGGGCTCCCTGCTCAGCGGGGAGTCTGCTTCTCCCTCTGACCCTCCCCCCTCTCATGCTCTCTCTCTATCTCATTCTCTCTCTCAAATAAATAAATAAAATCTTTAAAAAAAAAAAAAAAAGAAATAAACTTCTGCTCCAGGCCTGGCTGTGTTGTCCATGGGGTTCTATAGAAGTGATGTCTAAGGCCTCTGAGACACATAAAGGCTATATAAACACAGAAGACCTGAAAATAAATTTGTTTTCAAAAAGGATTTCAAAAAATTTCTCAAAATAAATAAAAATGTGTTTAAACATGTATAAAAGGAAACATATCAATGTCAATTGTTAAATTACTTTGTACATTGACAGCAATTCATAGCATACAATGTCTCACTTAGCAATAATGAATGATAGCTGCTGAGAGAAAAATTTCAAAACAAAATTATAGCAGTAATTTTTTAGATGTCGACAGCAAAAATATATTTATGATGTCATATGGGTGCATTTTTATATTTTATATGATGCAGCATCCATGGGGTCTATGAAGGCCTAGAAGGTCTTACTTAAAAGCTGATTTATATATGGTGAATTAAACACAATCATATGGGAATTCCTTTTTTTTCCAACCGAACAACTGATGCTTTTGTTTTTACTGGCAATACTGAAGAAAGAGAAAGAACTCAACCAATAACCTTTAAGTGCTCATTAGACACTTTAGGACCCTGCATCCACTGGTGACATAAAGAGTTGAGTCATATTGTTCTTTGGCAAGGCCACAGGAGCAGATGGTGACCGAGCAAGATTGAGGATATCCCCTCTCCTGAGGCACCTCTGAGAGCAGGGGAGACTCTCAGTCATGTGAAATGCTTAAAATGGAGCCTCATCTGAAGACAAGAGCCTGGACTACTTGTCCAATATCCACTCTTAACCAATGACTCCAGAGAATAGTATAGGTCTTCATGGGGATGGAGCATGTAACTTAAAAATACTAAGGCAAACCTTTCACAAGCTGAGATGGGACAAGAAGAAGGGTGCGTGTATCAAGGGGAGACATGGGTCAGGGAGATGGGGCTGCATGTGGACTGCCCTTGTGAAATCTAAACCAGAAACAACAGAGGCAAAACACTTACTCCCTGTAGGTGACAGTAGCTTTGGAAACAAAATATTTGACTGTGTTGAAGACTAGATTTCATGTGTATCTGCACAGAGCCTCTTGTTTCAAAGGTATATTCACAGACACGATGGCCCAGGGGCATTCCCGAAAGGCAGGGAGTGCAGGTGGGGAAGCTGAGCCTCAGGAAAGCTCCGAGACTCGTCCCAGGTCACCCAGCCAGGAGGCGGAAGAACTTGAACTCAAACTCCTTACTACTTTCCAGGACTCTCTTACGCCAGATTGTAAGAGAGCGAAGCAGAAACCGAGGAAAGAAGGGGCAGAGCTGTACACTCTCTAAGTGGTAATCTGGGACCTCATATATAAAATGACTCATATAAAAAGGGGAAAAAACACACATCAGTGTAGAGTAGGGGAAACCAATTGGAGGAGTTCTTACATACAGGGATTTCAGTCCAGTGGGCTGATGAGATATAAAGAGACATCTTGGCCCATTATTGGCCAAATAAAACCATGACCAGATGACTGGAATGCATCACAGAGTAAGAACATGATGGAGTGTTGAAAAAAATTAAAATACAATCTCATACAGTATTCGTGTAGAGAGAGCATTCTGTCACTGCTATGTGTTGATGAAAATTAAAAAAAATATGGGGGGGGGGCCACACGCAATTACTACCAGACCCAATCACATGCCATTTAAAGGAAAAGGAATCTGCCCCATTAGAAGCAAAAGGTATTATAAGAAAAGGAATCTCCATCTTGCAAAAAGTGGTAATGAGAAAAATAAGATCTTCAAATTTTGCTCATGTTTAACAGAATATCATACTTATGTTTTTACAGAAACAAATCTGACTTCCATCCTAATCCAGAAATGGCTGAGAATTTGCAAGGGGTGAAAATGCCCCCACCCCTCCTTTTAATAGAGACATGAATGCTTCTCTCTGACTGAAATCTGAAAATCCCAGTCAATGTGACAATCAGGACAGATAGAATACTCTGTCTACAAAGAGAGGGAAGAGCTCGACAAGATTTGCAAATGACAGAGTATTTTCATTCCTTCTTATTACATCCAACAAATTAATGAGAAAGCTAATGTGAAATGCGATGATGACTATGTTTTACGAAATGAAGCAACAAAATCACTGAGGGTGAGGCACTGTAACCTTACACCAGCTAATGAAAAACTGTCAATTTGAAAAAAGGAAGAGAAATAAGGGGATGAAAAAGTAACCAAAGAGGGACAAACCATCCTGGGGAGGAGGTAGAGAGCTGAGTTAGAAGACAAATATGGCACAAGTCACAGAGGCTGCTGGGGGAGGAGACGGCTGGGGGGTGTCTCAAGGGCACAGGGGGCAAAAAGGGTTTGGACCCTGCATCACAGAAGCCCGTGGCATGGGCACAGCTGCCCAATCCTCCCTGGCAAGGATAATTTCCATTTCATACCCTGGTAGAGGATGCATTTGAAAAAGAAAGGGTACCTTTTATCTAACTCCTAAAGAGAGTTTGACTCAGGTTCTTTTTCTTGGCTGATAATTAAGATATGGCTGGGCTCGAAATTCTGTCTGTATCTAAAGTTTTGAAATGTATTTTGCCGTCTAGCTTTCAGCTCCATCTACCTCACTGCTATAGGGAAAGAAACCTTTAAATTGTGCTCGAGAAGTGCATACATTGCTACGAGAAGCATTAAAAGGTCAAGAAGAGAAGGACCCTCACACCCGGTTTTGTTCCCATTTTAAGAAGTGGGTGTTAAGAAAATGATGAATCAAACCAAAGCAGACAATTATTTGTTCTTATTTGTACACGAGTCACTCCAATCCCAAATTTAGCACCGTCACTCATTCTGTGATCTAAATGTTTCATCTCTCTTCTAAAATATGAACACCCACTCTAAGACTGGGGAACTGCTTCATGAATAGATTGGTTAGTTGGAAGCCGGATTACGTTAACCACGCCCAGGAGGATAGGACTGAATATGAATCCCAAAAGAATGTTCCCACATATGTCTAGAACTGCATGAAGCCCAAAGAAGAGCACCAGCTGCTAGGAAGCCAGGGACCTTGGAAGATGTCACCCACCGGAGGTGGCCCAGCTGTATGATGGCCAGGGAACCTCACATCGGGAGTGCTTGCTGACTCAGCTGGGTTGTTTGCACGCTCAGCTGCTGTGTTTCTTTCACTGCTAGGAGCTTGGCCAGGAAGCACAGGGGAGTTAGAAGGTCTAGAAAACCACCTCGCTGACATCTGCAAAGATTGGTCCCCAGGAATGCCATGGCTTCTGAGAGCTCGGGAACCGTGAACTAGTTCTGAACAGAGAGGATAGGCCAGGAAACTCAGTGAGGAGGACAAAGAGTAACTAGGTAACAGTGGAGTCAAAGTGATTAAGTTCACATCAGAATGTGCTGGGTAGAGGTGGAAGGAAGGACGTGGGGACTGCTCCAGGCTTTGCCCCCTTTTCTGGTACATTTGTGCATGAGGTTGCTGCACAGGGGAAAGAAGGAATTCTGGGATGCTCTGCAAAGAATCACGGTCTTCTCCAATGAGCTCTGTAGGTGTCCCTCTCCTAAACTCATGCTTGGGGCTGGGAACACGGAGGGCCACGTGGTCATGCATCAAGAAGAGGTCATTTAGCGATGCAGCACTTCTTAGAGGCGTTGAGGTACTTGGAGGGATGCATGCATTCATGCCCCTCCTGCCTCGAGGTCCACAGGAGTCTCTAAGGCCCTCCTTACTTGCAGTGATGGACAACTTGGGGCTTGTCACTTTGAAGATGTTAGGAGAGGGCACACAAATGACCTTAGATCCTAACTCTTGAGTTGGACTACATCCTTGGGAGCGAGATCGCCTTGGGGATCTCACTGTGGTCCTTGAGGCTTCCTGAGCCTTCAGTTGTTCTTCAAGACCAACTCTAATAGGACAAGCGGGTCCACCTTTCTTCCATGAGTGATGCTCCAGCAGGAGTCTTGATCTGGAATCATTAGTTTCTGCAGGTGCTCCTGGCATTAGCTTAGCGGACCCTAGTTTTTCAGCCTTCTGAACACCTGCCATGATCAGGAGCTGTGAGTGTGGCTTAGCTGAGGGTTTCAACTTGGCAGGGCTAGAAAATGGGTTAGCAGTGAAGGAAGGTGGCACGTCTCTGCCAGCCAGGACGCATGTCAGCTGCTGTCTAACAGCAGAGTGATTCTGCTTAGTTGGAAGAACAGGTGGGTTATTAAAGGGTTGGTGTTGTACCTGGGAGTAGGACCACAAAACTGAGTTATTGATCTAAGAGAAAGAGGCAGCTGTTACAGACATAGGTAAATACAAGTCATCTTTATAGACTCTAAAGGAAAGTGATCAAAAACATTCTTCATATGAAATCAAACAATTTTATCTACAGATTCAGTTTTTTAAGTTTTAAGAGAAAAAAGTTTGATTTTTGTAAAAATAGCACATGATCGTTAGAAAAGATTTAAACAATATATAAGAATACAAAAAAGTTTAAAGAAAATACCCTGCAGTTTCTACTGCCCTTAAGCAATCATCATTAACATTAGGGCAACATCATTGCAAGCATTTTCTATACGTACATAAAAGAGAATAAAAAAATATAAAAAGACAAAAACATTTTTGTAAAAATAGGACCTTATGTAAGAAATCTAGTTCTGGTAAGACTGTAGTCTAGATACTTGAAATGAGCTCTAGCTATAAATACCTGAAGATACAAGAACAAAATACAAAATAACACCAACATCCTCTTAAATGAGTAGCTCTGCTCACAAGAAAATAAAGGAAATCACCGGGTGCCACAAACAATGACAGAACAGAAAACCAGGCTGTTATGCACATGAGCTGACACAGTGACTCTCGGGAGGATGGTTAATCTTGGCTGATCTTATTTCCTTGCTTTGCCCATTTGCTTATCACCTTTTTTTCCTACCATCCAAATAGTTTTTAATTAGACTTTTAAAACAGCTCACCACAAAGCCAAGTTCTTGAAAACCCGTCCTCACTCTAGTAGTTGAATTGCAAAAGAAACACAAATGACCTCTGATCCTGGAAGTGGTCACCACAACCACAGGTCTGGGACCAACCGTGCGTCCATTCATACCATGACAACGGGGTGTCAGTGACAGTGCTAATGGTCACTTTCAGGGTCCAGGTACAGACAGGAAAGGATTCAACTTAAAATTCCCTGAGTCTTTATTAAATCACATTCTTTCAGGGGAAAGTCACTAAAAGTCCTCATGCCACAAACCCACTTGGACACCTATGGGAAAAATGATTTTTCTACTTCCTGCTATTGCTTACAAAAATCCCCTATATCCATGAAGATTAAAAAAAAAGAAAAATCCCTGAAAAACAAAAACCACTAATGGATTAAGGTGCCTTGTCAATTCTCTACGCAAATAACAATTATGGCTCTTCCAAAAGCAAAGCATGCACTTCTTACAATGAATTGTTTTCCAATTGTGTAGCACTAGTTTAATTCTCTGCTTCTCTTGGGTGAACTCACTAGAGCCACCAGCCTGGCCAACAGGACATGGCTACACTCATTAGTGCACTTACCTCCTTGGCCCATGCTGGTTTCTCGCTAGGACTCATCCCTTCTTTGTAATGGTACAGTGGCTTCTTCTCCACAGGCCTCTGCTCCTGCCGCTGATGCTGGAGAGACACCAAGTAGTCTCTCTCTTGCTTTAGCTGTCTCTGTAGTCTTTCTGCTTGTCTCTGTTCTTCTAGTTGTTTGCGCTTATATTCCTACCCGGACCAGAAAAGAGAAGCAAAGAAAAGGCCAAATCACCATATGGAAACCACTGGCCAGCACCGGAGAAGCATGCAATGGAGCCGAAAGAGATGATAACAAGAAAAGCCAACAGAACCACAGAAGGATGTCAGGGCGTGCCACGGGGCCGGGGCTTAGCGTTTCCCAAAAACACTACTGCTTTAATGGCAATCTCTATAGAACACCACCCCTTGCAAGGTGACTTGTCCCTGACTGGGGACCAAGAAAGTAGCAATAATGAGGACATCTGGATGGTCAGCGCACAACCCCTGCAAAGAGCCATCCACTTCCTGGTTTAGTAATTAAACCACTCAGACATGTCCAATTAAGTACAAAACTAAATAAGTAGCTACAGATATTGCTCAAATCATCTTTTGTTTCACAAAACTTGGACCAACAAAGACCATTAGCAAGCGTATGCACAGGCTAAAAAATATCATAGAAGTTCAGTTAAAAAAAATGTATCAAGCAGCTCATTTGGAGAGCAGGGCGATAATAACAAAAAAGTACTTCAAGAAGAAGCCGTGTGAGCAAGCAGGGAACAGAAAATGTTCCCATCGTAAGGGTAAAGCTAATAGTCTACAAATGAAATATGACTGCAGAGCTGAGTGGGTTCTTACAGAAGAGGTGCATTTTGCTGTGATTGTATTCCAGCATGTTGCAAATGACCTTAAAAATTACTCTGCAGTAAACACAGTGGGTCTCGAAAACAGCCTGAACTTGTAATAAGCCTGGATTCAGGCTAAAGTTTCACAAAGAGACGGAGTTACTGAAGAATGCATGACAAGGGTCTCCAACGTATTAAGATGGCCAACTAGGTCAGGAAATGTATTGGGTTTCCACGAGACTTTTGAGGTCCACGAGGCTTGGAGGCCCCCCCCCCCCCCCCCGTGGACTGGCATGTTAGGCACACACACACCGGGACACCGCGATGAACACAGAGCAGGTGGCTGGCCCTCGGCTTTCCCATTACCAGAAGTAGAGCTTGTTCATGCAGTAGCTGCTGCTGCAAGATCTCTAACTGTCTCTGCTCCTCCTCTAACTGTCGCCTGATGTACTCCTGGAGAGGTAAGCAGCAGAGCATTCAGAGGAACACAAAGAGAGAAAGAGAGAGAAAAAGAACCGGTAATTTCTTTTAGGTGATAAGAGCTGCCAAGTAAAGTGTGGAAGGAAGGAGGGAAAAAAAAAAAAAAACCCAGACACCTCCTCACCAAACAGGAAAAGAACCAAAGCAAAAGCACTTCAATGCAGTCAAAAGCACAAGTCCTGAACCTGCAACAGCCGACCGAGGGGGCTCAGTGCTTTGCTGTGACCGTTCGGTTTTAATAAACCCAGCTACATTTTCAAGCTTTTCATTGCAGGTTCCCTCTTTATGGGCGCCACCCCCTCCCCCCGGAATTAACAATGCTATCAAGTTCCGAGGCTCCCGTGCAAGCGGCAGGAATAAAATAATTGTGGAACGCCCGCAGGCGCGGTCTTTGTAAGGGACCCGCCCTGCCACCACTGTGCTGTCAGATCGTGGTTCTAACAAAGACAGAGGGCCCTGCATCCGTGCCTCAGGCATGGAGACCAGAGACGGCATGAGCAGAAAAGCCCTTCTGAAGCGATGAAAGAGGACCATGTGGCTCATTTATCATGCTTCGGCGCTACCTTCAAAGTAGATCCCAGGGTTGGGAGAACCCAAAGATCAAGGTTATGTCGGGGGACTTGGGCCTGGGCAGGAAGCGAGGCTCAACGTAACAAGGGGGCTTTGCCAAGGCTGTGCGTTTGACTTCTTGAATAGGTGAGAATAGCAGCTTGAGAAAGAGTAAAAACCTGCTTAAACTGAGCAGTCCTAAGAGAAGGTGACCACACCCCAGGGACGGATGGACGGCTGGCGCTGGGGCTCCCGCTGGGGCCATCTGTGGGCTCTGGGCCCTGCTGTACCTGCTCGTGCTCTGCACGCCGCCTCTCCTCCTCCCGGCGGATCTGCTCTTCGTAGTGCCGGCGCTGCTCTCTCTCCTGCTGCTTCCGCAGCTCCTTCTCTCGCCTTTGTTGCTGTGGGGCCACAAGCAGACAACCATGAGGGACACGGGCCTGGGGCGGAGCTGTGGGGAAAGCAGCAGCGAGGGCTGCAGATTCGCAGACGTGCGCCCTACTCCATAGCTGCCTACGTGCCCGAAGGCTCTTTCTGTCCTGTGCTCTTGGGGGGACTTGCTGGTGAGGATGGGGGGACAGAGAGCAATTCAGTGTCATGCAAATACCCTGTCATTCCCCATGCAAGTAGACTCCCCAGGTTTACTCCTCCTGGTTGCTGTTAAGTGCATTCTCCCTATTGGCTGATGGTGGTACTAATGGCATATCATCAACTGTTTATATGAGAGTCTATGGGTTTTAAAACATTTCCAATGCTCACGTCATTCAGTCTTTTCGACACCACCTAGGGCAAACATGTCATAGAGAAGAGAAAGCAAAATCCATTGAAACTAAGTGACATATTTAAGGCCATATGGTAATTAACGGCCGAGAGTACAACAGATTTCATTGACTCTGATGCTGTCCATTACCCTACCTGATACATCACGCCGCCTTTCTTTATTTTCTGGAGTAGTCACTTGTGAGTGTCAATTTCAACTTCTCATTCAAGTAAGACCCTTAAACTCATCATCATTAGCTCATACAATCACCATGCCCCCAACAGTGGAGAGTGTGGTCAGCACCTTTCATACTTTATCTTATTCAATCTTCACAAAAATCTGTTGATGCAGTTATTCTTATTATCCCCACTTTATATGAGAAAACTGAAGCACAGGGAGATTAAGCAATTGTTGAAAGTCATCTTCATGTTCAAGGTCATGCCCCAGTAAGTGGTGGAGCTCGATTTCAAAGCTAGGCAATGCAACTCCACAGTCTGAATTCAGTCATTACAGAAGATGAAGAAGCACCAGGAGTGATAGGAAGATCACAAATTAACCCAGCTCTTTATTATGCTCTCAGTAAAGGAGATCATCTTAGGAATAATGACAGGAGCCAATGTTTCTCAATGGGACAGTATTGTTCCCCAATCCCTGGAGCATTTGGAACGTGCAGGGGCATGGGGGAGTTTTTCTGGTGGTCTCTGGGACTAGAGGCCATGACTGGCACTTAGTATGAGGGGCCAGGGATGCTGAACATCGCATAATGCTCAGGACCGTCCCACATCACAAAGCGTTTTCCTATACCACAGGCCGTTAGCGCTCCTTTCGAGAAGCACCGCAGCCCTCGGTGTGGGCGCCCTGTGCTGGCATTAGGATTTCTTCTTCCTCAAATATGAGGTTTGGGGGAACCCATCGGGGGGTCTATTCCCCTTTAACATTCTGAACAGCACTTCACTGCCTGGCTGAGAACCTATGAGTTATCCAAAACAGCATGGATTGTGACCAGATCACACTGACAAGCTAGCTTTACGCAACCAGGGAAAGAGATTTCTAGGACAAAACTCTCTGTCACAGCCCCAGCTAAACCAAGCAGACATTCAAAACTCCAAAGAACCCACAAACAAGGAGGCCTTCCTAATGTGGCTCCCACTTGCAATCCGCTGGTCCTACTGTCTTCCAATGACTGCTGAGGCTTGGAGATAAGCTATAGTTTTTTGAGTCTCAACATCTATCCCTTCCAGATCAACAATTATTTGTCCTCCTTAGATTGTAGGCAACAGGAAGCCACTGGAGGACTTTCTGCAGTCAAGTGCCATGACCAGACTTGCATTTTCAAGGGGCCTCCTGACAGCCACGGGAGGGGGCAAGACTGGAAGCCGAAGTGCAGGGCTAGGCCATTCTCGGGGTGCAGGCAGAAAATGACAGGGCACCGATGAGTGAAGCAAAGGCAGTGGGAGAGTCCATGTTCATCATCGCTGCTGAGAATGGAGGCGCAGCCAAAAGGAAGACAGACTAAAAGCTATCCAGATTTCCAGCTCTTCTAATGGGACTGGAGTGGACGCCAACTTAGAAGTAGAAATTAGAGTTAGGCCAAAATCAAATAGGCAGGATTTGGGGACTATGGGTCTTGTGAGGGTGAGTGAAGTTCCTGGCTGAGGGGCAGAGCAGATGGTTTGAAACAGAGGAGGAAAAGCAGGTTTAGGGAAAGGAATGGGGGGTATAGTCAAGCTCCAGATGTGTGATTATTTATTTTACAGAAAAATAATACAGGAAGATATGGGTAGAAAAGATCTTCAGAGGAACTGACTGAATAATTTGGATTACAGACCCAAAACAGAGATCTTTCCAACACTCAACCCAAGTGAATCAATGCTAGCACAGAGGATAAAATAATTATGTGTATAGATCTGGCTCCTGGCAGGAACTAGCCCTACTTTAATTAACATTTCAAGTTTTTTTACTCTCACCATCGGTCTCTTTCTTGACCAAAAAAAAATAATAAGAATAATAATCAAGGCTTCTGAAGTTTTAGCTGATTTTTATGTGAAGGATTTGTACATTTTCAACCCCTTTGCCGGGAATCAATACTGTTTTCTAATTACATGCCACTCAGGTCCTTGGGCAAGGTGTACACAGTATTGATGGCAACTCAGGAGGGTCTGTAGTTTCTGAGAAAGACACTCAGAAGTGACTAATAATTAATAATGATCTCACTCAGATCAGCTGCTGCTAACACATGGAGGCATCTGCCAGGGCTTTGGTTCCTGTGGTGAGGTTGGAAAAATAAATCACTTCCCCAACATTCTGAGGCACCTTGCCAATTTCCAGCTGCTGGGTTTCAATGTCAATGTCTTTCCTGGAAAAATCTTTGCTCTCTTTCCTCCTGGGCGTGGAGCTGTTTGAGGGGACATACCAAAACATGTCCAAGAAAGACCAAGTCCCCAACCTCAAGCAGACACCTCTACAAAGCTCTGATGACTCTTGCTAGAAGCAGCTCGTTGAGGTAAGGCCTGTGCTTGATTCCCACTGGACCTGCAGCCCCCCATGTGGGGCTGGGAACCTGGCAGGGACATAGAAGATTTTTTTGAACTGAACCAAGTAAGAAACTTGGGGCAAAAGAAGACAACACAATATCTTACATTTCTTTGGAAGCATTTTCTGTCTTCTCAATCCTTAGAGTTTATATTACAGTGTGCCTTACATTATGGTTATCTGAGTATGTCTTCCCTACTCTACAATCTAGGTTGAAAGCTATTTGTGGGCAGGGTCTCTGTTCCACTCTACTTTTTCTCTCCCACTCAATCCCAGTAAATCCCTGATACCATTGATATTTGTTGTACTCAATACAGTCAACTGGGTAGCAAGAGAAAAGGAGAAAGGTTGGCAGGGCCTCAGACCACCCCTCCACCCTTCTATGCCTTTTTCAAATAACCCTTCTGGGCCTGAATGGTCTTTTATGCTGAACATAGACAAGGTTTGATAGTATTTTTCTAACCAGAGAGCCACCAATGACTGGTATTGGCATGGCACCTATTTGCCATCTTAAAGAAAGGGGGGGGGGGAATAAAATAAGGGAATAAGAATCTAAGCATTTCTAAATTTCATTTAAATTATGCATGCAGATGACAGTGGTCCTGTTGTCAAAAAGGAATGGCTTAAACCAACTATCCTAAAACTTTTGGCCGATGCCCCACCTTTACCGAACTGCCTAGAAGTATGTTTTCATCTACATCTTCTTCACAAGTTGTATCACTTAAAATTAGATATTCAATGGGTTCTTATAAGTTTCTTAAATTTTTTTCCTGGTTGGGGGATGATAGATAATGCCCACTCTCAAAATTTTCCAGGCCTTGCTCTATTGAAACAGGTCACTGGGATCTTCTTCCCCTCTGTCTTCCATGGATGTTCCCAAAGAATAATTTTGTTTAGGGCAGTTTTGGTTCTCCCCTTGGGTGTTCCCCTCAGGCTACCTCTAAGTGGAGGCCGTGTGGCTGTACTTCAAGTATGGGAACTGGTTAGTTTATCCAAATGAAATAATCCCGTTCCCTTGCTCAGGGGACCCTCAAAGGTTATATGTTTATCCCAAATGGATGATGCAGAATTTTGGCTCTTCAAATTCTTGCAGAATATCACCTTAACTCTTAAGTATTCAATTCTTCTTAAAGTTGTAACAAATAATCCTCATGGCTGATTGTCACAAAAGCCATGGTGTTGCTCTTTCTTTCCTTTTGTTTCTTTCAATGTTCCTTTTAAATGAAGTTTAACCAGCAGAAAAGTCTTAGCTCCACTAGTGTGCTCTGGCTCTTGCAGAAGTGACTGATGAACCGTCAGGCCATATGTTGCCCTTTACAACGTTATCAGGACAGTTGAATAGAGCCAAGCACTGTGTTTGTGGGAGGAACATCACCGCACACATTAGTCACCTCATTACTCAACCACTACTAGGCAAGTGCACAGGCTCCTAGTTATCTCAGAACGCCTGCCTGAGTAACAAAGTTACTCGTATCCAATGGACAACATGAATCTCAAACCATTCGAGTTTGCCTCTTTTCTAAGTTGCTGGGGCCCTCAGAGTCAGACTGGTGGCCCCGTTCAGGCACCTGCGCTGGGCACCGTGTTGTGCAGGCATTCTGTAAACTGACCCTACCCTGGCTTTGTCTTGTTTTCCTCTTTTGCTTTATAGTCCCTTCTCCTTAATTTTCTCTCTTTTTCAATTTTCAGTTGCTATATTAATCTTTGTAAGCTACCTTATGTCCTCTTTTTGGAATAAAGCAAAATCACAAAGAAGTGTATACACAAACAAATGAACAAACAAATCTTGGCTCTCCACAGATTTTGAAACCTCAAAACCTCCCTTGGAAAGATCAAAATGAGATAATCAAGAAATTGTTGGCTTGTAATTTGGTTCTTTGTTTAAGAAGGTGGCACCTCTGTTGGTGTCACCTGAGCAAGTGGTTCAAGTTGTTTTTACAGCTGTGGGGGTCCATTTGCTCTGACCCTGCCATGCCCTCTCACTGAAGGACTGTCTAAGTGAGCAATGATGACCCATGTAGAGCTGGCTGGCACCGAAAGGGAAAAAACACAGTCTCCTTTCTAATCTAAAAGATCATACCATGCACCCGAGCCAATGTGGCTAAATGCAGCTTACCCGTCATTCAAGGATATGGAATCTTTGGGGGGAAAAAAGTACAGGAATATAATCTGTATGTACGGCAATTATTTTTACCTAAAAAAGTACTGCATCATAGATTATTCTAATTAGAGCCTCACATTAGCTCTGTCAGGTAAGTGAGGCAAATGTCATTTTCTTTATTTTCCTTTCCAGACTCTCGAGAAGGTTCATTGCCTTGTCAATGGCCGCATGCTAGGTTAAGGGAAAATCATGAAATGAATACAAATCATCATATTGGGCACTGCCTATGGGGGCCAGGTGTTTGCTTGGCTATTTACATGCTTCAACTCATTTAATCTCACAATATGACTACATATTTTATTATTATTATTCCCATTTTACAGATAAGCAAATTGCGGCTTGAGAAGTAAACTGTTCCATGTCACTCAGCTGGAAAACGGTGGAGCTTGGAATCAAGCCCAGGTCGGTGTGACTCCATGCTCTTTCCATTCCATGTCCTACCACTTCCCAGCTCCTGGAAACTGCAAGAGTATTCCAGCAATTGGAGATGTAAGAGTTCAGAGTGTGCAGGGAGTAAGAGACGAGCAAAAGATACCTCGTCTATCCTATCACCATCAACATTTCCTTCAATATCTTTTAGAAATTCCGGCTAGGATACTTGGCTGCTTTTTCTACTCACCGAATGTTCAGACTGAATTTGAATCTTATTCCCATGACACCCTGGTAGATTTGGGGCTCTGGGTCTATCTGTTATATACATTACATTTCCCAACATACAGACTCAGAGATAACACCTACGTTTGAGAATTAATATCCTGTAGCTGCAGTGACATGTCACTGGCAGAGGAGGGGGAAGGTAAGAGAGGCTCCAGGGCTTGGGGAAAGAACACTGGATTGGAAATCGTAAGACCAGGTGCTGGTCCTGCTCTGCCACCAAACCAACATTTAGACCACAGTCTCAAAAACTATTTGTTTAACAAATGAGTGAATGTTACATGACCTCGAATAAGTCACCTTAACCCAACCTTCAGCCCGGAAGCAGATTAGGTGATCTCACAAGCCTGTTCATCTGAGCCTAAGCAAGGGTGTGCTGGCAAAAACCTAACCAACAATTCAGAACGAGAAGTGAAACAGAGCAGAAATCTGCTTTGCTCTTGGACAGCTCCACTTGCTTTTCAATCTGGGTGACCTCCCGGAAGTGGTGAGAGGGGAGCGCAGTGACTGCGGAAGACCGGAGTCGGCCTCCAGAAAACAGGCCAGCAGCTGCATGGGATCCAGTTGGGCTCTTTGGCAAGTACCTCAAACCATCCCCTCCACAAAGAAGCTCTCTGTTCAAAGACACTTGGAATGAAAGGACCCAGTGTGGTCTTTTGAATCGACCGCACAGCACACATGCCCCTCACTTAAATAGGACTGTTCTGTACAAGCTTTACAGCAGCTGTGAGGAGAGACGTGCAAGCCTTCGGGCCTTCCGTTCGCCCATTTTAACGTTTGCTCACGTTTCAGTTTCGGAAAGACCGTGGCAAACCAACCACTTGCAGGGCAAGGGCGCAATTCCCTGCAACTCACACCAGGATTCCAAACAAACACTAGGGGGTCCCACCTCTGACGCCAGGCACAGCCCCATGCCCCTCCCTCCTATTAGCTCACGAATTCTCCCCACAACCCTATGGGGCATGCACGGCTGTCACCACCCCCATTTGACAGATGAGGAAACCGTGGCACACACGTCGGTATCTTGCCCAAGTTCACTCGCTAAGTGCAAAGCCAGGACGATACTCTATGTCTGGCTCTCGAAAGCCGCCTCTATGGATTCGAAAGCAGCTGGTTGAGACGTCTACATTTACAAAGTGAAAGATGTTGTCTTAGGCTTTTTCAAGTGGCCATTTCCCCTTCTTTTCATCTCACTTTTCAGAGAACTAGTGAGAAAGCTCAACAGACCAGACAGGCCTCATTCTTCACACTTGCTTTATACTACTAAAGTTTAACCATCCAACCTACCCATTCAGAGATTTCCTGGAAAATTAACTGCCTAAGTGAAGCTCTTCCCTGGGGCCCCTAGGTCCAACTGTTGATCAGTAGGCAGCCCTATGGCTAAGCACTGTCTGAGTGCCGTGTGCGAAGCCGCTTTTCATGCAAGTAGCACAAGGAAAGAAAGTTCTAACCAGACTGAGCTAAGAGAAGGCTTAATGAAGAATTCTGGTCCTGCCTCTTCTATGGGGGTGATCAAGCTCCTGATTATCTCTGGGCTGCAGTTTTACCCTGGGAGAGAGGCTTCTGGGGTTTTCCAGGGTATCATATAGGGAAGCCAGAATGACATCCTGAGCACCTATGACTTCGTAGGTTAGTGAAAAAGTCAAGGGCAGTTGTAACTCCAAATTCCTTCTGCCATCATTTGGAAGACTCTCAGATGGGGTCCTTAATAGGAGACTTAATAGCAGACTCTCAAATGGGGTCCTATGAAAACAAGCCCGTTATGGACCCGTTTATTAACACAATGTCCCGCATCTGGGATGGTACTGAAGATACTAAATTGTATTATACATAGAAAGGCTGACAGAACTGGTGACAGCTGGGGAAGAACATTCTCATTGCCACAAACATTTCTGGCCCTGATGTGGAAGGTGATTTAAGTTTCCTTTACCATAACTCGTGTTAATGCAGGAATATCACAAGGACTTGAATCGATAATAGGAGACATTTTCTAACATTAGGAGCTGCTCAAATACAGAATATGTTTCCTCAAGCCTCTAAGCATATAAGTAGAGATTATATGTGAAACAGGTTAAGTGACTATCTGAGGACCATTGTCAAAGGGATTCCTGCTTTGAGAGAAGAATTGGCTTAGATCACTTTTTTTTTTTTTAAAAGATTTTATTTATTTATTTGAGAGAGAGAATGAGACAGAGAGAGAGAACATGAGAGGGGGGAGGATCAGAGGGAGAAGCAGACTGCCTGCTGAGCAGGGAGTCTGATGCGGGACTCGATCCCGAGACTCCAGGATCATGACCTGAGCCGAAGGCAGTCACTTAACCAACTGAGACACCCAGGTGCCCCTGGCTTAGATCACTTTTGAGGTCCCTTATATTCCCCAGCCTCTATGATTCTACACAACTGCTCACTGAAGAAAACAAGAGGGGAAACGAAAACAACTCAATCTAAAAGTCACGTGAAATAATACTTTCTGTGAAACTATTGTTGCCAAAGTTCTATGGTTAGGGACAACCAAGAATATTGACGGCAAAACACAGAGATGCAGACCAGATGTAGTAAAAGAGGTTCCATGAAGACTCTAGATACTGGAAGGCAGGCCTGTAATGCCCATTCCATGCTGTCACTGAACAGCCATCCCTGCCATCCATCTAAGAGGCTCTAGATCCACTGAGGGGCAGGAACTGCCCAACACTGCCCTTTTTCCAGTATGACATGCTCTAATATGAAATACTAGCATATCTTTCCCATTCCTCAGCAATATAGGAAGGGGTCTGGGAAAAGGGATTTTGAATAGTAGTTTGAAGCTGCCATACAGGCACTTCAGCCCACCTTCTTCACCCTCCCAGAAAACCCGTCCCATCACAGGCCAGGTGACCAAGCAGCATGGTGCGTCCGTCAGAACAAGGAGCCCTTCTGGGATGCACTGAGGAGCAGTGTTGCGGACAGCTATGCAGACCCCACGGCCTCCCGAGGCACCAGCGTGACTTACACGCACGTGTGACCACAGACCACTGTCAGAGGCCCGTGGGCAGGCCCCGCCTGGGACCACGGGCATCCAGTTTGCCAGCCTGGCTCCCAGCTGTTTCATAATTTCGGTTCAGTTATTGAAATAAAAGAACAAAAGCTCAGCTAGCAGGCGTTCAATCTTCATGCTGGTGCTAAACGACATTCGGAGATAAAGGGCTGCTCAGTCTCCCCACCGGCGGCAGCTCGCAAGACACATTAGGATGCCTGCAGCTAATGACTAAGTGAATTAAAGGCCATTTCTCAGCAGTGCCAATGAATTCACACCCCAGGCCCTGAATGGGGGAGTTATTCTTGTTCATGGTGCTTTCTTCTGGCCAAGGGCCGGGGAGCATGGTCCAGTGGGTGGGAACGCAGCCCGGGTGAAAAGTCACCCTGACGTCCCTGTCTCCTGCTTCTGCACGTTGAGCTTGCTTATGCCGCCTTCAACTTCAAGCGCCCCGAAAAGATGACTCAGGGGAGCAACTGCAACGCAGATCATGGGATACAAAGATTTTTTTCCCCTCCTGGGCAAATATCTTCTTGAACTGATTTAGGCACCTATTCAGCGCCAGGGAGTGTTCTAAGTGCCTTCTGTGTATTAACTCATTTCATCCTTGAAACTGTCACTATCCCCTTTCATAAACAGGCCACCTGAGGCAGAAAGAAGCCATGTCTCGCCCAAGATCACCAAGGCGGCAAATGGCAGAGCCGGATTCAAACCCTGACAGTTTATTGCCGTAGCTCTGTCTTGCCTCTACCTTCTCAGTGAAAGGGCTCACTCCGAAGGCACAGTGTCCCAGAGGCCCAGAAGCTTACTACTGAGACAGGACAAGATCTCTATCTTCTAATGGGTTTTGTTTAGGTGCTGGTAGGACCTAAGATTTGATGCAGCTCGTTGCTGGCAAGGATGGGATCGTAACGACACGGTATTGGAAATGACAGCAAGGACTACTGGTAAGAGAATACATACATCCCAGAGCAGAGCGTCTCCAGTGGAAGGTCCCCTGAGGCTTGGCTGGTAAGAGACTTACCCGGGCAGCAGCTCTTGATCCTCCTACATGAGCTACATCTGGGAAGATGGAGAGTGGGCTGCCTCCCTGGGCCCGCAAGGCCAGGACTGCTGGCTAAGTCACCAGAGGATCGATACCTTAGCAAGACACCATGAGAGGGGTGCGCTCAGAAAAGAACTCTCAAAAAGGGAGGGAAAAGTCCATGTGTTACAGTAAACAGAGAAGGTGCATTAGAGAATTAAGGAAGGCAAACAATGGGAAATGCTATCTCTACAGAAAACCCTAACAACCACTTTGAAATCATCCGTTCCAAAATAACAATAAAACTTTCACCTAAGTATGCCAACCATTCTTGTGTCAAGATTGTGTCAAGCCTTCCGTATTCATGATTTCCTTTACTTCTCACAACAATCCTGCAATGTAAGTAGTCCGTTGATTGCATATATCAAGAAGCTTAGGTTCAGAGAGGGTAAGTAATTTGCTCAAGGCCACACAGCTTGAACTACACCTTGGTTTCTGCAGCTTCCAAGCTGGCATACTTTGCCTCTGCACGAATGTGCCATCCAGTCATTTAAAAACCATTGACATTTTTTTTCTCCTAATGACGTAAATGAATTTCTACTAGTATAACAAATATTCTTCCCAAGACATGAATAAAAGCTTACCTGTTGATACATTTATTTTAATAAATTTAAGAGGGTTTTACTACTGCACATAAAAGAGTTTAAACTTTTGGAGATTATACTTCTGACTTCAGCCAAAGGCACCTGCTCCAATAATAATAATAACTAATATTTATTGAGTGTGTTCTAAGTGTTAATCCCATTCTAAGGTTTTCCACGAACTAACTAATTTAATCCTCATGACAGTCCTGGAAGGGAAATGCTACTGTTCTTTCTAGTTTTACAAATGAAGAAACTGAGGCACAAAGAACATACATTTAATAAGGAAGACAACTGTTAACCAACATACTACCATCAACAGAATCTCCCCCAAATGCTCTGTTGCCCGTGGGAATTTCCAGAGCTTTAGTATGATGTTCTTAAAGACATGTGCAGGTTTCTGCTGTTCATCACCCCCATCCCCTTCTCTTTGGTTTAAAAACAGCTGGGAGAAACTACAAAGGTTCCCAAGAATAACCTTGCTGGCCAGTGGCTGCTCTGGGTTCGGGCTGCAGCTGGTACAGCTTCTCCGAGACGAGTCTGGTTACCCCGAGTGGAAGTGAATGCAAAGAGAGAATGCGAGCCAAACGAATGGATGAGCACGTAACTATGAAGAGTTCGCTAAACAGAAGCACGAAGTGGGGCTCATGAGCAATCTTTAAGATCGGACAAGTCCTTCAGAACAGAGATCTGTCCAGCTTTGGGCAGTGGACAGAGTTTTTTCACGCCCATCTTCCTGGTTAATCCCCAGCGCAACTTAGGTGGTGGGAACAAACTTTGTCGGGGGCCTGTCTGCAGAGCTCCGGGAGCGGGGCTGGGGAGACTCAGAGAGCGGCCAGGGCATGCAGGAGGTGCACGGCAGCCCTCGAGTCCAAATCGACGTCTTCGCACCCCAAGTTCAGATCTCACTTGCTGGGCAGATTGTTTCCCTTTCTCCCAAACAGGAAATGAATGCATTTTTAGAGAGTACAACACAAAAACTACCTTTTTATATAACGTCTTGCCATTGAAAAAAATGGATGATGTTATCTCGCTCGACCTTTGGGCAGCGTTCTGCAAAGCTGGCCCCTTTAACTTGTTCCTTATGCTGGAATACTCGATTTTCTTTGCAATACCATCAAATTCTCCTTGTGTGCCTTCTGCACCCTTATCAGTCTTCTTTGCTGGCTTCTCCTCCCCTGTTCTATGTTCTTGGAGTACAGGCCCACACTCTCCTCTCTTCTCGATGTATACTTCCAGTACCATAAGCCAGTAATTCCCCTTTTATCCCATCCCAACCTCCCTTCCCTGGCTCTCTCCATATAATCCAACTGCAGCCTTGGCATCACCACTGGCCACCTCATAGGCTCTTAAATTCACCGTCTTCCAAACTGATCTTATCCTCCTGATCCCAAACCAGGTCCTCCACCCTGATGCTGCAGTCCACATCGGGGACCTTCTGTGACTGCTCACTCTCTTCCATCTCTGATATCTTATCAGCCATCACATGCACATTCTGCACATTCTACAGGCTGCATCCCTTCCAAATGTGTACACTTCTCTCAATCCCCCTTCCACCGCCATCCACAAGAACACCACCCTCTCTGGTCTGCACCAGCTTGTCTCTCTCATCCACCCTTGCTTCTTCCAGTCACTCAACCTCGCAGCAGCCAAAGTTCCCTTTTAAAAATGCAGATCTGATTGCATTCCCTTGGTTAACACACATCAGTGGTCTTCCACTAGTCTCAGGATAAGATTTAAGAATCCTTAACTTGGCCTGTGAAGCCCTACAGGACTGTGCCTTGGCCTCCCCGCCTGGCATCTCTGTGTGCCCCTCCCTCCTAGTCCTTCAGCTGGAATCCCCAGCAGGCCTCCCAGCCAGGCTGCGCTGCTTTCTCTACCCTGCACCCTCCCCAAGTTCGTTCCTTAGCCCGCCATTCCTCTCTACCACAGCAGCCTGGCAATGACAATGAATGGCTATGTGGGTGACTATTGGCCCAGTGCCTATTTCCCTTACAGATCTGGTGAGCCCCAGGGCAGACTGTTTTCCTAGTGTCCAGCATAGCGGAGGTATGAATTCATGAAATTTGTCGAATGACTGCCTATAGGAATAGGAAAAAGATTTTAATTCTACTGTGCCCTTTTTAAAAAAGCATTGAACCCAGTGTCCTTGAAAGCCCAGCCACTCACCATAAAAAGTTAGAGGCTTTTAGGGTATTCACACACATTGAGACTGCTAGGCTCTCATTTTTTATATTAGTGCTTCACTATGACTGGCCAATAAGATACTGGTGGTTATTTCTCTAAAATTTTTTTTCAGGCAATAGAACCAAAGCAGTTATAATATCTTTTAGGTAGAACTGGCTATTTCTATAACTGGCCAATGTCATGACGGTCTTGAAGGACACTAAATGAGACGCAGGTGGCTTGAAAAACTTAACACAATTCTCTGAAGAATAAAACTTACCACCATCGAGCAGTTTGGTGCCCGTGGGGTCAATTTGATTATTCCTGTGACTTAAAGATATTCTCCTCCAGATGAAGGCATAGAATGCTCTCAGCAAGTTGAAAAAAAAATGTATAAATCACTGAAATCATTCTCAAACTCTTGAGCACAGTTAAGCATCACCACAAATCTTCTGGCCAAGGTTCTGTCTGAAAAGATGACCAGGGTAAATGCCCTACTGATTCTTGGACTCCTCTCCTGTATCCTGCCCCTGATTCTTGGACCCTAACTCTGTGATGGAGAATAAAACAAGAGGGATTTTGTGCAGGCCAAGTGATAGAAATTTTTATTGAACTAAATAAAAATAAAAGAGGCCTTCTTTGTACTTTCCTCACTATTGATGGACTCATTCACCTTAGCTAGGTTTAATCAATTTCCTGGAACTTAGTTATAAATTGTACTTTATCAGTGGTCAAAAGCTGAAAGTCTTGTACCCAACATTTCATTGGTCCAAAGCCACGTCCTTTTCATGTAGCTGATAAATAACTACATTCAGTGTATGAAGTCCTTCTAAGAATATACAGATACTGATTTAGACCCTACCCAAATCCACATGGTTATCCATAAATAGCAACGGACATGCAGGACTTCCTTAGAAACCAAGCCTCTGGTAGGAGGTGACATCTGAGATCGCCAGGGAAGACAAAGGCTACAACCTACACAGCCCTGCATCACCAAAGGGGCATCTGACGGGCCTTTATTTGAGAATGGGAATGGTTTTCCCAGGATGCCTACAAAAGCCCACCTGACCCACAAGGAAGCTAAATTTGCAAGTCTAACTGTGGGCTTTAACTACCTCCATGTGCCACGGTAGGTCAAGTTCCTACTCTGGACACAGCAAACACAAGTCTTCACCATGGACCAGAGCTACAGACATGGGTGGGGATCCAGCAGGGGCAGGATGCGGGATAGGGGTCCCTGGTGACAGAGACGGTTATTACTTAAACGTTCAAAAATTATAGCCATCTGAGTGTTCAGTGTTTTTATTTCTTCTCAGTGGGCAATAGGACCAAAACAAAGGATCAACAGATAAAGTGGTATAATCTCTTAATATCCCGTGGTCGCAAGTGACTGATGGGAAGCCAGGGCTCATGCACGTTGGTGCATAAATGAAGTGTCCTTGGGCACACTGTTGTCTTCAGCGCAAGTGGGGACTCAGAGGGCATGTCCCCGTGGATGCGTGTGCCTCGCTGAGTCTGAACTCTAACTCGCCTCCAAGATAGAGGTTCCAGAAAGTGCCACAGAAGAAGAGACACAAGGAGGCCTTGGCGGTAGCTCTGATGGGGAGCATGAGAGCCAGAATCCATGTCAAAGGAGAGCACCTGCTGGGCGCAGCTTCTTTGCCCTTGCTCAAAAATCCTTAAGTTCTCAGAGGAAAAGACCACAAAAGCAGAGGCCAGGTAGAGAATATGGGAAAACATGACTGGCTTATCAGCTGAGAGGCAGGATGCAGGCAGTGACAGTGCTTGGGCTCTGGATTCCAATCCCCTGGGCTTGAAACCTGTTTTTTCCCTAAGCTGTGTGACCTGTAGCAAGTTATTAACCTCTCTGAGACTCGGCTGCATTATTTTGAGACTGTGTGTTATTGTGAGGATCAAATGAGATGATTCAGGTAAAGTGTGGAACAGAGTACCTGTCGTAGGATAAATGCCTTGGAAAGTGTTAGAAATTGTTATTTTAGCAACTTGATGAGAAAATATATAAAGCCCAAATAAATCGTATCAGGTAAGAAGGGACAAAAATATAGATTAAAACAAAACAAGACAATACAATGCATCCTCTGAAAAGAGTGCATCAATTGAGGATCTAAGCTCAAGGGCCAAAAGTGCATGTGTGCATACATGGGCATATCTGCATTCTTGAGTATTTGAAATGTTCTGTGGGGTGACAGTGGGGATTTTCTAGGGTTTACATGGTAAGCGCCTTTAGCTTGAAAGTAAGGGTAACAAATTGCTAGGCAAGGAGCCCACTAACTAAGGCAAATGGTCAAGGTTTGCAGGGTGTGAGGCTCCAGGGAGGTGGCGGCCTTTGGAAATACTCTTGGAAGGAACAAACCACAAGCAACGAAGCAGGAAAGGCAGGATGTGGGGGGCAGAGCCTGATAGGACACTGCTTAGGTGAGGGGAGAGGTGTGACCAAAGTCTAAAGGAATAAACGTGGGGTCCAGCCAGCGGAGGCATCTGGTTCTCAGGAGAACTAGAGGAAATGGCACAGCTCTGGGTCAAGGGCTCGTACAAGAGGCCCCAACTGGCCCCAACTGGCCTGGCTGGGCTGCAGAGGACACCAGGGTGCAGCTGCCAGGAATTTCAATTTGTGCCCAGGAGAGGAACCAGAGGTGGGGTGGGCATGTGCACAGCGGCACTCTGAGCCTCACTTCTGAGAGCTGCCGAATTAGCACCCACCCCTCCCTTCACACTGCCTCTGCCTGGGCCTTTGAAGGTCTCTGCCCCACAGCACTACGGGGACTCTGTCTACTACAGCATCATTCTCAGAATAGAAGACAGTGAACTTCACGCTTCTCATGCACTGAGCATTCTTCGCGCTGACAACACGACAGACTTATAAACTCAAACTGGAAAGTGTTTCACTTGCCTACTGCTGTTTGCAGAAGGCTGCAAGGTCCAATTCTGAGGATCACACTTCAAGGCTTTGATTACGTATCTATACTTCCCTTCTCGGGCCTTGTGTGGACATTGAGATCAGAGAGACCTGGGTGTGAACACTGTGCACTTACTGGTCCTGGGATATGGGCATAATTACTTCCTCTCCCTGAACTTCAGTTTCCTGTGTGTTAAGCAGGGTTTGTGTGCATTCTGCATGAGGTGCAATGGCTGTATGCAAAGAGAGAATGATAGTAGATGAGATCATGGATATAAGCAAAGAACCTCACCCAGGAGCTGGTGCACAGAAGTCACTTAATAATTGCAACTGTTGGGGCACCTGGGTGGCTCAGTCAGTTAATTGGCTGCCTTCGGCTCAGGTCATGATCCCAGGGTCCTGGGATCGAGTCCCGCATCGGGCTCCCTGCTTCTCCCTCTGCCTGCCACTCCCCCTGCTTGTGCTCTCTCTGTCTCTTCCCCTCTCTCTCTGACAAATAAATAAATAAAATCTTAAAAAAAAAAATAATTGCAACTGTTGGGTCTTGTTGTTGCTGGTCTGCCTATGAGGACATATGAGGTTGATGGGATTTTACTGCACACTGGAACGGAGGCCCTCACTGATTTCAACCAGGGATGCTGGACCTGGATGGGCCAATTGAAAAGCAATCTGCTCTTGGTGCCCGCAATCCGCCAGCTTCGAACTGCAGCGGCACCTGACAAAGCAAGTGAATTGCCGTAAACCATTAATGAGGAGCAAGATGGCGCCTGGGAACCCCGTAAAATGGCTACCCCATTCCCGTACAGTTGGTTAACCTCTCATCTGCCATCTGGCTTTCCCAATGGCTATGCTCTCAGCTGCTTAATTGTCTAGAGGCTTTGATTTATCCGACAAAGGAAGGTGGCCACAAGGCCACAAGGGTGAGGGCCTCACCGGGGACAAGCCACGCGGGAAAGTGTGGCTGGTGCTCCGGTTGCCCACACAGATGGCCACAGTGCCCGCCGGTGAAGGCCAGAGTGGCCCTCCAGCTGGAGGACAGGCCCTGGATACTAAAGGGTGTGCGGAAGGCCTTGGGCCGTGCTTTCCCCAGTGTTCAGAGGAGTAGCTAAGGCAGACCCTACTTTTCCATACTTGACACTTCACCGGCCTGCCTAGTCACTGCGGTCTAGTTAACACCTACATAGGCCCTCTCAGTCACGGACTCGTTTATTCCTATATGGGTTCGTTCATTCCACGAATATCCACGAGGCATCTACTGTGTGCCTGGCCCTGTTCTAGGCGCTAGAGATACATGATGGAGAGATACATCAGGGATGAAAGAGACAAAACCCTCTGTCCTCAGGAGCTCACACCGCAATGTAAAACCCAGGAAGGTACATAGAGAGTGTGTGTGAAGATGGAAAGCGCTATGTAAAAATAATAAAGCGGGGAAGGGCAACAGGATGAGCTAGAAGGAGAGGGTGCAATTTGAAGAAAGGTGGTCAAGGAGGCTGCACCGAGGAGGTGGTATCTGAGTAAGACTTGAAGGGGTGAAGGCCTTTACCTGCTTTTCCGAGGTGACCACACCAAGGTCACGTCACACCAAGGTCACATGGCCACCCCCTGCCTAGCAAGGGAAGTCGTTTGCTTGTGAGAGCGCCCAGGCCTCATCCCGTTTCGCAAGCTCAAGTGTGTGCTCCCAGTGCGCCACGAGGCCCACAAGGGTGGGAGCCCGGCACAACGCCGCACCCCCAGGAGGCCCTGTGGCCGAGAGGTGCGCGCGCGCGCGGCGGCCCCAGCGGGCCCTCACCTCCTCCAGCCGCCGCCGCTGCTCCTTCTGCTCCTCTATGCGCTTCTGGCGCTCGGCCAGCAGCTGCCGCTTGTGCTCCTCGTTCTCCCGCTGCTGCTGCTCCAGCTGCTGCCGCCGCAGGGCCTCCGAACGCTCCTTGTTGGCCAGCTGGAGCCTCAGGAAGTCCCGCCGCAGCGTGGACTCCCCCGGCAGGTTCAGGATGGAGCTGCGGGCAGGAGAGAGAGAGACGGGGAGGCTGCGTGTGGCGAGGGCCGCCCTCACCCCGGCGCTGGGGGAGGCCGGCCGGGCCAGCAGCTCGCCTGCGCGCGGGGACGCGAGCCACACGGGCCGGCCACGGGCTCTCGGGCCGCTGCTACTTACAGTACTCAGCCCCAGAGAAACGGAGTCACGGGCACCACAGACCAGTGTGCAGCCTCCTTTTCACGGTGGCCATGGGCAGGCGCATGCTGTCACCATCCCGAGAGAGAGGTCCCCCTCTCTCCAGCACCGTCCTCACTGCTCCCTTGCCCTGGTGACCCGCAAAGATCTGCTACTAAAGGTTTTAGGGAGCGTGTGAGCCCTAGGGCCTGGATCAGCTGAATTTTCACGTTTAAGAGAGGCATGAACAAAGCCAGCAAATGAAAGGAACAACCAGGAGCAACATGGGAACGTGTTCTACTAAGAGGACATCACCGTCCCCCCACCACCTCCGCGACGCCTTGCACCCAGACCCAGAAGGCAAATGGCAGGCTGCTCATGTGAAGATGTGATAAGCCAGGGAGGGAAAACATCAGAGTCAGGGTCACCACAGAGTAGAATATGAACCCACATCTGAGAGTTCAGGGCTTGTTTCATTGCACCACGGTTAAAGGGAAGTGACACGGTTTGGCTCTGGAATGGATGGTGTAGCGAGGACTTCAACCCAGCTCACGGATCCCTAGATTCCGTTGAAGCACCGTGGCCTCAGTTTTCTCATCTGTAAAATGGTAGTTGTGCATCATGTGCATATGTGTGTGTCCCTGGTGGTCTAGGGCTGCTTTATTCACATCTCACTGCATGTGAACAGCTCAAAGTTACACTCTTTGGTTGTGCATAGCAGCCTAACAGGGAGGTGGGGCAGGCTCCTATTTGTTTACGCAAACCTAGCCCTTTTAATCTTGCTGGCGACTTCCACTTGAAATAAATCCATTAAATAACTAATGAGCCGCTTTTAGGTCGCAGGCACTGTAAGAGGCTCTAGTGGATAGAGCAGTAGCTAAACAAACTCTCTCTCTCGTGATCTTCTTGCGGGGAAGAGAGACAGACAAATCATTAGACAGACAAATGGCTGCAAATAACATAATTTCACATATGAACAGGCTCCATAGAAGACGTAACAGTTTAAGAGTGACAGTGGTAGGAGGCTGGGATGGGGATTAAGGGTTCTGCTTCAGATGGGGTGATCAGGGGAGACCTCTCTGAGAAGGCGCCAGATGAGCTGAGACTCAAATGATGAAGAGTCAGTCCCACGAAGAAGTAGGGGAAGAACCTTTCAGGCAGAGAGGAAAGCAAACGTTGAGGCCTGTGGTGGGAACAGGTGGGGCCTCTCCGAGGACTTCCCAGAGCAGAGTGAAGGAGAGAGGTGGCCCCGGGAGGAGGCCAGGGACACTGGGCAGACCCGGGGAGGCACGGGGCATGAAAACCACGCATGGAAAGCTTATAGTCAGGACACTGATGTGATGGGATTTGTTTGGCTGCCAAGGGACAACTGTCTGCAGAGGGCCACCAGCTGGGTGGGGAGGGGCAAGGGGACGGAGGCGGAGAGAAGTATTGGTGGCAGAGTTTACGAAGCCGGTTGATGGATGCGGTGTGTGGAGTGAGCAATGACTTGCAGGTTTTGTCTTGGCACCTGGACAGTGGTGGTGACGCCAACTGGGGTGGCGAATGGTGGGGGGAGCAGGTTTGGTGGCAGTTGACGAGGGGATTATTCTGTGTTGGACAGTGTAACCACTGTGCAGTGTGACTGTCATCTATGCCCAAAAATGACATAAAAAGGCTTCATTCTTGAGGTCTTACAGACAGTGCTTGGATTCCACGAGCACACCTCCTCTAAAACTTAACAGCTTTTGTGTCGAACACTAAAACAAACCCCAAGTGACAGTGCTTATGTACACAGGCCACAAGCAGGACTTGGGGAACCACGCACACGAGGAGCCTCCATTAATACAAATTGATGCAGAATCAATGTCAGGCGAGTGGAGCTGTAGTAGTGGCTCAATCATCGTTGGTGTGGGGCTTCGGTGCCATCTTTGGGCTCTCACCCCATTTCTAAAATGAGATAACCACTGTCCCTTTCCACTTTTCAGGATTTCATGAAGATTAATTACATGGGTCCATAAGATAGGACTTGGAACATAATCTTCAATGTGATATAATGACACGTTACAATTATCAAAGTGTTAAGGCATGGCTAGGTCAGCCTAAGTGACTCCTAACACGCAGTTTGGCAAGTACTAGTTAAAACAGGGCTTCTCAGTTCTATAGAGAGTGATCAGTAGGGCTGACATGACATCTGGGTGAGCTTTGGAAAAAGAAGAATAGTACACAACTTCTCTGAGAGCAGAGCACTTGGTTCTTTGCCTTTATAAGAATGTTCATTTTCCATGTCACTACTTGACAAACATCATCTTTACGCAGCTAAACTGGGGGCAGCCAATGTGTAAAGTATCGGATGGAAGGAAAAATTCTCCTTCAGTCTTTGACCTTGATAATTCCTGTATCAGGTGTGGAGAAAAACTGGACGGCCCTGTAAGTCCCTCCTTCTTCCAGTAGTTTAGCAATAATCCAGCTTCGTAGATCTAACTCAGAAAAAGAAGCCACTAGCTTGTTCTAGCAGCAATGACAGAGCTGGCCCCTTTCCTGAGCAGGCAGCTCTGCCTCAGCAGTATGGGAATTTCTCCTCCTGGACCACTGGAGTCCCCTCCTTGGATGGCTAGAGGATGGGGACCCATTTCCCCAGTAAGCCTCCTGCTAGTGCATTTTCCCCAATAAATCTCACTTCACCTACACTGACCATGGTATTTGTGCCTGTGCCACTCGACTCACCAAACTGCCACCAGCTGAATTCTCTCATGGAAGAGAAATCTTGGCAATGTGAGCACACTAACCTTAATTATTGATACACAGACTGGAAGAAGTGGGAATCAATGTCAAGTGAAATTCAAAACGCACGGATCATAACGATAAACAACACTGATCCTAGAGTCCAACATGTGACAACTGGAATGAGCAAGAAATTTTCTATTTAGGGTTCCCCTCTAGAGTGTGATTTGATTTCCTGGAAACCATTTCCTCTTGGATTAGCTTGTGGTGAAAATACCAAGACATGTGACAAGGACGGTGGCTGCCCAAATGGGCTTCTCAAAGGTATGAAGTAACAAACTGAATAATTCGAGTCCAAAAATACCACTTAGGTCTCCTGAAAGTCATAGTTTTAGGTCCTTTGAGTCTTGCATTACCCAGATAATTGACTCCTACCCATTCCACACGTTACATATGTGAGGAAACAAGGTCTTAGGATAGAGACCATAAATCTTAGGGGACAAGATAAAGAATACGCTGATTTCCACATTTTTGTAAGAGTTTGCCTGGGGACATTTTCCCAAATTAATGAGTATGTTCATGGGCAATAAATTAAATAAGACCACCTTGCTGGATTCTTAAAAATGAACCTATAAATCAAAAGGAAGTGAGTTTCACACAAGCACAATTCAGAACGTGAAAATAAGACTTGGCCTTTGTTCTCCTACCTGGGCTCTCCTGAGTCATTCTCCTCCTCTTCCTCCTCACTTCCGCTGTACTCATACTCGGTCTCATCTAAAGAGAGACTCACAGAATGTTAGTGCACAAAAAGATGCTACAGCTCAGCCAATCCCACCCCCCTCGTTTTATATATAAGTAATCTGAGGCCCAAAGAGTTGTCATTAATGCTGACCTGGGACAGGCTCCAGGCCTCCTGACTTGTGATCTAACAGTTCCCACCAGCTGAGGTGGATTTAAGTACGTGGAATTCACATCCAAGACTGTTCCAGCTGACTCTAGATATCTGTCCCTAATGCCTGCTGTTCAATGACAAGGAACTGAAAAATAATTGTTCAGTTTGTGTTAACTCCCATGAGAGGATCACCTAAACCAATCTTTATTGGCCCACTATTCACTTATTGTCCGTATTAAGCATTTTTTAAGTAAGAGTTTTATTATGACTTACATGGACCCACAAATTGTCTTTAGATATCTCGATAAACACCAGAAAGAAATTTGACAGCACGTGCTATTAGAAATATAGAGTTAAATGACCCACCGGGGACATTCATTTAATTCAGTAATATGTTAAGCAAGTTAACACGTAATAATGAATAAGATTGAGTCTTTGCTTTGGAGGAGATCAGAATCTAATGGGTGAGATGGACAAGTAGGTAATCAGATCTGCCATGATTATTAAGAAATTAATCTTTATTGGGTGTCTCCCATGCTAGTCACCCTGCTAGATACTTTACTTATGTTCTCCCATTTATTTTGCTTAACAATCCTTTAACATACTACCTACTTTTCAAGTGAAGACACTATTACAAGAGGGTAAGTGACAGGACCAATGACTTACTAATAAAAGACTGATCAATCTGGGATTTGGATTTGGAATTCCATCCAGAACTTCTCCAACTTTAAAACTATGTTCTTTCCAACATATTATATGCTAAATAGAAATGCATAAAAAGAGCAATGGGATAACAGAGAAAGGAGCAAAGTCCATTGGTCATAATGAGGGAAGGGGCCAGCAAAGTCTTTTGAGGAGGAAATGAGCTGGGCCTTACAATGTCAGTGGCCCTGTTCCAGGCAGATGGCAGCTGAAAGTGGTGGGAAAGGGCATTCTAAGCAACATAACCACGTGAGTAAGGCTGACAGTAGTACAGGGCATGACATGTTCACAATGAATTGTGAATGGCTAGATGTCTGGCTGTGAGAAAAGCAGACAGAATGAGTAAGCCTAGCACATCTGATACGACTTCCTAATCCTTATATACACCTTCCTGAGGACTTTTCTGTGGGCAATGGGGAATTTTGGAAGAGCTTTTAATTTTAAGCAAGGGAGGGTCACTTTACTGTGATCCTTTCATAGCTGTGGGTTAGTAATTACAACTTTGAAGGCATTTGTGTAGCCTTAAAAAGGAACCAAAACTGCAATTTGGTTGTGTTACCACCAGGAGGCAGCACCTACGACAAGAACTAAACACTCCGCCTTCCCTACTCTTCAGCCAGTACAGGGATAATGAAAAAGTATTGAGGAGGGCACGTGTTGTGATGAGCACTGGGTGTTATACGCAACTAATCAATCATTGAACACTACATCAAAAACTAATGATGTACTATACAGTGGCTAACTGAACATAGTAAAAAAAAAGAAAAGGAGCCAAAAGCACAGTGACTTCAAGTATATTTTTTTTAAATCACAAGTTAGCTTCAAATATTTAGATATGCACAAAGCTTTTGGGCTGTTTATTTTTTGAGTATTATTTCACCAAAATGTAAAGGACCTTCATAAAGTGTTTCACTATTCCACACTGAAAGTTGACTATTCCAAACTTTCCTGAAATGAATCAACAGAGAGTTTGAAGTAAACTGCAGAAATTTTATCTAGCAAAGGGAAATTCTAGCAAGGGAAAGAAGCACACAATTAATCCAAATATTTCTACTCTCTAGGGTGAAACCTTCATTTGTCAGGCCCTTCAATTGTAATACTGCACCAGAATCTGGTCTTATTGCTTTTATATTACTGGCATAAATTAGCATATGTCAACATATCTTAAGGAAAAAATAGTATCAAGTTAAAAAAATCATAAGTTGATTCTCATTAAAATTGTTTGAGTGTACCAAAAGCTGGTCCTAGAGCTACTAAGAGAGTGTGAAAGTCCTAGAGGAAGTCAATTAAGTCATTTGATGAAACTGAGCAAATGGATGAGACCTCGCTTGATCGATACTCTTTCTGGGGAGCAAAGAAGAAGGCTTCTGATGGCTCTAAACCTAAACAGAAGTAGGTTCCTCACATTACCAGGTCACTCTTGAGTTCATCTCCTACCAAGAATCTTACACTTCTACTGTGCAGAGAAGGAACACATTAAAAATAGTCTATTGTCATAGAATGGGGAGTTCTGAGTCACATTCCAGCATCTGTGCCCCCCAAAATGTGAAAACAACCCAAGGCCCAAGCTTTACCCATTCTATTCACAGGTCAAAGGCAAAGAGGTCACAAGTTCTCAGAAAGTAACTCTGAATCGTGTTGAAAAATTATAGGTCAATAAAGAACTTTTTATATAAAAATAGCTAATATTTATTGAGTATGTTTATATGCTGGACATTGTATTAGACATTTTAATGCCTTATCTCATTTAATTTGCAACAATACCAGGCGATACGGATTACTATCATATCCCCTCTCTTATTTTAAAGATGAGAAAACTGGGATGAAGTTCACGTACCTATTAAGGGGGTAGAGCTAGAATGGGAATTCAGAATTTGAATCTGGAAGCAACAGGCCCACAGAAAAAGAAACTTCCCTTTTAGAGAAGTCAGCCTTTAATGGTTGCGTGTTTGATGAAAAATCAGTCCTGGATTTTTTTTTTTGGAGGGGTGGGAGGAGCAGGGGCAGAAGGAGAGGGAGAGAGAGAGTCTCAAGCAGACTCCACGCTCAGCACTCAGCGTGAAGCCCAACACAGGGCTCGATCTCATGACCCTGAGATCATGACCTGAGCTGAAATCAAGAGTCGGACACTTAGCTGACCGAGCCCCCCAGGCACCCCACTCCTGGAACTTTTTGATCTTGACTTACCTATTTCTCTCATGCCTGGTTCTTTCTGGTTCCTTCAATTCCCCTCCCAGCATCACCTGACAGACACCTCATCCCTCTCCACCCACGAATAACTGGAGATGGGCCTCCTTTTTTTTTTATTTTTTGTTTTGTTCAGGATTTTTATTTATATATTTATTTTCCAGGGCTGTAAAAATTTTATGTTCAATCAAAATAGGCAATGAAACTTCATTTCCCATTTAGCACATGAAGTAAAAATAGTTTGATCCCCAAACATTTAAAAGTGTATCTTTTATTTTAAATTGAAGTCTAGTTGACATACACTATTTTGTTAGTTCAGGTGATGGACCTCCTTTTTGGCTTAGCCTCATAACCTCCTACTCCTGAGTCGAACTGATCGCACATTTCCCTGAGTTCCCGAGGCTGGCAGCCAGGAAGAAACTCTTCCCGTGAACCTTCACTGAGGTCTTCTCCTCCTGCTCAACCCCCTGCTGACCTTACCTCTGCCCAGTCTTGACTCACACTGCTCACCGCCCACCCCACATACCTGCTCATTCCTTGCCACATTACAGACAGTAACTGCAGAAGCAAAGAAGGGGAATTCAAACAGAAGGAGAGCGCCCTCCGTCCTGTGCTGCCCACCACCCTCCAATGCGCCATCTGGCTTGGAAAGAACAGAGGAGAACGGTGTCCAGGACAGAAGCGAGGAAAAGCACAAGGCCATGTGCCTCGCACCCTTGCTGCCTGGCCTTCCCCTTTACTCTCCACTCCACACATGCTCAGTGGTCACCTCTCCAGCCCTATAACGTCTCCTCACTGTCATCCCTCCTCCCCCCTACCCCGCTGCTCCTCCTGCCTCCAACCAGGGAGGACTCACCCCGTCTGTCCTCCTGATCTTTCCCTTTCCTCCCCATACCTCAACCTTCCGTACCTCCCACCCACTTAGGCACAAAACCTGCCCCAGACCACGTGAGTTTTCTCCTTGGTCAGGATGCTAGATAAGGAGGTCTGAGTCTCTATTCAAACAACCAGGATACAGTCCCAGGGCTCCAAGTTTGCCTCATGTCCTTTCCACTGATACACGGAAAAGGTAGTGTGGTACAACAGCTAGAGCCGTAAGAGATAAGACTTTTGACTCTCTAAAATAAAGTAGTGCATTAAATGATCTTCCAGCTCAAAGTTCAATGTTCCATATATCAAGCCTGGCGATGCTGTGACTATAAGAAAATTCATTCCGACTTCTGAAATAAATTCGAAATGAGCCTCAGAGCACAAAAACTTAAATGTTGAAGACTGCCGGGATAGAAAAATGTCAACTAAGTGGTTTTTTTTTGTTGTCTTTTTTTTAGGTTGTCTTCTGTCGGTTTTTAGTCTTCAAAACATGAATATTCATTTGAACTAAGAAAATCACTTGTCATATTAAACCACTTCATAGTATTACTCAACATGACTTTTTGTCAGTGCCTGGAAAAGGTAATATTCCTTACAGTTCTATCCTGTCATGAAGATTCCATTTCACAGTCTCACTCCATTGATGCCTACGGGCTGCGAGCTCAGAGGCAGCCCTTCACACTAAAGAATAATGCAGGCCCATCTGAAACCCCCACGGCCACCTCCAAATATATCAAGAGCCCATGACCCACTCTATCTTTTGTTTCCTTTGCTGAAATACAAATGCGCTTCTAACCTTTCTCTCCTCGCTTCTTCTTTGTTCTGTCAATATGGTCCTTGAGTTGAATGCGGACCTGTCGTTCATTAGGTTGGTCTCGTATAAATGGATGCTTCATCAATTGTTCTGTTGCTGGTCGCTGGCTGTGATTCTTTACCAAGCAGCTCTCAATAAATGACTGGAATTTTTTTGACCTGCCACATGAAAGAGATGAACCCACAGATAAAAACACAATCCAAAGAAAAAGCAAACTTCCATTTTCTAAGACACTACAATGAAAAAAAGGAAGAAAATAGGTGCAATTAGTCAACACAGGGATCAACCAATCACAAAATAGGTCTAGAACTTTATTAGGTACAATGGGGTTCAAAGGCATCATCACCATCAACACACAATTCATGCAACGTATGGGAGTTACACGCATAAAAGCATTTTTGCACAATTTATATATAATACCACACAAGAGACCAAAAGGAATCGGAGAAGAGAAAGACCTTGGTGAGAGTCACATCTGGAAGGTCCATTGTAATGAGGGTACCTGAGCTGGGCTTTAAAGAATGAAGAGGAAATCACTCTGGGAAGACAGTTCAGGGAGGCAGGAAATAGTGAAAAACTAAGGCTGGGGCTGAGCACACTATATGTCGGGGGACACTGAGGTAAGCTGTCTCAATGAGGCAGAAAATGAAAGCTGGGGGAGAGCACAATCAGGGTTGGCTAGGTAAGGAGGAGTACGTTTTGTAGAAATGAGAAAGATTCTTACTTGGTAAAGTGAACTTGGTTAGGCAAATTTTTTAACTGGTAATTTCAAAATTACTTTTGAACTTTGCTCTCCAATTAATAAGAACAGGGTGTATGTGTATGTTTGCTATCAACCCAAGGACCTGGAAACTTAGGGACTAAGTTCATACCCAGACGTGCACTTATCTCCCTCTAGAAAGGCACTATTTCCTCAAAGATAAACCCTGTGCCAGAGAGTCACAGGGCAGGGGAGAGCCGGGGACAGACACCATAGTAATGAGTAGGGGAGCGAGTCCACACTGTGGTAGAAATTAAAGGTGGACTTTAGCTATATGATTCATGAGTTGGGCATGCATGTTTTGGCCCAAGAAATTGCCCAGCATCATAAATAATTACTTCACGACTATATAGCATGCCTTTCTGGTGTGCCCCATTGGCAGCTTGGCACATCACCCTCAGAGACCTTAGGGGAACTCTGGTCACCCTCTTTGCCATACCCACTCTGCTCGGAGCAGGAGGAAATCCATTTTTGTGCTCTCTGTCGCCCTCCTGTGGAGTGCTGTGGAGTAACAGGAGTGGATCCCAGGAGCCAGCTTCCCTGGGTCAGCCAGCAGGCCCCCCTCCACACAGATTTCAGGCTTGAAAGCTGTCCTCATCACACAGAACACAATGGTGAGCATGTTCTTTAAAATTCAAATGCAAGAGGGCACTCAATGTAAGAGGGCACTCACAGATGCACCACTCTCCACTTCAGCCCTGGTCAAAGCAGTTTCTCATCTTATTCCATGTTTTTAAAGGACTGAATCATTCATATTGTTTCCTCCCTAAATTTCTAAGCTAAGTTCTAGCTTTCAAATTATTTTACATAGAAGCAGATGTACCCTGCTATGCTGGGGGTCACCCCAGGATCAATCAGGATCGGCCACCCTGTGGACTGTGGAAAACAGTAATAATAGGGTGGACACTTCTGTGCACCTTCTTGCATGTCCTTCAGCCTGTACCCCTGCTTCCTCCACACGGGCGGTCTCCAGTGTCCAGTGTGCCTGAGTCATCTTTGTAGCCAGAGCACCCTACTTGCCCTCAGATGCTTGATGAACGAATGAATGCACGCATGGTTATCAGAGGTGAGTGCTGGACAAGTGTGTGAAATGGCTACCTTCCAATGTGTGCTTGTGAGGGACAGACAGGGAGGTTTGGAGAGGAGATAATATTGAATATGCTTTCTTTTTCAGGCCCACCAGACAAATCCATGGAGACACAAATGTGGTATCATCTAAGGAGAGACTTTGTGAAAAAAATCCATCATGGAAAAATGGGCTGTCCTAAGGAATAAACGGAAGAGAACGAGGTTAACCTGCATAAAGAAATAGACAAGTTCCACATGGCACTTTTCTAGGTAGAAAATCAGTATCAAGAACATGAAAACAAAAACAAATTAAGACAGGGAGCTGTTAAATATTCATGAGAAATGCAAATGAAAGCTGTTTTTTCCTGCTTGCAACTAGAAGGAAGTGCTTTCTTTTTATAAAGTGCTTAACTATTAATTAGAAGGTGATAAATAAAAGAAATCACACCCAATTTAAACATGAGATCCAGACTTGATAAACTGTACATTCCATTCCCCAATACTGACATCTAAAAAAAGGCAGTGGCAGCTAGGAGGGGAGAGTGTTCAGAGTTCAGCAGAACCAGCTGTGGTACAGAGTTCTCTTTCCACTATCTCTTCCGGTGGGAAGGAACCTTCGGAGATATTCAGGAGAATAACTCGGGGTCCAAAGGTTGGGCCAAGATGTGCAGGACCATAAAGCTGGCAATGTATCTCATGTCTTCTTCAAATGGTACCATTTGAAGAGAGAATAATGCTACCTTAAAACAAATCTTCGAAGAAAGATTTATTGTCTCTTATTTAAGTTAGTGCGACCAAGGAATCAATATGCTTAATTACATGTTTAATTAAAAGTAAAACCCCTTCCCATATATTGAACACCACTTGACTGTTTGCTGAGCGGTCTAATGGGTTTAAAGTACATTTATATAACTTTATTGTTTGCATCTCTGCTGCTGGTAATTTAGTTCTGTCTCTTAAAAAAAAAAAAATGCCAAAGATTAGTAATACTAATTTCCCCAGGGTTGGCCTGGAGAGATAGATGTTAATGTTTGGTGCTTACAGTCGGAAGCCCCAGTTCTAATACCAGCCTCACCAAACACTTTATCTTCCCAGAGTTTCTCAGCTTATATATTTAATTGTTAGAGGAATTAAAAACGCCTGAAAGATTATTACATTAATCATTATAACCAGTCGGGCTAAAAGTTTTTGGTAATCACAGGACTCCCTAAATGTAATTTTGAGCTTTAGAATTTGCATTTGCCCAGAACTACCCTTCTTCTCTACGTTGGGCTCTATCACTTCTTAACTGTGTGACTTTGGGCAGATTATTTAACTTCTCTGTGCCTCAGTTTCCCTGGCTGCAGATGGTGATATTGTAGGATTTATCTCAAAAGACTGCTGTGATGATTCAATGAATTAATTCATGTAAAATACTTAGCACTTAAACTGTATGTATATAAACATAAGCTGTATGTATGTTTGCTGTTGTTATGATTATTACTATCACGATGATGACAAGGTCCCAGCGACCTCTGACCATCACCAGGCTTAAACAACAGGAGTATCTATCTGCCTTTAGGGTTGGGGGTAGAAATTTGAAGTTCAGCCTCTGTTGAACTGAATAGTGTAGTGTTCTTAAAGGGAATTATTTCACATATATTTGGGTTAGACATGGTAGAGGAAGAGTCAACGGGACCACTCTCTCCAAGGAGACCATGCAAAAAAGGTTAATTTGAAAAACCTGTGCAGCAATTTTTGTTTTGATTTTAATAAAGTCCAAAGTCACATTACTACTAGCAAATTCAGTTAATTTGAAGTATTTTCTGATATTTGCTTTCTATTATTATTTTTTCATTTAGAACACACACACACACACACACACACACACAACCCCAAATAGTTTTGTCATTTCTTAAAAAACAAAAGTGTCTGTGCTTGGTGGTGCAGTCGGTTGAATGTCAGACTCTTGGTTTCAGCTCAGGTTGTGACCTCAGGGTCGTGAGATCAAGCCCCGCATCGGGTTCCATGTTCATTGAGGAGTCTGCTTGAGATTCTCTCTCCCTCACCCTCTCCCTCTTCCCCTCCTGCTCATGCTGTCTCTCTCTAAAATAAATAAGTAAATCTTTAAAAAAAACAACAACAACAACAAAAAACAAAGAACAGTGCCTGACAACCCACCAAGAATCAGAACTGGTGTTTCATAAAATAGCAGGAGGGACTATAAGCTTTGGAGTGAAAGCAGAAGGCAGGGGTTCCAGGCTGGATCTAGCAATGAGGAGCCTGGGACCCTGGCTAAGCCAGTTAACCTCACCAGGCCACTGGTCTTCATCTGGAGCACAAGTGGGTTGGACCAAGGAAACTTATGTCTCTTTCCACTGAGACGCACTTAAGATTTTTCTTTTTTTTAAAGATTTATTTATTCATTTTATTATTTATTTAATTTTTAAAATTTAAATTCAATTAATTAACATATAATGTATATTGGTTTCAGAGGTAGAGGTCAGTGATTCATCAGACTTTTATAATACCCGGAAGCACTTATGATTTTTCTAATGATCTCAATCAAGCATTTCTTTGCCTGTGTGGAATCTTCACATTTAAAGAGCATGGGAAAAGAAAAAGACCAACTGTCCTTTACAGGAATGAAGTCCCCCCCCGAGTTTCTCCAGAACCTCCTGCAGGAGACTATAGCACTGAGTAGGGCAGGGAAGGGCACCATGTGGGTTAGCCTGGTGATGGGTATTAAAGAGGGCACGTATTGAATGGAGCACTGGGTGTTATACGCAAACAATGAATCATGGAACACTATGTCAAAATAAATAAATAAATAAATAAATAAATAAATAAATAAATAATAAATGTAAAAAAAGAAAAAAGTAAAATAAAAATGCTCAAAAAAAAAGAAGTAAGTTAAGGTTTGCTTTAATATGCCATAGTGTTTGGGAGGAAGTGAAATGTCTCTTCCACATGGTGGGAAGAGAAAGGAGAGGAAATGTGCTGAAGGAGATGGTTGACCCATGTGGGTGGAGTCTGGCCATGTTTAGAGACAGGAGGAGGAAATGGGAGTCCCAACTTACTGCGCATTTGCCCACGGTGACATGGAGACAGAGGCCGAGAGCATCCTTGGCCTCTAATTCAGCTGAGGTTAGAATCCTCCCGGAGACCTAATTATTGAATGGCTGGGCCACCTGGGCATTGACTGGAGCTCTGACCACATGACCTCCTTGGCACTGAGGCCGCTCCTCATCTCACTGATGGGGGAGGAAAGGGCCAGGTTCTGGTGAGTGGGGGTGCTTTCCTTCCCCCCCACACCCCCACAACAAAGGGACAAAGAGCAGTGCTCCTGCCTTTCTTTCCCTATTATTAAGGCACAGGAAAAAAATGTTCAACTGAAAGACTAGTACCCCATTCTCTAACACTCAAACCTTGAACTTAAGAGGCCAGATGACCCAGTAGAGAGAATGGGGGTTACAAACTTGGGAAACTAAAAGATCGTACAGACTTGTGCAAGGAACATGACCCACCCAAGCCTCAGTCTTATAGCTACAGAGTGAGGACTAAAAGCATCTGCCTGGTGTGGTTGTGGTTAAGATTAAATTTATATCTATATAATAAATACATACACATACACACATATATAAATTACTGAGTCTGCAACATGCGTATGCCTTCTATGTCCTGTATGTTGTAGGTTCAGCAAGTTAGTTGGAAATGACCCTCAACTGAATGCTTATCATAAAGAGTTCATGGCCTGTTTCTACCACAGTGGTGCCCCCCTTTGGCAGTACTTTGATATATACCCTAAGAACAGTGTACTTCCTCTGATAATTCATTAGGCAGAGAATAGCTGGATATAAAAAGAACATTTTGGAGTTTTGTTTCTTTTGATGGATGGGGAGAGGGATCCTCTCCTTTAAAAAATAAAAAGAAAATAAAATATTTCACTTCCTCCCAAACACTAGGGCATATTAAAGCAAACCTTAACTTACTTCTTTTTTTTTTTTGAGCATTTTTATTTTATTTTTTCTTTTTTTACATTTATTATTATTATTTATTTATTTATTTATTTATTTTGATGTAGTGTTCCATGATTCACTGTTTGCGTATAACACCCAGTGCTCCATTCAATACGTGCCCTCTTTAATACCCATCACCAGGCTAACCCATCCCCCCACCCCCCTCCCCTCTAGAACCCTCAGTTTGTTTCTCAGAGTCCATAGTCTCTCATGGTTCGTCTCCCCCTCTGATTTCCTCCCCTTCATTTTTCCCTTCCTACTATCTTTTTTTTTTTTAACATATAATGTATTATTTGTTTCAGAGGTACAGGTCTGTGATTCAACAGTCTTACACAATTCACAGCGCTCACCATAGCACAAACCTTCCCCAATGTCTATCACCCAGTCACCCCATCCCTCCCACCCCCCACCACTCCAGCAACCTTCAGTTTGTTTCCTGAGATTAAGAAACCCTAACCTATTTCAAATCACTTTGGACCTGGTCATTCAAGAAAGTACTCTTCAGTGCTTAAATATTTTCACTTAAAAAGTAGAATTCTATTGGGGCGCCTGGGTGGCTCAGTCAGTTAAGCATCTGCCTTTGGCTCAGGTCGTGATCCCAGGGTCCTGCGATCGAGCCTTACATCGGGCTCCCTGCTCAGTGGGGAGCCTGCTTCTCCTTCTCCCGCTCCCCCTGCTTGTGCTCTCTCTTTCTGTCAAATAAATAAAAAAATCTTTTTTTTTTTTTTTGAAGTAGAATTCTATTGCAGAGAATTGGGAGCCACATCCTGTGTGGGGGTTGGGTCAGCTGCATGGCCATCTTATAAAGGCTGGGTTCTGAGTGAGACAGAGTTCTTCACCAGGGCTTCTGTTTTCCCACTCACTCTCTCAAACAGCCAAGTCATTTCCCCTTCTCTGTCCAGCAGTGTGGCACTCACACTCCTAACTGGCTTTCCTTCAGAGTCAGGGAGGCCGGGTGAGATGGAGGCCTGGCCTCCTCACTGGCCCTCGACTGACCCAGCTCCCGACAGCACCACCAGAATTAGTTCCCGTTGTCAAAGGTTTGAAGCAGGAAAGTCAGCCTGTATTTTCCTCATTCTCAAACAAGGTCAATGCAGAGTTGATCTTTTTGGGAGCAGGGTCAATGAAAATTAAAACCGCAGTGCAGGGGCTGTTCATTCACTTTTCTAAGGAGACAGAGAGGTCATGCAAAGGGGATAAGAGGAAAACAGGACAAGCGCAGTGACCAATTTCAGAGCTGGGGAGAGGTGGCGATGGGCAGAAGAGCCATCTGGTACCCTAAAAGGGAGCCACTTGGCCGGGCAGGGGTGCTGCATCTTTGCACAAGAGGCCCAAAATCTGAATGTGATGCTCAATCACCAGATTTCTAGAAGTTGGCAATTAATATCAATGTTTCTGAGACACAGTGTGTGGCCACTTGTGCTGACCAAACGTAACACATGTGTGGATGGCCAGTTTGCGCTCTGTGGGCTGAACCCTGGAAATACCTGTCCAGCAGCAGGTACAGGGAGTGGCAAGGGAGGGAGGGCCCGGGGTAAGTAAAGCCCACTGCATACTGTGTGTGTGTGTTGGGGGGCGGGGGGCAGGGAGGCTTGGCCCAAAGGACAAGCAGCAAGCTGGCAGAGGGCTTGGCAGCGCTCCTGATGCTTCCCGGGAGGGAACTGAGCCGGATTCTTTCCCTGGGAGCCTGTTCCGGGGAGAAGGGAGGAACCAGGGCGTCCAGGCCCTGCTGGTCATGTGCCGTACGGGGGCCCAATGGGAGGCTGTTGCTGGGGAGAGAACAGCAGGCTCACACAGTGACCCTCCAGAGTGAGAAGGAGGAGCAGGGCTGCTCTGCCCCTCGTTGCCCATAGCAACCCTCAAGCTCTTCCTCGGCAGGCCTCGGCAACTCAGGGCTTCCGGTCCCCTCTGGCTGGTTCCCTCTCTTCTCTGTGCCGTGTGCCTTTCTCTTGTCACACCAGGGTTGCTATGTCACAATTAGGTGACTGTAGTAATTTAGACTGCAGAGGGTGAGGCTGTGGGTGGGGAAGGGGAGGAACATAAGGGTCCCAGTCAAGGGTGATCGTGAAGTGATCATGAAGTATGAAAAGGGGCAGAAAGGTCCTGAGCCTTCATGCTCTAACTGCCCAGAATACGTCTCTAGAAAAAGAGAGAGGGTCATAAGCGGTCCAGGAATTGGCCCCAGGCCAGGACAATCAGAGATTCAAGGATGTATTGGTATGTATCAGGATACACCATATACACAGGGGGAAGAAAGGAGCCGTGGATTTTTGTTATGCGATGATAAGGTACAAAGACCCCGATATAAGTACACACAAAAGTCCAACTTCTGGTCTAACCATAGAACTGTATTTCCCAAACTTGAGTCAATCGTATACTACCAACACAATTTTTTGTTTGTTTGTCTCCACACTGAGCCTGGAGCCTAACACGGGGCTTGAACTCATGACCGTGAGATCAAGACCTGAGCTGAGATCAAGAGTCAGGACGCTCAACCGACTGAGCCACCCAGGTACCCCACTACCAACACAATTTTTAACCAGACTTTTGCATCATCCATCCTAGCATCCACTTGGTATTTTTCTTTGAATTAGGTCAAATTTTTTTATGTGAATAAGTTTATTAAATGGGAAGTTTGTATCACTGCCCCAAATTGGAAGCCAATATCACATGCCATAAAGGGAAAGCAATAGTAAAAACAAATATTACAAATATTTATGTGCAGACCAGTGAAATCATCCCTCATATAACCAGGTATGTGTAGGCACTCACAGAATTACCATCTTAAGGAGTAGAAGAAAAGCCAGCCAACCTAACCGGCTGACTCTTGGAACTATCACCCCCTCTGATGAGATGTCTTGTGCTGCCAGGCAAGATATTTCTCAGGAGGATGATAAATCAAAGAGCTTTCATGTTATTACTTGGGTTCCACTCCTCACTTTAGCTAATACCTCCTTACCTTGAAGGGTATGGTGATAAAGACTTGCAGTGCAAATAGTAGGTACTTAATATGTGCTTTAAGATGAGTGACAGCCTATGGAAAATCACTCACCAGGTCTCAGTATATGTTGGTCTCATCATGCAGCTGGACCTAAGGATTTGAGTTCTTCCAAGAGAGCATTGCAGGAAAACCCTGCCCTTGGATCGACAAAGCACCAAAGAAGACCAAACTCACCACTTCTTCGACTTCAGGCGAGGCGCTGGGTTCCGGGGGATGAGGAAGAGGGCTCTCATGGGGTGCATGTCACAGAGAGCTGCAAGAGACCAAAGCAAGGGCCAGCTCAGTTTAGGAGGCCAAACCCAGGCCAAATGGCTCTGAGGCCACACATGCCCAGTGAGCAAAGCCAGAAGATCGCAAAGCTTCTACGTGTTGAGCATTTAAGAGAGCTGATGTCTAATTACAGAAGTCTCATAAAATATGCATTTCAACTGGACATTGTTAACATTTCTATTTCTACTCCATATTTAAGAAAGCTAAGTTAAAGCGTCAAAGCCTTTGCTTTGCTATAAATAACCGTCTCAGATTCAGAGTAAACAACATCAAGATAAAAACTACAATGGAGACGGTAGGTTATTTTTAATTAGCAAAAGCCTAAGTCATAAAATGAAAGATAGATGGTCTATTTCTTATACACTGAAGGCTCATATACATGCAATGCTATCTACATAGATTTTTTAGAGTATATAGCACTCGACCAGAACACTTTCCTCTGTGTATTTCCAAATATCCTGATGGCTTTTCAGGTTTCATGACAGGTTCGTTTCTGTTTTTTGTTCATTTGTTTGTTTGTTTGTTCACTGGCCCCAGGAAGAACAGAGAGATCGACGCAAAGAGGGTCTGGTAGAAAAGTTATTAAAATATCTCAACCTGTAAACATGGCATTATGGTTTATAGAGAAAGCACTCATGCATTCTTATTTTAATCAAAATATTTCACTAGTTTACTTTTTAAACCTCCGGGGCTATCTTTTCCTTTGTGCCCAGAGTAAGAATATATTCTCCCTGAAAGCTAAAAGATTCTGTGGGTAGAAGTTTATTTTTAGCCCCCTCTACTACTCATCAAGAATGATAATATGAGGATAATATTTCAGACTGCAATATATGATTTTTTGGATTCATAAATGCCTATTAGCATTGCCAATGAGGGGAATGTTGTCAACAAACACTCCAAATCAATCATGCTACGGATGAATTCCACCAACTCTAGAGTGAGAAATACAAAGGCTATGATAACGTGAAGATAAACAGCCGTGTGAGCCAAACGACCTGCCATGCACAGAAGGGGGCCGTTTTGGGTTCAGGTTCTCCGGAAAGCGGACGCCAAGGCTGCACTAACCACATGAGAATAGTTCCAGGGGAAATTTCTGCCTGAGAGGCAGTGGGGAGGGGGCCAGGGCAGGTTGGCGGAGCTGTCACATTGCTCTGCAAGTCTGATCGGAGTGAAAGCGAGAGGCAGACAAGGTAGGTGGAAGTGTGCTAGACTGTCCTGCCGCCTGAGGAAACCAAGCGGAGGAACTGAGGAGTGAGAGTTGCCTACGAAGGCATCTCGTGTCTTCGAGAAAAAGGTCTGCCTTATATGCGGGCCATGCTAGGACACTGAATAGGGGGTGGGGTGGGGCGGGGCTTGGGGGCTGCTGCAGCAGCCGGACCGTTGGTGAGCTGCGCTTCTTGCAGGAAGTCCGCAGAGCCCAAGGTCATGGCCAGCACGCGCCTGGCGGAGGCGCTCTGCAGCACCCACGCTCCAGAGCGCAAGACATTTCAGACCTTCCCCGGATGGCCGGAGCCCTGGCCGCTCGGCCTCCCACCTAAAAATCTAAACAGCAGTATTATATTAGGAGTGAGAGCAACCGAGTACAAGAGTTTGCGTAACTCGCGCATTGAGAATGAGTTCTGGACTTTTGTTAAGTTGGAGTTTACAGACTTTGTGGGTTGGCCCCCGTTTTGCGTTAGGTAAAGAGCAGTTCAAGAATAAACGACGCGCGGAATCTGTCAAACAAACCAGAACCCCCGAGTTCCTTTCCCTTTTCTTTCTTTTTTTCTCTAAACACAGGATCCTCACATGGCTCTGAAATGAATGGGTTCCTGGTTGAGCTAAGGTGACTTTGCTTTCTAAATATGCCAGCTCGAACCCACGCCGGGCTTGGCGTAGCAGAAGGAAAGCTACCCTGGCACGGGCAAGAAGGCTCGGCACCTGCAGATAGCAGCCCAGCAACAGATCTCACCCAGAGGAAGGTACTTACGGGGAGCACCTTCTGCCATCTCGATAGCGGTGATTCCCAAAGACCACAGGTCACTCTGAAAGAGACGAAGGCACACACACATGCATAAATGCAGCAACAAAGAATAAGCTGCTTCAGCAGGTAACTGCTCCACAGCTCCCTGTAGGAAAGCCATTCCTTTACAAACCCGTTTCACCCACGAAGCTTAAAAGCAGGGGCAGCCTTTTATTTATTTTTTTTTCTTTTCATGGGTAGTGTCTTTCACGGTATGATCTGACACATGGTGGGTTTTCAGTAAATATGTGAAAAATGAATATGAGGTTTTAAAAATTAATTGATCACCAAAATTTATCTATGGATCGAACCATACGAAACTGGTATGATTGGACTGTTTTTAACACCTTTATTCAGGTATAATTATCATATAATTAACTGCTTATCTTTAAAGTGTATCATTTGGCAAGTTTTGAGACGTATACACCTGTGAAAGCATCACCACAATTAACATTGTAAATATATCCAGCACCCCCAAAAGGTTGCACTTGTTCCTTTGCAGTCTCCCCTCCTGCCCTTGCTGTCCCCTGACCCAGTTCCTGCTCCGAGGCAACCACCGATCTGCTTTCTGTCCCTATGGATTAGTTTGCATCTTCTGCAACTTTATAGACATTAAATCATTCCATTTCTTTTGCGAACATAATGGATTGAGGTCCAGCCTTGTTGCAGTGTGTAGTAGGACTTCATTCCTTTTTACTGCCGACTGCTGTCCATTGTGTGGATATACTTACTATACTTTGTTTATCCATTCACTTGTGGACGGACACTTGGAGTGTTTCCAGTCGGAGCTACGGCAAATAAAGCTGCTACAGACGTTCATGTACAAGTCTTTGTATGGACATATGCTTTCATTTCTTTTATGTAAACACCTAGGAGTGGAATGGCTGAATCATATAGTAGATGCATATTTAGTGGGTTGCCTTGACCTACAAAGACAGCAATTTCAGATGGTTTAACCAAATAAGATGAGGACAGGGAAACTTTTGGGTGGTGGCATTCACTGATAGATCTCCAGTGCCCAGGACAGAGCCAGGCATCATGGGAGGTGCTTGATATGTTTGCTGAATGAATGAACAATATCGCCTATCTTTTAAGTAGACAATATGTAAAACAGAGAGCCTGTACCCTTATATTCTTTCTTATGGTAAGACTGACTTTTACGTTGTTGTCAGAATTTTCTAGACTACTGCCTTTACCCCTGCCTGTGCAATCTGCAGCTGCAGCAGTATGCTTCTCTTCCACTCTGTGTGTATGGCTGAGTTGTCCCCAAGTATTGCACAGGAGGGAGCAAATCAAAAGAAGGGAGAAACCAGGTTAGGAAACCCCAGAAGAGAGGCTTGCTGCTTCAATGCCCCAGCAGATTGGTAAGGACACACAATGTGGAATTTGGTTCAATGGCATACAATCCTGATGAAGACTTTCATCCTCCTTTCATTTTCAATATATCCAGCATTTTGCATGGTATTCCAAATTCTCTCCTGTAACCTCATGCAGATTACAGAGATTAAAGTTAAGTTTCCTTGCTATTCCCATCAAACAAATGTCAAGACCACAAGAAAGGAGATACACCTAGAAAAGGGACTATGAAATCCATGCTGAGCCATTACCCAGAACTAAACTTCTCAGTATCCTGTGAGTGACACCCAGCCCTGTTCAGTATTTGGACAGAGACCCACACATACATGGAGGGGGCTTTCTGCGGGGGGGTCTAGCCTCTTGCCTGAAGCGTCATATCTACTTTAGAGTAGGTGGCCAGGGCACACACTAAGCCTGTACGAGGACCAAGGGGAGATTCTTTTAATTCATGAGCCTATCAGTCTGTTCACATGATACACATTCTCAGTTCAACTTGGGATAATAACACACCTGCACAACACCATTGTTCTCAGATCCCAAGTCACTTCTCTGCATGGAACACAACTCAAGAAGGCAACTCTTACCCTTTCTCTTTGTTATATTTCAAGATGCATTCCTCTTGTCATTACACACACACACACACACACGTTTGCACAGCCCAGCAAGTGACTGAGTTTTCCTGTGGAATCCTGGCCTTGCTTAGGGAGGCCCCTCTGCAGCTAATGGGGAAGGCCCAGGCCACTATTACAGGCTGACCCAGGAGCAGTAACTGGTAGAGCAGAAAACACAGGTCTCGAGGACCTGGGGTTTTAGGGTTGATTAACACAGACAGTCATTTGAGAACACGACAAAAACACTGAGTCACTCACGGTGCAGTAGGCATTAAACAGGAAACACAGCAGGAATAGTCTGGAAATGGTGGGCTGTCCTATTTTGATAGGATTTCAATATCTCTAGGACTTGGTGGTTCTACCATTTTCCCTGCATCTCCAGAAATTGAGTGTTTCTGTCATGTGCAACGAGGTGCAAATATAGAGGTGGTGGCCAGGCTCTCTGTCCCTAAGGGCCACAGCAGGGTCAAATTTAAGTGGCCTTCAACTCCTGGAAGTTTGAGCTGGTCTGAAAGCCAACTGAAGGCCAACACTTCCGTAAGGAAATGACAGGGCTGGGGTGAGAAGAGCTCCAGGCCAGTCCTCAGCTGGGGAAAAACCGCGCAGAAAATCCAGGCAAACGTCTGCCCCCGAGTCCTTACTCTAGCTATCCCTTCCGCTTGCAGCCACGACCCTAACTGTGTGCTGGCTGACACCCTCCTCTCCGTAATAAAGTCTTCGCTCAGATGCCATGTTCTCAGTGCAGACCCCTGAATGTCTCCCCTGGCCCTACCAGACCCTGTTCTCTTTCCCACTTTTGTCCCCCAGAGAACGAATCACCTTCTCACATCTGTGTAATTTACTCATCCCTAATCTATAATGTGTTGTGTTTACTGTTTGTGTCCCCTGCCCCCAGCGCACACAGACTAGATAGAACATACGGTACACAAGGGCAGGGATCTTCGTTTTGTTACCCGGTATATTCCAAGTACCTAGAGCAGCACCCAGCACATAGTAGGCACTTAAGAAATAATCGTTGAATGAATGAACAGATGAAAGACCCACGACGGAAAGGAGCAAAACTTGTGTCTTAAGGTTGTTGGACTCCTCGTAGGGCACCTCCAACCTTCCATTCCACAGACAAGGGGAAAGGACGTCCCCAAGACCACAGAGCAACTCAGCACCGGGTTTGGAGCAGGGCTGTGTCTCCTGCCTCCCAGGCCACTTCTCTTTTAACTGTCATCACGACATAAAAACCTGAGTGTTCATCTTTTAAATAAAACCTATGAGGGGCCCATAAAAGAATTGTTCCAAATTCCTAATTCGTTTACAGGTAACTGAAGGTGCTGGAGATGCAACGAAGGTGCTGAGATTCAGCGAGGCACCCCAAAAGCCAGTGCTAGGAAACTGGCCTCCACTTCGCAGAGGCAGCGTGAATAGTCTTTGAAGTCAGACGGGCCTGGATTCAAAGCCAGGTTCCTAACTACCTGCAGAACCCTGCTCAGAGCTTCGCTTCCTCAGTGTACAACAGAGCTGACTGCAACACGCATGTGCACAGGTCTGCTGCCTGGCACAGTCTCGGGCGCACTGTAAGCTCCGGCATAGGAATCTCCTTCTTCTCTACTGTGAGGTGGGACTGCCTGTGCTTGCCCAATACAGTCTTCTATGTGTCCCCTCTCTCTGGTTGTGGCAGACCTCGTTTGTTGGCTAACCGCACAGAGTGCGGTTCTCAGAGTGTAGGAAAACTAAGCTTGTTTATCCAGACTTCCCTGCAGCTAAGGAGGGCAGGTAAGGATGGGACGTAGTTCTGGCCAATAAGACACAGGCGAACATCCTCCGGGAGCTTCGGGGAAAGCTTTTGTTTTTCCTGATACGAGGGACAAATACAGCTAGTGTCTTGACAACTCTTTCCCACTTCATAGTGCCTTGAAGAAAAACATGATATCTAGAGTTACAGCATCCATTTTGCAACCATGAGGCAATAAGTCAATAAGTTAATTATGACAGGGCAGAATGGTAGGAGCCTGCGTTTTGAATACATCAGTGAGCCACTATACCAACCTGGACGGCCTGCCTCTAGACTTCTGATGATGTAAGAGACATAAGAACAACCAGAAGCGTTCTTAGTGATAATATATATACAGCAATAATTTGAGGGAACATATTCTGACAGTAGGAAAATGGAGAGGTCCCAGTTGTTAGGTGATCCTGGTTTTACCACACAGGAAGCAGGAAAAGTCAGTGAAGAGAGAGGTTTCTCTTATTCAGGACACATCATCTCAGATCCCCTCTGAGGCAGCTTCCCCACCCAAACCCCAAAACAACCCCTTCAAACCAAAGGTCACACCATCCCAAGTCCTGTGTACCCTCTGTCACATGACGAGGCCAGAAATTGCTTCTTCTTTAAGCCCTCATTTGATATCACCATTAGGATCATATATAAATATATATATATATATCCCCCCCAGGTTCTCCTCTTTTCCAAAAGGAACATTTATATTCCTGGCCATATATACCCAGAGCTGCTTGTAAGCTACGCTTAACTGCCTATGCTAAACAGCAATAAACGTCCTTGACGGGACTTGTTTTAAGCCTTTGGATACATTAGCAAGTCCCAAAGACACTTCAGAACTTAAATACGGGAGAAAATGTTCCAATTACAACTGGCAAGACAGATCACAGGAGACGAGAAAGGGAAGAGGGAGGAACAAGATGGGGAGAGAGTCAGGGAGAGATAAGTTTCCTTTGTGGCCATGGTGTGCCTCATTTTGGCAGGAGCTGGGTAATTCATTATTCCAGAGGCGCTGTGCAGCCTGGCCTGTGGCATGATGAATAGCCCAGTCCTGTGTGCATTACAAACGGAACAGAGACAAATTCTAGCGCCTCTGAGAAGCCAGAGGCAAGCACGCAGCTTCTGCTGGTGGGGCGGGGGGGGGGGGGGGGGGGGGTCAACTGGCATGCAGGCCACTTGAACACAGCGAAAGAGCATTCCTTTTGGGGCTGGGCTGCCCAACCTGTGAAGAAAAGGACACTTCCAGATGGCTCAACCAATCACACACAGAAAAGAGAGGGTTACGGGGGCACAGTAAAGAGCCCCCCTCCCCTCTGTGTGCATGAAGAGGCAGAAAGAGCTCACGCTAGACAGACAGACCTAGATTTGACTCTCAGCTCTGACAACTAGCTTGCAAGCCACTTAACTCCTCGGAGCCCATTTCCTCACCTAGAACGTGGAGAGAACACCTGTCTTGCAGGGTTAATACCAGAACTCAATAAGGTGATATATACACTCACACACACACAGCACTTAACACCATGCAGTGCAAATAGTGGGTATTTCATAAACACTGGAATCGTTATCACTGGCTGGCAGGGCAGCCAGCACACCGGGGTCAGGGACGGGGGCAGTGAGCTCTGTCACTTCACGGCTCTCAAAGAAGTCACCGAGATGATGCGGGCGGCTTACAGGAAGCCAAAGGAAAGGGCGCATCCTGCCTCCTCCAGCCTCGCAGTCTCCCTTTCCCGGCAGAGCCTCACAGGAAGCCAGATGGACAGGCAGAAATGTGGTTCGCTGAGTGCTAGCGCCATTATCCCAAAGCAGAGGGTAGCAAGGTAGTCTAGACTTGACAGACAATAGCGTAATAACAGGCATGACCAGGATGGTGGACTCTACCAAGTCTCACGGACCAGAAAACAGCCTTCTGTTGTGACTTATTGTTATTCTCTCTGTGGAAATGTTCCAGCTGGAAAAAGGAAATTATATTTATTGGGTGTGGGCCCTAAGAGAAGCACCTCAACCTAGAGGTAGAAGTTATGGAGAAGCAGATTCTGACTCAACATAAGCAGACAACTAAAGGTGTGTAAGACAAATATGAGGTTTGGCTCATGTGATGTTGTTGGCTTTTTTAGGTAAAAAAAAAAAAAAAAGGCCCCAAATAGCAGTACCTTCCTATGACACACAAACACTAAATATCAACTATCATATGTTGAGTAGCTACCAAGTGTTAGGCAGCGAATTCATTCCTCTATATACGTTAGCTCACTTTATTCTAATGCAACCTTGTAATACATGATTTATTATTCCCATTTCATAGAGGCTTGAGAAGGCTTAAATAAACTCCCCAGGTAACAAAGCAAGCAGGAGGCAAAGTCTACATTTTAAACCATCCTGTCTGACTTCGAAAGCTTCACTCTGATTCACTAGGCCATACACTTATATTCTACATTCCATACAAAGAGCCAAGGTGGCGAGTCACTTAGGGTCACTGAGGATGTTCAAGCACAGGCAGTGATTAATAATTCCATTTCCCACGTAAAACAAACTAAGAGCAGGAATCTTCAGTGCCTCGTTCATCTACATCTGTTATCTGACCCAAGGGGAAACGTTAGAATAGCTTTATTACCTTCAGCTGGGGACGCGCAGGAGGGGGCCGAGGGGGTACTGCTGTGTCTTACCGAGGACTCTTAGGTGGATGGGAATGCAGAGCCACAAGGAATGCGTTTAATAGCAAGTTCAGCTTCTTACTGGTGATAATAACATGGTATCTCTATCATCCTTCCCTCCTTCTGAATAAGGGGGGGCGGGGTTTTGTTTGACTCTCAGTAGTCAGAGGCCAGGCCTTGCTTGAGGATGTAAATCTCATTCTGCAATCTGAACACTGTCCTCTTGCATCACACCCTGTATGAATCTTGCTGACGCCCGACTGGTCGAGATTTCTCCTTCCATCCTGCCTGATTAAAGCCAATTATGTGTAACACGGGAGCATGAGTGCTCGCTCTGCAGCCCGAGTACAACACTCACCACCCAAGCCTGGAGGACACACCTATGGCTGCAAATGATCCATGGCACCTGTGCTCAAAGTCTCATAAGCAGAGTCGAGATGACTAATACACAACATTAGTGCAGGTCAGGCCAGAGGATTGGGGAGTTTCGGGGGGCGGGTGAGGGGCTAAGCCATTTTACTGGACTTCTCTTACTTTGCTAATTTAATATAAAAGCAAGGTCAGCTTATGGGGGGGGGACAGGACAGAAAAATATATAAAATAAAAAAATATATATATAAATATAAAAACACATAAAATAAAAATTTGAAGCTCTCCACTCCCACCCGGGAGGGGCAAGTAAGACTAGACTGTGTGTATTATATATACTGTGAGCTGCTCTTCACGTCTAACACTCTATCCTGGGATCTGTCCAGCTTCAGCTGCCCCATGGCTTAAATGGCTGCACCATATTCCACTGGCCAGATGCTCTTGGCCTTAGTCCACCAGTTCCCTATTGCTGAGAATTTGGCTGCAGAGAACTTTCATTAGTGAGTAGTTCTGTTAAAGCAATAGATACATAGGACTATAAAACACTTGACAACTCCCATCTGAATGGGAATTCAAATTTCAAAAAATAACAATTTAAACAGCTTAGGAATTTTGAACAGTTTTATTAATTTTAAATCTTTTGAATGCTTGTTATTAAATGAGAAAGCGCCCATTATTGCCCCACATACTTATCAGAAAAATGAAACCTTTCCTTTTCCTTGAAGTGTTTTGACAGAATTTCTGAAAACAAGAAATGAAGGGCCTCTAGGGGAAAGTGAACACACCAGGCATATGAGATTCTGATGCTCCTACTTAGGAGAGGGGTTATTTTCAATCAGGTACTTACCATGCCTGGTAAGTATCAGACAAAACCAAATTGCACTGAAAAGCATGAGCTCTTCAGACTACCTTCCTACAGAGGCTTTTCTTTTATTGAATTACTGTAGTTTTTAGAAAAATCTATAGCAGTCTTTGAAGACATCTTAAATAGTAGACATCTCAAGATATCTCAAATAGCAGCTGATAATCAATAAATAATAAATCAAATAATAAAACAAAACTATATTCTTCTCTTATGTTGGTCTTTATTTTCAAGGAAGGGCTTCTGTCAAATCTAACAAAGCCTGGTGGCTTTCAAGTCATCTTTTATTGCAAACATACCCCCTAGGTGGCAAGTATCTACAACACATGAGAGCACAAAGTGTTGACATATGTTTCTGAGGCTGGGAGATACGCTGGGTCAAACGGACGCACAGTACCAAATGCCTAAACTTGGACGGGGTTGCAAACGAACTTATGCGTCAGAAACTGCATGTACAGATGCAGCTTGGCTCATTCTTTACACGTGGTGGGTATTTAATAAATATGTGCTGAGTGAATAAAGAAATGGTTTCAAAAGGCAACATATTGTCAAGTTGTCTCCTGGTGACAGACTACATTCCTAAGAATGGTGAACAGAAAAAAGGATAAAATCTGGTGCCAAGAAAGAAGCAGAAAGATTATATTTCCAGAATCGCTGCCTCTCTGGTCCACTGTAGAAGTGTGAAGCGGCTGAAATAAATCTTCAAAGAACACTCAAACCTTCCTATCTGCCCAGTCTTCCTAATTCACCCTTTTGTCCTGCCCGTTCTTGTACCCATGACAATGACTGGTGAGGCTCATATTCTTGCCATGGCTTCTTCCTCCTCTCGTACCACCTGCACTCATAACAATCCTAACAAAGTAATTCTCACTAAGGTCTAAATGACTAATATAGCGAAACTTATCTCTCTTCAGGATTCCTTATTTTTTTTTAATAAAAGATACAGAAATTAATCTTCAGTTTATTAATGTCTCAGGATACTTGTATAGTCACATGGACCTTCAAGTACCTCTGAAATCACCCTGTGCAGCATGATGCCCCCCCACCCCCCCGTGGGTACTCATACACTAGGGTTTGTCCACACCTAGAATTATTCATTGGGCTCTAAATTCTTTCACTGATCCCAAACTATATTCCTTAGCCTTAATCTGAGGAAGGAGGACCAAGATATCAGTATAATTCTAAGCTTTGGCTTTGCCAGAAGGAAGTCAGTCCTCTTTTATGTTATTGAAAACAACTAAGTCACAGGGACCTATTTTATGTCACCGAAAAGAAGTCGCACATATAGTACAGCCACTCAGAATAGTTAGAAGGCTAAACTAAGGGTAAAAGTGTGAAACACCCTGATTCTCCACGGTGTGTTATAAAGCAGTCAGAAATATCTGTGGTCCAGAAGCAAACTAGTTAGCATTTGCTAAGTATAACTATTGTTTGAAGAATTACTTATAGCCAATTACAATACACATATCTGGTCTGGGACATATATTTTGTAGTGGCTCCTCTGAAGGGATCTGCAAATTAAATTATTGAAATATGCTTATCATTAGCAGTTTAAATAAATGACATTTATTTTGGCGAGAGATTAATTTTTAACTCGGCAGCTGTTTTCAGACAGATTGTTGTCAGATTATTACGGTGACTAACTTTGAGAGAAGGAAGACATTTACAGGAGATTATTTTGGTTTTAGACTTTCAGCTTGCATTTCTCCAAAGAGGCCAATCATTTTGTCAATGCCCTGAGCTACTGGGTCCCGAAGATATTGCAATGTTTGCATCTTTGTGACCTGATTTCAATAATAACCCCACATGTGGAGAACTAAAAATGTTCTTTAAAAGAGAAATTCTTCAAATATACTGTTCGGAAGCTGTTTTGTGGGTAAGTTGGAGATTTATATAGGAGTACATCATAGAGGAGCAGGGTAATATATTGGTAATATTCTGAAAAGAGAGCTGGAAGATGTGGGTTCAAGTCCCAACTCTGAGAAGCCCAGTAACTTGGTGTGCACTTGCAAAGGCCTCTGGCTTCAATTTCCTATCTGCAAGAGGAGGGCAAGTGGAGGTGACCACTAAAATCCTTTGGTGAAAAGTCCACGCACCTGTGAAACCAGCCTAGGTAGTATCAGATTTTGCCCAAGCTTGTGCTGTGGTCTACACAAAGACCACAGCATATCTCTTCATCTACCGCACTGAAAACCCACAGTTCCTACATCCCATTTGCCTCCAATTTTAACGTCTCAACTTTCAGCCACGATTCATGACAACAATGTCACCTGACATTGCAGCTACCAATGGGATAGTAACCCCAAATTATGTTTGATTACTGGCTAGCAGAATGGAACAGAAGGGGGCTTCCTGGAGAAGGGGACAACTGTCACCATCTACTTAAACACTGCTTTGAATTTATTAGCAAATTGCCAGTTTATCATACAAAGTAACAAGCTACAAATCAAATTTCAATGAAACAGCATGATAGGCTACAGAAATACCATGAAGTAGCTACCAACAACCTGTTTCATTTGCTCTCATTGAAAAGGAACTTCAATAATTAAACTTTGCGCAATGGAGAAATGAGGAAGTCTATTCTTAATCAGAAAAAGATGACCCAAGACAACAGATTGGTTTTTTTAAACATAAAAAGCTCTCAGAATATATATATGTATATATATATATATACATATATATATAGTTATATATATATATATATATACATATATATATAGTTAAAAATCTAAACTATAATCAAAATAGAAATTTGTTGTCTATTTTTAAGTTTTTATTTAAATGCCAGTTAGTTAACATATAGTGTAATATTAGTCTCAGGTGTACAATATAGTGATTCAACCCTTCCATAAGAAATCTATTTTCTAATAAGAAACAAGAGTAAGTTCAAGAGAATAGAGAAAACGGTTTCAACATTTTTTACGAAGAGGCAATCAGATAAAACGGGTGAATTCATGGAAAAGATTCTCACTTGAGTGTCTTATCATTTTAAGTACAAATAATGCTTTTCAGTTCTCCCTTTGGATTACATAAATCATAGGCCCAAAGGCACGTGAGAATTCTCCCACTGCAAGACTCAGGACGAGACGTGAGTCAATGAAGACACATGAAGAGAAAATGAAGACGTCATACCTTGAAATCGTATGTGGCGTCTGGGTTTTCGTCACAGGCAATGACTTCTGGTGCCATCCAGTAAGGGGTCCCGATGAAGGTATTTCTCCTGCCCACTGTTCGATCGAGCTGGGCACTGACGCCGAAGTCCACTATTTAAGAGAAGACAAATGAATAAAGTCTATGATCCTTATATGGTGATAAAACGAATGTGCATTTTTTTTTTTACTGTGGCAAAATAAACATACCACAAAATTTATAATTTTAATCATTTTTAAGTCTACAGTTCTGTGTCATTGAATACATTCACATTGTTTTTTATATATATATATATTTTTTAAGATTTTATTTATTTATCAGAGAGAGAGAGACAGAGGCAGGCAGAGGGAGAAGCAGGCTCCTTGCTAAGCAGGGAGCCCGATGTGGGACTCGATCCCAGGACCCTGGGATCATGACCTGAGCCGAAGGCAGACGCTTAACCGACTGAGCCACTCAGGCGTCCCTACATTCACATTGTTGTGCAACCATCACCACCATCTGACTCCAGAACGTTTTCATCTTCCCAATCTGAAACTCTGTACTCATTTAAACAATAACTCCCCATTCTCCCCTCTCCCCAGCCCCTGACAAGCACCATTCTACTTTCTGTCTCTATAAATCGGGACTACTACAGGTACCTCATATAAGCGGAGCCATACAGTATTTGTCTTTGTGTGACTGGCTTATTTCAATTAGCATAATGTCCTCAAGGGTCATCCATGTTGGAGCATGGGTCAGCATTTCCTAATTTTTTAAGGCTCAATAACATTCCATTGTATGTAAGTGCCATGTTGTGTTTATCCACTCATCTGTTGATGGCCAACTGGGTTGCTTCTTCCTTTTAGCTATTCTGAATGTCTATTTTTAAAGTGCATGTATAAATGGATAAAGTGTACCAATGAGGAAAGTCCAAAATGTTGTATTTGGTTAAGCCAAGGGTCCGTAGGGGCCAAACACAGGTGTTAAATCAAAAGCCAGCTTGTTTACCATAAAAGATAATACTTAGGGGATACAAAGAAAGTGGTTAAGAGCCAAGTTTCTGGAGTCAGACTGCGTAAGTTTGCAACCCAATTCTGCCACTTACTAGTGATGTGACCTGGGGCTAGCAGATCAACTTCTTTAAGCTTCAGTTTCCAAATTTATAAAATGAGGGTGATGATATTTACATAGAGTTGCTGTGATGTAAGTGTTGTGTACAGGGCCTGACATAATATTCTCTCAACAAGTGACTGTTAATTAGTGATGAGTGACTATTCTGAGGACAGATTATCTAGGCATATGTATACACACACACACACACACACACACACACACACACACACACACACGCCTTCCTTAAGTAATTATGCTTTTGTTTTAAAAGGGAATATTCATGGGGCGCCTGGGTGGCTCAGTCACTTAAGCGGCTGCCTTCGGCTCAGGTCGTGATCCCAGGGTCCTGGAATCAAGCCCCGCATTGGGCTCCCTGTTCCACAGGAAGCCTGCTTCTCCCTCTCCCACTCTCCCTACTTGTGTTCCCTCTCCCGTTGTCTCTCTCTCTGTCAAATAAATAAATAAAATCTTAAAAAAAAAAATAAAAGGGAATATTCATGAGATGAAAGTTTGGCCCCAAATGCTGAAAAAAAAATGGAAATTATATATTTTAACAAAAAGGCAAGAGCAAATGTTTGGGATATAAACATAGGATGTATTTCAATCTCTTTGGAAATAAACAATCATATGGCCAATAACTCCTTTCTAGATGACAAATTGCATATCCTAGGGATAGCTGTCGATTCGTGCTCTTACTCATAGACACCAAGCAGGTGGAGATTGTGGAGCATGTGGAGATTCTCTACCTTATCTGGACAGTCCCAGCACCAAGGAAAAGGGTTCCCTCACTGATAACTCCAGCAAATGGAAGTAGGATAACCAGCATGCATGCAAAATTGAATACTGAACACCCCTTTTGTACAGGTGCCCTAGGTAATAATGAAGTTGATGTAAATATAACTTAAAACATATGGGAACATAGCAGGGATTCATTATTCTAAATATGTCTAACTGTGGATATTTTTCAGTAAAAAATGGGTCATTCTGTTATAGCAGCAACAAAGTCAACAAACGGTGAGATATAGGAAACCATTTCAAGGTCAGTCACTTCTAATCTAAAGGGTTTTTGCTTAAGAAAACCTCAATTATTTCTATGTATTAAGCAAATGGTTCTGTCTGCCATGTTGTATACCAGTTCACTCCTCAGGTGCTTTTAGAAAATGTTTTGAAATAGACAAACATTTTTCTTTTCATTCTTTAGTACAATGACCTCCAAATTCGTAGTGACAAATTTACATTCACTAAAAACAAAATAAAACAACAACAACAAAACCAACCAGCTGTTGAAATAATCCTATCAATTCCTTCAATTCCTAGGCTCACTGGATTCTGTTCTTACCTAGTTTAACTTCGGCATTCTCAGTCAGCAAGACATTCTGCCCTTTAATATCTCGATGAATCACTTTATGCTGGTGCAGATGACTCAGCCCCTGGAGTAACAAAGAGTTGAGAAGGGTTAACGGGAACATAAGCCAAGATGCAAATAAATTATTTGGGTTGTCAATGATCCAAAAAAGATGCAAACTCACCCAGAGATACTTTTTTTTTTTTTTTTTGGTACTTTCACTATCATACTCAGGTCTTCCACATGTGTATAGTGCGGTTCTAAACTAGGCAATTGATCAATGGCAACTGACATACAGAAGCAGTCTTTGCAATGCATGCTGCTGTATTAACTGAACTGCTTGCATATCAGCTGTGATCTCATGTAGCACGGACCCATGAGAACAAGGATGTGGTTCTGGCATGCACGAGTTTTAGCTAACAGTACTATGAAAAGTGAGGACTGCCTGCCTTTGCTAGTTTGTAACAGAAAACTAACCTGATTTAACTAAGTCCTCCACTTTTTTTTTAAAGCAATATTTGAATTCAAGAGTTAAAAGTTGCTCACTAAATTCTACTCCTGAAACCAATACTGCACTCTATGTTAACTCACTTGAATTTAAATAAAAACTTAGAAGAAAAAAAAATAGTTAAAAGTTACATTATATCGTATAATTTTAGTTAAGCACAATAAAGTATTTTTTCAGACCAGACAAGAAATTTCCCTTTGCCTTTAGCCAACGTGGTTCACGTTAAAAAAAGAAAACAACAGTTTCTATTTCCTTTGTTGGCATCCATAACTATCATCTTTAGTGCTTTATGATATTTGTGACTTTGTGTTCATTGTATGAAATAATTATTTGATGACATCCAAAACTGACTGTGTTCCATTTCTCCATGAATTACTCTCTCTCTGGTTTATTTGTGGTGTGAGTTCTGAAATCTATGGACTTGCTCTAAGGTAGTGATACATTTCTCAAAGTATAACCTAAAAAAATCTCAAATTGGAGTCTTGAAGCAAAGTATATTACGCTAATACTTGCTAATTAAGGTACTGTATACTCAAGCATTGTCATTTTATTATTTATAATTTTCTGTACTTTTAATTTTCCTCCATAATGAAAAAACCCTGGCATGGAAAGATGAAGTTGACACAAAAAGAAACAAAAATAATATCCAAATTCTTTTGTTGAAAAAACTCAGCATAAGAATCTGGATGCCCAGAAAAGATCCATGGGTATATTCAGGAAGATCAGTAAACACAAACCATGTGAGAAATTGAACCACTGGTTTGGGTTTTAAAAAAATTACCTTTCCTCTCTAGTCAGTTCAGCTCAAGGTAGACATCAAGCAGAGTAAAATGTATGGTTTTACAACATATTAACATCCCATGAATACTTAGAGGGACTGAAGATCCTCACACTCCTTCACTAGCAAAGCAGTTGGAAGCAGGTACCAGAGCACATAAGTGAGCCAAACATTGTAGTTAATGATATCGTGTGATGCGTGGAAGGTTATCTCTGAAACTTCTTGTGATTGAATGTCCCTTCCAATGAGTCACCTTATCTCAAATGCCAGTATCTTTTGGGAAAATGTATTGGAAGAAAGCAGAAAACACTGTTTTCACACATTCTAATCAGGTACTGAGAGAGTCATCAGGTGAAACATCCTGCTGCTTTCAGAACCCTGGAGAGCCCATGGCTGACCCCCAGGGTTCCCCATCCAAGGTTCCCCAGCAGAGCAGAAAGGTATATTGCAGAACCAGCCCTGGAGGCCCAACGTATTCTTGGCCCCACTGGGTCGTCTGGATGCCTAAATAACCCTTTGTGCTTTCTCTAAATGAGTGAAATTCTAAGTCAGAAATTCAAATGAAGTTTACACAAAAGCACCTCAACATTCAAAAATAAATGTCAGATTTGAAGGAAAGGAGCAATCATACCTCCTTGTTTCCTGCTCAAATTTTGTCTTGTGTTCTGTATCAGAAATCTTTTTGCCCACCCGAAGCCATGGACGTTTTATCCGATGTTTGCTCTTAAGAGCTTTATTTTTTGCATCTTTTACATTTATATCTCTTATCCAGCTGGAATTAATTTTTGGATATGGTATAAAGCAGGTATCAAGTTTCATGTTTTCCCATGACTCTTCAATTGACCAAGCACTATTTACTGATAAAAGCACCCTTTTCCCATGCCCTGCAGTGCTCCTTTTGCCATAAATCAGGTGTCCAGATGAAGTGGGTCTGTTTGTGGACTCTTGATTCTGTTCCCCTGGCCATTTGTCTATCTTGTGACAATTCCACTCTGTCTTATTTACTTAGTAGCTTTATAATAACTCTCAATAACTGGCAGCATAAATCCTCCAGCTCTATTCTTCTTCTTCAAGATTGCCTTGGCTATTCTTGGCCCTTTGCATTTCCATATAATGTTTGAAAACTCAGCTTGTCAATATCCACAGCTATACCTAGAGGGATTTTGATGGGGAGTTCAATGAAACCATGGATCAAACCAGGGAGAAATCACATCTTCACAATATTAAGTATTCTTATCTGTGAAATGGTATACACCTCCATTTATTAAGGTCTCCTTTAATTTCTCTCAGTAATATTTTGTGGTTTTCAGTGTTGAAGTCATTCACATCTTTCTGTATGTTTATTTCTAAGTATTTGACTTTTATGCTATTATAAATGTTATTTTTAAAGTTCACTTTCTGTTCGTTGTTGTTTTTTTTGCCTTATGTGGTTTGAATATTTTTAATGTCTTTCATCCACCCATCTATCCATCCCTCCATCCATTCACAGCACATAATCTGTCTCTCAAAAGTGTATCTTGGACACATCATGAAAATAGTTTTAACTTATTCCCTTAGGTTAAGAAGGCAGAGCGTATAAATAGATTGCCAAGCACATCTAGTAAGAATGCTCAGTGAACACACAATAGCCTCCATATCAGTAGCAAGAGATAATTAAACTAGTCTGACTGAACTAAAATATGACCAGTTACCTTCTTCTCCCTGAACTGAGCTCAGTAAATATGACACTATTGTCCAGATTGCCTGACTGAGATCAGTAGGCAAAACTGGACAAACAGACTTAGTCTCATCCAGCTATTCTGATCAATTTAACTGACAAAGTCTTAAAGAATTTTTTTTTAAATTTAAAATTAGTTAAACTAGGTTCTATATGCTAAAATGGTAAATGTCACGCAACCCTTAAACTCGTCATAAACTTTCACAAATGGAAAATTCAAATGAGTAATCAAAATACCTCTAAAAAATTCATTTCCTAAGTGAGACCTTATCTCTATGCTCTAAAATCAGATTTCTAATTGGAAATATCGTGGGAAATGAATCCCTTGTTAAGGGAAGTCACCCAGTGTTAGCCCTCCAAATGAGAGCGCACATGGCCTGTTCAGAATGGCTCTCACCTTCTTGCGAGCAGACCCCAAAACTACCACTACCACCATCACTGTTAGAATAATGCTTTACAAACATCTGCAATACTTTTGTGAATGTCAGTGGAAAGTTCAACACCTCCCAAGATACTCCACGTTGTCACTTACTCGTAAGATCTCCCTGCAGATGTATGCGATCCACTCCTCCTTCAAGGTGTTACCTTTTGTGTTCTTGATCAAGTCAGTGACAGAGCCAGCGCCACAAAATTCCATCACCAACTGGCAAAGGAAGCAAACATGCCATTATTATAATTATACTTCACAGCTTTCACTGGGCTGAGTTAAGAAAGCATAAGTCATTCCAGTTGGCTGTTTTAGAATACCACTCCTGTAAAGAAGAAGTGATCATAAGACAGTGTAGAAAACATAAACTCATATCTTAATTTCTTTCCAAAGTGATGGAAAAGAAAGATGATTTTTAATTTTCCAACCTGAAAGTTATAATTGGAAATTGAGGGAAATCCCCATATTCTAAGTACTTTTAAAAATGAGGGCAGCTAGGTGGTTCAGATGTAGTTGAGAATATCTCTGTGTTTTTATCCAGCAATTGATCTTACCTTTCCTACAAAAGTGGATCATTCCCCTGTCTGAAAGAACTATGGTTTTCTAGGCAATCTGACGCTAGGACAATAAAGTATACACTGTTCATGCTATTGGTTTGTAAGTGGCACTGTAAGTTGTCAGAGTGGGGACTATCTGTTTTTAATTAACTTTCAGCAAATGTTCCCAGGAGGTTAGACACATCAAAAAAAGTCAATAAACAATCAGCACCTTTCATCCAAAAAGCTTCAAGTTCTCTATAAATATAAACTCATTACAGCACTCACCAACTTTATCAAATAGGCAGAACATAATCTTCTCCCTTATTTAATGGAGAAATAGAGACTAGAAGAGGAAAAGCAATTCATCTGATTTTACATCCACATTCTAGGTTTAGGAAACACATCCATTTATTTACTTTCTCCCTTTTCTCCAAAAAAAAAAAAAAAAAGAAAGAAAGAAAGGTCTTCAACAAATGGCATCTTATTATTAAATACTTACATTTTTTCGTAATTATATGAAAAGAATTCAGAATAACTAGCAATCGATCTCTGACTAGACACTAGAAACGAAACTCAAAGGGACCCATAATAAAATCACATTGATGGTTTTGACTTTGTCCAAATGTACATTCTTAACATCAACACCATGTATGCCTCATAGAAACTCAGTAAAACTCCTGACATGAGTTTCATGAACAAGTTTCCAATGCCTTTGCTGACTGGCCTTATGATTGCACAAAGGGTAGGGAAACGCTACCATCTTCTCCAGAGTACCTGTAAAAGTAAAGAGACCTCTCAGGAGGTTTTGTAAGGAAATTTGAGAACTGCCACAATAGACCCCATTGCAACCCATAAGAGTTGTAAAATTATCATACATGATAGTCAGGAAGCTATCAAAGAACATATATGGGTCATGTTAGAAAGAACTCAAGAGTCAACTTGAAGAGGTTCTCACTGGCCAAAGATGGGATGATTTGAGCATCAATAAGAATAAGAACTGTGATGGCTTGAAACACATTAAACTTACCTAAATGCATTAACAAACAGCCCTCAAAAAGAATATAACTGGCATTGGCTTACTTTGAGACTGGTAAATAGAGGGAAAGAATCAAGAATTTACACTACATTCTTAGACAAGTTTTAGCACTGGATAGTAAAGTAACTAAAAGGGGCAAATCTTCTCTTTATAAAATGCAGTCATTCCATGTAATAAATGAAGAGGACATAATAGAATTAAAATATCACTATTTCATAGTCCCTGACAAACTAATGAATTTAAGCACTGATTATCAATGGCTGCTAACATAAAAAACATAAGAAGTGACCAGACAGTATTTGCCTCTCAATTAGAATAAGAACATCACCTAAGAAGTAGCCTTGCTAAAAACAAACAAACAACAAAAAACAAAACAAAAGAACCCTAGACTCTGATCAAGCGTCTAGTTCCAACTACCAGATTACAGACAATTCGGAGGACTGAGGAACACGTTACCTCATGGGGATACAGTCGAGAAAATCTAGAACAGGAAACTCCACAGGGCAAATGACCCACTTGCTTCAACAAATAAATTGCAAGGAAAAAAGGAGATGGGGGGATATCTATAGACTTAAAAACATTAAAAAGATATACCAACAATTTGCAAGGGATGCAACTTATCTGGATATGAGTTTTTTTCCCAAAGCTCTTAAAATTTTTGAGGCAATTAAAGCTTTGAATACAGACTAGATATTTGATGATACTAAGGAAATATGAGGGTTTTTAAAAGTGTGATAATGGTACTGTAGTTATGTAAAAAAATTCTTATCTTAGTGAAACATGCTGAATGACTATGAATAAAATGATACGATGGTCTTTTCTATAAATGATGCCAGGACAACTGGATATCCACATGTAAAAGAATAATGTTGAACCCTGACCTCACACCATACAAAAAATTATCTCAAAATGGATCAGAGACCTAAATATAAGAGCTAAAACTATAAAACTCTGAGGAGAGAACATAGGGGGAAATCTCCATGACCTTGGACTTGGCAATGGTTGCTTAGCTATGACAATTAAAGCACAGGCAACAAAAGAAAAAACAGATAAGGTGGGTTACATTAAAATTAAAAACTTCTGTGCCTCAAAGGATACAACTGGGAGAGTGAAAAGAAAACCAACTGAATGGGAAAAGTATTTGTAAATCATATATCCAATAAGAGTCTAGTATCCAGAATATATAAAGGACACTTAGAGATCAACAACAAACATATAAATAACATAATTTAAAAATGGGCAAAAGACTTGAATAGACATTTCTCCAAAGAAGATACACAAATAACCAACAATCACATGGACTGATGCCTAACATCAATAGTCATTAGGAAAAGTACAAATCAATGGGGTAACCAGGTGATGGGTATTAAGGAGGGCATGTGATGTGATGAGCACTGGGTGTTATAGGCAACTGATAAATTACTGAACACTACATCTGAAACTAATGATGTACCATATGTTGGCTAATTGAATTTAAATTAAAAAAAGGAAAGTGTAAATCAAAATTACAGTAAGGTACCACTTTATACCCACTAGGATAGTTATAATTTTTTTTTTTAAAAAGGCAGAAAATAACAAATGTTGGCAAGGATGTGGAGAAATTGGAACCCTCGTATACTGCTGGGGGGAATGTAAAATGTTGCAGTCACACAGAGTTCGATGGTTCCACAACAAGTTGACATAGAATTGCATTATGACCTAGCAATTCCACTTGTAGGCATATACTCAAAAGAATTGAAAACAAGTATTCAAACAAAAACTTGCATCCAAATGTTCAAAGCACCACTATTCACAATAGACAAAAGGTGGAAGTAACCAAAATGTCCACTATCAGATGAATAAACAGAATGTGGTGTAGCCATATAACAGAGTATTATTCTGCTACAGAAAGGAATGACGTACTGATGCCTGACGCAACACGGTTGAATCTTGAAAACATTATACTCACTGAAAGGAGGACCAAAAAGGCTATGTATTGTATAAATCCATTTATATGAAATATAAAGCAGATGGGTGGCTGCCAAGCACTAGGGGGAGGGAGGAATGGTGCTGAATGGGTGCAGAGTTTCCTTTTGGGGTGATGAAAAATTCTGTAACTAGATAGTGGTAACAGTTGCACAATACTATGTACCTAATGCCACTGAATTACATATTTTAAAATGGTTAATATGCTAAAGGTTATGTTATATATATTTTATCAGAATTTAGAAAAAGTGAGAGGATGAGTAGAAGGGAAGAAGTGGGTGAGCATGTGTTTGGGGCAGGATTGGTCAATGACGAATGGTTGCTGGGGCTAGTGTGGGGCACATGGGTGTCCATTATATTGTTCTCTTTACTATTGTGTATTTGGGGGATTCTCTATAACACAGAGTTAAAGAAAATCCCATTATGTAGCAAACCATGGTTCAATGGCAGCCAGGCAGACCAAAGGAACATCCTTGGGTGGAAAGAAAATATTTTCTCAAGTGAGCAAAATATGCTTGTGCCCCTTCTCAAATCCCATTTTGAAGAACACAGTGACCAGACCTCCTACGAATGCCTCCATTGCTCCTCTATCAGCTGGAGAATATGTCCCACCACTGAGCTCTATTAGGCCACGTAATTATAGTTCCCAAGGAAAGCAGTGGAAGCCCAGTGGCTCCAGTCTTTTAAAATTAGATTGGACAAAATACTTTCAAATATTCAGTAGGAAACAATCCTGCTCTAGACAGGCACTAATGTCAGTGATTTCTATAATTTGCTTCTCTATTCAGCTCCAGCTGAAGGCTGCTAAATTCTTTTCATCTCACTACGGAATGAAATGATTGTTAAATTATGTAATGGGATTTAAAAAAAAAAAAAGAGAGAGAGAGAAAGAGAAAAGAAGAAACCAGCATTTGCTAGCAACTGGTTCCTGCGGCCGCACAGCAACACTGATAATTACCGCCACCATGCAGCAGGGACCCTCCCTCACCACAAGTAACCTCAACACATTAATAAACAGAAACAGGGCTCAACATGCCAAGCCCAGCAGCGGTAAGTCAATAACTTCCCATCTCACAAGCAAGAAATAATGGATCATTAATATTCTCCCCAAAAGAAAGTTCTCAAAGAGTTGACACTGGGCCAACAATACTTGCTCAGATTTACTGAGAATTTGCCATGTGCCAGGAGCTGGGCTTGGTGATTTGCAACTACTGTTTCATTAATTCTCCTTCCCCTCAATTCCCTTTTCCTTATTTACTTGGAAATGAAGCTTAGTTATGGTCTGCAGCCTTATCCAGAGTCTATGTAGTCATTAAGTAAGTAGAGCGGGGTTGAAAGCGTGGTGCTCTCTCAAGTACTAGCTATGTGACCTTGGGCATGCATGTTCTCTAACCACCCTAGGCTCAGCACCCCACCACCAGCACTATAAAATGCAAAATAAAATAAAATAAAATAAAATAAAATGTTTGATGAGAACATTAAGTGTGTCCATGAGTGTAAAACTCCTAGCAGCCCCAAATCTTAAACTATATTTATTACTTTTTATCTATTGCTCTGTTTGCACTTAAAAAAAAAAAAAGCAACAAGGAAGAGTTTCCAACTTGAAAGAGGGTATCAATAGCTTCCCAAGATCCACTTCACTTGAATGGTGAAGAAATGGCTGACGGGTGCTTATATATTTTTTAAAGGTTTTATTTATTTATTTGGCAGAGGAGAGACATAGTGAGAGAGGGAACACAAGCAGGGGGAGTGGGAGAGGGAGAAGCAGGCTTCCCGCCAAGCAGGGAGCCCGATGCGGGTCTCGATCCCAGGACCTTGGGATCATGACCTGAGCCGAAGGCAGACGCTTAACGACTGAGCCACCCAGGCGCCCCCGACAGGTGCTTATGAAGGGCATTGGGCACATGTGTTTCTAAAACCCCTATTAATAAAAGAGCACAAAGGACACATGTCCTTTTTTCAGGCTTGTATCTCATGGCAAGAAGAAACAGTGGTGCATTCCAGGACATTGGATCTTTTTATTTGGAAGGCTGAAGAGGTGGAGGGAGAGGTTTAGAAGGAATGGTACATTTGAAATGCTCACTCAACACCACCTAAACAACTGAGTCAGAAAACAGGGTACACCTAACGTGTAACTTAGGAAGACAGAGGACAGCTGAGTTGAAGGTGAGGACAGAACCAAGCTCATGCAGGACAGGGGTTGGACCTAGACTTAGAACTGGAACCGTTCCACTGAGGAGATATTTAAGAAACAGCACAGTAGGGGCGCCTGGGTGGCTGAGTCAGTTAAGTGTCATGATCCCAGGGTCCTGGGATGGAGCCCTGCTGCAGGCTCTCTGCTCAGAGGGGATCCTGCTCCTTCTTCTCCCTCTGCCCCTTCCCCTGCTCGTTCTCTCTCTCTCTCTCAAATAAATAAATAAAATCTTTAAAAAAGAGAAAGAGAAAGAAACAGCACAGTGTAGTGCAACCCAATTAAGAGGGAAAGGGTTGCTTGGACATGATAGTTATTTCTATCTAAATTAAAGAGGTTAACTTTTAAAAACAAAGAGTTCCAGCATTTGTCACAACTTACGTGGTTGTTCATCATGTATTTTTGTCAGTTGTCTTCTACTTCCGGCCAGCAAGATGTTTTTTCTTAGAAGTTGTGGGGGCAGGGGGCAATATTTAAGTGAAAGGTCTTTGGTCTCAGCTGGGCCCAGAGGGAATTTCAGAAGCACTGTTTGAGCCAGCCCTAAGCTCACCTCCTCATCACGTCCTCATCGGGAGGCGCCTTCAGGATGGAGTCACCTGCCGTGGTCACTTCTAACCTGAGCTTTCCAACCCCAATCACCTCTGAAGGAATTTTAAAAAGGTTTATCCTTAGAGCCAGCTTAAGAAGCTTAGGACGATTTCTGGGGTCCCTACAGTATTCGTTTATCTGCTAGTTAACTGGTTTTAAGTTCCTGTAACAAGAAACAGGGCTTTATGATATTTTAAAACTGCAGGCGCTAGCCAAAAATACCTTGATTTGTTCCCCCCAAATGTCATGAGTCAGTCACCCACAGGAATAACTGACTACTAACGGATCCCTTCTCTTTTCTAGTAAAAGGAGGGGCAAGACACAGGGGAGAGGAAGAGGAGAGAGCAGGATGCCGAAGGTGCAAAGGTCTGTCTAAAATGAGAGAAGTTTGAACCCAGCAGTTGAAGGGGCACTCTAAGAAAAGGGTAGGAAAGATAACCATCCAAGAATTCACAGCTCTGCAGAGGATCAGCCTATTGACCTTGAAGGTCCAGAAACATCAGCAAGGCACAGGATATTTTTATCATGTGTGGCCAGGAATAGCCACAGATCTCATCTGCATGATTTATGAAGGTGTAAACAAAACCAGTACTTTGTTATAGAATGCTGTCTCACTTGCCAGAGGTAGTATAAAGACCCACAGTATCAAATACATGCGTATGTAAGTACAAAAATTGGTAGGCATACATATGAACACATTTATCACTTAAATCAACTTATGTAAAGGCAAGGTAAAACTGTTGGGAATTTCAAATTTGAAAAAGCAACCTAAATAATCCTTTGCATTCATTTTTAAACTAGCATGTATTTGAAAAAAAAAATTCCTTTGGCGTCTACATTATATTTTTAGACTTGAAAAAAAGTGCTTGAACTATAAATTCTAATTTTCCAAAGGTAAAAAATTGAGTCCCAAGGACGTGAAGTGTCCCAAACTTTGTTGATATAGTTTCTGGATAACGAACAACTTTATACCTTGAGAATGACAATGGCAGTTTGAATATACAGAGCCAACTGGTATTTTTAGCCACAAGAAGCCACTAGAAAGGCTCAACGGTCAGTGGTCACCATGTCTAAGGAGAGAGAGTCTGAGTCAGCATGCAGCATTCAAGGAATGAGGGAAGTTAGTTGCATCTTGTATTTGATTTCTGGTGCTCAAATTTCTCAGTATGTATGCAAGGTCTGCTGGAGAATTTTTCCTGTTAGGAGTAAATCATTACATGTCCATTCTGGCCAGGGACCCGCTCACAGAAACTAATCTTATTAAGGCTGTAAGAAATGTTCGACTCTGCTCGTCAGAATGTTACACCCAAAGAGAAGAACGTGGGGAGGGGATGGGAAAGCAAGCTTTCAGACGAGTAAAAATAGGACAAGAAAATAAAATACTAGCCTTAGAGGATTTATGATTAAACAACTTGATAGTTGAGGATTTTGAGAAGCACAACTTAAATGGAACACAGACTTTAGCTCAGAATTCATCTAGAAAAGGAATCGGAGGTTTGTGTAGCCCAATAGCAGAATAACTTTGGGCACACAGAAGTCTTCCTTCTGCTAAGGTGAAAAGCAGTCTAAGCACAATTCAAATGAAATTCACTGCAATCAAAGAAGAAATCATTTGTACATTCTTGGCAGAGTCACCCATCAGTTCATAAAAATGGCTCTTTTAAAGCTGAACTCAGGCCCTATTGCAATGTATTAAATTAGGAATGGCTTTCACTCTCTTTGTACCTAAGTAGCATATCCTGTCTCTATAGGTCATGCGATAGGGCAGCTCTGAGTCTGGAAGCCTGTTTACAATCACTCCTCCTAATATTTTAGGCATGCCTTCTCTAATTACCAAAGTTAGCCTTTCAAAAATTTCTATTCACAGATAATAAGATTCAGTCACTTCTTCAGACAAATGACCTAGGTTCTACATATATGAAGAAGGGAGTTCTTTAGTTACATAAGTGACAAATACTGATCAAGACAAGGAAAAAAAAAAAAGGAAAGAAAAGAAAAAGAAAGTCTCATTTCTGATACATAGAACTCAAAAAAGAGAAACTTTAAATTGTTCAAAAGAGTCAGCTACAGGTGGCTTGAATTTTTAATAATGCTATCTGCAGCACCTCATATTTAAGTCTTAAAACAACCAAAAATGCAAGCGGGCCTGATCTTTTGTCAGACAAGATGCCACAGCAAATGTAAACTACATTTGGGGCGCCTGGGTGGCTCAGTCGTTAAGCGTCTGCCTTCGGCTCAGGTCATGATCCCAGGGTCCTGGGATCGAGCCCCGCATCGGGCTCCCTGCTCAGCGGGAAGCCTGCTTCTCCCTCTCCCACTCCCCCTGCTTGTGTTCCCTCTCTCGCTGTGTCTCTCTGTCAAATAAAAAAATAAAATCTTTAAAAAAAAAAAAAAAAAAAATGTAAACTACATTCGACCTAGGTTTGGGGAATGTGGGCAACATCACTGCAGATTCCAGAAAGTCCTCTCATGGGTACACCTCAGCATCTCATTCCCAGATGATATTATGCAGGAGCTGGACAAGTAACGTCAATGCATGAAGTTGAGCGTGTGTGGAGGCCAACAGGGAGCGCCGGGACCTCTGGTCCAAACTGGAGTGGGCATGTGCTCTCCAAACAGCTATCACATCCTGCTGCTACTGGGGATTTCAGGCCCAGCATTTCCATATCATCCTGTTTTTCAAAACTTTTCAAGGAATCCAGACTTTTGTGTGAAACTATTTGATTTTTTTCTAATGTTGGCATAATTAAAACACCACCGCTTATGTGAATCAAACGAAATACATTCACCTGGACAGTATTTAGCCTCTGGGCTGCCAGTTTGAAAACCCAGATCTACTCTACATTGCTTTTTTTTTTTTTTTTTTTTGGTTTTTATTTTTTTTTTTGAGAGAGAGAGAGAGAGAGAATGAGCAGGGGGAGGGGCAGAGGCAGAGGGAGAAGCAGGTTCCCCGTTGAGCAGAGAGCCTGACGTGGGGCTCGCTCTGAGGACTCTGGGATCATGATCTGAGCCGAAGGCAGACGCTTAACCGAATGAGCCACCCAGGTTCCCCTGCCTTTTTTTTTTTTTCTTTAAGTTACCATTTTTATGAGGAAGAAACCAAATGTCAGAGATGCTGCCTCTGCCAATACTAGAACCCAGGTCTCTGGATTCCAGGTCGGGTTTCAGCCCATTGCTACAATGTTTGTCCCCAAAGTGCACACCCCATAATTTGTTAACTCTTACCTCTGCGAGGCTACACTGTTGCAATCTAAGGAATGGCTTATCGGGACCTTGCAGTACAGTAATCTGCTGTCTTATGACCACCCTGCATTTCCAAAGCTAGTCAGAAATTTATTGCTTTTGTAAGATATTCTAGTCCTGTGATTGTGGTGGTATCAGAAGAGACAGCAAAATATGTGTGATTTCGCTTTCCAATGTCAGAGAAATTGGTGTGCCTAGTGGATGCTTCTTGTCCCTCACTCCCAGTGCCTGAATGGTATGCAGCAGAACGGAGAGCTGCTCCGCACCGAGGCGAGGCGGAATGAGGTGGCAATGTCGTGTGACAGAGCTGCTTGTTTCCAAGAGATCAGAATCTTTATTGAAAGAGCTCCCTTTTTTGATTTCCGTTTCTGGCCCTCAGCAGTTGATAAAGTAGAATTACTTAGCCATTATCAGAAGTAGTTGTATTTCCGCAAAGAGATGGTACTAAACAAGTTTATCTCTACAAGACGATAGAATTCGCACAGATTATAATTCAATCAGACACCTAAAACAGCACACGTATTGGCTGGTAGGCTATGTGCAAAACCTCCAGTCACAACAAAAGAAATAACTGGGGAATATTTCACGTAGTCTGAACAGTGGGAATGAATGTTAGCAAGCGCTGCTTTGGGTGGCTGCAGGTTATGTCTCTATATAATTCACAATAACATTTTTATATACGTGTAATCTTAACAGGATGCCATTAGTCCAAAGAGTCAACCATCTGTGACCTTTGCAATTGTTTGCTAAAACATTCCTGGAAGGTTTAATATACTCTTCAAAGCATATTTCCTAGACTTCGCATCAGTCTTATTAGTAACTGGTCCTGCTACCCTCTTTGAAAACTGGGGAACTGAGGAATGAAGAAGGTTAAAGGTGAAGTCAAAATAATTGAAACCCAAAGCCTCAATCCTATTTAGAATACCAAATTTTGGTATTAGAACTATTTCTCACAACTTAAAAAAAAAGAGTGTAGAACTCAGGAGCTCGATTCTAGCATCGGTCAGCCTGGGGTTGGCTAACACACTGGCTTTATCCCCCACCAGCTGGGAGACCCTGGGCAGATTTCTTAACTTCTCTGAGCCAAATTTCCTTATCTGTAAAGTGGGAATAATGATAATATCTAATTTGTAGAGTGGTTGTAAAGATCTAATGAAATAATATGACAAGGCAAAAAAAAAAAAAAAAAAAAAAACCCACAATACTTGGCATGTGATAAGCAAGCAATAAGTATCACCTGCTATTGTTATTATTAACAGGGAATGGCTCAAATTCAGTGAGTCAGAGGCCTTGGAATAACTACACACTATCATATTCTATAATCAAGTTCCCACCAATATTGTAATCTGGTATTAATTTCCTAATTATTATGTTTCAATTCTGCCTTTATTTTTCCAAGTTCCCCCTTAGTTTGTTGTCAAATAGAAAGAGCACAACTAGAAAAAGAAGATGCTCTTGCCCTCAGGAGCATTTCATGGCTTCATATTTTCATCTCCAGTGACACAGAAGCTAACGGATGATTAGGGACATGGGCATGGACACAACAGTCCTCTGCAGGAGCACCAACAGATAAATGCTAGGTCCTGTGTCTTCCAAGCAGAACGTGGGGCCTGTAATATTTAATTGCAGATAGGAAAATGGAATGTGAAGGCCCGGGTCCTCCCATGGGGCCTCGGTTTGGGAGGGATCACTACTTGCAGATCTCCCTTTGCCAACTTCAGGAAGGGGATTAGCTTGCTAAAACGGTCTCCTAACTGGCCTCCTTGCTTCTGCTCTGGCCCTCATCTGGTCTAATCTCAACCGAGCAATGAGAGGGACCCCTTACCTATGTGGATCAGTTTCCATCCCTCCATATTCAAAACTCTCCAGTGGCCCTTCACCTCACTCAGAGTAAAAGCTGACATCTTTCCCATGGTGTGTAAGGCTCTGCGTGATCTGGTCCCACATCTCTTCTCCCCATGTTTCTGGTCACACTGCTCCCATTGTTATTATTGGAAACCACCAGGCTTGGAATGCCCTTCCTCGAGTTATCTACAATGGGGCTTCCCCTGGTTGCAGCCCTATTAACCTTGCCCTGCTCTACGAGGCACTGGTCAGCTTCCAGCATCCTCTGCAGTTTTCTTACTAATTATGGTTACTGTCTGTGATCTGTAGTAGGAATGTAAGCTACAGGTAAGTAGGGGCTTTCTTCAGTTTTGTTCACTGATATAGCCTAAGTGCCCAGAAGAGTGCCTTGTGCCTAGCAAGAGCTTGATACATATTTGTTGGATGAATGAATGGATCAATGGTGAATGAATAAGTGAATATATACACATGCAGATTCTCGATTCCCAGCAACCACAGCTGTCTTCATGGGAGGAACAACTGGCCAGGGTGAGAACTGGTGGGCAGCAACTGGTTCCCAAGAGTATAAAACCTCCTGTTCACACCATGCAGATGCGAATAGGCGTGCTGCTTTCTCACAGTGCCAATTGGAAAACGGACTGTAGGTTTCGCTTATTAAAAAAAAACACAAAAAACAAACTTCTAGTGCCTTTCACAGAACTTCAGGCCAAGCTAAATTGTCACAATTCAGGATGCCTGTATTCTGGCTCTGCATTCATCCATTAATGAGCTTTGAGGTCCTGGGAAAGTCAATTAACTTCATGGGAACCCAGCAAAATAAAAGACAACTAATTTTCTTTCCAACTTAAAAAATCGCAGCATTAGGAAAAGGGTAAAAACCAGTCAATCCCTGCTTGACCACTCCTCTCTTTCCTTCAGCCAATGATTTCCAAATAAATACCCAGATTTTAACAACTCACCCTCACAAGAAAACCGACGACCCGATCTGGCCCATCTCACAAAAGAAATGATATTAATAGTTGGGTGTAACTCAGCTTGTATTTCTGCAGGTGATTCCTGAAGGTGGTGGTTCCAAAGCTACATTAATGCTTTCTTTTAATTGGGAACCATGCCCCTGACCAAACCAAACACCTCTCTCCAGATAGCACTAGAACAGCTATCATTCTCCACTTCTTATCTGCTGAAGCTTATGGCAATATGGGGTCATTGTTAAAAAGCTAGATTCTTGATGACGTAGAAGTCCTTTAGGAACACAGAGATATTCCAACTTGCGTCCTCTCATCATTTCTGTTGAACCTATAGGTCACAGGTAAAATGAGCTCTCCAGGTACCTGTAGCAATCTGCTTTGTACCAACAATATTAGCAACCAAGTTTGTGGGAATGTTAATCACTTTCCTTTATAGACCAACTATTTTGTCAGCATCATATGCCCAGCACCTCCCTAGGACACTGAGATGCAAACAACACAATCTTTGTACTCAGAGAGCTGACTATCTATGAGAAGCAAAGACAGCCCCATGAAAAGCAATTAAAAAAAGAAGGAACAGAAGTGGCTCTGATATTCAAGTTAAGAGAAAGTTTAGAAGAAAAAAAAAGCAGACCTAAAAAAGAAAAAAGGTTTCAAAAATTAAATTCCTGAAATGACTACCCAGATACAAATATCTTCAACTCCATTGGTATATTATTCTAGACATCCCCACCATTTATATATATAGATGGATAGATACATTTTTTCTTTTTCTTCCTTTTTTTGACAAAAATGAAAATGTGCTTTATCTAATCTAAACCCCATTATAATAGTTAATTGTTTATCCATTGTAAATATAAATCTACAGCATTTTAACTAGCTGATGTGTCCTTTCATAGTGTCCTTTAATGGATTTACTTTAAGCAATTCCTTATTGGTTAATTTCTGCATACATCTTTATGTAGTTACCCAAATATTTATTTATATATGTGTGTGTGTGTGTGTGTGTGTGAGAGAGAGAGAGACAGAGAGACAGAGAGATAGAGAGAGAGAGAGAGAGAGCATGTTTATCCATTTGTATTCTAATTGCCCTTGAGTAAAGATAGAGTACCAACCTCCAACCTTCATTTCCATAAGCAGTGGGTGTGAGTGTCCATTCTGGGTAAATCATTTAAAAAAAAATCTTTGCCAATCTACAAGTTAAGAAACGGTATTTAATTTTTGTTTTCTTTTGCATTTATGTTGTTGGTATGATTCTATTTTAAGAACATCTTTACAGGTAATTGATATTTCTTACTTCTTTAATCGTTGTCTTGTTCTTAACTCAATCTTTCTCTTAGTTTCATATTTTACTATTGATTTATAAAAACTCTCCATTTCTAAAGGCTACTAAATTCTTTCTCATCATATACCAAATGGATATTTTTTCCTAAATCAGTTATTTGCATTTTTATTTGTTTATTATGGTTTTTTTGTAATGGGAAATGTTAAGAAATGTATACAGGCAAGTTCATCAAAATTCTGTTTTGTGGATATGCTCTTGCATATATGCCCTCATATATCTTTCTTTAGTATTATATGGTTACCTCTATTTTCTCCTACTACTTTTACATTTTTAATTTTCACATTTATATCTACATTTAAGAGGCCATGATTAAAATCTTACTATAACTCTTTCAGAAATCACATAAAAATATATAAAATCAATGTGATCATACAAAGAGGGTTTATTTATCCAAAAGTACTTTTTAAAATTTTAAATTTAAAGATGGGACTTATAGGGAAAAGAATAACCAGCAGCTCTTTTCACTACCAAAGATTGTAGTAGTCAATTATCAAATGACATGAAAATCTTGTTATTCTTCTGAGCTAACATTATTATATTCTTTTCGGTCACCAACTCTGGTTCACTGTGTATGTTTTACCTTCTCAGCTGGACCACACATGTCTTTTGCATTAAGACAGTAGACTGAGATTCTTTGATAAATTATCCATGAAATAGTAGTCATGGGATCCACACAATTTAGTATGTAATTTGGCATATAGTAAGCTCTGTCTAATTAAATAAATTTTCTGTGCCAGACACATATTAAGAACTCTAGAAAATGAATAAGATGATAAGTGGTTAAAAGGGTATTTTTTAGAGTAATTAATCCAACAGCAACATATGGGATGAACAGAGATTCAAGAAAGAGAGAGATGGATAGATCAAGTAGAAGTCCACTGCAAAATCTAAGCTTCCACTGAATGGACTGAGGGCCTAAGAATAAATAAAAGTTTCATGGACAGTAATCAGGAAGATGAGAAGACGAGCAATCTGAGCAGGGAAGGGAGGGGAGTAGCGGTTTTGGTATCAGACATACTGAATCTACTTTCAGTGGAACAGACTGTCAAAGATACAGGACGGGGGCACATAGCTAACTGGATAGGAAAGCAACCTCTAAGAGTACTTATACAGTATCAGACTGGGTCAGGTATTTCACTCACAGACTTGGAATTTAAATTTTAGTCATCCACACATTAGTTATAGGCAAGGAAAAAGACTCCAAGAGCTTGGTTAGATCATTGCTCTGCCATTTCTAGCTACAAAGACCTTAGGGCAATTTACTTACCATCTTTGTAAGCCCAAGTTTTGTCATCTAAGAAATGAGGAAATAATAATGTCTCCCTCAAAGAGCTGGAATAAATGATATAATACACAAAAAGCAAATAGCATGATGCCTAAAATACAATAAAAACTCAATAAATGTAGTAACTAGTGGAAAAACCAGAGACCTTAACAACTTGCTCTAGGAATGGTCCACATTAAGGGATAAAAAATAAAGATACTTAAAAGATGGAGGGGCGACTAGGTGGCTCAGTCTGTTAGATGTCTGACCCTTGGTTTTGGCTCAGGTCATGATCTCAGGGTCATGAGATGGAGCCCCATGTCAGCCTCCATGCTCAGCGTGGAGTCTGCCTAAGATTCTCTCTCTCCTTCTCCCTCTGCCCCTCCCCCAACTTGTCCATGCACGAACTCTCTTTCTCTGTCTCTAAGTAAATAAATAAAATCTTAAAAAACAAGATACTTAAAAGATGGAGAGGTATTAGTGAAATGGGAAAGAACTTTGAAAACACAATGTTATGGAAATCAGGGGGCTAAGAGTTTCAAAGAAGGAGTTAATTAATCCAACATGAGGATAGAGAAATGAACCATTTGGCCCTGGTTGTTCCTCATGTAAGAAACAAATTTGGATAGCACTACATACCCAAAGTTGGTCATCCATGCCTGGTGGGTTCTTTTTGATAAAAGCACCATAGTATGTAGCAATATTCCGGTGATGAGAATATTTCTTCAACATGTTAATTTCTTGTTTGATTTCTTCCTCTTCATCCTGTATTGGAATAAAAATATTCTTTTGTCATGAAAATCCATTGTCTTTAGTAGGATTCTGTTTTTTATCACCATCTATATCAACTATGTAATAAATTCTTCCTTAAGTTCTTCTGTGGTGATAAAGAAGCATAATTATTATGTAACTTGACTTTCTCTCTTGACTACAAAGAAAAAAATTACAAGACAACAAATTGGCAATCTAAGAGGGTCTTCTGTTTGTACAGCAAACAGGCATAGCATGCAACCTGCTAGAAAAAAAGATCTCATCCTTTCACCTGGAAAAGATCAAGGTAGACAGACTATTGAGATAAAATTCACTCTCAGCTTCTGGGAACTATGTCCACTGACTACCTACAACTGATCATATCTAGTATAGGAAAGATTGGGGAAAGAAAAAAAAAAATACAGGCTCTGAGATTTAAAATTTGTTAGGTTCATTTTCTTTGAAGCCTACTTTTATTGAAGTCACTGACTGAAGATGATGAAAGTCAGATGGGAAAGGGAGCGAGGGTAGTTCCCTGGATCTGAGAAGTTCACAAAACAGGAGTACTCATCTCACCTTCAGGAAACTAAACATAAAAAGAAAGGGGGAATGTGGTAGTGCCATGGATGTGAAAAGAGGTAACTTTCCTACAGACTAAGTTTCCTGATGTTCAGGTTTCATTCATTCTGAATTTCAATTTGGAGTCCATCAACTTGGGCCACTTTTGGAAGCCCTGGCACTACCAGCGGAGTGTGCATGTGTTCTCCCATAATTTTATTTTGATAATGTACACATTAGCTGGACTGTAAACTAGTATTTTATTTCTGAGATTGGTGGAAAAAAATTCCATCCCAGGAGAGTTGTTTTAGATGCAGCAGTAGTAACAATGATCTCTGCATGTAGGTTGTTATATCACCTTTACCTGAAAGGCTGCCCATGCTGTGTCCCTGTCTGTCCCCTTACACCTTGAGCTGCTCAGCCTCACTTCAGTGTCTACAATGTTGTGCCCTTCTGTGGTCTTCCACGAGATGTCTTCTTTCCCCTTCCTCATCTTCACTTAATTTTTACTCATTATTCCTATTGAGTTTATATGACCCCCCCCTCAGGGTGTCTTTCCTAATTCTCTCAGGCCATGTCAAGTCCCCACCTCCCCCCTCTCCCCCGCCACTATATCTTATCCAACCCCTACACTTCACACGCCCGCCATATTTGTTGGTCCCGGTATGGAGATGTGTCATAATTGCTGTTTTACTTGACTCTCTTCTCCATGGATTGTAAGCCCCCCTCTGCCTTCAGGTCTCTGTTCCAGAGTCCCTTCCCCAGCAAAGCTCCCTGATCTGTCTGACTTGGTTCAAGCCTCGTGGATCATCACGTGTGTCTCCCTTTGTAGCACCTTTCCACATTTACCCCTCTGACCATTTGATTAAACGCTCTCTTCCCCATCAGTCCATAATAACTGTAAACACAAGAATGGTGCCTGCTTTTGCTCCTTGTAACACGCCCCACCCCAGGCAAAGTGCCTGTAAAGAAACATGAATGAAAGAATGAACACCTGCAAAGGGTGAGCTGCTTACAGCAGCATTAGTGGGGCTTGAAAAGAAATGGTAAGAATGAGATGAGAAGAATGGTGAAATGCTGACATTTCCTGACCACACAAAAACGAGTTTCAGTGAAAAACTATGGAGATTTGCCTGCCAACCTAGGAGAATGAAACATGTTACACGTCACATGGCTTAACAAAATAGAAGACTAGGTGATCTCAAAATAGAATATAAGACTGGGGAGAGGCGCTGAGCTGAGGAGAAGCGTGTGGCCCTCAAGGTGAGGAGGGGAGTCTAGGAGGGAGGGGCTGGGATGGTGGCTGAGGGAGGAGATGGCATACTGCTGACCTGCCCCTATCAGAAACTACCCTGCAGCTATCAGAAACTACCTACGCCTTCGCTGTTGGCCTGGGGAGAGACTGACCTTCACAGACCTTCCACTTGGCGAAGGGTCCCCGCAGCACGCCTCAGATGTCTTACTATGGTGCATACTGAGCTATGGATCTCAGTGGGGCCAAATACCATGTGGGGCCAAATAACTGTGGATGAATGTGGGATGTGAGCAGATGTATGTTAGGGAAGCCTAAACAGAAGGGGAGAAAACAGACCTGAGGGTTTCCGTGGGCAGCCTGGTATCGACAGCTGCTTCCATTAAAGAGGCAACTACATGAGACAATAAAACACCCCTCCCTCTCCCACGGCAGCCTGCCAGTCTCACCTTCAGTCATTCTTAGTGACAAGTTGGTTCTACAAGCATTCCTGCGGGCCTCCTAGGTTCTCAACAGGATGGAGGGTGATGTGGGAGAATCCATGGTGGGGGGAGGGGGGTCTTTAAAAAGTTTACTGTACTATTAAGAAAATGAGGCTTTATGAAACAGTTAAGTAGCAGTATAATTCAATATATATTTAAATCCAAAATAAATAGTATCGGAGATCAGAATGAAGGCAGCGTGCTCTCCATCACTTTGCAAAGGTAAACTGAGGCAATATGAAAATGAAGAAAACATATGCACTGAGTCAGAAAAATGAGGGTGGGCAGGTGGGGTGCATGTTCTCTTTGGGCTCCACGATCCCAGGAAAGTAACTTACCTTTTACCACCTCAGTTTTCTCTTCTATGATTAGATACAGATTTTATAATAGTATTTTATTATATGCCCCAGTCTTTTGCGATATTTGAATGAAGTATGTGAAAGTTATAAAGTGTAATAGAAAATAAACATTATTATTAATCTTGTCAACCAAAAAATAAATAGTAACAAGGGTGGAAGAGCAGGAATGAAAGTATCTTGAATTTTAGTTTAAATTGCACGGTTTCCAAATCCAATTATGGAACCACTGTGGGCCATGATTATGTAGCTCTAGCACAGAACCTTGATCTTGATCTTATAGGACCTTGTAAGTGGGCATGCATTTTATCAGGCTACTATTTATACCAATTTCTAGTCTAGGGCAGTGGTGGTAGAAAGTTAGTCAGTGGCATTGAAAGGGACACACTTACCAGTAACTACAAGAACTTATTTAACCACTTGACAAGCAGTCTACCCTCTCACAACGTGGCTATTGAAAAGCACGAGTTATAATGCTTTCAAAAAGACAAAGACAACAACAGAGGCTAGAGTTAGATTACAAAGTTATACGAGAAGGATGTCTTCTGTTTTGTAAATGGATTATTTTCATGTCTTAAGAATTAAGCAAAAGGATCAAGCCCACCGGGAAATTAATGACCTCTGGGTCATAATGAAAAACAAAGTAATGGTACCAAATTGTCACAAATTTTAAGAGGGACTAATTTTAATAAGCCAAGTCTGGTACACTAGGAAGAACCATTACTTCAGTCATGAGACTTCAAAATCTAGTCCAAGCTGATTCATTATGTACCCTCAGACATTGCATTTGGACTCTCTAAATATCAGTTATGTGAATGAAAATAAGAGTATCTATTTAAACCACCTCTCAGGCTTAGAAATTATCAAGTGCTTATTAAACATAGCTTTATTATCAAAATAAAGAAGACTTTTTTTCTCAAGAACATGGGAATCTATTTATTGCTTAGATGTGGGTGGGGCAGGGGTGGAAAGGCCGTGATATTTGGCAGCCTCCCTCATGAAAAGATGGGAGTCCTTTTCCTCTGCTTGTCTCTGGGCTTGGCCATGTGACTTGCTTTGGCCAATGGGACATTAGCAAATGTGATGTAGCAGAAGCTGGAAAATTACCTGTGCACTGGGGCTAGCTCTCTCTTATTGCTTGCAGAAAAACCTTCCGTGTGAGAAGCCAGGACTGGCCTCCTGGAGGATGGCAAACCATGTAAGAGAAAGTGGTTTTCAAATGCAAAGAAATGGATGCTTCCAGGAGATGCTTTTAAGCCACTGACTACCTCTGATGATGCTATCATATAATGATATGATACTGTGGTCAGAAAATATAGCCAAAGCCAACCTTATGTAACGTTCGCTATGTACCAGAAACTGTGTATTTAATATACAAAACAGCTCTGTGAAGTAGATGATTTAATGATCCCATATAAGTGAGGAAAATGAATTTCAGAGAGGTTAAGTAACCCCCCAAGTTCATTTGTCTATTAAATGTTAAAGCTAAGACTCAAAGGGAGATTCGTCTGACTCCAAAGCCATGCTCTTAATTCTATACTGAAAACTCCTAGACAGAAGAACAGTTACCCATGATGATAAAACTAAAGCTGCTAATCATGAAGGAAGTGTCTGGGAGCATTTTAAGCCAGGGATGAAGAGAAACCTGTCTTTGGTCCTCCAATTAAAGAAACTCGTTAGCACACAATAGTATTTGTTTATGAATGATATCAGGGGATAAAGGAGAGATTTTAAGTTGCATATTTAAGACACAGGGAATATACATTAAGCATCTACAATATGCTAGGATTGAAAAGTGGAATTAATAAGATACTTAATATTAATGTGCTCTATAACAAAGAGTTTGCCCAGCATTTAGCTCTCAATCCATGGGACAAGAATAAAATTGTGTAACTCCTATAATAATCCAAGGGACTGGTCAGTTTGAACTCAGAAGAAAGTGTGAGATGTAGAGACTCATAAATGCCACTTCACCCTAGGGGTGTGGAGACCGGTTGGAAGCGCCTCTGCTGCCCTCCATAGCACTTGCTGGCGTTAGGCAGGTGTTTGTGTTAACTTCCCCATCCTTCTCAACTTCACTGTTGACAGAACATGACACAAAGGTGAAGATAATTTATTGTTAAAGAATCACAGGCATTAGAATGTGAAGAGATTATTGACATTTCCTAGGATGTAATTTTAAAATGTTTTAAAATAATTTGTAATAGTGAAATCCCTTCCTCCAGTAGAAATTTTATTCAGGATGGCAACATAGAGCATCAATAAAAACTGGATTTTTAAAATCAGTAACATTTATTTTTATGAGTTTAACTATGTCATATCTCGTTACAAAATTAATCAGTGACAACAAAGAAACTCTTTTAGTGAATACAAAATTAGAGTTTTTGAAAGCAATACAGAGTCACATATCAGCTTCAATATCTCATTAATTTTCAGTTTTGTTTTGTTTCCAAAGGAGAGAGAAAACCTACATTCCTAAGATAAGTAATTGCAAATTTCTCTTTTTAAAGGGAAGGCTTTGAAATTTCAGTGGAAATTCTTCTTACTGAATGAAATTCTGCACACGAATGGAGGAACCTAGCAGTATAAATTAAGAGGTTGCCATATTCCAGTGTTTGTTGGTATATAGCATACAGTTTGAGGTTTGTTTTTTTTATCACAGTTTATTAAATATGAAAATGTACTAAAAATTAAATGATAATTAAGCATGTATGGATCTCCTCAAATTATCTCAAGGTGAGGTTATACACCTATAAATTATACTTTTACAGATCAAAGGAAACAGACCCAGAATGAGTCTGAATTCTGAAGGCCTTGTAGGGGTTACCCATTTAGGAAGAGAGAAAAGCGTGATGCGGTGTGACTAAGGAGGGAACCATTTTTCTAGCAGAAAACTAGTGATTGCCAAGGCCCTGTAGCCGGAAGGGGTGTGGCATGTTGCCTCCTACAGGGATTGTTGGTATGGCCGAGAGAAAAAGGAAAAATGTCTGCAAGAGACACTAATAATAATAATAATACACACTGAACATAGCGTTCTACATATTGTTCTCAAATGCTTTCTTTATAAATAACTCTGCTCACCTCTCACACAAACTTTATGAGAGAAGGGGTATTAGCCACAAGGCAAGGTTAAGCAACATGCCCAGGGTACAGGAGCCCTGAAATGTCAAAACGAGGATAGCCCCAGATGCAAGTGCCAATCTGCAGTGCTGCCCTTGACCGTGAGGCTAACCTGCTGGGAAATGCTGTTCCTCAGAGAAACAGCTAATGCAGCCGATGTGTCTTTTTCTCACACCCAAGCCTCCACTGATGGCAACTCCCAAGAAAACCATGAATTAAAAACAAAAAACAAAACAAAACCCTATGCTCAAGTAACCCAGAAGTAAATGACTGCTACCCCTCGTAGTGTTGTCACTAACTTGCCTGAAGTCTGCCATAAATGAAGTGGCTTATATTGCCCTAAGCCACCTCTCTGACATGTTGTGCTTGCACATAGGACAAGCCTACACATCCAGGCCATATACCCAGTGTGCGTGCCCATGTGTGGAGACCTGGACACACATAAGCCACCAAGAGGGGTATATATAATCTGTAGGCAAGATAGGGGGAGACACGTAAGTGCACATGTAGTGGGCAGCTCAGCTTGTTCATTTTTAGAACTCTAGACGCTTTCCAAATTCTACATGCTCTATACCATACAGAACTGAAGCACTAAATACCTCCCCAAAGGCAGAGGGTATTATGGAGACAAAAATAACATTTGTTTATCTTTGTTAAAAGTTCTCATCATGTGCTTTATCGGATGGTCTGTCTTTTAAAGACACCTACCCAAAGAGCCCCAAAGGAGTCCCAAAGAGGTGTGTTCAGAAGGGTCTCTGCAGCAGAAGGGCCTGCAGTGGGGATTCCCAGGCATTGTTGAACCCACCAGAGGGTCAGACTCCTACAGCTGAGAATGCCCTTCTCCCAGCCCCACCAATGCAGAACCAAGATCTACTCATCCTCGGATCTCACGTAGCTGTCACTTTATCAGGAAACATACGAACTGCCCAGATAGATTATAGTTTCCTCTTAAATTCTCTCTTAATACTCTCTGCACACTCCTTAAAAGTTCACCAGAACTGTGATTCAGTCATCGTTCAACTGTTTGTTAAGTGTCTTTTATGCATGCTGGAATGTAAGATTCCAGAAGACAGTGCTCGTGTCTCTTCTTCTCACCACCATCCCTCTAGAACATAACACACCCATCACTCCTAAATGAATGAATGATTATGGCTTCAGTCTTCAGCTTCTGGAGGAATCTAGCCACACATTCTCTCCTAGATCCTGCTCTATACTAAGTCATTTTGTATATGCTTGGGGTGAGCCTAATATTATTCGGGGGAAGACTAATAACTCTGTAACTGAAGCTTATGACCAGGCTCCAGCTCTCTTTGGGGAGTAAAGAAGTGGTTTCCCAGGAGCCTCTGGTAGAGGGTTTGCCCATAGTTAATGGGGTCAGTGAATGTTTGCTGGTGAAGACAAGGCTGAGTCAAACTATTTACACTATTAATAAGTAGGTAACCCAGGTATGGAACATAGTTCCTAGCACATGCCGCCATCCCCATACTCTCATCTACTAATGACAGAAGTTCAAGGCACTCTCTAGAATCCTCTTTCCATTCATACTGCCTGCCCCATTCAGGCACTCACTGTATCTTTCCAGGACGAATAATCAAAATCATTTTTTGAGGACCTGTTATGTGCCGGGCACTATATATTCTATCATTTTAGCCTCAACACAAGTTGGTGATGTTTGTATTTCCACCTAACAGATAAGAAAAATGAGACTCAGCAAGGTTAAGAAAGCTGCCCAAGGTCACAGTCAGTAAGGAGGGTGTGATCTCAGCTCTACCTGAGTCTGCAGGCCAAGCTCTAGTGGTATGCCCTCAACTTTCATTCCTATAACTGGGCTGGGGGGTGGGGGTGTGTGGACACACCCTAACTGGCTGAATTTGAATTCCAACTCTGCCATTTACTATCTGTGGGGCTTGGGCAAGTTACTCAGGCTCTTCGTGCCCTCAGTTACTCATTTGTAAAATGAACATAGTAGCAGTGTCCACTAATGGGAGTTGTTTTGAGGATTAAATGAGCTAACATATGGTTAACAAAGTACAACAATGCTTGGCACAGGATAAGTACTCAGCCATTTTTATTTTGACCATGGTTGTTGTTGCTGTTATTACTATTATTAATAATGTTATGTTCTGTGCTAGTCATCACTCCACCGAATGGCCTCTTTCTGGGAGGGAGGGACCAAACATGCTTAGAGCATGTGTCCCCTGACTCTTCCAAACAACCCAAGATGAAAAGATTTTTTTTTTCTTTTTGTCCAATTTCAGCAAACATTCACTGAACCCATTAACTATGGGCAAAGCCCTCTACCCGAGGCTCCTGGGAGACTACTTTTTACTCCTCAAAGACAGCTGGAGCCTGGTCATAAGTTTCAGTTACAGGAATTCAGTAAGCAAGACAGAAATGGGAACTCAGTCAAGCAGGGTTTAAAATGGATCCTCCTAGTAGGCAAACGTTTAGTAAATGCTTATTGAATAAATTAATGGAAAAATTCACACTAAATTAAACACTAAATGCCCTTCTATCTTAATTGGAGACCAACAGCAATGTGGTGGAGAGGATGGACTTCAAGGATAGAGTTAAACTGCTCAGGCTGAGATAGCCACCCCACCATGTTCATGTTACATTGAGCAGGATACTTAATATGCCTGGTCTTCTCATCTGTGTAATGGTGCTGTTAATGGAAGCTGTTTTGTAGGTTGCTGAAAGGATTAAATAATCAATATATAGAAAGGATTTAAAAGAGTCCTGGCTCATAATAATCACTCCACCAATGTTAGTTACCATTATTATTACTTTTGGCTGAAACATAACAAAGGCCCTTGGAGAGGCACTTAAGGACCAAATTGGTTTTAAGCACATCCACTACAACAATATTTACTATCATAGTGTTGTAATTCTCCTGGTTTTGCCTACTCAACCACTTTCCCACCCTATTCTCAAATATCTCATGTGCTTTCCTTTGAGGAAGCTTCCTTTCCAACCCTTAATCCCTATAGGTTCCAGGGCCAGGTACCCAATCCAGATAAGGAGGAAGGAAAACAAGGGTTGGTTCAGGACTGGGGACATGACCCAAGCTGCGCTGCTGATATTCAGACTGGCACTTTGCTGGGACTAACAATAATGAACTAATCAGAAAGTGAACCTCGAGCTGTTGGTGGGGAAGAAAACAGAGCCCAGCGATAGAGAGAGATGACGTTCCTAATCACATCATGTGACTTCTAATAAATTCCATTTTCAGCTTCATTTGGTTTGAGTGTGGCTTTGGTACTACAACCCAAAGTGTCCTGAGGAATAAGATCAGAGCCAATCATTGTAAAGGTGAAAGCCTATGACATTAAGTTATGATCTCCTTAAGTCCTGTGTGGGCTTCAAGGTATCATTGTAAAAGGACTAGTTTACACCAGGAATTTTTCTCCAAATGAAAATGAGGATTATTTGTAGGGTTATCAGAGAACCATAGTCTCTCTACATATGGTGGCCAGGAAGCAGGGAATATAAAAGCCCAGAAAAGTGCCCCTCCGACTTTCACAAATCTGGAGTTCCTTGAGGGGCTTGTAGAAAAGGCAGGTTCAGAGACTCTGCCCAGAAATTCTACAGCAGGTCTAGCAATCTGCATTTCTCATGAATACCACCGGAGGGCTGACCGTTCACAGAAGCTGGTAGTCCACTTTGAGAAACACCACCCGAGAGGGCCCAATTTTGTTTAGATATTGTAGGCAAATCTAGAGTACACAAACCCAGCTGGGAAGGAATCCCCAGAAAGCTGCGAAGTGAAGAAATTCTCATAATTATTTCAGGAACTAAAACAACTTCAAAGACTGAGTCTGAGTTGAAGTACTAATTCTGAAGCAAATATTGGCAAATTTGGAAGTGTCTCAGCTCTAAAACCGGAAGAGCAGAAGCATTATATCCAGTTCTTTCTGTGGCTAGTTTCTATTAAGAAAAGAAAGAGGAAGTGGTGTAGAGTAAAAACAATAATCTAAAAATTGATTTCATGCTTATGGTTTTATCAATTTCATTACAATAAACTATAGTAACTGCAGTAGATCACTGCAAACAATTAACAAAGACGACCTTTGAGAATTCATCTCCGTTTTTAACAGAGCAGCTATAATGAGCACAATTATAATAATTGGTAAGAAGCTTTTGCAGCATTTCATAATACACAAAAGACAACGTGGCAAAATGAAATAGATTGTTTTCCGAGGCTACCACACGAATTTCACAAAGGAAATCTTATGCTGACTGTAACGTGTAAGGGGGGGACACAAAAGTCATTTGATGCTGTTTATCAGACAACATGGGAAAGAGAAAACTATCTCCTGATGTGATGTGATGTTCATATTTATCTTTGTTAAGGGTCAGTGATTACAAAATAGTCAGTGATGTGCGTAAATCAGGGAAACTACCCAGCCCTTTCAACAAGGGTTCCCTAAGAAAATCAAGTCCAAGTACCATAAAGCATCCACTGTATGCAATGGACTGACTCGCCTATGTACTGACAACAGCCTTGGTTGGCTCTGTACCATCCTCTGCAGGCTTCAGAAAAGAGTTTCTCTGCAGAGCTTCACTCTCTTTTGGAACCCAGTTTAGAAAGGCTAATTGATACTCTTTAAACTGAAAATACATATGCTGGGATAAATAGCTGCGTTGATTCCAAAGCAAGGTGGTCTAACAATAGTAAGTGGTTCTTCAAGCAACTTAAACTCTCAAAAATAGAACCAGAAACTATGACAGTAATATTCAGTGCTTTCAAGTCCTACTTTATGCCTCAACATACAACTTTGAGCACTGAGATTAATGATGTCCGTGGAAATCACTATAGTTCCACAGAACCGCACAACAGAACTTTATAGCACGAATGTCTTGGAATGTCCACACCCAGTAACTGTTAAATTGCTAAGTGCATTACATTATGTGGAGATCTTATACAATCCAAGGAAAATAGAGTATTATGACTTTGGCAGAACTGCAAAATAAATTCTGATTTGTTTTGTGGTAAAAACTTTGTAAAAGGTTTCCATATTTATAATGGGTTTCTGCGTAGAGATTGATAGTATCTGATCTTGATTTTTTGTGTCAGATCTGCTAACTGATCACACCAATATCCATTCTCCCTCCACGTCTAACAGAACGCAGATTTTTAACTGCACCTATTGGGAGAATAATAGACTATATTTCCCGGTTTCCCTTTGCTAGGTATAGCCAGGTATACCCCAGCTAGGTATCGCCAATGAAAGCAGAAGTTAAATAGAAATGTTGTGTACAGGTAGGAAAGATTTTAGTGGAAGGAGCTCTTTTCTGTATCCTTCTGCTTTCACCCACTCTCTCCCCTTTTCTTGCTGCCGAAGAATGTGATCCATGGAAATCTGACAACCACTTGAACCTTGAGTGTGGAAGCCACTCCACCACATTGTTGCCACACATCCCTGGGCTGTAGATTCCAGATTCCCTTAACATGAGAGAGCAAGACACTTCCCTCGTGCTTGAGCCTTTGTGATTTTGCATTTTCTGTTTCAAGTGGCAGAACCTAAATGTAATTAATAAAATATACATGCAGTTTCTTATTCAGTAAAGGCAAGGTGAATTAATAAACTAATAGGGATTAAATATTTGAACTGGTTTGCAACCTTCGAAATTTGAATAATGTATTTATCTGTATTTATAGATCAAAATGTATTTATTTATCAAATACAAATAAAAGGAAGTAGTACTTTATCTAATGCCAATAAATATGGTAATAATTTTTTGCTGGTGAAAAATATATATAATTTAAAGACAAATTCAGATCAATAATAAGTAAGGAAAGGAAGTCAGTACAATGTGTGGTATAAATGAACATTAGTGAAATTAATATTATGGGAGACAGGGTACCATATAATATATACTTATCAAAGGTAACAGACTGGGCCAAAAAAGACATGGACTGAAATCTGACAAGCAGATATATTGTGTGCCTTTTTTAATCTGTATGTTGGTTCTTGATATCTTTGTGTGATTCATTCATTCTATGTCTATTTACATTGAATAAACCACTTCCGGGCTGAATGGAAGACTTTGGTCTTTTAGCTTTTATGTATGGCAGGCAGACATCTTAGAAAAATCCCCAGAACAACAGAAAATTATTAACATGCTTTTGATGTCCAGTGAGTCCTTTCAAGTCTGATTTTTGCTCTATACTCTCAAAAAGGCATTAAAATATTTTAAATAGATCTAGCAAAAAGGATTGAAAGCATGAGATTTTATTTAAAATAAAGTCTATTCCTTAGATTGCTTTTGATCATCTGGGCAGAAATTTTATTTCAGTGTTGTTCCATAATAATAAGAATTTTTGGTTGTTGGGATTATTTGGTCAATATTTTGGAGGAGGGAAATATTCATGTGAAATAGCCTAATCAAATTGCAGTAGCTACACAAACTTTATCTACTCAGTATTAGGTTGACCTTTGGGAAAACTGCTAAGACCCATCTCTTCTGTGTAATCTCAGTATTACTCTTTTAATACCTTCAAATCAGAAGGCAGTGTTCTGTCTTCATATGCAAATATCTGTGGTTGTATTTATGTAAATTTTCAACACACATTATTCACTCTAACTACGTAAGGCAGTGGGTAGGTATCTAATTTAATTAGAGTGATTTATCCATGGTCTTCTCCGGTCAGCTGTTCGATACTCTTAACTGCTTTATGTTAATTAAGCTCAGTGGGGAAAGACTTTAGATGTTTAAGAAGATTCTATTTCTGAAAAATGATTTTTTATCACTAATTTCTCTATCACAAATATATAGCTACTGAGATGGCAAGATAAAGGTACGTTACCCCTGTGACATCCATAACCTTAATGGCTGCAAGCTGGCCCGTTTTAACATGACGACCCTGTAAAGAAAAAAAAATAATAAAAGACTTTAGTTGTGATAAGCAATGTCCACATTCAGTCCCACCTATAGAGATCAATTACCTAGATCACTGTTACAGAATACGGTTGGGGAAAACGGACACACACACACACACACACACACACACACATCTTTAGATGCTTCAAGGATCAATTTCCATTTAGTGTTTACTTTGTAAAACATCTCCATCACTTAGTTTTTGGGTTTGTTTTCATAGTGATTGTTAAGCTAAACAAAAAAAGGCAATGTTGAATAATTTGGTTCTATCTTCTCTCCGAGGTGGTAGGTAAGGGCATGTGTGGGAGGAAGGGGAGGTTGGCCTGCATGGAGGAGACAGAACTATCCCCTTTGTCAGGAAATACTCAGTATGTGAAGAAACTTTAGTTTCCTGGATTATGAAAATATGTTGGATGGTAACAGTCTCAACTGGATAGTATTCTGCTCTTACTTGAGATCATAAATGTATCTTTATCTTAAAAGTAAGCCTAAAATAAAACAGATAGTACTAAGTCCAAATTTGTGATCAAAGAGGAAGCATTGAGCATTAGCAACCACTTGCCCAAAGCAGGCCTCTTTGGTCTTTGGAACCACCACAGAGTGGCAACCACACAGAATCAGAAGAGAATGGGGTGGGGTGAGAGGGCAACCCCAGAACAGAAGCTTTCTCTACACTTGCTCCTTGAGAAACTTAAAGTCTACATCCAACTCTCAGACGGTAGCAAGGACGGTCAATACGCATTACTTCTAAATGCATTTTATACGTGTCTTCTAAAATACATTTCACCTATGACAGCTACCAGGCAGTATTATACTACCTCCAAGATCAGCTGGATTCAAATGCCAGCTGCATGACCTTACACCAGTCCCCTAAACTTCCCTAACCTTCTAGGCTTCAGTTTCTTCATCTGAAAATGGAGACCGTGGTACCTGACTCCTGGTATTACAGTCTTCAAATTAGTGATAAATGTGCTAACGTGGATACAGTGTGTGATGGTGTCTGGCACGTGCGAGATGTCCGCAGATGCGGCCTATGATTAGTTATGACCCTGTCTTGTGATTAATGTTAAATGCTGTCTTTCATTCCAGGCTGTATGTTTCATGAAGGCCAGGGCTATGTCCCATCGCTGTATTCCCAGTGCCCAGAGTAGTGGGTGCTCACCCCACAGCCGGAGTGGCGTGGTCATGGATGAAAACAGCAGGTGATGGAGGCATGGATGCTTGTATTTGGGAAGAGGGGATAGGTTAGGTGCTGTCTACCCCTTTGCTTCTCATCTCTCTCAGCTTTTTACGCCTATTTACTCTGATTCTGGTAGCACTTCCTTCACCTTTCGACCTCCCATTCTGCTCCCTCCCTTTCCTCCTTGGTCAGGAAAGAGCTAAAAGAAGGAGGCATCAACTGGGTAACCAATATGGTCACGGGAACAACCCCTCCTACTTATTTCAACTTTCAGACAGTAAGGGAAGGGCCTGGAGTGTTACCATACAGAGCCCTGGACTGGAATTCCAGAGGCCTGGCTCTTGTCCAGGTTCTGCTCATGACCAGCAGGTTCATCCGGGACAGGTGATGTAACCCATCTGGACCCAGTTTCCCTGTCTGCAGAATATGGAGGAAAAGGGCTCAGTGGTTGGGGGTCGCGGGGGTGAGGGAGCAGGGGAAGGTATCATTGTTACTGCCACCCCTTTCCACCGCAAGGAGCATTTGGAAATGCAATTTTCACCATGAGTGGGAAGAGTAGTGCTACCACAGCTCAGTGTCCAGGAATACTAACTTCCTGCAGTTACGTCACGTCAGGGAGCAGTCGCAACAGTGCGCTCTGCTGATAAATACTGAATGGCCTCCCGAGTCTAGGATGCTCTAACGATGACCTTAGCAAAGGAATCAGCAGCTTTTCTGTGGGAATACAGTTGTCTCTTGAACAATGCAAGGCTTAGGGGTGCCGACCCCTGTGCCGTCAAAAATCCATGTATAGCTTTTGACTCCTCAAAAACTTAACTACTACTAGTCTACTAGTGACCAAAAGTCTTACCAATAACATAAAACAGTTGATTAATCTATACCTTGTATGTTGTAGGTCTTATATACTGTATTTTTACAATAAAGTAAGCTGGAGGAAAGAAAATGTTATTAAGAAGATCATAAGGAAGCGAAAATACATTTACGGTATGTACTGTAAAAAAGCTGCATCTACGCGGCCCTATGCAGTTCAAACTCCTGCTGTTCAGGGGTCAACTGTATGAAGTCTTCAACGTAAGGGTCAGCAATCATACCTTAAACAATGGCTGTTTCTCTACTAGAGCATTAAAGGAGGGGAGGGAAACTGAAGACAAATACAGAGCATCTGGTCAGTATCCTATAGCCCATTCAACTTGCAGTTCTGCTAAGGGTGCCATACAGCCAGATGAAGGAAAACACCTGCTTGTACAGCCGCCTGAGACCCGACCCTCTACTTGCCATACCACATTGAGAGGTTCCCATCTGCTTTTATTCTGGGATCCTTGAGACAAAGCTGTTTGTGTTCTCTACGTGTACTATATTGTTTCTTGCCTCTCTGGTAACGTGTTTTCTTGGCCTAAGACACCCTTCTTCTCCTGAATCCCCAGTTACTCACTCCTCTTGGATTCAACTCAAGTACCCAAAAAGAAAAATAAATCTTAAATGGAATCCTCCCGGTTCAAGCAGGGGCTTGACCAGCAAAGTCTGGTCTACTCTGACCACCACCTCTTTCTCTTCCCCCGAGGCGCCCCTATCAACACACAGTTTGAGAAACACTACACTTGATCTTTATGTCCTCAAGAAACAGGGAATCCTCTTGGAATGCATAATTTGTTACAAGGACACGTCAACACCTAGTTCTTTCCACCAGTTGCCTGAGAGCCCAGCACATCTAGCCCTTGGCCCAGGCCTAAGGCCAGGGAGCGGACAGAATACAAGCAATCCCCTTCATATTGCAAACACAAAGTATGGGGCAGTTCTTGGTTTGAAAGAAATAAATTAAATACCTGCTACCTTTTTGAATGTAGGGTACGGTGTTGTTTTTTGTCTTTGTTTTTATTCTAGTAACTGCTTTAATGTCATTGAAGGCAACACAGAGAAAGAAAATAACCTACTTCTCTCCCATTTTCGATTTCACTCCCAAGCTGAAGAACAGTTCTGGATGGCTCTGACAGATGACTGAATAATACACCTTGGGGTGCTAGTTGGGCTTAAATGAGGTCCTGGAGATGCAACTATTAGCAGCCTCAGCTCAGTCCCAGGCAAAGACATCCCCGTACTCTGGAATAGGAAGGCTGCTGAGCTGTCAGCCTTTGATAGAGGAGGACCACAAAGGAGGCCACCTGGCATGAGGGGCCTTTTACATCACTGGAGAATGTCAACCCAAATTAGGATCCAGATTAAGGCTGACTTTGAGGGAATAGCGGGAGTCAGCTGACCTAAAGATCACTAGGAACCTGAGGCACAGTCATTGTTAGGACAGGGTTTAAAGAGGCAACTTCATAAAACCACAAATAAATTGAGTAGGAAGAGCCTAAGGTGCCTAATCCAATACCCTTTTAGAGATGAGGCTAAAATCTCACAGTTAATGAGAACCTACACGCAGGACACTTTCTCCTCTCTCCCACTTCGGCCATCCAGCTCCTGAATTAAAACTTCTTGTCGTGAAGATTTTAAGAAATTTTTAAACAAACTTCTTTTTATATTTTACTTCACTGGAGTTAAACATCGAACCATTCATCTCTATTTCAGGTAGGATTTAAAAAAAATTTTTTTTATTTGAGGGCAAGGCAACATGGGAAGATGTTTTTATTACAGGAGAATTTTAAAGTGAAAATTTAATATTACTCCTAATTTTAACTTATTTCCATTTATGAAGTAATGAAAAATATAAACATAGACTCCATCTAAATTTGAATCTAAAATACATATTCAGCCAAGGACAAAAAAAATTTTAATTCTGGGGAGAAAAAAAAACTTTAAAGGGAGACAAAAGGGTTAAATTTTTTTTCTCCACAAAAATTAGAAAAAAATATCTTGTTGGACTGCAGTTGCTGAGTCATTTTTTAATAAAAGAAAGAAGTTTTTTTTTTTTCCCCTGAAGTAACCAACAATAGCAAAAATAAAAGACCAAATCTAGACTAAAAAGCATAATTGGTATTCCAGTAGGACCCAAAGCCTATTGTCAATCATGTCCTCAAGCATAACAAGCAGGCTCACAAGGAAGGAGGAAGAATGGGCATCAAATCGAGGAGAGCAAAGGGTGTGGGGTCACCCAGAACTGGTGAGTGTGGTCTGGCCCCCTCCTCAGACACACATCCAAACACATCCTGCTCCCCTTCTTCCTTTCTTCTACCTCACACCTGAGGTTAAAAAAATATATATATATATATATATATATATATGCTGATTCTTGTTCTTTACAAAATAACTCAACACTGCAGTGAAATCTAAATCACTCAAGGATTATAGTACTCTACCCCTTTACCTCCTCCCTAAAATGAATGCAAAAGAAAAACAATGGTTTTGTCTGAAATAGCCATGGAAGTCTTGGCTCTGTTATTGCTGTTCTTTTCTAAGGAACAGCAAGATGGCTTTAGAGACGCTAGCCTGAGGCTAGCCTGGAAGAAAGAGTCCTTTCATTTCTAGGTCACTGAAATACATTTGTTTTCAGCAGAGCACAGGAGCAAACTGGGTTTATGGAAAATGCAGACACTCTACCTACTATTTCCTTCCCTGCTGTCCAAGGACTCACACGCAGGTAGAATGTTTTTAGCATCTCGTGTTTAGCTTAGATTAGATCTCACCTTTATTGAGGAAGACTTCTTCACTTTCCTAATAGCGAGCGAGTGCCCTACCTTTGTGTTTCTACAGCATCCTACACGAACCCTACTGATCATATCCAATGCTGTGATTTTCAACATGTGCCTCACAAGAGCCATGAAAACTGGGGCACCTGCCTGGCTCAGTTGTTAGAGCATGTGACTCTTGATCTCGGGGTCATGAGTTCAAGCCTCATGTTGGGCATGAACTTAGTTAAAAACAAACAAACAAACAAAACCGCCCAGAGAACCATGACAATAAACCAAATCAAATGGAAAAAAACCAGAGTGTAGCACATGTGGTTATAGCTATTCTTTCATGGCTCAAATATCATGGTTATGTCTATCTATCTATCTATCTATCTATCTATCTATCTATCATCTATCATCTATCTATCTATCTATCTATCATTGATGCCATAGTGCACCACTCAGATTCTCCCTTCAAGACTGAAACATCTGACAGCTCTCAGCCAGTTCGAGCCCTGGCAATTAGCCTCAACCACAAAAGCACTGCCAAGGTCACACTCTCTCCTGGAGACAGCCAAATCAATGACTGACTGGTTGACACGGGAGTAGAAAAGCACAGCCCTCTTGTCTTAAAGTGGGACAATACTGAAGGACCATCTCAGCTCCTGACCTCCTCTAGGGATGGCCGTGGTCTTTGTAAGACTGCATTGCAGTTACACTCCTTCTTCCACACAATTCTATTTTCTTCATAGGTGTAGACCCTAAGACCACTCCCCAGTAAAATTCCTGCATGTAAATCTCCAACTCGGGGTCTGTTTCTGGGGGGAACTTTACCTGACAGTCGGTCACAGGAATGGCCTGAGGAAACAGACTCTAAGAGTAGCTGTCAAGGAGACCCCCATCACTGGTGACAGTGGCTCCTGGCATGCCCCTGGCATGCTGCAGCAGTGTCATGGTCAAGAATAAGAATGTTCACTCCTGGGGAACTGCAGTAGGATAGAGGTGCCAGAGAATACACTAGTGACTCCAACAGTTCAGACATTAGAGAGGTCCAGGAGAAAGAGTAGTTTTAAAAAATGGAATCAGATGGCTTTTGCTAAGAGTCCCTGATGTACTAGAGAAAAACAATGAAAAGTCAAGAGCAATTAGTCACCAACTGAAGGCCACCTGTGAAAATCATCAGGGAGGTGGAATAAGACAGGAACATCACTGCTGCGGCCTCAGAGGAGTTGGGAAAATCGGAGATTTCAAGCTCTCAAGTGCATCAGCTTGGATGTCTCCATTTCAAGCTTCAGAGCCTTATTCCTTCCCAATTAGACTTGAATTGGGGATTCAACCTTTTTCTTCTACTCTGATAATTAATTCCTGGGTCTGGTCCTCAGCTTCTTCTACTCTCAGACTGTAGAAGATAAGAGGTTTCTTTTAAATGCCACCCAAAATTTTGGTAAAGGGACAAGAGCAGCAGTCAAGCCTGACAAAGGCATGGTAGGCATGCCTCAGACGTCTCAGGAATGAAGATCAGGTCACCCCAGCGAGTCAGCCACGTGGACCAGCAAAGATGCTAACCAAGGAGAAGAGAAGTAAAATGGGTAGGAGAGGAGGAAAACGGTGAGCCTAGGGTGCAACCATCAGATAAGATGCAGCTGGGAGCTTCTTATAACTTTGTCAAGGAAAAGAGAATGACTAGAATACTAAGGAAGCTGTTTCCAGACTTATTATACAAAGCAAACCGGTCCAGCATCACAAGGGATTGACGTGTAATGGCCACTGTGGAGTGCCATCCAGGTCCCTTCTTCAGGACGAAAGTGTTCTGTTTCTCTTCAGGAGATGCCCCTCACCAAGGAGAATAGCTGGACCCAAGGTCACGCTCCCTGCCTAAAGTAATGCCCCTTACCTGGAGGCAGCAAGTATTCAGTGCCTGGTAGATGTAGGAAAATGAAAGCCTACACCATTTATGTCAAAATGGAACAATTCTGAGGGGACATCCCAGCTCCGAAGCTCCTTTTTGGGATTGCTTGGGGCCTTGTCAGTGCATTCAATTTCTTCCTCTGCTCAAATCTATCTTCACTCTCCCATAGGTATTGATTCTGAGAGCACTCCCCAAAATACTTCCAACAATCTCTGTCCTCAAAATTTGTTTCCCAGGGAACTCAATCAAAGACTCCTGGTGTGACTCAGTCAGTTAAGTGTCTGCCTTCAGTTCAGGTCATGATCCCAGAGTCCTGGGATTGAGCCCCACATCAGGCTCCCTGCTCAGCGGGGAGCCTGCTTCTCCCTCTCTTCCCTGCTCCTGCTCTCTGTAGCTATCTCTGTTGCTATCTCTGTCTCTCTCAAATAAATAAATAAAATCTTAAAAAAAACAAAACAAAACAAAACCAAAGACTCCATCCTTCCACCTACCTTCCCTCCCTTCTTTCCTTCCCCCCTTCCTTTTCTCTTTCTTTCTTTCTTTCTTTCTTTCTTTCTTTCTTTCTTTCTTTCTTTCTTCCTTCCTTCCTTCCTTCCTTCCTTCCTTCCCTCCCTCCCTCCCTTCCTTCCTTCCTTTCTTTTCTTTCTCTCTTTCTTGGTATTAATGTATAATATTTCTTACTGGATCTGAGGTGAAAGTTTTTTACAAAAACTCTGACCTAAAAGATAAACAGAATGAACTGACTCAAGTGTTAGGAAATATATCCAGATAATGGGAATAGCATGTTATGCTATAGTTATTAGAGCATTTCAGTAACTAAAAGTAGGCCAGTATGGCAGAGTAGAGAGAAAGTGTCTAGCAAGTCCATGCAGGGCCTCATAGGCTACTTTGAGCAGTTTTGCCTTTATCCTAAGACCAATGGACAGCCACTAAAGAGTCTGAAGCAAGGGTGTAAAGTCACCAAGTTTGCATTTTGAAAAGATTGCTCTAGGGACAGGGCAGAGAACAGAGGAAACAGAAAAGATGATGGAAAAATAATATTTATAATGTTACTTAGTAATTAATTCAGCTGAGAGAGGATGGCAACTTGGACTAAGATGGAAGTAAGGGAGAGGGTGAAAAGTGGATGGAGTCAGGAGATATTCAACAGGACTTGGGAATGGCTTGGATACATATTTACCCTGTACCTCCCACAGTGCTTGGCACAGCAGGGACTCAGAGTAAATATTTGCTAACTAGTGGACTGAAACAAGTTGTGAGGGCTGAGGCTTGTATTCAGGTTCTTGGTCAACACCATCCATATGTCCACATCAGTTTCTCCCAGTTCCCCCCATTTCTATCCAGGGCCAAAGTGTACAGGAGCAGATGGGGTGGGGCTGCGAGCAAGAATTTCAATCATCTCACTCATAAATAAGACATGAAAAGCTGAATTTAGTGGATGAAGTTCCTTTCAACTCAATAGAGAGGCCAATCTACATCCCCCCTCCACAGATCACAGAGATTAGCAATTGGTTTTAGCTTTCTCTCTGAGCTATAACGATGAGAGTGAAGGTGAGCTCTTGATGCTCCAGTCACAGTTAAGATTAAAGTATAGTTAAGATACCTATCTGGACATCTTCAAGAATGCTACCTTTCTTTGATACAACATGTCTTGGGGCAAAGAGGTAGACAAATCAACCTTATGAAAAGACTCCAAAGATCCTTCTAATCAAGGAACAAGGATGGTCACAGGATATATTTGAACCAGTGCCTACTCCTAGGGTTCCTCCAGGTTAAATAAGGACTTTATTTTCCCTTGGCCGGCATGTGCCATCCATCAGTAGCTTAAAAAAGTCCTGCTCTCCGTTTCCGCAGAGCTGCCATCCAGCCATCACTGCTCCCAGACTCGTGGCAGGGAGGAAGCAAGGCATCGACACAGGACAGTTCCCCAGCAACCGCCCCCCATCTCAACACCACTCGCTGTGAATTCCTCTGCTTGGTCCCTCTGCCAGGCAGAAAATGGATTGTTTTCAAGATTGTTCAGGGCTGGGCCAACTGAGAACTGAGGCTTGCTCACAGACACGGGGTGGAGAAGAAAAGACTGTCTCATTTTTCTTTGTTAGATCTAGGATTCCTGTCTTCAGGGCTGCCAGTTTGGCTCGGTTGATAAATCAAAATGGATGATTAAAGGGAAAAAAAAATCAAAGAGTCACAATTTTTAGCAGACAATAGTTAATGTATGCAGATTCCCTGGCAGGGAGACTGATGCCTGTACCCAGGAAAGGCACGCACAGCTCAAGTAACAGCAGTGACGAGGCAGACAGGAGGCAGGGTGATGAGAGCTCAGAAAAGTAGCAGAACCAGTCTCTTGGCCATGGCTGTAAGCCAAGAACACACTTCCCAGTAACCTCTTCTCTCAACCCCCCCCAAAAAAGGGAGCACAAAACCAAAGATCTTACGAGCTCCCCTCTAATTTATGCCACAGAATTATCAAATCGTTGGTGGCTTTCATACATTAATTGCTGGGAAGATAAATCCTCCCAGAAATTTCAACTCCCTAGATGGAGGGGTGCAAAAGATGGAGAAAAAATGTATGCAGCCAACTCCTAAGCCTCCCCAGTGTCCCACCCCTCCCCACCACCCCCAAAGTCCTCCCTATTCCCTGAGTCAGGGTGGTCCCTGCAGATATAGATGGCATTTAAAAGCCCTGGTTCCTGGACACCAGTCCAGGATGAAGTGTATACTCGACTTCAGTAAAAGGAGGAAAATAAGGACCGTGTGACTCTTTTTTTTTTTTTTTTTTTCAGATAAGCCAGAGGTATTCAACTTAAGTAGGTTTCTTTACTTTAAGATTTTTGGTGGAAAAATATCCTTAATGAAATGTTCTTAATTTTTAAAACATAAAAGTAAACAACTTTATGTTGATTCTCAGTGGTTATTTTTGTTTTTTTAACTGGGGTTTTTCTATGGGGTGAGATTTTAGTACTCTGAAATCTGACAGTCCAAGCACTTTTTTTTAATCAATTAATTAACATAGAGTGCATTATTAATTTCAGAGCACAATGTCTTAAAATACATGGATACGGCATGATAGAGAGGTCAGTAATCCCCTTAAGATACAAAGATGGGCTGCTCTTGATGCGGTCTATAAAAGTCCCATGCAACAGCAGACAGCTCTTAAGAGCTTATAATAGGCGGTGTGAATGATACTGGAACCAATTTGTCTCTCCTCTGAGTTCCTTAGTCCCCCATGCCTTGGACCTTCAGTCCGCCAGGCACACGGCTGCTGTGCGCTGGAACCAAAAGCTCCTCAAAGGCAGGGACTTGGCCTTATGTCTGCTCAATCCTCTGCCGTTGCCTAGGACAGGATCTGACAAAGAGTAGGTGTTAAACCACACCTGGAAACATGAAGTTTCTAGGCCTAGTGGACCTTGTAAGCTGCCTCAAACCACGGTGAACAGAGAGACTCCAGTGATCCATCATGGCTTAACCTGGGAGAAGCATGATAGAATTTAGAGAAATGTCTACTTAAGAGTGGCAGATAGCTTTTCTCTTAAGGAAGAGGGGACAGTAAGAATGGTTCCCAGTATGGTAACTGAAGGAAAAGGCCACACGGTCTGATATGAATATTTCGCTCAAGAAGGTTTTGTTTGTTTTCTTTTCCAAGTGCTAAGCAACACACTGGCTCACTGGAGTGAGGCCTGGAGGTGTGAGCAGACATTAGCATTCTGTAGTTCATGATCTCACAATTTACCTGACTGAAGAAAGGGTCAGGGAGAGAAAGATGACAAGAGAGAAGCCAGGCCCAGACTCTGCCCTGTTCAAGTTCCTCCATATCTGCCTTCCCTTTTCCTGAGAGAATACTAACCCAAGGACGGATCCAGCTGTTCTTAGAGAAGGGCAGCTCATTTGGTCAGAGTTTGAATCAACAGCTCTCTCAGTACAAACTACTTCAGGGGGCAACCCTGTATTCCCCTCAGGATCTCTGACAGACTCTTCTGCACACTCCATCCCACTTCCCAGCTTAAGAAGATATATTATGTTCTCTCCCCAGTCCTGCATCGGTTTGTCAGTTACAGCCCAACACGAGCCCTGTATTTTTGGAGATTTACAGCTACGTGGTCAGGGGTGGGGGGTTGGCTTTGCACCACAAGGCGCCATAGGCAGCAAGGCAGAGATAAATAATAACAACGATGATAAAAAAGACAGTGCTGCATTTCATTTCCCCTAATTTATGGCTTCAGTAGGAAGCCGTTATACCCACAGTGCCGTCTGGGTTACTTAATAACAGTGCGTCTGTGGCAGCAGCCAGATCAGGTCTGGAAGCTTGGAGTTACGGGGGAAGAACAGGACGGCACCGGTGTGGTAAGGAAAAACCCGAGGGAAAGGACCACTGGGTCCCCGGCTATCATTCTCAGGCAGCAGGGACACAAAAAGGGACCTACTTGACTCTTTATCAGGGCTGTTAATGAATAAACTCTCTCCCACAGTGCCCTCAAACCTCCCGAAGTTTTAATTAAAACAAAAGAAATGTCAGCAGCAGAAGCACTGGAATATAATTAGGGCCCACCAAATCTAAAATAATGCGGGGGAAAAAGACTAGGAATGAAAGGGAAGCTTTCATGTTCTTGCTGAATCCCTGCTCTGTTGCTGACACAAAAATCAATTTCAATAGGCTTTAGTTGTATCTGAGCAGGAACGCAGGCGACAGATGAAATTTAGTGAGCAATTTACTGGAGTCATAATGATTCCCATGGAAAAAAAAAGACTACAATGAGTGCTTCCAACCAAATGCCTCTTTTGTAAGGACTGTGCAAGAATGTGTATGTTCATAGATGGATGGTATGGGTATGAGTGTGGGTGTGGGTATAAGTATGGGTATGGGTATAGGTTTGCGTATGGATATGGTGGGTATGTGTATGGGTTTGGGTATGGGTGTGGGTGTGGGTATAGGTATGAGTATGGGTATGCGTATGGGTATGAGTATGGGTACGGGTATGAGTATGGGTGTGGGTGAGGGTATAAGTATGGGTATGGGTATAGGTTTGCGTATGGGTATGGTAGGTATGTGTATGGGTTTAGGTATGGGTGTGAGTGTGGGTGTGGGTATGAGTATGGGTATGCGTATGGGTATGTGTATGGGTACGGGTATGAGTGTGGSTGTGGATGTGGGTATAAGTATGGGTATGGGTATAGGTTTGCGTATGGGTATGGTGGGTATGTGTATGGGTGTGGGGATGGGTGTGAGTGTGGGTATGGGTGTGAGTATGAGTGTGGGTATGGGTGTGAGTATGAGTGTGGGTATGAGTATGGGCATGGGTATGGGTACGGGTATAGGCATAGATGGGGGGTGAATTTTAAGCAGTCATATATGTTCTATCTTAGAAAATGTAGTTAAACTCTCTACCTCACCCCATTTAAATAAGAGTAGTTTTCACTCAGCCCCCAAAGACATTTGGGGACATCTGCGGACATTTTTTGATTGTCACAACTGGTACTACTGATACCTCATGGGTAGAAGCCAGAGATGCTACTAGACCTTATACAATGCACAGGACATTCCCCTCCCCCAACAAAGAATTGTTGGGCTCAAAATGTCAATGGAGCCAAGACTGAAAAACCCTGCTTTAAAAAAAAAAAAAAATTGACATTTAATAGGTGCTCAATGAATGCTGAGTTCTATTAAAAGTCATTTTCTCCACAAGGTCACAAAGATTAAAAGATAAGGCCTTGCCCTCAGGGATCTCCCATAGTGGGTGAAAGGAGGGAGATAGAGGGGGCATTGTTTCTTCTTTGCTTAGCAGCATTTACAAATGAGGGGCGTATTTCTCAAATTCCAACACCCATGGTCTTCTGGAACACAGGTAATACCCAATGGCCCATAAGACCACTTTCCATCTGGCTTACATATGTGTAAGAGACCTATTCCAAGATCTTCACTGTCTCCCAATTAAGGAGCATTTTCTAAATTAAAACCAAAAAAAAAAAAAAACCCCTAATAAAGTAGTATTGGGGCTAGATAGAATTTGGTTTATGATATTTGCACAGAGAGGTATAATTTTGCTAATTACATTAATTTTTGAAAGAATAGCCTATTTTCATTTCTCAACAACTTTTTATAGTGTGTGTGTATTCTTTCCCTCTTTTTCAAATGTTTAGTTATAGTTTTTAATTACTGGCAGCTTGATTCAGGAATACATTGTTTTGTTTGATTAAAATATAAATCAAGGGGTGCCCTGAGTAGCTCAGTCAGTTAAACGTCTGCCTTCAGCTCAGGTCATGATCCCAGGGTCCTGGGATCGAGTCCTGTGTTGGGCTCCCTGCTCAGTGGGAAGCCTGCTTCTCCCTCTCCCTCTGCCCTTCCTCCAGCTCGTGCTTGCTCTTTCTCATGCATGAACTCTCTCTCTCTCTTTCTCCCAAATAAATGAATAAAATCTTTTAAAGAAATAAAAAATAAAATATAAATCATGATGAAACTTCAAGCTTACTATGTAAGGGTCAACTCTAAGAGAATAAAGGTGTTTGCTTTTATCCAACATAAGTTCTTCAAATGAAGGGATATAGGAATCTTGCTGTTGTTGCTGATCTGTTTCCAAGAAATAAGGAAAGCATAACTTGGTATTTGTAGAAAGAATAAGATGAGCAACATTATGCTTTATCAGTGACAACCATTCACCACCTTTTAGTTCCTTGAGGATTCAGGAACTCAAGTCTCTTGAAGGTGGCCAAGGAATAACATCCAAATACGGATCCCCCACCCAGTGTCTGAGAGGACTGATTACCGCATAGTAATGGCTCCGCCTGCAATAGCAGGAGACCCAGATCTCAGCAAAGGCTGAAAATCTCTCCCCCCCAACAGAAGTCTTCTGTGTCAGCACAGACTGCATTAGCGATTGTGCTTTCCAAGCGAAGGCCTGCAAATCCTTCTTTGGGTAGGAGGGCGAGAGGACAAAAAGGACGTTTGAAAACAGAATGCCATTTTATGAATGCAGGACAGCTCCTACATATTCATCATCTTTCAAACTGGTGGCCAGCAAGGACAACAGCAATTTGTCAGCAGACACATCCATCCCTGGGAAGCTAGCTGCTGGGAGTAAGAACTCATGTGCCTCTCAGAAAAGTACACCCTCCTTCCGACAATAAGGCTGAGAACCCTCCTGCCTGAATCTGTGGGAGATGGGCGAACTAGGATAACACCGTGAGAAAGAACTTGGGCTTTTTTAAGCGAATATGACATGTCCTGAGCTCTGGGCAGGCTGGAATGGGCGGGTAGTTGACTAGCTCATCAATACACTGATTTCCAGCTAAATTTAGCTGCAATCCGACCTTGACCTGTTAGGTAGCTTCCTCTCAAGGAGGGGAAGGTTTCCCTGACTCCAGTGAAATTCTTCTCTCCCACCACATTTTTATGCCTCCCGCTTAGACTGACTGATGAGGGATGGTGAGAAGGGCAAGGAGAGCATCTTGCTGCTTCCCTGACAATCTTCTCTCCTCAAGCAGGGATCTCCCCTGGTCTAGGAGAGAGTCAGCGAGCTGAGCTGGAGCTCCGCAGCTCCTACAGAGGAGCGTGGAAATCAAGAGAAAAGGCTTCGGAGGAGGTGTGGGGTGCCCTTGGATGATTTACCGGGTCTAGTGCTACTTTTGGTCAATCGTTTCCTTATCTGTAAAACAGGTATAAAATAATAAGGATTAAATTAATATAGAGAAACACACTTGCTACAGTGCCTGGGTAAAAGATGAGGATGTGGTGTGTTTTTAGTGTTACTGTGGGGTTCTATTTCCAACCTCATCTCCTGTTACTCCCCCACCCCACCCCGGCTTACTCAGCGCACTCCAGGCACAGAGTGCTCCCTTTGTCCCTTCCCTCCGCCGTGTTTTCACTCTCCTCCTGCTGTGCTCCTTTGTCTGCTTCCTTCAGATCCCGACCAAAAAGTCACCTTCTCCAGAAATCCTTTCCCGGCCATCCTATCTAAAACTTCAACTCTGCCCTCTTACTGCCCTCCTTCCCTGCTTGGCTACCATCTAACAAATTACACGTTTTGTATTTTTATCATGTGTATTCGACATCTCTCTCCAGAATGGGGGTGTCTTGAGGGAGGGCCCTTCCCTGAGTCTTGTTCATACTCCATCCTCCGGAGCAGATAGGTGCCTACACAGAGTGGACACTCAGCGGGTAGGTACCGTCTGAATGAATTCCCAACCTCTCTGTGGAAACACTTTTCCAAGTCCCTCGGTTCTCTCTTTTAAAGAGCATAGCAGCTCTCACTTGAAGGCATAACAACTCTGATCAAACAAGTACTGTCATCAGGTGAGGCTACTGAGGCTCAGCGAAGCAAGGTATTTGCAGGCCATAATTTCCTTTCAGACTGGCCTTACATCTAAGTAAACCAAGCAAGAATGTACCATCTCCATCTTTTTCCCTAAAATTCTCCCTAAAGCTGAAAGGGTAAAAAATTCAGAGCTCTAAAATCAAATGCCTGACATTCTGAGTGTATTCTATCTAGGAAGATTGGTGTAACTATATGTAACTGCTTTTATTTAGATATTAGCAACATGATTGACAAAGTTACATAATACAGAATACTGAAACACTGCTGCTAACAGCAGTCAACAGCTCAACCTTACAGGTAGCAATTAACGACCAGGCTGTGCTTTTTGAACCAAAGAGACATCTGATAACCTTGCCTTGACACAAATACGAAAAGATGGAGCTCGCAACTTCGCCTAAACCTTTTAGACCCCAATCAGCTAAGGTCACCTGCACAAAAGAATGAGGAATTGCCTTTCCTTCCTCCTCTTCTTCATTTCCAGCTGTGGAATAGGTATAGGGATATAGCCTAAGACTCACATATCAAGTCTGATTTAAACCTAGTTGCCAGGACCTGATTTCTATCACCTGGGGCCTTAGGTCCTTGCCTACTATCCAAAAGATCAATATCAGTCTGCATTCCCTCGGCATTTAGCTCTGCAATCTTGTGAGCGCAACATTAATGGTTTATTTCGTTGGTGGCTTCTGTCTTCAGAAGGGATGGTAAGAAAATCAAAATGGTGCTCATTCAAGCAAATAACTGAACTAAGAGTTTTTAATTACTTAAATATACCATATGATATCTCAGTAACTCCTAACCAGAAAATTTGTCTTAGATTTAATAAACCATCAAATGATTACAATTTAAAGATTGTAATTTAGTGCCAATAATAATACAATATATTATTTTGTTAATCATTGATGGACATTCAACAGTTCATAGATATGACTATTGAAAGTACATAAGAATTGTACCTATTATGCTTAAAAAGCTTAAACTATACTTTAAAAATACATTAAATTTCTATTTTTACACTTTTTAATGTTTTCAAAAATCTTTTTGAGAAGAACAGATTTTAGAAAACAAACTCAAAAGTCATGAAAAATCTTTGGAAGATAGTAAATACAGTGGAGTAAAAAAATACATATATTCTATTCAGAATCTGATCTGTTTTCAATTTTTCAACAAGGCTCTAGGCAAATCTCTTCAATTTTTCATGTATTTTCTCAAGAAAGAAAATGGAAATACTTGTTACACCGGTTTTCCCTTATAGGACAAAAATGTAAACAGAAGCAACCAGATAGAGTGAGTTCTTATGACTCACCTTACCAAGTCAACACTTCATACGTGTTGTTCATGATCACTTCCAATGGAGCTATCTGACCTTGACAGTTTCTGTTCCGGTCCCACAATATGTCATACATACAATCAGTACCATATTCGACTATTAAGCAAAATGACATCAATAAAAAACTTTCCAAAAAGGCATCATTTCTATAAATTGAAATGGATTTCAGTGCACATTGGAATGTGGTCAAGCTTTTACAAAGAAAGATCTTATGGGGGCGCCTGGGTGGCTCAGTCGGTTAAGCGTCCAACTCTTGATTTCGGCTCAGTTCATGATCTCAGGGTCCTGGGATGGAGGGCTCTGAAATCATGACCTGAGCCTCCTGATGGAGAACTCACATTGGGCTCCCCGCTCAGCCGGGAGTCTGCTTGTCTCCCTTTCCATCTGCCCCTCCCCCTGCATGCTCTCTCTCTGAAATAAATAAATCTTAAAAAAAAAAAGAAAGGTCTTATGAAGAAAATATACTGATTTCACATAAAATGAGCAGAACAATTACAATATTAAAAAAAACAAAAACAAAAAACCTTCTTACCCTAGTCACAAGTCACATAGTTACATAACTCTAGGAAGCACCATTCTTAGTCTTCTCTGTATGAATGGAGTTACCTGGAGTTGACCAGGATGGCAGCCCTGTTGATTAAAATGTAAATTCATAGGCTATTTACTGAGCCTCTACTGTATATAAAGCACTGTGTCCATCTCTGAGGGGTCTGAATCATCATCATCATCATCAAAATTATTAAAATTATCCTACACTAATTTAATTTCATTTTGATAAATTTTACTCCTAAAAGAAGATTTATAGAAATGTAAGGTTTTTTTCACCTGTCTGCTCCATTTTCAGAAGCTTCCTCAAAATTAACCATGACCAACATAAAGTCATGGCATGTCGTTTTGGGGAAGACACCATTAAAAACAAAATTCTAATATATGTTGGCCTTATAAGTTCCAATTATTAACTTGAAGAAAAATAGCAAGAAAGAAATCTACCTTATCTCATTGAGAAAGAACCATTTTTATTAGCAGAATATTCTTCTCTAATTTACTTTGTGAGGTCCTCCAAAAACAACCCTAATGCAGAAAAACAAATTGAAGAGGATTGAGATTCTAGAGAGGCTGTTTTCTAAGGCCACAATACAATTTTCATTTTGCACTTTGTATTGTACTGTTCTCAGATACTCCTTTACTCTAATAATCAGCATTCTAATCCATTCTTAAATATACTCAATTATCCTGGGGAGGGGGAACTTTTCTCAAATTGTTTAATAAATGGTAGCAAAACACAGGACTTCCTGCATTCTAATTTGTATTTGCCAGCACAAGATCACTCGCTAGTATGGTCACATACTACTTCTGTCACAGCTTTAGGTGAACTTACTATTAAGAAAAATATCACTCTTTTCAACTTGAAGTTTAATCTACTGGCTTCTGTGTTACAAAGGTCATTATGATTCTATTTTCTTAATCGATGCACCCCTATTTGTTATACTTCACTCACGAGAAAAACTTAATTCAATGGCAATAGTAGAACAACAACTTGCTGGTTCTCTATAGATTACAGGAGCATGTTTAGATTTCAACAGGACACCTGAAATTATTACGGGATTTTGAAAAAAGAGCGAGGAAGTCAGAGCATTTTGTATAAGCTTCCTAACTATATTGCTTTTCAATACGCCATTAACTATTTAGAAACAATTTCTTTCTGGATTGTCAATATTCTCACAGACTCTTAGGAAACACGGTGTTAAAGCAAATGATTGGGAAAAGGAAGCTGGAATAAAAGGACATAGTAATGCGGGTCTGTCAAGCTTCTACTTCCATTGTGTCTAAAGGAGCTGGCCATGCAGGGATTTGGGTCCTATAGAACAAAGACCTTTTCACTCTTCAGTACTGCACTTAGGTAAAGATATAATTACTACAAACCCCAACAATCTAAATCAAAGTTAGGGAAGTTAGAAGATCCTGTTGAGAGTCACCTGAATGATTCGGTAAACAAAAACTACTGGGGAAAAGTATCAACACATTTATGATATTACAGCCTGAGAAGCAGGCTGGGCAAAAAAATGTAATGACGGGTGCCTGCGTGGCTCAGCCGGTTAAGCGGCTGCCTTCGGCTCAGGTCATGATCCCGGGGTCCTGGGATCGAGCCCCGCATCGGGCTCCCTGCTCAGCGGGGAGCCTGCTTCTCCCTCTCCCTCTGCCTGTCTCTCTGCCTACTTGTTCTCTCTCTCTCTCTGTCAGATAAATAAACAAAATCTTTAAAAAAAAATAATAATGACAAACATTAAATATATGCGTGTTGCTAAAACTGTTGACCACCTTTCTGTATAAAAAACAAGAGAAATAATAGATTTAAACCATAATTTAAAATTTCTAATTTTCGGGCGCCTGGGTGGCTCAGTTGGTTAAGCAACTGCCTTCGGCTCAGGTCATGATCCCAGGGTCCTGGGATCGAGTCCCACATCGGGCTCCCTGCTCTGCGGGGAACCTGCTTCTCCCTCTCCCACTCCCCCTGCTTGTGTTCCCTCTCTCGCTATGTCTTTCTCTGTCAAATAAATAAATAAAATCTTTAAAAAAAATAAAAAATAAAAAAAAAAAATAAAATTTCTAATTTTCTTGCAGATTTATGAAGGTGATCAAAGGGTTGGAGTTACATAGGAAGGTTGGGATATCTTTTTAAGATTACTTCTGCAAAAACAAAATTAGATCCTCATGATTTTGGTGTGAAGACGGTATCATCGTACTCCATCGTGGAAGAGGGAAAGACTAGATTAGATTTTTTTTAATCTGTGTGGTAATTTATATAGTTTATACATTTATCTCCTATAGATCATCTCATTTGATTCTGATAATTTTCCTTAAAGGAAAGTTCTTACTCTAATACAAATATGAATAAAATGCTATTTCTTGACCTCAGGGGACTTACAGGCATAGCTTTCCTTCATTACACATTTGTAATATTGTGAATATTTTAATGTAAGTAAATGAACACCAAGTCCTGTCAGAAGTAGCGGGGAAAAGAGAACTAGAGGTGGGGAGCAGAAAAAGAGCAGCAGTCGGTGTCTGTGTAGGGCAGCCTTGGAAACAGAAAGGAAGTAGAGGCAAGGAAGGGCAAGGAAAACCAAGTAGAGAGCAAAGAGCTCTGTGGCGAATGAGAAAGCGCAAGCGTGCATGAGAGAAAGCACGAGAGAACATGCTGCCAACAAGGTTCATGAAGCCGGGTCAGACTGTTCTGCCATTTTCTGGACCTTATGGACAGAGCTAACCCTGCGCTCTGGGGAAGGGAGTTGAGAAATGTATATGAGGCTGTCCTGAGCTGAACCTGCTTAGACAAGCATCTCCCAAACCCTTCCCAAGTCAAGTAAAAAGGTACATCTTTGAGACAGAAGTGGAAACTAAGATGACTCAACAATTATGAGGAATAAATTAGACCCTCTGAAAACTCAGGTAGAGAATCAGTCAAAGAAAATGTGTCTTCATATTCATACTTTAAAACAAGACAGATTCTAATCACTTCAGTAAAAATAGAAATAATAAACATATAGCAATCATGGCTGGTAAATGAAAATTATTATTAATAGTTAATACCTACTTCATGCTTACTATGTCAGGCTTTGTTTTAAGCATTTTACATATATTAACTCATCATAACAAGCTATGAGATAGGTATTATTATTATCTTCATTTTACAGACAAGGAATCTAAAGCACAAAGAAATTCTATGACTTGCCCTAGCATCTTAAATATTTAAAATTACTTAAGATATGTGACACTGACATTCATTTCACTGACTACATTTTCCTTATTGCTTCATTTTAGTAAGCAAAAAATATTTCTCAAGGCTCTCGGGAGTTCACTTACAGTCTTAGTCTTTCCAGCACTGGTTTCTCTCTCAAGATCTTGGCTTTTTGGCTATGATTCCTCAAAATGGAGCTCTCAGCTTGAGAAACTTATAACATGATGGACCCACTCCCAAACATTACACAGCACAGGAGCTAGAGTAGACGACTCAGACTGGGCCGAACAGGAATAGGAGCAAACGTAAGACTTTAATTCAGTCCTAAATGATCCAAGGGACTAGATCAGGAGAAAGAAAAGGACATTTAAGGCACTGAGCATAAAGGCACTGATTGGCCAACATATTAGGAAGGGCCAGAATCTGTGTATGGCTGTGACATCACACATATGTGGAAAACAGCAGGAAATAAGCTTGGAAAAGTAGACAGCATCCCAATCAAGAAGAATTTCCCATGTCACACTAAGGAGTTTGACATAAGAGGGTTTAGGCTGGGAGTCACATGATCAGAATGGATTCCAGAAAGGATACCCTATTACCATCTTCCCCACTCCTTCCCCACCTTCCCACTCATTATCACCCACTCCCAGCTGTGGGATTATAATTCATCAATCCTCCACTGAGATTTGTAGACTATTAAACAAGACAGAATCTGAAACAAAGTCTGTGGCAGAGAGAAGAGAATGGATCCAAGGAATAAATAAGAGGTAGAATCAAAAGGTAGAATCAAAATCAAAAGGAGTTTCACATGGGGTTCAGAGAATTGAGAGAGAACTCTAGGAAGAAGTTGGCATTTCTGGTGGGTGCATCTGGGTGGATAAGCATACCATTTATCGAGACAGAAGACTCAGAGGGAAACATGAAGAAGGAAGAAGGTGCCTTCAGTTGAGATGCACAAGATTTCCAGGGTCATGATGGACATCCAGAGAGATGTGTCCAATAAACATCCCAGCTGTGGGAGCTAAGCTTCAGGGGGTTGAGCTGGTTTCATGGAGACGGAAGTGCTCACAAAGGACACTAATAAAAAACACAGATACTGGGAAAAGAGAAAGTTGTAAAGCCACTAGAAATCAAGGAAGGAGAAAATTTCAGAAAGGAGGTTGGGATGCGTTTCAAAAAGGAGGATATGATCAGAGCAAATTCTACAGGAGACCAAGTGTAATAAGGACTGAGAAGGGCTCATTCAATCTGGCAATTATGAGGCCTCTGGAGATAGAAGCCAGATAGTACAGAGGGAAGGAAAAAATGGAAGGTCACTGAGCCAAAGATGAGGAGACTAATTCAAAGCCACAGCTGGTTAATGGCAAGACCAAGGTTTTAATCTAGACCTTTGCTGCCAAATATTTCATTTGGTACCGTTCCCCTCCAACCTTTGAATAAAAAATAGTAAGGTGGTGATTTTGCTTTTACTCTAGAACCAAGTTAGAAATGAAAGAAAGCTATAAATCTGACTTAAAGTGCAGGTGAAAAGTTTTATTTTCTGTCTTCTGGTTATTACATCTAGGTAGACGCTTATGAAATTCCGTTAAAATGTATCTTTGCAAATGTTTTCTTCTTATAAAAGCATTAAAAGTAAAGAGCCATCTAATGTGGCAACAAAAGTAGTTAAGAACCCTCTTAGCCCATAAAACATGGATCCAGCCTGAAGGTGGGGGTTGGCCGTTATTTCGCTACGCGGTACCCCCACTACCTATCAAGTAGCAGGCTGCCGTAGTATGATTCAGGCTGATTCAGGAAGTTAACGAGGTGCTCTATGCCATATTTCTCAACCCAGGTATACTCAGGCATATTCCCAAATGTGAACATCGGATTTCTTCAAATGCAAATGGGGCTGTCATTTCCTTTGATGAAGAATCATTACTGTCATCCGACCGTAAGGAGACAAGCTAGAGGATGCAGGGGCTGGGCTAGAAATGGCCATTAGAGGCCCTACTGCCAATAGCTACGGCTAACCCCGTCGTGGGCAGCCCTTAGGTCTTTATACATTTAGAGGCAGATTCAAATGGAACATTGGTGGTAAACGGTAGTAAAATTCAACCTTGAATAATTCATGACAAAAGACAAATGAAAAAATGTAAAATTTGCTACCTCGGACATTAGTTATCACTGCCCTTTACTGTGTGTTAAAGTAAGGAGCCTGCAGGAAAGCCTATTCTTCACACATTCTCACACACAATCATTCCACGGCTCTTCATTTCACCCACTCTTGAAGCAGGCAGGGGTTTTGCCTGTTAGCGGGTGGGGACCACCCAACCCAACCCAGCCCAACCCAGCCCAACCCAACCTATCAAGACTCTCCGACTGTTCCTAGTTTTCCTGTTCCTCACCAACCTCATCGCTCATAGCTTGTTTTTCTTGTGTATTTGTTTGCCAGGTTAGGACTTTACAAGGATACTATTTCATCCCCACATCAGCCATGTGAAGTAGTAGCGTTACCACCCCCATTCTACAGATGAGGCAAGTGAGGCACAGTCACAGTCCAAACAACTTGGAAGGCCAGGCTCTTAGCCATGCCCAAATATCCTCTCCATGCCTCTGCCTGCATTACTTCCTCCACCAAATCTCACCCAACCCCCTCTCTATAGCTCAGATGCCACATGTTCAGAGAGGCTGCCCATTGACTTCAGTCCACACTGATCTCTCCCTTGTCAGATGCAGCTCAGTCTCTGCTAGCAGCAGCACCCCCAACAGTCATGGGGAGGGCCTCAGGGAGATAAACGGGCCCTGCCTGCCAGGGACACTGGTGCTGACAGATGAGACACCTTCCTCACAGAGGGTTAATCAGCTTCTGCACTTTAAAAACTGTAAATGCAACCCAAGCCCTGGTTCTCCAAAGTGTTCAGGAATAGAGAATTCTGGAAATCTGAATTATGCGCCTTTTCTTTCATCTCCTATGCTCAGAACTGGTAGATGTAAGAGACTAGAAAAAAAGAATGTTGGAGCTGTTCGAGACATTGGTGCCTATGATATTAGCCCCTTCCACCCTGCTCCTCCAAGGCCATGCAGCGAACACAGAGAAAAGCAAGGATTCCAACCGCATTAGCTGTGGGAGGAGGAAGAATGCCAGCCTTGTAGCATGAGACCCTGGGTCTGCACCAGGTGCAGCCACCCACTAGCCGTGCGGCCTTGGGCAAATCACTCAAATCTCTCTGGGCCTCAGTTTCCATCTGTAAAGTCAGAGGAATGGTACCTAAGGCTGTTGGAAAAATTAAACGAGTTGGTCTGTGAAAGTTTGGAAAATGTATAATGCTCTAAAAATGCTACAAGTTTCCATTATTACTTTACATTTGGGGTTTCTGGCTTTCATGTTGGAGATTTATTTTTTTCCTCTAGTCCTCTGTTTGCAGCAATCATCAGTTGAGGATGTCCAAGACCACTTGTCAAATACAGTGTATATTGTTCAAAGGCACCAAGTAAGAAATGACCATGAGCCTGATGAGTTCTGTGCATCTGAAAGTGTGTGACCAAAGAATGGCTAAAGCTCACCTAAGTAGCAACAAGAAAGCCAGTGACAAGTCCTTTAAAAGATAAGGTTTCAAGACCGTTCTGGTCTGTTCCAGCATGAGACTGGTCACCCTGTTGTTGGAGGCCTGAGCTCATATCTGAACATGCTTGGGTAAAGATTCTGATGACATGCATTGACGGCTGGGCCCAGAAATGAGAAGTAGGAAATGCCATCTTAGTTATTAACCCTCCCATCACTGTCTTGGGATAATTTCCTCTGGCCTAGGCAGATCAGCAATCTCCGGCTGGGGCAGGAGCAGGATGCAAGGGTAATGCAAGATGCTCCTTAGGAGATTTTTCATTGAACACAGACTCACAGAATACATGTGTTTAGTTGGGGCCTAAATTATCAAGAACCTGAATTTCCTACATACATTATTCATTATTTGGTGTAAATAATGTGTCCAATCTTATTTAACAAAATTACCAGGACTTGCACTCAAAACAGATTTTGTCTCTAGGCTCTAATACCATTGATGTTTAAATCATTTTCAAATTGCCTTCATCGTGTTCCTCTGAATATTGAAAAAGAATTATGACCCGTCTTTATTTGTTAGAAAATATATTTGATTTTTTGAAAGAGTTTAATATCTTTCCAAACAGGTAAAGATGGGGAAGGATCAAGGTGGATACGACCATTGGAAAACTGAAATGATAAGTGATCCAAAAGTAAGTTTGTGGTTCATGCATGTCATCACTGAAAGAAAGGTAGGCCTCGAATACATAGAGCAATGGCATCACTTTTGGAAAGAAACAGGAATATCCCTCTACTTTAAAGAAAAGACATTCATTTACATAGATGAATTCTGGGAGAGGTGTATGTTCTCTTAATAGCTCACCTAAAAACAAAAAAACAACCAACTCTTGTGTTACTCTTTAGTTTTTTATTTTTTGGCTGTCTGTTTGTTTGCCTTTTTTTCATAAATATGTCTTCACCTTAAGCAGTTGATGGGAGAGAGAATGCCTCCATAGCTTCCTTATGCATATGGGCTGGTTACAGCCTAGTATTGGGCAGACAGTAGGTATGGAATAAATGACTGACTTGGCCTTAAAACTTAACTCTGGATGAGTGGTCTCAACACAAAAACTGGGAAACCAAAGAGATCTGGGTATCTGGTGGAAAATTAACATGTTCACTTACACGGGTGATGCTAAAAACTGGGGGTGGGAGGAAAGGTTAAGGATATAAACAAAATCACGGGAAGAACTAGCATGTGGCCTGCCAGTGCGAATTGAATTAGAGTAAATTGTACATCATTGCATAGAATTGGCTCTTGACATTCACCATGTAACTGAGATGTAAGAATGTAGTTTGGTCAGTTGGTTTCTTTATGAGGAAGAAAAAAAAAAAAAAACAACTAGCCCAGGTTTGTAAGAAAGCAAACAAGGGATAAGGGTGGCGGGTTGGGGGAGCACTAGGTCCCAGTGATATCATCGAGGTCCTCCAAAAATGTGAAAATCTACAGCTGGGATTTTACCAGGGAAGGCAGAGAAAAGGGACATTTACAAAAAATTTAAATGGGGTGAGGGTGTGGAGAAGTAGTTCATATTTGAGAATGTGTAGATTTCCTAAGGCAGAAGAGCAGGCCACTCTTCCTTGATCTTTGAAATAACCGAAGTGTCTGTGGATATTAACCCAGGACTTGACAGCAGTCCCCCCCGGCAGCCTGAGGGAGGCTGGAAAGTTCTCTGATTGAAGCCTCTCACTCTGGCTCCCTTCCTCCACCCCTAGGTTTGGTTTGTCTGGTGAACCCAGTTAAAGCAAAATCTGTGAAGAGGTCTCGACTTGTTCCTCTGTCTCCCCAACCCTCACCTTGTGCCTCAGATCAAACGGCTGTTTAAAGCCCCTCTCTCATAGGTTTGATTTCAAGAGTATAAGAAATAAGAAGATTTTTTTTTTTTTTTAAAGCTCTCAAATGCCCCAACTAGGAGGAAGTTTAGGCTGACCGGGCCGCTCAGACCCTAGAGTAAATGCGAGTAACAGACCTTCTCCATCGCCCTCCCCAGACAGAATTCTGATCAACTGAATTCAGTCACTCTCTCCCTTAAAGATCAAAACCCACAAAATTCAGTCAAAAATTAGTTATTGAAGATTGGAAAAATAGCAGCAAATATCTTTATCCTACTCATTAGTACTTCTGAGAAATAATCAGAACAAAGGATGCAACCAGAGGGCCTTCCATTGTTTAAATAACTGCTTTGTAAAAACACATAACTGGGAAAATTATGGAATGTTTCATAACTGTCAGGATCTGGATATGGCTCAGACAACCAGCCCTCTCAATTTCCCTTTACATTTCATTTTTTAAAATCTGTTCTTAAATCCTCAATTCACACCAAAATGCAAATGACTAATAACAACATTGTATATCCTCTTTCTTAATCAGTTTAGCAAGGAATAACAGTAACTTTTAGCACTTATAGAACACCACAACAAAGATATTCCCATAGCTCATTTACGCTGATCTTCTTAATGTAGGCTGTCTATTATTAAAGGCATTTTATAGAATAAAAACCCAAGGTAGTCTTAAGAAGATGAACAGACTCTCTGAAAGTCCATTTTCCAATTCTTTGACCCCAAAGACCACCCATCCCTTCCTCAATCAGATGCCACAAGGCCAAGGATGATGAACTAATTTACAGAATGTCAGGTATTACCCAGGCACCTACAGAATTCAATCCCTAGGGTTTCAGTATTTGCTCACTACTCCCCATATAAACTACAGAGTCCCATATGAAAACCCAGACTCCCTGCAACTCTTAAATTCAGTTTCTGGGTATACATCACCAAAACAGATGTAATTAGATAAAAGCATCACCTAGAAGGTTTGCACTGTGTTGATATTAATAACCCCACAAGCCTCTCTTTTTGGTGGAAAACAAACAACAATATTATTACTAATCAAATTTCTATTACGAGATGAAGATTCAACTGCTGACTAAGACAGCTATATACCATATATCTATCTACCCCTTACAACTAAGATTTAAGAGCTAAATGGAAATCCTACTTTTATAGCATTAATCCATCATTGTGATAAAGTTTGTGGGTAGAGACCCATTGTTTTAACCCTATTTCATAATCAAAAAGAAGTGATATGCAAAACACAGGCACAGAAAAGCTATTTGCAGAAAATATGATCTGATTTTTCACTGTTTTTGAATAAGCAAGATAAATATGTTCTTGTTTGGAGTATGGTAATGGCTTTGGGAATTGTGTTCTGAGAAGCAAAATAAAAAGGGATTTAGTATGTAAATTAATCATATGGCTTTCCCAAAGAAATGAGAGAGCCATTTTTAATGTATCTGAAAATCACTCTGAATTTGCAGTGCCCACCCCACCTCAGCCTCATCTCCTAATTTTGGTTCATCTTTTTCTGCTGGGTTGCGGCTGATTTTGAAGTTGAAATGTGTTTTATTTGATGCCAATTCAATTTAGAAAATAAAGGAGTAAAGTTCTTGGAAGAAACATCTGGCCAACAACACCTGATATGGGCCGAGAAGCTATCAATCACTCCTTTGGTTTATGGAAAAATCCCAGGTTTAAATAAACCAAAAAGATTCTTCAAGTTCAATCTCCTCACTCTCCATGAGGAAATAGTAGATTTTTCTCAAGCCGTCTGGGTGACAAGTGCCGTCTGGTTATAAGTGATGCTCTGTGGCTTAGCTAGAGCAAAGACAGTTTTAAAACCAAACTACAAATCATTTTGAAAGTTCCCTGTTTCACAAACTCCGGATACAAGCTTTCGCGACTTTTCTATTCACTACCTAGACATCACCTGCTCATCAACAGATTTTAAAACATTTTGCAATGGCAAATTTCCAAAAAAAGGTCTTCACAGGTAGCCTAAGTACTTATCCACAATACCACCTCTTCAAAAACAGCAGAAAGTAAATACCACGTTGTCTGATGAGTCAGGAGACAAGACAAATTCAAATCGAAGTGCCTTAACACTGTCAAAGGAATGTCTGGTGTCAGAGGCCCAAAGAACAAAGCTGATCTTGTTGTACATCCTTAGCTGTCATGGCTCATATCCTGGAGTTACCTTTAGAAACCACAAGTATGGTGCTCAGTGTTTCAGAAATGTCCTTCTGTGGGAAGGAAACTGAAAAGTCATCAACACAACAGTTTGCCCTATACTTTCTAAGCCCTCGATGGTTTTGAAATTTGTCCCATCTCCTTGTGTTCACACTCAAGGGTGGGTACAGGATAGTGTGGAGGAGGGGGTGAGAGATGTATCTAGTTCCCTAGGCAGAACTAGAAGGGAGGCAGATCTACAGACCCACAGAAAGGAGCAGAATTCTACAACAAAGGATTCTGGGCGGCCAAGAAGACAGGCACTTACTACTTTCCCACACAGAGAAAAAAAGAAGGAAATCATAAAACCCAACAAAGTCAAAAGGAAAAGTATCTGCTGCCTCTCTGCCTTGCCTGCTTTGAGCATGGCTGCTGTTTTGGGATGCCTCCACCAAGTCTTGTTTTCTTCCTCAGTTCTTTTCTCTGCCTTCCAGGCCTGCTTCCTTCAGTTCTATGCATCAGAACCAAGAGCAAACTATTAGAAATTCTCACACTGCCAGAAATTCAACAAATGACTCTACCATTCCCAAGGCCCAGGGCCTAGAGAAATACCAGCTGAGAATTAAAGTAAGCAGAAGGGAAAATCCATAAAGAGGTTAATTAGCTTATGTGGTACAGTCAGAGAGGCAGAATGCTTTACTGAGAAATAGCCAGGGTGTCCCAACCGGGAGACACACTCTTCTTAAGCAAGGGAGACGCCTGGGGAACTCTTTTCTGCAATACTTCACGAACACTCAAAAACAAAAGCCACAAACACGAAGGACAAATGGCTCACCATGAAGGTTCATGGGGAAGGAGTTCATGAACACCTCAGGAAACACTATATTCTTCTCCACCCAACTTCCTCTAAGCTCCAAGGTCAGAGAGAACTTTAAAGAGGGTGAATAGCTGAGGGGTCATTTGATTTACTTCCTAGTGACAGAAGAGAAGCCATTTATTACCCCTAGTGCAGATGGATGGATTCTGGATCATCTCGTTCTGAGGCCTGGGCTTTTTTGTGATGCCAGAAGGATATTTGGAAGCAGTCCAGCTGAAATGAAAACTGGAGTTTGAGGCCCAGGGTCAAAACAAACTAAATGCTCACTGAGGAAAGTATAATAACTTTGGTCTCTGTCATACAGACAGCGTCCTCTGCCTTTCCCAAGGGATGGGTGTGCGACCCAGTGTTTCCAGTTTGGTGTAAAAAATCAGGAAAAAAAGTAACTCTGTTGCTGAGAGACACTTCCACCCCAGGTCCTAACATCCTTTCCATCTTTCTTTAAACTTGAAAAGTACCCACCGGGGACTGTTCATTCTGGTTCTAAAGGGGGTTTGACTTGATAAGTTGCTGCTCAGAAATGGCCTGAAGAAGAGGGAAGTCATGAGGGAGGCAGACCCCGGTCTGTTTCATCTCAAGGGAAAGATGCTGCTCACCATGGTGTGGCCCTCTGCGGAGGTCCTGGGGTGTCTAAGGAATCGGGGAACTGTGCTGGGGTGATCAGGGCACGTGCTGCTCTAGGGCTGGAAATTCATTTCCCACGTGCTCCACATAGAAAGAGGCCCAAGTGATGACATTTACCTGTCCCTTACGGCAGCATGCAAGCATACTTAGCTTCCAGGAGTCCAAATCCCAGCTCTGCCTCTCCCAGCCATGTGACCATGACACCATTTTAGGCCTCGGTCTCCTCCTCTAAGAAGAATGACACCTCCCACCTCAAAGAGGAGCTGGGAGAGAGTCCACGGAAAACACAAAGGCCATGATAACTATCATTACTGTAGTCCCAATTTGATTGTATTTATCCTCATCACAGCACTCTGTCCTCTGATCTGGCTGCTCAGAATAGAAAATAACATTTTGAGGACAGTGAAAGCACGCTGGAGAGGTCAGGCACTTGAGAGTCCATGCCACTTGAAAAGCCCAGCTAGGGCTCCCACGGCAACTGAGCACCAGCAAGACCACCCACCCCAGAGCACCTTCCCTCGCAGCATTAACATCCCATTCATCTTTGCCATAAACCAGGCCACACTTGATGTGCCATTCCGGAGGGCAGGCATCCCTACTCTTTCCTTTGCGGCCCAGACTGATTGTATTACACTGCCCATGGGAATTGAATTCCACATAGGCTGTCAGCAACACAGCTTCTTGAAAGACCTCTGCAAGACCAACTGTTGGTCGGGCCTCTGGTTTCATTGCTGATGAATCTCATTCCAGAGGTACAAGTCAGAGCGCCTTTTTTTGGTTTCTGCATTCAGAGACTGTCCCTACCACCACAGACAAACACATCATTTTGTTCTTACAGATCGGTGCTTTTTTTCCCTCATCTTCATTTTTCCACCACAGTGATGATTGATGCCCTGAGATCTCATGAAGAATAATGGCAGCAAAATGGAAAGCATATGTGTCATCTCTAGGAAGACACGTGGGCAGTAAAATATAGCTGTACCAAGGCTTCGTGGCCATAACTCTTAATATCTCTGTGCAACTGGAAATGATAAAGAAAACTTTATGATGAATATTTTATCTAGAACTCCCACCACCGTGGAGAAACCGAACAAAGGCAATACACATTCCCAAGGCCCTTCATATCAATAAATAAGGAACCCTTATAAAACCACATTATCCCACTAATAATCTCCTGACTGACCCAAATCAACTCTCTGAGAGAAAATTCAAGTAATAAAGACCTGGGGGTGGGGAGGATGACTTGTTTGTTTCTCCCTCTGACTGTTTTCTAATTCCCCTCTCCTATTTCCAAAGTTCCGGGTCAGTCAAAGAAAGAAGAGCCAACAGGGACCCAGGCCTCAAAACAACTGCCTGCAGCCACTGTGCAAGCTGCCTAGGAAACTGGTCAAGGAAAGCAAAGCCCAGGCTCCTCTTGGTGAGGATCAGCCAAGTTCCAACTTACAACAGATAAAAGGGAAATTCTTTCAAGCCAAGCCCAATTCTCTCCATCTCTTCCAGGGACACCATGCCTTGGCCTTCCCCCTCTCTGCCCATTCAGCCGAGTTCCTGTGATTTTTCTGTTTCCCTGACCCTCTCAGGTCAAGTAGAAGCCTGGTGAAGTAAGATCCAAGACAACGAGATGATGGTGATTTTATTACAATTTCAGTAGCTGGGGGCGCCTGGGTGGCTCAGTCGTTAAGCGTCTGCCTTGGGCTCAGGTCATGATCCCAGGGTCCTGGGATTGAGCCCCGCGTCGGGCTCCCTACTCTGCGGGAAGCCTGCTTCTCCCTCTCCCACTCCCCTGCTTGTGTTCCCTCTCTTGCTGTGTCTCTCTCTGTCAAATAAATAAATATAATCTTAAAAAAAAAATTTCAGTAGCCGATTATCCTTGTCTGCCCCTTGTACTGCTCAGTTCACTCACACACACACACAGGCCATTTAAGTTTGATTTCTCCCTGTAACTGTCCATGAGTCTGTCAGCTTTGTAATGTAGCGTAATGACTGTTCGTGGTTTCCAGGTGCACACTTACGTCCCACAAAGTCAATGACCGTGTGTTGTTCTGTGTGTGTGTGTGTGTGTGTGTGTGTGTGTGTGTGTACTACAGTGTGTGCTTAATAAATATTTAGGGAACGAATCTTAGAGGTAAGCCTTACATTCAGGCAGAGTGCTGATACCAAGTTATAAGCACAGATCTAACACTTAAACATCACCTTTAAGGAGAAGACAGCCATATTGGTCTTTCAGGGGCCATCATCCAGGATCTATCTCATGGATGATGGAATAAGCCTTAGGTTTTAGGAGTAAGGAAGAATTGGCAGTTGTCAACTGGCAGCTGATAACTACCTCTGAAAACTGCCTGAAGGCCTAGAAGATGGCCCGCACAGGAATCCAACCAAGCCTACCAAAGATGTGATGAACCTCTAACACTAAGCTCCTGAACAAAGACGGTTGAAAGAATCCTTGTGCTATATAGTTTGCTTCACACATGTGTTGGGAAGACCTAAGGACCCACAAATGGAAAAGAATGGCCCATCAGATTAGTATATAGAAGGAGAGGAGAAAAAACAAATGATTTGTCTAACCACATGACTAAAGGTCAAGAATTCATAGAAATTAAGGTAAAACTGGAAAGCGGTATCCACAACAAAAATCACTCACTTTTTATACATTTTAGCCAGGCACTCTTTATAATATCATAGAATTGCAGTTCTAAATTCTGCCATTGTCTGTTTCATTGCCCTCACCCCTCACCCAATGCTCTTTGAGAGATCTAGTTAAGCTATAACTTGCTTTGCGCTCCTCAAAAGCCTTCGATCTTTCTTCTTGCCCTCACTGACTAAAGCCCTAGAAGTGTTCATCTGTAGTGTAAGGTCTGGCTGTCCCCCACACACCATGTAAGAAGATAAAAACCTGGGGAAATGGCATCCTTTCCTACCCCCTCCTCCTGACAGACAGGCAGACACACAGACAGACACAGACACACAGACACACAGACACACACACACACACACACACATTTTACTGAGCGCATTAATTTTCAAGAGGGTAAGTTTGTGTTGATTTGGCAGGGATGGGGTGGACAGGGTGATAAGGGTACAGAGGCTCCCAGAATTAATTGCATCTTTGTCCTGTGAGTTCTGGGGAGCTAAATTGACATGCACTTCAGAGAACAAGAGAGTTGAGCTCGGCTCACAATGGTGGCCGCACCATCTGGTTCCCAATGAGTTGTTTTTAGCTAAATTTTCAGTTAGGTTCATTAAAATCTAAGACACTTCAGTGTTTAGTTTAAACAAATGAGTTCACACAGCATTTAAAAAACTCAATAGAATTTTCCTTTCCTTTAATGGCTAAAATGCTTTACGAAATTCCTTTGGGTCAGAAGGAGTGTTTTTCCAAAGCCAACTGCATTAAGGGTGTTACTGAATAACTTCTTACCAAATAACTAGGGTTACTGCTGAAATATTATAGATTTTTATTTTCAAATCTTTTCCTAGACCAAGGGTTTATTTCGTATTAGGTATTTCATAAAAATCTAGGGTGATTAATAATATATTATTAAAAGCTTGTGAATTATATTTTCTAGAAATTTCTCTGCTTTCCTTTCTTCCTCCATCAAAGCCCTTCTGTGTACAAGCACAATGTTATGTTAGGTGCTGGAGACTCAGCAGCGAGTAAGACAGTCAGTCCATTTTCATGATGTGGCGAGGCAGAGCAAGCAAAGCCCCGACCTCAGAATCCCCAGCCAGGGTTCTCCTCTGCCACTAGAGCCTATCCCCGCACAGCCTGCTTCATCTTTGTTAACCAAAGGTAAACCTAGTCACTTCCAGTTGCTTTGAGATTTAAATAAGAATTGATGGAAAGCCCTTTCTCTAGTGGGAGTGGCAGGTGCTTGGGGGTGGCGGTGGTAATGGCAGGCATAGGAATAACAGTAGTATTTTCCACCATTTTCCTCAACACTGTTGCCATTTTAAGTGAAACATTGCTTGGTGATGGCCAGCTTGCCCTGTAGCTTACCATATTTCAGTAAGTTATAGGGAAGAGACTGATGGATTTCAACAAAAACATCTTCATAATACAGTTGCACAGAAGTATATAGATACACGGAAAAGTTTACAGTTTCTTTTCACAAATTGCCTTCTACCCAATGCTGAAGAGAAGCAATAATAGCAGTAAGCTTGGCAACTTAGCATGTGTAATTTTAACTTTAACAGAAAGTTCCATAACTGCTAATACTTACAACTTTCTGTCAATGTGTCCATTCATACATAAATCCACCCATTTGCCTGTCATTTGTCTTTTCATCTATCTATTAATCTTTTTATCTAGCATTCAAAGGATGGCTAGACATGCAATGGTAAAATTCTGGAATATAATTCTGCTGACTACTTTCCCTAACTATAAACCATGAGTCCCCAGTAGGTCCAGCTGCATTCTTTGTCTTCCCAGTTATATCCATAAAGCTTTCCTGATTGGAATGGAAAAAAAAAATAAAGGCTCTGAAATCCCAGATTTGGATTTAAATCCTTAGCCTGCTAGTTACGAAGCCCTATGAGTCTGGGAAGTTACTCCACTTCCAGGAGCCTCAGATCTTCATCTCTCCTATTCCTCAGGGCTTGTCCATGAAATGAGTAGCACATGTAAAGAACCCAAAACAGCGACTGGTACGTTTTAGGGAGATGCTAAAGAAGTTAGCTTACTTTCATGTATACCAACTCCATTAATGTTCAAATATTTGTTTACTCTGATATTTTCATTTTAAAGTTTTAGGTATGGGGAGGGGAACTTAGTTATTCTAAGCAAACATGGAAATATATTATCAATATGACCCAATTGCTTTAAGGTAAATGAATCCTCCTTTTTCTCAATTCATTATATGCAAATAAACATACCCATATTGGAGGTATTCATTTGAATATTGAATAAATGTAGCTCTACTCAAGGCAACACTCAAAACTTAACAAATATTTTCATATAATCCCTTGCATGCAACACAGGATAAGATTTATATCCAATAAAGAAACTCCTCTCTGTTGCAAATGCTAGTAAAATCTTATACTACAAATAATAATGTTTCCTTCATCACCACTTACAACTGTATACGGAGACTCAGAATTAGGGACTATGTAGTAATAAAGGCCTGGTTCACTTAGAGTTGAACCTACTAAACACAGGATGTTACTTGTAAGGCTGAGGCTTAGACACCACAAGTGTCTTAAGAGGGTCACATTAGGAAGTGGTAGGACCCTGCTTCCCAACCCAGAGCTCCTTACTCCAAACCCTCCAAATCCAGTACTCTTCTCACTACATCTGTGTTCCAAAGTAGACATACAAAGGAGATTTAATTCATGAAACCAAGCAGACATGAGACATTTAGATTCTCCTTTACCATGACATGAGGGGTCCTTTATCATGTAGCCCCAGTTGTCTATTCTCATCTATTACCTCCTTCCATTCAGCAGGCACACTGAATCACACTTACATGCATCCAACAAACACCAAGACATGTATGTAGGGTACCCTAACAACAGGGAATGATTCTTATCAATCTCCACAGCAGAATCCCAGACACATAGCAGACACTTAGTGCATTTCTTTTGACTCACTAAGTCAACTTAACTCTTTTCCAAGCTCTCTTACGCATGTCTTACAAACATTTAAAGGTACATCTCATGTTTCAGATAAGATCTCTTTTTTCCCAGATAACTAGCCCTAGTCTCTATAACTATTACTTGTGTATCAGATGGATCCCAAACTCTTCGTCATTTTGACTATTTTCTTCCACCAGAAGTACCCCTACATGGTCAATACTCCTGCTAAAATTTGAGACCCAAACCCGACCTTAGTGCTGGGCAGAGGTGGGGCTGTTTACTTCCCTGAGCTGGACAACACCCATTCGTTTCTCAGAAAAGCTACTTATAAGGATACCTTTCTCCTTCTCCTCATTTGCTGAGTTCATTTCATGGAGTCACATTAGTCTCTAGGCAATGTCACCTCAGTTCATATTGCTTCCACACCATTAAAATCATTTTAATTTTATCAAACCACAGATTAGCAATCCCCATCACTTTTGTGTTGTTTATAAATTCCATATGTAGGTCTCCAACATCGTCATCAAAGGCACTGATTTTTAAAAGGTAAGAAAAGAAAAAAGAAAAGGACAGCTGCTATTAGAAACTTCTACTAGATGGACGATGGCTCATAAATCAACACAGGGCTATGAGAGAAGCCATGAATCAAGCCAGCTCTATTCTTATCTAACCAGTATATTTTCATAAATGATGTCTCTAAGACACAACACTGATAACTACATTGCCTGGTGCAAATGTCCCGATAGCTCTTCATATCCTAGTCATATCTATTTTATAGACAAAAGTAAAAATCCTTAATGTAATATACAAAGCCCTCCCGGCATGGCCTTTGCCTGGCTCTCCAGTCTCAACTTCATCTCCACATCCCCTCCCAGCACCTTCATCTTTACGACACTACTCTCTGGTTGTTTCGGACTAAAGTGTTTCTTCCATCATTCCAAGTGATGCCACATCTCTACATCTTTGCTCATGCTGATTTTCCAGCCATGATTGCTCTCCTTTATTTTCCCTCTTGGTGAACAGTCACATATATTTCATGATCCAACCCAGGCATTATTTTCTGTGTACATTTCTTCCCAGGCAGAATCAATCATTTCCTCCTTAAATGTAATTTTAATCATGGTATCTGCACATTTACTTCTTTACATGTCTGTCTCCTCTATTAAATGTCAATCTACTTTCAAATAGGGGCCTCAGCACCAAGGATAGTTTCTAGTAAGTAATCAACAAATATTTGTTGGGTGGATGGATGGCTAAATGAATATCATTTTTGCTAAAACAAGACAAATGGCCATGCCATAATACCAAGGGTAAATAAATCTATTTCCTGTCTTTCTTATATAAAGTATGACTTCCTTGTATAAAATATGACTCATCCATTCAACAATTGAGCACCTATCCTATGGGTCATTGTTCTAGGTGTTGGAGATACAGCAATAGGCATGGCAGACAAGATCCTTGTTCTAATGAAGGTAAAACTAAATACATGAAGTAAATACATAAATGAAGACTGTTTCAGATCAAGATATGTGGTATTCAGAAAATAAAACAAGTGTCAAAACCTAAGGGCAGGAAGGCTTGGGGGGAGTGGATATAAAATTTTGCATTGGTTTGGGCAGAAAAAGTCTCTCCAAGGAGGTAACATTTAAGCTAATTCCTGGATCATAGGAAGATGTCAGATCATATGAGCAACAGGAGTCAAATATGAATATGCCTATTTATAACCTCTTTGATGCTAACCCAACAGTGGAGTCAATGGTAGATCATTCTGGGGGCACTGGGAGTAAGTCAAGGACCATGATCTAGCTCTGCTCACCAGAGACCTCTCCAAAGGACTTGTCACTGCTGTGCTGATTAACCATCCTAGGACAAAGATAGACTGACCTAGAGAGGCTTACTTTTTCTTAGCTCTGCTTGTAAAACCTGTCTGCACTGTTTGATTTCACTGACCTTTTAATAAAACAACCAGATTTAGTGCTTCTGCCTGTCTCTCTAGTGCCCCCCTCCCATCACGCCGCACCCCACCCCCACCCCACCTCCTCTCTGAAATGAGCCTGAATGCCATTCCTCATCACTTCCATCTGGACATTGACAGAAAGAACAAAAGCTGGCATTCCACATCTCAATTTATCGGCTTCCCCTCCAGAGCCCATAAATAAAACAAAAAATTCTAACACAACTCCTAAAAATACTCTGAAAGATGAAAGATCAATGTCTGGAAGCAACTTCTCTCAGGCGTTCAGGGCAGAATCATCAAGTAAGAAATGGAGCTACCCCTTCCTAAACTTGAAGTGATTTCACCCAGCTTTCCAAGGTGAGTAGCATTTGCAAAGCCCTGTGGTTGAAGCACGGTGGGCAGCAGCGATACCTAATGCATTTGTGGAGAATCTGAAAGGGATTCAAGTTCAAGGTTTGTTATGAAGTCGTTGGTTGTCTATCAAGAACATTTTTTTCTCACCTCCTACCTGGATAAGGGACCCACAGTTTTGTTCTACTATCCACCCCTCAATGAAATGACACTACTCCAACCAAATTCAGGTATAAATCCTGACATATCTTGGCAATCTTAGCCTTCTTGCAAGTGACTGGCTTACAGGAGGATGTGAACCCATTCTGCTAAAAGAGAGGAGGCCAAATCTGTGGGAGGCCTTCTGGGAGAAGTTTCCTTGCTGAGGAAACACCCACAGAAAGATAGAGACCCCCTTGTAGTGCTGGACATTATCATACCCGCGTCTGATACATGGAACTTCGGCAGCCATGTTGAGGCTCCAGATAAGCCAGCCTAAAGACGAGCTAAAAGCCTTCCAATTCATAACTTTTGTCACCTCAAAAAGTCGCCATGCCATTCCCAGACTTAAAAACAAGTGAGTTTAGCTATGTAAATGTTAAGGTACTTTCAGGCTCAAAAAAGTATGAGATTCTCACAAAGGCACATGTAAGCACTGTTTTAAGTAGTAGAGCCAGTGTTGATGTATGTGATGTTACCTGTAGAAACCCTGCTAGTTGACCAGAGACTTGTAGAGGTTTTTGTTCATAGGGAGATATGAGTTCGGATTTGTATGACTAAAGGCTTTCAGCTTTTTTGAAATGAATCAAGAATTAGAGAGGGTTAAGAAAGGGCCTTAGTCAAAAACTAATGATGTAATGTATGGTGATTAACATAACATAATAAAATAAAATTAAAAAAAAAAAAGAAAGGGCCTTAGGAGAAATATCAAGCTTACACTCACTACGTCAGATTGCAAGTCTGTTAATAGAAAGGAACACTTTTGAGGAAGAAAAAAGGTCGGGCTCTCAAATTTCAATGATTTAAAAATGATTTCAATGACGTTAATGTTTTAAACCTCCATGTATTCATTTATCCATCCAAAAATATTTATGGAGCACCAAGTATTGGGCAGATAATGCCTGTATGCAATGATGTATAAAAAACACAATTCTTTTCCTCAAGAAGTGAATAGGATGGTGAAGGCCATAGGTAGGTAAAGATATTATAATATTTCTGAGAAGAGCCGTTAGTACAAGCAAGCCCAAGGGATGATGGGAGGTCAGATGAGGGTCTCTTACCTTGGCCTGGAAATAATTCTTAGAGATTTGAAGTAGGAGGGCCTGGTGGGAGGGGTGCCCACTGGGGGACACAGGTGTTTCCATAAGGCTGGCTCACTGGCTATGTGGCAGGGAGCTGTGGAGCTAGAGAGGTAAAAGCTGAGGCCAGATCCCAGAAGTCAAGGAGTTGGAGAGCTCTGGCTAGCACCTGGGAGAGCCGTGAAGCAAGGAAGTTTGCCTGCAGTGGTGTTCTCCCCCACTCCCTCCAGGACCCACAGCCCCAGTTCCCTCAGGCTTTCCATCCTCCATGCAAAACTCGACTCTGGAGGCACGAAAATTGGAAAGAGATCCCATAAACTAGTTTATACTGTGGAATAAATGAATGAGCACAGCTAAAGTACAACTATGTGTTCTAAAGGGGGATAATCCCTCATCAGGTAAGAATTAAGCCACAGTCCGGCATTTTAGAGATTAAGAAACTCCTAGAGACACATTTGGATCAACTCAATTGACAGCTGAGGAAATGGAGGCCAAGAAATGTTGTGGAACGTTCCCCAAGCTCACCCACAGCAATTCAGACCTCTGCCATTTGAGGGGGTGCTGGTGGGATTCCCTTCAGAGGCTGTTGGGTGAGGCCCTAGAGGCTGCCAACTCCTGAGAACAGTCTGTCTTACCTCACTGAACACCTCAACCTTGAGGACAGGAACCATGTAAGTGCTTCTCATCATGGCACACAAAATATGTACCCGTTACACATTTACTAGAAGAAGGGAGGATCCTGCTGCTATTCCTCCTGTGCAAGTGAAAGCCAGTTCTCTCCAGCGTAGGCACCAAGAAGCAGAATACGGTGCATGCAGTGTATTTTCAAAAGAAAAAGCTGACAAATGACAGAATCCAAAAAAACTGGCGCAGCTGCTTGCCATTTAAAGAATCAAATACCGAAAATATTTCAAATAATACAAGGAAATCTGGAAGAATTGTGACTTCGGACCAATTTGGAAAGAATTTCGAAGCAGATAATGTTCAGTTTAAAGAGATGTGTGGATGCTCACTTTCAAACCTACGTTGACTTCTTTTCAGAAAAGCCATAGGCTACCAGAGTTTCCTCAGCGAAACTCGATTCTTTCATCTTTAATGACATGACAGGTATTTCCACGACCTGTGTGGTCCCAGACCTGCATTCATTCTAACAGAGAAACAGATTTCAAAACTGTCGGGGGGTGGGAGGGAGGAGAAGAATGCATCCTTCAAGTGTTTAATTTCTTCGTATTCGCAGTTCAAGCAGATGCTCCCAACTGGTACGCATGCAAGAATGGTTAAAGGTTGCAGGAAGACGGTAATTAAAATCATCCTCATGAGGAGATTCATTTTTGTGAATGCAACCAGTGACAGACAAGCCAACATTAATGTAATCAAGGTCAACTGGAACGCAGCAGGAAAAGGGGACCTTAAAAAGAGAATGGCCGGTGGTTGAGTCTGAACAGAATTGGCCTGAACCACTAGCGTTTGCTTTAAAGAAGGACTGGGTTATAATTCTTTTTTCCCCTTCATAAAGTCTTGAAAAGGGCAAAAATTACCAGATAAGGATCTACAACTTGCCTGTTCAGTAACCCTGCAGCTCCAGGGGGCCTCCAGAGGCACCAGCCTGTCGCGGCAGCTCAAATTTAGACATACCTCCTGGCTCAGCACACTTCCCAATGCGGTCTAGAATCAAGAGGAGGCAGATGCTAATGGGACAAGACCCAGGGAACTGTCAGAGTTGAGGCGGAAGGAGAGAAGGAAGGAAAAAGGGAAGAAGGAAGAAAGATGGAGAGAGGAGAAAAGGAAGGAGAAAAAGGAAGGAGAAGGAAGCAAGGGAGTCCCTATTCCGCAAATCAGATCACTGTTGACACAGGGCTGTGGACAGGAATTTTGCAAAATGAAAAGCAAAAATGATGTAAGCAACTCAAGTTTCCAGGAATTGTCATTTCACCACCCTTCCCAGGGGATAACTGCTCGGGAGATGAAGAATTCTTCAATATTTTGAAAAATTTTAAAAGCCTACAGTAGGGTCTCATACTTGGGAGCATTAAAAAAAAAAAAAAAAGTTTCTGGAAGCATCTCCCTTCTAGGTTTCTTTTCATCTTCCCCCAGAGTAGGGAGGAATGAGTTTGACTAAGGTTGCCCCCAAGGTTCTGTAACCTCAGGACACGGAATGGGGCTGGGCTCCTCTTTATTTGAAATGCCTCTATGGGGTTCTTAGTCATTACTGTGTCCTTCTGCTAATTTAGAATGCAGCCCTGCTCTGCCACACTTGTGTGAGATTTGCCAAGTGTCTAATCCAAATGAGTTGTGAAATCTGGATGCTTACATGGGAAAGCCTGGTCTTAGCAGGAAAAGAGTGCATTTTACACAAAGGGAACCAAATAGAAATTTGGAAAAAACAACCTGGAAAAAAAAAAAAATCATAGGATGCCTTGAAAACACTTCCTTCCTCTGGCCTTTGCGAAACCAGAGCCAATGTCTTCCAAGTTGCAAATTGGTCCAGCTTAAGTTAAACTGGCTTCCTTCTGTTCTCCAAAGCAGATGATTATCATATTTGACTATTCTCACTCAGAGTCTGTTCAGAACAGCCTGGCCAGTGTAAAATCCAAAAACATTTCCCTCTCAGATTGCTGTTTAAAATGCCTCTCTTATAATGACAAGCCTGGACACAGCAAGTGACGTTTCCAGCTTTACTCGACTTTTTCTACTGATAAGAAGCTGGCACACAGAAATTTATGTATTGGGATGTGACTTTTTTTTTTTTTTCATTTTCATTTATAAGGATTAAGTAGAAAAAAATATTATTCAGGGTGTAAATGAAAGGAGAGTTTGTGATCAAACCATTTTGGTGTGATAGCAATAGTCACCCTTTGGGGCAGGGATGAGTCACTGTGGAAGAGTTGGTAAATACAGAATGGACATCTTGCTTAGAGGAGCCCAGAGGTTCTCAGAAAGCCAGCCAAGGCTGCTGGTGCAGGGCCGCATTCTTCACCTGGCTTGGTTAAATATAGTACTAAAGGATTCCTAGATCAGCAGGTTCTGAGAGAAAATGAGGGGCCAACATCTTCCAAGAAGACATAAGACCCAGTCGAGAAGGAACATGTCAGGGCTCAGGAGCCTGAAATGAGAATCAGATACTCCCCGGTCCAATGGACCCCTCTCTCCATCTGAATGTTCCAGTCATGGGAGATGGTCATGAGTTCAAAAATTCTTCCTTTCAAGGCAAGTCTCCAGACTACAATGTACTATTACGACAGCAAAATGCTTAGCCTTCATCCTTCTGATTCCAGAGACTTAAATACTTATATGGCCATCAACCTCTCTCCTCATGAATAAGTTACAGTGTTGTCCATACAGCAAGTACTGACAATTTTCTAGTGACCATGCCTTTGGATAAGACAGGAAAAATAAAGGTAATTTTTCATAAAACTGAGCTGTGTAAGATAAGAGAGCAAAGTTCAAGCTCTCTATGTACGAGTTCCCTTATCTGTGAAATTCATTCATCCATCTAACAAATTTACAGAGCTGTCCCTATATATCCCTAGGGATTAAGGATTCACCAGTATACAAGACGGACACAGACCTCACATCCACTCCCTGCCAACTCCAAACCTTGACAATGGCCCTGAACCCTCAGCCTCCTTTTCCCTCTTCGTCAGAAGAAACCTAACATGGCTCTTCCACCGCACTGCATTACCTCAGGACCGAGGAGTCCTCCCAGATGACTGGCTCAAACTTTTTGTTTTTTATTAACATATAATGTATTATTTGTTTCATGGGTACAGGTCTGTGAGACTGGCTTAAACTTGAGCCAGATTTGGAGATGATTGGCTCCTCATTTAATATACAACCCTTCCTCTTAGAATATTAGGCTTGCCAGTAACGATGAGTCTCTCCATGACCAAACTTGACTTAGGCTCCTCTGTATCCTTTTGACAACTGGGTCTCCACTTTTGGATTTCCATGCCCACCTTTACAATGCCCAGCTTTAGCAAGAATCCTGTCAAGTCGGTTTTGCCAGAATCCTTCACCCTTGATATCTGATCACTTTCCTCATACCCCACTGTCCCCCAGGTAATATCTCATGACCTTGGACTGCCTTCAGCAAGCATCCTGTTAAGTATGTTGGCAAGAACTACCCTACTCTCTGCATAATTTTTTCATCCAACCACCCCACCCTGTTCCTTGGCTACAAATCCCCACTGTTCTTGTTGTATTTGGGGTTGAGCCCAGTTCTATACTGAGGTCTCCTTCCCGCTAGTGCAATAGTCCTGAGTATAATCTCTTCTTACCGATTTAACTACTGTCCAATTCTGGTTTTCTCTGACACCAGTCCCCCAAACCTGAACATAAATTACCTCAATGACTCCATGGTTTCTAACCTTAAGTAAGTAGAGACCAGCTGTGGGAAGAAATCAGAGTTTCCTTTGGGGAGAAGCTGAGGGGGATGGTAATTCAGCGAGAAGATCTGGGTGGAATGCTCTAAGAGGAGGCATTGGACAGGCCCAAGACCGGAGCTCCAGGACGGGGGACAGAGCATTGCAAGGGGACAGCAGGAAAGGGACAAAATGCATTGTGCTGGTGACATTGTAGCCAGCAGATCTCAGAAGTGCTTCCATAGCCAAAACAATGGCTGCTACATAGAGGGATACAAATACAAAGGCATGGCTGAGTCATAGCAATTTACACTTTCCAGAAGTATATTCACCCATGAGTAGGAAAGCTATTAGATCTTTTTTTCCTCAGAATAATTCAACTCATATTTGATATAGTTCACTCAAGTTACCAAAGTCTTCCTATTGACATCGCCATACAAAAAATTTCAGGATTATTCAGAGCTCATTTGAAAAGCTTCAAAATATTGTAATTAAAAGTACAAAATGGCTGCATTTTGGCTTCTTGTAAAAAAAATCAAACTATAATTTTTCTTACAATGAAAGAGTAATACTGTCTGTAATTTATTTAGAGAGGATCTAGTGTAATGCAGACATGCATATTAAACACTCTCTATTTCATTTCATCTGACTAAATGAATAAATACATTATACCATTCCAGACACACAGTTGAAACATTTCCCCGAGTATTCTTTAAACACAATGTGCAAGATTGCAATGGCATCATGACTGATAAAAATGACAAAGATGCTATTAATCAAGTAAATAAAAAACAACAGCATGAATTATTTATGCCAGTAATATTTGTAATCATACAAATTACATATTGATGTTATATTGGAGTGTTTAGTATTTCAGCTAACATACATCACACAATGTCCCCATCCCACCCCTGCCTCTATATTTAATTTCCTTGAAAAGCTTTAATTCAGTAGTACCACTTAAAACAGAACTATGGATACAATAGCAATTTTTTTTTTTTGGCTGTCTCAAAATGTGATTTCTCTCTTCATATGAAATAGTTACTCTGCAAACAATGGCCACGGCTGGTGTTCTTTCAGAACTCCCTACATGAAAGACCACCGAACTGGCCGATGCCAGGGAGACTGGAGTTCCATTTGCCTTCATCTTCAGAGAGAAGGGGCATACAAGACAATCATTGTTCAAATGGTCTTTTCGCACCCCTGTATTAGTCAGAGTAAAAACAATTTAAGGGAGGGGCAGCTAACACAACTCCCCTAAGCCAGGGGCCACAAAGATTTTCTTCTGTTAACCTAAAATATTGGGTTTTTTTTAATTTTTTATTGTGATGTTAATCACCATACATTACATCATTAGTTTTTGATGTAGTGTTCCATGATTCATTGTTTGTGCATAACACCCAGTCCTCCATGCAGAATGTGCCCTCTTTAATACCCATCACCAGGCTAACCCATCCTCCCACCCCCCTCCCCTCTAGAACCCTCAGTTTGTTTTTCAGAGTCCATAGTCTCTCATGGTTCGTCTCCTCCTCCGATTTCCCCCCCTTCATTCTTCCCCTCCTGCTATCTTCTTCTTTTTTTTTTTCTTAACATATATTGCATTATTTGTTTCAGAGGTACAGATCTGTGACTCAACAGTCTTGCACAATTCACAGCACTCACCATAGCACATATCCTCCCCAATGTCTATCACCCAGCCACCCCATCCCTCCCACCCCACCCCCCACTCCAGCAACCCTCAGTTTGTTTCCTGAGATTAAGAATTCCTCATATCAGTGAGGTCATATGATACATGTCTTTCTCTGATTGACTTATTTCGCTCAGCATAACACCCTCCAGTTCCATCCATGTCGGTGCAAATGGCAAGATTTCATTCCTTTTGATGGCTGCATAATATTCCATTGTATATATATACCACATCTTCTTTATCCATTCATCTGTCGATGGACATCTTGGCTCTTTCCACAGTTTGGCTATTGTGGACATTGCTGCTATAAACATCGGGGTGCACGTACCCCTTCGGATCCCTACATTTGTATCTTTGGGGTAAATACCCAGTAGTGCGATTGCTGGATCATATGGTAGCTCTATTTTCAACTTTTTGAGGAACCTTCATACTGTTTTCCAGAGTTAACCTAAAATATTGTAACCTCAAAATATCAGAGAACTTCTGAAATACTGAATCTCTAGGAATATTTTTAATTCTCCTTCATGTATGAGATCAATCATCGACACTGATTCCTGCATTGCAATAGAAAACACTCTCACAATCACACACATACTCACACATGCACACTCACGTTAAGCTGTTCAATTCCTGCTTGGAAACTGCAGAGACAATAATTTTTTCTCCTTCAACTCCATCTTTCCAAGTTTGGAAGGAGCTACTCAGGCACTTGCTGCAGTTGGGCCAGACACCCACCAAAGTGTGGGTTCCTCAAGGTTTGGGGGCAAGTACTCCCATAGCATCCACTGTTATTTAAAATACTGCTTGATTATTAAATTGGAGTGGGTTATTAATGAACAACTGAACCCCTTAGGAAAGAGCTAGAAGGTAGTACACATCTACCTTCTTGAGATGCATTTCCCTGCTCACGTAGAAATGGAACATATATGGAATGCACTAGAGTGTATCTGCCAATGTGGAGAAAAGAGCTCAAACAGAGAATGCCTGGTAACTCCAAAAGCACCCACCCGTCATCTCCTTAGTGTGACACCCCCACCCAAATAGCACAGCAGTCCACATGATGCCCAACGTAAAACTCATCTCTCATCTCCAACCTCCTTCTTCCAACTCCCTGTATGCCTTTCTATGTGTCCATTTCACTTCCTGAAATACCCTTCCCCAGCTTTCCTGGCCCCTCTCTAACCACCACCCAACTTTCTCCTGATGGGATGTAGGGGTTCAGAGCATGGACTTGGGTTTGATTTCTGCCTCTACCACTGCCTGGTTGGGTGATCCTGGGGAAATTACTTCCTGCTCAGTTTCTTCATCTAGATAATAGGGATAATAAAATTTCTTGCTTCATAGGGTTGTCAGGACGGTTAAATGAATTAATAGATGCAAAATGATTACAATGGAGTTTGGCACCTAACGGGTGGATTTTAAGTGATAATTGTCATCCTTTCTGTTCTTTTATCCACAGCTGGACCTTGGAAATACAGCACTTATTTGTTTACCCCCTGCCTCTCCTATAAGCCAAATTCAGGAACTACTTCTCACTCCTCTGAGTGCAGCAACTGATCCCAGGTGGAGACTCGTTATGTGTGTGTGGAAGGGACTATGTTCTGGCTTCCCCTCTGGACAACCTTATCCTCGCTATGCCTGGGTTCAAAACGTGTCTGCAAGTCCTGTAACAATTCTGCTTCTAAACAAGTATCTTTCCTACTTGTGTCGCCAACTCTAATAGTTTTGGCATTAACACATCAATTGCACTTTTCCATTATTCTCAGAAGTTGCCTTCCTTCTTCATCCTCTGACACGTCATCTGAATAATCTAAGAGTCAATCTGATTATTTTTCTTAAAAAAAAAGTAGTTATCGGCTTCACTCAGATCATCGACATCAAATTCAAGCCCTCCTGCCTGGCACTAAGACTCCTTATGATAAGACCCTGACTTATCTTTTCGACATCATTGCCCATGACCTGCCCAATATACACCTCTAACTTGCCTTGCATTTCCTATCTCCAACTCTGTGCTCAAACTGGGCCTTCATCCTGGGAACACTGCTGCCTGTCTGTTAAAATCTTACTCATTTCTCAAGATCAAAAGCAAGTGCCATTTCCTCCATAAAAGTTCTTTTCAAAATTAATCTCTACCTCCCATATAGTTCCAAAACACTCTTTATAGGAAGTCTGTTTTTATTAAAGTATTTGTGACTGTTTTGACTTTAGTTATTATATATGTTAAGTTCTTAGAAAACAGGGACTGGACTTAATCATATCTGTATCTAGAAAGGTACTGAGAGCAGTATTCCACAAACTACCACATATGATATTCTTAACTGAATTAAAACGTATAAATTTAATTGATGCATAGGATGGTAAGACTTATATATGCTTATAAACAAATTTAATTTTTTTAATTAATTAAGTTCCAATTAAGTGTCACTTTCAGAGTTACCTTTGTGTGTTAGATGCTTGTTCGAACCCCACTATTTGATTATAGGCTGCAAAGTCTCCCTTGTATGCTCTGAAGCATCTTTCACACAATAGGCACACAAAATATTTACTGGATATAATTGTTCAATTAAAAGTTCATATGATTATAGCTGCCATCTGGTACTACATGTTGACACCAAGCTCCCTTTGCTGGTCCCAGTTGCCATGCAAACACATGCATCACCTACAGAACTGACCTTGACTTTCCCCCATCTCACCCTGCTGGACTCATGACTAATGTTGGGATGACCCAAGGCCTCCTGTTGGGGGTCTGTAGGGCAAGATGTGAGCACCAAGGGCTTCATGGACAGGAAAGGCAATCACAATGTCAATATCTGGGGAAGTCCAGAAGCCAGGCCTGTAGCAGGTGGAAAAGGGATCTCCACATCTCATTTATGGGCTAGAGCTCTTCAGCTGTGACTTGGTAGGAGGCCTCTCCTAAGATCACACTCAACACAAGGAGACAGTGGGGAGCCAGGAACCATCCCTGAAGTGGCTGTTCTCAGGCTGAGGAAGAAGAAGCTGGACAATTTCTTGCTTTTTCACTGAGTTTATTTAATCTTTTAATTTCCTGTTGATTGTTGTTCTCTCCTAGTCTTCAATAAAGTGTTCATTACCCATTCCAGCCATCTCAAACCATGACCACTGGGTAATAAGAAAAGTAGCCAGTGGTGTGATGGTAATTGTTTAAGAACTGGCTCTCTAGGGGAAATGCCCTCACCACTTGCCAATCTCTGTGGTGTAAGTGCTATCACCATGGCCAATTTCAAACTACCAATATGCTGTCAATTAACTCAGAGTTGGGATGAAACATACACAGTCAGCTCCAGGCAGTACCAACTGGCTTTAGAATACTCTTCACCTCCTCCCCACACTGAAGTATTGCCAGCAAAAATTCATTAAAGGACCCACACCAGCAAAAGATGCTGGAAAGTAATTCTATTTTTACTATGGGAAGTAGTGTACCTTTACCACACATACCAAAATCCCAAGGAATGAGGAAGTTTGAGGTTAGAGCCAGTTGTGAATTAATACAAAAGCCTTCAAAACCATTCACTTTTGTCTACACAGCCTGAAAACATACAAAATTTGGTGAGACCAAGATTGGCCAGGTGTTGCAAAACCTGAAACAGCTAGGCTACAATACCCTGTGGCCTTTTTGTTAGGTATGGACACATATTTACAGTCAATCGAATGTGAACACAAGGCATGTGCAGTTCTTCCAGGCTTGGCCGTAATAGCCTACCAATGTGGTCTCTGTCTCCCCCCATTTTCTCTTCCACTGGCTAGATGCAGACGAGCGCTGCAAGGGAAATCAGAGCGAGTAGTTTAAAGATGACAGAGCCACAAAATGTAAGGAGTCTGGGCCCCTGAATCGCTTCTTGAAGGAAAACTGCTCTTCCTATAAGAAATACCTGATTTGGACCTTACATTAACAGGAAATAAACTGCTATCATATATGAGCTATCTAAAGGTTGGTTTGTTGTAGTGTTTAACAGCTAGTGTTAACTGGTACATTTGACAATATCTGCCATAATCATGAATATTCTGGAAAAAATTTACCAAGGATACTCTGGGAAAATCTTCCAGGCAAAGCTAGAGAAAAATTTAAAAGCAGATATTTAGGGGTGCCTGGGTGGCTCAGTCGATTAGGGGGATTGAGCCCAAAGTCAGGCTTCCTGCTCCCCAAGGAGTCTGCTTGTCTCCTTCTGCCTCTGCCCCCAACCCCACCCTCCACCTCCGCTTGTGCGTGCCCTCTCTCTCTCTCTCAAATAAATAAATAAATAAATAAAATAAAAAAAATTTAAAAAGCGGGTATTTAGAAATGAAACTTTAGGCTCCTGATTCACAAAATGCACTCTGTTCATTTCAATTTGGCTGCAGTTTGAGATACCACTAAGAGTTCTTTTGTTGTTATTTTGTTTGTTTTTTAAAGAATAACTTTTAGACTAGGAACTCTAGGTGAGACTAAGAAGGGGAAATTAGAAAAGGTCAAGGGAATCAGAGCAATGATCTATGCCTTGCTGATTACATTGTGTTTTCCCTACAGTTTATAGATTCATTGTATTGCATTTATATACATACATATGCTCAGATACTATGTGATAGTTAAATATTTATAAAACGACAATATATATTTTAACTATGCCTGCATCATTTTCACAAACCGGAAGCCCTGTTACAAATTTTTTAAAGTTGTATTTTGAATGTTGCCAGATCTTATTTAAAAAGTCAGCTTGTATTTATTTACATATTTGTGTAAAATCAGTGGTACCACGTAAGAGTCTACTCACCCAACTTAAATGTGTGCCATTTTGTAGTGTTAGTTATTATATCTTTGTACTGTATTAAATAAATATAATTATATTTGCATATGGGTTGGTCTGACAGCTTAACCCTAATATATTATCATAATATATTATGTATTATAATAATATAATTAATATATTATAAATAGCAGATTATATTGGAATATATTATATTTTTACTGTATTAAAGTTATTTTCATAACCTACATTACCTACAGCACTAGCTCATCAGTGCCCTGAAGGACAGTGTTCATGATCCATGTCTAAGCTACCCACATCTCTCACAGTGCAATCCTGTGAGCAGAACAGTGTAAGATGAATGAGTAAATACACAAAAAAGGTAATTTTCCAAGGACTCATTTGGATTTTCATTAGCAGTAATTCCTTTTTAGAAGTTGATGAGTCCCAGGGGCACTCAGTTGGTTGAGCGTCTGTCTTCAGCTCAGGTCATGATCTCAGAGTCCTGGGATCGAGCCCCACAATAGGGTTCCCTGCTTAGCGGGGAGTCTGCTTCTCCCTCTGCCTCTCCCCCTCTGCTTGTGCTCTGTCTCTCTCTCTCTCAAATACATAAGTAAAATCTTTTAAAAAACCTTTAAAAAAAAAAAGAAGTTGATGAGACCCTCTCCCCTTTTAAGTCCATACATGTGGTCTTGGATGCACATCATCAAGGTGGGACCTGCTACGGCCAGGGCTGTCATAGCAAGCCACCTTCAAGAGGGGTCATCGGCATCCATTTATGGTGGATTTTTTTTTTTAAGATTTTATTTATTTATTTGACAAAGAGAGAGCATGAGCAGGAGGAGGGGCAGAGGGAGAGGGAGAAGCAGACTCCCCACTGAGCAGGCAAGGAGCCCAATGTGGGGCTCAATCCCTGGACCCTGGGATGATGACCTGAGCTGAAGGCAGATGCTTAACTGACCAAGACCAAATTTGAGTTCTAGATCACAGGACAAGGGTAGCTTGCAGTCAACAGAACTATGTATACTTCAGCTCAATAGCCACTGTCTCCCTTTTAACCATTCCCCTATTTCCTGTTGTATTTTGGTTTAATAAACACAATAGGATACTCTGCATTCAGAGACTCTGCTATCCCAGAGAAAAGCATCCTGTCTAAATGGAAAGCCCATCACAGGCTGGACATGGGTCACTTAGATGCCTTCTCCGAACTGCACATATATTCCAGGTTTCTGAAGACCAGTCTAGACAAGGTTCCCAGATGATACACAAGCAATTAGAAGGAAATGATGGACGGAGCTCTCGTGGACACTTATCCAAATAAGGAATGTGACTGCAGAGCAACGACTAGTCCATACTCACACACAAGGTAATGGGTTCAAGTGGAATCAGATGGAGCCTCAGTTTACATGGGGCACGCCACCACCAGGACTTCATCTGGGAAGCCTCATGAAAACTTTGGGTCTGACCATTCCTGATGCTTGTAGGAAGGCTTAGAAAACCAGCCTCAGGTGTTTTAATTAATTAGTTAACGTATTTATTTATTTATTTATTTATTTATTATTTATTTATCTTCAGGTTAAAAAAAAAAGCAGAAGTTTACAGCTTTCTAATAACTTTTTAACCCTGGGAGCCTCAAAACTGACCATTTAGGTATGTGTTGCAAAGCTTCTTACTAAGTTAAAATATGAGTAGAGCCTAAAGAAACCAACATAGGAATATTAGAGACTTTCTGACAACAGATAATGAACCATGACAACATTTGTTTTGTTTTCCCAGGAGGGAAATCAGAGCTAGAAAATCTGTGAATCAACAGCTTGATTTATTCCGAACTTGCATGAAAAAGCCAGGAATATCAATAAGACATAAGTCTTCCTAAGGAGCTGAGCCCAGACACCCCAAATATCTGATTTCTCTCCCTCGTTTTGAAGAACAAACATTTATATCATAAGGGCTGGATAGAAAGTGGGAGAGAGGAAGTGAGTTAACAACCCGTTTTCAGTAATGCCTTGTTCTGTGTTTAAGGTGAAATAAGCACCGCAGGGGCCCTGTGTCCCAGCCAGCTTGTGAGTGTTCTTTAGAGTGCAGGGAAAGGCCTTAGCAAAGGGAAAGGCACACAAGAAACATGAGTATTTTCATTAGAATGTTCTGTAATCTTCAAGGGTTAATTTGGGATGTTTGAAACTTTCAGGCCCAAAAAGCAAGACACACTCTAACATTAACAAAATAAAATTTACTGTCAAAGCCACAGATAAACTTATTCTCTCTCAGGTTGCTTGTAGGGACTAAGGCCCAGGAGGAAATAGAAATCACCTCAGGAGCAGCTGACAGGCATTGGCTGCCTAATGAACAAGGAGCTACCCCTCCAACCCCCTGAGTCTCTGCAAGCATCACACAATGAACGTACAAGGAGGGAATTAAGAAGAGGGAAGTAGAAGGAGTAATGTTATAAGGTAGGATAGAAATATGGTTCTAGCATCCTGAGTTTCAATTAATTCTCACACAGATAAAGGTTAAGTTGGCAGGCCAACCTATATACCACTATAGATTAAGGTTGAGTTGGCAGGCCAACCCACATACTGCTATAAAATGGACAGCAGCATAAAATATTGGCTAATAACAGTTCAAAATAAAGTGTAGAAAATAATATTGTGACTTTTAATTGACCACACAAGTTAATCTTTTCTCCATCAATCAGCCCCCCTAAAATGAGAGTTAAAAGATTAAAAACAGCATAAATCCACACTTTTTTTTTTTTTTTTAATGCAAGGGTCCAAAGAAGGTAAGAGATTCAAGCCGGAAGGAAGATGTAAGGGTGATAATCAAACATGGCAGAACAATAGTCTCTCATATGAAAATCCATGAAAAAGACTCAACTGATTGTGCAGAACCTGGCAACACTTGGGATTCCTTGTAGGACAAAGAATGAGAGTAAGATATATAGCAGGAAAAAGAATTTGAAAGCCTGTATATGGAGCAACCAACCACTTATGTGTACCATGTGCCTCCTCCATCCTCCCAACTAACAATCTCTTTCTCTCATCCCCCTTCTCTCTCTTCTCTCTGCCATCCTAGAGCCTGCCTCTCCACAAAATAAATAAATACATGAGTTTGTAACAATCTTCTGTGAAGAACTGAAAGGCCCCAGAGAAAAAAGATTCCACATTCAGACTCCAACCCACTCAACTTTCATAAAACTAAGCCCACATAGAGAGTCACAAAACATCTGGTTAATGGCCTGGTTCTTAATTATGAATGGACAATTATGGGTTAACAAATAAATAAGGAAAACCTCCAACAAGAAAGACCACAAGCAGGATTTTCTGGAAGAAACACAAATAAAACAGGCAATAGAAGAGAAATATCAAACATCCTAAAAAGAGTCAAGAACCATAAAACAAGAAGAGAATGCTATAGAAAAGGAAGAATGAGTAAGCAGGGAAAAATCCTGGTAATTGAAAGTTCTTTTTAAAATTAAAAATTGGGGTGCCTGGGTGACTCAGTCAGAAATAATTTTCATCATAGAATTCTATATTCAACCTAATCATCAAAACTGAGAATAAAAACATTTCAAACACTCAAAGACTCAGAAAAGTTTGTCCTTTTACACCCTTTTTCATAGGAATGTAACTGAAGGTATGTACAACCAAATTGAAGCATCCGACTCTTGATTTCAGCTCAGGTCGTGATCTCCTGGTCAAGGGATTGAGCCCCAAGATGGGTTCAACACGCAGTGGGGAGTCTGCTTGAGATTCTCTCTCTCCCTTTCTCTCCCCCTCCCTCTCGCTCTCTCTTTCTCTCTCTAAAATAAATAATCTTTTTTTAAAAAAAAATTTAAATTAAAAATTAAATGGAAGGAGCGCCTGGGTGGCTCAGTTGTTAAGCGTTTGCCTTCGGCTCTGGTCATGGTTCCAGGGTCCTGGGATCAAGCCCCGCAATGGGCTCCCTGCTCCACGGGAAGCCTGCTTCTCCCTCTCCCACTCCCCTCGCTTGTGTTCCCTCTCTTGCTGTGTCTCCCTCTGTTAAATAAATAAATAAAATCTTAAAAAACAACAAAAGTTAAATGGAAGACAAATCAGGAAATACTCTCATTTCTCATAAAATTATGACAATTTTAGAATTTGAATTCACCACAAAATTCACCTTTGTATAAAGAGAAGGAAAAAGAAAAATTCGTCCTCTCCAAAGGGATAGGAATCAGCAGAAATGGGAATCAGATTTTTCAGGAGCAAGCCTAGAAGACTGAAGACAAAGAAAACCCCTACTGCCAAGTTTCCCTTTCCCTCCACCCCACTCTAAACACTCACCCTCCCAATTTCTAACAATGGAGCCAGAAGGAAATACCTTTCATCCTAGAATTCTATATTCAAACTAATCATCAATCCAAACTGAGAACAAAACAATTTTCAGGCATCCAAAGACTCAGAAGAGTTAGTCCTTCCACACCCTTTTTCATAGGAATGTAATTGAAGATAGGTACAACCAAAATGAAGGAGTGGCCATAGAATGAAGACAGGGTGATTTGGAGGAACCAGCTGATCCCAAGCAGCAAATTCCCAGAGTGACAGGTGAACAGTAGGCCTGGAGAGCAGTGAGGAGGATGCTGGGCAGGAGGGCCCCAGGAAAGGGCACTGCAGTGAACAAAAACTGAAGAGTGACAAAAACTGAAGTTGTGACGAAACACCAAAAGGGCAGGGAAAAGAATGGCTTTTGGAAATTCCATGAAAATAGAAAGCTATACAAACAAGAAAATTGAACCATAGTGATCATTAGCTCCACTGGAAACAGTACGTTGCAAATACTAATATTATTTGATTTTCAATTTTTAGAATCAAACTTTCCACAAAGCGCTAAAGATTTAAGTGCAGTTATATAACAGAATGAAATATCATGAGCCTTGTTATACAAAAATAAAAAGAGGTAGGAAGAGCAGGAGTACTAAAATCTTGATTTTACAAAAAAGGGAACCTAAAGATACTATTAGTGAAAATTTGTCAAGCTATATATTTAAGAAGTAAATATGAATTTTTGCTATGAATTTCAGTAACAAGTAGAGAAACAAAAATAGCAATGTAATTATCTTGCAAATATGGAGGAATGGGCATGTGAGAGCATCATGAACTCAGGTCTCAGAAAGTCAACAGATGTCTTAAACTAATAAATTAGGAAACAACAATAAAAGCCTATTAAATTGAGATTTGAAGGCAACATCCAGAAGAAACAGCTGAAAGAGAAACAAGCAGTTGCTTTTTTTTTAAAGATTTTTTAAAATTTATTTATTTATTTATTTATTTATTTATTTATTTATTTGAGAGAGTGAGGGGAGGGACAGGGGATGAGGGACAAGCAGACTCCACGCTGAGCACAGAGTCTGATACAGGGCTCAATCCCAGGACCCTGAGATCATGACCTGAGCCAAAATCAAGAGTTGGACACTTAACCGACTGAGCCACCCAGGCACCCTCAAGCAGTTGCTTTTTGACATGCACTGGTGCTATATTGATTTTAAAATTAATAAATTTTAAAGAAAATAGTATTGTTGTAAATGTACAGTGTATTAACAACTTGTAAGATAAATAAGTTTCTGTGAGCTGGTCTGTCTGGGAAATGAGTGTCATTTATAACAGGCATTGACAATCTAAATCCAGTTCATTATCTGTTTTTATAAATAAAGTTTTATTGTAACACAGTTACACACCCATTTGTTTACATATTGTCTATGTCTGCTTTCTGCTACAACAGCAGATTTGACTAGTTGCAACAGCCTACCAAGCCTAAAATATTTACTGTCTAACCCTTTACAGAAAAAGCTCACTGATCCCTGATTTGTAAATACTGGCTTTCTAGGAAAATGTTATCTATAGTCAACTTGATTTTTAGAGAAGAGTTGGTTTCTAAGTTGGGGTTGCCCCTCTCTCTTAAAAGTACAGCTCACTCGATGGGAATAGATGTGCCCCAGGACCTTGGTGTCTAATGTTTTCCTGCTTGGGGTGTGTAAAAGGTGCAATATACTATCCCTGTCTCCAATATATAGCAATGGAAGGAGTCTGTCATTACATTGTAATTCTCCTGACCTTTCAGAAGACAGTAAGAACCTAGCCCTTGTATTTTTATTGCTACATGCTGGATGTTACCTGTCAAAAAAGAGCAGCCCTCACATGCTCACATAAAAATGAATTTCTGCCCGTATGTCGATGTAGATATTAGAATGAAATTTATTGACACCCACTAACACAAACACTAAGCATTCTGGGCCAAAGACCCAGCAGCTGGGCATTAAAAGACATACTACAGATACGTGGTTTTGTTTTTAAAAAGATACACTAAACTAAATGCCATATCCCTGGCCTGTTTCATCATGGTCCTTTAAATTGCCATATTGCCTGGAGGTAAATCCAACTATGGGAAGAGGAAATGAGAGCGGAAGTAATGGTCTGCTATGGAGACCATTAAAACAAAAAAGCAATATTCTTCCTAAATGACAAGGGCTAACTTTGCCTAAATTGTATATTCAGAATGAACATTAAATAATCATATTTCTTCAGTATTAACTAGTTCATAGGAGGCCTATCCACATAGAACCCATTTGACCTTCAAAAGAATTTAGCCTGTGACAGAAACCTTTATTCCATATCAGGGATTCTCAGTGGGTATAATGGTAGAATGTGTAGGTTTCATGTCCCTTGGAATTGTATCAAAATCTCAGGGTGGAAGGAGCCTTTTTAAATTGCACTTGCTCAAGTTAGTGAGAAATATTACCGCCTTGATTAGAATCTGTTGCATGCCTCAGGTATATTGATGAGGATGACAGTACTACATAATTCTCCTCTCCAGGGGAACAAGACTCCCATCAGGATCTCATAATTCTTAATATTTGGATGAAAGTTTATATGTAGACATTAATGGATAAAACTGTGCATAACTAGCAAAAACAAAGTGTAAGCAAATTTCGTGAAGTGAGAAGTTAACTTACTACCTCTGGCTTTAAATAAGCTAAAAAAAAACTCATTTGAGGGTGTCTACTAAGGCATATTTTTAATAGGAGACATCTATATACCTCATGTTTGTTGCTTGTCTTTTTTCACTTACTTTATTATCAAATCTTTTCATGTCCTTAAACACAAATCTCGATTTTTAATATCTTCAATTAACATCCTTGTACATAATGTAGGCCTACGTCACATTGTTCCTAGGGCAGAACTTAGGTCAAAGGGCTTGCACCTTTTTAGGACTTTGGCTACTAGATCTCCTAACTGAGCTGCCAAGAGTTATCTGACTTGCCCTACCACACCCAGCGGCGTAGGATTGTGCAAGACGCTCACCCCTTTGCCAGCTCTAGCTATTGGCATTCATTTCCATGCCTGCTGTCTTAATGACTCTTACAAAGGTGCATAATTTGGTAGGGCTCTGTTTGAGCTGCTCTATCCAAGGCAACTGTTAAGTGCACTCAGCATCTCCGACAACAGCAACAACAATGGTGTTGGGGGGGGAGGATGGGATAAAGGGGTGCTATTTTTCCAGATCAGGAAAGTAAGGGTCAGACAGACTGTGTAAATTGCCTAAGCCTACAAAGTTAATAAGAGGTAGAACTAGGTAGGATTCAAACCCCCACCGTCTGATGCTAGAGTCCTTTAGAATCGATCTTGCTTCTTCAGATACCAATACGTACCTGCTCAGAGTCCATCCACCGTAAGGAAAAAAGACGCACAAATCTAGAGAGATCACCATCCATTCCTGCCCTCGGAAAAATAGTTCTAGTTCCTGCAATTTTACAGCTGTGAGCTTACTTAAATACCATTAGCCGAGTACTTTCCCACCTGGAGTCGGTTCTCTTTTAAATCAGAACCTATGCCCGGCTTTCTCCCTCCTGGATACATGGCACTTGTGAATGGAGAGGTCCCATCTCTGTGTATCATATCAATCAGCCAATCCCTCAGCCTTGCACCAGTTAGATGGCCTGAACCCTGCCCAGTGTCCAGGTAATTACATGAAGCTCCACTGAGTCAATTCTCACAAATGCTGTGGTTCTATCTGATCACTGTACACGAGCATCATGTGCAAAGGCCCTGGCTTCCAGGGTCCACCACCGAGGAGCTGTGTGCTCTTGAATCATATGCTTAATCTGTGAACCTCATTTGTTTTTATCTGATAAGTAAGATAAACATATTTACAGCTTATAAAATGAGAAATGTGTATAAAGGGCTTAGCACTATGCCTGGCACGTAGTAACTTCTTGATAAATAGTAGCTATTGTGATTTCCAGATGTTTCAAATGTTAGCTCCTTTTGTGAATCTCTTGACCCCACCTTGGGAATTATCAGGATGCTATACAGTCCAAACTGTCTCTAAATTTAAAATTGCCTCCAGGGGCTCCTGGGTGGCTCAGCTGGTTTAGGATCTGACTCGTGATTTCCACTCAGGTTATGATCTCATGGATAGTGGGATCGAGCCCTGTGTAGGGCGCTGCGCTCAGCGGGGAGTCTGCTTGAGTTTCTCTCCCTCTGCCTCCACCCCTCCCTCTTCCTCTGCTCCTCCCCCCACTTGCACGATCTCTCTCTCTCTCTCAAATAAATAAATAAATCTTTATAGAAAGAAATTGCCTCCAAAAGAACAATTCTTCAGGGATGTATCAAAAGATGAAATAAAAGCATTCTTTACTTTGTTTATTTATTTATTTTTAAAGATTTTATGTATTTATTTGACAGAGAGAGATTATTTATTTGACAGAGAGAGAGAGCAAGAGAGGGAACACAAGCAGGGGGAGTGGCAGAGGGAGAAGCAGGCTTCCCGCCGAGCAGGGAGCCCGATGTGGGGCTCGATCCCAGGACCCTGGGATCATGACCTGAGCCGAAGGCAGACGCTTAACGACCGAGCCACCCAGGCCCCCCAGCATTCTTCACTTTAAAAGGAATCAATATTAATGTATAATATAATATTTTCTTAATATCAGATCTATAGGCTTTAGGACTATGCTGTTACTCAAATTAGGGCTAACACTCTAATACTTGTTACCCAATAAATGTTAATGATCAACATCAATGCACTATTTATTAATATTGGTATAGTTAATAATTATAATTATTGATGCAATCTTATACAATAATTACTACAATACCAATAGAGAAATCGGTATTTCATGCTCCTGTGATGCTGACCATGACTCGAAGAACAACCTAACAACATCTAGGGCAGCCAGGAAAACAGATGGGGCTGAGAACCTACTGAATAAACGGTCTCAGCCATGCTTCCAGGAAGTAAGTACCCCACTGAAGAAGCTTGGGCCCGATCATGTCCTCAGACAACGGCGTAGTGTTCAACAAAAATAGTTCCTATTATTAGTGGGAAATATAATGTTCTTGTTAAATTGAGATGGACTAGACCTGGTCCCCAAATCTTGGGTGGGAGCTACTTTCTATTTCCCTTGTGGCTTAAACGAATAACAGAACACTACAGGTGAGGCACTGGACTGGAGAGGGGGGAGAGTGGGAGGCAGACTCCTGTGCCCTTTCTCACATGAAAAACCCGAAGCTGGCAAAGAAGAGGAATGGCATTACACAGTCAACAAGTTTTGACCACACTAGATCACAACTACACATTTCCCCAGGGTAGCAAAGCATATAAGAACTTTGCTTTTGGGGCGCCTGGGTGGCTCATTCGGTTAAGTGTCTGCCGTCGGCTCAGGTCATGATCCCAGGGTCCTGGAGCCTGCTTCTCCCTCTGCCTCTGCCTCTCTCTCTGTCACTCATGAATAAATAAATAAAATCTTAAAAAAAGAAAAGAAAAGAACTTTGCTTTTAAGCTAGAGAGATATGGGTGCACATTCTGGTGCTGCTACTCACCAGCTGTGAAGTCATGAACAAGTGATTTATCTTCTTTTAGCTCAGTTTGTTAATCTGTAGAATGGGGATTGTAGTAGAATCTCTCTCACAGGGCTGTGTGAGGATTAAATAAGGCAATGCACATACAGTGCCAAGTGAACAAGCAATATATTATAAACGTTATTAATATTTTTGATGTATCAACAATTAACACTAAAACTGTATCAGATACAATTGTTCTGCTCTCACACACACACATACACATCTACATACATGTCGGCCCTCTGGAGCTGGCTGTACCTCAGGGTCAATGAGGGCAACGTTTGCTGCCACTGTATAAAACTTTGATTATGTGAACTGGTACCCTGTGCCCCACTCACAGGGCAGACCAGAGATGTTATCTCCAGAATGACTGTTGGGGCTACAAGAAATCATCCAGGCCATAATCAGTGTCTTCAATCCAGGTACAGGTTAAAATCTTTGGTTATCCTCAAAATAACATTTTCCTCGCGGCATCGAGCCAACATCTCCATCCCAGTGAATCACAAAGAAGAGAGAGAAGAGCCAGCAGGAGTATTTATAGGTCACTGCCTTGGTGCAGGGCCAAACGTATTTTTCTAATGACCATCCCTGCCAAAGGAACTATCTGTGGGTTCTCCTAATGGTATCTTGAAGCTTTTTAAAATAACAAATGAAATTGAAAAGAAAAACAGAGATATCAAAACAGCTCTACTGAACTATTCTCTGAAGCTCATGACCAAATGATGTAAAAATCTCATGGAAGACACTAAAACTATTTTCTTTAAAATTCAAAGCAGAAATTTAGAATGTAGAACTCCAAGAGAGAGAGAAGGGAGAGGAGTAGAAGCAACAGGAAGGGACCAGAACTCTAATCTCATAACAGACTTAGGCAATTGCTTGTTCTTCATTCTAACACAAGGGTGAGGCAGGCGTGCTTTCTGCAGGCTGGCGCCCAGCCTGCGTCACCTGCAAAGGGAGAGTGAAACCCTGGCACGCACACGCCCCACACTACCTTCCTATGAAAACACTTAGGAATAAGAAACCAGTGCCCTTTATAAAGGAATCCTTTTGTTAAAACTGTGTAAACTAGAAATTTTTCATAGTTTCTTGTGGGGGAGAGGGGGAGGAAGCTAAATTTTCTACTAACTTTTTAAAAAATCTCATGTAATCTTAACAACTGACCGAATTCTCCTTGAATTTCATATGTATCAGGAAAAGGAGCTAAGAAAACATTACAGTCTTCTGGAAATGTTTCCTGGATTCTTTCCTCTTTTTCCACAAAAATAGAACTACCCTTTTTTTTTCTTCTTTTTTGATGGGAGATAAGGATTATATAGGAGATTTGGCAACCTGAATGCACATATGAGAAAGCCAATTGTATAACGAAAAGAAGTAGATCCTCCAAAATTATTCACTTAGGAGAATTTCAAACTTTGGTGCGAAAGCTTCAAAATAATAACCGTCATTATCTGAATGTTCCTTCTCACCAAGGGGCTGAGGAATTCGGTCTTGATATCATCTAGCAGTTAAGGGCTCTGAAAAACAAGGGTTTCTTGACAGCCAGACAAAGCTGGTCATCCAGGAGGATCCATCGTTTCTGCCTTCTGGAAACCAGGGGGAAGATGGAATAGAATTCTAGGTGGCCTGGAAGAAACCTTACAAATCCAGGGCTGTGGGGAGGACAGATGAGGAACAGGAATTCCCACCCTCCCACCAAGGTTCTGGAAGCGCTGGTCAACTGCCAGGCACTGCAATATCAGTAACTGGTTCCCAGAGAAGTGCCTCAAATCACAGGATGCAAGGAAGCCACATAAGGATGGGGCTGTGTGGGCATGCAAGCCAACCCATCTCTCCAGAACTACTTTTGAGGGCACTGTCTCTCTGCCCTCTGCCAGACCTCCCAAAACCCCTGGGGGCTCCTTCAGGAGGGTGTAAGTTGGGTTACATGTGAGATGAAGTAATAGTACAACTTCGCTCAGAGAGGCTACATGGGTATCTCATCCCTCGGGCCAGAATTTTCTGGGTTTTGTTAATATTTGCTCATTATTCAGTCAGAATCATCAGCGTCACCTGGGCACTTGTTCACGAATGCAAATTCTCGGCTCCACACCAGACCTCTGAATCTGAGATGCTGGGGGAGGGGCCCAGCGATCTGTGTCCTAACCAGCCCTCCTAGGGATTCCCAGGCACCCGAGTTTGAGAACCTCTGAGCATTCATTCTAGAGCAACACAACCTTGTGAAACATTAGCCCTGAGAACATCTGGATGCATGCCAGGCAACAGATAGGTGCCTGAAGAGAAGAAACCCTCTCTGTCCACAGTCGGTTTCCACTCCCGAATTCTATTCGTGAATAGCCCCCCTTTGCAAAAAATGTCCTCTCACGGGTGGCATTTTATAACGAGCAATCTACTGTAAAGAGCCAGCACTACATAAATTCCCCTGCCTTTGTAGTTCCCCTCAAAATTGCACAGTATGGAAGGGACCTGTCTTCTACACATTTTTAAGTCTAACGCCTAGGGCAATACAAACCCTACACTGGCTCTAACTTAATATGGACTAATACAATAATAAGTAATTTAGGAGCCAGCACTCAAATTAGTAAAGCCTGGTTTCCTGCAGATTACCGAAGGGTAAGGAGGGGAAAGGGGGAAACTCAGATAAAATGTGCAGGGACTAAAAGGCAGAAAGGAAGCAGAAAATTTATTCTGAACAGATGCCAAGACTTTGCCACATGCTTACAGTAAGAGAAACGAAGAGCAGAGCAAATTATTTTTAAAACCTTCTTTCCTTGAGAACTATGTTAATAATAGCCCTGTTTTAAGATATCAAGCAAATACTTTTTCAATGGAAGACATTAGGCAAACACGGAATATTAGCACGAAATGTGCCTTAGATTATGTAAAGGATACAGAATGTTTATCTTCCACGGACAGGAATCACCCGTCTTCAATGATAAAATTCAAGCAGATAATTTTTTGATAAAACTGTTTTCTTTATAGGCTGTTGATAATGTATCATTTATATCCCAAGGCTGGGATAAACACATCAGCCAGTGAAATTCCTCAGCAGTACTCAGGCTGCTGAATTTGTTAGCATTAGTAATACATGGTAGCCTGCCTGACTTTAACTGCAGTTATTCAAAGGAGAAAGTGGATGAGGTGGCAAGAGTGTAGAGATGATGGGACGGAGTAAAAAGGTGATGAACAAACAATAATTGTGAAGAAGCACCCGTTTTCACGTTCAATCTATTCATCAGATGTTAATAACATTAATCCTTATTCTTCCATTTGGCAGGTAAGAAGGTTCTAGCCCAGGGGTTCTCAACCCTGGCTGTACATGCGATTCACCCAGGGCGCTTTAAAACAAAACCACAAACATGGAACACCTGGATCCCAGTGCCTGGGGGTGGGGTCCGGGCATGGGCGATTCTGGTGCCTTCGGAGGGTTAAGAAATATTTTGCAGGTTTTTTTCTTTACAAAAATCAATTTGGAGAAAATTGGCTATTCTGGAACTTGGTCATTTGGTGGACTGGTTTCTCCATTCCTGAAGGATCAAGAGTAGGACACAGCCTTAGCCTATCTTAGAACTCCTGGGAGATGTCAAGTATACCACGGTTATGAAGGAGGAAAAAAAAAAAAAAACTTCAATATTTCCCTGTCACCTTTCGGTGGGAAGAGAGGGGAATATATCGAAGAATGAGCCATTGAAATAGCGTATCTGAATTAAGCGAGACGGTAGAACAAAGAGAGAGAAGTGGGGTTAGCTGTTATTCTTAAAAAACACTCTTCTCCTTCTTCATCACCATCATCTGCCACCATAACAGATACATAAGGAGTCCCTCCTATAGCACCTAGAACATAAACTGAGAGTAAGGGGATAATTCATGAATGCCTTGACTCCCCTCGAAATAAAAGAGTAGTAAGAGACCGATTCAGGCATCTTTGGAAGAAGCCCACATCTTCCAATACTTCATGGTCTATGACATTCTTTCATAATCTTTCACAGCAAAAGTATAAATTGCAAATTGAGATATAAAACTGTAGATGCAGACATGTCACCTTGGAGAGCAAATAGATGTTGAATATTTGTTCTGAGTCCATTAAAATGCCCTGGTATTCAATATAAGCCAGGGCTCTGCAAGGTACTTCCATTCACACAATCTCATTTATGACATAGTGTTGTAGTTGGAAGAGCTCCATGTACCGTTTTCTAGAACATACGGACCTCTTGCCATAATCAATTGCTATAGAAGCTTTATGATACTAGAATTGTACTCTATATTTCATATCTGTTTTTATAGCTTATTTTTGGCAACATGGTTTATATGATGCCAAGTCTTTGTTCAGAAGAGTTGCTTCCCTCCATGATGTTGTTCTCATAAAATATATATCTGTTTTAAAATAAATCACTTTGTGTTACTGTTTCCAGGAATATGGGGAGGCAGAGTGTAGGCACTTTTGCTGTGGTCCTCAAGGCATATCAAAATGATTTTGATATGATATATGCTGTTGCAAATCTTCCTTTTTCCTTGCCCAACTCAAAAACTGGACAAAAGTTCTCATTTAAATTGTTGAGAAAGTTCTCAACACTAATATCTTAGTATATTACATCAAATCCTATTTTTATCATTGGTTCTTTTCAAATTCAATATATCTAAACTTCAAATTCATTATATCTAAAAATAGCCTTGGATAATAGCTAATCAATTAGTTTGGTGGTTTGTCTTTTGGTTCTAACACACGCACCAGAATAAAAGCATCTACAAAAGTCACCCAGTTGTGCAGAAGGCGAATCCAACAGGATTCCTGTGTCTAGTAGCTTTATCTTGGAATAAAGGCTCGTTGACAAATAACCGTCTCTCTTAAAAATTTCCATTTAAGGAATGTTTTATGATATATTTTGGAAACTTACTGGGGATTTTATTGTATTTCACAGTGATATGGCTTTAAAAGATTACAAGTTTTGATTCCAATCAAACCTAGTGCATCAGCCAGTCAAAGAAGATGTTGAATGGGGTTGAGTATTTTATTCAAGGTCAGTATTTACAGCACCGGCAAAACTATTCAAGATTACCAAAGTCAGTGAACTTCCTCCTTTACATGTCTTTCCCTCTTCAAGTTCATTAATCACCTTCAAATAATAACTCGTTGGGTTAAAATGGGTTAAAATTTTTAAGTTATAACATATATTTTCATTTTAAGCATCTCTTCAGGGATAGTAGTGCAAGAGACATAAAGGAAATCTTTGCAAAGAGCTCATTACCTGAAGAAGTAGACTAAGAGGAAGTGAAAGGAAAACATGGTGGGGAATGCCCTAAATTGGGAGTTAGGACTCCTAAATGGTAGCCCTCATTCTAGAATGACAAATTGTACATCCCTACCTCTGAAGTGGACATTAAACCGCTCTTGGTCTTGAAAGCACCTGTAAAAAGAGAATATGAGAATAGTGTTCTCGAAGATTCCTTCACCCTTTTAAAAGGCTATGGTTCTAAGTACACTGGGAATTTGATTCTGTAACGTCTTAAAAACTCTTCAGCTTTCCAATTAAAAAATGTTTCATCTCCTGTAAATGTCACTACCAATCTGATATCCTGCCATGACATTCCAGACATGAGACAGGAGAAAATGTGACAAGCTTATGTAGATGCTATTCCCATCCTCTTACTACTCTGACTTTGCCAGGAGCCAGCTCAATCCTGGAACACTTCAAAAAACATGTCCTTACCACTAAAGTTCTAGAATAGGGATTCAAATTTAAAGTGTAAGAAAAGGCCTCAGTTTAGATCTGAGCCCAGACATATGACTTCACACCTTCCTCTTACACTACCATTCATCTGGGCCTCAGTTTATTGCTCTCAATAGTGGAAAAGAACAAATAATGTGGGCAAATGCTATTAGATCTACGTAGACTAATACTTTTAAGATAGAAGTGGAGGGGGATGGGACAAACAGCTTCTAGCATCTTGGGCTCTTGGGAAGAAATGTACTAGCCCTGCCATTGCCACTGGACCAAGTATCTTATTGCAACTTGTTATTCTCAAGTGCTCAAAAATATCCATGATGATGACAAAGCACATGTCAACATCTAGATGTGATAAACTTCAGAAAAGAGGAAATGTGATGCGTGGGAAGGGTTTCAAATCCCAGCCAACCATCATTAACTTGATCTACCTATGCCTATTTCTCCATCTGTATAATAGAGAAATTGTAATTTTCCTTGTTGACATTGTTTTGAGTATTAAAAGACATATGACATGGGAAGGGTCAGTATAATGCCTGGCACATAACAGGTATGTGATAAATGGCAGGGATTATTATGTAGCAAAAATTTGACTATATAAGCAAACTCAGATATCCTTGTCATCAGATCCCACTTACCCACCACTAATAATATGAGCTACTTGTAAGACACCCGCAGTCATCTTTGACTTGTCATTTGCTAGAACCTTATCTTTAAGAAAATATTTTACTTCATCTGAAGCTTCCAAATCCTCATCTCCATAATTAAGGAATTATCCCAAGTTTACTTAGAACCATAGTCTTTTAAAAGTATAAAGGAATCTTGGAGAATGGCATTCTCATATTCCATTTTTACAGGGGTTTTCAAGACCAAGAGAGATTTAATGTCCACTTCAGAGGCAGGGACGTACAATTAGTCATCCCAGAACCAGTGCTACCATTCAGGTGTCCTAACTCCCAATGTAGGGCATTCCTTACCACATAATTGAAGGAACAGCACTATAAGCCCGAAGCTCACACATTTATGGGGAATGGAGAAACTGTGACAAAGTGCAGTGAACTCTATGGGAAGAGTTTAGTGAAAACAGCCAAAGAAGTAGGAAGGAAGAAATGGTAAATACGATGAATTCCATGACCAGTCAGTCCATAGAACCAAAAACGATCAGCTGTCCTACTATGTTAGTCTATCTATACCACAAACACCTCAATCAGTTTTTAGAATTCCACTTTAAACTATCCATTGGCTTTTTAGTTTTGCCTCTTGCAGTATTTTTTTTCTTAGTATTGTTCTAGAGCAATTACTTCCTTAACTTTTCACAATCTACTTTGAGTTAATATTGTACTACTTCACAGAAAATGTGGAAACCTTGCAACCACATATTCCATTTAACTCCCCCCCAACACACACACCATACTGTACTTTATATGCTATGGTTGTCATATGTATTACCTCTGCATACATTATAAACCCCACAAGGTAATGATACAATTTTTGCTATAGTCATATGTATTTTTAATTGAGAAAAATGCAGTCTTCTATTAACACAAATATGCCCCATTTTTGATGTTTTATATTACTTCCTAAAAAATTCAGGTTTCCTTCTCATATTATTTCTCTACAGCTTAAAGAACTTCCTTTAGAATTTTTTGAAGTACAGATATGCTGGCAATGAAGTCTCTCATGTTTCTTTTTATTTAAAAATATCTTTGCCTTGGGGCACCTGGATGGCTCAGTCAGTTGGGTGACCGACTCTTGGTTTTGGCTCAGGTTGTGATCTCGTAATCTCGGGGTCGTGGGATGGAGCTCAGCATTGGGTTCTGTGCTCAGTGCGGACTCTGCTGGAGATTCTTTCTCTCCCTCTCCCTCCCCTTCTGCTTCTCCCTCTCCTCATGTGCATACTCTCTCTCTCTCTAATAAATGAATAAAATCTTCAAAACTGTATATCTTTGCCTCTATTCTCAAAAGATATTTTCACTGGATATAAGTTTCTGGTCCGACAGGGATTTTTTGTCTCCCTTCTAGAACTTTGAAGATATTGTTCCACTCTCTTCTGGCCTTCATAGCTTCAGATGGGAAGTCCACAATTATTGGAATCAGTTATCCTGCAAGTAGTGTGCCATTTTCCTCTGCCTGCTTTCAAGATTTTCTCTTCATCAGCAGTTTGTCTATAATGTGCATTGGTGTGTCTTTCTTTTTTTTTTTTTAATTTTATTTTATTATGTTATGTTAATTACCATACATTACATCATTAGTTTTTGATGTAGTGTTCCATGATTCATTGTTTGCGTATAACACCCAGTGCTCCATACAATACGTGCCCTCTTTAATACCCATCACCAGGCTAACCCATCCCCCCACCCCCTCCCCGCTAGAACCCTCAGTCTGTTTCTCAGAGTCCATAGTCTCTCATGGTTCGTCTCCCCCTCTGATTTCCCTCCCTTCATTTTTCCTTTCCTACTATCTTCTTTTTTTTTTTTCTAACGTGTAATGTATTATTTGTTTCAGAGGTACAGGTCTGTGATTCAACAGTCTTACACAATTCACAGCGCTCACCATAGCATATACCCTCCCCAATGTCTATCACCCAGCCACCCCATCCCTCCCACCCCCCACCACTCCAGCAACCCTCAGTTCGTTTCCTGAGATTAAGAATTCCTCATATCAGTGAGGTCATGTGATACATGTCTTTCTCTGATTGACTTATTTCGCTTAGCATAGTACCCTCTAGTTCCATCCATGTCGTTGCAAATGGCAAGATTTCGTTTCTTTGATGGCTGCATAATATTCCATTGTATATATATACCACATCTTCTTTATCCATTCTTCTGTTGATGGACATCTTGGCTCTTTCCATAGTTTGGGTATTGTGGACATTGCTGCTATAAACATTGGGGTGCACATACCCCTTCGGATCACTACATTTGTATCTTTGGGGTAAATACCCAGTAGTGCAATTGCTGGGTCATAGGGTAGCTCTATTTTCAACTTTTTGAGGAACCTCCATACTGTTTTCCAGAATGGCTGCACCAGCTTGCATTCCCACCAACAGTGTAGGAGGGTTCCCCTTTCTCTGCAACCTCGCCAACATCTGTTGTTTCCTGAGTTGTTAATTTTAGCCATTCTGATTGGTGTGAGGTAGTATCTCATTGAGGTTTTGATTTGGATTTCCCTGATGCTGAGCGATGAGCACTTTATCATGTGTCTGTTGGCCATCTGGATGTCTTCTTTGGAAAAATGTCTGTTCGTGTCTTCTGCCCACTTCTTGATTGGATTATTTGTTCTTTGGGTGTTGAGTTTGATAAGTTCTTTATAGATTTTGGATACTAGCCCTTTATCCGATATGTCATTTGCAAATATCTTCTCCCGTTCTGTCAGTTGTCTTCTGGTTTTGTTGACTGTTTCCTTTGCTGTGCAAAAGCTTTTTATCTTGATGAAGTCCCAATAGTTCATTTTTGCCCTTGCTTCCTTTGCCTTTGGCGATGTCTCTAGGAAGAAGTTGCTGCGGCTGAGGTCGAAGAGGTTGCTGCCTGTGTTCTCCTCTAGGATTTTGATGGACTCCTGTCTCACATTTAGGTCTTTCAACCATTTTGAGTCTATTTTTGTGTGTGGTGTAAGGAAATGGTCCAGTTTCATTCTTCTGCATGTGGCTGTCCAATTTTCCCAACACCATTTCTTGAAGAGACTGTCTTTTTTCCATTGGACATTCTTTCCTGCTTTTTGAAGATTAGTTGACCATAGAGTCGAGGGTCCATTTCTGGGCTCTCTATTCTGTCCATTGATCTATGTGTCTGTTTTTGTGCCAGTACCATACTGTCTTGATGATTACGGTTTTGTAATAGAGCTTGAAGTCCGGAATTGTGATGCCACCAGCTTTGCTTTTCGTTTTCAACATTCCTCCGGCTATTCGGGGTCTTTTCTGGTTCCATACAAATTTTAGGATTATTTGTTCCATTTCTTTGAAAAAAGTGGATGGTATTTTGATAGGGATTGCATTAAATGTGTAGATTGCTCTAGGTAGCATTGACATCTTCACAATATTTGTTCTTCCAATCCATGAGCATGGAACGTTTTTCCATTTCTTTGTGTCTTCCTCAATTTCTTTCATGAGTATTTTATAGTTTTCTGAGTACAGATCCTTTGCCTCTTTGGTTAGATTTATTCCTAGGTATCTTATGGTTTTGGGTGCAATTGTAAATGGGATCGACTCCTTAATTTCTCTTTCTTCTATCTTGTTGCTGGTGTATAGGAATGCCACTGATTTTTGTGCATTGATTTTATATCATGCCACTTTACTGAATTCCTGTATGAGTTCTAGCAGTTTTGGGTGGAGTCTTTTGGATTTTCCACATAAAGTATCATATCATCTGCAAAGAGTCAGAGTTTGATTTCTTCTTTGCCGATTCAGATGCCTTTTATTTCTTTTTGTTGTCTGATCGCTGTGGCTAGGACTTCTAATACTATGTTGAATAGCAGTGTGATAGTGGACATCCCTGCCGTGTTCCTGACCTTAGGGGGAAAGCTCTCAGTTTTGTCCCATTGAGAATGATATTTGCTGTGGGTTTTTCATAGATTGCTTTTATGATATTGAGGTATGTACCCTCTATCCCTATACACTGTGTCTTTCTTTCCATATAGCTTGTTTTGGTGTCACTGAGCTTTTCGAATCTGTAAATTTATATTTCTCATGAAACTTGGAAGTTTTGATGACTTTCTCTTCTATATTTCTTTGTTCCATTCTCTCTCTCCTTTCTTGCTGGGACATTAAACATATGTTGGACTTAATTTTTGTCCCACAGTCTTAAGACTTCACTTTTTTCAATCCTTTTTTCATCAGGGGTCATTTCTATTGATTAATCTTTAAGTTTACTGAATTTTTCCCCATTACTTCCACTCTGTTATTAATTTAAGTCCATATGGAAAATTTTTACATTTCAGACACTGAAATTTTTTAAATTTCCCTTTATTCTTTTCTATATTTTCTGTTTTCCTACTGGAATTCCTTATACTTTCATTCATTGGTTATAAGAATATTCCCCTTTATCTCAATTTCAAGAGTTGCTTTAAAATCATTATCTGATGATTCCAACATGTGGATCATCTCAGGGCTGGCTTCTGACAATTTTCTCTTGAGAATGAGTTATATTTTCCTGGTTCTTTGTAGGTCAAGTAATTTTGGATTATCCACTGAACATTGTGAGTGCTAGGTGTGGAGGCTCTAGATTCTGTTATAGTCCTTTCAACAGTGTTGATGTTTATTTTAACAGGCAGTTAACTCTGTGAAATTATAAATGTTGTCTTGCCTGCAGTAGGGAACAAATCCAATCTCAGTTAGGTTCTTTGATATTTACCTGTGCTGCTCTGAGTCTGTCCCAATGCATGTATGGTTCAGGAGTCAACCAGAGACTTAGGCACAGTTTATGCACACAGCCTGGGGCTCTCCTTGTCTGACTCTCTCTTTTCTGGAACTCCCCTCTCACTCTCAAGTAGCTGTGGTAGCTCCAGCCTCTGCCCTCTTGTAACTCAGGGAAGAAAGATCACATTGTTATCAGAGCTTCAGCTGTTCTATGCCAGGTCACATCCGCAGCCTGCTTCCAGGTTTTATATATATAATTTATAATTACATATATATAATTTTAAATAGTGAACTATAGGCTGCCAGGTTTCTCTCTGCCTGCTTCAGTCTCATTTTACCCCATCCTCACACAAGAGTCATTCTGGGTCCACCTACCATGGCCAATACGTATCCTCTATTGTACATTTCAACCCATCCTCAAGCCTTCATTCATATCTGGTCTCTACTTAGTAAGTCTTTATTTTCCAAGTGCAAGATGTGCACCACTGATGAACCAGATGACTTCGGGTAGCTGAGATCTAACATTAATAGCACTGAATCTGAATCACACTAAGGGAAAGTTATTTTCCATTCTTTTTCAACTCTTCTAATTCTGCCAAGGAATAAATCTCAGTTTGGTGCTAATATGCCTTTAACACCTTTCTAATAAAGGCTAATTTCCCCCTTTCAAACATTGAGACAACAGGTCTCATGTGAAGAACCTTCAGGCAACAGCACCTAGCTAGAAATGAATAACATTATTTTGTTTCACTCAATGTATTTTTATAGTTGCCTTCTATTTGTAGTGATACTGTTTTCCACTTGTGATAATGATATAAAGTTTAATTTTAAAATCAAAATTCACAAAAATTAAATTGATCTAAAAGTAATAAATGACAGGATAGGTCACATACAGATAAGACTGGGAAAATGATTTGTAGTAAAGTAGATAATTCTAGGTGCTTTACCAGATATCCACCCCCCTTCCCAAATCAGTAGCTCAACACAACAGAACTTATTTCTTAATCAGGAAAATGCCAACTGAATGCTTCCAACGTGTGGTAGTTTTCCATTTGTTCATTCAGGGACTGAGAATGGCAAAGTTTCTACCTTCTTTAACACATGGATTCTAGGATCACTTTAAGTATATCCAGCAGCAGACAGGAAAGAAAAAGCATGGCATACATGCAGTATGGGGGGCTTTTATTGGCAGGCTTAGAAAAGACATACATCCTTCTGGCCACATTCCCCTGGCTGGAACTCAGTCTATGGCCATGCTTAACTGTGAGAAGCCAGGAGGAAACTGGTTTAACTCTGTGCCCAAGAGAAAGAGAATTTTGGGTTTGGGTGAGCATAAAGTTTGGGAAACTGCACCAAAGTTTGGGAAACTCCCCCCTAGGTTATGTTCCTTCAAAGCAAAGGGGAGGAGGGAGTCATCATGTCTCAGAAACTTCCCTTCATCTTCTAAGAATGACTCTGGTTATTAACGTCTCCTCTTCCTGCTCACCTCCCTGCACCCGGCATTAGACCTCTACCCAACACATGCAGAGAGAAAGACAGGCAGTCCCCGAAATGTTCTGTCCATTTCATCAGTAGACCTCTCCCCACACAGGATCCGGGGATGCTCACTCCAGCTCCACACTGCCCAAGGCTCCTGTCCCCCACCAGTCCTTCTCTTCCTGGCAGTTTTGCAATCACAATTTATGAACCCGGACTCTCACCCTCTCTACAAAGTCTTTGCTTTCTGAGAGTTCAATTAGCTAACCTGAAAAAGTAACCAGTGTTCTTGTTAATTGAAAGCTCTTCTTTCCTTCCCTCCAGGGAAATTAAGAACATTTTACACAGCGGCTTCCTGGAGCCCATGATGTTGTTCCCAGTGTGTCCCAGCAAGACACTGCAACTTCTGCTCCCGCCTTGGCCCCCACAGACCAGGGAGGGAGCCCTTGGTGGGGAGAGAGGGGTCTTCCTGATGGGATCTCTGCCACTCCAACCCCACTTCTAGAGTATCTGGCCGGTTCTCATTCGGCCACTCCCTCATGCAAGAAAGGGGGCCAGGAAGTGAGGAAATGTCCCTCCCTGGGATCTTTCTTTGATCTCCGCAGATCACAAGCACCTACCTAGTTCATGGTCTGAGTTCTCTACTTGGCATCAGCAAATGTAACTGAATCAAATTCCAATTATTGATTCCGCACCATTGAGACATTAGCAGTCATTCTAATTATGTTCTACATATTCCTTAAAAACAGTATAATCTTAAACAATCAGGAACAGCAAGTGTCAAACCTTTGATCATTCCCCAAATGCTGTAATTAAAGAGTCAGCTCCTCACACTTGGTCAGAGCACAGTGGAGGACCCCCATGGACTCAAGCCTTCCCTCAGAGGTGACCAGTGCTTGACCCCCGCGATTTTACATTCATGAATTGTTGGCAGAGCGTGGCAGCAAATATTAATTTCTGTGACTATGTTTCAGGAGAGAAGCAGCCCTTGCAATAAGCTGGTGTTTTATGAGTGTATCAATAAAATACCACACTAAAGGAGACTATTTGTGATATCGAACCCTAAGCCCACTCTTCACATACTCACACCCTTCTAAGAATGTAAGTGAAGCACTTAGATTCAAAGGTGGGGGAGAGAGTCCCCAGAAGGCTTTGCTTATTACTTAATTACACTAATTTTAAGAACAACTCCAATCTAAGTGGGCATCTCCTCTGTCTTGTGGATCCACCCAGAGCTTCTGGAACCAGACTGCAGAGGTCTGAATCCTGGATCTACCACTTTCTAGTTATGAGATTTGGAATGAGTTATTGCACATGATGTTAAGATCAATTTTGAAATTCTCCAACCAAAAAAAAAAGAGGGTGGCAGAGACAGAGTAGTGAAATAGGATGGACAAAATATTGATGATTACTGAAGTTGGGTAAGGTCCAGGTTAAGTCATTCTATTTACTTTCATGTTTGTTTGAAATTGGTATAATTAATTCTTAAAGGACACTTTTTAATTATTGAGAGCATAATAATTTTGAAGTCCTCCTTTCATGAAACAACTTTCTCCTGTTAAAAAGAACCACAGGCCCCAAATGATGTCACTGAGGCCAAGTCACCAAATGGGGCTTACTTAACACCTAACCTAACTACAGCTGCAACGTGCCCCAGAAATGTAGTCTTAACCGGTCAGTTGGGAATTTTCTGATCAGCACCCATGAGGTCATCCATCACATGGGCCCTCCTCATCCCCTACAAGAAAGATGAGGTCATCTGCATAATAAAGATCCCTCTGACCTGCCCCCATAATGGGAGGCGATCTTGACTAAAACATTTTTTTTCTTTTCCTAGTAACTTCCTTGCCCCACTCTGTTTCCTGTGAAAACCTTCCACTTTGTACAAGTCCTCAGCTTCCCTCTGCTTGTTAGATGGGACGCTGCCTAAATATGAATTGTTTAATAAAGCCAATGAGATCTTCCATCTTCCAATTTAGTTGACTGAATTCTGTTTTTTAACACTCCTCTATTTCAGAGATATGTGATAGACAATACACTGGGAATTCTCCCTTATTTTGCAGAACAATTTCTTTCAGGCTTCCCTGTTCTTATACATTAATGATAGAACAAGAATTTTACTTTTTTTCCTTCTACCACTTCAGCCACTCAGACCTAGTAAGAAATCAAATTCCCTGACATGTATTGCACTGTGATCCTTGCCCCTTACAGGCCAGTTAAGATCCTAGGTATCTGGATACAGCTATAATTTAGTGCCATTCTCAGTGTTTGCTTGGAGATTCCAGTCCCTCAATACCTCCCCTTTCCAAAAGGGGAGACACTGGAGGCGGGAGGAGGAGGAGATGAGAAGAAAAGGAATATACTGCCTTCCTTTTTCAAGCACCAAACACAACTGTTTTTCTCCATTTCTCCCAGTTGACTCAACATCTGGAGAGATCAAAACACAGATGCCACATCCATGAAGAGGGGAGATGAGTAAGGTGACATGTTGGGATCAACATATACTTTTCTTTTTTGCCCTTACCTCATCTTTCACATGCCAGTAATGCACTCAGAAAAAGAGATGGTTTCCTGCTGGAGCTCCAACAGTGCCAACATAAACTGCTGGCTTCCCCCAAGTTATATTAATATAACTGATTCACTGGTGATCCCCGCCAGGGCTACATGTGATAATGTCAAAATTGTACGGGTTGGGGGAAAGGCTGTTTAAAACACTTTCCCCAAAATGATCAATTTTTAATTATATCCCAACAAAATATTGATATCTCCTTTATTACTGGCAGAGCACATCAAATTCGGGCATGTTTTCTTTCACGTCTTTCAGAAAAATTGAACTCGGAATATAATTTTATTACTTCTTTCCTATGTCTTTGTCAACTAACTGAACCTGGGCCGGTTCTTTTAAATTACTTTAAGTGTAAAAAATGAAATCAGTTTGAAGTTTATGTTAAAACTTCAATAATTATAACCAATGTAAAGATTAGGAATAGATTTAAGACCAGTGAAAGTAGATGATGACAGTTGTAATTATTATGTGCTCTTGTTTTTCACTTCTGAAGAGCAGCAATTAAATCTCGACTCAGACTTACGTGGAGAGTACAATGTTCTGCACCTGCAACACTGACTGATTTCACTCTCTCCAATGGCGGAAGGGTTTACCTCCCGATGCCATAGATTCCGGGTCAGAATGGTGGATGCAAATTGTTTCGAGAACAGCACAGTGTTTCTGATGATTTAGGATGGTGTTCATCTACCACTTGATTTCCATTCAATACGAACAAGTACAAAATGATCTTCCTAGCCTCTACCAAAATCAATACAGACTGAAGTATGTGTTGGTTTCCATCCAAAAAGCGAACACGGACCAACGGTAGCTTCTGAGGACGGAAAATGCCGTCATTCACTGTCTTAGCCTTGGACCAACCCCTTCCTCCGAGCCTCTGAATCGCTGCCTCTTTCTAAGGGCCATTATTGTGAAAGCATTGTTGTAAAATCTAAAGCATTCACACATGAAATTTTTCTTGGTCACTAGCCACTTGTAAAAGTGCTCAGCCAGACTGATAGGTTGACTTTGCAAAAATGCGTGCCTGTGGCACAGATGATGTGCTCATTAAATATTCCGTCTGTCCCCCCACAGTTCCCAGCCCTCGCAGTTAGGTTGGGCCATGTGATAACTGTGAGCAGTAAGCTGTGGGCAGAAGTGACCTGTGTCATTTTTAGGCCAAAGTATGAAAGGGCTGGCACATGATCTTCTGGCTATGTCTTTTCCTGTCATGGTGACTGAGGGGGCCATGAGTTGCAGATGTTACCACTACAGGATGTTAGACTGCTGGCGTCAGCCTGAGTCCCTGAATGACTGTGCGGAGTACGACACCACCACAATCCTTGCTGGATATGCACAGTGAAGAAACAAACTTCTGTGTGTTATACTACATACAAAGATGGAGGATGGGGTTATCTAGTTCCTGTAGCACATCTATTCTATCCTGAATAAAATAATGCCTAAAGTCCAAAAACCTTAAAATGTTCACCTAACCAGCCTCACAGAACTCCGGGTACCCTATCCCTGCACTTCATCCCACACTGATAGCTGCGATGAAGGGCAGTGTGTAGGCAATAGCCCCACTATGGCTCCCTGGCAACCCTGCCCGTCTCCACACAGGCCACGTAGGCAAAGCTTACCCACAGTCTGACCCGAGTCTTGGCAGGCTGCCCTGCAATTCCTCCAGAAATGAAGGGAGATAAGCAGCCCTGTGGGGAGCGGCCATGTGGCAGGTTCTCATCTGCCTCCCAATCCCGTGAGGCAGCCACAAGACAGTTTCCCACCCGTCTCCCTCGGTTCAGATGAGCACAGGACTTTCCTCGTAACCGCCCTTCCCACTTAGGGCACAGCGGCAGGCTTCCATGTCTACAGAACTACTTGGCTGTCATTTAGATATGGCTCCTCTAGGGCAGAGTAACCCACCACTCATGCCACCTGTCAGCTAGCCCTTCCAGCTCGGTGTCACCCTGTGTGTGGAACAAGGGAACTGACATCATGGTGGTCTTGCTTTTGCTGTCAGAGCAAGTAATACATGTCTGAATCCATCTAGACTCTTGTCCCCTTTAGTGGTCAAATCTACAGAAGTGTGGAGAGCCAACGAACAGCTGCCCTATTAGCCACCTGCCTGGGGACCGTGTGACCACTTCCCACAATAAAAGGTGCTTTCATGATAACTATTTGTTGCCCAACCTCAGACGGTTTTGTGCTAGGATGTCTTTCTCCTGCTTAAAAGAATGAAATGGGGCTCTAAGTGGGACTATAAATAGCTTTCTGATTTGAAGTTGGAGAGCAAATGAGTCAGGCTGATTTCCCACCACTTTGGCCTCTTCAACATTCCAGTCAAGTTAGCATGAGGTTGACAGAAGTTAGAAGGCTCCACCAACCCAGGCCCAGCTTCAGATATTTGGTGGCAACAGGGGGTGACGGAGTCTAAAGTGTGCTGAGTGGTGGCCTCAGACGTTGGTGAAAACCAAAAGAGACCGCCCATACACTACCTAAAGTGCAAAGGGATGACTTGTGGCATTTCGTATTTTTGTCATTCCAATGAGCCAGAAACCTAGATCACAAAAACGAGTAATTTCTTTCAAATTAAATAATCCAACGGTGATGCTAACAGTACATTTCCTGAATATTAACAAACATGAATGGTACACAAATTCGTCTTCGAACTACTAAACATCAGGAAGTGTGACAGAGAGTAGGTTTACAAAGCTAAATATAATTCCATCTTTAGATGTAAACCAAAAGTTTTCCAAGACAGGCAATGTTTCTGACTTGGCAGCAAGGTCCAGAAATATACCCTGGATTATGAGTCTTTGGATGTGAGATGACTTATAGGTAACTTTGTGACTGGTAAACCTATTGTACCTATTAAAATAGTGAACCACACAAAACACTCTCTGTTGGCAAATTACACAACACCGCCATGCCCGATAGAACCACTGAGAATGGTGGTGCAGTCTTGGCTTCTCTCAAGTTTACAAATGTCCTATTGAGAGCAAAAATCAATATGACGTATTTTGCTGGTTGAAAGGGAGAGATTTTCTCAGAGAGAGAAAGGAAAAACTACCTCACATTATTTCTGGAAAGGAGACATCATTTCCTTACAGGACTTGGAAATATGTTGCTTTAAGGATAATCCTAGGGGAGCTTGGCTGGCTCAGTTGGTAGAGCATATGATTCTTAATCTCGGGGTTGTGAGTTAAAGCCCCATATTGGGAGTAGAGGTTACATTGAAAAAAATTAAAATCTTGGGGCGCCTGGGTGGCTCAGTCGTTAAGCGTCTGCCTTCGGCTCAGGTCATGATCTCAGGGTCCTGGGATCGAGCCCCGCATCGGGCTCCCTGCTCTGCAGGAAGCCTGCTTCTCTCTCTCCCTCTCCCCCTGCTTGTGTTCCCTCTCTCGCTGTGTCTCTCTCTGTCAAATAAATAAATAAAATCTTAAAAAATAAATAAATAAATAAATAAGTAAATAAAAATAAAAATCTTAAAAAAAAATAAAGAAAGATGATTCTGGACAAAGAATGGTGAGTAGAAATCTGCACTTTCAATGACAACTATGGGGATAGAAGAACCGCTGAAGGCTGGTAGGAACCCCATGAATAAGGCACTCAAACATTGATGCTTTTCTGAGGGAAAAGGCCTAGAGTTCTAAGCAGAAACTGTTAGAACTAATCAAAAGGAAATAGTAAAGTGTTGTCCTTATTACTATCCTCTCAATCACAAATATTTGTGTGGGCCTCTCTCCATACCAGGCATGCTGCTAGGCAGAAAGAGTAAAAAGAATGGAATACATGTTTTATCAATCAGTGCCTTGGTACTTTTAATTGAAGCTCCATTTCCTTGGAGCTTCCTTGGCTCCTATGGTAACCAGTAGGGCTCAGTTAAAAGTTTCTGGGCTTCCGCAACCTTCAAAATAATAACGGATTCAGGCAAGGATTCTCAGCGGATGTTAAAACCATTGGGTCAGTTTGGAAGGGATCAGGAAAGTGGCACAGTTTTCAAAGAATTACCCCATAGGTTACTTACTAATTACAAAAAGGAAAAAGAGAAATCACTGTAATGGAGAAATTTAGTGGGTATCAGTTTAACCAAGGGATTAAACTCAGCAGCACCAGTAATGGGACAAACATTATGTGGCTCCTGATGTGACACAACAGAGAGGACAAAACACTGCCTACATGGTACTCTTGCAAAATGAATTAACTTGAGTCTAATCATGAGGAAGTAAGCAGACAAACCCAGATTATGAGATATTGTACCAAACAACCGAGCTGGACTTTTTCAATCCTGCAAGACAGTTTTATAAAAGACAGGAGAAATGGATTATTCTAGATTAAAGAAGACGAAAGCAACAAAACAGCTAAGGCAATGCATGAACCTTGATCAAGCCAAACAACGGTTACAGATTATTCTTTGAACTACTGAGGAAATCTAAATAAGGGCTGTGTACTAAATGGCATGAACGTGCTGGTGTCAAATTCCTTTGTACTTCATGGTTTTGTGATTATGTAGGGACCAGTGTTTGTTTTCAGATGATAATACTGAAGTACTTAGGGGTGAGGTAGCGTGATGTCTGCAACTTACTTTCAAATGGTTCAGGGATAAAAGCCAAATACGTGTGTGTATAGCTACCTATATATGCGAGGAGACACAAAGCAAAAAGGGCAAAATGTTCACAATTGGTAAATTTAGATGAGAAGTCTATGGGTGTACACTTACTACTCTCACAACGCTTTTGCTTAATTTGAAACTTTCCATTAAAAAGGCAGGTGAGGGGGTGGGGGGAGAAAAACACAGCAGCTGGCTGAGCTCCGGTTACAGCTGTGGGTCACAGAAAACAGAAATGCTAAGGGATGACGTGGCCAAAGCCCGAGCTCTGGGTCTCACCAGCCACCCTCTGCCAGGGTAGGCCTCATCTGAATGATGGGCCAGCCCAGGAGGTGCATTCCTAGTTTGAAATGGTTCAAGATACTTCAACAGCCCCACCCGAAGAGATTCATCATGTTTCTCTATACCTACAGACTTAACATAAGTACACTTCAGAAAATGGACAACTTCTCATTTGTTATTTAAGCCAATGAAAACCAGCACAAATTCTACAACTGCAATAGGATGAACTACTCAGTAATCGACTTCAGGACAGAGTCGGTACAGCTTTGGGACAATGTGGGTAGTGTGACTACATCCTCAAATGTGGTCGCAACCAAGCCCTGGCTCCAGTGGGAACCTAAACGTTAGGCTTTAAATTTTTCTTTTGAATTATGAATTTGAATTATGAATAGTCAATGCCTTAAAATTCTGGCAGAAGTCCATGTATGAATGAATTCATTATATGTTTTAAAGGAAAGTCGTGAATCTTCGTAAATATTCTTTTGGGATCTAAAGAGAAAAATCAAAAGATGTTATTTGTACGTAGAAGAATGACAACTCACAGTCCAACCTTCCACCTTCTCTTTGCAGCTGAGCTCTTTTCCATCCTAGAGCCCCCATCTCCACCATCTGTGCCGCATCCAGCCTAAGTCTCTCTTGTTCAGGTCATCTAGTTTTCTTACTATGATTAATCAGCCTTTTCCATTTGTGTCTCCATGATGCAAAATCAGATTCACATTACAAAGTGATTATTTTTCTTTACAGACTATCTAATACTGACAGAACAAAATGCCTTAATAACAAAAGGCTAACACCAGCCAACACAAGATTCAGAAAGTCCAAGTAAAAGTAGAGCAGAGCTCAAAAGTAATATTCCTACAAAAATTGAGAAGAGCCAAAATGACTCTTCCCTCATATTTTATTGTTCAGTAGCAGTGCAAAATAAATAGGCAATTACTACTCAGAAAATTTTGAAGTTGAAACAGTCAGCTGTCCCTCCTCCACACACCAAAGAATCTGAGCACCCATGTCCATTCCTCCAGGTCCAAATTCTAGACTGTATAGGTAGGGCCTAATGTATGGTTTTAGCATTATTTAAATTATCTATGGTATTTGCACATTATAACTTTCATTTAACATTGTGAAACACGAAATTCAAGTATCAAAGTATATGACATTAGTGTAGAGCTGAAACAGTCTTTTATTCAACTTAAACATATTTTTTACAGTCTACCACATGTCCTTATTTTTCTAAATATATACATAGAGAATATATAACATTTCACAACATTCAGATTATATGACTAAATGCTTGCCTTTCCATCAAGAATTTGAGGCATTAAATGGCATAGCCTTCACATACAAAGCTTAGAACCAGGCACCCTGTGGTTCAACGCATTTTTCCTGTGCTGACTCCAATCCATCAAACGTATGTGTTCAATCACTCTTCCAAGACCAACTCTTTATGAGACTGACGCGCTGCCTACTGCGCTAAGGAGGCACCTAGGACCAACTCTTTAAAAGCTGGCAGGTGTGAGTAAACACTCTATGCATGGTCCCCTTCCACCTGTCTTCTGGTGCTGTAAGGAGAATGTCATTGCTAGCCTGTGGAGCTGTCCCCAGTGGGGAGGCAACACCAGGACTTGCATGATAATGCAGAATATACACTGGATTTGTGCAGAGGACTGGGAGGGGCCCAGCAACGCAGATGCACAGCTTAGTTTGGGAAGGCCCAGGAACGGAGGACTTGGGGGTTAAGCGTCTGACTCTTGGTTTTGGCTCAGGTCATGATCTCAGAGTGGTGAGATTGAGTCCCAAGTCAGACCTGGAGCCTGCTTAAGATTTTCTCTCTCTCTCTCTCTCTCTCCCCCCTCTCCCTCTGCTGGCCCCCTGGCCCGCCTCTCTCTTTCTCTCAAAAAAAAAAAAAAGGGGGGGGGTGGGGGAAGGCCCAGGGAGGAAGCATGACCTGAGCTGGGCCTTGAGGGAGGGGAATCCAGAGGGGGATCTACTTGAGAGGAATTATGTAAAAGGAGAGACAGAAAGAACAGCATGGGATGTGTGCAGGGAAGTGAGGCTATCCCAGTTTGATGAGGATTAAGGAGTGGTGGAAAAATACCTCCTGCTAGGTCGGCAGGCACCCAAAACACGAAAGCCCTATGGGGAAAGCAGGGGAGGAGCCTTGTCCATTGGCTAAGAAAGAAGGGACCACAGGCGGCAAGCTTTCTGTAAGGAAAGGGCTTGAGAACAACGTTCAGACAAAACCCTGGATTCACAATGGTAGTAACTTAGTGAGCTAAATATGACCCTGCCGCAATGTGGCCATTACACAGCATATACGACTTTTTGTTGTTTTTCCTTCTTTCTCTTCAACCAAACCACTAAGAAAAAGGCCACACTGAGGTCAGGGGCAACTGAAGATCCGAAGCATTCTTTACCCATTAAAGAAAATAGTTCATTTGGAAATTCCTTTGGCACCGTTTAATAGCTTTGCATCCCAGATGTGGTAGTGTGGAGTAGAGCGCACCATTATATAAAATAAGAAGGCAGGTCATAGATGACAGCTATGGTCCTCAGGGCCTGCAAAAATGACTCATTACTGGATTTAAGGCAGAAAAAAATAAGCAAGTGAAATTTTTAATCTTTCCATTTCAATGATCAATGGCGAGACTGTTAAACATTTGGACTCAATTTGAACCAAAAAAGGAAGGATATTTGGATGCCAAGTGTCTTACTCAAATAGACATTCACAAAACAATGAAATGACAGGGCCCAAATGTAAATACCACCAAAGCCCCAGGAGGTCGAAAAGGAAAACAACCAGTAGGGAAAATGTGCTCTCGGTGGTCAGACACAGCAGCGGTCATTCCCAGCAAGTCCGTCCTCAGCTTTTCTTGAAATAATCAAGTCTCTAAAGAGCGAAGAGAAGGCGTGTGTGTTCTGCTGTCGTGGTGATGGGAAAAATCTCGGCTGGCAGCAATGGGAACCGAACTGGGCAGATTTGGCAGACACCAGGCCTGGGAACAAAGTCAACAGCATGCTTCGTGTTTTAGGGAGGGTCCTCGGTGCATCGTCAGAACAAAGACTGACAATGGGATTCATGGCCACAGTCAGAGGTCACCTAGAGGAAGGGCAGCGGCGAGTGTCAGAAACATCTGCCCTGATATCAAACCTTCTTTTATATAAGCTTGCCAAACCCTGGCTTTCCATTTAATTCTTTTGGCCTTTGAACTCTTCAGGCAAAGAATTTTATGAGTGGCGGTGGGGAGTGGTGGGGGGTTGTGAGGGCAGCTGGATATGGCAGAGTTGCGATCCTGTGCTATCACTCTGGGAGGAACCTCGAAGGCTCAAAGTGACAGCTGACCAAAGTACTCAAGTTCAAACCCTGCCTCCGGGCTCATCCATGTAAACCAGGACTCTGGGGGAAGGCCTCTTCTTAAATAGTTCCCAGTTTGGAGACACCACACACATTCCAAGCTCATTTACGCCAAGGGTAAAGAAGGTCCTTATGATATATGATTAAAATACATTCTCTTTACTTGATTGGATCAAATCTAATTTAACATGTTTAAAAACAATGGAAAAGTTAGAAACCATTGAATACTTTTCTTGTGTTGTAACTGTTGAGTTTTCTTTCTTTTTTACTACGAGCAGTTCCAATTCTGGACCACAAAGCAAAATGTGAGATTCAACCTTCTTTATTTTTACCCCTTGGTACAAAGTTATTCATCTTGGCTGACTGAATGAAAGAATCAGCACAATCACCCTCAAATCTTGAGGACAGACAGCTATTGGGTCAAGAATGTGAGGGGTTCTCAAAGTGGTTAAGAGGCCTCTGAGGGTCTCTGAAACCACTTTCGGGGGTCCATGACATCAAACCATCTCTATAATAGTACATGATGCTCTTTGCCTCCTTCACTCTCTCCTTCCACAGTCGTACAGTGGAGTTTTCCAGAGGCTACATGACTCAAGAGTGTATCATCACTCTAAAGCTAATGGAATGTGTGTTGGTATATTCTTGTACTTTAAAAATTCCTCACTATATTTTATAAATTCTCATTTATTGATAATACAATAAAAAGGGTTAGATATAACCCACCTGAGCAAAAGCTTTTTGGAGACCTCAGTACTCTTTACGAAAGTAAAGGGACTCTGAGACCAACATTTTGTAAGACGTAGTTGTCTTTCTAAAGGAGCCCTTTCATTCGGAATCTTACTAAGTCATAACCTTGTGACATGGTGTCATGCAAGCAGCTGGGTGTTCAAAGAATGAAAAACTTCAACATCTGTCAACTTTTTTCTTCAAGTGATAGAATTCTAGGGATCTCCAGCTCTTGCCAGTAGCCTGGCTTTTTCCTTCCCTGGAGCTCTATTTGCTGATTCACCTCTCGGAGAGAAAGAATTCATCTAATACGCCATCACTATTCCTCCAATCTGCTTTTGCAAATAAGTCCTTTCCTGAAATCCCATCAGGACAGTCACTCACTGAGGCTCTCAGTCACATACCTCCTTGCCTATTACTTAACCTCTCCCCGGTGTGGTAATCACCTTTACTTCTTTACTCATTTTTAATTATGACTTACAATTTATCTACTCCTTAAAATTTGCTCTATGCCAAAATATACACATTACTACCTCTCCTATAAAGTCTTTCCCATAGCTCTGTGCCTGGCAAAGTACATGATTCCCTATGCTGGGTCTTCTCCCTCACAGACGGTGGGTCTGTTCCTGATGGAATGCAGCCTCTATTGAACTACAGTTTTTGTTTACAGGGTTTCTCAAGATTGTGAGATGTATAGGATCTTTTTCTTTCCCTTATAACTAACACAGAAATATGTTTGATGACTGAATCAATTAATGAATATATGACTATTAATTTAGAAATTAAAAATTTAAGGAAGAAAAAGGGAAGCCAATGAGCAAAATAACAAAGCTACAGTAACTATTTATAGTACATTAAATCTGATTCTGGTCTTCCAGAAGGCTAAAGGAGAAAAAACAAATAAAGGTTTGACTGCATTTCCCCCATCTAATACAATAGGTGCTTAATAAATACTCCCTTATAAACTAATGCCTCTCCTCAACAAAGTCCGAGTTTTCTGCTCAACGATATATTGGATATCACTTAAGATGCACCTCTAGGCAGGTGTGACTTCTTCTGAAGGAACCTCTGTCACCCGTTTCTAAAGACAGAATCGAACTTCAGACCTCCCATATTACAACCTCTGTCTTTCCCTTCAGGATGGGTTTAATGACAAAGACAAAGTTACTCCACTATGAAATGATAAAAGCTTAAGGGAATTCAGTTTATTGAGAGGAAATGCATCAAGCTTAGAAAAATCAGCTAAGCAGTGAGGGGGATTAAAACCCGGGGCTGAAAAATATGGAATTTCCTTCAATTTCTTTCACCTCTTTGTATGAAAATTTTTCTCAATCCCTTTTCTTGCTCTACACTACTATTAAGCAATCTCTTCCTACATATTAATATTTAATATTTAAATTAAGCTTATATTTTTGAGCATTGCCATACAAAGTCTACTTGTCCCTCGCCTTATATGTTAAGAAGCGGAATAAAAAGCTGATACCACACTCTTCAGAATGACTGCCCCAAGCAAAAAGCAAAACTCTTTACTTTTAAATTTTCCTTCCAGGAATCTATCAAGCACTTATAAAATACATGTGCCACCCAGTTATTGCAGATCATCATCTGTTTCCCCAAACGTGTCTATCTTTTCAACTCGAACACAAAGTGACCCCCAAATCCCAATCTCCCCTCCCTGTTCCCACTCACTGAAATTCTTAGAAGTTGGTGAGAATGTCATAAAGAGAAGCACCATCAGCTTTATTAACAAACATAAGAACATGTTCTGACAGCAAAGCAGAGATTTTTTTCAATTCAGTGACTTTCACTCTCATCCAAATCCTTTTAGTATAAGGGAAGGAAATCTCAAACCACAGCATATGATGAGAACATTTTTGCTGATTAACATTATACAAATCGTTTTGTGCAAGGTATTTATCTGGGTAAATATGAGCACCCCATTATCACCATCACTCACTGCCTTGAGGATGAACTGTATTCCTCTGCACACATCCCAGAGACCTCTGGGGAAAACAGAAGGAACAAGCTTACTGGGAAGTACCTACTGCATGCCAGGGAATGCCACGTATCTTTTCCTTGAAGCTCCCTCAACAAGTACGAACCACCGCCCATAGTCCACAGGTGAGGAAACTGATGTTTCTAAGAGTTCTATAATGTGCTCAAGATGATGCCGAGGAGTGAAGGGAAACCAGCGCTCAATTCCAGGTCTGTCTGCTTCCAAGGCTCCCTCTGGTTCCTCTACACTAGGCTGCCTCCTGGGAGCAACAGTTTAATATCAAGAACCTGCCCCAAAACCAAACATGTGTCATCTGACCCCAGCTGACACAGAAATACTAATTGGAAAGATTCTTTAAGCATTTTCCCCCTGCTTTCCTATGATTTTACAAGTTCTGTCACATAGAACAACATAGCCACTAATACCTATGCTTTACGAAAGAATTTAGAGAACAAAAACCATCATTTATATTTTGCTCTTTCACCATCAACTTTGCTGTAATTTAGATAAGCTCAATTTTGCTCAGCCACCCAGATGTGTATACCTGGGTAGGAAGGGGCAGAAAGGGTTTTAGCAACTAACATACGAGCAAGGCCAGGAAGTGCCGAAGCCCCAAGAGTACCCATGACTTCCCCCCAGGGCGTGACAAGGGAAGGTGCCTGTCCACTCACCACCCACTGGAGTGTGGAGAAAGTAAGAGGGAGGGGAGACATTTTATGGCCCTGATCCTCATGCCCTCAGCTGTCCCTAATGGCTGCTCCAAATCAGAAAAGACCAGACAACACTTGGCATATCTGATTTTCAAAATGTGAGCACCATTATGTATGTGCTGTGTTTAAAATACAAATGACCTGTACCTCTGAAACAAATAATACATTATGTTAAAAAAAAGAAGAAGATAGTAGGAAAGGAAAAATGAAGGGGAGGAAATCGGAGGGGGAGAAGAACCATGAGAGACTATGGACTCTGAGAAACAGACTGAGGGTTCTAGAGGGGAGGGGGGTGGGGGGTTGGGTTAGCCTGGTGGTGGGTATTAAGGAGGGCACTTACTGAATGGAGCACTGGGTGTTATATGCAAACAATGAATCATGGAACACTACATCAAAAACCAATGATGTAATGTATGGTGATTAACATAACATAATAAAATAAAATAATACAAATGAAAAAAAGAAGGAAATATAGCAAAAGGGTGAATAAAAGGTTGTATCTGGATAGCAAGATTAAACAATTTTGAGTTCCTCCTGTATTTTTCTACTTCTTCCAAAATTATCATAAAATATGTTGTTTATAATAAGAAAGATATGTCTATGTAACTATGTAGTATATCATTTAAAATATTTCCATTTTCAAATTAAAATTAAGTTGAAGCTAGAGGGTGGTAGCTTGACTATCCAGAACAACTACTTTCTTTTTTTTTTTTTAAGATTTTATTTATTTATTTATTTATTTGAGAGAGAGAGAGAGAGAGAGAGGGAGGGAGCACAAGCAGAGGGCACAGCAGGCAGAGGGAGAGGGAGAAGCAGGCTCCCCTCTGAGCAGGGAGTCCAATGCGGGGCTCCATCCCAGGACCCTGGGATCATGACCTGAGCTGAAGGCAGGCGCTTAACTGACTGAGCCACCCAGGTGCCCCTAGAACAGCCACTTTCTGATGGGTCCCAGAAAACTGCAGCCCTGCGGAGGATATCACTACTACGGACACAAACCACTGGGGACATGTTAGCCCAAATTGTCCTGCTCTTAGTGGATATCCAATGGGCCAGAGGTCTATTTAACTGAATGCTTTCAACCTTTTGTGCCAGGCCTCTTTTTTCCATGGGGGTCTCTTTCCTGTTTCATTATCGATTTTTAAATTTCTAAAACACATCCAGTAAATTTACCATTCCCTTTGTCTATTGTGCTGAAACTTAATAAATTGCCCCACTTTTTTCAGCAGGAATGGCACAACGCCCAGTTCATTAATTCAGCAGTATCACCTGGGTGTCTCTGGAACACTAACCACTTTGGCTTTCACGAGATGCCTATATCCGAATTCTGGTTTATGGCTGAAATCCAGCAGCTCCCAAATGGGGCACTTCCTTGAGGATGGCAATTACTAATGCTTAAAGATGAGGGTATTGGACCACAGAGTGCCATTAGATGTACTTCTGACCTTCAAAATCTGTGCGTGCTTAACTTCATGTGGCTCCTGCATGCTCCCAGCATGCCACAATGAATGAGATTACACTTCGGAGGCATCGCTCCGCAATCATGGAGATAGTGTTTTAAAAATGAAGGAAGTAAGAATACAAATGTTTAGAAACCACTCAGGAGATCTTTTACCAGCAAGTAGTTTATAAATTCAATACCAGAAATATAGCCTCTAAGGATTCTAGCTTGTCCAATTTTGAAAAATTTATCTTTGTCATTATTTGTGGTATTGTTTACCAACTTTTAACTTACACACAAACAAAAAAGGCTAGAATTACACACAGCTAAAATCACAGAACAGTAGAGCTGGAGGGAATTGAGAGGTCCTCAGCTTCAACCTGCTCATTTTAAACATTAGGGAAGTTGTAGGTGTGAGAGATTAAGTGATTGATGGAAGACACACAGAATTAGTGGCAGAGAGGATCCCAGAAACAGCTTCTCTTTCTCTTATTTACCAGTCCTAGAAAGTAAAGTCTATAATTGCTCCTTTTGTCACTAGAGGGAAATTTCATAAAGGTACTCTTGCAAGTACAAATAACCCCAACGCTGTGAAATTCACTTATAATAATAATTTTCAAAAAGATCATTGTGAACATGGCTATTCTGTAGCCATGTTTACTCAAAGCAGGGCTCTGGCTTGGGGGAGAGGTGGGAGAAAAGGAGTCCCAGCATTGAACAGTGCAGAAAAAACACATATATATAAACAGCAGGTCTATCACCCTGAGACCTACAATCCCACTACCCTAATCTTGAGAATAAATGCCAATAGAAGTTTTCTCTGCAAATTCATTCCCTTCAATAAATCATTTATTGTACTAAATTACCTGCTAGGAGACTTTCCTCTTGGTACTGTTCCATGATCTGAGGGTCCTGAAAACAGGCCTTCACCAGGCTTGATATATGTGCAATCAGATGGGTACACAGAGGGTGAACATCCTGTCCTGAACGTTATAGGTGCTCAGTAAATGTTGAATGCTCCGTGCCCTATCACATGCCACTCACACAGACATGTAGATGAGAAGTAACAACATGAGGAAAATGAGCGACACTCTCCAGAGGCAAGGACCACTATGCTCTGTTGCTGGAGTCCCCTGACAGCCACATCCCTTAGTGCGAACTTCAGGCATGACAGAAGATTTCTGTATTAGAACCCCTACTTCTGTCTTATCTTTCCACACTGAGAGCCACAATGGCTGATTTGGCCTGCTCCCTCTGGCTATGACTCTGAGACATCTGGTTGGCACCTCCGAGCAAGGGTCTCATGAGGACAGCCTGGGAAAATGACTGACTCAATTCTCCACTGACAACACAAGTAGGAGAGCCATAGAGAGCTAAAGGCTGACCTTCTCCAGGCTGCAGTGCCATCCCACTCCCACCTCTGTGTGATTTACTTAGGTACCCACCACAGGGCTTCATGGGTATGATCCTAGGTGTATAAAATGGGAAGGTGGCTGCCAAAGGACTGGCTATTCCCAGCCTCAGTCAACTCCAGGAATTTCATTCACTCATTTATCCAATCACTCATTCAAGATGGTGGGGGAGTCTGCTTACCTGCCCTGCAGGGACTCATCATCTACGTGGGAACACCCACATAAACAAAACTTCACCTAATGGAGTGCAATGGAGGTTTGTGAGACTGGACTAGATCGTGCAGACTTCACAGAGGTGGTGTCGTGATGGGCCAAGCATGAGGAGGACTCAGGAGGCAGGGGAAAGGTAAGGGTCTTCAGAAAGAAGAAGGGGGGTGGTACCCCAGATTAGTGAATATCTGATCAGTATAGCTTTCAATTGTCAGTAAGTATCTTGGTTCCTTGTTTTCTCTTTACAAACAGAAAATATTACACCACGAATGCCTGAGTGCTACAGAACGCAAGCAACAACTATAAAACACTTTATAAAAATATTAAATGGAACACAAATAGTAACAATCATGAACAATAACCCCTCTCCCCCCCCAAAAAAGGGTAAATGCTGCTTAATCTTGAAGTGAACCATCCAACCAGAGGGACAAACAAATTGCTCGAGAAAATCGGGGATGGAAATACAAAGACTAAGACTCTACTTTGGAGGGAAATGGGGAAAAGAGTTGCTGCTATCTCAATATTTAGTAATCCTAGCTTTTAAAAACCCCCTCAGTAGCCACAGTGACAAAAACACAGCTTTATTTCTAAAGACAGAGTCCCATGGGCAATTAAGTAATTCAGTTCAGCCTCCTCAACGGATGACAATGTTGTTAACTGGGAATCTACATTTTTTTTCTTCTTAAAAAAGAGTTGGAACACAAAGAAATATCCTGAACTCACCCTGGTCTCTTAATATTGAAGAGAACAAACACAATACTCTATTTATTCATTCAATCATTTATACAAATTCATTTATTTACCCAAACATTAGTGCATTGTGGCGCTGTGTTCTAGCTCATAAGAACTTCCCTCTGAGAGAGTATACTTGTTTCCAAGGACTGCCAGAGCAAATTACCACAGACTGGGTGGCTGAGAAAAGAAAAAAAAGAAAGAAAAAGAAATTTATTCTCTCCAAGTTCTGGAAGCCACAAGTCTGAAATCCAAGTGCCATCACAGTTGTTTCCTCTAGAGGTTCTGAGGGAGAACCTGTTGCATGCCTCCCCTCCAGCTATTGGCGATTGCTGTCATTCCTTGGTGTTCCTTGGCTTATAAACTCATCACTCCAATCCCTGCGTCTGTCTTCACATGACCTTCTCCCTTGTGTCTGTGTCTTTTCTCCTATTCTTATTGGACACCAGTCATATTGGATTAGGGCCCACCCTAATTGAGTATGACCTCATCTTAACTTGATTACATCTGCAAAGACTCTATTCTAAACAAAATCCTAATCACATGTACTGGGACTTCAGAGCATGAACCCCACTATATGGTCGTAGCTGACTTATTCTATTGCCTTTTCTACCAAGCAAGAGGCTGTCACTGACATTAAGGAGATTAGAGTCTAGAAAGAGAGATACACAGATCTCTCTATCTTCCTTGCGCTTATCACAGCCGCAGTTTTGGCTTTGTGGATTTTGCTGTGTCCTTATTGCCTGTCTCCACCTGAAGACTAAGCTCCCAAAGCACAGGCACCATGTCTGTTTTCTGCTTCCCACTACATTCCTGTATCCTTGCATAGTGCCAGGAATAGAGCAGGCTTTCAAGAAATACTTGAATAAATGTATAGATAGATGAATGCATTAACTAGATACAAGCCGGAATGAGAGAAGCCTACAACGGGTAACGGTGATACATACAACAGACCAACAATGAGGAAGAAATCACTGATTCTGATTAGTAGGACTATGGAAGTTTTCATGAAAGAGAAGGCATCTGAACTCAGTCTTGTGGGATCAGTAAGATCTTACCAATGAAATAACGAGTAAAATTTATCCCTTGCTGACCAAACAGAATGAGCAAAGGGCTGGACATATAAAGCACGGTCTTTGGGGGAACAGATAATAGACCCAGTAAGCTGGAGCAAAGGGTACCTAAAGGATGTGAAAATACTTGGGATGAAAAATGAGATGAAAGGCAGCTCTGAGAGGCTTCCACAGGCTATTCTGGGTACAGTAAGATGCCACTGAACTTCGTTGAGAAGGGACATGACATGATCCTACCCATGCTTTGAAAGGAAAAATATATACATAAAGAAATGATTCATGCATATGCTCCTTCTTCATCCTCCTGCCTGAGTATAGTTCTTATATTACTACATGGAGTATTTTATATTTACCTGTGTATCTCCTATGTACTTATTTGCCTGAGGAACTTAGAACTATACAGTTGACCCTTGAGCAACACAAGTCTGAACTGTGCAGGTCCACTTATACACAGATTTTTTTTTTCAATAAATACAGTATATACTGTAAATGTATTTTCTCTTCCTTATGATTTTCTTAATAACATTTTCTTTTCTCTAGCTTACTTTATTGTAAGAATACAGTATATAATCGGGGCGCCTGGGTGGCACAGTTGGTTAAGTGTCCGACTCTTGATTTCAGCTCTGGTCATGATCTCAGGGTCATGGTATCGAGCCCCACATGGGGCTCTGTGCTCAGCTTGAAGTCGGCTTGTCCCTCTCCCTCTGCTTCACACCCCCCGCTCCCTCTCTACTTCTATATCTAAAATAAATAAAGAAAATCTTAAATAAAAAAGAATACAGTATATAATACATATAACATACAAAATATGTGCTAATAGAGTGTTCATGTTATCAGTAAGGCTTCCAATCAACAGTAGGCTATGTAGGCTATTAGTAGTTAAGTTTTGGTGGAGTCAAAAGTTATATGTAGATTTTTGACTGTGTGGGGGATCAGTACCCCTAACCTCCACATTGTTCAAGGATCAACTGTACATAAGTGGTTACATTTCATAATCATTAATTAATTATATTAAATGCACTGTACTATTATATAATTATATAATTAATATTAATTTTATAATTAAAAGATCATATCTTGGAAGAACTTAAACAGGATGATGTCACAGGTCCTAAACGTCTTCTCAGAATAGTAACCTGAAATTTAAAGCCCAAGAGAAGATGATTTTATTTTATTTTTTTTAAGATTTTATTTATTAGAGAGAGAAAGCACACAAGCAAGGGGAGCACGAGATGGAGAAGCAGGTTCCCTGCTGAGCAGGAAGCCTGATGCGGGGCTCAATCCCAGGACCCTGAGATCATGACCTGAGCCGAAGGCAGACACTTAACTGACTGAGCCACCCAGGCGCCACGAAGATGATTTTCTACCATTGTAATAAGAAGGATTTCTCCCTGTAGCAAAGCATTCCAACCTCCAGGTCCGGCCTAATTCTTTGGTTTGGATTTGACCCTGGCAAGCCCACAAACCAGCAACACTCCAACTCAAGGTAGGGCGGGGCTACCACCTGCTGTTCTCTACTTGACGCACCAGGCACCCCACCACTTACCACCGACACTGGGAGAGCAGCCAGGCACCATGATGGTAGGACCTGAGGAGACACCCCTGTTGCCCATGGAGGCCTGTTCAGTAGCTGAAATTCTGTCAAATGGAGAGATGTTCGGTATGGCCTCGATGCCTCCAAAGGTCTTTGGTAATAATGCAAACATTCTGAGGAAGAAGTATTTTAGCCATTCACCTGTAAGAGCACTCATTGTATGGAACTGTTAACCAAGAGAAACAGCAGCTACCCCAGAGAGAACCTGGCCCAGCCCACAAGTTCTGCTAAGGCAAATGGAGGACTGACTGCTCGGAGAGGGCCAGAGTGAGCAGGATGGAGATGGCATGAAGGAGAAAGAAAACCCATTTCATCCTCACAAACTCTAGAAGGTGGGCCCCAGAATTTCTAGTTTATAGTCATCTCTTTATTATTGAGACTGTAAGACAACAGAAGGGTCAGGACTGTGTTTACCTATTTCACGCTGGTATGCAAGTCCTAGGACGATGCCTAGCACATACTTAGATGTCCAATAAGTGTGTGCTGAAAAGGAGTGAGCTGCCAGGCAGAAATGCCCCTACTCAGGGGCACTTCGAGCACATTTCTCTGAAGATGAGCATACCCATCACATATATTAAGATTTTGCCTATGAGTCTACCTTTCCCTCTGGACAATAACCTCCCTAAGAAAAGGAAAGATGTTTGCTTATTCCTAGTATAGTGCCTGGCATTTAGAAAGCATATAATTCTTGAGTCTCAGGGGGCTAAAATAACGTACACGGAGAACGTTAAGAGGCTTGGGTTTGAGCTAGCTCTTTCTCTATCTAAAATCTATGCTTTTTCTATATACTTCCCTGTAGAAAGTCTTCCTACTACATGGTTTGACCTGTAACTACTCTTGTGAAAGAAGGCTCCTTGGAAACAGGTTAGCCACTGTGCTCCAGCCTTGTAAGACAGACTATCTGTATAATTTCGTACTATGAGTGTTTCAGTCATTTAATGCTTGGTCAAAATACAGGCATAACATAATTTAAACACATACAAAAGCACATACATCTCAAAAGTTGAGTCCAAGTAATCATTTTCCAAAAACATAGATTTTTAAATTTCTGTTTAAATAGGATGAGCTTAGGTAGAGATAGAAAGTTTTAAAAAATCCAAAGCAAAAATTTTAATAAGTCAATTCCTATTTTATATATATTTTAGCTTTCATTAGGAAATATTGAAAATGTCCTTTTCAAACCTATTTTCCTAAAACCCCTAGCCATGTTCATACTCAAACAAAAAAAGAAAAGAAGAAATCTTTAAAAGCTAATTATTTTTACACTGCAGTTCCTCACATAGCCTGTGGACTTTATCCTTTGCCAAAAGACCAAAAAAAAATTTTTAATTGAAAAAAGCAACTTCTAAAATGCACTAAACTTAAATCCTCTTTTATAAGCTCTCAAACTAAGTTAAATGAGTTTAAGCTTTCAAGCAATATATTCCATTCTAGTGGACTCCAAAAATTAATATTGTACCTACCAATATTCCAGTAACGTGAGTGTAAAAGAAAATTTATACTAGACTCAGAGTGTGAAATATTTCATGAAGAAACATCAGGAAAGAAATTCTGAGGAATGCTTTATCCTTTTAACTTTATAGTTTTACAGATGTACAACTGTACTTTATCTTTTTATTTTTATCCTTTTAACTTTATAGTTTTACAGATGTACAACTTTCTATAATTTTGCTGAAAATGTTGCTGCTCTTGGACAAGAATTATGCATAGTTGAGCCCTTAATAGGGCTGGAAAAAATTTAACATGAAGACAAGTTAAAATGACAGCATTGTTTATCCCATTACTGATAACTTAACAAGTCTAACTATTAAGTTTTACAAAACACACCTTTACCATCCTTTCTTGATATTCTTAATAAGCTTTACAAAGGTTTTAAGAAAGAGTTCCAGAGCAAGACTTACTCAGTGAAGTTGGTTGGTTGGGCAGTTGGTTGGTTAAGTAGGTAATTGATTGGCTGGACAAATGAATTTTAAACATATATCTTGGATTTCTGAACCAAGAAAATGGATTTCTGAGCAGTTGCTTGGAGAATCAAGTTTCTTAAAATTCCTTTAGAGCCTACAGTTTCTCAAGGCATTCAAGGGAAAAGCACTGGGACCTTTTTAAAGTACTATAAGTTAACAAGGAAAATGTCCTCAAAAGATCATCAAGAAAATCTCCAAAAAGTTAGAACCACTTTGTTGTAGATCCCAGCTACCCTAATGGGTATTCCAATGATGCCTTCCAGAAGCATCAATTTGAGAAGGCAAGATGCCTTAACTACCTCTATATAAGGTGAGTCAGTTTCTAAATACTGAAATTTAAAACATTGGTCCTCACCTACTCTTGGAAAGATGCTGAGAAAATCAGAAGTAAAATGACTAAAAGCACCATCCTCCAGAATAAGACAGTCAACCCTGGGGCTACCCATAAGTATCGTTGACCCTTGGACAACAATGTGGGGCTAGGGGGCCTACCCCCCACACAGTCAACAATCTGCACGCAACTTCTGACTCCTCAAAAACTGAACTACTAATAACCTACTGTTGGCCAGAAGTCTTACTGATTTCATAAACAGCCAATTAACACATATTTTATGTATGTATTGTGTACTATCCTCTTTTTTAAAAAAATTTTTTTCGGGCGCCTGGGTGGCTCAGTTGGTTAAGTGACTGCCTTCGGCTCAGGTCATGATCCTGGAGTCCCTGGATCGAGTCCCGCATCGGGCTCCCTGCTCAGCAGGGAGTCTGCTTCTCCCTCTGACCCTCCCCCCTCTCATGTACTCGCTCTCTCTCATTCTCTCTCTCTCAAAAAAATAAATAAAATCTTTAAAAAAAATAAAAAATAAAAATAAAAAAATTTTTTTCACCACATCAAAAACCAATGATGTATTGTATGGTGACCAACATAACATAATAAAATTTAAAAAAAAATTTTTTATTTATTTATTTATTTGAAAGAGAGAGAGAGAGCAGGGGGAGGGGCAGTGGGCAGAGGGAGAGAATCTCATGCAGACTCCCTGCTGAGTGTGGAGCCAGATGCAGGGCTCAATCTCATGACCCTGAGATCATGACCTGAGCCAAAATCAAGAGTCAGATCCTTAACCGATTGAGCTACCCAGGCACCCCTGTACTATATTCTTATAATAAAGTAAGCTAAAAAAAAGAAAATGCTATTAAGAAAATTGAGGAAAAGAAAAGACATTTACAGTATGGGACTGCATTTATCAAAAAAAAAAAAATCCATGTGTGAGTAGATACCCACACAGTTCAGACCTGCGTTGTTCAAGGGTCAGCTGTACTTGATTGCCAGTCCTTGCAAAACAACCTCATTCTTAGCAGAAGATGACTGCCCCGATCTATTTGCTTCCTTATTACTGATCAAGCCAGAGGAAAGGGCGCCTTCCATGGGCCCCTGGCTTCTTCCACATTGGCTCAATACATTTGAGCCGCTTACCTGTTATTTAATTAGTAGCCAGAGCTAATAGAATAAAGATATTTTGATTTAAATGTTCTAGTTAAGTACCCATGGTGACACTCTAATACGTCTTGTCTTTTGCCTATAAATTGACTAATGAAATTATATTAACTGCTATTGGGGATTTCACTAGAATGATCTGCAAATAAAAAGTTAAGCTCAGTAAAGATAAAAAGAAAACACTCAGGAAAATGACCTCCAAAGGGAAACAAAGAAACTGATTTGGCCATCTCTTGGTTAGTCTCCTCAAGTTGAAACCGTAAAGTGGAAAGAGGTGAGATTGAGTTTTATGATATTCAAAGAGAAAAACCACGTCTGGGTTCAGTACTATCGGAAGGCATGAAGTCACTACTTAATTCTTTGTTGCTCAAAGGTATGAGTTTCTCATCCTCAAGATTTCCTTCCCAAGGACACGATTCATGCGAAAAGAAACAAAAATGATCAATGCCCATCTATTGGTTTGGATGCAAAACAACAGTGGCAACAACAACAAACTTGCTAGTGGTCTTCCAACAAAATAATAACAATCCCATGTGGGCAGACCTCATGCAGAATAATATCACTGGGACCTCACATTTATTAGAAAGCTTTTGCTACCTTCATAAATTGACTTTCCAAAAGACAGGGCAAAGCAAGATGGCATTGTAAAGAGGCTGTGTCAGGGAGAAAAAACTTATTTGGTTATTCACATTCCTGCTCCTGCTGGCTTGCCTAAACACAGGACTGGCTGTGTCTCCTTCTACCACCATCAAGAAACAATGGGACCCTGCAAATCAAATGTGTCATCCTCCACCCAGGGGCGCCTTCACAAGAAAGCAGGGTGTCAGATCAGACACCCAGAAGCTGTGACATCTGTAACTCAGTTAATTCCAATTAAAAGTACAAAAGAAACATAATAATAATAGTGATAACAATAATAATTTTTAAAACCCTGTATATTAGTGACACTGGAAGGAGGGGGGAAAACAGCTATTTTTTTAGCAACAGCTGTGTGGACTAATTTTTTTTTTTTTTTAAATCACTCATATACTTTCAAAAGCATTCATTCCCAACTGCTGCCTTCCTACTGGCAAACCCAAGAAATTCAAAACATGTAAACAAGAATAGATTTGCCCTTAAATCCCAAGGTCAAAGTCAGCATCTGTTGTTTCAGAGAACAAGGAGGGCTTTCTTTTTGCTGGTTAGTTTGTTATAGGTTTTTTTAACAGAAAAAAAGTAAACACAAATTTTCTAGATGTTTCCCCATCGCTTTACGTGGTGCAAAATAGAGAAACCTGCATAAAAGAAAACAAACATCCAGTGGTTTGATATTTGAGTTGCATGGATGAAAGGCTGGCCATGCTGTGATTTTTTTAAGCTGACAGGAAAATTCATTTTCATACCAAGTCCCCCTCGTGCCATTTGGCTATTAAATTATTCAAGGAATTTCTCTGCTTATAAAGATTAATAACATCAACCCAAACCATTTCTGAAAAGTACTTTCACCTCCTGTAGGAGACAGATGGACAACAGGAAAGCAGCCTATCATATTACAGGCAGACAAAAAGATTTCAGATTACCAGATTAACACACCAGGCGGGGAAAGAATGATGGAAGAAGGAAGATATGGGATACTGACAAATGGAACCAAATATTCTTCAGTGCCTTCATTGCGAAAATAAACATAATTTGGAGCCCACTGTATTTCAATTTTACCTGTTTCGAGCTCACAAACCCAGCTAATTAGCATAAATGTCAGTTCCAATTTAACCAAAGACTTTGACAATCTAGTGGAGCCTTATTAAAACACATTGGTATCAGGGGACAAAGGCACCACCTGCTTTAAAGGCCTTTTGTGTTCTAGTAAGAAATGTGTTTTAAAATCTGGGGTATATAGTTTGGATCCATAGTGTTGCAGATTGTGGGGGTTTTTTATTCGGTACTTCTATGTTATTTTAAATATCAGCATCCCTTGAGAAGATATTCTTGTGCCTATAAAACCTAACACTTCCTAATTACCAATTCTCTCATAGATGAAGGGATTTCCCAAAAGTTGTATTTCAGAAAGGGTCAATATGAAAAGATTATAATAATATTTAAAATTACAGATGAATTGTATTTGTAGTTCAGAGAAGCAAGCAATGTTTACTTTTTCATGAATATATTTTTTAATTAAGTACTTAACTAATTTTAATTCCACAAATATACAAGAATCTTTCCCTTTTTTTAAAGTAAATAATTCAGAAAAAGGTCAAGTACCCTCCCCCCTGACCAATCCCACTCCCAACTATCATAGGTAAACCACTATTACCATTTAGTAAAAACACACCTTCCAGAACTTTTTACAAGCATTTTTTGGTATAATGTGCTTTTTTAAAAAAAACTGGGACAATACTGTATCTTCTACAATTCCCTCTCACCATCCCAAATGGCTAAGAAAATAAATCAAATGCAATTTGAAAACTTGGTCCTACTTCTATTATACACATATGTAAGCACATAGGCAAGCATCCATGTATATTTAAACACAAAATGGCACAAAAATAAGCCACTAAGAAAAAGCTCCTTTGTTCCTCATTAGTGCTTAGCTACCTAGGGAAGCTATAAAGCAGATAAAGCAAAAAATGCTCCCTTTCCACAACACAGCTTTAAATTTGGTATTCGTCTTTTTGTTTTTGTTTGTTTGCTTTTATTGGGGGGGGGGAGGGGTAGCACCAAACTAGAGATCACCTAACTGACCAGTGGGCTATATCTGGTCCACCACCTGTTTTTATATAGTGAGTTAAGAATGTTTTTACAGGGCGCCTGGGTGGCTCAGTTGGTTAAACGACTGCCTTCGGCTCAGGTCATGATCCTGGAGTCCCTGGATCGAGTCCCGCATCGGGCTCCCTGCTCGGCGGGGAGTCTGCTTCTCCCTCTGACCCTCCCCCCTCTCATGTGCTCTCTCTCATTCTCTCTCTCTCAAATAAATAAATAAAATCTTTAAAAAAAAAAAAAAAAAAAAAGAATGTTTTTACATTATTAAATGTTTGGAGGAAAATGTTTTTTATTTATTTTTTTTAATGGGTAGCCTTTTATTCTTTTCTATTTTATTTTTTAAGATTTTACTTATTTGAGAGAGAGGCAGAGGGAGAAGCAGACTCCCCGCTGAGCAGGGAGCCCCATGCGGGACTCCATCCCAGGACCCTGGGATCATGACCTGAGCCGAAGGCAGACACTCAACTGACTGAGCCACCCAGGTGCCCCAAAGAATATTTTTTTAAAGATTGAGAGTCCATGATATGTGAAAGGTACATGAAATTCACATTTCAGTGTCCATAAGTGTCTGATTGGAACACAGTCATGCTCATGCCTTTGCCTGTTGTCTATAACTGCTTAATCACTCCAAGGGCAGTAACTGACTTAAGTTGTGACAAAGACTATAATTCCACAAAGCTTGAAATATTTACTCTCTGGCTCTTTACCGAAAAAGTTTGCCAACCTCTCTTTCAGTACATGAGATTTATTTTCCTAATATCTCACTTGTAAAACAATTCTTTATCTGCCATGTGGACTCTCTTTTAGTGAGTAAAGATGACCAGAAGTAGGCAGAGAGGCGGGAGTAGATAACGGTCACTTAGCCCAGCAAACAGGTAATTCACATACGGACAAATCTCCAGCTTCTCTTTCTAGACTTTCTGAAAATTCTCTTGGTCCTAAGAGATTACTGACAATCTGCTATTGGAGTAAGGGTGTCATGGATTATGTGGCTAGAAAGTCGAACCCATGTGTCCACCTGTTGGCACCTGTGCTCCAGGTCAGTGCTGGGCACTGACAATGCCAGAGTCAACAAGGTGGACATCGTCTCTGCCCTCAGGGACTCTAAGCCCGGTACATGCCTCACAGCTGTGAGAGGCTATGAAAGCATAGGGCAGGGGACCGCACATGATCTAAGGGATGGGGTGGGATTGGAAGGCATTTGAGGTAATTTCACTGTCATCAGATTGCAAACTCTTAAAAACCAAAGTGTGGTTACTGCACAAGAAATCAGGTAAGCAATGAGACAAACTGCCACCACCTCACTGTCTCTGTGTCCTTACTCTCTGTTCTTTATAAGCTACGATTAAGAGCAAAAGGAGCGTTTTAGTTTCTGATTAAGATGGGATCTCAATCCAGTTTATGACCAAGGTCAAACTATGTGAGTGCTCTCTACCACCAGCAGATAGTGAGTTTAAATTTCATTTTTTTAGTGTATCTAATCCAACCACCAAACCCAAGAGCCTGCCATGGAAAAAGGAAATGAGACTACGGGACATCCGGTAACCATCCAATGGCATTTAAAACAAAAAGCAAAAAAAAAAACCACTCTGCCTCATTCCACAACGTAATCCCAGCAGCCACTCCCAAGTAGAACTCCACCCAGATAACAAAGGCTTTGTGTCCAAATAAAAGAAATCAACAGTATTTTTTTTATACACCTGAAATCCCCATACACACAAAGTGAGAAGAAGAGGAGAGGAAAGGGAAAAAGATGATTTCAGCAAGAGTCTGCAATCACAACGTGGGGTGGAATTTGGGTGAAGCTCTAGTAACTTCTATGTCCTGCGCCTTTAAGGCTTGACAATCTTTTGAGTAACTGAACTATGGGGACATTCGAATTAGGTCAGAGTCTCTCACTCTTACAGGCCTCCTTGGTGTCCTATGTTCCTGTTGACTTCATAGAGAACCAAGCAAGCATAAAAGGTCTCTAGAGTGAAGCAGCAACTGGAATCTGGGACAGAAAGAACAAAATGACTTCACATTGCTGCTACTAGGTCTCTGTTATTTACACAGAAGGCTGAGTGAGCCCTATTGAGTAAAGTTGTATCTGACACTATCTGCACTGGTTTTCCCATTAGGGCCTGAGTTGGTAGGGGTCAGGTGTTCTTTTTCATCTAATTGATGGTAATTAGGGGGGCTAACTTTGCCTACACAAAGAACTAGGTTTGAAAGTTAGGTTTTGTGATTCACCAAAGATAAAAATCATGAAAGAGAACTGGAGCTAGCTAAGCTTTCAGAAACACCAGGCTTTCTGAGCCACAAAGATCCAGACATTAACTAGCTCCAAAATGGAAAGATTAACCTAATCTTCAGGGCGAGACCAGTTTGTTAAAAGGAACTCAGCTTGGCTGATAGCGTGTCTAAGAGGTCAGTCTTTCTCTCTGCAAACAGGCAGAGACCAGCAAGACCACCTCTCCAAGAGAGGAGAAAGGAGAAGTTGCCCAAGACCCAGAGTGGCAAAGATAAAGTAACAATGGCTTAATAAACAGAGTCTAAAGGCAAAATGACTCTGCTGACCAGGAGGCGCGTCTAGGGATTTAGTAAGGAGTTCTGCGCATCTTGGTGGCTCCAAGTATTCCTTTGCCATCAGTTAACATGAGTTGTAGCTAATAAAAGTTATTTAACAAGTAAACATTTCTGGACGTCCAGTTAAATTTAAATTTCAGACAAACTAACTTTTTAGTATAAGTATGCCCCATAACCAAGAATATAATATGGAATATACTTATACTGAAAAAAAAAAAAAAAAACAAAAACACAAGTTGTTTTTACCCAAAACTCAAATGGTCATACTTATTCTATATTCGAGTTTTCAAGTTATTCAAATATTATGTATGTAGAGCTATAGGACATACACTACCATGTTATTCATTGTTTATCTGAAATTTAAATTTAACTGAGAGTCCTGTAGTTTATCTGGCAAATTTAGTCGTGGCGAACACAAGCAGCCATGGTCAGTGACATCTGAAAGATTTCGGGAAGCAGAGGGCCATTCCTTCACATGCTAGAAGACCATTTTTGGAAGGGTTTATCTTGGACTTTGATTCATTCACTGATGTTTGTAGAAGGGCCAGGAGAGTGGGCATTTTTATCCTAAACCTCCTTTTCCACTTGTATGAAAAAGAGGCAAATGTTGCTGACACCAGAGACTTGCTCCAGGAAACAAATCTCAGAGTCCTTACAGCATTGGGCCCACTCTGTCCCCAAGCCTCCTCGCCTCCACCCTGCAGACACCGTAACGGCTGAGGTCCATGATACTCTCTTCGGTTTCCTGTGGGTTTAATTTTTTAGAGCTTTTCATCTGTGGTATGTGGCGGGAGAGGATAGTTGAAAATATTTCCAATAAATAGGTTGGGATTACACATTGCTGGTCCCGACAAAACCATCATGCCCAGAGTTCTGGGTAGACAAAGAGGAGAGTGGCCGAAAGTAATCAGTAAAACCAAGAGGAAAACTACAAACATGTTTTGAATCAATCTTTGCTTTAAAATGCTTTTAAAATAGATTAGCTCATTTCTTCTGCTTTATTATGTAATGTACGTGAAAAATAATTGGTAATCTTAGGCACTTGAACTGCCTTGAGTGACCTTTCTAGATATTTATTCTCCCTATAGAGTATTGTAGGCAGACATACAAAAGAAGCAGGCATCTAATCTAAAAGAGTAGCAGTTTCTCTGTCAAGTGTCCTGAAGGCTTATGTCCATCTCTTTCTCCCACAGGGAAAAAAAAAAAAGTTCCATTCAGATTCCCTAATTACTTAGGTTTAGACAAAACTATAGTCAGTAGGTACAATCTATGCCAGTGATTCTCAGTGATGTGCATAAAAATCACCTGGAGAGCTGTCAAAAACACAGATTGTTGCCTTCATCCCCAGAATTTCTAATTCTGTAGGTGTGGGGTTGGGTCTAAGAATCTTCATTTCTTAAAAGTTCCCAGATGATGCTAATTCTTCTGGTCCTTTGAGAAACCCGGGTCTGTGCAATTATAGGTAATGGTACTGTTTAATTCATTTGTTCACATTGAGTCCTTATGATTTATCACATCATAAAGGCAAACCACTCCTACCCTTGACTGTGCCCTTCCTAGATTCTTATCTTGTCTGCTTATATTTTTAGACTGTCTAGAAAGTCCCCAACTCATAAACACCATACTTAGAATCATCTCCTCCTACAGGATGTCTGCTCTGGCCCTTAAAAACCCGCGCTGCCAATAACACAAGAAGCAATGTAAAAAATGATGAATTTTTGGAGAATCTATGTGAAGAAAGGAAAGAAGCTATACCATCCCTGGGATGGGACTCCTACTTTAAGACCAAAAAAAAATGATTTCTGGGATGGATGCGGTAGGAGGATCCGTTATGCAAGTACACCTCAGTGTGATTTAGTTTAACCAGGCTGGGATTTTTCTTGTGCTACACTGAACCACGGCTGAGGTCAGAGAGGCCAGTAATCCTGAGCATAGACTTACGTACCCAGCAAACCTGGTGGAAAAAAACACAAAGAACCTGTAGAAAACTGCGTCAGGGAGTAGCCGATAGACGGCAGCTACAGAGCCAATCCCGTGTGTGTGCTCACCAACTCCTTCTCTTGCCTCCTGAGCACATAAGCTCCCTTTCTTGGCCCCCTGCATCTGGGAGGAGTCAAGTGACTAGTCCTGCCTAATAGAATATGGGCAGAAGGGCTAGACAGTTCCAGGCGTGACCCCTAAAATGACCCATAAAGATGGACACTCTCTCTCTTGAGTTGACTCTGCAGGAGTCTCCTGGAAGGCCCTAAGGGACACGGTGTGACTGGATAAGGGTCACCAGTATACAGCGCTTAGAGGAGGGCTGCCCATCCAGGACACTAGTCCTGGGCTCGGCAAGAACAACAAACAGACTTTAGAGCATCAAGCCACTGAGATTTGGTGGTTGTCACTGCAGCATGGCCTAGCCTTCCCTAACTAATACAGCTACATAAGAGAAAGTGTAACAGTTGTCCCTTCCTCATCTGAGCCAAACCAGACGGATGCCACATCCTGTTCTTCTGTATTACTTAGAATCTATCCTGTCTTCGCTCCAGACCGGTAGCTCTCAAACTGGCTCATTAAGAAAATCACTGATTTGGAAAAAAAAAAAAAAAATCCTGAGCTCTCTCCAAACCCACTGAATCAGAATCTCCAAGTCTGAAACAGGGCACAGCCGATTGGCCTGCCTGGGGCTAAATTGAAATGTCTCTTTCCGAGGGCCAGTTTGTCCCTATCTGGAGACCTTGGGTATGCCTTGCCAGGTGCAGAGTTTAGGACATTTTGGAAGGCTTATTAATCTTTACCGAATTATTTTTGAAGTGAGGATTTTAAAATTATGTATTGGCAGGAATCAAATATTCAAGTGTAATAGATTTAATTAATTTAAAAGCTTCTCTTTTAAGATGATGCAATAATTGGCATAAAGCCGAATATGTATGAAGTACCTACCAGTGAGAAAGATTTAAATGCTCAATTAAAACAATTTGAGTTTTATTGGCTGTGAAGGAGGTATTTAAATATGTCAACAAGATTGACTCCCCAAGCTCTCCAGCCTGGGAGTAGTTTCTGCCTACCTTTCCTCACCCCCTTTAAAGGAGTTTCCATGCCCCTTGAGGATGGGGGCAGTAGACTTGGGCCATCACTGGAAGTCATTGAGGAAGCCCAGCCTGAGGATCCACTCTTGGTCAGAGGATAAGATCCCCATCTGAATTGTCTAAGACTGCCAATTCCTTGTTGAATTGGCACCTCAGGGCCTTTGCACTTACTGTTTCTGCTGCAGTCTTCCTCTAGCTGTCTGAAAGACTTGCTCCTGCACTTCCCTTATGCTCAAATGTCACATTATCCTTGAGGCCTTCAATGAAGCAAGAACCTCTCACTACACACACACACACACACACACACACACACACTTCCTTGTGCCCTATTTTATTTTTCCCTCTAGCAGTTTCACCATCTGACATGGTAAATGTTACTTGTTTATTTGTATATTATCTATTTCTCTCACTTACATGAGTTCCATGTATCCTTAGGGTTTAGAAGCTGGCACATAAGTGTGTGCTCAATAAATATTTTGAATGAATAAATAACCAATCTTATCCTTCAAAGTTTAGTTAATTTAAATAATCTGAGTATTTGGGGGGCTTTAAATAAAAGATGAGGGTGGACTGGCCCTGGTATATTGGTGATACAAATGAGAGGGTTTTCTGAGGATGAGACTGGATGGTTCTCATCCCATACTGTCTAGTAATTTGCTCCATTTTGGGCAAATTTGCCACAGAAGTAAGGACAATCGATCTAAAAGAGTTGCCCCCAAAATGTTTAATTTCTCATGTCCAGAAAAATATATTTAAACTGAATACTTTTTTTGTTTTCTGTTTGCAAATTTATATTTTAAAACACTGCATATATGCAAGCCTGCAGATAAGCTGTGTTCTAAAAACAGGTAGTAACTCAGGGCCTGATTCCCTTCAAAGGGATGTAATTAGGTGGCATGGTGGCCAGTCCACGAGCTACTAAAGTGACTCTACCCCAGCCCCCAATAATAGTCATCTGACATGGGAAAGCATGTCCTGGTCAGGATGAGAGGGTTAAGAATGTCTCCCTCCTCCAATTGTGTCAATGCAGGAATGGCTGCAAGCAACATTGCAAAGAATTCTAGGTTTGACTTCAATGTCCTACCAGGACCTTTCTAATCTCTCCAAGGCCACAATCTCAACCGGTAAGAGCCCAACCTCATCTTCAATCAGTCTTTCAGAGCAAGAAAGTGTAACCATTAAAATACTCTTTAGAAATTGGTTCGATGGGGCGCCTGGGTAGCTCAGTCAGTTGAGGGTCTGACTCAGTTTCGGCTCAGGTCATGATCTCACGGCTGTGAGATCAAGCGCCGTGTCAGGGTCTGTGCTCAGTTGGGAATCTACTGGAGATTCTCTCTCCCTCGCCCTCTGCCCCTGCCCCCTACTCACAAGCATGCTCTCTCTCTTTCTCAAATAAATAAATAAAATCTTTAAAAAAAAAAAAGAAAAAGAAATTTGTTCAAGAGGATTAGCAGAAAAACAAACTGCATAATTCTTTGCCCATGAAAATTATTGATACTTAAAAAAAAATTTTCTGTAATAAAATTTACAAGAACACAAAACCAAAAGACTAATATTTAATTTCATTGCCATTTATATCGATCATTTACAGATCATTACCATTTTGTGCTAAACTCGAGTTGCTATAGTGAGATGAAGCATTTGGAGTATGAAGACAGCTGGTTTGGATCCCAGCTTTTCCATTAACTGCCTTTGTGACCTTCCTGGGACAAGTGCCACAACTTGCTTGAGACTCCTCAGTAAAATGGGAAAAAAATGGAATGTATCTCTCTGGATCACCTTGAGAGTTAAATAATGCCTTGTCCATACTAAGTGCTCAGTTCAAATAATTGTTAAGTGCTGCTTTCATTTTTTGAAATTATCTAATATTACAGTAAATATTTTTCATTGTCTTATGAGACATTAAGATTGCAATTTTGGTGGCTCAGTCAGTTAAGCATCTGACTCTTGATCTCGGGCTCCACACTGGACAATTTTACTGCAGTTTAATTATTTTTCACTAATACATTCCAAAAATTAAAAAAAATCTTTTAAAGAAAAATAATGTAGTAGAAAACATCAGGACTTCCGACAGAGAAATGTATCCAAATCTTTTACTAATGAGCTGAATGTCCTTGAGCCATTTACCGTGAACTCTATGAGTTTCAATTCCCTCACATATAAAAAATGAGAACAAAAATTCCGACTTTCAGCATTGTCATGAGGATGAGAAATGAAAAAGTAAGAGCCCCTAGCACATAATGGGCCCCACTGATATTCTGAAGGAGTAGATGACAAAATGAAGAAAATACGAAAATCAATGCCTCTTCATTTAGGCCAGTCATTAGCTAACGATCAGCCACTGTGAATGAAAAAAAAGCCTAGTAAAGTCAATAAAATGTGAAGCCTAATTCATTTTTACAATATGACCTACTTTCAGCTATTTTTGACTCACATGAACGACCAATGTTACAAGGAGCTGATTCTGCAAAGACTGTTCATTAAAAGCATTTTCTTTTCTTTTCGTTATAGCTTTCAACTTTGAGGGGTTAAAAAAAAAAAAAAGATTTTCAGTTTCAGTTATAAGCATCCACTGAAAGACCCCTGGTACTAATCTTACAGTGTGACTTTCAAAATCTATGCAGTGTCAAAGGTTGCTGCAGATGGGGGAGGGGGGAGGACTTGAAGCTAATCGGTTTTTAATTCCACTCAATTATGCAGCTTCCATCAGGCAGCTCTGAATGCCCTAAATAGATTATTTAGATCTTAGCATTTGAAGGTTCACAAAAATAAAATTCTGAATGATCTTCTCCCTTCTTACGAAGTACCAGTAGATACACCTCGGTTTGTGATCTGTGGAGAAGACCTCGCTGTGCTAGTTTTTCACTTGGGAAACAAATGTGCTTATTAGATACTGACCCCAAATCACTTAAGTGCCATTGAATCTTAGACAACAAAACAGCTAAAGAAAGATATTTTCAGCTGCTTTGGAGTATCTTTGTAAAGAGCCATTGTTCTTTCTCTCAGGGGCTATGGCATTCTTTAGCCCAATCGAATCTACCTGCTAACAAAGATGGAAGAAGTAAGCCCTATTTTCCCAAAGGCTAAACAAGGATTAATGACTGTCAAACTAATTGTCTCTTAATTTTCTTTTCTACTCCCTCTCTGGCTGGTCTTCTAGAGATAGAGTTTATAGATTTTCCCTTTGTTAAGAACGTTAACTCAGAAAGCAGCCATACACTAACAACAAAGAGTGGGGTTTTGGTGTTTTGGGTTTTGTTTTTGATATCCCAGGGATTCTGCCTTATAAACCGGAGGAGGGATGGGGACATTTTATAACTGGTCCTTCAGACCCACCATCCCAATGACAATGACAGCAAAGGATTCATCATGGCACCCTCTTTATCCTAACAGACCCCTGAGTTAAAAGATCCACGGGGCTCCTACCCAAAGAAGAGTCAATGGCGAGTGAGCCGATGGCATAGATCCGCTTGTCCTCATTTCAAAATAAAGAGACAAAAGACATACATGGTCCTCTCATAAGAGACTCTTAATCTCAGGAAACGAACTGAGGGCTGCTGGAGTGGAGGGGGGTGGAAGGGATGGGAAGGCTCGGGGATGGACACTGGGGAGGGTATGTGCTATGGTGAGCGCTGTGCATTGTGTAAGACTGGTGAATCACAGACCTGTACCTCTGAAACAAATAATATATTATATGTTAATAATTTTAAAAAAGAAAAAAATAAGTAAATAACAGAAAAACTAATGCTATAGAAGTGCCAGTAGTGACTAAATTTTCGAAGTTAACACAGAAGGCTTTGAAACTGTGACATGATAACAAGATTTTGTGATCCTCTGAAACGGCAGTACGTGTGCTAATCCCAATGAGGGAGAAAAGCATTGGGGATTGTTAACTAGTACCCAACCGTCTGGTGAAGCAACTCCTCTCCTCCCTGAGTACAGAAAGGAGCCCCACCGTGCCTTATACTACAAATCCACCAGGGGCCACCAGCTCCCGGGCCACTCCCTGGCCCCTTCCTATAGAGCTTCCACTCAGGAATAAACATGGCAAAGATAACCTCTCAGATACCAGCTGCTGTCATTTCTTAATGTTTGCTGGGATAACATGACAGGGTTGATTATTTTTAGCTTTCAGCTTCGGTGAGTTGATCAGTCAAAACAAAGGATTAAAATAGCACCTACTTGGTAAATTCAATTTCAGATGACTGCATCTTAAACCCATTATAGACTCCTATAAACCTGACTGTTACATGGCCAAGGAAGTTTGAGAAGAAATAATAAAGTTCTAGCTCAAAAGAGGCAGGATGAATAGCTTCTTTTGTCTTAAATAGGAGTCTATTTTGGAATCAGATCTCAAAGTAAGTCAACGATAAACAATAGATTCATTTAAGTCATTTCAGGACAAATAGCAACGAGCATTTAAGAGAGTGTCTGAAAGTTCTAATGTTCCGTCTAGTACATGTGAAATGCTTGAGATCTCAGTTAAATGCAGCATTACAAATTAGTAAGAAAGTAAGCAAATGGTCGTCCAAGTCACATATGTTTTATTCTTTGAAAACTTCCTTTAAAATAACCTAGGGATGCCTAGCTGACCCAGCCAGTAGAGCATGTGACTCTTGATCTTGGGGTTGTGAATTCAAGCCCCACGTTAGGTGTAGAGTTTAGTTTAAAAATAAATAAATAAATAATAAATAAATAAATATAATAACCTAAATAAATATGAAAAATTATCCTGTGACAATGTAAGCCAGAGAAAGCTGTTTTTAATCATTTTTAAATAACTTATTCTAATTCTTAAAAATAATGCAAGTATAGGGCTCAGTTGGTTAAGCGACTGTCTTCGGCTCAGGTCATGATCCTGGAGTCCCTGGATCGAGTCCCGCATCGGGCTCCCTGCTCGGCAGGGAGTCTACTTCTCCCTCTGACCCTCCCCCCTCTCATGTGTTCTCTCTCTCATTCTCTCTCTCTCAAATAAATAAATAAAATCTTTAAAAAACATGATAATAATGCAAGTATAGAGTAAACTGGGTAAGGTATATTGGAACACCTTTGTAACTTTTCTCTGAAAGAGAAAAGCTATTCTAAAATTGAAAAGTTTATTTTTTAAAAAGTTTTGTTTTACTGGAGAATATTTGGAAAAAATATAGAAAATTATAAAAAAAGAAAATACCTATAAAAGTAGGCATACATATAACTATAACTCTGTATATATATATATATATATATATATATATATATATAGTTTTATATCCTGTCTTCTTTGGATATTATGGCATTTTCCCATATAATTAAAAATTCTTCATAAATATTCTTTTAAAGGGCTCTTATCATTATCTCTTATGGTTAAACCCAAAATTTGTTTAATCATTCTCCTACCCGTGGAACATTTAACTTGTTTATTATTTTTAGTTATTGGAATTAGCCTTACAAACAATACCACTGTGCATATTCCTGATCATTTCTTCAAAGACGGATGTACATTTTTAGACATGGTCCAACTGCTTTCCAGAAAATTAATTTATTCTTAAAGAGCATGCATCACCCAACCTCAGCTCCAAGGACTGTCACACATGACAACCTTCCACGATGGAAGGCAGCCAGTTTAGCGCTAGGGCTCTTCCTGGGAAGAGCCTCAGGACTGACTATCTGCTGTGAGTCAGGGCTGCTAGAGCCAAAGAAAGGTGTGAGATGCTCAAATGTCTCCAGGTAATCCTTCTGCCAGCCAACCACCTCCTGATTCCGCTATAACCAAAAGCCAAGTGCATTTACTCAAACAAAATCCACTAAAATCGGAGTGAAGGGAAGAATGGCTGAGACAGAAAGATTTTACAAGGGTTTGAAGGGTCGTATTTGGCCCAAGATTATTCTCAACAAATGAAATGCAGACAGAGATACTTGGATATTGTCTATAATGATTCTGGGGGAAAAAAGAAAAGAAAAGAAAAAGAAAACCTCAGCTGGGGGTAGGAATATCGTTTCCCTAGGAGTTATTTGCAAATTTGATGGCACTTTACCTCGGCAGAATGACAGGAAAGCAATACAAGGGGGAGGAAGGCGAGGTGGGGAGACTAGAAATCTGTGAGTTCCAGAGGAGAGAGAAGAATCGTTTTGCTCAAAATGCCAAAGGCATAGTGACATTCTTGAAGATAACTTTGACCAGAACAAGAAGCAGAGGGGCTCTTTTAAATTTAAATTCAAATTTAGGGCGCCTGGGTGGCTCAGTCAATTATGGGTCCAACTCCTGATTTCAGCTCAGGGTTGTGAGATCAAACTCTGCCTTGAGCTCCATGCTGGGTGTGAAGCCTGCTTAAGATTCTCTCTCTCTCCCTCTCCCTCTGCCCTTCCACCCCCTCCCCCCAAAAAAATTATAAATTCAAATTTAACATTTGGAACTTTAACATAAAATCTGGCTTCTCTCAGAAAATTGGAAGACCTGACAACGTTGAGCCTAAATTCCCATAGCAACAAATGCTGGGAAATGAGTAGTGGTTGCCCCCTTGATCCAAGAAGACTGATCAGTGTTGTGCATTAGAATTACCTGCCTGTCAATCCCCTTCCTAACCACAAGGTCTTTCAAGGAGTTCCTCAATTCCCTCAACTGGGAAAATTCTAGGAAGGCTCTAAGTAGCGCCCTTCCCCCTTGTCCCCGCGTTCAATTACCGGAGAGATACAACACTGGGAGCTCCTCCTGCCAAAGGTCGTTGTCACTCTGGGGCAACGTGTTTGTCTTTTATTCGCCATTTCCTGGCCAATTGAGCTGGACAACCCAGAAGTTCTCTTCCTGGAGCCTGAGAGCAAGTTTTCCAGTACCAGAGTCTTGTTTCTTCCCCAACACCATCGCCACCATCATAACCATCACCACCTGCCCCCAGACCAGTCAAGCATCAGTGTCTCCTCCTGAAAGAACCCCCACTCCAAACTCCAAAGGAACTTCACAGGTGCACCAGAAGCTCCAAACTAAAAAGCCTTAGCAGAGCATGGGGCCAAGAAGAAAGAAGACATAAACAACATTAAGGACACCCTGCCAAAGAAAAGAATCCTCCCAGATCCACATCTCTGGTCCAGACTCTGAGATTACCTCTCCTATGGCCTTGGCCTTGTCCCTTAGTCCCTCAAAGTTCCAGTTTCCCCATCTGTAAAACAGGGATAACAAGACATCCTTCACAAGGTTGCTGGGAGGTGTGAACAGGGATCATGAATATGCAAATGTCCTTCCTACAGCTCAGGCTCAGGAAATGCCAGGCGAATGTGAAGCTAGTTAATAATAATGCTTTTACTTGCTCTGCACCTGAGCTAACATGTCCCAGTCTGGACAGCTGCACCTGGGAAAACAAAGTATCAACTGCCTTATCTGCCCGTGGGCATAGGGCATTATTAGCTGCTTCCTGTAACTTCTGGTATCAAATGGGGTCATTTCTTTTATCATTGTTTATTCGATGATGCTTTGAACAAGCATTAACTAAGCACCTACAATGTGCTAGGGGCAGAGATACAAAGGGGAAAAATCACAACTGCAAGAAATCAAAGTATAGTGACAAAAACAAGCAGATATAACTCATAATTAGCCCTTAGTCTAATACACCCTCTATCAGTGAATTGTAATGGAGCGCAGGGAGGCGGGGGTGACTGATGCCTCCAAGCTAAAGGGGGCCAACAGATCTGGAAGGAAAAGGAGAGCTTTAAGTTCCACCTAAAGACTGACTGGAAGCTCACCCAGAAGACAAAAAGAAGAGGTGCGTTTTAGACAGAAGGCCCAAAAACGAAGCCATGGAGAAAGTGTCATGGTGCTTTTGAGGAAATACAAGGAGTTGGCATAACTAATGCAGGTGCTAGGGAGGGAGTGGGGCAGGGGTTAAGCTCCAGGAGAGAACGCTGCTTGGATTTTGGAAATAAGAAGGGTTTTAAGAACTAGCAGGAGGTGTCCAATTTGGCTTTTAGAAAGAGATTACCCAAGCAGCCTGTATGCTGTCCAGTTTCTCTCTCCCTCTTTCCCTCCACATACACACAAGGGCCCCTCCCTGAGGAGATGGGGTGAAAGGAATAGAATATTGGAGAAGGTGCTTGGGGAGGTTGAAGGCACATAATGGAGGAGAGAAGGCAGCGCAGACACACAGAGTTCCTGGCAGGACCTGTGGCTCCAGATACTCTTCAGGCTGTAGGACTGATGTCCCTGGATATCCACACCAGGGATATCCAGAGATGGCCTTGCCCTGCAAGGATCTCAAAAATGTGACATTCAGGTACAGTGTGGAAGAACCTTCTAAAAATAGGCTGGAATCAAGCTGCATTTTCAGCCTGTTCCTTCTTCTTTCTTTTAAAAGATTAACTACCCTAGGGCTGTGCCAAACAAAACGAAACAAAAAGGAGGGTGGGTCAGGGGAACAGACTCCTGAAGGCCTGAGCAGGCACTGTTGTTTACTCACCAAGGCTGACAGCATCATACTGTTTCTGTGCCTCAAACATGCCAGTAATTCCCTTAGGGAGAAGTAAAGTATGATGGGAGGGTAGCTTGTATTAAATTTAAAAACCTGAGTCCTGAAACAGTTGATCTTTATAAGTTTTGGGCGTTTTGACCATCAACTGTCACAACCCCTCTGATGAAGGAATCTATTACTTCTACTTGTACTCACCACAGATCACCATCAGTTGAGGTGATTTTCAGAGTCTTTTTGGTTTTTTTTAAGTTCATGCCCAACGTGGGGCTTGAATTCACCACCCTGAGATCAAGACCTGAGCTGAGATCAAGAGTCAGACACTTAACCGACTGAGCCACCCAGGCGCCCCAGGGTCTTTTTAGAGAGAGATGATTAACAATGTGTCCCCTCAAACATGCTCTCCTAAAAGCCAGTCACTAGCAACCTTCCATTAGCTGGGTTAATATTGGAAAATCTCTCTAATGTAAAAGGGTCTAGAACTAACACAAAAGGGGCCAGGGCAAGGTCACATTTTATTTATATTTCCATCCCCAAGGGCAAGTACAGTGCCTGGCATACTGTTGGCATGCAATAAAATTTTGTTGAAAGGCTAGACAAATAAAAGAAAATGTGTAGATTGTTGATTAATTTAGTAAGGCAATTTCCAAATTTTTGGATTTTTAAAAATTGGTGTACGATTTATATATAATAAAATTCACCCTTTTAAAGTGTACAGCTTGATGAGTTTTGACAAATGTATATAGTCATGGAACCACCACCACAATCAGCCCCCCAAAATTCCTCATGCCCCCTTGTAGTCAAGTCCCCTCCCCACAGTACTGGTCCATGACTGTGGTTTGCCTTTTCTAGAATGTCATATTAATGGAATCACAGAGTACATAGCCTTCAAGGCTGCCTTTTTTCACTTAGCATCATGATTTTAGCTCTGCCTGTGTTGTTGCTTGTAACAGTACTGCATTCATTTTCATTGCTGAGGAGTATTCTGTTGTTTGGATGTTACACAAATTGTTTTCCTACTCTCCCATTGATGGATACTCAGATCGTTTCCAGCTTTTAGTTATTATAACTAAAGCTGCTAGGAACATTCCCATCTAGATCTTTGTGTGGGCACATGTTTTCTCTCTCCTGGGTAAATACCTACAAGTGGACGTGCCTGGTCTTATGGTAAGCGAACAAATAACTTGATAAGAAATTGAGAAAGTGTGCTCGAAAGTAGCTCTTTCATTTTATCTTCTATCAGCAATGCATGAGAGTTCCGGTTGCTTCATATACTTGCTAACATTTGATATTGTCGGTCTTTTTAATTTTAGCCATACTCACAGTGAGAAGCATAGCTCACTGCAATTGTAATTTGCATTTGCCTAATGACTGATGTTGGGTATCTTTGCATGTGCTAACCTGGCTGCATATAACTTCTCTGGTGAACCAAATATTTTTTTTTTTTGAACCAAATATCTTTTAATGAAAATTAAAGCTACATTATTCATGTAGATTTTTCCAATATATTTCAATTAATATTCGAAACTGACAAAATACTTTTTCATTGTCTTCTGTTTTTCATGGACAATTTCTAAGATGAATTAAACACTTTTTTGACCCCTTAGTGTTCTTAACCATTTTCTTACAGAGATGACTGAGGCACGGCACCCATACCAGTCGACTATGTTAGTTTACAACTATGTTAGTCGAGTAAATTAGGTTTGTCTTTCATTTTCACAGTTTTTCTCTCTCCTTCTCGTCAGGGATACTACTTGTTGCTGTCCCTGTGCTTGTCTAAAATTGCACATTGTAATCTGCTGTATAATTAGCCATGAGCTTATGTAATTACTTAAGAAATGAGCATAAATGGCTCTGAGTACAGGCCTGAAGGTCTCTCCAAGAATCAGGCCCGTAGGCTTCTCCCAGGTACCTGATGACATACATTTTATGGCTTATTTCCAGATCAGGACTCTGCTTGAGAGATAGGTCAAGTCAGCTAAGAAATGCCCCCCAGGATCAGGGGAGAGAATCTCTCTCAGCATTTCCAGATACACAGAAAGTTTGGGGAGGACTCAGTTTGGGGGAACACAACTCTGATGCACCCCGGAAGGAACCAATTTTTCTATTCTACGGCTGTAATGATACCAAGTAAAATACAGTTCATGCTCCAGTACAGTGTCTTAAAATAAGTTCCCAGCTCTCCTTTTTGTTGGCCGCAGCAGCACAGTTCCTCCTGGCAGAGAGCCTCATGCTGACCTAAACTCCCACAGGGATAAGAAGCAGGGGCACCTCCTGCCCGGAAAGTTCTGGATTCCAACGCGACTCCACCCCTCGAGCGACTGCGACCCCACTGCTGCCGGTTTCCTCATCTATAAAATGACTATAAAGTACATACCGCCCACCTCAGAGCGCCTTGCGCCCGTCAAACAGGAAAGAGAACGTGAGTGTGCTGCGTCAACAGTATCTGACTACAGGAGACCAGTCTTACCACCATGGCTCAAAGGGAAGCCTGACTCATGCCAAGGCAGAAAGTTCCCATGAAGAAAAACAACAACAAATACACAAATACCCTTTGAACAGGACCGAGGAAGGACAAGAGCCTCCCAGTGAGACGGAGCGACACAGGTGCCGTCTCGGGAGGAGGAGAAACAAAAACAGGTTTTGAGCAGAGAAGAAGCAAGAGACCCCAATAAGCAAGGGTAAGGAAGGGACAGGAAGTCCAGAGGCTGAATGAAGAAACAGCAACGCTGGGCATGGCTTAACCCTGGCCTGCTGTCCGCACAGCGACAGCCACAACCTGGAGTTTGCAGTGGGCAAGCCTTCCAGGGAAACTTCAGCTCCCTCATTCCCACTTCAGTGTCGCTTATCCATCAGAACAGATGCTAATTACATATACTTCCCACCTTCTTACTGCATCTCCTAATAGAATTTTTATCCCAGCCCGAGCTTCTCAACAGTCTAAAGGAGATCGTCTGTTTAGAGGAAGTGCCTGGTCATTCGATTACTTCTAGAAATATTTCCTCAAGATTTTCCGTGCAAGCAACAGACCTTCAGAAGGCAAAAAGATTCCTAGACTCTTCCCAGGGTGAGCACTTCAAAATACCCTTGGGATCAATGAGCCGGAGCCAAACAAAATAGGATGCTGACGGTGAACCCTAGTTCTGGTTTTTTTTTTCCTCTAATACCATCCTAGCTGGAGCAGGAGGGAGAGAGGCTGTTCCCACAAAGAGAACAATAAATCCATTTAGCAGTTCAATCTGCCCTTTCAACCATGTACCTCCAAGTCTCTAATTCTATCAGGTCCTTTTATATGGACCCATTTTTCTGTAATTATTATCGCAACGTGATTGAAGAAAGATAGATTCATCATGTGGCTTCCTCCCCTAAGTCTTTTATGTTCAATCAACCAACAATTAAATTTTAGATAATATTGCACATGCTAAACCCTCTGCTCTCCCTCGCCTTGTCTCTAAACTGGAGAAGGTTTCATTTCAGTACGAATAGCAGGTGATACGTACAGAGGGGCGTGCACAAAATTCCATCATAGTTCATCTTCTCTACACAAACAGTAACCTCTCTCAATTTTCTAAGATCATTCGTAGTGATAAAAAAGAAAGACTTTACCAGGAATGTGTAATATGTTAATAATATCCCTCAGAAACTATTCATTAAAAATTATTATTGTTTTTTTATTAAGTTCCAGGAAATGCACTCAGCTCTTTACAAGAGTTGCTTCACAATCCTAAAGTGTGGCAAGTACTGTGATTAGTTCAATTTACAGGTGAGAAAACCGAGGCTCAGAAATGTTAAGGAATCGATTCAAGATCTCAAAGGCTTTGAGAATGGAAGAGCTAATATCTGAATCTAGGACTCCAGAGCCCAAACTCATAATGACTATGTCATAGCTGTTTGTCTTATTTTCTTTCTCCCATCCCTCTCCCATAATGCTAATCCTTCTTTTCTCCAAAATTTATGCATTCCCTTAATAAAACTTTATTGAAAACCTATTAGAATACATGCCAGGCAGGAGGCTAGTTGCTGTAAGGCATCCCTGAATTCTCCATTTCAGTCACTGGCACTAAGTTAACTCCTATCTCCCATAACCCAGTATGAACATCCAGGTACCAGCACTAGACCCCATTTGTAGGATGAGCCAGGTGCTCCTTGTTTGGACCAATGCGACCTTATACCAGAAAAGTGCATTTCCAGGCCTTTCCTCCATGACTTGATGGTAAGTCACCATTTCTAGGAGCTTGGCTCTGGCCTTGTGCATTCTGAGAGTCAACTCTGTCCCTTCCCCACACCTCCAGCTCAATATTCCAGTTTTGCAAGACCCAGGGCTCTACCATGCCTTTGTCAGTTCCATCCAAAGAAGATTTTCCTCACTAGAAGGTTAAGTCCCCTGGGAACAGAGATCTGCCTGTTCATGGAGGCATTCCAAGCTCTGAGCACAGTGCCTGGTACGCAGTAGACCCTGGATGGTATCTGCTGGTGGAAGAGACTCGGGTCCTTCGACTGAAACCCTGATGGCCATGCTGCTTCCTGAAATAATCCTGATACTTACTTTCTCTTTTTCTGTCTTAAGACCATCTCAGCAGATTTCTTGGGAAACTCTACAAGTCCCTGGAAACCCTGAAGCCAGGTGACGACCAGAATCAGTCTGGTGCTGTAATTTTCAGATTGTTTGCCTTGGCTTCTGGACTAGGCCTTCTGGCCGCACCTGCAAGGTATATTCGTTGGCACATCCCAGGTCCTGGGCTGGTTTCCAGCCCCTCCCAGCCGGCCTTGTTTGACAGTGTTCATTGGTTTTTGCCTAGTTTTATCTAGAAATATTTTTTATATAATTATATACAAAAATCATGTAAAATTCATAGAAATATAAGTTCAAAGATGTCATAGCAAGAAATTGGAATGGATAATAAAACTGTTCAATAAAACAGGGCAGATACACACAATGGGCTTTAATTCAGCCATCAAAACATCATAAAGAATTCTGATGACATGAGAAAATGCTTATACAAGAAGTTATAAGGTGTTACATGTAGTATGATCCTGCCTATGTGAAAACACATTTTTAAAAAGACCAGCAATAATAGTGGATTTATGAATGATTCAGGTTTTTCGTTAACATGTTTCTGCCTATTTCTATATTTCCACAACAAGCATATATTACTTCCATAATATGAAAAAAAAAACCCTGTAAATTTCATGTTACAAATGTGTCCTAAAGCAGATATCACTGTGCCTTGACAATACTGGATTCAAGCTTCTCAGCCATTAGAATCTGAGTTACTAGCCTATGGTTATCAGGAAACCAATTAGATAAAACAAAACGAATACAATTTGAATTTTAATTTACTCCCTTTTTATTTCAAACTAGTGAATAAGTCTACAGACTGGGGTAGGGTACGGCCTGCTCGCGTGGCACAGAGCTCAAGTCTTACGGAATGCCTGACACCATGCCCTGTTAATTACACTTACTTATGGACTTTACTCATTTCTCCCAAAAGGCTATCAAGTCCCTAAGGATATTCCTGGAGTGCCTAACACAGAACCCACACAGTGCCTATTGAGTGAATTAATTTTCAGAGTATACCAAACTAGTTCCAAAGCAGTCAGCTTCTTTCAAAGTTACCATAGAGAAAAAAAAATTAAAAAGCAAATAAACAAACAAACCCAGTAAGTCTAATGGAAAAAAATCTCTATTCGTTCAAAATGTCCCTCCTCGGGGCATGTGGGTCCCTCAGTCGGTTAAGTGTTGGACTCTTGGTTTCCGCTGAGGTCATGACCTCAGGGTCTTGTAGAGCTCCACCCTGAGCATGGAGTCTGCTCAAGATTCTCTCTTTCCCTCTCTCTCCCCCTTTGCCCCTTCTCTCACGTTCTCGTGCTCTCGCTCTCTCTCCCTCTCATAAATAAATAAATAAATAAATCTTTTTTTTTTTTTTCAAAGTCCCTCCTCTATCTCTTTCATCACAATAGCATAGAAATCCTTGGTCTTTTAAAATAAAAAACAAACTACAAATTCAGAAATAAGCAAGCTGCCTCTGTAAGGCTGACCAAAGTTCTGAAAGAATGAATGAAGAAAGTTTTTAAGAGGTGGATGGGAGTTAGGTGAGGTATCTCAATAGTCCAGTTGATCAAACTGCCAAGTTACTGAGAGAATCAGCTCAGATACTTATCATTCAGGCTATCCCAGGGCGATTTCAGGAGCCCAAATAGATTTCCTACATCATAAGCCTGCCAGAACCCCACATCCCACTCAAACATTCCCATCCACTAATGAGTGCTTTAAGTTTCACAGTGTAGTAAACAACCCTTTCTCTAAAATGTTTCTCAATATAGGTTAGATGAGTAAACATTTTCGATGATATGTGGATTAATATTTCTAGATTAATAAATATGCATTGATTTTAATGTTGATTAGAAAGTATATAACAAAGACTGCAACACCGTAAGTTTATGCTTATCAAAATAGTTGTAAATCAGGCAAAAAGAGTCAATTTAAAAAATACCCTTTGGTTAGTACAGTACAGATGAATTTGTCAAATCTCATTAAGTGTACAACTTACGAATTTTACATTTCATTGTATGGAAATTCTACCTCAATTTAAAAAAAGAAAGTAATATAACAGAATGGGTTATATGCAGATTTAGAAGAAATTCTAAGGTATTATATGGAAACAGAAGCCTGAAAAATAGTGTGCTCATTCCACATATATTCACTGAGTTCATACCGTGTATGTACTAGGCATTGTTCTAGGCACTGGTGACATTTACAACCCAAACAAAGTCTTTCTCCTTGTGGTACATACATTCTAGTAGAGGAGAGGCCCTGTACGAAAATAATCCCATATATTCATTCTGGTTCACCAAGCACTATTGAATTCACCAACTTTTTTGATCCTAGTAAGGAACCCCTGAAGTCTACAGAGCTGCTACTACAGGTCTACAAAAATGGATCCAGTGTACTCCATCTCAAAGCAAGCCCACGTACCCCATCTCTAAGAATATTCTTCCACATCAGTGTATTTTCAAGATTTCTTGTATCTTCACTTAAAAAAAAAACAATCATCTTGGTGTAAAGTAATTTTTTAATGTTTTCCTATGGAACAACATGCATTAATCTAAACACAACCAAAAGATACACTGACTTTATCACTCTTTATGTTACTACTCATAAAACTCATGAAACCTGATAGTGGTTTTCAAACTTTAAGAGTGCATCAGAATCACCTGGAGGGTTTGGCAAACACAGGTTGCTGAGTCTCAGTCCCAGCATTTCTGATTCAAGAGGTCTAGAATGGGACCAGAGAATATGCATATCTAACAAGTTCCCAGGTGATGCTAATTCTGCTGGTTCCAGAAACACAGTTTGAGAACCACTGATCTAAGATAAACTTCAAAACAAATAACTCTAGAATCTCACTGGCTTAACAGAATTTTGTTTTCTTCATAAGAATAAATGTTCTTCACAAGTTGGTAGAAAGTCTTTTCTTGTTGCAGTCACTCAAAGACCAAGGCTCTGGAGCATCCTGTAAGACCAGAAAGTAAGAAAGTGCTCAAAAAAACAAAAACAAAAAAGTCTCTGGTATCAAAGGGACACAGCTGATAACCGAGTTTCCAATGGCCAAAGCCAGAACAATTTGAGCAACAAACTAAATAAGGTAGTACTAGAGTATAACCCAAAGTACAAAATACAATATCCCTGTGTCCATACTAATATAAATTAGAGAGAAAAGACAAATCTCGTGTGCAGAAGAGTTGCAAATGATTTATGTAGATACTCGATCCTCAAGGAGCAGCATAACTCCCCACTCCTTAAGTGTGGGCTGGGCATAGAGACGTCCTTCCAAAGAGGACAGTATGGAAAGGAGGCAAATGTACAATGGAAGAACCTGACAGACACTACTTTAGCCAGGTGATCATGGTCAACTTCAACAGGGACAAGTCATGTTGATAGTATGCACCTTTAATGATGTGATGAGAATGGTATTTTACCTCTGCAGACTTCCTCCCCAAAATCCAGTTTAATCATGAGAAAAACAGCAGACTATTGAAGGGCATCCTACAAAATATCTGATCATTACTCCTCAAAACTATCAAGGTCATCAAAAACAAGGAAGTCTGAGACACTGTCATAGCCAAGAGGAACCTAAGGAGACATGACAAATGTAATGTGGTGTCCTGGATGGGATCCTGGAACAGAAAAGGACATTAGGGAAAAACTAGTGAAAACCAAATAAAGTATCAACTTCATTTAACTTAAAAATGAAACAAAACACTCAGGTGCAATGAGCAGCCACCATCTCTAAGAATGTTGGTCATCTTGATGAGGGAAAGAGAAGGCTGAAGGTGCTGGCACCTGTAATTAAAGGCTTTACTCCATCACTTTCATTGGCCGTAACTAGTCACATGGCCCCACCCACCCAGAAGTGCACGAGGACATGTGAGAACCACCATACGCCCAGAGTAAAGGGAGAACACAACTATTAGATGAATAATACCAGTGACTCCCATAGCACCTGCTTTCTATCCTTCTAAAAAAGAACCTTGGACCACTTAGGCCTTGTTCTGCAGATTCTTTGGAGCCAACCTCTAGACTGATGGGCACCATAACTGAGCATGCTGCATGGTCTCCATACAGAGATTATTTATGCTGCATCTAATTTTCTCCTGCTCCTCCAAGTGTCTCTTAGGTTATGTACCATAATCAATCTAGTCTTTGTCTCCAATGATTCTTTTGATTTTACCTCAGACCCAGCACACAATCACATCCAAGTGGGCTACTTAAGAGTTGTTTGGTGGTTTACTCAAAAGGCACAAATGAGTTTCAATGCCTCACTCACTTGTTTCAGTAAAATGAAAAGGGCAGCCCCTTTTTCACATGAACCTGCTCAACCAATTACAAACCAAGCCCTCAACGTGTCTGGTTTGAGAAGAAATCAATATTTCAAACTTAGTGTGCTTCCCCCTTTCCCTCCCATTACTCAGTTCAGTTCCTAGTGTTTGCCTCTTCCTAGGAACAGTTTCATTTCATTTCTCCTCTTTTCCATATCCATCCCCTCCCTCCAAAAAGCAAATACATACATACATAAACAAGCAAACCAAGCTTAATTCTCTTTTAATGCCTGGATCTTTATTCTGTTTACATTTCTTTCTGTGTGACTACAAGGAGACTTTAATTTTCGTTTTGCTTTGTCATGTCTGGGAAGTTAAACACATGTCAGTGGGCATTCCTGGTAACTTCCTCCCAGAGGACATAGCTTGACCTTGAAATTGTCTACAAACTCCAAAAGTATCTATCTCTTTCAATAAACAAGTGTTCTTTATATTCTTTATAGGATATGAGACAGCCACAAAAAGATCTTGCTTCTCTGTTGGGGTTTTGTGGCGACAGTGGAGGTGGTGTGGAGGTGGTGTATGTGTGTGCGTGCGTGTGTATGCACATGTGTGTACGCACACGTGTGTGTGTTCTCATCTTCCTTTTTTCCTAATGCAATAGTTTTTATAGCAGAGACATACTATGGCCATTCAGTACTGAACACTACAAAACATCCAAGCAAGGAATTACTGATGGCCTCATTTCAGCCCTCCCTACGTATTCTGCACAGCTCAGAATTCTGAAAGTCACAGCCTAAGTTTTGTGAACATTGCCCAAAAATATAATCACACCAAGATCAAGTGGTTTAACCCACTAAATGTATTTTTCTTAAATTATCTTTTTTACATCAACATTAAGAAATCCTCATTTTTCTTAACAGACTCCTCCTGCTTGAAACTATCCCCATTCAATTATGACAAATTTGCTGCGATGGTTTAGGATTCTTAGCCTTGTGAAAATTATGGATTTTATTTTCTGGAGTAGGAGTATTTAACTCTTTCTATATTTACAATATTTATTTATTTCTATATGTACTTATATGATTACCATAAGGACCAAACCGATTTAGAAGCTGTTGAGATTAATATCTCATTTGTACACATATCATGTACTTTGGCCCAGGCTCCAACACCATCAACACTTTTCCTAAATTGGTGTTCCCAATCCTTTTATTAGAGATAATGAATTCATCTCATGGCTGGGAGCAGATAGTGATTTCCATGGTCTCAACTGATATGAATCAATCCCCTCAGGGCTGGGAATATGTCTTAATTGTATACTTGTTCTTGAACAAAACTACTGCTTCCATTTGATTTCTTTCCCCCTTTACTTACCCAAATGATTTTCCTTCTTACTTCACTCATCAGCTTGTCAATTGGAGAACAGGAGCTATTTCCTTTCTTTGTTTGGGATTCTGGCCACAACCCAGGCACCATTTTCCAAGTAATTAATGAGCCCTGCAATGTCCTGGCTTGTGACCACCAACCTCTTCCTTTGTTATATTATATCTCACCAGGAGAAGGGCTGAATGCAAGAATAGGCAGTAGGCTGTGGCTTAATGAAGAGCAAGCTGCTATTTTTAAGTGAAAATACCCTAAGGTCTTTTACTTTTGCTACATGGTAAAAGTGCGTGCTTACAGTTAAATCTTAGGCTCCTGAAGAAAGCCCCAGAAGCATAAGTATTTAAGAGTTATAGACTTCTTATAGACTATCAACAGTTGAAATGGAACACACAATCTGGTAGGGTAGGAGGGAACTTGACCTTTGCTCCTATACCTGCCGCCCCATCGCCCCCCCCCCCACACTCCCGCCAAAGCTGTTTTTCCTGCATCAGCAATGAGAAAACACCAGGATCCCCAATCTGGGGTGAAGGGCAAAAAGAGGTCAAAAGACGAAAGTGGACTTTTCTTTCCTTCTTTATTCCTTAGAAGCAAGGGGATAAAATGTTCAGGTTTTCTTTACCATGATCATTCATGCATTCAAAAACATGCTTTTGGTGTCTGCTAGATACCAAACATGAATTTAGTTGCTAGAGGCAGAGTACTCATCAAGAAGAATCCTTATCCTTAAGGGAGAGTTTAGTGGAAAGAGACTGAAAAGAATGAGTGAATGAGTGAAGGAAGGAATACATGAATGAATGAATGGAAGATGGTGATGAGTCCCATAGGGAAAAAAAGACAAGCACAGTAAGGAGAAAAAGGAATGGGAGGCCTAGAGGGTGGGGCACTTCTATGAGGTGGTCAGGGAAGGTCTCTCTAATAAAATGACATTTGAGCAGAGACCCAGAAGTGAAGGAGCAAGGAATAGGGGTATCTGAAGGAGAGAATTCCAGGCAGACGAAACAGCAGGTACAAAGGCACTGCAGTCAGCTCTTGTTGGCACGGTTGATCATTAATTACTCTAAAAGCTTAACAGTCTATGCAGAATTGAGTCACTGTAGATAAATACTTAAAGTCCCCAAACTTTCATTTGACCATTTTTAAAGAAAAATCACTGAAAATGAGTTATGTAACCCTCTGCCCTGTTAGCAATATGGCCCATAATTAAATCTTTTCTGATGACTCCCATGTATAAGTATCATCCTTTATTCATGTACATATTAAGCACATCATCTATGTACCATATTCTACTTCCTCTTTACCTATCAAACATCTACTCTTTACTAGGTACCATGTTGGTTACTGAGAATACTATGATAAGCGGAGCAGAAAGTCCCTGTCCCCATGGAGCTTCCAGTCTGATGAGGTGGAAAAGCATTATCCAACTAATATATACCACTATCATCTGAGCTTAGTGCCCTAAAGGAACGTGCAGGGCCTATGAGAGCTCAAAACAGGGCCTCGGATCTTCCGGAGGATGAAGACAGGTTTCTGTGAGGCAATGACATGAAGGAATTCATAAGAGCATTCCTAGAAGCTGGAACAGCATGTGCCAAGGCCCTGAGATGTGTAGGAACAAATTTGGCTTTGCTGTATTAAAAGAAAGCAATGTGTCTGGATCCCAAAGAGTGAGGGGAACTGCAATAAAACTGATTTTGGAGAAGGAGACCTTATTCACATCCTGCTGGGCCTTGTTGGCTAAGTTTGGTCTTGATCAGATGGAAAGCCATTTGAAAGGTTTTAGGAAGGAGAAAGACATGGTCAAGTAAGCATTTTTCTACGACCTCGCTGGCTGCACAGTGGGAATGCAGGGGCTTCAGGGATACTATCAGGGGACAATCCGCTGAGGTACTCGGCAGGCAGAGAGAAAGATATTTATTGCCCGCACATGGAGAACAGCAGTAGAGACAGGAAACAGGAAGAGGGAATCAAGAAGCATTAAGGAAGTAGAGTCAGCCAAGCTTGGTCATGGATTTAAATTCAGGAGATTAAGATGGGTCATGGGTGACTCCTCCTTGGCTTTTGGAGGATACCCATCATTCTTTTGTTCATTTGCTAGGGGAAAAAAAAGAAGAAGGGAAAAAAAAAAAAAAAAAGACAAGCTATCCTAGCTCAGGCACCAAACACACAGAGCACAGTATCTCTCTTCTTTTTCGCAGCCAGGCTGGTCCTAAGTTAGTACCCGGATCCCTGGTATTCAAGTCCTCGGTGCTCTTGGTTGAAAGGGTCTATCACAAAAAAATTAAAGGGAAGTCCATAGTCTACATTAGACTGGAGATAAATGAGCTCCTGATCCAAATGACTTCTGTGTCAACTCCATTATTGTGGCACTTAGCTGGTCACACCTACAAAGAAATCAGCAAACTGGGTGACTCATTAAGATTTTCTTATCCAGAGAGCAAAGCACCTAAACAAAGCACCTCGCATTTAGCATACAATACCGAGAAGGGAACTGAGCCGCAGCAGCAGGAATCTGGGAGAACTTCAAGTGTGGCATTTAGGTTTGAGAGGGGAAGTCAGAAATCAGAGAACTGATCTCACAAACAAAAAGCTTTTATAATAGCCTGTCCTGGATAAGACAGTAATGAGAGGACAAAGAGAACAGCCGTCCTCCTCTTAATGCCAAGGAAACCTAGGGAAGTGACTTCTTAAAAAGGAGCAGGTGAAAAGAAGAATTCTAGTGTCATCAAGAATGACTGTTCTTCCTCTTTGCTAGAAATAGCTGAAAAGAGTCTAAATCACTCACAGGGCCCTAAGAAAGGAGGTGCTCATAAATGAGCTTGAAACCAAATGGTGCTGTATAGACTCTTCTAGGCTCTTCTAAGAATCCTGATGGACTTCATTCACCTGAAGATCATCTGTTCATGGTCATAAAAGGTTAGGATACCTGCAGTTTATTTGTTTTGTATGCAAATCCATCATAAACCCAATTCCTTTCCTTGACCATACGTTATTTAAAAAAAAAAAAAGTCTTTCTAAGCCTTAAATGCTTTATGCCTGTGTTTCCAAACCAGAGAATGTGTACTATGCGGTGGAGGGCGGTGGGGGACAGATGCCACCCTATGCCAAGTAGGGGCAGGAAATGACAGATTTTTTTTTTTTAAGTCTACCTTTCTGTAGGAATTAAATTAAAAAAAAATTTTTTTTTAAGATTTATTTATTTGAGAGAGAAAGGGAGAGAGAGCACGCATACGAGCACAAGTTGGGGGGAGGAGCAGAGGGAGAGAGTCCCAAGCAGACTCCCCACTGAGTGAGGAACCTGAGTGGGGAGGGACTTGATCTCAGGACCCTGAGATCACCACCTGAGCCAAAATCAAAGATTCCGACGCCACCCAGGCGCCCCAAGTTCAAATAATTTTAAATTGAAGCAACAATGACTTCCATAATATAAAAGACAAACTCCAACTGAACTTTTAAGATAAAGCACAAGGTTTCAAATACATTTCATTCTTGTGATTTCTCTGCCACCACCTTGAATGAAGCCCCCAGACTTCCCATGGGGATGGGCAGCTACAGGCTGACCCCTCCATTAGGCAAGGTGGGCACAGTGCCTAGGGTCCCACAAGTGCTTTTCGGAGCTGTCAATAATGTCATGTTAATTTTTAAATAAGAAGAAAACAATTAACTTTTAGGTAGAAGGAAATGTTTTATAACATGAATGTAATTGTCTTTATGCCAAAATAGTTGTAAAATCTAATTTTAAAATTTTTTTATGGACTTGGGTAACCAGAAAGGCAAAAATGCCTAGGACTCACAAGAGTCCCACTCTGGCCCTGGGTCCCTCCCAAGGTAAACCTCAGAACAAAAGTGACAGTTGATGTAGGAAAGATGTTCAGGTTCGGAGCCAACAGCCAAGAAAGAATTCTTGAGACATCTTTGGTGCAAAAAGGTGGTTTTATTGAAGCACAGAGACAGGACCCGTGGGCAGAAAGGGTTGCTCTGGGGTCATGAGGAGTGGCCCATTATACACTTTCAAGTTGGGAGGGGGTTAGAGATAGTGAAAGTCTCTAAGGAATTTTAGAAGCAAGGTTTCCAGGACCTTGAGGGGGCTAGCTATTGTTAGGGAAAGGTCATTTATTACTGTCTAATAAAATCTTAGTCATGAGACCCTTCCGATGTATATCACTGAGTCAGATGCTTGGGGGATGATTGCCAACATGTATCTTGGTGGGGGGGGGGGGGGGGGGGGGAGAAAGAAGTTACCTTAGGAATTTTTAGATGTTAAAGTAGACTTACAGGATCCTGGGGATCGGGCTAAGATTGCCTTTTGCCCTTAGCAAAGTATTAACATGGAGGCAGTTGAGTCCCTAGAGGAAGGTCACTCTGCCTGTTTCGAGGACTTGTCAGTGGGCTGTAGACAGTAAGGAAATTTAATTTGTCTTTTTGCCTTTGTTTCCCACAACAACAATGGTATGGTTTAAAGTATGATGATCCAAATATCACCGTGATTTGGTGGGACAGTGGCAAGCATTTTTAAGTTGAAAAGTATGTACTATGTTTTAAAGTGTGGTTAAAAATGGTGGGTTTCCTACTGATGGTAGCAATAAAGCTTCCTTTTTGGGAAGTCAGAATTTTTGAACTCTGGTCTGATTGCTTACTTCCATTTTTAAATCATATATCATAATGGTTTTCAGAATTAGTGGGTCGAACTGTTAAGGGAGGAAGAAATATTTATTGGTTGGGACAAAGCATGTCTCACTAACACATGAAATGATTCTACATAGCTCTTGCATTATACAGAGGGAGGCAGATAATTGATAAAGATTCCCCACAAGAATGAGATGTTCACATAAAAATGAGGTCAGCAAATCCAGTCCTACCAGCTGGGATAATTTTACAAGGGTCAGACAGCCCTGGGGCATAAACTAATCACTCTGGGGTCTGGAGGGAGCCGACTCCTGATTCCCAAGAGGCAGCATCACACAATTAGATTGTTTACCCTTGCTCAACACAAATTTGACACATTTTCCAAAAACCGCCTGCTGGGGTCCTGTCAAAATGGATGATGGAAAGTCAGAATAATTTTCTGGCCCAGAATGCCTAGCATTCCAATAATCCATTCCATTTCAGTCCTGTTTTGGATGTAGAGAAGGATATTTTCCTCAGTAATGTTTTAAATCAATCCATTCTTGCATGCTTTAGCTGCCCCCCCCCCCTCCCCGAGCACAGATTCACGGTTGAATTGGAAGAAGCCAGGGGCATCCAGGACCTTCTGAAAGTAGTATCCTAAGGCTTCTTTTTTTTCTTGTATGTCATGGAGTTGTTAACTCAGAGAGAAGGAACTTATCTACTCCCAAGGCAAGAATGCCTTATGTAATTTTTAATGGCCAATGCAATTTTTCCCAGGTTGCTGGAAGAAAGCTGCCCACAGAAAAATATTCTATATATTTCTCATGAACATTCGGACTACAAAATAAATAAGACACTGAATACGACATTATTACAAACACTTTTTTAAGATTTTATTTATTTATTTGAGGGAGAGAGTGATAGAGCACCAGCAGGGGGAGGGACAGAAGGCAGTGGAAGAAGCAGGCTCCTCACTGAGCAGGGAGTCCGACGTGGGGCTCAATCCCAGGATCCCAGGATCATGGCCTGAGCCAAAGGCACAGGCCACCCAGGCATCCCTATTACAAACATTTTTTAAAAGGGTAAATAAGATTCTCAATTGGTTCACTCACCCCTGCCAATATTTGCTATACAATCATCCTTACCTAGTATTTACATAAAATATTGTCGCTGGTAATAAGCAGAATCGGGATTTGAATTCAGGTCTGCTTAGGTCTAAACTCTTGCTCTTACCCCCTATATTAGAATAGTGCCTGGAACAAAGCTAGTAGTCAATATATATTTTTGAATCTGAATCTAGATTAGGAAGTGGGCTGCTGGATCCAGGATTCTGAGGTATTTTCTGGAGCTACCTTACAGCTAATCTCAACTCCCAGCATGAAACGTTTCGTTAAAACCTCTGATAGGATTCGAGGGCCACATCTGATAATGCCCTAACTCAAATATTCTTTCAGGGTAATTTTACTCGTTATTGAAATTCAATTAGGATGAGAAAAATTAACTATTACAATTAAGTAAGCAAAAAGAAGTAAGAGAAATGATTAAAGTTCTGTTGCTTTAAAGAAAAGAATGTCCAAAGAAACTCAAACCATTTAACTGGATTCCAGATCACAGTGTACTGCGTATATACAAAACTAGCGAACTTGTTTTTTGGGTTTTTTTTTTTTTTTTTTTTTGAGTACTCATTTCATTCTTGGAACTCCTCTAAATGCACTTCACGCATTATCTCACTTAATCCTTGTGAGGTAGGTATTACTACTAGTCCTATTTTTCAGCAGAGGAAACCACAGTGGAGAGAGGTGAAGCGATTAACTCCATGTCAAACAGCCAATCAGTGGCAGAGCCAAGATTCTGGACCCAACCGGGTCCAGATGCAAAAGCCTATGCACTTAACCACTTTGCTCTGTTGCTTCCTATTTTATAACTATTACTTATTGGATACTTCAATGTGTCCCATATATCCTTTAGACACATTATCTCATTTACTATTCCCAGCAACCATAGGCTTGTATGTACAAGCGTGTATATGAATGGATGCAGATATAGAAATTGGCTTGTGTGAATAACACCATCTTTTATCCCATCACTGTAAATCATTTGACCACTCTTTCAACCCTTTGAAAGAAAGTCATCTTAGATACGTTCAAAGAAAGTCATCTTAGATACTCTATGATTAATCACACGAAGAACTCATACAAAAATTGCATTATGTATCATCTTTCTCAAATTTCCATTAGGTGTTTTAAGTGAATCTCCATTTCAAGATTTCAAGTTGAACAGAATTCATGTATTGTCATGTTCTTGTTCTGTTTTTTTTTTTATTTGAATATGAAATATAACAGCACCAAAGGAAGTTCTGCAATATCTTAAAGGACAGAGTTTTAAGACTATCAGACTTTCAGGACTATCATTGAACTTATAAAAGTTCAGAGGAAAGTCTCCAATGCATAGTTGCAGCCAAATGCCTCAAGTCTGTATGTACGTTCCACTAAGTATTATAAGACTCCATCATGTGTCCTGGTTATCGCCAGAGCTAAGAAGATCTGCCTTCTCCTCTTCACTTACTCAAGTGTGCAATTTATCTCTGTGGGGTGTGACAAGCCAACCAGCACTGGGCATCAAGGCCCTGCCCTCGTCCTCTCATCTCCCAGAAAAACAGTTCAACACAGAAGTTAAATGGTCCATTCAAGGCACCAGCCCACCCCGAATCTGGTCTTATACCTTCTCTTTAATTAGGATAGGTGTTTCACCTAATCAAGTGATCTCTAGTTCTCAGGGCCAATGAAGTGGCCTAAGCTCATGCTTCCCAAATTTAAATGTGCATATAAGTCACCTGGAGAATTTTGTTAAAAAGGGTGTTCTGATTCGATAGGTCTGGGAGGGCCTGAGATTCTGCATTTCTAACTCTCCCCCAGGTGGTGATGGATAGCAGACCACACGTGGAACAGCAAGGCTCTAGTTAATAGGCAAATGCAAAAAATAAAGGTCTGTGTTTCTGTTTTTGAGAGGTTCATCTTGGGTTCAAATCCAGAGGGATCGATACAATTTTTCATTACCTTCATGTGGCATTAAAAACTCTGGACAATCCTTAGAAATATCTATTCACTTTTTTAGCCGTAAGACTCCTCAAGGTTACCTCACTCCAAGTAGGGAGGGAGACCGTTATCCCAGACATAAAGTTAAAGGCATCTCTTCTGTCACTTAGCCACGCGTCCTCTTATGTCCATTTACCCAAAGAGTAAGCAATTAATGACTTCAAAATGGTGACTCTATGACACAGATGTGCTTAACACTCAGCTTCTCTAACTCAGACTACTTTGGATGCAAGGGTTGGTAACACTATGTAAATAAGGGACGATTTTACTGTATAGCTTAATGAACCAAGTACAGGCAGCACAAATTCCTTGGAGAAAATGCTTTAACACTGAAGAACAACTTGTGATTAGCATATCAATAGGAATAAATAAACAGTTTTAAGATACCTGAGGGTACTTAAGGACAGAGATTTTTCAACAAACTTCTTAAACTTCTGTTTATACTCCTAAACTACTTGGTTAATTCTTCTTAGACACTTTAAAAGGTCAACTTCAGCCCAGGTCTCCTGTCTGAAAATTAATAAGGTTTTAATGTAGTCAGAAATGCAGAAGTGGTGTCAAGGTAACTTGATTGACCCAAGCCAAAGAAACTTCTAGAATAGCAACATATTTTGGCTAGGTTTCTACCTATCTTCTTAAGTGTGATATTTTAAAGAACATTTATTTCAACATATTGGCAGAATTACTAGGTCACTTGCAAGAAGCAGGATAACTCTTTAACCATTTTTAACTGGTCAGAGAGGAGCCATAAAGCATGTAGACAATGCTGAAGGAAAAACAGCTTGTCAGTGGGGCTTCTCCACTTTAAAAGGGATCCTAAGAATCCTAAGAACTAGAGACAGTAGTTCTCCATTAAACCACAAATGTTTAAATGTTCAGATCACTGAACACTTGAGTCAAGCAGTCAGCCCCACAATGCTTTCATCCTTCCAATGAAGTATATCTGCTTAAATCTTTGATGTCAAAAGATTGTAGATGGCTCACCTCCAGACTGCACCACTTACTGTCCGTGTGACCTAGGGCAAGTCAAACTTTCTAAGGTTCAGATTCTTCATCTGTGGAGCAGGGATAATAAGTAGTAAGTATCTATCTTCCTCATGACATTGTGGAACGGAGCCTTTCCTATAATGGGCAGAAGGACTATTTATATACTCTATATACATCCGTGCTTGCACATCAATATTGCTTCTACTGTTAAAAGAATGGGGTTCAGTCTGTGAGCTTTAAAAAGACACACGAACCACAAGAACAGTCAAGAACTACCACCTAAACTCCATATTAAATCTATGAAGCTCCTGAGCACAGAGAAGATCCAGGCTAAAAAATATAAAGAGATTTTTCCTTCACAAACTGTGGGAAGAGTTCTGAATGCCACTTAACTTCTAAAGTTCAAGTCTAGAAAGATAGTAGTATGTGACCTCAGTGTGACCTTCTACCACACACAAGCCCACAGGGCTGTGTTTTCCCTTAAGTCAGTTCTTAGGCTTAGGTGTTTCACTGTGATGTCCAGTCCTTCATCTGAGCCAAGTTGATATTTGTTATTTCTTCCAATTTTTATCTAGAGAATCTTTGTAAATAACCTCTACCCTCCAAATCTGCCAAAAAGTGTATGTTAGTATAAAGTCCCATTTTTCTAGCAAAATCAGCTTTTTTAGGCCACATTTATATCTTTGGGTGACACTGCACCACCAGGAAAAGAAGAGTCCTCAACTGCTACTTCTTCTTAGGGAAAAATCTAATTTGAATAATGCATAAACTCAGTCAACAAGAACACCACATGGAAACATATACCCTTCTATATCTACTCTTCTTTCTTTCTTTTTTTTAAACTAATATTCAGCACTACACACGAAATTACTTCTACTCTAACCCAAAACACTGACTATGAAGAAGGGATTTTTCTCCCCCATATTTACTTTGGGAGTAGACACCAGCCATAGAGAAGTTAGCTGACTTCACATGCCCACAAACTCACAGCACCTCAGCTGATCAGCTCCCTGAGCTGTGTTCCTCGAGGAAATCTGGAAAGAAAACCTCTCAGCTTTAACCAGGACCTCAGACAGCTGAGAGAGCAGCTCTAGCAGAGCTTTGTGAATGAAGACTCTAGGCCTAGGAGTTACATGTGTCACACCCTTCCTGAGAAGTAAGATCCTGAGTAAGACCGTGAAACCTCTGGGTGTTTATGTTCTCACTCAGCAATGGGTATCACAATCCCAACTAATCTCCAGCTTTGCTTGTTAGAATGACAGCATAATGACCACAGACTTGGAAATGCAAAGATGTTCCCTAGAAGATTATTTGCAAATCATATATCCACTAATGGGTTAATAACCAAAATATACAAAGAACTCATACAACTCAGTAACACCAAAAAAATCCAATTAAAAACGGGCAGAGAATCTAAATAGACATTTTCCGAAGAAGACAGACAGATGGCCACAGGCACATAAAAAGAAGCTCAACATCATTAATCATCAGGAAGATGCAAATCAAAACCACAACGAGATATTGCCTTATACCTGTCAGAATGGCTATTATCAAAAAGACAAGAAATAACAAGTGCTGACAAGGATGAGAAGAAAAGGGAACCCTCATGCACTGTGGGTGGGAATGTAAATTGGTTCAGCCACTATGGAAAACAGTGTGAAGGTTACTTAAAAAATTAAAAACAGAGCTCTCATACGATCTGGCAATTCCACTACTGGGAAGAAAACAAAAACACTAACGGGAAAAGATATATGCACCCCTATGTTCATTACAGCATTATGTACAATAGCCAAGATATGGAAACAGCCTGTGTCCGTTGATGGATGATGAATGGATAAAAAGATGTGGTATGTATGTATATATACATATATACATAAACATGCAAATATATATATATTGCCATGTATACAAACACTGAATCACTGTTGTACACCTGAGACTAATATAATATTGTATGTCAGCTATAAATAAATAAATAATAAAATTAAAAAGGAATATGTGAAAAAAATTAATTAACTTAAAAAAACGAACAGAGATGCTCCCTAGAGACTATTGTAGAGAATAAGGAGTCCCTTCAACACTGAGATGCAGATGACAGAATGCTGGGGGTGTGAGGTTAAGTGGTGAGTGGGTTTGACGGGAAACCTACTTACTTTTAGGTATCAACAAATATATAGATCTGAACAAGAACTAATGCTACGATGCACAGTATTCAAGCCAAATTTCAAAGAGCACACTTAACCACGGTGTTACTCATCAACTTAACCAGAAATTCATAAATCTCCTGTGCTTCTGGACTGAAAATCAATATTCAACACAAAGCTTTTTGTTTTGGAGGTTGCTACTTTGTTTGGGGGTTTGTTGGTAGGCTGTTTTCTTGTTTCTATTTTGTGGTTTCCCCCCATGCCTTATCAACACTGGTTTCTTGGCCACATCTTAAATTTATAACATATTTACTCAGATGATTAATTGTAGGCATTAATCTTGTTCAAGCAAGTCTTGTCCTGAGCAACAGATAAACGGGAGACCCAAGGAAGAAAGCAGCCACAGCTCCTCCTCTGTCATAGGCTCACCTCATCCCATCTCCCCATCTCTCTGGAGACCAGTAAAGCTGGGGTTAGCTGGAGGGCTGGGTGCCAAGCATCTCCTCCTGTGAGCCCTCACACAGGGGCATATTCATATGCGGAGGGGAGCCATTTGGGTGATTAGCCTCCACAATAAGTTTCTTCAGAGAATGAAAGGTTTTGAAAGTTTTGAAGTATCTCTCAAAGTGCTTAAGTGGGTACAAAATGGTAGAACAAAATGTACTGAACATTTAGGTAACAAAACATTCCTCTTCTGCTAAAATCACCAGAAAGGTTAGCTGAGGGAAATCAGGATCTGTTTAATTTGGAACTTCTTTTACAAGAATCTACAATCGGGGCGTCTGGCTGGCTCACCGGGAAGAGCCTGCAACTCTTGATCTCGGGGGTTCATGAGTTTGAGCCCCATGCTGGGTGTAGAGATTTAAATAAATAAATAAATAAATGAGCAAACAAACAACGCTTAAAAAAAGAGAGAGAATCTGCAATCAAGTCTGCCTCCATTCAAAGAAAAGGACACAGTGCCCTGTGTTTTCCCAAGCCTTCACTGTTTTGACACATAGTAAGAGAAAGAATGAGATCAACATGGGTAAAACTTGCCATTGAATCATCTGATAATAGCTTTTAGAGGCACTGCTAGTGTTCCTGGGTCATGGGTGCTCCGTACCTAAATGTGCAGGGAAAAAAGAGTGAATACTGTGGTCCTTAATGGTAACTCCAACTTGCACTCATGATAAATTATCCAGTAAATAGTTTGCATCCTCATAATGTAGCCAGGTCACTCTCAGAAATTCTGTCCTGAGCAATGGATAAACCAGAAACAATAAACCAGAAATTCTTTCCTATCATCTTCTGTCTCATTGTTCCTCCCAGTCCCCAACCCCTAACACACAAACCTAGGTCCCCCCTGCCGAGAGGGGGAAATATAAAAGCAAAGAGTAAGCACTTCGTCACAGTGCCATGCCAGGTTACAGCTACCTGGCTTTCCCTCTACTCAGGATGGAGGAAAGTACGGATTATGCACCTGGCAAATATTTGCATGGTCTCCAGAGCAGTTAGATTCATCCATTTGCTCACAGAAGTACATGAGTACAGCTGAGAGAATAAATCAATTCAATTCAACAAACATTTATCAAGCTCCAGTCTGATTACAGTCTTTTGCAAAGGAAAAAAAAACCAAAAACCAAAAAAACACACCTGGCTATTGGAGCTGATTTTTGAAGAAGTCTAGAAATACGCTATTCTTTCCCCTCTCCCACCAAAAACAAATCATGAGGAAAGAAGCAACCAATTCCCTCAAATGATCAGCACGGCAGCATTTCATATTGTAAAATGTAACAAGCGCAAAGCCTGCCAATTCTTTTTTGTAGATGGAAAAGAATTCCCTTCTTATCTTTCTGGGAAAATAGCAATTTTGTTTGTTGGATAAAAAACTGTGTCTCCACTTGCTAAGAAATCAGTGATTAATTACCCAGCCATTGATCACACGTCAGTATTTTGGATATAAAGATTAGAAGAACTACATATTGAAATAAGTCATGACATCATTGCTTTAGGTTATAAATTCAGACTTATCGGGGATCTACTTAGGATGAATTCTAAACATGCAATGGAAGGGAAGGACAAAACTAATCCCTGCCAAACATTTAAAGAGATTTAGGCTACTTGACCACGAGCCAGGCTCTATTGCCTACTTGGTGACATCAGGAAAGTCATGTATAAGCTCTGAGACCTCGGGGCGCCTGGGTGGCTCAGTCAGTTGAGCGTCTGCCTTCAGCTCAGGTCATGATCCCAGAGTCCTGGGATCGAGTCCCACATCGGGCTCCTTGCTCAGCAAGGGGCCTGCTTCTCCCTCTGCCTGCCTCTGTCTCTCTGATAAATAAATAAAATCTAAATAAATAAATAAATAAGCTCTGAGACCTCAAGTGTTCCATCTGTAAAACAGGGATACCCATACCTCTTGTATCTCACTTGTGGGGCAATTGTAAAGGTCAGGTGAAATAATGAGTATGAAGGTTTGGGGAAAAGAGTTACAACCATCAGTATCGATGTTTAACTCCACAGTCCCGAAGACATGGCAGAAGGAAAACCCAAGAAAACTCATATATATGAGTATATGTACTACTGTATAGCAGGGTCTTTACAAGTTCAGATGAGCTGTGGCCTCTTTTGTTTTCCCACATGGACAGTTTTAGAATCATGTCCATGACGCTAGTTGTAGAAAGAAGGGAAGACATTCTTTCCTTATCCTATTTTCATTACACTTCACGGTAGGTGGACACTTTTTATTTAACTTATCGGTATTTAAGCTGCTGTTGGCTATTAAATATTATCTATTTATATATTATATGATTATATAAATAATCCTGGATTCAACACTTGAGATTAAGCAACAATGACACATATTCCACTGAGATAGAGCATTTCAAACTCAGCAAAATATAAGAGTGGTATGCTCTCTTTTTTTTTTTTTTAAACCATCTACTCTGCATTGGCACTAGAGAAAAAGTAAGATAATGTTCTGGACCTCAAAGAGCTCAGAGTTTAGAGTGGAAACAAGCAGAACATTACAAAACCGTGAGGTCAGTGCAGCGAGAAGTCAGCAGGTGTCACAGGGTACAGAGAAGGGGGCTGCTGCCTGAACCAAGTGTTCAGGAAGTAGGGTAACTAGCACGAATAAATAGAAAGCATGTGGGCTATGCATGAATGCCGAGCAATGAGATAGCACTGAAGCACCCAGTGAGTCAGGATGGGCCAAAGACGAGGCTGGAGGGAGAGACAGAGATCCCATTGTGAGGGACCTGGGAATGGGGGGTATAGAACCTAAGTGTGGGGCCGCTGTGTGGATTGATGCAACGAGGGGAGTATCAGGTGAGTGTCGCACTGATGAAGGAATAGCTACATGAAGGAGACCCCAACAGTCCTCCATCCAGAACATTCTGCTGTGTTGTGAAATACTGCATCTCCTATGAAAAAAGAAACTTCCTGGGGCGCCTGGGTGGCTCAGTCGGTGAAGTGGCTGCCTTTGGCTCAGGTCATGATCCCAGGGTCCTGGGATCAAGCCCTGTGTCAGGCTCTCTGCACAGCGGGGAGCCTGCTTCTCCCTCTCCTCCTGCCCCTGCTTGTGCTCTCTCTCTCTCTCTGTCAAATAAATAAATAAAATCTTAAAAAAAAAAAAAAAAAAAGAAATTTCCTGCTAAAAAAGAAAATAGTTGATACATTTAAAGGTAAAAGGGAACCTCATTTATAAAACTGTAATAAATATAACCACAGCCTAGAACATGTTAGTAGAGAAAACATTAACCACACTCTTTGAGGATTCATACAAAATGCTTGTACATTTTTTATTGACCTCGACCTCTATTTCCACCTCAACCTGAGAAGGATCACTTTATGGTCAATAAAAATAGAGTAGAAAAATCAAGGACTCAGCTGGTTTCGGCTTCCTAGAACAAGATGCAGCCCTACAGGTGCTGGGTGGTCAGTCACCTGGAGAATAAAGTGGGCTGTTAGTGAGTCATCTTGAGGAATGCCAACACATGGAGAGACAGACGTGCAGGACCTTTTGAGGCTTACTGGAGAGCCTGAGTTTCAAGAAACTACCCAGGAAACCATCACCTCCACAATTAAGTTAACAGGGAGTATTTTTTAAAAGAAAGACCAGAGGCCTAGGGGAGGAAGGGAAGTAAGGAATGAGGAGTTATTGTCGAATGCGTGCCGAGTTTCAGTGTGGGACGGTGAAAAGCTCTGGATTTGGATGGTGCTGATGGATGCACAGCCATGTGGATGTACTTGTTGCTACTGCATAGTACTTGGTGCTATGTATATTTTACCACAATAAATAAGAGAGAGAGAAGCAAAACTAAAAAGTAGCAAGACTTCTAGTCAATTCAGCTAGGAGCCTCATACTGTCTTTCTGAATGTGACGCCCAGACCAAAACTAAATTGCTCAAGAGATACTTTAAAGAAAGGTGTCACCTGGAACATGCTAGTGGACTGCCAAAGGGGGGCAGATTGTATAACTAGGGCAAGTTTTCTAAAACAATCGAGCATCTTCCCCCTAAAGGACACTGAGCTCTTCACAGCATCTGGTTCATAACTCTTCCGTACAGCCTAGGAAGATAATATTGTTATTATCCCCATATTATGATGGTAGCTATTTGGTATTTGTTAAGAGTTCTCAGTGAGTCAGCTGCTCTTCATTTCTCCTTTGTTGTAGATAGGAACAACAACAACAAAATAGACAAGTTCTGTGCATTGCCTTGGAAAGTAAGCAACAGGACCCAGATCAGAAGCAATGCCCAAGACCACAGCACTTGGCAGGAGGGGTAGCACCCAGCCTGATTTGGAGGCCCTGGCAATGCTTTGTTCCCTCATTCTAAAACCTCACCACCAAGCAGGGCTCCGACTTAGAAAAGAGTATGTATTTGCTTGTCAAACAGCAGATACTTGTTTTTGCACATGCAAAATGTCCAAGTCGATTTAATAAAATTACATCTGAGGTTAAACCACAGAGATAAGAAATTCAATCTCAGGGCTCCAATTAATTAACTGGTTAATAAGAATTGGTTATTCTTGGGGCGCCTGGGTGGCTCAGTCGTTAAGCGTCTGCCTTCGGCTCAGGTCATGATCCCGGGGTCCTGGGATCGAGTCCCGCATCGGGCTCCCTGCTCTGCAGGAAGCCTGCTTCTCCCTCTCCCGCTCCCCCTGTTTGTGTTCCCTCTCTCGCTGTGTCGCTCTCTGTCAAATAAATAAATAAAATCTTTAAAAAAAAAAAAAAGAATTGGTTATTCTTTTTCAAAAGGATCTCAAATGCTTCCCATGTACAAAATAGTTAAAACTGTGCACAGCTCTAAATTCTGTGCCTGTAATCCTGGCAGAGTTTTATTTTACAGGTTACAAATAACCCAAAAGAATGGTAATTATACATAGTAAGTATTGACTGTTTAATTACTTGAGACTGCCTTATAATCACCGAGTCATTAAGGGTGTTATGAGATCTAAAAGCTACAAGTCACCAGGGTGTTGTGCATCAAGTTATTGGGCAATTCACTGATATGAGATGGAATGGAAGTATTCTGAACTAAAGCAATCTAAACACTTCCAATGGAAGGTGGGCACACACGTGCCAAGCCAATGATAGATGCTTATTATAAAGGCTGATGCTGAATAAATGAATAAGCGAGGTAAACAAAACTCCAAGATAGAGATAAGAGTGGCAGGGACTCCTTCCCAAAGGCAAAGACACCAAGAAGAGCCCCTGTATTACCTGAGAAGCAATACCTTAGTCCAGTGGCTCTCAGTTCTGGTTGCACGTTAGAAGCAACTGGGATGTTCCAGAAACCAACTCTACCCAATCATACACCAAGCCAATGAAAACCAAAACCAAGGGCCCAGGTCTGTATAGTTTTTCAAAGGTATCCAGATGATTTCTACAAACAGCGAGGGCTGAGAACCACTAGTAGCAACAAGATATCCCACATCATCCGCTGCGGCAAGTTTTGGTAGCCACTCTGGAGGTCCTGCCACCTAGCAGGGAAAGCGACCTTTCCATACAGCATGTGGGATACAGGTGCTCATGAAGGTCTTCCCTCTGTGCTCATGTGGCAACCATCTCATTCATTACACCTGACAGATCAGAGCACAAGGTGCCATGGTCTTGAGCCAAGTTAGATGCAAACAACATGGCGACCTATGAGGATGAAGAGCTCATCAAGACAACACATTTCAAGGGTAAATGATTCCTCTCACCACCCTGCCACAAAGTTCCAGAGTGCTACAACCAATTCTTCTTTCCCCTAATAATCTATCTTTTTTTTACAAATTCCTGGGAAGTTGGGTTTTTTTGAAATCCTAAAAATCAGCTATAGTATCTCATTGGCAATTACATCATCAAATGCCATATAAGAAGTATTGAGAATTGGATTTAATATAAATCATGCAATTCTGAGCATACATAAATACCAAGAAATCCAAGGTAGAAGGGGAAGCACAACGCTATGTGTGTTTCTGACCTCATCTTCTATGAATGTCTCTTCCAGGTCATAAAATTTATAAAAATAAGACCATGGAAAGAACTGGTAAGCTAGGCTCAGCTGGCACGTGTGTTTGAGAAGAAGGAAAGGCTGCTGAGTGCTCACTGTGCATCAGGCACTGCGCTGAGGTCTTCCAGACACAGTACACCTCAGCCTTCTGAACAGCCCTCCACTGCACTATTACTAACTGATGAACAAGTCCAGACGCAGAGAATGAGTTGGCTGTCTTCACACAACCAGAACAAGGCAGAACCAGACTGGGAATCCAGCTCAGTCCTGCTCCAAAATCCTTTTTACTACACTTCTCTCCACTTACTAAAATGCTAAATTACACTCCAACATGGGCAAACTCCAAGGCCTCCAGGTTTCTTCCATATCCCCCTTCCATAGTCCACTCGGGTCTCCACTCTGCCTGGGCAGCATTACTGCTCCATACGCTACACTCCCACTGTCTCTGCCCACCAATTTTAAGAGTTTTGCTATCTTGTCTTATCCTTAGAGAAGAGGTTCTCAACTGGGAGTAATTTTGCTCCCCAGGAAATATTTGGCAATGTCTGGAGAAATTTTTGATTGTCATGACTTTGAAGTGCTACTGATACCTCATGGGTAGAGGCCAGGGATGCTGCTAAACATCCTACAATGCGCAGGAGAGCCCCCCGCAACAAAGAGTTAGCCATCCCAAAATGTCAATAGTTCCACGAATGAGAAACCCTGCATTGGAGTGATAATGTAGTTTAATAAATAGTGCTTTAGTTTCTTCCCCTACAAAATCATGAAGAGTAACTAAGACAATATATATGAAAACTTTTAGCACATAGGAAGCACTCAGAGTCCTAATGAGATAATCTGATTGCACACTTCTATACGGTAGGAACCACCTCAGTTGGCTCTACATTCTTCCCACACAAAGCACAGAGCTTTTTTCACTGGCACTCAACAACTGGTGAAATAATGCATTCTTTGTATTGGAAATTATTGGTTAAAAAAAACAAATGCCACTATTATCTAAGAAACACAACATTCTCCCCATACTCCTTACCAAAAGATAAGTGAATAGTATAATTCGTGATTCATTAGAACGGACTATGAAAAGCTACACTGCATCTGAGTATATCATATAGTCACCTTCATATCAAGACTATTGATAAGCTCACTATTAAAATGCTTTGTCTTACTTTAACAGGTTAATTAAGAGATCACAATATACAGACTTGAGGAAATCTCATGCAACAGGCTCAGATTCTTCTATCTATACCAAGTTGGTTTGACCATATTGATTCTCAGGTCTCGAGTTGAATGATTCAGGACAACCTTAAACTGTAATCACAGCATGTCAAATAAAAACACCAAAAGCTTAATCTCTCAATGAGTACATCAGAACTGGTTGGCATCATATCTCAGGTCAGGATCTTTATGTTTTTGACTTCTCAGTTGATGTAAGTTGGAGTCAGCATGGAAATCTTAAAGTAAATGATTACAAAAAGCATTAGGACTAGCATTCATTCAAGTGGCCCTACAACAGGATAATCTACACTCATTTTTGCAGTTTCTGGAGGCATGGCCCCAAGGCCCTAACCATCAGAATGAACCCATATGCTTAATAAAAGTGCAGATTCCTGGACCCCACCCCAGACCCATGAATCAAAATTTCAGAGATTGATCCTAGCCACCTATATTTTTAATAATTTCCCAAATATTTGTTTTGCACACTAGAGTTTAAGAACCTCTGCCAGGAGACTGAAACCCCAGACAATGGATTTGCCTCATTTTGTAAATGTCCAGCATGGGTCTGGCTTCTATAGACTATCAACAATTCATTTAACATAAAATCCACATCCACTTCCCACCATAAAATATAAGTAGGGCATTTTGTTGATTATTTTGTGTAAATATGCATTTCTGAATATTAACATTTTATGGGAATATTAATATTTTATGGGAAATGCTGAAAAACTGGACATGAATATAAAAAGAATTATCAAGGAAAACAAAGCTCAATGCTGGGCCCCACAATCGTCAACATCTATTATGTACCAGACTAGGGATACAATGGTAGCTAGACACACTAGGTTCCTATCCTGATTTTTCCTTTATTTATGCATTTAAATTGTTTCCTATGCACTCAAACAAAGAAGCAAGATGATTTCGGAGAGTGGCAATGCCATGAAGACAATAAAACAAGGTGATGTAATAGAGAAAGTCTGTGGGGGAAGGAGGCAGATGTGGTGGCTGTCTGTATTAGATACAAGGATGAAAAGTAGTTTCCTTAAAGAGGTAACATTTGAACTGAGACCCAAAGGAGAAGGAGCCAGTCATGAGAGGGTTGGAGGAAAGTGTTCTAGACAGAGGAAACTATTGCTATAAAGACCTCAAGTTGAGAACAAGGTTCTCATGAAATTATTACAGGAATTAAATCAGAAATCAGATCACATATACAAAATGTTTTGCAAAACTGAAAACTACTTAAAAGTATAAAGTATTATTTTTTAGGGGCATCTGGGTGGCTCAGTCTGTTAAGCGTCCGACTCTTGATTTCAGCTGAGGTCATATCAAATGGGTCATGGGATGTAGCCCCGCATTGGTCTCCGCACTCAGCGGGGAGTCTGCTTGAGGATTCTCTCTCTCTGTCCCTCCCCACCACATGCTCGTACTCTCTCTCTCTCAAATAAATGAATAAATCTTTTTTTAAAAAGTATAAAGTATTATTTTTAGTAATATGTTAAAATAGTTCCCAGATACAGTCTGCAATAACGAAGGGCCTCAGGTCTGTGTCATATGAAGAATTAATCAAGCAACTTGAGGCTATATTGCCTAAAGAAAGGGAGATACAAGTATGTGTTTGGGGGAAGAAATGAGAAGTCTTCTTCAAATATCTGAGGACTATGTTCTTGTGGAAGGAGATTTAATGTTATTTTTTTTTTTAATTTTTATTTATTTATTTGACAGAGAGAAAGACAGCAAGGGAGGGAGCACAAGCAGGGGGAGCGGGAGAGGGAGAAGCAGGCTTCCGGCCAAGCAGGGAGCCTGATGTGGGGCTTGATCAGGACCCTAGGACCATGACCTGAGCCGAAGGCAGACGTTTAATGACTGAGCCACCCAGGCGCCCCTGATGTTATTTTTTAAAATAGCTCTGAGAGTATGGAATGAGCTTGAAATGGTAAACAGTTTAGAAAGGCAGAATGTTGGCTCAAAATGATGATGAACATTCAAAGAAAGTTGCAGGAAAATGCACTGACTGGTAGGTACTGAGTTCTACACGACCAGAAGCAATCAAGGTTGGGCTGCACAGACATTTGGCAAGGAATGATTTGATTAGATGCCTTATAAAAACTTTTGCAATCCTTTGAAAGTACACGCACTCGCTCTCTCTCAGTGCTCCTCACACATGCACTGCAACACCCAAGGCCTCCCTTAGTCCATGCTTTACAATCTTAAGGAGGTTTTGAGAAAAACCTGAGAAATACTGAGGATTCTACCACATTTCTAATTCACACTGTCACCCTGGAATCAAGCATGTCTCCATCTCTGTAATAACCAATGTATATTTCAAAAGGGCAAATTAAGAAACAGGATAGACTAACATTCATTTTTGAAATCTGTGGCTAAGATTTAGTGGTGTTTTACAGTAAACATTAAACAATTCTCTGAACTTATTAAAATAATTACTTTATTTTAACAAAAATATATCTGAATTCCATTAGCTCCCAATATGTGGCATGCCAATGAACAGCCAAAACTGATAGTAAATAGGTATGTGGCCTTTGGTTGGTTTGGTTTTTAATGGAGCCATGGGCCCAGGAAGATGATTTCCTCAATAAAAGTCCTGACAGAGAATCACTACTCTATTATTTATGTACTCAGACCAATAAATAAAGTAAAAAAATACTGAGTTGCCACTTGACCACCTGGGACCAAAATGCTAAAGATAAACAATCTAGCCTTCCAAGGACAGAGAGCCCAAGCCAGACTTGGGAGTAAGACTAGAAATAACTTTGAAAAGCTAAACATTACTATGACCTTTATATAAAATATTTATATTTCCACATCCAGATGTATGTGGCTCATATTCAAATAGACTGCAGAAAACATTCTCTTAATACCTACAATTTTTGTGCACATTTTTGTTTATTGTATTAAGTAGGTTTCTTAAAAACTACTTGTAAATAAAATTATATCATGACCCTCTTAGGACAACTTATAAAAGAAACCTATAATGAATCTTTCCATAAAATAAAGACAATGTCTATATAATTGTCCAAAAAAAATTATACTTAATTTTATGAAATTCAGGAACACCAAAAACTGGATTTACAAAAAATTAAAATCAAAGGTTTAATACTTAATATAAAGAAAGAATTTATCATAGAATTTTTTTGTGTAGGAATCTCTTCTTAGGGCTATAAAATTACTATTTATGCCTACAGTATTTTAGAAATACACCTATTCCCTAAAAGGTAAATATAACCTATAATGTAAACAATCACTTCGTAACTTATTTTTCTTTAGGTTCACATGTATCTGATTTTGCTATTTTATTTTTAGAGATTTATTTATTTATTTGAGAGAGAGAGAGCGGGGGAGGGGCAGAGGGAGAGAGAGAGAGAGAGAGAGAGAGAGAGAGGGAATCTCAAGCAGAGTCCCCACTGAGCACAGAGCCAGACAGACACAGAGCTCACTCCCAGGACCCTGAGATCATGACCTGAGCTGAAATCAAGAGTGGACACTTAATGGATTGAGCCACCCAGGTGCCTCTGATTTTGCTATTTTTTTAAGCTTTAATCCTTCAGAACTCAGATGACAAAAGGACTGAATTAGCGGCTCAGGAAACCCAGGTATCTCTGTTCATAAGCAGGTGCCACTTAATATCATCTGAGTTGCCTAGAAACCAACCCCTTAAATGAGCAGGGAGTTTTAATTCTTCAGATATATCATTACAAGTCCCCAAAGCATTTCTAACTATATTCTCACTTGACTAATGCACAGAAAAGCTGCGATGCCACAAAACAATACTTAGGGCTGGTAAGAGAGACCAAGTTTTCTGGTCCCATACACCAATGCATTCGCCAAGACCTTTCTTTGCAGTCTCCCTTCAGCTTGAGTGGTGCCAAAGTTCTGTATCAACCACTAAAAGGATGGAATCTTTTCCTTCCTTCCTTCCTTCCTTCCTTCCTTCCTTCTTCCTTCTTCCTTCCCCTTCCTTCCTTCCTTCCTTTCTTCCTTCCTTCTTCCCTCCTTCCTTCCTTCCTTCATTTATTTTAAGTAGACTACATGCCCAGCATGGAGCCCAACATGGGGCTCGAACTCACCACTGTGAGATCAAGACCTGAGCCAAGATCAAGACCCAAGCTGAGATCAAGAGTCGGACACTCAACCAATTGAGCCACCCAGGTGCCCCAAGAATGGCATCTTCAGAATAATGTTAACAACATAGTTGGTAAATATCTTTCCTTTCTAAAAAGACCTTACACCTCTTGACACTTGTTTCCTTTTCTTTTCAGGTGACAAGAAAGTAGGGATAATTCTGAATTTTCCAAACATTCTCATCCTTAACTTAATCTCTTTGTTGTCTTCTTTTGCAAGAATATACAATCCACCTCTTAGATTAGTAGACAAAGCTGTGAATTGTCCCCCAAATGCATATTCTACAGGTGGGAAGCATGGTACAATGGAATGGTTCTAAAAAAAAGGGCACCATAAAACCAAGAGCATGTGATAGAGTTGCAACTCCATACTGTCAGCAAATCAGAAGTAATTTTCTACCTAAATCAGAGCTTAATTCATTAGCCCACATTAATTCACAAGTTCAATCCAATTTCTCAAAATGCAATAACACAATCTTCCAACCTAATTATCTTCATTGACAGTATTTTAAAGCATTTGCTGAGACACATTTCTTCCTTGTGTCAGACAGGATCAACATCAAGTGAACAGCTTGGGTGGACTACATTTTGTCTAATTGCAAGGGGTTGACATTTTAGGAAACAATCATTTCTTGCAAGGGAGAAATTTTCCCCTGGATGGACACCAAAGGCTACCTTCCAATAAGTAAAGGTTTAAATGTATCTGTTTACAATTGTGTGCAGATTCTCAAGAACATCGTGTGTGTGTGTGTGTGTGTGTATGTGTACTTTTGACATTCTGTAGAATTGGAAATATTACAATATGGAGGACTTCTACAGTAATTTTAATCACTAAGAGAAGTTTAGGAATCAGAGAAGGAACTTTTAAAAACAGAACAACAAAAAGAGATCATTTGTAATGAAAATACCATCCCATCTCACTACCACTCAGGAAAATGATGGATATTTCCCTAGAAACAATCACGAGAAAAGAATTGGTTTGTTTTGAAGGCATTTATTTCAATAGCTCATTTACTAAAACCCCCTGAATTTTAATCCAAAAACAGTACATTTCTATTTCCTTTTAATAATCAAAAGGGAAATCAACCCACATTTTTAAACAGTCATATTTTTTAAGACCCTTTACCGGGGGGGCAATATCTTTTAAAAGAATTTTTAAGTGAACTTACAAGCAAAAATTAGTAAAAGGACAAAAAATACTTCTTATTCCTCAACTCAAGTTTAACTTTTATTTATTGCCTATCTTCTAAAAGTCATTCTGCCATTAGGCTTTTGCTTTGTGAGGTAGCCAGGTTTCTCCTAACACTGTTCACTAAGCTCAGTTTAATTCATGCCCTGGGCCAATAACAAATCTACCTATCCAGCTGCAATACTTTAATAGCTTAAATTGCTAAAGTAAAAGTCATCCTTTACTCCTTTGAAAACCAGCTCTGGCAGTGTTAAAGTAAAGGAAACTAAATACGTAAAGAGCTTCAAATATGCAGCATTGAAATTCATGCGTCAGATGTAAACATTATAATACATAATGAAGGACAAGGCCCAAACTTCAGAATCCTGTTTAGGCAATGGGATTACAGATATATGTTAAAAGATGGAGAGTCAATTAAGAAGCACATTATTTTGTTTTAAATCTGTTGTAAGGCATATATGAGCAAGAACAGACAGCACAGCTATTTAGCATTCATGAATCAAAAACCACATAGAAGCCATGTTCAAACTCAGTGAACTTACCTTATAAACTTGTCCATATGTTCCATTTCCAACAAGTTCCACTAATTCAAAGATCCCTGCAGGGTCCTAAAAAAACAATAAACAAACAAAAATTCAAAATAACATTCCAGGCATTGTCTTAATCAAAAGCAAACACTTAAAATAAGCAAGTAAATAACAACTTTAGCTTTGGGGCTCTCATGTGTTATTAATTACTAATAAAATTTAAGTCAGCTGAAGCTATGCAACTAGTCAAAATCCACTTTGTTTCCATTTTACTCTTCTATGAGATGTGTTTAGATTGGACAAAAGGAGATATGACTTCCACCAAAACCATAAAAAAGAATGAACACATTTATCGCTGCCAAATGGAAATACACTTGCAGGTACATCAGGATAAAATGAAAGACCCATCATCCTGGGAGGGGATTCTAATTTTTCAGATCTTTCTCTTTGAAGCTTCTGAGCTGCCCATTCTGTTGAACACAATTAAGAAAGGGTTGTTTCTGTATCGTGGGGAAAGCGTACATAAGGTAGTCAACGGTTCCCAAGCGCCGGTGCAATCAACATAGCTGCCTCCCCCGAATGTTTTTCCTTGGCTTTACCTCCCCCTCTCTACAACACTGTCCCTGCAAAATATGTTTCTGTGCCTGGTCTTCAGATCCTGCACTACCTGCAGAAAGAGTCCCTGCAGGATTTTGAATACCAACTGAATTGGAGATTTATGCACATCTTGACCACCAAACAGGTATCTGCTAACCCTCAGAGTCAGCTAACTCTTAGGGTGCTCGGTAAATGTCCAATAATTGCTGCTATTTATTACTGAATTCTTATCCCCTCAAATGGAAAAAAATATCAAAGCCTGTAAAATTCAACTCAGAAGCATACACCGACTCTGAACTCTACTGCTACCTCACTGGACAGAAATTGTTTCTTTAAGGGCCTAAATGAGGAATCACAAACTTAAGTGTCCGCAGAGGCTAATCAAGTAACGTAACAGAATGAAGGGGGCCAGCTGGGGTCTGTAGCCACCTGGAGAAGCCATGTCTCCCTGCGGGGGTGGGGCTGGGGGTCACGTAGCTGGACCCACAGTTGTGATTACGTCCACCTCTGAGCACTATATTGCCTGGTCTAAAGTTTTCGTTTTGTTTTGTATGTTTCCAAGATGTCCTAATTTTTAAACGTTAGGCACTAACTCACTTAAAAAAAATACTCTGAGGGAGGGACAAATAAAAGACTGCAAAAGAGTCAACACTTTTATGAGATAATAAATTGTTAGGGTGACTGAGAGGCAGGGGAGGGAAAGCCTGGGCTTTGGATGCAGACAGACCAGCTTTCCCTCGACTGGCTGCACGATCGGAGGACACCCTGAGAGAGCAACTAAGTCTCCGGGCAGATAAAATGGGGATGACACTTGCCCTTGCAGAGCTCTGATGAAGAGTCAGGAAGGGCCTAGCACCACACCCTGCACATAGCTGGCCACCTGCTCGGGTCTCGTAGCAATCATTTTTCAGCTGAGGAACTGCACACCGCTAGTAGCATTTAAAGGGCCGAGGGCTGCTTCAGGGCTGCTATTCGTGGGGAAGGAGACAAATGAGTCCGATGTGACAAGTAAGAGTTCTTTAAAGCTACAGTCTTTAGGGGCGCCTGGGTGGCTCAGTAGGGTAAGCGTCCAACTCTTGATTTTGGCTCAGGTCATGATCCCGGGGTCCTGGGATCGGGCTCAGTCGGGAGTCAGCTTGTTTCCCTCTCTCTCTGCCCCTCCCCCTGCTTGCTCACTCGGTCTCTCAAATGAATAAATAAATCTTATAAATAAATAAATAAATAAATAAATAAATAAATAAAGTTATGGTCTTTAGCAAACCAGGCCCAAGACAAGCCCTTTGCCGTGTGCCTTCAAAGATTCCGCAAAGAAAACAACAAAATAAAACAAAATCTCAATAGTTGAAGCCGTTTATCCCTGAGAAAGAATTGTCATCCATATAATCCATTGTTATAAAGCCAGGAGGGCAAAAAAACCCCACTCCAGACTCGACTCGGACCTCACAGCCCGAGAAGTCTGGAAGTTCCAGCTACACCCCCCGGGTCAGGGGGTGTGGACGACGTTCCCGATGGAACTGTGTGACAGGAGCAACGGTGAGGGCCCGGAGCTCTGGCAACGGAGACCCCGTAGCTGACAGACCACCTGGGAGGCCTCAGGATGGGAAGGAAAATGGTGTGTGTGAAACTGCTAGGCCATCAGAGCAGCAGGTTCTATTACAAACAGAATTAGAAAGAAATGAGGGAACAGGGGGAAAAAAAGCCCACAAATGGTGGCAGCTGCTGTTTGTTTCTAAGCTGTTCCCAGTAGTTTGTTTGCTCAGTGGTGTTTCTGCAACAAATTTTGAGAGAGGTTCTACATGTGCTCGAAATATCTCAATTGTGTTTTCAACATTCGTTTTTTTTTTTTTCTTGACTAAGAAAATTTGAACGAAAGACAGAAGCAGGACGGTGACTACCACCTGCTTTAAGGAGCCTAGGAAGCATGGTGGCGGGGGGGGGGGTAGAAGGGGAGAGCACAGGAGCAGAAACAGGATGCAGAACTGAGACCAGCTTCTATGCCCAGGGGCCACCCTACTGTACGGACCCATCCTCAGGGCTGAGGTTTAATGGGCTGGTCTCAGGTAGAGCTGGGCAACTGACTTCTAGCTCTTTCCTTTCCTTGAACAGTCCACTAATGCGCCCATGGCTCAGCCCATTAGCGGACTGATGGCTCAGAACCAAGGAAGTACAATGCCGAGATTTTTGTTCCAACTGCTGGGAGATGGGGTCTTTCCACTGGACACATACATCCAAGGAGCTCAAAAGCAAAGGTCAGAGTAACCAGAGTTGGATTGGTGACCCACCTTGGGTAGGCAACCAAACTGGAAACAATCATCAAATGAGGGTGGTTCCCCAGGAAATGGGACTCAGAATTGCAGAAATTTACAGAGGGAGTTTATTGGGGTGTGCCTCAGAATCAAGACTATTTGGGAATGAAGGAAGAAGTATAGGACTGAGCAGAAGGAATGAGTTCAGCTGTGATGCAGTGGAACCAAAACTTCATCTGATCCCACAGGAGCTCCGGAGCTGGGGTGAACCTCCAAAATTATCATACCCTGAGGTATGGGGGCCTTTGCACCCCACCTCCGTTGACTAGTGATTGCATGCAGACTGTCCCCAGCCCAGCGGTTATGATCTTGCGTGAAGTGACACTCTTCTGCTAAGGACAATCCCCAGGTGAGAACAATCACTGGCTGCCTACACTCCCAGCAGGTGGACAATGAGTGCCTCAGGTGCAGAGAGGAGATCTGGGTTACACATCACAGCACCACTAGAAGATTCATGGCTAGAAATGAGTACCGGTTCGGAATTGGAAAAGAAGTCTATAAGCTTCTATCTTCTGCAGAATGCTAACAGTAATAAGACAAAATGGCACAATTAGAGTAATGGTATTTGCAAGGAGGGGGCTCTCTGAGACCCTAGAAAGCAGAAGGCAGAGATATTGTTCAGGGGCACTTGAACTAAGCCCTGATCCTAAGCTTCCCTCTCCCCTACCCCCACTCCAAGTACCCGGAGAGCTGATGTTTGTGAATACTCCCTTCCACAAATGCAACTAATTGCTAGGTAGGCTCTTGGGGAATAGTGCGATAGCTTGAACATGGTACGCACTCATTCATCTGTTTTCTCCACGCTTGTAGGACTCTAACGTAATTTCTCCCAAGGGTCACCAATGACTCAATCTCTTATCTATAATGGTCTCTTCTCAGTCCCGTCCTGGTTGTTCCCTTTGAGGCATTTACATTGTCGAACACCACCACTCTTGTTGAAATATCTCCCCTCCCTTGTCTTCCCGCGTACCGCCCAGTCTCTCTCAGAGACTCTGTTTCTTCCACCCAGACCTTAAAGGTAGGCTGACCCCAAAGTTCCAACCTCGTGCTGTTCACTAAGTGCTAATGAATTCATCTCCAAATGACCATTTTATTCATGTACTCCACTCCATTCATGCAACAGGCCTCACCTTCTCTTGCTGGGACTACTTACTTTCAACCAATTCTTCCCTCCTTCACACTAACTTTCTAAAATAGACACAACACACCCTGCTTTAGAATCCTACACAATGTGGTTCAAACTGAAAGTCAAGGTCCTGTCTTGCTTAGGCCCAGTCTTCATTCCCAGTCTCATGTTCCATCATTTCTTACTATAACCAACCACCTCAAACCGCCTGCCATTTCCCTAACACACCACACAGGCTGGGTCTCTTTGCCTGGATTCAGGACGTCTGTCTGCCAAGATTATTCCTTCTACCATTCTCCACCAAGCAAGCCCATCCTTAAAAGCCCAGTATGCCACCTCCCGTGTGAAGCTTTTCTCAAATTAGCGCCACCAACTCTCTGCCTCCACAGCATGTTGTACATAGCTCTACGATAAGCATTTTCACCTAGTGCCATCCCCTCTTCCATTTCTTGCCCTCGATATATTACAAATGCCCTGAAAGACAGGGACTGTAACATATTTATTTTACTATTTCCCAGCACTTAGCATGGTGTCCAACACATAACTAGACATAACGATTTACCGAATAAGGTTGATGTCCCACTCCCAACTCTCCACAACATGTGTTGAGGAAGCTGCAAAACAATGGGATCAGAATGTTGAGCCAAAGGTCTAGCAAAAGTACATCATTTCTTTTTCAATCTAGACAAACTGTCCCAGCCCCTACACCCCCTCCATCCCCCTTACCCCGCTTCCAGTTGCACAAAACCATCACATACATTAGCTCCTATGGGATTCCCAGCTCTAAAGAAAATGCATGAAGCCCATTGGTGTGAGCTGTGCTTCAGGTGCATTGAGAAGACAGGCTGTCAGGATGCGGCCACGTGCAATGCAACAAGATGATGTACCTAATAATCATGTTACAAAGACAGGAAAGCTAAGAGACAAGAATCAGCTTAACTCTCTCTCTCGTGTTTGTTTAGCTACTCATAAAGCCAGAATGGGCAGCATGGAAGAAAGCTGCATACACCAAGGAAGAGAGAGCAAATCATTGACATTTACCAAAGTCAGGAATCCCTGTTGGCTATACATGCCTTTATTCAGATCTTAACCTTTGCCAGGAGATGGGGAAGAGAATTTAATTCTAAGGTAGAGTAGTTTACACTATTTCATAATGAAATATAACTACATATCAAAAGGCAAGCTGTTCCATGAAAGAAAATGTAACTTTTCAGCAAGTATTGAGCAAGGCAAATTTGGTTAACCACCATCATAAAGATCACAATAACAGCTCACACTTCATGAGTGTTTATGTGCCAGGCACTGGTCTAAGCATTTTCCACAAAGAGGTCATTTCATTACTTCAATTATGTCAAGTGGATGCTATTGTTGTCTTTATTTTACAGATGAGGGCATCGAGGCACAGAGAGGGGAAGCAGGTGGTTAAGGTCACACCACTGATGGGTGGCTGAGCTAGGATGGGTGCCTGGCTGGTCAGACCCCAAACGCTGGGCTTTTAACCGCTCGGTACTCTATCAGCTTCATGGAATCAGCATTCCCAGCCCTTGACTTACCACTTGTTAGCTCTGCTTTGAGTCTCGGTTTCTTCATCTTTAAAATGGGGATAATATTACCTCCCTCCCAGGGTCACTGTGACGGCTCCAAAAATATCTAGACTAGCTCAGGGCCTGACACATATTAGTATTTCAACAAACAGTAACCTCCTTCCTTCCTTTTTTTTTTCCTCTTTGGAAAAAAAAGATCATTTAACACACAAGGAATATGCCACAGAAAAATTCCATCTGTATTTCGTATATTTTCAACTAGCAAAGCCAATAAAAGAAAACCTATTGTCTTTTAACCAACACCACCATGTGCTTAGCAAACAGGGTCAGGTATTTATGGACAAACAGATGTCTCTTTAGAAATTACTGAGAAATTGGGAAGACACAATAACTTTTTTGGGCTCCTGGGATGTTGGAATAAATTCTCTCTTCCATCAGCTGATGCCGTTCAGGCGGCATTGGCAGCTCAAGCCTGACTTCGCAGCAGAGTGCAGAGATTTAAGACGTAGGGGTTAATAGTCCCCATCACTGAGTTATACTTTAATTCTTTCAAGCCCTCTGAATGACACTGGATTTATCAGAACACTAAATAACATCTCTAGACTAAATCCCAAAGACTGAAAAAGACAAACCTAAACATATAGCTAGGATGACTACCTCCTTAGTATCATAAAAGATGATGTCTATTCTTCCCAGCCCTTCTCCCTTCTCTGAAATGAAATTAAGAGACGGATTGGGAGAGATTATGGCCAATGGCTTAGATTCCAGACATCCTTTCTCCCAAACTCCTCTCACAGACAGCCATTCAGATCTTTCACTTGGGGTCACCTGTCCTTGGGCGGGGTGAAATAGACCCCAAAAGAGTACGAATAGCTGATCTGGCTCCCAGAATGACTGCCCACCCCCAGATTCCCTACTGACATCTGCCAAATGACTGTGCTTACTCTAAACTTACAGGCCTTGAAAAGACCAAAATGTTATTTCTCTTAGAACCATATTTAGCAGCTGTTTTGTTCGGTTTCAGCCCTAACTGACAAGCATATGCTTACAAAAGCAAAACAGCACAAAGAAAACAAAGAACAGTAGGAGAACTCTCCATATTCATCTTGAGCCTTCAGGCTTTTCAACACCATCGTTCTTCCCAAGTAAGCACAGTGCTGGGAAACATCATACTGATGCAACATGGCCCGATGCTAGCCCATGCTGTGCTCACAGACAGGCAAGCTCCCTCATTTTTTACTGACCTTCCCTCCTTCTGATGTAGGGATCTGAGGAGCCAAAGGTTTTACCTTCCACAATGGGGTTTATTCAGTCCCTGAGTGCTATCCACACCCTTCACACCCAACTACTTTCCAAGGTAGAAGGACGGGTACACTGGCCCCTGCCTCCTGGTGCTTCCAATGTGATGAAGGAATAGACATGAGCCCATAACTACACGTACACAGTCATTAAATTACAATTAAATTATAGTGACAAGCAACATGCAGGAAAAAGGCAAGGTGCTCTCAGAGTATACACCTGGGAGATCTAGAATATAATCCAGACTTATCTTCATTAACATACTGCCCAAGCCAGTATCTCAAATAGAACAGGTAATTCATATAAAAGAATATATTTAAAAATATAAAAATAAAACGATTGCTGAATTTTCTCATTTGATCATTTGTGCAGAACAAATTACATGATGCAGACCTATCAGACGATTTACACAAAAAAGTTAGGGTTCAATTTGGGATTCTACTCTTTGCCAGGGTTATCTGACCTCTCATATTCTGGTTTTCCCATCTGTGAAATGGGATCATCCCCCTTGGCCTGCTTTCCTGGCAAGGCTCCATCCTGCGTGCGAATGTGCTAGACACCTCCCTGGCTCCACGTGTCCAGTGTTGAGCTTTGGGAAGGGTGGTACTGATGGCAGGCTGACTCCAGGACGCCATCTGCCCCCCTATAGTTGGGCCTGGCTACATGGTATCGGTATCCAAAACTGGCTCCTGGCACGGTCAGGACATGGTGCCAGCCAAGCATCAAGCAACGCCTTCCTTGAGGATGGCTTCTAGCCCACGGAATAGTGAGGCCAGAGCCTCCTCACCTCCTGCTTGGTTTGCTACCTGTTTCGTTCCACCTGCTGCTGAGCAGCCATTGGTAGTGAAACAGCGTCCCACGCACCTTGCCCCTGATCACCTGCTCACTCCGGACTCTGCAGCTCCAGCCTGCTCTCACAAAGGCAGCCTTTAAAATTAGTTCCGCATGGCTCAGTCGGTTAAGCGTCTGCCTTCGGCTCAGGTCATGATCCTGGGGTCCTGGGATCAAGGCCCACATCGGGCTCCCTGCTCAGCGGGGAGTCTGCTTCTTCCTCTGCCCCTCCCTCCCATGCTCTCTCTCACTCTCTCTCTCAAATAAATAAATAAAATCTTTTAAAAATAAATGAATAAAAATAAAATAAAATTAGATCTGAAACCTGGCCCCTCAGAGTAATAGCTGCCAGACCGTAAGCTATAATGGTTATTATCGCAGTCTCGGGGATAGACAATGGCCTAAATACTTTATTTTTTTTTCATATTTAATCCTTACAGCAACCATGGGGAGTACACGTTACAAACCCCCATTTTCAGATGATGAAACTAAGGCTTCCAGGAGTTAAGTAACTTACCCCAAGTTAAATAGTATGTGGTGGAGACAGCAGCTAAGACCAGGCAGTCACACGAGGAGAGAAATGCCTCCTATGAGGATTGTCCTGAGCCCCCAGAAACAACACATGAAAAGCAGTTAGCACAATGCACAGTAATGCTTCATAAATACAAGCCCCTGATATTATTATTGCCATCACTGCTAGTATTATTAAAAGTTGCCCAAGGTGACAGCGTTGGTTAGTAGTAGAGGTGGGAGTCAAATCCAGATATTTTGAATGCAAGTCTGTCATTACTCACTTTTCTACAAATGGCCAATGCTGAAATTAACTTGGGGTTACAGGGATGGTCAAGACCTTGCGGTTTAACAATGGAGCCAAAGAAGGGCCAGTGACCTCCAACCGGGTAGTGCGACCAGCCAAGCAGCTGGGAACCAGAAGTAAAAGGTGCCAGGGTTTGCTCAGTGCTCCTGCCTTCCCATCAGAGCCTGGAAGGACTTAGAACGTTAACTTGGATATTTATTCTGATTTCGGTAGACCGGTTGCTTGAATCCTTTGTCAACTGCTGGGATTCACCAGCCAGCTCTTCTCACACTTCCTGACGCAGAGATCCTGAGCCGTGCCCACAGACCAGCCTGTGCACACATGCAATGCACAAAGCCCACTTCTCTGTTCAGAGACTATTTCCAACTTATCTGCTGTCAGGGAAAGACATACTAACTCCATAAAGCAGATTGAGAAATTTCTCCAGGATACTAAGCCAAAACGCAGATTTTTAGACAAAGATGGGGTCTCCACCTTCCAGAACTTTCCTCAACTCTCCCACAGTCTGTTTAAGCTCAAACATGGTAAGTTGCTCTAAAGGTCAGTATGTATGTAAGGGCCCCTACCCTGGTCCCTTCCCTCCCATCACAGGTTGTCCCAGAGATCATACAGCTGTTTGGGGAAATGCACCATACAGCATACAGAGACATGCAAGCGTGAGATCTCTCTAGGCCTGTTAGGGCAGAGTAACTTCCCAGTATTTGCAGCAACATGAGGTCAAAATTATGGGAACCAGACTAGCAAAGATTTGGGCATTTTGCCTTTTCGAAGATGCTTAGATAAAAAAAAAAAAAAAGGATAGCATTTGCAGCAGATGGACTTTAAAGACAAGAACTGATTACCTAAATAATAAAGTAAGAAATATTAGGAAACCATCCAAGGTTCCATTTTGGGAAGAAGAGCCTTAACCCTTCCCCCAAAGGTATTCATTTATCACCTGTTTCCAACAGACCAATGACACATATTTCCTTGAAAGCATTTTCAGCACTTCTCCCAACACCTAGGGGCAACCATATAGTTGACAACAGACCCTCTCTAAGGGGTGAGGAGGCTAATATTGGCTAGATGGATCCCCTATTACTCTTCTACTTCTGAAGAGGAGCAGGATGGCCAAGAGCCACATAGGAACAGACAAGAGCCCATCAACACGTACCTGGGGCAGGGGCCTGTCACCTGGCAGATGATTGTAATGAGCCCATCCCAGTCCATCACTTGGTGTCATCACTAATGGTACAGATGGCTGGCTAGTTAATACCAACTCTTACACAGATTAGTGTAACAGGGCTTCACTGGCGTCTGATCTATTTTTTTTTCCTTCAAGGCTTTTGTCCCTATGGCTAGGCTAGCATAAAGAATATACAAGTTTGTCTGTTTGTCTGTCTGTCTGTTTGTTTTACAAGGCAGATAATTTTTTGAATGGGGTTTGTTCAAGGATCTAAAAAATTTTTTGCCAGTTTCAAGAAGCTAAAGATAAATTTCTCTGTCCCTCCAGGCTTCCAAAGGTGTTAGATTTCCATTGTCAAGTAAGTCTGGGAACACCGAGTCTAAAAGATTAGCAATTTAGGGGTGCCTGGGTGACTCAGTCGGTTAAGCATCCGATTCTTGGTTTCAGCTCAGGTCATGACCTCAGGGTTGTGAGATGGGCCCCATGCCGGCTCCACGCTCAGTGCGAAGTCTGCTTGAAATTCTTTCCCCTCCCTATCCCTCCTGCTCTGTCCCTCACCCTGCTTGCGTTCACTCTCACTCTCTCACTCTCAAATAAATAAATAAATAAATAAAAATCTTAAAAGATTAGAATTTAGCTCACTCTTTACTGCATAGCCTCTCAAAGCCTTTAACGTGTTAATGTTCCCTGTGAATCTCCAAGAGAGGGCAAAGCTTTCCACATTTCCTAAACCTGTTTGGCTATGGAACACTGTTTAAGGAAATTGTGTCTCTCTAAGCACTGGTGTTCTGTGGAGCACAGGATAGAAGATGATAAGGTATAGAGCAATCTTTCCCTTCTCATGCCCACTTAACCAAAGCTTGCATCTTACCTTACTATAGCAGGGCCTGCTCAATCACCCAATGTTCATTCTCCCATTGTTCTTTAGTAACAAAAATTCCAATTTTATTTGGGAAACCAATGCATCCAAGTCAAAAACTACATGTCCCCAGCCCAGCGGTTATGATCTTGCGTGAAGTGACACTCTTCTGCTAAGGACAATCCCCAGGTGAGAACAATCACTGGCTGCCTACACTCCCAGCAGGTGGACAATGAGTGCCTCAGGTGCAGAGAGGAGATCTGGGTTACACATCACAGCACCACTAGAAGCATCATGGCTAGAAATGAGTACCGGTTCGGAATTGGAAAAGAAGTCTATAAGCTTCTATCTTCTACAGAATGCTAACAGTAATAAGACAAAATGGCACAATTAGAGTAATGGTATTTGCAAGGAGGGGGCTCTCTGAGACCCTAGAAAGCAGAAGGCAGAGATATTGTTCAGGGGCACTTGAACTAAGCCCTGATCCTAAGCTTCCCTCTCCCCTACCACTGAAGCTAGAAGTGAATATGTGACTAAGTTCTGGCCAATGTTATGTAAGCAGAATTATTGTGTAGGAATTTCAGACAGGTTGCTTAAATGGAGTTGACTTAGCTGAGAGAAAGGCTCTTTTGTCTTCCACCTTCCGCCTTCAGCTGCCTGGAATGTAGATGTGATGGCCAGAGCCCTGCAGCCATTTCTGACCCTAAGGTGACTTTAAGGCTTGAAGCCTTTTGCTAGGTTGTTACAGCAGAACAATAAAATAATCCTAAGCCTCTGATGACCATGGAACTACCATATACCACTGCTCTGCTATGTCTGGACCTCTCTGTCACAAGAGAGATATAAATTTCTAGCTTCCTCAGCCTACTAATATTTTAGGTTTTCTGTTTGATGCAACTGAATTCCAATTGATTTGCTTGAATTTTACCATTCAGATATTTTTATTTATTTATGTTTAACTAACAGTCCTTCTTTAAAGTACTCCTCTCCATTAGCCTTTTGATCTTTGATAGAGATGACAGTCATTACAGTTCAACAAATATTCCAGTTCTCCTGCTGGTATGTTATATGATATCAACTCCCCCCCCAATACACACTCTTTAAGTTGGGTGTGGCCACATGATTTGCTTTTGCCAATGCAATGTGAGTGAAAGTTATGTGTCACTTTCAGATGGAATATGTGAGTGTTGTATAAAATACTGCGATGACAATGGAAGCATACATGGACATGAAATCTCCACTGGTCTGTGTCTTTGGGTAGCTGAGGAATAGAATCCTCTCTTAATGGGCTCTGGACATGTGGCATGGTCAAGAAATAAACTTTAGTTACATTAAATCTCTAAGACTGTCATCACAGCATATCCTAGCCTATTCTGACTGATAGAATACAAACAACCAAATGGTGGTGATAACTGATAATCTCACTGCATAATGCTTTATGATTTCTGAGAGGGTATTTCTGAAAAGAGCCACTTTTGGCTGGGTACATCTTAATCCCCAGACACTGTGCAGGCCATTTTGCAACAATCATTTTATTTAATCTCTGCCTTGATCCCGTGAGGTACATTGTTTACAAAAGAGAAGACCACAGTTAGGAGAGTAACCTACACAAGATCGATGTCCAATGCCAAAATGCACATTCTCCCCACTGTCTCCAACCTGTAACATCTGAAGCCAGCCCTGGGAAAATAAAAATGCTGTACAAAGCTGGCTGGTGACACAGGAATTCCAGGAGCCCTTTGTTACCAGGAATGGGGAGGAAACATTAAAACATGGACTGTGCGTTCACATAGCTGACCACGTCCTATAGGCCTACACGGGGGCACGCCGGGCTTGTAGTCCCTACACCCCACTGAGGACAGCAGAACTGCAAGTCCCCCAGCTGCTCATTTGAGTCCTTTGAACTCAAAACCTGCTTTTGAGCCACTGTCAAGGTAACCACGCAGCTGAAAATAACTAATTGGGCAACATTTTCTGACTGCTGCCATGGGCAGTTATAATCTCAGCATCTCCGTGGCAACCTGACTGGAATTCTGGATATTCACACAAAGAAAAACCAGTCTCCGTTCAGACCAGGGCTGCATTTTGTCTCTATTCCACTTTTCTCATTACAAATTGCTACTGAAGGAACAATGCTTCTTTTATGAAGAATGTTTATTACTGGTCTGTTGCAGAACAGCATCTTCGTAATCTGGAAACATTTGGAAAGGGGGAACATGGTAATATATCTTTTATTGCCACATGCAAAGAGGTTTTATTAAGACAGGCTCTATTACAAACAATAGTAAAGGTCACCATGGAGTAAGTGACTTAGAATCAGGCCATGGAATTCTATGGAGATGTCAAAGGCATCGTCCAGGCAATGAATCCTTAACAACTACATTGCAATAAATTGACCACTGCTCATCTCCTCGGCACCGACCAGATGCTATTGTAAACCCCTCCTCTAAATCCCAGTGGCTCCCCTGGCCTACTCTGCTCCACCATCCCACCCCACTGGGTACCTGTCAGGAGGGCACATTTGCTGGAGGAGCTGCTATAATCCCCTGCTCAGAAAGGAGCAGGGGTGGAGTGTCGGAACCCTGCTCCAACCAGCCAAACGGGCCAAACACAATATAAATGCTAAGGGAGTTCCGATGGGTGGGAAATCAATTCAGACTGACCCAGCCAAGGAAAAGGTGGGCATCATGTGGGACTTAGGAATACAAATAGGATTTGCAGAAGTAGAGAGAGCCAAGGAGAGAGACAAAAATAGTTTTCTTCATGGTGTCATTTAAAAAGGATACATTTAATCACCTGTAGCACTTCTGTCAGAAAGGACAGAAGCTTAGAAACATGTCACCTTCAGAAGAGCACTTTCATTCAGCAAGTTTTACCTCATCTCTAGAAACCATGGTTCCATAAGAATTTCATAAGACAGACAGATTTCAAGTACTGAACACACATGCCTATAACAAAGGGGCAGACACACATGGGCTAAAGAATATATAAAGCCACTGATTTTTTTTAAGCAAAATGCTACGTTTGTTCCGGGCAACAAAGGGACCAGTATTTAAATGGCACTGCTGTAATAATTTGCTTATAACCACCTTCTCTACTCAACTATGCCCCTCGTGCCACAGAGCAGGGGCTAGGCTCTTTTCAAATTAATATCCTTAGCAACGTGCCCAGTACCCAGGCTACCGAAGGCACTTAATAAATGTTGGTTAAGTCAATAAATAATTTTATCAAGACTGACAAGAGAATATATATGTTATTTACTTTTTCATCGGTGAAATAAAGACATGAGTAAGGAAGACTATATTTCATGAAGATGTGGGCACACATTCCTCAGGAGTACACAGCTAGGTACCAGAGAAAGTGGGGGCCACATTCAAACATGGAAAGGCTTCCTGGAAAGCTCATTTTCTACAGCGACTTAAGTGTTTGTTATTTTCATATATTTGGTTACACGTGGGTAAGTTTGTATCAGTATTTTTTCAGTAGAAGTACCATAGTCAGCCTACCAGGATCTCTGCAGTTTCGAATTTAGTCTCCTTTACCGATAGGGATGTCTTGGTAAAAACATACAGGAGCATACTGTCCACCTACACCACTTATATTCCTGATTCTCAAATACACTAAATGCTCTTTTTTTTTTTTAAGCTGTGTTTATTTATTTAAGAGCGAGAGCGTGCGGCAGGGAGGGACAAAGGGAGAAGGGGAGAGAGTCTCAAGCCGACTCTGCCCGGCGGAGCCTGACACACGGCTCGATTCCACGACCCAGAGATCACGACCTGAGCCGAAACCAGGAGTTGGACGCTTCACCGACTGCACCACCCAGGCGCCCCAGGAAATTCTCTTTATTTCCCCTCTTTCATTCAGAATTTGCCATTACTTAGATGAGACCTGGACAGCAGTTTAATTTTCCATTGTCCACACAGAGAAGATTTTAAGAAAAGGAATAATGTGAAGAAGATAACAAAAGGAATACTTATTAAAAAAAAAAAATTTCAAACAGTCAAGTGTCATTCACATCTGGCTGGCTAATTGCAATCAGAGACATCTCTACTAGAACTGGTGCTCTAGTGCCCGTCTCGTAGTGACTGTCTACACTAAAAAGGGAAGACTCTTTACAAATTATTATTGTCTTACTTTTCACCAATATAAAAATACCCCCTGTTACTCCCCTCCCAATTCCTTGGATTAGTGAGGCTGTCCTGTGAGGCAAAAAGGATCATTCTAGTTCTCAAATAGAGAGATGATCTAGTGGGGTCAAAAAATAATTTAATCACAAAGAAGGCAATTTCAATAGAAATAGATATAAGCAATTAAAATATCAGTTCCCTGTCCTAGGAGCCCCTTGGAGCTCAGTAAGTGAAGCCTAGTTAAAACCCTCTTAGGTAAAAACCTTTTGTTACAGCACAGACATTCTTGTCCTGATTATTGAGTTCCACTCAGTAGTTACCATACCACACAGTACAATGGTAAGCATATAATTCTTGTAGATAGTGTACTACTTCATCAACTACTGTTTGCCAGTGAATATGTAAGTAAAAGAAATCTATGGCCACATCCCCAAAATCTGACATCAGTTCTCACATCTTCCATACTTGTAGCAAAATCTTCCAGGAATAGATCCTTCAAACAGCCCTCTCCTGTGCCTCCCTTCTCAGCCACTACATTCAGATGCGTTTTCAAGACAAGAAACTTGCAGGGTATGTGGCTGGATATATTGTTAGGAAGGTGGGATTTTGTGTCACTGATTGTCAAGGCAAACAATGAATTAAGAATAATGACAATGACTGAAAAATCTGCAGGTCATCAGAATAAACTTTTTCTCTTGAGTAGAACCATTTGGCTTGTACCAAAGCCACCTGCAGAGTAAGATTCTAACCATTAAGTGTGAGGCATGGGAATCTCTAGCAAGCACTGGTACGGAGACACTAGTTCTCTTCTCCGCAGTGCCTCATGGGTGACGGTGGAGTAATTTTAAGCTCTCCGCGGGAGGGACGCCTGGGTGGCTCAGTCGGTTAAGTTCTCCGCGGGAGAAACACACAGTTAAGAGGGAGACAAACCATAAGAGACTCTTGACCTCAGGAAACAAACTGAAGGTTGCTGGAGTGGAGGGGGGTAGGAGGGATGGGGTGGCTGGGTGATGGACATTGGGGAGGGTATGTGTTGTGGTGAGTGCTGTGAATTGTGTAAGACTGATGAATCACAGACCTGTGCCCCTGAAACAAATAATACATTATATGCTAATAATATAAATAAATAAATAAATAATAAAATAAATAAATAAAAAATAAAAATAAAAAATATGAAGCTGTATTTAAATTTTTTTTAAGATTTTATTTATTTATTTATTTATTTATTTATTTATTTATTTATTGGAGAGAGAAACAGCATGAGAGGTGAGCGGGTCAGAGGGAGAAGCAGGCTCCCCACTGCGCCGGGAGCCCAATGTGGGTCTCGATCCCAGGACCCTGGAATCATGACCTGAGCCGAAGGCAGTCGCTTAACCAACTGAGCCACCCAGTTGCCCAAAGCTGTATTTAAATTTTAAAAAATAAAAATAAAATAAGATAAAATAAAATGGCTTAGTGGTGCAGAACTGGGGCTCCATGCAAAACCAAAGCAATGGCGGCACCTTCAGTAATACTGGCAGAGGAGGCGAGGCAGGGGGGACCTTTCCAAAGTAGAGAAAAGATCCCTGCCAACGAACTACCTGGCTATTTGATAGGCTTAATAAAAAATGACTGAACAGCCTGCATGCGTTTTGGCGATTTCCATATACTACAAAGTACTCAACGGAGACACTGTCCAGGCGCGGAGCTGGTGAGCCTGCACCACCTCATCCCACCAGAGGTCGGGTCTTCATCTCCTCCTCAAAAGAGTTGCCTCTTGCCTTGCTGGAGAAGGCCACCAGATCTCACTGTACCTAAACAACCACGGCTGAAAGCCCTGGCTTAGAACCTCATTTTTATAACACAAAACTTGCTGCTGACACACATTATGAGCCAGAGATACTCTCCTCCTGTTAAAGTTGGGGCTCTAAGAAGTACTATAAAGAATATCTAAGAATGTAATTCACATATTTTTAAAATTAGGTACAAAAGCTAGAAAGAGCACCGGCACTATAGAAATCATTTCAATCCAAATTTTAGACCCTGCTACTTACTAGCTGTGTGACTTTGAGCAAGCTGCTTACTTTGTTGCTTTTCCCAAAGTTCTTGGGACTGAAAAGTATTGCCCACATAGGGTAGTTCTTCCCCTACCACATCTGCACACACACACACACCCTCACACACACACACACACACCAGCCCCTACTCTACTTCAACTACTTTTTTTTTTTAAGATTTTATTTATTTATTTGAGAGAGAGAGAGAGCTCACATGCACATGGTGGGCAGGAGGAGCGGCAGGCAGAGGGAGAAGCAGACTCCCCGTTGAGCAGAGAATCCAACGTGGGACTCATCCCAGGACCCTGAGATCATGGACCTGAGCCTCTTAACTGAGCCGCCAGATGCCCCTCAACTACTTGCAATTAGTCCGTGCACAAGCGACTTCTTACAAGCTGGTTTTCACCTTCAAATCGTATGAGACCTCATATCCAAGCCCATCCTCAAACCCACCTCCTTCTCCCTAGCAGAGCTTAATTGTTCCTCCTCTGTGTTTCTCGCAGTATTTGTTCTAGAAAAGTGCCATATATGGTAATTACGTGTTTAAGTGTCTGACTCCCCCTCTAGACTGTAAGTAAGCAACTTGAGGTATTTCTGAGTCATACTGGTATCTCTAGCTTCTAACAGTCGCACACTCACAGAAGGTCCTCAATAAGTGTTAAATCAATAAATGAATGTACGTTAACAGTGTTCGTTTCTTGAGCACTTACTTTGTGACTGAGCATTTATATGCATTATCTGTAACCCCGACAGGAAAGTTATAATTTTATAGATGAGAAACTAGAGGCCCAAACACAGCAAACAAGTGATGAAAGCCAGGGCTGGACCAACTTACAATCTGCCTACAAAGATCTAGTACAACACCCAGCACTTATTAGGGCCTCAAAAACATGGCATCTTCCTTCTGTGCAATCAACAATAAGGGTGTGACTTTCATAATGTATTAGGAACTAGGCTCATTGGGGTTGGTTAACACTGTAACCTGGGAAATTTGAAAGAACAAAGCTCATTTCACCAAATTCTGCATAGCGGAATTTTGACCCATTTTTTCACTCGCACATTAATCATTCCCAAAACATTTTCCAAGTGCCTGCCTGCTCCAGGCCAGCACGGGGGACCTGCAGATAAGAAGTCACGATCCCAGGCTTCCAGGAGCCGACACCAGGAGGTACCGGCCTTTGTAGAGCGCCTGCTATGGGAACTTGTGAGTGCCTCAGAGCACATATTCTTAACGAGCAGATGTTGCACACCCATTAAGTCTGCCATTAGGGGGATCTATGAATCATCTAATGGAACACAGGGCAGCCTGCTCTGTGTAATGTATGTGGCCACAGAAGATTCTTTTAGGAAGATAATGTTCATGTTACAATTGAAGAGCAGCCCACATGTGGACTCCTGCCACCTGGGGTAATGAAGTGAGCCCTTAGGGAACTGATCTGAGTTTCCAAAGAAAAGGCAATATGGCTGCCACCTAGCAAAGCAGTGAGCAGCAAGACATCAAAGGCATTCATCATTGAGATTTTACCACACATGCCCTGCCAACCCGTCCCTGGAGGAGTCCCTTGTTTCCACCAACCCATTACGTCCATCTTGAGACTGCAACCTGGTGTGCCTCTGCTCACAACACCAAGAGGCATCGTTCACACAGCATCCTATGTAAATCGCACCCTGGAGCACAACACAGTGTGATGGTAATATACCTTGAATGATGTGTAACAGAAGCGGTCCTGGCTACCAAGGGAACTAAGATTCCCAAACACCTTCAGTGGCCACGCCATGACCGGCAAATCCAATTTTTAGGCAACATGTGGGAAGTCTACTATGCCTTTCCAGCACTGAAAGCCTCAGCAAAGCAAAGCCTAATGATGAAGGTGCGCTTTCTGCCCAAAAGCATGAGCATGCAATCAGCCACATATGAGACCCTGACAAGTTACCTCAGCACTTTAATTTAGCTATTAAAATGCCACCCAACTGAATATAGTCTTGCCAGATCTCCCCTCAGTGTTAATAACTGCCATATCATCTTTGAAAGCAACACAGAAATGGTTGAAAGTGGATAATAAATAATAATGGTGCAAGAGTGCAGCCTCATTTTATGTCTTTTGTCACATAACCACACCTGATCTGTGTTCTGTACCTTCAGTTCTCCCCACCATTGCTCATGGACTGAGCAATTATTGTTTACAAACTCCTCTGAAGAGCCCCTGTTTCATAGGGTCTCCCACATAGCCACCCAACTAATAGAACTAAATGCCTTGGGTAGGTATAGAAGCTGCCAACAAACTGCACTTGGCATTTGCTTCCAAGGAAGAACGTGATGTTGGGTGATGTTGGTCATCCCACCTCTTTTAGGTGAAAGTCCAAGACCATCAACGTGATTAGCTGAAGGGATACATGTTAATCTAACACCTAACCTTCATGAAATGAGTGTGCTGGCTTGTGGCTATTGAAGGGGTTTAGAATATTCCACCCCAAAATATGCCACTTTGACATATGGATTATTTTGAGCTGAAGACAAATGAAAGGAAGCAGACACACAGACACACACAAACTCACCCTCTCCTTCTCTACCAGGAAGGGCAGAACAATTCTTATCAACCCCCAGAGACAACTCTAAACTCTTATAGCCTAGAGACACACCAAAGGAATCTACACAGCAAATCTTACTAATAAGCCCTTATCTTCCATTATCTTCCTCTATATGTCCACCTTCCCAGTTTGCACTCCCAGAAGCTTTAAACGCTTTTCCTTTGTCTTCTCAATTTTCTACAAATTTATTGCTTTTCTGGTAAGAGATGCTATGTAAGTCCAAGTTCTAACCACCTCTTTGAGTTACTCATCACTGAGTTCTCTTGTTTGTATGCACAATGTATGTGTTAAAAAAAACTCTGTTTCTATTGTTAATCTTTCTTTTATCAGTCTAATCTGCAAGGCCCCAACCAATGAACCAAAGAAAAAAAAAAAAGTGTTTTTTTCCTCCCCTACACTATATTCTATCAAATAATTCTTAACCTGTGCCCATGAGGGATACAAGGTCTGTGAATCTCCTGAAACTAGATTCCATGTTTTGTGCATGTGCATTTTTTTTAGGGAAGGAATCCAAACATTTGATCATCTGAAAGGACCCTATATCCAGACCCTCAGTTGACCCTTCAATAATCCTTCAACATGAAGCTAAAATGGTGGCACACTCACCTCCATTTCATAAGGGAAGAACCAACTCTGAGTTATATAACTCACCTGAGTCACCTGAGAAAGGTCAGGGAGCCCTCCTACTCCTAATCCACATCTTTTATTTTAAAGATTTTATTTATTTATTATTTATTTATTTATTTATTCATTTTATTTAAGAGAGAGAGAGAGAGTGCAAGCATGCAAGCAGGGGAGGAGCAGAGGGAGAGAGAGAGAGAGAGAGAAACTTAAGCAGACTTGAGCTGAGTGCCGAGCCTGATGAGAGGTTGAATCCCATGACCCTGAGATCATGACCTGAGCCAAAATGAGTCAGATGCCTAACCAACTGAGCCACCCAGGTGCCTAATCAACTGAGTCAGACGCCTTAACCAATCAGATGCCTCTCCTAATCTACATCTTTACATGGAATGCATCCACCATCTTTAGGACCCACCCTGCACAGACCACCTTGGCTGGGATAACTTACTTCTCACCTAGATTCTAAGTCCTGAGGACAAACTATTTTTATCTATTTCCTATCATCTCTGCGTGTATTAGGGGAAGTGACATTTGTGTATTAACAATAACCATAATCAGTCAATTTGATGGCAAGCACCTTTGGTTTTTAGAAAAAAAACTACTTCTCTTTTCTGTCCCAAGATACTTGTAGGACAAAATTTCTTAATGACTGTATATAATGTATATAAGGCCATAAGATGTGGGGGGACAAGACTTTGACAAACCTATAACAGATACCAGGATAGGCCTGCTACATGACAGAGAGAAACTTCAAGATCTAGAAGTTCCCAATACTCTAGAATTTCTGAAGACAGACTAAAATTCTAACAAAGTAACAGCTCAAAACCTCCTTTCAAGTCCTCACAAAATCAATTAACTCATTCGAAAAAATATTAAGCAACTGTACCAGGGTCTTACAGAGAGCACAAAAATCAATCAGGTGTGGGTCCTGCCCTTGATGAGCTTAGGGAGTATGCTTAGAGGGAGAAAAACCGCTAAGCAAGAACACCGGCCCCTTCACAGCTTCCCAGAATGCCTCTTGGTTTTCAATCCTAAAGCTGCAAAGACTGTACCCATCTCTCAATAAAACAATATCTGGTCAGGGGCGCCTGGGTGGCTCAGTTGTTAAGCGTCTGCCTTCGGCTCCAGTCATGATCCCGGGGTCCTGGGATCGAGCCCCGAACCGGGCTCCCTGCTCAGCAGGGAGCCTGCTTCTCCCTCTGTCTGCTTCTCCCTCTCCTGCTCCCCCTGCTTGTGTTCCCTCTCTAGCTGTCTCTCTCTCTCTCTCTGTCAAATAAATAAATAAAATCTTAAAAAAAAAAAACAACAATATCTGGCCAATGTATACGTAGAAAAAATGTATATTTGACCCCAAAGCTCAGAACAACATTTTAAACAAAATTCAATGTGAGAGAAAAGTTTCAAGTTACACTTAAAACTCAGGTGGCGTAACAGCAGAATGATGTGTACATGATTTTGCAAAGTGCCAAATTCAGCCAACAAAGAGGGTGTGGTCGGGATGCTGCTAGCTGCAGCATCCTTCGTGATCAGGAAGCTAAGGTGTTAGCATTTCACAGCCTAACAAAGGAGCTTACTCATTGGTATTTTTGCTGTGTTTTAGCTACTCGCTAAGAAATTGGTTGGGGCTTTGGAGTTGACATGTAACATATTCTCATTTTTCTCATTTAAAAAAAAAAAAAAAGATCTGCCCCAGGTAGCTTTCAGGCAGAACATTTGGTTTTAGGTAAAACTAAGGCCTGTATCTGTGACACAGTTAAAAAATAATTAGAAGCACCCAAACAAGGACAAGTGAAGCTTCAGCAGTTCAGAGAAGGGAGACATTATTTCTAATAGGTAAGAGGGAAGGAGTATTTTGTTTAGGGGCCTAAGTTTGAGCCCAGATGTTGAAAGGTGGAATTTAGACAAATACATATTGATAGGGATCACCCAGCAGAAGGACTAAAAATTGGGCAGGAAAGTTTAGGGCAGGGTAGAGCAGAGGCTACATGAAGGGACTGATGGAGAGCTGGGTTTCAAGCAAGTTCTGGTGTTCACGGTTTCCAAAATTTTCACAATAGCCAGACTGGTGGCTATGAGAAAGGGAAGGAGGGGTTCGATGAGCATGACCAAAGTCAATGACAGAAATCCCCCCAAAGCTAACAAGAGTCCACCTCAGAGAAAGGCACAGTGACATAACCAAAGTGCAGTATTCAACATATGAAAACAGCACATCCTTGATCTGTCCAAAGACCATCAGTCTTGATTCTAACTTGTTGTTAAAAATATATATAATTATCATACACAAGGATCTTTCAAATGCATTCTCTTGTCTCCTAAGAAAGGGAATTTTCAACCATTTTACTGGGCACAAAAATAACCATCCTAGTCTGTTTCTGTCTGACTGTCCAATAAAAACAATGGCCCTCTCCCTTCGACACAATGTGGCATGCCCATATAAGTCACATTTCTAAGAACCGTGGTAAGAGGGCCACTTTATCAGTCTATCTGAGGGCAGACAGCCCTTTCAACCCTCTCTCCTCGCTCAGTGCACTCTCTCCGTTGCACAAGTACAAACACATGGAGAATGTGAAGAATGTGTCTAAGTTTGGCAGAGCTTACCACATTCTGCCTGTAGAAGTGCCCCCGAATGGTGCAAACTGAAGCAAAACAGCCACAGAAGCAAAATGCAATCTCGAGGTCAGTGCAGACCCAGCTGCCCTTGTCTCTTAGACATTCCTGGCTGGAATCCCACTGAGCAAATGTGGGGGAAGAGCAGACAAGACAGACCGGAGGATCGGGAAATACCCAGCTGCCGCGGGAGAGAGCAATCACCAAACCCCTAAGCTAAGCAGGCAAACAGCAATTTCCCTCCAGGGGTGCCCCTGAAGGCGGACTTGTAAATTATCCCAGGCTACTTCTTTGCAATCATGCCCTGACCTGACCGCTGCTTTTCAAACCCCGCCTCTTGAGTTACAGGGGGTCAGGAGGAGGTCCGCAAACGCAGCTTTCACTATTCCACCTAAATCGCAATAGAATAATGTCACCCCCATAGAGCAGCTTCCTCATCCAGCCACTTCTGAAATCTTTTTTCCCAAAACTTCTATCGAGAGTGGTCGTTACACCCACAAAAGGACAAGTGTTCAAGGAAGACCATCAGTTGTTTCTTTCGTAATCTCAATGTGTCAAGTAAAGGAAGCTGCACAACTTAGACATCGAGTGTAATGTTCATTTCTCAGGTATTTATTCTCTTCCAAGTTGACACAGGAAATGGGCAGGAAAGATCCATGCGTTCATTCTTTGACAAATATATATTAAGTGCTACAAACGCATTTCATCGATTCTAAGATACACATTTGTTTCCCATGCTAACATCTCTGGAATTGAGATCCTTCTGAAAATTAAGATATTGGTGTCCTTCTTTTAGTATGTGAAATAAAATAGCATGTTACAGTCGATTTCATGTGCCACATAGGGACTGCTTGATACTTCCCAACTGAGAAAAACCATCCTTCCCTCTGACTTTGTCCTTCCCTCTCCAATGCATCCTTGGATACTGCTACCCGAGCAATCTCTACAGCAAATCTGATCATGTTACCCTTCCCCTCGTTTGAATGAGCCAATGAATTCCCTTTACCTATGGGTACACAGGAAGTGAGAGGCCCTAGGTGACATGTCCCAGGACTATTTTCTCAGCATCATCTCCTTGCGTCTCCTGCCAAATGATGAGCATTTTCCACAATGTACCACATTTCTCTCAACTCAGTGTAACTTTCGGGATTCAGCTCAAGTATCGACTACTTGAAATCTCTTTCTCTGACACCTACCCCCCCGCAAGGTTGAAACAGATGTCCATCTTCTGAAGTCCCACCTGTGTACTATTACAGCATTATCACACTCTAATTTGGGCCTCGTTACCTATATCCTCCAACAGACCATGACTTCTGCAAAGGCAGACTGCATCTTGCATGTTTCTAATCAAAGCCTTTGAGACACTGGGACACTGCCCAGCATGGAGTTGGAGATCAGAGCATAATTAACGAATAGATGGGTGAACAAACCTCGTAACATTCTCTTCCTTGGTTCATGAGATGACTCATAAGTTCACAAAGTTCATGACTTTTAGAGGTCATCAGCAATCAGAGTTTCATGTCTTCTTTGTTACTCTTAATTTCAGGTCCCCCTTCTCTGAAAAATGACACTTCTAAACTGGATGTTCTTAGTCCCCTTTTATTCTACAATTCCATTATTTATACTCCAGTGAAAGCTACCTGCTATTCTGCTCATGTAGCATTGATCAAACACTGTTCTTGAAGATGGATTATCAGACTGGCAAAATAGCCTGGTTCTCAAGATTCTCAAGGTTGTGTGTTGAGGGGAGAACATGTCTAAACTCCAGAGGAAATATGTCATTTGAAAATGCACATTCAGTATAATTCTAGATCTGGAAATCAAACACTCCATTCATTATAAACTAAAGAATAGAAGGCTTAACAAAGTGATCTTAGCAGATTGAAAAAGAAAAATTTAGTGATTCTCAATTGAAGACAGATGATATATTTTTATGAAGTTTACCAAAGGGGGCATGGGTTTTCGAAGTTCACAAAACACTGGTAAAGTAAATGCTAACATGGCATAGTCATGAAGAGCAAAGACTCTAGTATTCCTCTGGGTTGAAATTCCAAATCTATCCCTTACTAACTAGCTCTGTGATCCTGAACACTTAATCTCCCCAAGCCTTAGTTTTGTCATCAGTAAAATAGGACTTATCATACACATATCACAGGGCCATTATAGGAATTAAATTTAAAAAGATTGCACATAAAGCTCCGCCAACAGTGCTTGGCATTTAGCAGGCCCCTAATGAATGATCGCAATTATTACAACTATTATTAACATCCTTCTCCAAACACAGAGACCGTGTTACACGCTCCATTACACTGCACAGGGCACTGGAGATGTACATAGGCACCCAAGGAATATTGGCAAATGGTGACGGTAATGAGGATGAGACAAAGTAGTAAGTATCCATGCAATGACGTTTGATTTTCAAAAATTATATACTGACATTCTATGATGTCACCAGCTTTTTCTTTTTGGATCAGAGATTTTTTTTTTTTTAAATTCATGAAATACATCACAGATACCAAGAGTGTTTGTGATATATGTGTGCAGTTTATATAAAAATTCTAATACATTAAACACAGTGAACATCCACGTACTCACCACCCAGCTTAGAAAACAGAACATTACCACTCTCTCTGAAATCATCCAGATGCCCCACGCCCTTCCCTGGTAAACCCTCCCTCCCACTTCCCAGGGTAACTGCTACCTTGAATATTACGTTTCTCATGTTTATCATTTCTTGCTTTTTAAAAAAAAAAAAAAACAGCTTGACTGAGATGTAATTCACAAACCATAAATCGCCATTTAAAGTATACAATTCAGTGCTTTGTAGCATACTCACAGACATGTGCGACCATCACCACAGTCAATTTTAGAATATTTTTATCACCTTAAAAAGAAACCCTATACCCTTTGGCTACCACGTCCATCCCCTCCTCCTCCCCACCCTCAGCTCTAAGCAACCACCACTAATCTACTTTCTGCCCCTGCAGATTTTCCTGTTCTGGACATTTCATATGAATGAAATCATCTAATATGTGACCTTTTGTGACAGACTTCTTTTACTTAACATAATGTTTTCAAGATTCATCCATGAAGTAGCAAGTATCAGTATTTCATTCCTTTTTATGGTGGAATAAAATTCCATTGTATGGAGATACCAAATTCTCTTTATCCACTCACCAGCTCATGGACATGTGGGTTGTTGCCACCTTTTGACTGCTATGGATGGTGCTGCTAGGATCATTCCTGTACAATTTTCCTAATGGACATATGTTTTCATTTCTCTTGGACATGTAATACCTAGGAATGGACTCGCTCAGTCATATGGTAACTCTGTTTAACCTTGTGAGGAACTGGGTTCACCAGCTCTTATACGGATTCCCAGAAGACAAAAAGATAAAAGCTTACAAATGACTTACGATGCTAAACCAACCTATTCAGCCAAAGGTAGACCCTCAGTGCCAGTGGCAACTCCTCATCTACCTTATAAAGAATTACATGCCAATTATTCGTATATGGGTAGGTACCATCTTGTAAGAATGGAAATTTTCTAGCTGTTAAAGACAGCCAGTAGCAAGAAGAGAAGTGGATTTAATAGAATCAAGGTGTCCCCACTCCCTGGCCATTACTGGTTGACTCCTTTCAGTTACAGAAGGCCATTTTTAAAACATTTTTCTTTTAGACTCAGTCCATTATTTTTGTGGATGGCAATTCTAATGATGAAATCATCAAAGGTAGAATATAAAAAAGACCAATATTGAAGACTTAAAGAAATAGCAACCCATTAAGCATAGGCTGTTTTTTCAGACTTATTTTCCAGCAAGTATGTTTATAAAAATTAAGGTAAATTTACTTCCCACCAAGTGTCTGAACTGCCAGGAATATGTGGATATCATATGATATGATATCATATGATGACCAGAAAGTGGGCGAGGGGTGGCAAGAAAGAGATTAAGGAACAGAAACTTCATTTGAGAACCTCTGAAATGTGACATCTGGAAAATCTATTCACACCCTCACAAATCACTGCAGGTCTGACGTGTCAGTCTCTAAAGCCTTCGATACAAGAGTGCTAAGGGCATCTGTCTGTGATTTTCCTACTGAATGCCTGCCTTGTTTTCCATGGTCTGCTGCACTCCTCTTTTATTAGTCATGGCTGGATTGATGGACAGAGAGAGGTGACAGACCAAAGAGTACATTACTTACCTTTCTGTTAGTATGTTGAGGGGGTTAAGAAGTTGGCCAATACAGAAATGTCTCTGAATTTTAATATGATATTTCTGAGTGTCTTTGACTCATGTTATACCATTGCTCAGAAAAATGTGGGGTAGGCTTCAGGAAGCAAGGACTCTAAATACCCCATGGTAACTGGCATGAAAATATGCTGAATGCTCATCCACTCATGTGAACTCCATGTCCCCCTACTCTTAAAGTGCAATAGTTAAGAACAAAGAGAAAATAAGACAAAATTCCTCCTTGTATTGACTATATTTCAGTTTTAAAAAAAGTAAAAAAAAAAATTTTTAATTCCTCCTTGCAATGACAAATGGACTTGCAAAATGACGATATATTAGAAAATTGTATTTAGGGCGCCTGAGGGGCTCAGTTGGTTGGACAGCTGCCTTCGGCTTGGGTCGTGGTTCCAGGGTCCTGGGATTGAGCCCCACATCGATCCCAGGACCCTGCTTGGTGGGGAGCCTGTTTCTCCCTCTGCCTCTGCCTGCAGCTCTCCCCGCTTGTGCTCTCTCTCTCTGTCAAATAAATAAATAAAATGTTTTAAAAATTGTATTTACATTTGAAACAGAGATAACACTGTAATATACTTCTATCTCAAAGGAAATACATCTACAAAAGCTTGCACGCTTTCCTTAAATCCAAATGCATTCAGACAATCCATACACACAGACATTAGTACGTAGCTTATCAACGAAACTATTCCTATAACACAACATAAACACTTTTTCTTTTCTGCTTGGTTCTGTGGTCGAGATTTACAGCATTTACAAAACACAAAAATAGTAAAGCAAAGTGTGACCTAACACCCCGTTAGGGATCCTAACATTTTTATCTTTTTTCTTAACCTTGCTGCTGCAGAATTCTTAGATCTTAGAGACGAAGTGATACAGGTAGAATAGGAGATGCTGGAAAAAGAAAATACGGTGGCGCTATGTGGAGGCTTAATTTATGTTGGCCAAAACACAATTTTCCCATTTACTGATTCTTTTCACACCAGTCACAGTAAATAGCACAGAACTTCTGGAGACAGCAAAATAACTGATGTTTTACTATTAGCACTTTTCAAATCACTCCTCCTTAGACTGTCACCTTGTGCCAGCTCAAAACAGACTTCATGACTGCAAGTTTCCACTGTGTAATTCCAACATTGCAATATTTTCCCCAAAGAGGTGTGAAACAGGTCAGTGTGCAGAGCTAATAGCATCAAATTGTTATTTAGGGGGAAAGAACGCACAGTGTGGAATTGTTAGGATCGCAGAATAGGAAGCCAGCCGCATGAGTCTGGAAGCAACTTGAGGACCCATGTCTTCTCCTTCCACAGTGGTCTGTCATGGAAGGACTGTCCCTGAACAGCTGACAAAGGAATCCAGACTCCTCCTCGCAAGGCTCACAGATCAGCCCTTCACAGTCTGCACCCAGCCCAACCTTCCAGCTCATGGGCCATGATCCTTCAGCCATGTGCCCAAACCAATACTACCCAACTTTCTCATATGGCACACTGAGGTAAAGGATGAACCAGCCCAGGGCCAAGGGGCTCTGGCCCTAGGACAGACAGAGTCACTGCCTACACAGACCTGTTACCTTGTGTGGCATTGAGGTTGGGAAGTTCCACCTAGATGCCACCTATGGGAATGTATCCCCGGGTTCCTGGACTTGTCAAGTCACCATCACTACTCTGTGCTGTGGCGTATGCCATTCCCTCCCCCGGAACACCAACCCCCCTCTGCAAAAATAATTACTTGTTGTTCTTCAAGATTCCATTCAGATATCACCAGTGCAGCCCTTAGCCTGAAGAATGGGAGACTCTTTCCTGGTCCCTCAGAGCAATTCTCACCCACAATAAGCCTTTTCCCTATCTGTCTCCTGCGCTGCAAGTAAGCCTGTGGAGGGCTTATTTACTTCTGCAGCCCCGGAGGTAAGCACCGTGCCTGGCAAATCGTAGGTGCTCCACTGCTGTTCTCTGAAATAATTTAGAACTCATCCAAAGCACGAGGAGAACAGAGTGATTTCAGAACCAATCTCTAGCAAACAGGGATTTATTCTGAAGCTTATGTGTTCAATTTCACTTGCGGTGGTGCTTGCCATTTATGGAATCCTGAAGAAATTCTTTAAAGCCTCCTTCTGAAACCCAGCATGCAGTCTAGAAGATCTCAAGCAGATGTGAACGGCAGCAGGCAAATTGCCTCGGCCCCTGAGCCTTCCTCCCTCTTGGAGGCCAGTTTAGCTGGAGGCCAATCAATCACAAGAGTCTTGGTCTCACCCTGAAATCCAGCAACATTCAGCATCTAGAAATCTATGTCCTAAAGAAATAATCAGCAATGCATGAGCAATTATGTTCAAGGTTATTAAATGTAGCATTATTTATAAGAGCACAAATTGGAAACGGCCTAAATGTTCAACAACAGGGGATTAGTTAAATAAATTATGAACATCTCGATGCTGGAATACTAGGCGACCATTAAAAAAATCATGTTGATAAGGATTTTTCATGACATAATAAAGATCACTGCCAAAAAATACAGAATAAACAACACTATATACAGTTTTATCCAATTTAATTAATAGAAACATGTATATGAGTGTTTGCATAAATAAGAAGACTGGAAGGAAATATACTAACATGTTTGGTGGTGTCTATATCTGAATGATGGAATAATGAGTGGTAATAAACTTTATTTTGCTCTCCATTCTTTTTCAGTGTTTTCCAGGTTTCCAATACTAAGTATGTTCTACTTTTGCAGAAAGTAAGAGGTTGAAGTAAGATGGGATGGAAAAAAAATCAAAGCAGAAGGAAATGAAGAATGCTGATTGATGGGTTGTCCTGCTCTGGGCTGCACATAATTGTCCAGCCAGGTTCTGGGAAACAGGTCCATTGTCAGTGTCCCAGGACACATAAATAGTAAGGCTCTTCCAGGAATATGTACACAAGGATGCCCAAGATCTGACCTAGCTTCCAGTAAATTTACCAGACTCAAAAATGGATCTAGGGATTGACAGACTTTCTTGAATTGGTAGAAACCATACTCTGGACCCATAATTGTCCTTCCATCCTAGGACTAAACCAAAGACCTAAAATTATGAGTTTTCTGAATTTCGTATTTAGAAATATAGAGAGGTTTGAAGATATCACACCAAATTCTTCTCCTGAAGTCCTCATTTTCCTCATAGAAGATGCTAGATCCAGATCTCTGCCAGAAAGACATTTCTTCCCCATCTATATTCTCCTACTACTCCATTCAGTAAATAAAATAAAATTCGATTTTATTCTTAATGTTGTTGAAAAAATACTTTTTAGAAACACTCAAAATGAGGAAGAGATTGATCAGGACAACGAGGACTGGATGGTGTCACAAAAGGTGACAGAAGAGAGTCTCCTGAGCATCATATGCTCCAAAGAAGCTGAAATGAGACAGAGCCCAAAAGCACCCTTTGGATTAGGCTTCTAGTGAGCAATGATGAGCTTTACCAGAGTGATTCAGGCAGAACCAAAGTCAGATTCACATACGGTAAAAACTCTGAACGATTCTTTCAGGGGCTTGTCTAAGAATGGCAGAAGAAACATAGGCCAGCGGTCACACAGATCAACAAAAGAATTAGAATCTGTGTTTGAAGCTACAATGAAGGACACGGGGAAAAGGAGACCAATGAAAATTCAGGACAAAGGGGAATAATGGTGGAGCAGGTCTAACCCTGGAAGAAAAGAAAGAGGGGCTAAGAACCAGAGCCTAGTGAGAGATCACTCTTGAGTAAAAGAGGCAGCTTGTCTTCTGGAGCTCAACCTGGTGATTCTCACCCAGGGAGCACATCAGAATCTCTTGAGAAGATTTTACAACCACCACACACCTGGACCCCACCTGCTGACCTATCATCGTCAAGGACAGGGAGCAGGCTAATAATGTTTTAAAGTTCCCATGTGATTCTGAGGCACACAAATGGGGAAAGAGGAGAGGGTGAGTTCAGAGGGAAACATGTCCATGGGTCTAAGGGCAGAAAACTGAAGGAAGAGAGGATTCAAAGTTCTGTCAACTTCGGAGGTAGGTCATACCGAGAATGGAGGCAGGAGGTGAGCAGAGCAGTGAAGTCTTACAATAGTCTCTGGGTATGGCTCAGAGCAAGGCATCTGGGAGCAGGAGGTGGGAGCAGCCATCGTATGGAATGTCCAGGAGCGCCAATGAACACCATGGAATTGTTTCTCCCCAGTAGGGCTCAGCGGTGCAGAGACCCAGTGAGAAGCAGATGGTCAGATGAATCTAAATGTGGGAGTTTCACAGGGAATTGGCATAAAAGAACAAAGAAGCAATTTCATGTCAACCTCATAGGGCTGTTGGAAGAATTAAATAATGCATTTAAACATAGCCCAGTGTCTCACACAAAATGAGAGCTCAATAAACGTTAGCTGTTATTGTCATTGCTGCTACTGCTATTGTTATTTATTTCTGGAACCAGGCAAAGTGATCCCTGTTTCTTAGGGACCTACAAAATATAAGTCAGCAGTTACTCCTCAATTAACAGGAAAATTCACAAACTACGTGGGGTGTTAAACCCTTCAAACAAGAGACGCTAATGACCATGTATTTCTATAGGTTTCCACTTATGCTTACTTTTGAATGGTCGGTGGTTGAGCATTCTTGTGATAATGACTAAAGATAACTGGTACCATTGTTACCACAAATATGGCAGCACAAAAGATTTTAAAAAATTGAATGGAAAATAACGCTGTCTTTAGAAAGTCCACGTGAGGCTGTTTTCAGGTAAGACATTCGGAGCCTGTGTATTCCATTATTGCTGCCCCACCTCATTTTAAAAGGATCCGTGGTGGTGGTGGTCAAAGACATATGCAGAACAAAACTGAGAAAAAAAAGTGAGGCAATTAGTCTAAAGAAAACTAAAGAGTAGGGAAATATATATTTGGCGCCCAACGGAAATGAATGGACATGCTAACAGGTCCTTTTTCTTGATGCCAGTAGTGGGTGTCAGATTTGGCTGTGAATCACCTAGCAGTGAATGCAAAGAGAAAAGCAGGACCCACAGCATAACAACTCACAGTTTCCAGGAGTAAGGGAAAATGCTGGACTGCTGTTTCTGAAGTATAAATACTTCTTCTTTTATACATTGACAAGAATACAGTGAACAATGTCTACAATATCATCCTTATAGCAACATTTAGCTAATTAAAAGATATCATTCTTTCATCTTCAAAAACACTCTTAATTCCTGGAAAAAGAGACTAGGTATCAGAATCAAAGCTTAACTTTCCTAAATTCAGAATTTTGTTCTATATTGTTTATTAGTCCTTTTGGTTCCATAGTAGGCAGAACCACTTAGAAACATATCCAGTTCAAATCTATTAATGTTTCTCCTTTTTGGAGGAAATCAATTCACACATTATACATGTCTGATATGATCACTCCTCTAATAAAATAAAGTGTAATTTCCAACCTAGAATTCCTTACCAAAGAAAACCATCCAAACAAAAAATCATGAGAACATGATAATGACATGTTCAGACAGGCAGTGTCTAAAAATTATCCACCCTTTCTCTGAAAGTTACTGAAAGATGTGCTCCTTGACAATAAGGGAGTAAACTAAGAAAGAGAGGACATGGGATCCAGGAAAGATCCAACACAGAGGGGCAAAAGATGGCAGTGAAAGGGAAGCCCAGGCTCAGGCTGAAGGCACAGGCATTCCACTTGGAGCGATCAGAGGCTCCAGAAGAAATGACTCCAAGCGGATGGAAGAGCAGAATACCTGCTGTAGCTAAATATACAGTGACCAGGCAGTTCATACGCAGGGCAGGAGTGTAGGGATCTGCTGACCATAGGTGACTACACAAGATACCCACCATATAAGCAAGAGCTCTGCATTATGAAAGGGAGAGAATTACTCCATACATCCATTTCCGACATAAAGAAACAATAAGAAATTCATAAAAATGGCTACTTACAGGAGGCAGAGGGAAATAAATAGGTTAGGACAAGCACAGAAGTGAGACTTTTTCAAGTCTACCTTTTATGTTGTTTTAATTTTTGGACCATGTGCATGTATTACCTACTCAAAAATAAATAAAAAGAAAAGAAATATTAAATGTGAACAAAGAGAAAAGAATGTTGATTCCTATTAAAAAAAACCAGCACATTACTCGTGCTGGTTTTTCAGGGCAACAAATGTTGACCTACACCTGACTTTCCGTGTCGCACACATCTACAGAGAAGCAAAGGCAAAAGGTCACAGGACAGGGCTACAGCCTTGAAAATGAAATCAGTGTAGATAAGAGAAGTGGGGAGAAGCATTTCCAATTTATCAAAACATGAAATACAGCCACTTGGTTTCTACACAAGTAATATTGGCTATGTACCTGTTGTAGGACCTATGTCCACGAATAGAAATGGGGTACTAAGTTGCTCTTCCTGGGGGGACTATTAGAGTTCCGAGGGGTAAGTCTTTGTCAAGCTAGGCTGCTCTGCTCATCGCAGGGGGTTTAGCATCCCTGGCCCCTGCCCACCGAATGCCATTATGAGTTCCCACTCATCGTGACCACCAAAATTGCCTGCCCCGGCACCCTACATCTCCAAAAGCCTCTACTCCTGACTGAGAACCACGGTATGCAATAAGTAAAAAGAATTAAAATTAAAACTTGCCAACTTTTTTCCCATCACTGCAGCTAATTTTCATCAGTTAATTAATTTAATGAATTTTCATAACACATTCGTTAAGAAATCATGAGCAATCTGATCTGACAAATGTTTGACTGTTACTAAAAATAGTTGTGCCTTGAGTTTAAAAAAAAAAACTGATGTAAAGAAAATCTGAGGAATCTAGAATCCCTGCCAGCTTTCAGTCAAACCTACTTCGCAGAGTGCACAGTTTAATTTTTTTTAAGTTCATATATATTCGCTCATTGATTATGCTAATTAAATCTCTTAAGAGTCCTGTAAGCTTGGCAAGGAAAATATTATTTTCTCCATTTTCACAGGCAGGGAGTCTAAGGCTCAGAGTAGTTAAGTGATTTTTCCAAGCCCATAATTGACAGAACTTGGGGTAGAAACCAGAACTTTTGGTTGCCAGGTTGGTGTTTTTTTTTCTCTCTCTCTAGATAGTATTTCCTCTATGCCAAGCTGGTAACACATTGAGTCAATTCAAACATTTAACTCAATAATTATAAATTCAAGATATAGCAGCCTCTTTGTAAACAGTTAAGCAGAGATAATGGTCCTCAGCACGGTGTGACTTGAAAATCAATAAAGCCGACTTTATAAGCCCACACAGGTGGTAGAGGTGGGTGCAGCTATTATTCCATTTTATAGGTGAGGAAACGGAGGTAGAGCAAGGGGTAAGCACTGTGTTAAAGGTCACACATTCATAAGAGTGGGATATGAATGCAGGCAGTCCAACCCCAAAGGGAAAACTTAAAATCAATTAAATTTAAAAATAAATCACAAGAAAAACTGGTAGGTGAAATGCTTTAGATATGCAATGAAACATTCTCTTTAGCTTTGTAAATAAATCAGTATCCCTCATTAAATGTGGTTGATTTGTAAAAGTGATTTCACAGTATAGAAACAATCATGCAGAGGTGCCTGGCTGGCTGGGTCCTTAGAGCATGCGACTCTTGATCCTGGGGTTCCTGAGTTCAAGCCCCACGTTGGGTGTGGAGAATTCTTAAAAATAAAAAAATAAAAAATTTTTTTTTTTTTAAAGATTGTATTTATTTATTTGAGAGAGAGAGTACAAGCAGGGGGAATGGCAGGCAGAGGGAGAAGCAGGGTCCCTGCTGAGCAGGGAGCCCGATGTGGGATTCGATCCCGGGACCCTGGGATCATGACCTGAGCCAAAGGCAGAGGCTTAACTGACTGAGCCACCCAGGTGCCCCCCCCCCAAAAAAAAAAAAAAAACAGAAACAGGGACGAATGGGTGGCTCAGTAGGTTAGACATCCAACTCTTGATCTCAGCTCAGGTCTTGATCTTAGGGTCATGAGTTCAAGCCCCACACTGTGCTCCATGTTGGGTGTGGAGCCTACTTAAAAAAAAAAAAGAAAAAAAGGAAACAATCACGCAGCTAGTCCTTGGTCAAATTAACCAGTATTTTAACTACTCAAGTAGCAGACAGTAAGTTATTGATTTTCTACTCCAATAATGCTTCTGTGAAAACAAAATAATCCGAAATAATTAAATAAGACTCTTGGACATCTTATTTGGATGACATGAAAGGACTTAAAATTTTTCTACCCTAAACCTACCAGTGTATAGCTTGAAAAGACTAAATAAGTAAATGCACAAAGAACTCCCTAATACCAATTTGGCACAAGATTGCAACAATAATAATGCGAGGCGAACAGCAGTCAAGAAAATAAATCCACTTAGTTCCAACAACTTCAAAACAGAAATGGAGAAGTTGAGTCCATTCTACTCCACGTAGCAGGTTATGATGGTCATGATGCATAACCAGTGCAGAAGATGGTATGTTTTCTCCCCTACAATTTCTACAAAGCATCTCAAAATTCTATTTTTTTAACCAAATTTAATCTCTAGAAATAAGAGTATGATATCCTACTAGGAAATTCTACTTAAAATGGAAATTCACAGTTGTCAGATAGTTTAACAGAAAGGGTCATGCTCATGCCTGATAATCCAAACCAGGTCGAGGGCAAGTGAGAAATTAAGGAAAAGCTTGAGCTCTAGCTAAAGAAATCGCTTGTCTGACTTCTCAGAGGAACGAGAGCTCTACAGAGGTAAGAAGGAAAGGGCTGGAGAAAAGGCAGAGTTAGTAAAACTCTGTGTGGCCTAAACTGTGATAATTTATGCTTGATGCCACAGTACAGGCTGACAAGTATATTTGGGTCTACGGTACCAGGATTACAAACACTCAATCGAGTTAATAATTAGGTAGTCAATGATCCATGACTAAAAAAGAGCTAGAAGAAAAAACACAGCGTCTACTTGCTATTGATTCACTGGTGGTCCCTGCTGCCACCAGACATTCATTAATCGCAGAACCTTACCCTGTCTTCCTAGATGACAGAAATCTGACACCAGTGTGCATTCCAGGAGCTGCCTGGCCGGGCTCTGGAGCCAGATCAACACAGAGTCGAGGACGGAGAAGTACCCGGAGTTCTGCAGTGTGCAGCAGACACTCCACATACCAAGAGCAAGCATGGTCCAAAGGCTCTCTAGAAAATATCCCCTAGATTAACCATCCGGAGTAAGAGACCATGTTCCCATTTTACAGATGGCAAACAGAGGCACCCAGAAGTGTGATATTCTTCAGTTCTCTGGGTCAATACTGAACACCTGAGAGCTTAGTAATTTGCTGACAAGGATCATAATAGATCCCATAAGACTCAGGCCAAAGGAAAAGGGGAAGAAGGCAGAAGAGGAGTGTAGCAGGCCCTTCCAGCCATGCTTAGTTTGAGGGGTGGAAGTGGGGAGAGGTAGAAGAGCACAGGAAGAGGCCCTTCCAGTAATGGACAGGAGAGGCAAGGTCAGGAGGAGTTAGAAGGGGATGGGGACTGGGAGGGCGGTCTCCACTGCTGTTTAGTGGAAGAAAAGCAGAAAAAGCTGTTAAGCTAAAGAAAGTGGGAGAGAGAAGTAGAAGAGAAAAAGAGTGGCTCCCACAGCAGTCAGTGTGGAAAGGGAGGAAGGTGGGCACAGGGAATGATGAAGATCTTGGCAGGAGTGTCATAAAAAGAATGCAAGCATCTATCTAGATGACCTTCAACAGTGCTAAGATTCTATTAACTTTCCAGAATTATCTGTTCCAAATTTAGAAACTCTTTTACTTGTGAAGTGAAAACTGCCTTGTTGCCGTGGTCCATTTTCTCTCGTTCTAAATGGAGTGGGGTTGGGGGACAGCTGACCACCATTACTGAAATAATAATTTTCACTGGCTTCATAGCACCTTGAATAGTCTGGGGGGCAAACACTCCCCCTCCCCTGTTCCACATTGGCAGGGAGGGCAAGGCAGGCAATGAAGCAGCACCTACCCTCTGCAAATCGGCACTCAGTACATGCATGCCCTTTAGTGGGACAACAGAACTTACACCTCCATTTTCCGGGGGAACAGAAACATTCAAGAGTTTAATGTTTTTAACTTGAATCTAACAAGTGTTCTGAGGCTTTGGCTAAAGGCTAGGTTTCCCCAAGTGTGCACAGGGAAACGCCAGGACATCCCGCTAAGGAACACACGAGAATCGAAGAGCTGTGAGCTGTGCCCATCTACCTCATCAGGCTCATCCGAGCATCCGCTGCATCAGCAACAGTCCAGAAAGGAAGGAGTCCAGGTGCCTCATGGCTGCTTCTCGTCTCCAGTGCCTTCAGTAATTACGATTCTGAGTCAGCTTTCATAACCCGCAGTGAGTGACACACCTACTCTGAAGCACACATTCCGATATAACAAAGCCCATAAAAGGCTAAAGATAAAAGAGAAAATCATAACAGTATGATGGGAATCATAACAAGATATAATTTCCATAAAAATCATCTCAGTGGCAGCTTCTTCTAAAAAAAGGAGCAAAGTAAACATAATATCCCTCACATTATGTTTATGTTCTGTACCTGGTATAAATTCTATTTCTTCATTAAATAGAAGGGAGGAAAAAGTCTACATAAAGAGCTAAAATACTACATGAGGAATTTTTTTTCCCATTCAATTTGGAAAGTTTTTGCAAAAGTGGATCATTTATTTATGGAAGCCTTAACTTTCTCATCTTATTTAATGAGGAAAGCTTTAGCTTTGATGAAGGGAAAAGACCACAGTGACTCATTTAGCCAGGAAGGGAAGCTTTGGCAAGGGCAGGGACCAAGACTCATCAAGGAAGGCCGCTACAATAAGGAGGATTGGGTAGTGGCCATCAGATTCACTCTGCCACTAAGGACCTTACTTGGTATCAGAAGATGGGCATTCTCTTCTCTTTGGGCTAGGAAGACACCAGAAAGCAGGCAGATATGGACCAAACCCAGGTACTGGCACTCATTAGCTGCCTCGGTTGTGTGACTTAATCTCCCTGAGCCTCAGGTCCTTTGATGGTCAGATGAGAATGAGACCAGTACCGACCTCAGTGGGTCGTGGTGGTGACGTGAAATGTTAATGGTTTTGGCTCGTACAACATACACCAGGCATCTTCCACTTCCCCTTACCTCCCTGCTGGCCGAACCCCACGCCAGCAGAACAGCATGCTAACCATCTGTAAATTTCACTTTCCTCAGCTGCGAACTGATGAAGGCTAATATATGGGAAAGCATTAAATCTATGTACCGATGTTAGGAAATATCATTAGTAGCAACCAGCACTCCTCCCTCAAAACTGTATTTCCTGGAAGAAGAGAGGAAGAAGCATCTCTCAGGCGGTTTCTCCCCCACCTGCTTACCACTAAATGTTGATATACTTTTATATTAGTATCCCCTGAGAGGGATTAAACCGGGCTTTATAGTTATTTTCATTTTCATTTTGTGCATTTAATTCATGCTTTTATTTCCGTGCTCCTACTCTGGGGTAAAATTTGAGAAAACCAGAATTTGAAATGCTAAAGACAAATATTAACAGTAAGCACCTTGATTTTTACTTCTCCTTGCACCCACAATCCAAAAGGGATATTTAGAAAACACACAAGATTAAAAAAAAAAAAAAACAAGCATCAAGAGAAAAAGAAATGTGGGGCGCCTGGGTGGCTCAGTCATTAAGCGTCTGCCTTCCGCTCAGGTCATGGTCCCAGGGTCCTGGGATTGAGACCCGCATTGGGCTCCCTGCTCCGCGGAAGCCTGCTTCTCTCCCTCTCCCACACCCCCTGCTTGTGTTCCCTCTCTTGCTGTGTCTCTCTCTATCAAATAAATAAAATCTTTAAAAAAAAGAAAAAAGAAAAAGAAAAAGAAATGTGAGTTCGCCTGGGGTGAAACGTGCCTTAGAGTCCTCAGTGCCTAGCAAAGGGCCCAGTACTTTCTCCATCTGGAGAAACAACACAACTTCAATCTACCATCACCCATTAATGAAAAGAAAAAGTTAAAAACCCAATCTGAAAGGCACTAACATCCTTCTACTGATAGGCATTTCCACTGAGTAAATAGGAGAGCCATCTGTAGCCTATAGATGTGCATGGCCTTCAACTCTGAGCTATTTAAAATACACAGACCTTAACCCCCATTACCTGTACTGTTGAGAAGAGAACCTTGATGGACAGGAAAAGCCTGGGATCAAACCTCATCCTACCATCTCCTACACACCACACATGCCTCATGGCTTTCAGAGAAACCCCAGTGCACCTAGTCACTCTGAATCGTATTCTCATTCAGGATGCCAAATGTTAAATAATCATAATCAAGACCAAAAATTCTGGAGCTTTCTCTCTCTCTCCATTCTTAGTACAAGCACCAATTTTTCCCCTAATGGCTAATCATTTTTCCTCTCTCCTTTCTGCCAATCTCTCGGTTCTTCCCACCTGCCCCAGTGTTTCTTCTGGCCAGTGCAACACTAGCTTTGCATGGATATCATGCCAGAAGAATGGAAATTTATATTCACAATTTTGTAACAAACAAATAAGGCAAAGTTAAATAGAAATCAGAAGCCTGATGAGAGCAGCAATTTATACAGGGTTCTTTGGTCCACGAAGAATCTTAAAAGAACCCCAATAACATCAACCTAAAGAGGTTCCCAGCATCTGGCTATAGAAATATACAATTCTGGACTGTCAAAGCATCTCCTCTGACAGTGAAGAATAAAACATCTCCTTACTCCGGTTATCTGATGCTGGATAACCAACCACTTCAAAATGCAGTGGCTCAAAATAACATCTTTTTACTATCATTCATGGTTCTAGGGGCTTGCCTCCCATCTGAAGCTGGAATCACCTGAAGGCTTTTCCTCACATGTCTGGCACCTTGCTGAGATCATTGGTTGGCATCCCTCTCTGCACACAACCTCTCCAACCAAGTGCCTTGAGCTTCCTCCCAGCATGGCCATCTCAGAGTAGCCAGACTTCCTACATGGCAGTTGGCTTCTCCCAGGGCAAGTGTGCTGATACACAGGAAATGAAGGCTGCAGGCTCTTAAAACCTCTGCCCAGAAAACTGGCACAGAGTCACTTCTGCCATACTTTATACAACAAAGCAGTCATCAGACCCATTCAAATTGAAAGAGAAGGAGGAACAGACCCCAGCTCTCAAGAGAAGTTCTGAGTGTGAAGACGGGCATTACCACCCTACGCTCAGATAGCCTTGCATGGTCTCTGTTACAAACGCAGGGCTGATGGCAGACTGAGCCCCAGTGGATCAGATCCGTGCACATGTAGATACCCACTCCCACGGGACATCATAACCTAAATGCCGGGCGATAGAGGCACTGGTCAACTGTGCTAGGTAGCTATTTACGGCGCTTTCATTGCACTGCGGTCACCAAGGTTGGGGAAGTGATTAGAAAGAAAGAGTAAAAGAGTTTTCTTTGATCACTAATAATCATCAAATTTACATATTTGCCGCATGTGTTTTAAAGTCTTCTGGGTTTGGGGCGCCTAGGTAGCTCAGTTGGTTGACTGCCTTTGGCTCGGGTCATGATCCTGGAGTCCTGGGATCGAGTCCCACATCGGGTTCCCGGCTAGCGGGGAGCCTGCTTCTCCCGCTGACCCTCTCCTCTCTCATGCTGGTTTCTCACTCTCTCTCTCTCTCTCTCTCAAATAAATAAATAAATAAATAAATAAATAAATAAATTCTTTTTAAAAAATAAATAAATAAAAATAATAAAATAAATTAAAGTCTTCTGGGTTTAAAAAAAAAACAAATACCATTAGTAATTTCATGGAGGTGCAATAGGTTTAGCTCAAATTTTGATCATTATAGGAGTTCACTGCTCATCTTCTTGTACTGGTCCTCCAAGTGCAAATGAATGGGTAATTAGTTACTGGACAAACAGATTTGCAGGACATTAGCAATGTAATCCTGAGCGTGAATTCCTATTGTGAATATTCATTTAGATAAGCCGCCAAACTTCAGGTGATTTTAAATTAGATCCAGAAATCAATCCTACTAATACTGGAGACTATATCTGTATATAAAACTGTTCATTAAAGCCAGGCAAGAAAGAAGTAACTCCTGGAAAGGCCAACTGGGCAATTACACCAAAGCTTACCCCCACCAGTGACTCGTTAATGACTATCTCTGGCATTCTAGGCCCTAGAAGAACACACAAAGGACAAGGCAAGGAGTTTTCTGTTTTAGATGACTATTAAGCCCTGTGGGAGTTGGTTCTCTTTGAATCCTTTGTCTTCCCCCTTCCTGATAACTGCAACCAAGTAGGTGGCTTTTTTGCCCTGCTTCTCTGAACCGCCTATTTCAAATTTGCTGAGTGACTTCTTCAGAAATCTCAAACCATCAATTACTTGAGTTCATCCTTGCCCCACACAGTCAAAATAAGGTAGGGCAGCTCCAATAACTCTTCAGTGTGGGGAAAAGCAGCTCCTCCCTGGTGAGGACAAGGCGAGGGGGACGGTGAGGCAACAGCAAGTTCTTCTTGCTTCACCAGCGTCAGGTGGCCAGGGTACAGCACGAAACAACAGCTTACGATGACTGGGACGGGCACGGAGGAGAGGGTGCGTAGTCTCAACATGGAAACCGGGTTAAGAAAATCCCAGGGAAAAAGAGATAACTAATTAGAGATATCTGATCAACACACACAAACCGGAATGAATTTTCAAAGATGTTGCCTTTTTTGTGTGTGCGAGAACTTAAGCCTTTTTCTGAGCACCAGAAAAGTTAATAGCCGACAGAAGGATTTGGTGATAGAAAATAAGAAGAAGAAAATAAATCATGAAAGAGCCATTCATTGAGCCCTTATAATAATGCCAGGTAGATACTATGACTAATCCCATTTTACACATGAGAAAAATGGAACACGAACCATACATTTAATAACCTGCCCAAGAGCACTTAGCAAGCCAGGGAGCAGAGCTGGCCAGCAATTAAGTTTATACTCTTAACTACCACTAGTATAGAAGAAGAAAAGGGGTTTTCTGACTAGACAAGGCTAGTTCCTAATCCCAACTCCACCATTACTGTGCTAGTCATGTAACTTTAATTGTTAACCTCTCTGAGCCTCAGTTTCCCCACCAACAAAAGGAGATACCACTTAGTTCTTTCAATTGCTGGGAATTCCCAGAACATAGATGGTTTTCAATAAATGATAGCTGTTTTTATTATGCAGGCCAGAGGGAAAATGGTCCAGTTAAACAAAAATAAACCACAAAAATGAGAAGGAAACCTGGAAGCATTAAGAACATGAACATCCCATGCTGAGCTCCTGAGGAAAACCATACCTTGAAAAGGGCTCCCTCTCTATAGCCTTGACCCTCTCCTCACACGTGGACTGGACACAATCTTGAGACAGTATATATAGCCTGTGTTCACAACTCAGGGAATTAATACAGATTTTCCTTTTCCTTTTACCTAGAGATACATAAATATATAATATATAACATACAAAAATATGTTTTCACTCCTATCCAATCTTTTCTAACTCTAACAGGTCCTTACATCTGATTCTAAATTAAATTCTCTTCAGACACAGCTCTGATTAAATCTCACCGGCTTCAGAGCCATTGAAGGATCTTTAATGCTAATAGAATAAAATCCAGTCTCTGAGGTCTGGCCTCCTCTACCCCACAGCAGAGATTCAGGCTTCCATTCTAATCCTATCTCCCCTCATGCCTCATCTGGAACTCCCCTTCAAGGAAGGACAAGGCCCCTCAGCCCACTTGTCCCTGGACATAGATACCTGGCCGGTTCCCTGAGCATCAGCTTCTGCTCATCTTTTCCTGTTCAAATCCCTTCAACCTTTCCACGCCCCACTAAAGTGCCTCCTTTTCCAACAAAACTCCTGATATGGTCTGAATGTTTGAGCCTCCTCTAAAACCCGTATGTTGACATTCTAACCCCCAAGGTGACGGTATTAGGAAGTGGGCCTTTGGGAAGTGATTAGGTCATGGGAGTGAGCCTCATTAATTGGATTAGTGCCCTTATTTTTTAAAGGGGCCCAGAGAGCTTCCTTGTCCCTTTTACCGTGTGAAGATGCTATAAGTCTGTGACCCAGAAAAGGGCCCTTACCCAACCATGCTGGCATCCTGACCTCAGCATAATAAATTTCTGTTGTTTATAAGCTGCCCAGCCTGTAATACTTTGTTATAGCAGCCTCAACAGACTAAGACACGCATCCCGTAAGCAGTTCAGCCCCCAGTAAATCATTCTCTTCTTCCTCTAAATCCCTACCATGTATGAGCCCTTCTTCTCTCCATTGCACATATGTATAGTTCAGTATTGTGATGTAACTTCCCTCGGAGACAGTTCTTCTCTCTCCAATGATACCATATGCAACTTGAGAGAACATATATGATTTAGAGTATAGGTTTGTAGGCAGGCAAATCTAAAGTCAAACCCCAGCTCTGCAATTTTCTAGCTGTATGACCTCGAGCAAGCTATTGAACCTCTCTAAACAGTATTTTCCTCTCCCATAAAATAGGATAATAATATTAGTTCCCACCTCTGATTTGAGGGATGGCTCATGCCAGGCACATATAAGTGCTTAATAATGTCAGCTATAATTATTACCAATATCCATTTTTCATATACTTTTCTATCCCCCACAGCACCAACTAGCTAATCTATTTATCTACCTACCTATCCATCCTTTTATCTTTCCATTTATCTGTGTAAGACACTCAATGAATCTTTGCCCATTGCCTAATTTAGATGCACCACTCCTTCTCACCTTTCCATTTCTCCAAGAAGCACAAAGCTGTTCCTAACTTATTAATCTGGCATTGAAACTCAAGAAGATTCTCCAGATAGGATCTCACACAGAGCATGGTGATTTCCAGGAGGCTGAAATGGGAGTGAAAAGTGATCATTTCCTTAGTTCAGATATGCTGGTTTGAAGAACAGCTGAATAATTCATTAGGTCCTTTAAAGTGCATGGATCAGATTCTACTCTTTGAGAAGCATTTTACCTTGAAGTAAACTATTTTTCATTCTCCTTTGAAATGAGAGGTAGATAACAGACTGCCTCTGTTTAACGAAACTATAATAAAGGTCTAAATGATAACAATCCCTTAGACTTGCAGAGTGCATCGCAGTTGATAAAGCATACTCATTCCATCCTTCCAGCAGCCCCATCAGACAACCAGAGAGCTTCTCTCAGTGTGATAAATGGGAATGCTCAGGAATGTTCAAGAGCTTTCCCAAGTGCCAGTTTGTTGGTTCAAATCTTCCAGCTCCTAATTCAGTGCTCCTTTTACAGCACTACAGGATTTAAAACTATTTGCACATCTTTGCAAAGAGATAGCCAGCTGGAAAGAATGGAACCCACTGCTAATTTGTATTTTGGTTAAAGTACTTGTGTTATCACCTTGGAGATTATGAATGCAAAGCAAAAATGTCAAATGGTATTTAATGCAGTTCTATACAACATGAGACTCAGTGGGAGACCTCAGTGGAGAGTCTATTTTAATGCTAGCCATTTTCAGGGTCTTTCGTTCTTGTTCTCCTAGCAGTAACACAGGAGTATACAGCTCCAACCTCCAGGGATTTCCTGTTACGATACTCAGGGTGGACCACAATTGGATACTCTTCCTAGGTCTAGTGTTCTACCAGGCCCCCTCACTCACAGCCTTCCAGCTGCCCAACCAGCTACCTGGCTCCCCCTCAGACATAGAGTGTGTTCTATCTGAACACCTGGGCCATTCAGGGGCTGTTCCCATCTGCAGCCTGCTCCCTTACCTCATTCACACCTTTGCACAATTACCTCAGAGAGGCTTTCAGCCCATCTTACCTCATTCCCATTGCCCTCCCCTCCCCACACACACACCCAGTCACACTTCCCTACTGTTCCATCATGGTACTTATCACTACCTGACATTTTACAAACTTTTTATCTCTCTGTTTATGACCGGTCTCCCCACTAGAATGTAAGCCCCATGAGGGCAGGGCTTTGACTAGTTCACAACTACACCACCAGTACTTTGAATAGTCCCTGACAATAAGAAGCTCCCAATAAATACTTGTTGAATAAGGCAATACAGCCTACACATTTCCCTGTTTAGAATCTCTACTTCTTCCAATGTGAAAAGATTCTTATAGATGAAACTACAAGAACAAAAACAAATCTCGCAACTAGGAAAAATGCAAAGAAAATTAGTGCCATGGTAGGGACTCGGAACATGTGGGCAGAAACCCTGGGACCACAGCAACCATGACTGCAACTAGGTGACATCACTAGAGCTGATACCATGCAGTCGGTAAGAACAGATTAATGACCAACACTCCTCTCCCATCCCAACCAACTGGCATCCCATGGCCTAAGGTAATTCCATCAAATGCCTCAGGCTATTCCTTTTGGAAAGGGGTCCAAGTTATTTCTTGGATTGTGCACATATGGCAGCAAATTGGCATGCATCATGGGGGAGTAGCCCAACATAACATTACACCCTTCAGTCTCATGGGATAACAACTACTCAACATCAGTCATGAAGTATTCTTGCTAAGAATATTTAACCTGAATGTAATAAAGAGAAAATCATCACATGTCCAGAATGTGGGATATTATACAGGGCAACTGGCCAGGACTCCAAAAAAGTCAATGTCAGGAAGGGAAAAAAAAAAAAGACAGGAAGACTCTCCTAGATAAAGAAAGAAAGAAAAAAAAAAAAAAAGAGAGAGAGAGAGAAAGAAAGAAAGAGAAAGAAAGAAAGAAAGGAGGGAGGAAAGAAAGAAAGAAAGAAATAGGTTGGATCCCGGGGTTGGGAAAACAGCTATAAAATTAAGAAACCAGAAAAATTGAATATGGACTGCATAACTTACAAAGGTTCCATCAGCTATACCCATTGACTCTGTTATTGAAAGCCAAGATCCAATTTGTCATTAGTCACCCCTACAAGTAATCATTCTGCATTTTCCACATACATCATGTCCTCTGGTTGCATACATCTGGTCATAATAAAATCTATATCCTGAGTTCAATAGGGCTTAGCCTCCATGGAGCATCTTTAATGCTAGTTGGAGGAGACAGAGTTTGTAAATCCTTATTTACAAGATGATTAGGAAAATTGTATTTCCTAAGCCTGCCTTTTGCATTTCTACTATTCTTTCCATATATTTCTCCACCCCCTCCCTCTCCCTTTGCAGCGGGGGGAGGGTGCCTATTAACATTTATTAAAGTTCTTATAAAATACTACTTCAGCCACTAAATTGTAAATTCCTTTAGAGTAGAAATGATACCTAGTTATTCTTTGCATTCCTCGTGGCAAACACAATGTCTCACATAGAGTACATAGCTCATAAGTGGCTGTTGAATTCTAAAAATCACTATACTTTACTTTAGAACATGTAATGACTATTTATTGGCTTGAATTTTTAAATGACCCTGACTCTCTGTACTACAAAATGTACTGAGGAACTAATACATTTCTCAGAGTTTGCAACTTTCATTCAATTACCAAGCCTCTTAAACATCTCATGAAATGTTTAACAATAAAGCTACTCTTCACATCTCAAGAAATATTTCTGAAGAAATTGGAAAATCAAGACATTCTTTCCATGTATAAAAAAAATTCAGTAAGTGATTCAATAAGTCAGTATCACACCTTATTTCAAAATGAGATGGCATGAAGAGCATTTGGTAAGACCTTCTGAATACTCCTATATCTATCTGTTAGAAAAAGGTCTGTTTCACCAAATAACCCTTGCATTATGATTTACCCACCTTTCTGCATTCCCATCAACCACATCTTCCCTCACTCTCTTCAATGAGAAATTTTATACTTGCTTATTTCTTTAGTACTTATTGAATTGATGCCGGTAATGTGAAAGGTATTATAACATTTAAATATCATTTAACTTTCTGCTTTTCAGCTCACACCTTGCTTTTTTAATTTCCATTTCCATTTGTGAATCTTGACATTTGCAAATGTCCTGGATCATCAGGCTCTGAGACATTCACGTTCTACTTTACTGAAATCAGACTGCTCGTTGCACTTCAACAATTACATTTCTTTTACACTTGCTGACACTCTTTCATGACGATCTCCAAGACCAATACCTCCACTGGGGCCTCAGGTACCCCCTCCCAATAGTCAAAATGCTTTTCAAGACAAGCTTTCTCTCAGGCCACATAGCATATCCTGAAGAATTACCATGACCTAGTTCTAGAATGTCACTCCAGATAGATTTCAGCCAGCGGCAAACAATATACGAAGCATCTTTACTTTAGCCCCATTTCTAAGAACCGCTCCCTCTTTGAGAGATTAACCAGAGGAAGTCACCCCCTTGGAGAAAAAGAAACCATGTGTTTGGTCCCTATCCAGCCACTACCTGGCTACACAATCCGAGACGTGTGTCTCTGAGTTTTATTTAGTTTCCCCGTCTTTAAAATAAAGCAATTATACTAGGTCACCCCTCACTTGCCTTCTACCTCTAAGATTCTGTAATTCCATTGAGTGTTCCTATGTGGGACAGAGGACAAACATGATTATCAAATTTTTTTTAAAAAAGCATAAACCTTTGGATAGCTCTTCTGTATTTTGCTACCTCAAGGTATTGGTGGCACACTGGCAACTTCCACAAGGTTCTATTAAACCTTAGAGATTAAAACATGACCCAAACCAATGCCACAGCAATTGCACTCTTAGGTCTATACCCAAGAGAAATCAAAACATGTGTCCACACAATACTTGCACACAAATGTTCACAGCAGCATTATTCACACTAGCCAAAAAATGAAAATAACAAAAATGTCCATCAACTAATGAATGGGTAAAAAAAAAAAAAAAAAGGTGGTACATCCATACAATGGTATATTATTCAAAAAGGACTGGAATACTACTACCTGCCACAACACGAATGACTCTTGCAACTATTATACTAAGTGCGAGAAGCTAGTCACAAAGCTACTCACACATGTTACATAAACCTATTTATATGAAATGTCCATTATAGGCAAATCTATAAATACAGAAAGTAAATTAACAGTTGCCTAAGGCTGGAGTGGGAAGAGAGTTGGAGGGAAATGGGAAATAACTGCTAATAAGTAAAAGGTTTATTTTTGGAGTGATGAGAATGTTCTAACCATGATTGTGATGATGGTTACACAACTCTGTGAATACACTAAAATCCACTGAATTACACACTTCAGATGGAAGAATTATACAGTATGTGAATTACATCTCGACAAAACTGTTGTTAAAAAATTAATGCCCCAGAATTCTGCCTAAGGATAAAAGAATAAAAAAAAAAAAACTTTCAAAGGAAGCCCTGGGTTCAAATCTCAGTGCTCCCACTCAATAGCTGTGTGATCTTGAGTCAGTCTCTTAAGCCCCATTTCCCTAGCCTGTGAAGTGGGGAAAGCACTGCAATCTCCCCTCCCCGTGCTGGTGAGGATTAAATGAGGTAACATACAATGTCCAAGATATACTAAGCATTTAATAAATGATGGCGGTTGTTGATGTCATTATGATCTCATTAATGGAAAACCTGACTATTTTTTTAAATGAATTGACTTCAAAGCTCAGGCACTGAATTTAACTGCAAGTTTACAGAAGCCAGTGCCTAAGTGGAAACACTCAAGTTTTTTCATTTTCTGACAACAGAAGTCAGTGCCACTAACCCATAAGCTGGTTATCCTATCAGTGTGGTGTTTTGTTTTTTTTTAAGATTTTATTTATTTATTTGACAGAGAGAGAGAGCACATGCAGGGGGAGTAGCAGGCAGAGGGAGAGGGAGAAGCAGGGTCCCTGCTGAGCAGGGAGCCCGATGAGGGCTCGAACCCAGGACCACAGGATCATGACCTGAGCCAAAGGCAGATGCTTAATGACTGAGCCACCCAGGCGCCCCTATCAGTGTGTTTTGACTCAACAAGAGGCAGGTCAGTAAGATCAAAATGGCTTTTAGCATAAATAGTTCCAAAGGAGAATGACAACAAACTTCCAGGTAGTCAAAATACTTCAATGACTTATGCCCAGGACTGGTCCTCAATGATTACCTTATTCATGCCTGATTTGTGAAGAGTTCTATTTCAACCATGATGTAGTAAGTGTTGGTGAGACAGGTCTGGTGCTGGCCTTTGGGGGCAGGGGGTGGCGGAAGGAACAGACCTGGTCCCTGCCTTTGGGGGAGTTTGTATTCTAGCATTCAGTCCTAAACTCATGTTAAAATTTACTTTCACCTTAATTTTGCCACCATATGAAAAATAATAAATCTGCTCAGTACATGAAGGCAGGTAGTCAAAAGGAATAGCAACACTCAAGGTGGTGCTCAGGTCTCTGGGCATTTCGGAGGCTCAGTTCCCCTCAGAGCCTGGAGCATAGAACTCTGCACCCTGAGCTGAGAGGTCAGAGTTCTGTTCCTAGCTCCACCACTGGGCACCGTGAGTCTAAACCACTTCACCCCTTGGTGTTTCTGTTTCCATCATTAAAATAGGCAGGGCCAAGCCTAGACATTTAATTAAATTTCTCCATCACTTAGGACCAAAAAATGCTTACACTAGTTGCACATAAATTTTTCCCAGCTTTACTGATATAATTGACATAGAACCTTGTGTAAGTTTAAGGTGTACAACATGACAATTTGATATATGTAAAATTGAGAAATGATGACAATAAAGTTATTTAACGTATCCATCTCTAGCTGCACGTAGAGTGCCAATGACGGTGACAGTTCTCAGTATAAATTAATAAATTGGTACAATGTTCCATACAAGATGCTAAACACTCCCCTGTACCCACCCGTGTGTGCGTGTGCACACACACACACACACACACGCGCGCGCGCGCACACACACACAAAACCCAGAAAACATAAAGTGAGGTCCCTGGCAGAAATGACCCATTACGGTAAATTCACCCGTGTGAGAGGTGTCCTCTAGGGAGACAGCCTACCAACCTATCCTCTAGAAAACACACATTTCTTTCCATGGCCCTTGTATGGTACTGCACGTAAAGTAATACTATAGTTCAACTTAGATGCATATTCTTCCTCTGAGGTCATCCTATTATCGGCCTTCTGGGTATCCATGATTGCACGCCACCAGTACACGCACACCTTTGTACATATGCATTCAAATTTCACACGCTGCTTCTAATTGGGCCATTTACTTCTGTGAATTAGTATATCAGACTGGAAATATGAAGATAATATTTATATGGTTTTTAAAAACTAGCTAAATGGTGTCTGCTTTAACTCAATACTTTGTTTTTTAAACTTTCTACTTTCTCAAAATACCTTCTTTTTTTTTCTACTTTTTTAAGAACTGCTATCAGAAAATGGGAAAATAAACTTACTTTTGGCAATTATACAGTCATCAAACATCTAACATGGGGTTCGGCAAAATGGGGGAAGGGGAGTGGGAGATACGGGCTTCCAGTTATAGAGTGAGTAAGTCATAGGAATGAAAGGCACAGCATAGTGAATATAGTCAATGACATTATAAAAGCATTGTACGGTGACAGAGAGTAGCTACACTTGTGGTGAGCAAGGCATAAGGTACAAACTTGTGGAATCATTACGTTGTACACCTGAAACTAATGTATTATTGTGCGTCAACTATACTCAAAAAAAAAAAGATCTACCATGTACAGAAGTTGTACTATGCACTCAGATACAAAGATGAAGAATATGGGACCCTAGTTAGCCTTAACTGTTAAAGAGCTCATTGTCCAGTGAAACTGTAGTAAAACAATTTTATTTTTTTAACTTTAAAAAAATTTTTTTCAGCAGGGCCTACGCGGGGAGCGTGAGGGACGCCACGAATTCCATTTGGAGGCATCTTTGAGCTCGCCGAGTAGACACCATGAGCAAAGCTCACCCTCCCGAGTTGAAAAAACTTATGGACAAGAAATTGTCATTGAAATTAAATGGTGGCAGACATGTCCAAGGAATATTGCGGGGGTTCGATCCATTTATGAATCTTGTGATAGATGAATGTGTGGAGATGGCAACTAGTGGGCAACAGAACAATACTGGAATGGTGGTAATACGAGGAAATAATATCATCATGTTAGAAGTCTTGGAGCGAGTATAAACAATGGGTGTGTTCATCAGAAGAAATCAACTGCTTCCACATGGCCCCTCCATAGTACCTGTTTTACTACAATATAAAAATCAGGTCGTGTGCATTTTCATATTGAACTTTTTTGTTAAATAAACTTTTATGATAGTCAAAAAAATTTTTTTTCAGCTTTATTGAAATATAATTGACATATAACATTGTGTAAGTTTAAGGTGTAAGAAGTGTCGATTTGATACACTTATATATTGCAAATGATTACCACTGTAGCATTAGCTAACACCTCCATCCAGTCACATAATTACCATTTCTTTTTTGAGGTGAGAACATTCAAGATCTACTCTCTTAACAATTTCCAAGTACATAATACATTATTGCTAACTATAAGCACAATGCTGTGCATTAGATCCCAGAACTTACTCATTTTCTAACTGGAAGTCTATACCCTTTGACCAACATCTCATTTCCCCCTGCCTTGGCCTCTGAAAAAAAATTTTTTATCGACCAAATTAATTCTCTTCATTGGTATAAAAGAGTGAGTTCTCATTAGTGTTCTAATACCTCCTAGGTGGGTTGACTGAGCAGTTGAAATCTTTGGAAGCTTAGAATCTTCCTCTGCACAAATGAGAAGGCAGACCAAGAAGTCTATCACACTCCTTCTCCAATGAAGATACGTGCTTTTGATTGCCATTTTAAGCCAGGTTGAACTTTCCCTCAGTTTTTATAAGGTTCCAGGGCTAAAGCTGAAGATATTTTAGCCAATGTGCAAATCAGTCAATGTGTAGCACTGTGTCAATATGCGAATAGTTACGTATTACATCACTATATAAACCTTACACAAGCTACTAAATAGAGGAAATGACTACAATCACTCAGACCATTTAAAACCAAATTCTTTACATTAAAAAATACTCTGAATTCATATATATTGGTGCATTGTGTTTATATGCACTCCCATTCAATTTACACATAATTAATTTGTGTGCTTCAGAAAAAAGCAATGAAATCAATACCTGCTTTTAATATTCATATACTAATTTCAAAAACCACAATTTAAGCAACCTGCCAAATATTAAACCATGGGTATGTAAACTAGTAATTCTTCTCAGATATCTGTTAGTAATGTTATAAATAGTAACACTAATTCACACTAATATAAATGCCAACTTTTTAGCACCTCTTTGGCTAAATAGAGAAGTATGAATAATTTGACTCCCTACAAATTCTAATTTTAAGAAATTATATTTATCACTCATGCTATATTTATTACCCATACCTACATAGTATTTATCCTAAATTCTATGCAGAAGACAACCCATTGGTAATTTTTTTCATATTAAAAAAAAGGTTTAATGTGAACAATATGGGTTCCACTTAATCAAAAAAAAAGGAAGAAATAACAGCAACATGAATGTAAAAATGCACATTTTTTTCAACATCAAAGTCATCTTGGAATACACACAAAACTATTTTAAGCAGGAATGAGTTTTATTCAGGTCTACCTTGCTTCAAATCTCTGCCCATTTTAACTGGAGCTCCATCCTCTCTAGACCCTTCAAACCTTTACCCCTTCTCAGCACACCCTGCCACTGTTAACCCTGCCCTGCTTTCCTTATAAGGCCACAGATTCCTCAACTCCAGCCACAGGTACCAATGACTGAGGAGGGGCAAAGGTTAAGGTCACCGGATTTGGGGAGGGCAATGAACAGCAAGAGCCAGGTGTTGAATGGCCATCTACCTGGACAAATAATTAAGTCAAGAATGATGAAGACAGGTGCAGCCACTATGGAAAACAGCACGGAGGTTCCTCAAAAAAATTAAAAATAGAACTATCATATGATCCAGCAATTCCACTTCTGGGTATTTATCCAAAAAGAATGAAAGAAAACACTAACTTAAAAAGATTTTGCACCCCCATGTTCACGGAAGAAGTACTTACAGTAGTTAAGACATAGAAACAGCCTAAATGGGTACATGGATAAAGAAAATGTGATACTGAGAAAAATCCTCCCTGATTTCTAGCATTAAACCATCTGCTTTTGATCCCCTTTTCTTAATCAAGTATAGTCGAGTGCCTCCATAATCTAAGAGCATGGGCTAGTTTATTAAGCTTGTGAAAGTTTATAAACCTTCCCATTACTCAGCTTCCTTCGCTGTAAAATGGAATGGAATGTCCACTGTTCAAAGCAGTTGTAAGATTTAAATACGATAACAGATTACGGTAGCTGCCACAGAGTCGGGCGCTTAACATACAGTAGCGATTATTGTTACCCTCTAAGGCCTGTCTCCCTCAACAACAAAGCACACTTTCTCTCACATTAATTAAAGATTCCATTTAGAGCCCACTTCCGAGAGGCGTTCTAGCCACTGGGAATGTAGCCATGAACAAAACCAAGGGAAAATCCTTGCCCTCGTGGAGTTTACAGCCTAGCAGGGGGAGAGAGACAGGCAATAAATAAAACAGAGAAGTAAATTATATGGTGTTAGACGATGCCAAGCCCTATGGAGTCGCAATTTATGAAAGTTTGTTCTGGGAGGCCTCACTTAAAGATGACATGCGTTTAAGCAAAGATCTGAAAGAAGCAAGTAGTCAAGCACATATCTGGAGCAGAGGGGTCCTCGGAGGGCCGAGGCAGGAGCATTCTGCACCATCTGAGGAATAGCAAAAAGGCAGGTGTAGCTGAAGCCAGTGAGCACGGGGAAGAACAGTAGATGAAGGCAGAACAATGAGGGGAAGAGGGCAGGAGGGGAGCAGATCCGGCCTGACAGGGCCTTGAAGGCCATTGTAAGGAATTCAGCATTTACTTCGAGTGAGTAGAAGAGTAGGAGCCCCTGGTGAAATCTGTACGGTGGCATGATCCAACTTAACCTTTGTTAGGATCACTCTGAACACTGTTGAGGACAGGCTCAAAGTCAAGGAAGGAAGAGGAAGACCAGTTAGGAGACTATTTCAGTAATTCAGGACAAAGACGATAGTGGCCGGTTGATGTCAATAAAAGTGAGAAGTCGTTGGATCCTGGATCTATTTTTGAAGGGAATATAATACCCAAAGGATTTTCTGATGGATCCAATGTGTGGTGCAGAAAAAGGGAGGGGCCACTGATGACTCGCAAGGATTTTGTCCCCAGCAACTGAAGAACCAATGGGTCCTTTAGTGGGTAATGCCTTTATCTCTCCCGGACCACTGCTTCCCACCCACTAACAGCCCAAAGGTCTTCCTTGCTTTAAGAATAGAAGAGAAAGCATGTCAGCTTTCTGCTGTCCTAATCTCTCCTAATGCTTGACACTAAATTTCCTTGCAAAATTGCACTGTAACCACTGCCTTCACCTCCCCCTGCCTCCACAACAGACCCCTCCCCTTCCCTTCCAGAGAACACTCCGGGAGGGCCGTGAGGACATTCCAGTCATCCAGCCCAGCCTCTGGAATTCTGTACTACAGCGTACCCTTCTTGCTACACTGTAGCATTTGGCACAGCCTCAACACCTCCTTCCTCAAATTCTGGCCTTGGTGGGAAGATCTGGTGTCCTGACTTACTGTTATGACTGTGACCATTCCTTCCACAGTCTCCTATCTCCTTTACTCTCTCCTTCATTTCTGCTCTCAAGTATCACACTCTAAATTCCTCTCTGTCCCTCTGTGCACTACCAGGACCTTCTACTCACAGCCATTCTGACTGTTCCCTACATGGGGTCCCTAGCCACCAGCTCAGCGTCTCGAACATCGCTGATTGCACAAATGAACGAATCAATCAATCCATCCATCAGTCGTCACGTCTCTATTTAGTTTTCATCTGTCTCCCAAGCTCCTGCTCTGTTATTACAGCACAAGATGCACATTCCTGTTCAGTTCTCGGAGTCTAAATGAAACACGCCATCTCAACTCTCCCTCCACATAGCAGGCTGCTTCATTCGGACTACCACATTTATTTTAAGGATGTAACGGTCCCTGTATAAAAACTTTTATTTCCTCAAGACTAAGATTTCTCCAAGAGCCTCCCTTCGGCCCTCTTCAATTCTTTTTACAATGCTACCAACTCAATTTTCTAAAACACTAGTTTGATCATGTCATTCATCTAATCAATAATGTTTATTGGCTCCACATTGCCTTCAGAAGTTGAGAGACAGAGGGAGACAAACAGAGAGACAGAGAGAGAGAAGGAAAGAAAAAGAGGAAGGAAAGAGAGAGCACAAGAGAATATTATCTAGGCTTGATTTTGGCTATTTTTTTTTTCTTTTCTTTTAAATAAACTTTCTTCTTTTTGGCCCCACCTTGCACACCAGTTTTATTCCAAGCTGTTCCTCAGGGCTGCTTTTTAGATACATTTTCTCCTCCTAAATTCTGACATACTCCATCTAGCCCCTTGACTAGCCAAAGTATAATACAAGCCCTTCACTATATATTAGAGACTTTTAAAAGTCTAGTCTGTATCAACCTGTCCAATCTTACTCCCCACAAATGTCTGCCAAAAACCCATTTTCTCCCTTCAGATGGTCTCTCCACCCCTCCAACAAGCCTTACACACCACTGTTCTCACAGTTCCCTGCCTGGTTGTTTTCTCCCCCAGCTTCTCTTTGTATCTTGTACTACGTGTTCATCAATGCCCCGCTCAAATCCTGCACTGCCCCAGAAGCCATATACACACAACCCGGCCAAGAGTGGCTTGCAGCAGTCCTGTCCTAGAATGTACTGTACTTGCCACTCCTATGCCGCTAATAACACTGGTTCTCAAGTGGGGCCCTGGAACCAGCAACAGCATCACTTCATTAAAATGCAAATGCTTCCGTGTGCCACCGCTCATGGCCCCCCAGCCCTACTGAATTAGAATCTCTAGAGGCCGAGTCCAGCAATCTGTGATTTAACACACTCTCCAGGAAAGGCTAATGCACACTGAAGTTTGAGAACCACTGAAGTTTTATAATAAAATTTATAATAAAATTTATCTTGCCAACCAAACAATATGCAAAATGCCAAGAGCAGTATCTAATGTATAGCTGTCCACCCAGAAACTTGAGTTTTGTGACACCATTCTCTGCGATGGCATTGCATTAAATATCAAGTGAATTTTGCCCCCAGCCCCTGATTTTGAGGGAAAAAAATCATGAGAAACAATGAAAGTACTCTAATTTTTAATATGAACCAAGAAAAAAATTAATATTGTTTTAATCAAAAGTTTAAGCTTTTTAATATTAGCACAAAATTAAATGCTTTTATCTAATATTTAATGTGCAGTAAATAAAGAGACTCTTCTTTTCTATTTCCTTTATAGTTCAGCTTTGGAAAAATAGTTCTGAAGTTTTGAGGTCTTACCTTAATCATGAATACAGGAGAAGGCACCTAAATAAAAATCCCTGCAACAAGATGAGACCTTAATTTTAAACAATCTGTATGTTACAGAAGATGAAAAGTCAAACCAAGTCAAGTTAGACATTCAGGTTTAATATTCTGCTTTCAGGAAATTCAGTAATAATGAGTCACACTTAGGTCCAGCCTACTTATTTCCACTCTTTAGACAACCACATTTAAGAAAGAATTCATTAAAAGGCCCAAAATGAAACATTTTTTGTCCTGGATATAAAGGAAATATTATTAACACTAAAAATGCCATGGGATAGTATAATATGTTCCATTTATTCCCTATATTGATGAACTTTTTTCATGTTTAATGTGAAAAGGATACAGTGGTAGCTATGCTAGGTCTTAGCAGAATTTTGTATACTGAGCCTCTTTGGAGTTTTATTGCCAAAATGTCCAAGGTTCCATACCAGTACATTCTTTTTAATATAATTATTTTTAAAAACAGAAAGACTGGAAAAGACTATGCCAAAATAGTAAAAGGAGTTACCTCTGGTACCACATAATTTTTTTACTTCTTGTTTTTTTTTAAAGATTTTATTTATTTATTTGACAGACAGAGACAGCGAGAGAGGGAACACAAGCAGGGAGAGTGGGAGAGGGGGAAGAAGCAGGCTTCCTGCTGAGGAGGGAGACCGATGCGGGGCTCGATCCCAGGACCTTGGGATCATGACCTGAGCCGAAGGCAGATGCTTAACGACTGAGCCACCCAGGCGCCTCCTTCTTCTTTTGTAATAACCAATTTTTTTTTCAATGAGCATATATTAACTTTCAAAATCTGGAAGAAAAAAGTTTTAAGGACACATTTTTGTTTTATGTAAGAAATAGTACAATAGTTCATTTCTTCATTTAGGAGAATTGTGTGTGTGTGTGTGTGTGTGTGTGTGTGTGTGTGTGTATTTTTCACATCTCATTTAACACAAAAACTCTATAAGGTAAAATCATTATTCACATTTTGCGGATAAGAAAACTGAGTCATAGAGAAATTAAATATATTGTACATAGGACTCAAACATGTGCAGAATGACGTTAAAGCTTACTAGAGTCACCCATTGGGAAGCTGCCATCCAGGCTGAAACTTCCACCTTCCCTTTTGGCAAATCCCAAGACTGGTTCATTACTTCCTTTTGAGAATGTAGAAACAGAAACGGAACAGCAAAAACAACAGACCTGTAACATTGGGTCATTATCCCATTTCTCTTATTCTACACTATGTCCTGATAACTCAAAAGGAAACAGACAAAACATATTACACATAAAAATTTGAGAATGCACCTTCATGGTGTCCTCAAAAGGGGGAACTGCAAGAGATGGCCTCCTTAAGACTGAAACAAACAGCAAAAAGGGAAGAAAAGACTGAGAGGAGGACAGAAATGAGAAACACACACACACAGAAGCCTAAAATCTCACTGCAAAAGCAGAGGCAGTAAAGAACAGAACTGGTACTGTGGAAAATAATATCCATACCATGAAAGACAAACAGGAAACACTCTACCAGAAGCAATTTAAAGGACAGATATAAAAATAAAGACAGGAAAGGTGACATATAAGGACCATAGGGGACAGAGATCCAAATCAAGCACATAGATATTTCACAGGATGAAATTCAATAGGAAGGAATACAATTAATAAAAATAATAAGGGTAAATAAACATATGTGGATCAAAACCAGCTTCCAGGAGCAAAAGTACACTGAGTTCTAAGCAAAATAACTGAAAACAGATCCCACCTGTGCCCAAAAAAGTAATTTCTAATTTTTTTCAAAATTCATATAACTAACCAGGCAGAAAATCAGGTTAACTACAAAGTAATATCAAACTAGACCCAAACCTCTCTTTCACAATATTAAACACCACAAGCCAATGAACCATCCACAAAATTTGGTGAGGAAAGGGTGGTGATAAAGTAACTGTATTCCCCAATTATTGTTCACAAAAAAAGGCAAAAGAAAAATTTTAAGCTAGGCAAGAACTCATAAATTATGACAAATACATAATATTCACAAAAAAGTAAAGTATATATTCCAGGTAATTGAAAGATAAATCAAAAATAGAGAACTCAAAAATATAGTAAGAGCAAAAAACAATGAATTTAGTATAACCAATTTAATGCTAAACACAAAAGGCATCCCTGAAAAACAATGTATTGTTTTTAATACCTTCAAATTTGAATTTAACATTTAATCTTTTATAAAATAAGTATATAATATTAAGTTGAGATCAGATAACATAACATATATATATCCAAGCTATAATGTCAGATTGAAGTAAACACTGGAAAGAGCAGGAGAAGCATGGGATCAAGGTAGGGATATAAGGTTTCACTCTTTGTTATGGAACAGGGACATTAAAGGCTCCCATTTTACTATTAATTTGCATAATTTGAGAACTACAGGCTTAAATACATATTTAAATTGCATTTTTGAAAAAATTCTATATAGAAAAAAGAAACAGGAAGATAGGACTTTAAAAAAGAGAGACAACAAACATATCGTAAGTTTAAGTAATCAATAAGACCAAATGATTTAAACTCTCCCTCTGAAAGAAAACCCTCAGACTGGGTTCAAAAATAAAATCTTATTCACAATATATACTTTTATCAAATCCTAAAACTAATCAAGTCCTAAAACCTAAAACTAATACACTGTCAAATATGTCTCATTTAAAAACAAACAAAAAACAAAATCATACCATGTATATGCTTTCTTACAGCAAAAATACACCTAGACAAAGTCTAGAAATTAAAAGAAAATCAAAAATATCAAGCAAGCACAAAGAAACACTCTTAAAAAAACAAAAATAATTTCTTCATGATAAGCACTGAGTAATGTATAGAATTGTTGAATCACTATTTGGACAACTGAAACATATGTTAACTATTATACTGGAATTCAAATGAAAAATGTAATTTAAAATAATAATAATAATAATTTATAAGAAAAGCCATTATTGGGACAGAGTGTTTCTGTATTCATAAAAATTATAATCTACTATGAAGTTGTAGCCCTTAAAACTTTTGTATTACAAGTAATAAAATTAGACATATAACACACATGAATGACAGAAATGCAAATCATACCAGGAGACTAGGAAGCTATTTTTGTCTGGTCATTCTTCCAGATGAAATTTAGAATCATTTTGTAAAATCCTAAAACAAATTCTTGCTTGATATTTTTATTGGAATCCCATGTTAACGTATGAAGAATAGACACCTTTACACTACTAAGTGTTCCTATCTAGGAACATAGAATACCTTTGCATTTACTCAAGTCTTCAGTATATCCGTTGTTAAGATTTAAATTTTCCTTCAAATAAGTCCTACAAAGATCTTGTTAAGTTTATTCCTAGATATTTTATAATTTTTGTTATCACTGTAAAGGTATCATTTTTCAAATACATTTTCTAATTGGTTATTTTGGTTCACTAATAAGAATGCTATTAGTTTGGGTATACTTATTTTATATCCAGCCATACTGCTAAATTATTATTGCTCTATTTTTTTTCAACTGATTCTCCTAAGTTTAAGTTATCATCTGTAAATAATGAAAACATCACTGTCATCTAATACTGATAATTCTTGTTTCTTCAGTCTTGTCTTATTTCAATGGCTAAAAGTTCCAGAATAGTATATATTATTATTGGTCCTTATCTTAACCCTCACACCTTTGTATAATACCTGTTTAAAAGGAATATACTAGACAGTCCCTGACTTATCATGATTTGACTTACGATTTTTCTACTTTAAGATGGTGTAAAAGCAATATGTATTCAGTAGAAACCATATTTAGAATTTGCATTTTGATCTTTTCCTGGGCTATCAATACGCAATACAAAGCTCTCTCATGATGCTGGGCAGGGGCAGCAAGCGGTAGCTCCCACACAATCATGAGGGTAAACAACCAATATACTTACAAACTTTCCGTACCTATACAACCAGTCTGTTTTTCATTTTCAGTATAGTATTCAATCAATTACATGAGATACTCAATACTTTATTATAAAATGGGCTTTGCATTAGATGATTTTGTCCAACTATAAGCTAACATAAGTGTTCAGAGCATGGTTAAGGTGGGCTAGGCTAAACTATGATGTTCGGCAGTGTATTTTTGATGTAGGCTATTTCTAACTCACAATGAGTTTATTGGGACATAACTGCATCGTAAGTCGAGAAAGATCTGTGTGTCACTTAAGATGTTTACAAGTGCAAATAAAAGATTACACAACATCAGTGGCTTAAACAATGAGGAAATTGTTAGCTAATATAATATGAAATCTGGAGTCAGGACAGTTCTAGGTTGATTAATTCAGCTACTCAACAACAATGTAGGAATCTAAGTCAGTTTTTCTGTGATTCTCCAGGCTTTCCCTTCATGATTGTGAGATGGCTCCAGCAATTCTAAGTATCATGGTCTTCTATACAATATCTAAGGCCAGAAGAGGAAAAGTCTCATTTTTAAAAACTCACTTGTAAAAGTGAGGATATCCTTCCCACAAACCCCACTGACTCCTTCATCCGCCCAGTTGTGTCTCATGACTTACCTAAACTCATCAACAAAAGGAATGGAATCCAATCCTTAATCTAGTCCACCTCCTCCATGCTGGGGCCAAGGATGTAGGGGGCAGGGGTCCACTTCCTCTGAGAATGTGGGAGGGGTAAACATCAATGCAAATTCAGAGCACTGACATCAAGAAAGGAGATGGGAATGGCTGATAGGTAGTTAACCAACAGTATCACCACACAGAGAATCTCTGGTGTTTGAAGAGTAGGGATGAAGTGAGCTGTTGGTTTTAGACACATTCTCTATCAAGTTAAGAAAGGATCCCTTCAGGGGCGCCTGGGTGGCTCAGTCGTTAAGCGCCTGCCTTCGGCTCAGGTCATGATCCCAGGGTCCTGGGATCGAGCCCCGTATCGGGCTCCCTGCTCAGCAGGAAGCCTGCTTCTCCCTCTCCCACTCCCCCTGCTTGTGTTCCCTCTCTCGCTGTGTCTCTCTGTCAAATAAATAAAATCTTAAAAAAAAAAAAAAGAAAGAAAGGATCCCTTCATTCTTAGTTTAAGAATGGAATGGGGCACCGGCTGGCTCAGTCAGTAGAGCATGCAACTCTTGATCTCAGGGTCATGAATTCAAGCCCCACATTGGGTGTAGAGCTTACTTTAAAAAAAAAAAAATAGAATAGGGGTGCCTGGGTGGCTCAGTCAGTTAAGTATCAACTCTTGATTTTGGCTCAGGTTGTGATCTCAGCATTGTGAGATCAAGCCCCACGTTGGGCTCAGCACTGGGCATGGACTGCTTAAGTTTCTCTCTCTCCCTCTCTTTCTGTCCACCCCCCACAAATAAATAAATAAAATTTTAATAAAAGAATAGTTGGGTTTTTTTGGGGGGCGAGGGTAAATCAAGAATGATAGCTAAATTTTACCAATGCCTTTTGACTGTTGAAATGATTCCAGAGTTAACATCCTTTGGCCTACTGATGTGTTGTATTGTATTAATAGATTTCCCAAGACGGAAACAAAAGTGCTTAAAGGGCATTTTCTGTGTTTTCAGTTCCATACTGATTTGCAATATTTAGGCTTCCTCATACAAAGCAGGACACATACACTGCTGCTTATTAGTAAACAACACTTCATATATATATTTCCCCTCCCCCCAGATCCCATGTCAAAAAGATTGAAGAGGGAAAGACTAGAGTTAGGGGGTGGCAGGCAGGAGAGAAAGAGATAACAATCCAGGCATGGAGTAATGCAGCTTAGTCTGGGGTAAGGACGGCAGGGCAGGAGAGATGCAAAGGCTACTCCCAAGAAGAAACTCACACTTCATCCACATCAGTATCTGGCATCAACGGCACCTCCCAACACGGAACCAGTGAAAATTGCTCTAAGGTATTTCAGCCCCCTGAAACATCCCGCTCGCCATCTCGGTCCACTCCCCCCACCTCCCCCTCCCCTATACAGCTGGCCATCCACCCCCGAGCTCCTACCAAACATGTGTTTTTATGTCTGTCTCTACCACTACCTTTGGAGCTCCTTGAAGGCAACGCTGGTGCTGAACGTGTTGAAAATTATAACATGCATTTGCAATATGGCAAGCGCTGTCCTAAGTACTTTACATAAAAGATGTTTAATTCCTGCAATAACCCCACTCGTCTTACTATTATCTCCATTTTACAGGCGTGGAAAGAACCTAAAGAATTTACATAACTTGGGGCGCCTGGGTGGCTCAGTCGTTAAGCGCCTGCCTTCGGCTCAGGTCATGATCCCAGGGTCCTGGGATCGAGCCCCACATCGGGCTCCCTGCTCGGCGGGAAGCCTGCTTCTCCCTCTCCCACTCCCCCTGCTTGTGTTCCCTCTCTCGCTGTGTCTCTCTCTGTCAAATAAATAAATAAAATCTTTTAAAAAAAATAAAATAAACAAAAAATAAAGAATTTACATAACTTGCCCCAAGTTGCAAAGCTTTTAAGCTGTAGTACCAGAGCCCAAATGCAGAAACTGACCCCTAAGGTAACCTGTAAGCCACTTTGCTTCCTGTAACTCTGAAAACAAATGAGATAAGCCACAAGCTCACAACGGGTCTCAATTATGTCATGATCACCTCCCATATAGGTTACTCTCTGCGGAACTGCCAAAAATGTTCTGGCTGACTTCACTGCCAAGGTGTCATCTGGAGAATCCTAACCAGACGCCAGAGGCCATCATCATTCATTTTCACTCCCTGATTTTACGACACCCGAGAACAGGTGGAAGATTTGAACATTTCGGCACAAATCTACATCGGAATAGGCAGCGTGTCCACCTCGCCACCCTCTTCCCTGTCCTCATCCAGAGCCCTCGGCACATTTCCCCCTGAGGATCACTTACTTGGCCAGCTCGCCAAGAATCTCAGCACACCTCAAGAAAGAACGAAATCAAGTGCACCTGTATCCCTGCCCGTTCCCCTCTCCTTTTATTACCGCCCCAAAGCCTAAGAAAGCTTGGAATCTATTAATTCTATGTTTATAGCAGGAATTTCTATTCGTTATTACCTGGGAAAGGAAGAGTCAATTTAATACCCTTGATTTCAAAGATTCTATCCAACGAAGCCGGAGCCCATTACAGTCATATAAGCTAATTACTGGAAAGTGCAACAGTCTGCATTTGTAAAAGAAAAAGGTATCCAAGCTTAGCAGGCTCTACCCAGTAGAGAACATAAAGACATGATGATGGCCTTTGTCATTGAATTGCATTTTCAGAGCTGATGGAAAAAGCTCCCCCTTCACCTTGCTCTGTTCCCAGAATGCCAGTTAACTGCCATGGGCCTTATCCCCCTATAGCTATAAGAAAGGAACCACAAGAACCAGTGAGCACTCACTAAAGCTAATCAATATTTAGAAGCTGAAAATAAAGCAAAGAAATAGACAAGTGTCCGCACAGGCAGAGGAAAGGGGCTTCTTCCTTGTGCCCCCAAGACTCAGTTCTAGGCTAATTCCTGTGACTGTTTCTGAGATGCTCTGGGATTTACAGCTCATGAGATACTCAAGCACACCTTAATCTCTGAGGAATAGCTGAGAACAGCCCAGCACGTGCAGAACTCTTTCCCGCAGCAGTCAGGGAGGCGAGAGGGAGTCTGCGGCCAAGGTCGGCCTCATCATTCCCAACTTCTATTAGGTAACTGAAATCCATGTATCACCTGCTGCCACACCAAGAGGCAATCCTCGAACTTCATCTGATGCCTCTGGAGAAGGGAGAGAGGATCTTTCTTTACGTACACCTCACAGAAATAAGCTTAGAAAGTTCCAGCTGACTTCATTCGACAGATACGAGTGCCTACAATGTGCCATAAAGGACAGGTGCTGAGGAAATCCAGGGGATTGATAAGGAGCCCTTTGGCTAGCTGGCCACCTGCACCATGATGTAACATAACGTCCTTTACCCTGCCTTCCTGCTAGTCGCCGGGGAAGCTGCCCCACAGGCAGTGCCTTTTAGAGTCCACGGAACAAAAGTGCGAATACACTGCTGTATGTTTGCAGTGACTTGTCAACAATAAAAATTCACCCGTGTCTCAATTTACTGAACCTGGGTTTATAAGGAGGTTTACAGTCTGCTCTGTTAATAAACCACTTTACATCTGAGGGGAGCTAGAAAAGCAATAATTAAAGGCCATTTTGCCATCTCAGAGCCCCTTTCTGCTTCTTGCCATTAAAGTTCATAGGACCCTGGAAGATTTCTAATCATGCCAACATGAAGTCCCACAGTTGCCCGGGACATGGGTTTTTCAATTTCTCAGGAGTCACTACACTTTGATTTCCCAATATCACAGTCCCTCCTCTTAAAGGCTGAAAACACACTAAATTGATAGCCAGTCTCCCATCCATTCAGTGCACGGTGGGGCTGCAAGATCCAAACAAGGTAGCTCCAGGAATGTACCTCACTCTGAATTATGTGTTAGGCATTCTATAAAACTCAGATGTAAACCAGACACTATTCTTGTCCTTAAGGAGTTTATAATTTAAAGACACTACTGATTCTATGGGTAAATAATTCTAGAGGAAGACACAGCTGCAGGTGACACTAAGTATGAACAAAACAAGGCAGGAGAACAAAGTAGAGATTAATGTTAATAAGGTAGAGGGGTGTCTTACTATGGATGATGGATCAGGGTCACAAAAGGAAGAGTGGGTGAATTTAACAAGACCTGTCCAACCACCACTCACTCATGGTGGGATCAGCATTCTGACTTGAGCAGGGTACAGACCTAAAGATCAGGGTCAACCCCAGCCTCATACCAGCCACAGAAGGTCAATTTCTGATCAAATTTTCAGATTCCCAAGTCCCTCCAAAATCAGGAACACACTGCCCTGGAGAGCAGTCGCTCCACCACTTAAAAGGTATTACTGCTATATATTGAGAAAACAGGAAGTCGCAAGAGCACAATGCTCACATTTCATACTTTTCAAATCAGGCCAGCCTGGGTTCAAAGCCAGGCTCCATCATTTCCCACAAGTCACTTAACCTAAGCCTCAGTTTGCACAACTGTAAAATTAGAATAATAGTACAGATCACAGGGGAGCCTGAGTGGCTCAGTCGGTTAAGCGTCTGCCTTCGGCGTGGGTCATGATTCCGGTGTCCTGAGATCAAGCCCCACATCGGGCTCTCTGCTCAGCAGGGAGCCTGCTTTTCCCTCTCCCTCTGCCCCTCCCCCTGCTAGTTCTCTCTCTCTCTCTCAAATAAACAAAATCTTAAAAAAAAATAGTACATATCACAAAATTTGACTGTGTTAATAAGACCAGACTTTTAAAATAAGTAGCCCACCGCTTCACACATGGCAAGTGGTCACAGAGGATATTAGCTATTAATATTGGCATTATTATTATTATTAAATAAATTATCTTCCAGAACAGTGTCAGGTGCATCTATGTGTCGGTATGACCTGAGACTCGGCATCTGACCACATCGTGTTCTGGGAACTATAAGGCTGAGGACCAGATCTCTGCCCTAACCAAGGGCAGCATGAACCAGCAGCCTGTGCCGCCTGCCTTCCAGCCCCTCCCTCAGCACCTGGCACAAGCAGACCCCAAAAAGGAAACATGGATTCAGTCTCCACTGGTTTCAGGAACGTTATAGCCTCTCCTGCAGCTGCTCAGAGGGAAGGTCATACTCTCCCAGCCTCCCAACCTCCCTGGGGCACACAGGACAAAACTCCTCCTTACAGTTTTCCAGTGCATAATTTGACAGGTCTATAGCTTTTCTCTGCCTCTTTTTTTAATAATATCCAAGACCATGTGAGCCTGGGGGATGACCTCAGCGACCACTGGCTCTGAGCCCCCACCCAATTCTGTTACTTCTGCTAAGTTCCCAAGCTCCATCCCCTCCCCACGTTTCCCAAAGCGTGCCCTTGCGGCTAGAGTGACTCTTGCAATATCCAGCAACTTGTCCCTCCATAAGCAATGACCCTTTCCGTCCTCAGCTGTCACCCCCAGAGCTCAGCTCTTCTGCTCCCACCAAGTTGGAGAACTCCTTTTGTCAAGTGATCATAGCTCCATTTGGCATCTCGTCTTCCTCAAATCTCTCTGCAGATACCCAATGTCATTGAACTTGATGAAGAGTGGCAGAAGATGTGTCTAATTCCTCTGAGTGAAATTACAGGGTTGGTGGAGCAAAGGTGGGGCTTGGGGTTCCCCAAGCACCCAGAGTAACAGCACGCACTTTTGCATTTTGTAGCCAGACTGTATCTTGTGTTCGCCAGGGCAAGGCATCCAGGGCCCCGGCGGTGCGCCTAGCTCGCAGAAGGTGTTTCAGAGAGGAACAGGAGGCCGCAGCCTGCGAGGCGGATGGCAGCAGTGTCAGAGTTTCTTAAAATGCAGAACACATACATCCGAATTATGTGTGGGTCACAGAGTTGCAGATTTGTGGGCCCCAGGCTGGATTACTGAACTAGAATTTGCGAACTAAATAAATTCCCTCTAGGTGAATCGTATGCAATCTTATGAACTAAGCCAGAGCAGCGAACTTCAACCTTGTAGCGCCCTTACCCTGTAAGAAATACGTTCTACACTGTAACTTAGTACACACGTATATACAATATATGCACGGTAATCGTTTTCTACTCTATCTTAATTAATTGTTTTTAAAGCCAATTGCAACCCATTAAACTCACTCCCACAACTCGTTACACTTTGAAAGACTCTGGAGAAGGAGGAGGGTGGTGATTGCTGGTATTGTAAAAAAAGTAGGGAATGGTTAGGCCATCAAAGGCATTGCTAAATTAAGGAGTTTAGCCTTATGCTGTAAGTCATGAGAAGTCATTCATTTCATTAATAAATAAAGGCAGATCAACAAAACACAGGTCCTGCCCTGTGGAAATTATAGTCTCCTCTGGGGGGGGGGGGGGGTAGTGGTAGGGGAGAAGACAAATAAATTGTCTGTGAACAATAGGGATTGGAGAAGACTTCTAGGCAGGGGGAACAGCATACGGAACAGCAGAAGGGTGAGCAGAAACATTGAGAGAATGGAAAGCAGTTCAGTAAGGAATGGTTTCAGACTAGAATAGCTATTCTAGTCCTTTCTCTAGGAAGGAAATTACTATGATTACGTTTATAAAACAGGAGACATCCTTCAGAATACGAGATGACATGAAGGTAAGTACAAGGCAGAAGACTGGACCAGACTTCCCATCTCTCAAGGTCTTGAAGAGATGGTCTTCCTAGAAATATCAGAGCAGCCTGCCTCATGGTGTACGGCTGTGAAGCAATGTCTCAGACACTTGATATTTTAACAGGTGTATTGAGGTGTAATTTACATACCATAAAATTCACTCATGTCACCACCATCCAATTGTGGAACATATTCCATCACCTCAAAAAGATCCCACATGCCTACGTGCAATCACTCTCTGTTTTCATTACCAGCCCTAGCCAACCACTAATCCACTTTCTATCTCTACAGATTTGCCTTTTTGGACATTTCATATAAATAGAATCATACAGCATGTGATCTTTTGCGCTGGCTTCTTTCACTTAGCACAGCATCCGCATTGTAGCATGCACCAGCACTTCATTCTTCCTTACTGTGGGATGGTATCCCATTGTACTCCACCTTATTTTGTTTACCTCTTCATCAGTGGATAGATACTTGAGTTGTCTCTGGTTTTGGCTATGATGAACATTCAGGTTACGAGTTTTTGCCTGGACATATGTTTGCATGTCTCTTGGGGAGATATTCAGAAGCGAAATTGCTGAGTCATAGAGTAAACTTATATTTAACTTTTTCAGAAACAGCCGAAGTGTTTTCCAAAGTGGCTTAACCATTTTATAATCCCACCAGCAAAGTATGAGAGTTCCAGGGTATCCACATTCTCAGGGATATTTTAAAATCAGATTTACATTTATGATGGCATGAAGCATAGTCTGAATATAGTTTTAACTAGCCGTTCTGGGAACCATGAGGTTCACATGGCCTCGTAATTTATTCACATTCCAAATTTCACTGAAAGTTAGAAAAGAAATGATCAGAGATGTTCATTTGAACCATGCTTGAAATCACTTAGCATTGACATGCAATATCAAACAAATGATCACAGAAAATTTGACCAAAACATTTGTCGAAGCGGAGTTATCAAGGAACCAAGCATGGCAAATGAGAATGGGCCTTGCACACTAAACAGAGTCTCCACAGGGACAAAATCCTAATTGTGAATCCCGCAAACAAGCAGCAACTTACAGAAGGCAGGAACCCAGAAAGAAGGTCAGGGAACTATTGCTTTAAATCTGATGCAACTTGCCTTGAATCAGGTGATAAGCTATGAAGCAGAGACCCTGCTTTCAGAAAAGAAAAGAAACAGACCTGGCCTCAAGGGATAAAGGATACTCACAGTAATGTCCCTGCTGCTTTGTAAACCCCAAGTACCTTTTACAAACATACTCACAAATTAAAGGAGGGAGTGGGCACGCAGAGAACCAGCAAGAGCTTTGGTTCAGAGACCAGAGGAACACCAAGCTCTCAAACCCCTGCCATTTACATTTTTCCAATCTAGAAAACAAACCCGCTATCTGGGGCTGGGATCTCTGCGCCTCTCACATTTTACTTTAAGTATCATAGATAGTTCACTGAATGTGTATAATCCCCTCTCTTCACAGACAGGCTTCCTCCTTGGGAGGGACCCTTTTTGTTCCTAGGGATGAAGACCTATGAGGACCTATGCTAATTACCCGCTAGCACTCTTTCTGGGGCCATCAGTTAAGTGGGAGATTTAGGTACCCAGCTGGTCGGGTTCCAAGAGATTTCCCCTGCTAATTTTCAGTCACTCAAGGAAAACAAAGGAGTAAGATTGAGTTACCATGATTTTAAAGAAACAGTGTTCCTCCTCCCCTTCTCTCTCCAGCTCCCCTCCCCGCCCCCTGCACCGCCCCCCGCCCCTCCCCCATCAAAATGTGTAAACTTCTGTACTTCACACTTTTACATCTGTTCTTCTCCCAAAACAAAAGCTGTTTATATTCAAGAAATTATGACTACAATACCAGTGCGAGTTACATCTTTAAAATACTCACCGAGAGAACATACATATTATTCCGACCAAAGTGTGTGCAATGCTCTTTCCCTGAGTAGCATCCGGGTGTTAAGCCCCAGGGGCGCTCGGTAGGGCTTTTGTTTATTCGCATGAAAAGAAAACCCTGTTCTCTCCGGTGCTAGAGCTACCAGTTTAAGAAAAAGAAAACAGAGGTGTGCCCTTTTAGGAATAGCAAACACTTGGCTTTGACCTTATCACCTTATCAACCATACTTGAGTAGGACACCAGCACCAGGACCATCCGAGCTCAGTTTGTGGCCTCTAAAAAGTCAGTCTTACGAGTTCAACTGGAAAACGGCAGCACTCCAAAACTCAGAGGGCCCTCTCACCCGTGCACACGGCTGCAGAGGAACCATGTCAAATGCAGAGTTTCCTGGGCCTAAACTACCACCACCAAAGGAAACAAAGCTTTCCAAACTTGGTCCCAGGAAGAATTCATTGAATGACATAGAGAGTCACTGGAGAGTAACCCCATCTGGAGAGTCGAGAACATTCCTGAGTAAAATGCTTGCACAGTTCGATGACACTTTAATGATATTAAGACCTCTTCTGAGAAAGTTGGATCTGTCCCCCCAGCTGCAATATTACAAAAAACTGTATCCTCTTTAACTAGGTATTTCTTATATCCAGGCTAATGATGATTACCTCACATCTCTTTTCCCTTTAAAATAGGCCTTCTAAGAGGGGGGTCTTTGAATTCAATTTTTTAAAAGCATCTTCCCAGCAGTAAGTATGGAATAAAATTTTGATACATACTCATTATCGAGTTGTATACAAAGTTACCTTAACAACTCCAAATAAAAAACCGCCCAATATAAGCAGTGTGTTTATCTAAGACCTACAGATTAAAATAATAACACGGGACATCTTGGTAGCTAGGTAAAAGATGTTTATAGATTGTTGTTACAAGAAAAGTCAGATCCTTTAGCCTGCTGCCTAGATTCCAAAAGTCCATTTCATTTTTTGTTTCACAAAATACACAACTCAAAGATTTCATGGCTTCAAACAAAAGTAGAGCTGAAAGTGCTGTGAATATGGATTCCTTTTTCAGCTTCTAGGCAAATACCAGCATCTCCTGGGCTTCAAACTGAATCCCTACAGGTCCATAGGGAAAAACAGGAAATTAGCACTAAAAAGATGCATCTTCCTGGTCATGGGGGTGGGGTTTCTGCCCCCTGAATTAAACTTGCTAAAAAAAAAAAAAAAAAAGGCAACACAAAAAACAGTCCAGGATTATCAGTTGAAAGTGTCGACTTTTGCAGTTCAAGTATCCCCTTTCTTACAAACAACTCAAATGCATATATTAGTGTGAAATTTTAAATTCCATACTCCTTAAAGTATGCGCCTTCCACAATTTGAAACCATACGCCTTGTGAAAAAGTTCCAGTTACCTTATATAAATAAATCACTATTTTCTACTCTGCAACATTTTCAGGCATACTCAAATTTCTGTGGATATGCTGTGTTTTCCAAAACAACCTGTCTTTAGTAAGTCCTTCTTACAATTATTTCTTAACATATGCTTTTCCCCATTCATTAGGCATCAAGATCTATGAGGACAGTGTTCCCGGGTGTCTTCTTCACCAAATCCTCCACCAAATCTAGCACAATGCTAGCCACACAGTAGATGCTCCATTAATATTTGTTGAATGAATGAATGAACCAGCATGAAAGAAACGAGAAAAAAAGAAAGCTGTATTTTAAAAATTTAGGCCAGTGATTCCAAACCTCAGAAGTACACCAAAATTACCTGGAGGGCTTCCTAATGCACAGGTTACTGGATCCCATCGCCAGTTTCTGATTCAGTAGGTCAGAGAAGCAGGACCTAAGAGGTACTTAGGTGAAGGTACTGCTCCAGGGATCTCACTTTGAGAACTACTGTCTAGGCAGTTAACCTGTCAACCAGCTCTTAGAAAAATCACAATGCACAGGATAACATTTACTAAAAATCTACCAACTGCAGACTTCTCCACTTCCTACTGAGTAAGCCACGCAGGTCCTTGCTCCAAACTCTATCGAAATTGCCAACACAGGACATACGTGCAAGGGGACGGTACACAGACACATGTCCAAAACAGCAAGAAGTCATTAGTACAGTCGAACTAAAGATGTTTCATTTCTCCAGTGCATTTCTTTATGATGTATCCTACTGTGCGGTTTAATCTATTTTTCTCAGATGGAAATTACTAAACTGCAATGCATAGCCGTTCTTTCTTGCACAACCCCACTTCATTTCACTTACTAATGGGAGTTTCATCTGAGGCCAGGACATGAAATGCAGCGAGGAGGCCCATTTTAAAGCTTACTGATGTTGTTTATATTTTAGTGTCTGTAAGGACCCGAGCAATGATCAACACTCAGTCCTTAATGATCAGAAAGTAAGCAGAGGCATTAATAAGGTACAGATTTAATCTAAACCTGTCACCAGGTTTAACAAAAGGATCCACAAAACCAATCTAACAGAATCCCAAGCTCTAACTCTGATCATTGCATAGGTTTTTAAAGAATAGCTAGCATTAACTTTCAAATGTATACGTTTCTCATGACCCTGTTCTGAATTTAAGTGCATTTATATCCAGATTATAACCAGAGAGGGTATTTAATTAGATAATCTTTGCAAGTACTTTGAAGATATTAAGTGCTCTATAAATGCTAAATATTATTATTATTATTTAAATATAGGTTGCAATTACTGCTTACAACCTATTCCACCCACCACACTGCTATAATTTGATTACAGGCAGCTAAAAAAAATTAAAAAACAATACAAAACAAAAAAAAACCTAGAAGTAGAAATGATGAAACAATGTCCATGTGAAGTTCTGGATTTCTACCCTAGGCATAAATAATTTATAGGCATTTTAAATGGAGGGTTAAGGTATAAAATCTAATAAAGCAAGGCAGTTGGTCTCTGGTCTCCACAAAACTGGCAACCCCAAAGGTGTGTCAATTTTAATAGTTTCTTACCTATAAACCTGGTGGAAAACAGATTGTGTTCCAAAATGCAAGGCCCTTTACCCTTCTGGCTACCAGCTGCATCTTCCATTTTCTCCACTGTAGTCTTAAAATATCCATAATCATCTCAAAGAAGGTACAACTTGAGATTTTGACTTTAATAATTATCTGACAGATAAAGGCTTGAGCATGGCCCCTGCTATAACATATCTTCTGGCTCCTCTTGCTAGCTTCTGCAACAATCGCACATTCGGTGGTCTCCAGTTCTTAAAAAATGGAAACCTTTGAGCCTGATTCCACATGTCTTCCAAACACACCTGTCGAGTGATTTTCCAAAGAGAATGACAGACAGAAGGTAAACATGCCTGATACCCAGTGTACAAGGAAATCCCTGCTAATCCCCAAACGGTTCACATTTTATGCTTTTACATTTTTAAGACAAGAAAAAGAACAATTAACTTTTCTAAACTGACCATGGTTATTTAAAAAACAAAATCACAAGGAAATAACACTTAAACACCATAAGCTCATCAAAGAGAGCTTGTGCCCCAAAGAAAGGCTTCTGGGAAATCTGTGAACTTTAGGGGGATAATACATCAGATAATTCTGATGTCCTGACAAGGTCTACTGGGCAAATAATGGCCGTGTGAGTCGCTATTGGCAGTGACTTTGGGGCAGGTCAGTTGTAAGTACAGCCATTTCGTAGCTCTATGACTTTTGGTAAATTAATTGATTTTTCTAAGCCTCATGTGAAGTCGTAGACACCTACCTCACAGGAAATTTAGAGGAAATCTGACAGTATCAGAGCCTTAGAGTCATTTACATACTTTTATCATAAACTGCACTTCTAAGAAGTTATTCTAAGGACACAGAGATGTATACAAAGACTATGTATGTTTATTGACCCACTATTTGTAAGACTTGAGAAGTTGGAAATAAGCAAAAGCTTCACCAGTAGGAATTGGTTAAATATAATATGATTCATCCCCACAATAAAATGCTAAGCAGTCATTAAAAACATGTGACTAGAAATTTGAACCCTGACTGAATACTTGAAGAAATTTTAAATTACATACTAATTTCGAAGCCTGATAATAGTATTGTGGTTATGTATTTTTAAGAGTGTTTATCTTTTAGAGCTGCATACCGGAATATTTACAAATGAAATGATATGATGCTTGAAAATAATATGGAGGAGGAAGCGGATGGAGGTGTGGATAAAACAAGACTGGGCATGAATGGATCATTGTTAAGTTGGGGGCTCATTCTACTATTTCTGTCTATTTTACATACCAGTTTTATTCAGATTAAATTCACACTCTATAAAATTCACCCTTTTGAAGTGAACAAGTGATTTTTAGTATGTTCAGAGCTGAGCAACCATCACCACTGCCTAATTTTAAGAAGTTAGCAGTCATTTTCCACTTCCCCTCAAGCTCTAGAAACCACTAACCCCCTTTTCATCTCTATAGATTTGCCTATTTGGGGCATTTCATATAAATGGAATCCTATAACATGTGGCCTTCTGTGTGCAGCTTCTTTCACCTAGGATAATGTTCATCCATATTATAGCATGTATCAGCACTTCCTTTTATTGATGAATAATATTCCATGGTATGGATATACTACATTCCATTTGTTCACTCATCAATTGGTGGACATTTGGGTTGTTTCCACTTTTTGGCTAGGATGAACAATAATGCTACGAACATTTGTGGACAAGTTTTTGTTTGGATATATGTTTTCAGTTCTCTTGGGTATATACCTAGGAGTGGAATTGCTGGGTCACATGGTAACTCTATTATTTAACATTTTGAGGAACTGCCAACGTATTTTACAAAGTGGCTGTACCACTTGACATTCCCACCAGGAATGTATGAGCATTCCAATATTCCTTCCACTTTCACCTAAGTTTAAAATTCCCCACAACAAAGAATTTTTTTTAAATTATGTTATAGAAAAACATTAACAGCATGCAAAAAAGGGTGACTATTACGTTTAAAAAACAGGTTGCAGGGGCACCTGGCTGACTCAGTCATTAGAGTATGGGACTTTTGATCTTGAGGTCATGAGTTCGAGCCCCACACTGGATGTAGAATTTACTTTATAAATAAATAAATAAACAAACAAAAGCAGCAAACAACTGAAAACACATTTTTGAAAAAACAGGTTGCAGATAATATATACAATATGATAATAATTTTTAAAGCTATCTAGTTAGCAGGGCACCTGGGTGGTGCAGTCTGTTGGGTGTCCAAATCTTGGGCTCAGCTTAGGTTGTCATCTAAGGGTTGTGAGATTGAGCTCCGCCTCGGCTCCACACTCAGCACAGAGTTGGCTTGAGGCTCTCTCTTCCTCTCCCTCTCTCCCTACCCCCCACCCCGCACGCATACACTCTCTCCCTCTCTCTCTCTCTCAAATAAATAAATAAATCTTTAGGGGAAAAAAAAAGCTATCTAGTTAGCTATGCAGAGAAAAAACCTTCTAAGCCATATACAAAAAGGAGTCCTGCAGCCCCAAAGGTCATCCCGGTGGTGAGTCCTAAGAGAATCAAATATATGCACTGCCTTCATGAAGTTTACTGCCTAGTAGTGAATATAATCCAGGACAGAAAGTTCTTTTTTTTTTTTAAGATTTTTATTTATTTATTTATTTGAGAGAGAGAGAGAGCTCGAGGGGGGTGAGGCACAGAGGGACAAGCAGACTCCCCACTGAGCAGGGAGCCCGATGCTGGACTCAATCCCAAGACTCCAGGATCATGACCTGTGCCGAAGGCTGTCGTTTAACCGCCTGAGCCACCCAGGTGCCCCCCAGGATAGAAAGTTCTGAGTGTGAGGTCAGTTCTGAAAGGGCGTACAAATGGGATGGATAACTACTACCCAAGGGAAATCAGGGACAATTTTGTGGGAAAGGTGGCATCTGAATGCTTAGTGTTAGGCAAGGAGGCACAGATAAGGGCCCCCCACCCCAAAGAGCATCCATGGGGAGAAGGAAGTTGTTCTCTGTGGCAGGAGTAAAGGATCGGTGGTCAGAACTGCAGCGCATGGCGGGAGGCGCAGCTGAGTCATAGCCGAAGAGTTCAGCCTTGGGTCTGTAGACAGTGAGGAGTCAGGGAAGGCCGTGAATAAGAAACCCCGAGACTGAAAATGTGCTGCTGAAGAGCAGTGTGGCTGCAGGGGCCAGTACAGGGAGACCAGTCAGGAGAAGGCTGGTGGCAGAGTCAGAGGAGTCAAGTCTTGTCACAGCGGCTGCCCAGGGGACCGTCACTGCGGTGCTTGTAGGGAGGAATGGAGCAAAAGGCCTCATGCCAGAGACAGCAAGGAAGGCCGTGTAAGACTGGGGTGAAATAAAATGTGTTTTGAGAATTTCCAGGCACCCCTAGAGACAACTGGAGAAGAGCCTGGGCGTGTAAAAAGCAGAGAGCGAATCATCTTTCTCTAGAGGGAAATAAGCTTCCAACCAGAATGAAAGAAATTACAAGCGGAATTCATCCAACATTTTCTATTTAAGTCCTCCCTCTCTCTCCTCTAGGAACCTTATATTTATATGAGCAGAATAACATTTCATTCAAAAAATATCACCCAGATTTTCTTGGAATTCTCAGCACACTGCTAGTTCAGGCCCTGTTCTCAGACAGCTACTTCCCCCACAGATATGGAAGAACCAATTTGACATAAAAGCGTTTTTCAGACACAAGTTATCCCAAATTCCCTCAGAAACACAGACTCAGAGACTGGGGGTGCTCAGCTGGGCATGGCAGCCATGATCCAATCACAGTAGCTCAAAGCCGGGTGGATGTTAGAACCATACCCCTGAAGGAAGGAAAGGCATAGAACGAGAAGGGCATGGAAGACTAATACCAGGGCAGAGACACAGAAACGCAGAAAGAAGACTCAAAATTACAAGCTTTCAAAGAGCCTTACAGGTAAGGCGGCGGGCGGTGTGATATTTTCGTGAAGGAAAAATGCTGGGTATTCGTTCATCAACAAAATATTCTATGACCTGGGGCGCCTGGGTGGCTCAGTCGTTAAGCGTCTGCCTTCCGCTCAGGTCATGATCCCAGAGTCCTGGGATCAAGCCCCGCATCGGGCTCCCTGCTCGGCAGGAGGCCTGCTTCTCCCTCTCCCACTCCCCCTGCTTGTGTTCCCTCTCTTGCTGTGTCTCTCTCTGTCAAATAAATAAATAAAATCTTAAAAAAAAAAAATATTCTATGACCTCCTAAGTAGACAATTATGCAAACAGCAAACCATGACTTATATTCCCTTTTGTACTAAGATTACTCCAGTTAATAATGGATACTGAAAATGATTATGCATATTTCTCTGATATTCTGATAACTACCACTGCACACTATTTTATTATGAGGCAATGTCATGGCAAAGAAAACACCTGTTTAATATCTCTAAAAAACTACAAATGTATCTAATTAAAAAACTGCTCTGCTATTATCATTTTAAGATACTGTCATCTTATCAATTCCTGCAACTTTACTAAATTCTCATTTAAGGCCAAATTTAATTAAGCGCTCTGGGGTAAAAAATAAATAATGTTTCAAGATTTCTTTAACCACCCACCCCTGAGACCTCTGACCAGAAGGTTTTAAATGCGGGACTAGTATTGTATCATTTCAGGTGCCCACACTCCGCCCTAATACACAAACTTTGTAAAGGCATAGGCATAATAAATGTGGTTTTATTTAAATAATGGTTAATCTGGGCGCCTGGGTGGCTCAGATGGTTGGGCGTCTGCCTTCGGCTCAGGTCATGATCCCAGGGTCCTGGGATCGAGTTCCGCATGGGGCTCCCTGCTGGGCGGGGAGCCTGCTTCTCCCTCTGCCTCTGCCTCTCTCTCTCTCTCTGACTCTCATGAATAAATAAATAAAACATTTTATAAAAAAAAAAAAATGGTTAATCCATAAAGAGGGGGAAAAGTTTTAAAAAAAGAGAGAGAAGAAAAAAAGAAGAAAGTTTTAATGAATAATGCTGATACCTGATAGTAGCTTAGAAATACGCTAGGGGCACCTGGCTGGCTCAGTCATTACAGCGTGTGACTCTTGATCTCGGGGTTGTGGGTTTGAGCCCCATGTTGGGTGTAGAGATTACTTAAAAATAAAATCTTTAAAAAAAAAAAAAAGTAATGAATGCTGACCCTGGGGCAAAGGTCAACCCAGGCCAGCAGAGAAATATACAAGGTCATGTTGACACATAAAAAGGAAAAGGTACTATTAGAAAGTTGCAGGACATTCTGTTATCTTTTTCTCAGGATCATTTTCAATTAGGCGAAATCATTGGGATCAAATGGTAGAATCAAGATTCCCATAAAATTCTATTTAATCATGGAATAGTATATTTGTGTAGTGCTTTACGGTTTTCACAGTATTGCCATAAACACTTTGATTTTTGAAGTCAGCATATGAGGAAGGCAAGCAGTTGAGTTCATTCCCATTGTTAAATGAATTATGGTTACGTGACTTACCCGGAGTCACAGAACTACTAAGACATGGACACAGAACCCAGTGCTCGGTACACTCCATTCACCTACTCACTAATTTGTGCATTTATCCATTTATGCAACTAACTGCAATTACAGACTCAAAGATGAGCAAGACCTAACCTCCAGCCTCATGGAGCCCATAGTTTATTAAGTAGGCAGAAAATAATCCCCACACCATTTATAACACAAGGAGAAAAAGTGTAGCAGGAAAGATGTGTGCAAGTCTTCCAGATGAGATCAGTTCTTAAATCTAGGTCTTAAGAGACAAAGAAATAGCTGGGCCTAGAAGGCAGTGAGGGGCAGGGGGAAAGACAAGCAGAGGTCATCTAATTCTGTTCAAATAGAAAAGTGAGTGCGAGTCCTGGCAGAAACTTAAGAGTATGAAGTCAGCAGCAGCCAAACTTGGCCTTGAACGCCTTCCTCTGTGGGCCAAACTAAGGACAGCCAAGGTGCTCAGACTCAGATAGATGCTAATCTCCAAAAAGCTTCTGGGCTGATCTCACTTCATATGTAGTAAAGCATACTGGTGGCAAATTTCATTTCTTTTAACACTGTGATGTCTTGAAGGGAGAATGACTCAAGCCTTGAGTTTGAATGAGTAGATTGTTTTCTGTGCCTATGTATGTATACACACATTTCATACACCCACATGGGTAGTTTATAATCATGACACTATATATGAGTATCCACATAGATTATGCAAAACATACATAGAACTCTATAAACCTCACATGCAGAGACATCTGAATAATGTGCATATCTAGACTGACCCCGTGGGACCAATTCAGATGGAGCTGGGCTACTGAGAGAGGGTCCTATGCAGGACAACCATCTGTCCTACATGATTCAGACAGTCATTTGCCAGGAGAGAAAGAATTGAGGGGGGGTTGAACAAGATGAATTCCAAAGGTACCTTAATGCTCCACGGTTTTATGTATTATGAGTTTACCTGCATGAAGCAGTTTCTCTATTCTCGATAAATACAATTCCATGACTCTGGTGAAATAATTCCTCGCTGCCATTTTTTTGTGCTCAGGCAGAAAATGTATTATTGATTTCTGATTCAGCCACAGACAGTGTGACTTAGAGAAAAGAGCACAGATGAGAAGTCAGGAAACCTAGATTCTCTCTCCAAACCACCCTTTTCGCCTCCCTCACCCGCACCCCAGGGGAGACAGGGCTGTGTGACCTTGGACAATGACTACAACTCTCTGGGCTTCAGCTTAGTATTAAATGAAAGGAGTGGCTAAGGGTTCTCCAATTCTCTTCCAGCTCTAAATCTATGAAATTATCCCCCTCCCCCAACACTTAGTTTATCTCCAGAGCTCTAAAAATCAGGACTAATAAAAATGGATTCATTTCATCTCTTTTCTAACCAAAGAAGATCCTATTTTATCTTACTTTCTAAAACCATCCAAATCTTGCATAATTTAAATGATCAGTGCTGTCCCTGGTTGCTCTGGTTTAAATTATGCATTGTTGCTATTTGGGGAAAATTTAGACTGGGTCCAGTCTGGGATCACTGGCTGAGAACAATAAGCCCCCAAAGTGAGAAGGATAAAGGCCTCTCCAGACAGAATCTGCTTTTAATGCATTGAGCTCAGGGTTTACAAAAAGAGCATTGACTGTGTACATTAAAGAGCCACGGAAACAGCAAGGGACTGGTTAAGGCTGCAGCAAATTCTCCTAGATGCCACTGACCTTGGCTGCATTTCAGGGGTCAGGCATTCCCCAGGAGGTTCTCGGCAGGCAGGCTTTCCTGAGGGGTTAGGCACAAATGAGACCTCTCATCTAGAGAAACGCACCTCTCCTAATTTGGGAAGACAGAGAGACATTATCTGCCCTCTGGTTTGTGGAGATCACCTAGGTGGTCTGTGGACTCAACAGCCGGCCTGCACACCTCACCCCCTACAAGACTGGTCATACCCCCCAGCATCCGGGATGCATTTGTCTCCACATCTGCATTTAAGTCTTCCAGCCAGCAGTTCCCATCTCTAGAGCTGGCCTTAGCCCTCCCTCTTTACACACCTCCTGTAGGCAGAAATACAGAGGCAAAGCACTAAGCCCAGGCCACAAAGAGCGATTTCAGTGAAGCCTGCAAAGATATCTTTTCAAAATACAGGTCTCTTTTTTTTTAAAGATTTTTTTTTTTTTTTAATTTCACAGAGAGAGACACAGCAAGAGAGGGAACACAAGCAGGGGGAGTGGGAGAGGGAGAAGCAGGGAGCCCGATGCGGGGCTCGATCCCAGGACCCCGGGATCATGACGGAGCACAGGCCTCCCGTGTGTGAATCACACTCCAGGCAGGCCGGTGAGCCCTCGTGGTTGCTCACAAGCCTGCAGGCTCTGTGCTCCGTATGTCAGAAAACCTTCCCCAGGAAAAAGCCCACAAGGGACACCTCCAACCAAGCCCAACTTAAAAATCACATCAGAGCGCTTTCCATTAGAGGAGCAATGTCGAGATTCTAGCTCAGGAAAACCACAAGCCTTGCCCATTGTTCAGACTCCTTCCCCCTACCCCCCCCACCCCACCCCCTCCTGGGCTTTGCCACTTTCCTCTACCCTGTAGTCTGGGCCATCCATCCACCTGATTAACCCACTGGCAGCAACTCCCAGCGCAGAAAGTAGGGCAAATGAACACACACAGTCTGTAAAGCAGGAAACCACAGACTTAGCCAAAGCACCCACCCTGTTACCAACCCCCACCCCCAGCTGCCCAGGGGGCAGCGGGTTCTGAATATGGCATTTCTGCATCAGGGAAATAGACAGCTTACTGTAATATCACATGAATGGGCTTTTGCTGCCCAACTATCAAAAAAGCCATTTCAAATGGCATCTATGTTCCTTCTCCATCCCTAGGCTGCCTTGCAGAAACCTCACCTCTTGGAAGGACTAACGAGAAGAGGAGGGGAAGTTAAAAAGAGGAGGCTATGTAGGGAGAGACGATTAATGAGACTAAAGAAAAAGTACCACTTTGACGGTAAAGGTAGCTCTTTAAAATAGCCGTGGAGAATGAGGCAGTGTCAGGAGAAGTAATGAAGATTCAGGTCTATAATCCCAAGATTTAGCATCGGTCTAACAATGTATGCCTCAGGAGGGCGTGTGAACTTCCAAGCTTCACCCATCCTGCGTGTCTGTGTTGAGAGCCATCATCAATTCGGTCTCACCAACCCTCCAGGCTTCAAGTATATATGTGGTTGCTTTTTTTTTTTTTTTTTTAATTTTATTCTTGGTTCAGGAGAGGAAGAAGCCATCCTTAAATTGGTATCCAATCCTTCTCAGACCCCCGCTGCTGCCGCCACCCCCACCCCTCACCCCCTTTTCGCCAGGCAGCATCTAATTAAAATGGTTAGAAAGCTCTGCCCCCTTCCCCGAAAGAGTGTGTTGGGAGTCGGGGGTGGGGGTGGGGAGTCGTCGAGGCTACACTGGGATTCCTGGTATTCTGATCTCAAAACAACAGCAAAATGGATTCTATAGCAGTGATGTCTTAGTCAATACAATGAAAAGGCGTGTGAGGCAATTCACGTGAAGGTAAACGCAAACCAGTGGGGCTGGAGGGAAGTAGATGCTCTCTACAAAGGACTGGCCACAGACACAGGGCGAACACGAACACACACACGCGCGCGCGCACGCGCGCGCACACACACACACACACACACACACACTCAACGGGAGTTCCGGTCTGCCTGGGGAAAAGCAGAGAACACATCCTTTCACCTGCTTAAGTTCAGCCATAAAACTGAAATGTCAGAGGCACCAAGTCAGAAAGCACAGGCAGGGCTAAGTTAAACCATAAATAAAAGTGAGCGGCAGACTGGCATAGAAGAGAGCGCTGAGAGGGAGTCCGGGCGCGGAAGGCGGAGAGGGGGCAGAGGAGGCAGTTGCCATCTACAAGACCAGCATTGCAATAGCCGCCCCCTTGGAGCGGCAGGTTCGGCTTCGTGGGGACAGTCAGGCTCACAATGTCATCTTGCAGGTAGCTGGAAAAAGTGAGTGGCCAGTGCCTTAATTCACGCTGCTGTTATCCTTTTTTGCAAAAGGGGACGGTGGGGTCTGCGCCTTGGCACGAGATGACCGTCCGGGGCGTGTGTGCACACGCCACACACACACACACACACACACACCAGGAACATTTCATTTTAATGCTCTTACACTGGTGTAAGATGAAACTGGCATAAGCTCCACTGGTTCTCGGGGGAGCCTTGGCCACAACCGAAGGAGGACACGTACCGCACAGCCCTTGCGTGGAGGCTTAGCCAAGAGCACCTCAGCAGACCCCGAATCAAAACGAGAAGCCAGGTTCGTTCCGCGTCGCATTCGCCTCTGCCCACCAGTCCCGGCCCCAGTTCACGCACCGAGCCCATTCACCCCGACCCAAGCCACTGGAAAGAAATCAGAAAACATGTTCTGCTCACCCTCAGAGCCGAGAGATCGATTTCATCCAGGCTGCGAGCCGGGGAGTCGCTCGCCATGTCTACTTCTTCGCGGGAGAAATGGTCCAAAACCACCCTGAAGCTTCTCCCTTGGAAATTCCACCTTGGTCTATTTCACTCGCGTCCTCATGCGGGTGTCGCGCCAGAGGCCCCGGGCCCAGCCTCCCCCGCCCACTCCGGCCCCACAACACCCGATCCCGATCCTCCGCTCTTCGGTCCGCCGGGTCCGGGAGCCCAACCTGCGCGGATCTCCAAGCCCGGAGCCGCGGTGCGTGTGGGCTGCGCGCCCTGCTCAGCTAAGGGCGCTGGGGCTGCGTGGGTGTATTTAAATGGGACATGCTTCTTTGCTTGTGCGTGGATGGCGGCTGCATTGGCTGTTATAATGAGACACATCAACTCCTCCACTCTGCCGGGGGGGGGGGGGGGGGGGGGTGGAGAACCACACAGAACTGTCTATCACCGCTTCCTGGGAGGAGTAAAGAAGGGGGGGGTGAAGGCGGAGGAGGCGTGGTCTCCGACTGGGGAGAGGCCGCGCTTCCTGACCCGGTCCTTCTGCACCAGCCTGGATGGGGGAGGGGCGCGCACCCTTTCCGCCCAGGCTTTTGCAGGCTAATCTGGCTGGATGTGAAAAGCTGTTCCTGAACCCTGCCGCGCTTATCGTAGGGGCAAAGGGGCTTTATTTTTGTGTGTCCAGTTTGTGCACCGCAACACAATGGCTCTCAATCGCATCAGGGGGGTTTCGGCAGGGTTCACTGCTCTAGCGCTGACAAATCCAGAGGGGGAAAAAAAAGAGCGGGCCTCCCTCCCCCATTAATTATTTGTGGGGCTGGAGTAACACGGGCTGGTGCAACCGGTGCATATAAGGACTTGTGTGCAGGGAAGGGGATCCGCCTCCAGGCGCGGAACGAATGGGGGAGAAGCGCACTCGCACCCTGCGCTCCAGCGGTTTGCTTCGGCGGCGGGGTCTGTCAGCCAGCGACCCCGGGATCCCGGAAGGCGGGTCTCGAGGGCCGGTCACTCGCCCGTCAGGGGCTGGGAAGGTTTGCCAGAAGGGGGAAGACGGAGATCTGAGTTCCCTGTTGGCACCGCCACACCCAGGACCTGCCCGTACCGCAATTCCCCCACGGAAACGACCGAAGTGAAACGAGAAGCTTTTTCTCTGGGTGCAAGAGCTTGAATGCTTCAGGTAACTCCAAAGGCAACACCGGGTAAGGAGCACACGCCGCCTCCCGACCCTGCGTTTCCCTTTCAGGCAGCATTTCCGCCGCTGACCTACTCAGACTGATGGAGAAAGTTTGGCTGGTGGGTAAGATGTAACATACAAAATGCACGGCGTGAGAGCGATCTCACTCCACCCGCTTTCTCATTTAAAGGCTGAACGTTTACAGTGGTAAACATGACATTCCGTAATCAAAAGTATGAAGTCACTTCCCCCAGCCCCCCGTACAGCCCTTCCCCTCTGGCTTTGGCCACGCGAAATACATAGGAAGAAACGCTGAAATTGAGCTTTTCCCCAAATATAGCAGTAGTTTTGAAAGCATTATCTGCACCTCTGTTAATATGAGAATTTACATCTGGCCAAGTGCAGTGGGGGCTTTTGAATCCTGTGGTGTGAATGTCAGTTTCAAAATAAGACTTTTGAATGAATGAACGGAAGTCAATGCAGTTAGTTCATCATGACTGCAGACACTGGAAGACTTTTTAAACAGCATTCGCTATGCGCTGTGTTTTTGTTGTTGCTGTTAATATTATTGTACTTATTTATATGCACTGGGGAACATGAAACTGGAAAGTTGTTCCAACATCTCAATGGCCACACAGTTGTTTAGGAGCTTTTGCCCTTAAAACGTCAAACGTTTAAATGTGTTATATTCAGAACGCTCGATTTGATCTCTCATTTTCTAATGAAGTCATCCAGCTTAAGATAAGTAAGGTGCAGTAAACCACCAAGTAATGTAGAAATAACATTAAAAAAAAAAAAAAAACTATCATTTCCCATCATAGTACTTCCCATCATGGTCCTTATTTTTTCCTTCTCTGTCCCTTTTTTACCCTTAATCTAGATGACCAAGTAATGTATTGTCTCAGCATTGAAAGAAATCATTAAGATCAGGTATTTAGATCTACGAACGTAACTATTTTTAAAACTCCAAACATGAAAAATGAGATTAACATTTTTTCATGGACAATCTTCGTTTTATACCCCAGATTTTATCTGAAACATCCTTTCTTCCCACCTTAATAAGCTGTTCAGGCCATGATGATGCTGTGATACTGGCACTAAATTCTACCCTTGGATTTAGAATTTGAAGACTATATGTTCAATACAATGATGGGTACTAAGTGGGGGAGGGCTTCGTAGAGGCTGACTGGATGAGCAGAGTCAAGCGGAGGCAGGGGTGGGGGGGCAGTGATGGTTGCAGGAAATACCATATAAGGAGAGATTACAATAACCGAGGCACCTTCAGCTAGGAACGGAAGGAGCAAACTCCAAGCTGTTTGTGCCCTAGGTGAGCTAATAGTGGTGACTGGGCTAAGAGAAGTAAAGGTCAGCTTCTCATGTCTCATTAAGGAACTTGAACATTATCCTTGAGGTCAAGTGTGTATCAAATTTCAGCCATTTCAATACAAGCTCCTCTCATTTTTTGTTATGTCTGTGTACCCCCCATCCTATTATCTACTTAATATTTTTCTTTAAATCAACACTTTTCTTTTTTTCTTATTTAATTTAAAAGGAAACAAGGGTGCCTGGGCATCTCAGTCGGTTGGGTATCTGACTCTTGATTTTGGCTCCGGTCATGATCTCAGAGTAATGAGATGAGCCCCACATAGGGCTCAGCGCTGGGTGTGGAGCCTGCTTACAATTCTCTCTCCCAGTCTCTCCCTCTCCCTCTGCCCCTTCACCCCCTCCCCACCCACTGGCACGGATGTGCCCCCTCTCTCAAATCAATAAATCAATAAATCACTACTATAAAGGGAAAGGTAACAACACTTGCTAAAAAATAGAAGGAAACCATCAAAATAAATATACTGGGAACTAAAGCAATATTATTTAATTTTAGCTACGGCTGCCTGCTCCAGGCTTCTAGCCTGAGGCCTGCTATTCCTTTGTTAAAAGAGAAATTAGCATGCCAGAAAAGGCATTCAAAATTTGACCAAAGTGAGATTTTTCTCTTGGTGTCATCTGAAGGATTCAAAGAATTTATATCATTTATGTACAATTTGAAATCCTGTAAAACAGTACAATGTGCTGTTTATGTCTATAAACATATCTGTGTTTCTGAAACATAGATATGTTTATAAAACATGTATAAAAAGCATGGACACAGGCAGGAAGGACACAGATCAGCTTCAGGATAGTGAGAAGGGTGGACGAGGAATCTGATGAGAAGGTACAAAGGAGGCTCCAACAATGGTATCTAATTTAAAAAAAAAAAAAGATCTTGAGCAAATATTGCTAAATGTTTGGAATTCTGAAATCTGGATGGATGGTTCTTAATTAGTATTTATTGTATTGTTCTCTGTATCTTTCTGTATATTTGAAATATTTTTCTATTTTAAAAATATTTATAAAAAGGAGAGAATCCCAAAGGGGGTTCAGTTCCCTCTATTAGAGTCAATGTTATTTCATGTCACATCCATGCTCCAACTAAAATAAACACTGTGGAAATCAGTAACACAGCTTGTAGAGCTTCTAAAAGCACGCTCTGTACACCTTCTAGCCCCACAAATCCCTAGATATAACAGGAAATGTATTTTAAAACATTCATTAGTGTTCTGGAAGACAAAAAAGGGAGCATCAGTGGTCCAGCAATTCAGAGGACTTCCTGGATTAGATAAAGCAGGTAGGATTTGATTGCCAGTAGATCTGTAAACCAAAACTGTACAGGGTAGGACCAGGGTGAGAGCTGGGGAGGCTTCCAGCTCAGAGGTAACGGCTACAAGGACCAGACACTTCCATCACGGTAAGAAACTAAAGAATGGCATTAATCCATTCATTCCATAAATACATAAATCATTTACTCTGTGCGAGGCACAATAGTAGGTCCTGGAGATTTGCTTTCACAGAGGGAAATAATCAAATTGTAAATAAATGATCCATAACTAAGATTATGTTAGATGGTGACAAATGATGGGACCAAAATCAAGCAGGATAATGAGAATCAGTGGGTGGACATGTCCACCCCCAACCCTGACAGATGCTCTCTCTGTAAGTATGGGTGCTTGGGTGAAGGAGAGAGGGTATCATCCCAAGGGCTGCTGACCAGTTGCCAGGAGAAAGGAGACCACATACACATGCACACACACGTGCACAGACACACACAGAAGGTAAACTACCTGTATCCCCTGCCATGCAGGACGTTCTGTGCTGCCCCCCTTCACACCACAGTCAGCAAAGCAAGCACTCAGAATTAGAATTGGCACCACAAGGGTTCCTGGGTGGCTCAGGCGGTTAAGCATCCACTCTTGATTTTCACTCGGGTCATGATCTCAGGGTCATGGGATCCAGCCTTGAGTCGTGCTCCCCACTGAGTGGGGAGTCTGCTTGGGGATTCTCTCTCCCTCTCCTTCTGCCCCTCCCCCTGCTCATGCTCTCTCTCTCTCTCTCTCCAATAAATAAATAAATAAAATCTTTTAGAGTCGACACCACAGATAGGCAAATGAGATTTTCAAACAATCCACCGATTGTTCCTAAAAAGCTATTACTATGAAAGAAAGGAACCAACTGCAATCAACAAACAGACTGAATACCCAAAGTTATTGTTCATAGAGCAAAAAGAAATTTTATAACATATATACATATATATTACCCTCAAAAAAATAATACAGGATCTTACATTCATAAAATAACCAAGTTATTATGAAAACAAACCAGTTAGATGAATAGTTAATATATTTATTGAAATTTTTTAAGTGAATGTATAGGGGCGCCTGGGTGGCTCAGTCGGTTGAGCATCTGCCTTCGGTTCAGGTCATAATCCCAGGGTCCTGGGATTGAGTCCCATGATGGGCTCCCTGCTCAGCGGGGAAACCTGCTTCTCCCTCTCCCTCCGCCCCTCCCCCCATTCGTGCTCTCTCTCTCTCTCTCTCTCTCTCAAATAAATAAATAATCTATAAATAAAATAAATTTATAGATTGAACAATAATAAGTAATACTATGCCGCAGATACTCCTCTAAGCAGTCATGCATTAACATATTTAATCTTTATAATCTTCTGAAGTAGGCAATAATATTAGCATACTCATTTTACATATGAGTAAACTGAAGACTTGAAAGTTTAATTAACTTACTCAAGGCAACACAGTAATAAATGACTGAACCAGGATTTGAACTCAGGCTTTTAATCACCATGCTATACTGACTCAAGCTGAACTGAAAGGTGAATTAGTAAGCTAGAAGATTGGGCCCAGTTTTATCCCAAATTGCAGAAGAAAGGATAGATAAAGCAATGAGCAAAAATTTAAGTAATATGGAGAATAAATCAAAGTTCCAACATTCATCTGATACCCATCTAGAGAATGAATAGAAAGGAATACTCAAAGAAATAATAGAAAAATGTATCTTCAGGGCGTCTAGGTGGCTCAGATGGTTAAGCATCTGCCTTCGGCTCAGGTCATGATCTCAGGGTCCTGGGATTGAGTCCCACATCAGGCTCCCTGCTCAGTGGGGAGTCTGCTTCTCCCTCTCATTCTCCCTTTGTGTTCTCCCTCTCTCTCTCTCTCAAATAAATAAAATCTTTTAAAAAAGGGAAAAAGAAAAGAAAATTTATCTTCAGGCTAAAAGCTCCCATTTAGTGCATAAGTAAAAAATACCACACTTGAACACATCATGATGGAATTTCAGAGCATCAAGGATAAGGAAATTCTAACCAGTTCACCTATTTTTCATCAGCAACAATGGATGCTGGGACAAATCAATCTAACATATGGGATAATGGGACAAAGTATTCTAATGTAGAATTCTCTACCCAACTAAATTAGCATTTAAGAAAGTACAAAATAATCACATATTTTCAGAGACCTAGGGATTCAAATGGTTGGTTATTTCTTAAATTATTATTGGAAAATGTATTCTGCCAAAGAGAAAAGTGAATCCAAGAAGAAAATGTGTGATATAAAAGACAATGGGAAGCAAAGATAGCGAACCCTGTGTATGACTCATACAAAGTCATTCTCTTTCTTCCTTACTAGCAAAACTCTGATTCTGAGAATGTATCCTCCATGTATTTAAAGAATATGAGCTCTTCCTAGTACCAGAGGGAGACAACATTAACTGGTCTAAAATCATCATATAATTTTCTATTCTTTGTCCTAATAATTGCTTTAGGCACAGACATATCTTACAACACTGACTTAAGGGAAGTGAAGAGAAGTCTGGTGGGGGGTTATAAAAATGGTTTTCCTCTTTGAAAACTGAAAAAAGAAAAGGGACCAAAGAGAAGAGAAGAGTGCCAGGAACAGCTTTCTGCTTGTGGTAATCATTCTCCAAGATGGCTTCCAACAAGCCTCACCTCCTGGTATTTACACCCTTGTGTAGGGCCCACTAACATAGAATAGAGGACTGCCAAACCTGAGTAATAAGAGGCATTTCAGCTTTTACCTTGTTCTCTTGGTTCCCAGCTCGAATGCCAGGGTTCTCAACCTCACCATTATTGACACTTTGGGTCTGATAACTCTTGCTGTAGGGGGCTACCTTGTACAGCGTAGGATGTTTAACAGCACTCCTGGTCTCTACGCACTCGCTGCCAATAACACCTTCCCAGTTATGACAACCCCAAATATCTCCAGACATTGCTAGATGTCCCCTGGCAGGCAAGATCATTCCCAGTTGAAAACCACTGCTGTCAGGGGAGCCAATCATCACATCCTGTGGACGTTTCATGCAGCTTGCCAGCCTTGTGAGTGAGCTGCCTTGAGATGGATGTTCCAGCCCAGTCGAACCTTCAGATGACTGTGATTCCAGGTGGCTCTGAATGCAATTTCGTGAGAGACCCTGAGCTACGACAGTTCAGTCAAGCTGCTGCCAAATCCCTGACCCACAGAAACCGTGAGAGATCATATATTTTACTGTTCTTTTAAGCCACTTGATTTGTTACACAGTAATAGGTAACAAATACATTGTCTCAGATATGGGCGTGTGCGGAAATAATTGCTAGAGCTATAGCAGCCATCTTCCTGCCAGGTCAGGATGAGCTTGGGAATGAAAGCAAAAGATGAAAGGTATTAGATCCTTCATGGCATCATTAAAGTAGTCACTAAGTTAACTAATCCAGGAACAAGATGACTGACCTTCTTCTTATGGGACATAATAAGTCTTTCTCAATTTGTTTAAGCCACCTTTAGTTGGGTATTCTGTTATTTGTAACCAAACACTTCTTGTTACAGAAAATAAAAATTAAAACTTTTCATTGTCTTTATCATTGCTGATTCATAAAGTAAAAATGAAATAATGATAACCTATAACTAAAATCATCTTATCATGAGGGTAAAAGGAAGGGAGAGAGAGAAAAGCATGAGAAGATTTTTATCTTATTTGGAGATGTATTTACATACAATCTCTAAACATACACAGAAAAATGTAAGTCAATTTTGCATGATTGATATAAGGGTCACCACACAGGCAAATATAAACTGGATGTTTAAGAGGCACCTGGGTGGCTCAGTTGGTTAAGCGACTGCCTTCTGCTCAGGTCATGATCCTGGAGTCCCGGGATCGAGTCCCGCATGGGGCTCCCTGCTCAGCAGGGAGTCTGCTTCTCCCTCTGACCCTCCTCCCTCTCATGCTCTCTGTCTCTCATTCTCTCTCTCTCAAATAAATAAACAAAATCTTAAAAAAAAAAAAAAGAAGAATGAAAATGGTTAGTGGTCATTCATTCCATTTGTGGTACCCTACCCATAGGTATTTACCAGAGTCCATTTCTCCTTTCTATTTCTCAGAAGTTGCCTTGCTTCCTGCCCATTTTTAAGCTTGATTCTCTGTGCTAGTTATCTATTGCTGTGCAACAAACCACCTCAAAACTTAATGAATAAAACAACAATTAATCTCTTCAGCTCACAAATCTGTAATCTGGCCAGAGTTTGGTAGGGAAGGCTCATGTGCTTCACAGACCATCAGCTAGGGCTGGAGGACCCACTTCCAAAACGACTCACTCAGTGACCTAGTAAATTTGGTGCTGGCTACCTTGCTGAGTGTTCAGCCAAAGCTGATGGCTGGAAACTTTGGTTCCTCTCCAGGTCAGTCCCTCTGTGGGGTGTTGGGTCTTCTTGACATGGTGGCTGAATTTCAAGAACAAGCATTTCATGAAAACCAGATAAAAGTTGTATCACCTTTTATGACCTAGCCTCAAAGGTCATGTGACTTTAATTCTGCCATTGTCACAAAGCTACCTAGTTCAAGAGGAAGACATATTTCCCATCTTTTGATGTGAGGAGTGTCCAAGTCACATTAAAGAAGAACATGTGGGATGGAAGTTGTTGCAGTATTTTTGGAAACTAAGACCTACTGCTTGCTTCCAGCCTTACTATTAGTTTTCCGTAATCAATATTTTTGCCTTTTGTTCATGTTAACCAGAGTTGGTTTCTGTTGTTGCTTGTAACCAAAGAGTGATGTAGCAGGCATAAGGACAAACATATCAGACTAAGTATAAATATTTAAGTTTCCTTATTAAAAGACAGAAGCTCTTAGAGTAGGTGAAAGCAAAGCAAAACAAGCACACTAAGAATACACATGCTTTCCAAATCTGCCATAGGAAATTAACAAAATTTGACAAGGCCACAAGGTAAAGTTTGATACTTTCCAAAAGGCAGCAATCATAGATATCACATTCTCAGACCACATCACTAGGAGGTTTCAGTATTCATGCCACAGATTTATCTAAATAAGTGATTCACAATTCTTGGAGTTTCTTCAAGAAAACTTGTCTCTCATAACACAACACTTACTTCCAGGGACCCAACCAGAAATTTATCATCATCCTAAACAGCTCTGCCTTAGAAAATAAAATTCCAATTTCCCATTGTCCAATTACAAACCCAATCCTTCTAGCTTTCTCTTAGCCTTCACTTACATTACCACTGGTTTCAGCCACACAGACTCCATTTCTGTCCATTGATAGCATTTGTCATTCTTTTGCAATTGGTTTTCCTCTTACTGTTTCTTCCTTCCCTTTCCAAGCGGGACCTCAAAGTATTTAGGAGCCTGGAATTTAATTTACTGCATTCTGTACAGTATGATCTAAGGTAAAGACTATGGTCCCTGGAGTTGATCAGCCTGAGATCAAATCCCAAAATAGAAAAAGAAAAATAATACAGTTGTTTTATAGTTCTCATTTTTTGTTTCAGATAAAGAGATAGATAGATTTTTTTTTAACCTTAGTTACCCTTGAAATAATAAGGCCAAGTGACTACATCTCTTTTGTATTAAATGGGTACAGAACAATTTTCATAATTATCTAGCACCATTTAAGTCCAAAGACAAACACAATACTTTATCTAAAATACCATTATTACACTTTCCCCAAATACAGAAAACTATTTTTACTAAAAATTTGGCAAGCCCTTTCAAAACAGTATTTTCTGTTTTCATTCTTTGGGAAATTCCTAATGGCAAAGATGTATAGAAATTTTAATATGCAGCTATAGTCCTTCAATATTTATTATAAAAGTTTGTTATTACACTGTATGTTCACTAACTGGAATTTAACAAAAACTGGGAAAAGAAAAAAAATAAAAGTTTGTTTATCATTTTTTTTAAGAAATTTCTTGATCTTTTTAAATCCTGAAGCAGTTTTAATTTTAACTATATTCTAGCCAAATAATGGAATTTTCAGCTTACTTTTTCCCTCAGTATTTTTAGGACCTAACCTAGTGTCTTGCAACAGTGAGCATTCCTTACATTTCTGGTCAATGACCAAACATACTATAATAGAAACGATGAAAGGATGTCTATTCTGACCACCAGGCCTATCCAGACCATGTCAAAAGTCTGTGCTGCTTTGCTCCCTGCTAGCTGTCTCAATTAATTTCCACTTTTTCTTTTCCTTTTGTTTAATTTTATTTATTTTTTTTTAAGCAATCTCTATACCCAACATGGGGCTCGAACTTACAACCCCAAGATCAAGAGTTGCATATTCCCCCAAGTAAGCCAGCTAGGCACCCCTCAAATAGTTTCCACTTTTTCTATATAACTTTTCTACAGGACTGTATCTTTTTAAGTCTTAGATTCTAAGTTCCTCGTACCCCAACATACATAAAATACTTTTCAGTTTTTCATTTCATGTCCATATATTTGAATGGCATGACCCCATAGGTTAGCCCAGAGCTGGCGGAGGGGAGGAGTAGCCCAGCTGGATCTTTACATGAAGTCATAGCATAGATAAAGCTCTTATCAGACCTTTCAAGCTGCAAGGAACATTAGAGATAACCCGGGTCCAACCCTCTCATTTTACAGATAAGGAAACCAAGGTCCAGAGACTCTATGACTTGCTCAATGTCACAGAGTTCACACAGGAAAGGGCTCCGGGGACTGAAGGCTTTGTGCAAAAAAGAAAAAAAAAAAAAGGAGGAAAAAGAAAAAGAAAAAAAAGCAAGTCTGTGCTTTTATTGTTACGGTTTCCCCTCAGATTCCTGATTCTCGGTTTCTTCTACTATACCATATTGCTCCCCAGACATTTAAAGTACTATCCACTTGTGTTGTGCTTTTTATCTTAAGGAAACTGTAAAGTATGTAACTGATCGTATTCCCCTTAAAGTGTGGGTTGCCGGAGAGCTTCAAGCTAAATGAGTAGGTTTGCCATGCCTGGTACTGGCTCCGCGTGGGAGGAAGAGCCACAAATGGAGCCAAGAAACTTGTCTGAGTGGAATCTTTAAGCCACAGAACCCAGGCAACAGAATGAGGAATGGATAGTTGTTTTGATCACCTGACCACAAAAGATAGAAGCCGAACGTTTCTAGAGATTTAACACCCTCCGTTCATGCAATTACATGGATGATTTGTAAAGTCTACACTGGAAAATGGGTTCTCTCTCTTAGAACATTTAAAACACTATGGTGCAGTCACTGGTTTTCTTTTCTACCATGGAGCTATTGAGCACCAGGAATTTTCTTATCCAGCTCTATTTCTCCAGTGCCTCACAGAATGCCTGCGATAAAGTGGTGGTTATAAAATTAATCAATAAATCAGTGTAGTGAAAAAGCTGATAAAGGTGGACAGAACTAGCCACATTGAAGCCAGAAAACTTGAGGCAAGTCTTTTACGCCCTGTGTCATCATTTTTGTACTTGTTATGATTTTGCCTGACTAGTTGATTTTGAGAATAAAGCAAGCGACCTATGGCCACGACTGTGTCAAAGCTGATAATAACAGTTAGTTGTGGATCCACTTTTCTCATCCATCCACAGGGAGCATAAATTCTTTCACTCATTAGTGTGTCCATTCATCAGAAACATGTATGAAATACAGGGATCATCAAGATGGTCTTTGCCTTTATAATTTAGGTAGTGTTTCCAAAAGCATGGTCCATGAAGCGCTTATATCAAACAGGGAGACAGAGCTTAATTAACATGTGGATTCCCAGAATCATGGGGGAGCAGGGTTCAGGAATTTTCACCTTGAAACAAATACCTTCCCAGGTGATTTTTTTTTTTTCCCCATTCCCAAATATTTATTGAGCATCTTTGATGGGCAAGGACCTTACTTGGTTAAACCAAAGGAATAATGGGAGTAAATTATGCTCTGCAAGTATCTTGGTCTGTTTGGGCTGCTATAACAAATTATCATACACTGGGTGGCTTAGGAATAACAGAAATGTATTTCTCACAGTCTTAGAGGCTGGGAAGTCCAAGATCAAGGTATTGGCTGATTCAGCATCTGGTGAGAGCCTGCTTCCTCATAGACAGCTATCTTTTTACTGTGTCCTCAAAAGGCAGAAGGGGCAAACTACCTCTCTGGGGTCTCTTACGAGGGCACAGATCTTAATCATGAGAGTCCCACCTTCATGAACTAATCACCTTCCAAAAGACCCGACCTCCAAATACCATCACCTTGGGGGGTTAGGATTTTAACATATGATTTGGAGTTGGGGGGATAACATAAATATTTAGTCATACTAACAAGAGACAAAATCCAATTTAATAAATATAATGAAATTTATTAAGTTAAATGCACAGGGGTCCGAAGAGCTGAAAGGGGTGAGAGGAATTCAGGGACAGAGTTCAGTTTATGAAGAAAAAAATAGGATCCTAAAGCTGGTTAGATAGATATTCTAGAAATTATACATGTTGTAGCTGATCTCTCAGTGAAGGAGACACCAAAAATTTGCTTAAAATTCTTTGTCTTCTAGTATACACATTGCCTGCTTCTCTAGTCATATGCATATCACTATAGTTAATTTTATCTATCTCCCCTCTCTATGGTTTTTTTTCTTTGCTAAAATTTTTTTTTATTTTTTAAAAAGATTTTATTTATTTGAGAGAGTGAGCAAGAGAAAGTACAAGTGGGGGGAGGGGCAGAGGGAGAGGAAGAAACAGACTCCCCACTGAGCAGGGAGCCCAATGTGGGGCTTGATCCCAGGACACTGAGATCATGACCTGACCCGAAATCAAGAGTCGGATGCTTAACCAACTGAGCCACCCAGGCACCCCTGCTAAAATATTTTAAAACAAATATTTAATATCATGTTATTTCATCTCTAAATGTTTCAGTATGTAGCTAAAAACCCTTTTAGGGAAGATGAGTGTGAACTGTGCTTATTGACTGTTTCCAAAGAACAGGGGTGAAAGAGGGGTGAAAGTAACTCTACAGTGGAAAAGTCTAGCAAACTGCAAACGCTACCTTGGCCAAGTAATCAAAGTCAACATCATCAGTGATGTCATGTTGATAGAATGCACCTAATATAATATGAGAAAGGCACTAGTAAAATTCAAATAAAGCATATAGTTTAGTTAATAGTAATGTGCCAATATTGGTTCCTTAGTTGCAACAAATGTATCAGAGTAATGTAAGATGTCACAATAGGGAAAACTGGGTCTGGGATATATAGGAATTTTGTACTGGCTTTGCAATATTTTGGTAAACCTAAAACTATTCTAAAAATTTTGTAAGTTTATTATTTAAAAAGAGGGGAGTATAACAAATTGGATAGCCTGGAAGAAGTAGATAAATTCCTAGAAACGTACCAAGACTGAATCATGAAGAAATAGAAAATTTGAACAGATTAAAAATGAGTAAGGGGATTGAGTCATAATACAAAACATCCCAATGAAGAAAAGCCCAGGACCAGATGGTTTTACTGGTGAATTCTATCAAATATTTTAAAAGAATTGGGGCACCTGGGTGGCTCAGTCATTAAGCATCTACCTTTGGCTCAGGTCATGATCCCAGGGTCCTGGGATTGAGCCCCACATCAGGCTCCCTGTTATGCAGGAAGCCTGCTTCTCCCTCTCCTACTCCACCTGCTTGTGTTCCCTCCCTTGCTGTGTGTCTCTCTGTCAAATAAATAAATAAAATCTTTAAAAAAAATTTTTTTTAAAGAATTAATGCCAATCCCTCTCAAATTCTTTCAAAAAGTTAAATAGGAGTGAACATTCCCAAACTCATTTTTATGAAACCAGCCACATAAGGACTCTACAAAAAAAACCCCAAAAAACAAAACAAAAACAAAAACAAAAACAAGCAAACAAAACTCAAAAACAATAGGCCAACATCCCTCATAAATACAGATGCAAAAATTCTCAACAAAATACTAGCAAAACAAATTCAACAGTCCATTAAAAGTATCATACACCATGATTAAGTGGGATTTATCCCTGGGATGCAAGGATGGTTCAACATACCCAGATCAATAAATGTGATATATTGCATTTAAAAAATGCATGATAAAAATCATATGATCATCTCAATAGATACAGAAAAAGCATTTGACAAAATACAACATCCTTTCATGATAAAAACTCTCAACAAATTGGGTATAGAAAGAATATACTTCAACATAATGAAAACCATATATGACAAGCCCACAGCCCACATCATACTCAGTGATGGAAAGTTGAAAGCTTTTCCTCTAAGATCAGGAACAAGACAAGAGTGCACATTTTCATCACTCCCATTCAACATGGTACAGAGCAATTCTGCAAGAAAAAAGTAAGAAAAAACATCCAAATTGGATTGGAAGAAGTAAAATGATCTCTGTTTGCAGATGATATGACCTAATATATTAAAAAAATCCTAAAGGCTCCACCAAAAAACTGTTAGAACTAATCAACAAATTCAGTAAATTTGCTAGGATACAAAATCAACATCAGAAATCAATTGTATTTCTATACACTATCAACAAAATACCTGAAAAGAGAATAATCCCATTTACAATAGCATCAGAAACAATAAAAATCCTAAGGAATAAATTTAACCAAGGAGATGAAAGATCTGTACCCTGAAAACTTTAAGATTTTGATGAAAGAAACTGAGGAAGACACAAGTAAATCCCATATTCATGGGTCAGAAGAATTAATATTGTTAAAATGTCCATACTACCCAAAGCCATCTATAGATATAATGCAATTCCTATCAAAATTCCAGTGGCATTTTTCACAGAAATTTAAAAAAAAATCTAAAATTCGTGTGAAATTACAAAAAAAAACATGAATAGCCAAAGCAATCCTGACAAAGAAGAATAAAGCTGGAGGCATTATATTTCCTGATTTCAAACCATATCACAAAGCCAGTTACCAAAACAGTACGGCACTGGCATAAAAACAGACACATATACCAACAGAACAGAGCTGAGAGCCCAGAAATAAACCGTTGCATAAACGGTCAACTAACATTTGACAAGAGAGCCAAGAATACTCAAAAAAAGAAAGGATGATCTCTTCAATAAATGGTGTTGAGTAAGCTGGATAATCACATGCAAAAGAATGAATTCAAACCCCTATCTTGTACCATTCATAAAAATTAACTTGAAATGGATTAAAGACTTAAAGATTAGACTCGAGACCATAAAACTCCTAGAAAAAAAAAATAAGGAAAAAGCTCCTTGACATTGGTCTTGGCAATGATTTTTTGGATATGACACCAAAAACCCAAGCAACAAGAACAAAAATCAACAAATGGGACTACATCAAACCCCCAAATTTTCTGTACAGCAAAAGAAACAACAAAATGAAAAGGCAACCTATGGAATGGGAGAAAATATTTGCAAGCTATCTATCTGGTAAGGGGTCACTATCCAAAATACTTAAGGAACACATACAACTCAATAGCAAGAAAACCAAACAATTCAATTAAAAAATGAGAAGAGGAACATAACAGACATTTTCCTAAAGAAGACATACAAATGGCCAACAGATATGTGACAACATGGATTTAAGTGAAGTAAATTCGACAGAGAAGGACAAACATTGTATATTCTCACTTCTCTGTGCAATTTAACACAGCTGAACTCAGAGAAGCAGAGAGTAGAATGGTGGTTGCCAGGGGCTGGAATGGTGAGGGGCCAGGGAATAAGGAAATGTTGGTCAAAAAGTACAAACTTCCAGTTATAAGATGAATAAGTTTTAGGGATCTAATGTACAACATGGTGACTATAGTTAACAGTATGTATTATATACTTGAAAGTTGCTAAGAGAGTGGATCTTTTTTTTTAAGACTTATTTATTTATTTGAGAGAGAGAGAGAGAGTGTAAGCACGTGGGGGAAGGGCAGAGGAAGAGGGAGAGAGAGAATCTCCAGCAGACTCCCTGCTGAGCACAGAGCCCAATGCGGGGCTCGATCTCATGACTCTGAGATCAGGACCTGAAACCAAGAGTCAGATACCTAACCAACTGAGCCACCCAGGTGGCCTGAGAGTCAATCTTAAATATTATCATCACACAGGCAAAAAAATTGTAATTATGTGAAGTGACAGAGGTTTTAACTAACTCTATTATGGTAATCATGTCACAGTATGTATGTATGTGAAATCATCATGTTGTTCACTTTAAACTTACACAATGTTAAATATCAATTTTATCTCAATAAAACTGCAAAAAAATAAAACAAATTAATAATATAAATAAATAAAATATGTAATTCCAGCCTCATGATTTTCTCATTTTGTCCTAAATGAAGAGTAAACTTTTGGGGGAAAAATCTGTTGTTTTCAATAGATCATTACCAAAATCTTAGTAAAAAAAAAAAAAAAAAAAAAGAGGGGAGAGGGCAGGATGACAATGCCACTCTCACACTTAAAAAGAAAACTTGTGGGACACCTGGCTGGCTGAGTCCATAGAGCATGCAACTTTTAATCTAAGGATCATGAGTTCGAGCCCCACGTTGGGTGTGGAGATTACTTAAAAACAAAAACAAAAACAAAACCAACTTGTCCCAAACCAGGTCAGAGACAGAACATTTTTGCATAATGTAATTCATAACCACCTTCTGCAAATATATTTACACTCATGATAAAATTCTTAAGCACTTTTCTGATGAAACTAATGAGACTAAAGCTAGTCTGAAAACCAGTTATTTATCCACCCAAATGGCTGCCAGTCAAGGATCCAGTGAACTTTAGTTTTGGTTTATTTTTTTGTTTTGTTTTGTTTTGTTTTGTTTTGTTTTGTTTGTTTTTTGCTTTTTTAGTCTGTTCTATGTTGAATATCTTACTGGTCTCTTTTTCCATAAAATAAGAGTGAATCTTTGAATGGGCCCGATAAGACTTTCCTCCTTGAATGGTAGCAATGTCTTATGGTGAAAAATCTTCACATACGTTCATAACTAAATTATCTGAAAAGTTTTCTTTAATAGTACCTAAAAATACATCATTCCTTAACATCATCTAATACCCAGTCATATTTGTATTTGGCTATTATATGCATATGGTTCTTAAACCCGCTAAGTTTGGGAATCACAGGCCTCTGTTGGACGGATTGGAAGAGCTGATAACAGTCTCTGGCTTTGTAAAAGGAACATCAAAGTTCATGATCAAGACTCCTTGGTCTACGAGTCCCAAACTTCTCTTATTTTATGGACACTTTTGATAATTTTGAAGCTACACACCATCTCCCCAGAAATATGCACATCTGCACACATCTGACATTTTTTTTAAGTAGGCTCTATGCCCAACGTGGGGCTTGAACTCATGACCCTGAGATCAGGAGGCACATGCTCTACTAATTCAGCCAGCCAGGCACCCCAGCACACATCTGAAATTTTTGCCCATAATTTCAGGGGAGACCATAGAGCTCTTGAAATTCATCCAAAGGGTCTCAGATCTGGGTAAAGAACACACACTTTAAACATTCCTTCCCAATTGCCACCCAGCTTCTCTCACAAGGAGGCCCTATATACAAGATATGCATTGCTTTGTTTCTTGAGGAGAGGACATTGTGCCATTATCATGGCCTCCACACTCTGTAGTCACATGATAGAGTACAAAAAGCCCTAAGTTTGGTGGCAGAAGACTTAGATTTTCCAAGATAGTTTTTCAGTACTGTGAGCAAGTCACTTAAGGGGACAAAGACACAGTATAGGTTAGAAACTTACAGGGCAAGGAACTCTACAATATTATCATTTCCATTTTACAAATTGGGAACTGAGAATTGGAGAGGTTCAATAATGCATCCAAAGTAGTCTGCAGCTTATATATAGATGTTAAGTCAGGTTTCATCAACACCGGGCTTGTCTGAATTCAAAACTTACTTTTTTTTTTTTTTTTCAAATTATACTGGTGGTCTTCGAACTGTGCTTAAGAGAACCTTCTGGAAGAGGTTGGCCCCAGCAAGGTGGGGGTAAAGGGTACCTTTGGCCCACTGATTTTATATATATGACTTTTTAATTAGAATTTTCTAGGCTGCAGAAATGTTTGGAAACCACTGCCTTTCACTCTGCTGTTCAGTCTCCAGAGGTATACGGCTAATATCCACTTTATTGTGAGGGGTAAGCAAGAAGTGCACGTGCAACAGCTGTGTAAACTTTGAGGCATTATTCAGATGGGAAATATTAGTGTAATTGCTCTATTGTGGCGCAATGGAGAGTTTTCCGCCTTAAAAATCTTTACTACAATCAACCCACAAACTTGGTGTCATGTTTCATGCACGTGAGAAAGCATGTTGGCTTGCAAATGGTTTGGGAGCGCTAGTTTAGATCTGAAAGCTCTAGGTAAAGGGTGGTGTCTCTCTATATTTTGAAAAGTTTAATTATTCATACACTATTAAATGCATAATTGGATTATAAGCAACCATGGATACCTCTTCTCAGATGGATTTGAATTGATCCACCTTTCATTTAAAATCCACAAGCCTAACTTAGAATTCCTGAGAAATTTCAGGTATGATTTGGGGTTTATCATCATTTAAAAATATTATTATAACTTAAGTTGGGGACTAAAGGTCAATTCTAGGATTTGGAGCCTAGCCTTGTCTACCAGTCTTTCACTTGGTGACTTGGTGAAACCATGTCAGGCTGCTAACCTATTTTCTAAAGTGGCAGTACCATTTTGTATTCCCACCAGTAATGTATGTAATGAGTATAACAGGAAAATGGCCTCCAAAAGTCTGCTGAAGCTCTCAGAGACCAGGCATCCAAAATCAAAGGAGAAATCTAGAGCGTTATTGTTGAGCTGACTTGTGGGTAGAAATAACATCTTCCAGAACTGAGACCTCTCAGAGGTGGAAAAATGTTTCCATTTCCAAAAAAAAATTTTTTTGAAAAATCAAACTGAAAAAAAATACACCTACAAAAAAATTCCCCTTGTATGCTTCATACTTCAAAACAATATCACTTTCATTACTGAGTCATCAAAACTTCCTGAGTATTTCTTTTTTAAGTGAAAAGACCAATCATTAGCCCATTTTGTTTTCCACCCCAGCATCTACAGCAAAAACAACTCAGAAACAGTCTTTGGTAGAACTGCCAAGTAGGCAAGGTTTTTCTCTGGTTTCTTCCACCTCCTCTCTTTTAACCCCCCACCTCACTGATGGCCCAGCCCCCTCCCTGCTCCTCTGAGCCCCAGCTGTCTTAGAGGATACAATGGGGATAAAATGACTGTGACTGTGACCGTGTCTGAAACTTTCCAGGACCAACAAACCCAACCGCCATCTTTCCCTGCTGCAGTTTGACCTTTCTACATCTCCAGGTCATGCCTATCACATCCCAGCATCCTTTCCCAGCCTTTTCCCACTGCCAGGCCCCACCACACACACTCACCTTGTGATCTTTGTGTAAGCTGCCATCTGCTGACAAGGGCAGCTGGTTGCCACCACTGGCTGTGGATTCCTGTAAATGGGGTCCCCTGGAGTTGTGCATGTGAACCCAATGTGAATGAGGCCCAGAGGTAGGCAAATTCACTGTCCTGGATGAGGCTATCTAAAGGGAAAGTGCAGGGCTTAGCAGCCAGTCCTCCTCAGGATTCATCTTCATCTTCCTTTCTTCCCCCTCCTTGGACCCCTTCTTTCCTCGTAAAGCACACGCTTTGAATTTAGACAGACTGGTTTGAAGGGTGACACTACCACTTCCTAACTCTGTGACCTGGGGAAAGTCACTTAAGTCGTCCAGAAAAGCAGGATAATAATGACACTTACGTCCAGTGTGATCAGGTGGACTAAAACGAGGAAATGTTCGTCAGCTGGCCCAGGGGCAAGCTCAACAGTAACCTGGCGAGGGGTACCTGGCTGGCTCAACCCGACTCTTATCTTGGGGTTGTGAGTTCGAGCCCCACGTTGGGTGTAAAGATTACTTAAATAAGTAAGTAAATAAACTTAAAAAAAAGTTACCTGGAGAAGTAATTCTTAATTATAAGGCTGAGTTCCCACCCATGAAGTCCACAAAGCCCCTCTTCGAACTGTGTGGAAATTATCTTTATGCTCCCCTCAGTTCTCCATACTAATTATAATCTTTCTTCATAGTTTTTGAACATATTTTATCAGATTGATAGTTAATTCAATTAAATCAGTCCTTACGTTCTATCATGATCAAATTATTAACACAGTCTCTGCTCCGAAGTTCTGTGCCCACTCTCTAATGTATTTTAGCCTTGTATCTCTTATCCTGTGCACTTCGTCATCCTGTGTTCTTTATCAATAACAACAACAAGAACAATAATAGTGGTAGTAGTAATAATAGTTACCATTCACTAAATGTGTTTTGTGTCAGACACCCTATTACGTTGCTCGATTTAATCTCCACAGCGGGTTGGCATTTTTTTTTAAAGATTTTATTTATTTGTTTGACAGAGAGAGACACAGCGAGAGAGGGAACACAAGCAGGGGGAGTGGGAGAGGGAGAAGCAGGCTCCCCGCTGAGCAGAGAACCCTATGCGGGACTCGATCCCAGAACCCTGGGATCATGACCTGAGCCGAAGGCAGATGCCCAACGACTAAGCCACCCAGGCGCCCCGGGGGTTGGCATTCTTATTTCCATTGTAGAGTCAAGGACACTGAAGGCAGGAGTTTTTAAACACATTGTCCAAGATTTCAAGACTTGTACTGTTGAATCCAGGGATGGCTTATTCTAAAACCCATCTCTACTCTTTGCCCCAGGCAACCACTACCCAGCCTTCTGTCTCTAGACACAGGGTCTTTGTGCCTGAGAGACTGGGTTTGCCTCTTCTGGACATTCCATATAAATGGAATCCTATGATATGTGATCTTTTGTGACTGGCCTCTCTCACTTAGCATATTTTCAAGGTCCATCCATGTTATTCATGTATCAGTAATTCATTCCTTTTACGGCTGAATAATATCCCGTGGGATGAATATAGCACATTTTGTTTATCCACTCATCAGGTGATGGACATTTGAGTCATTTCCATTTTGCCTATTACGAATAATGCTGCTGTGAACATGTGTGTAGAAAGTTTTTGTGTGAAGAGATGTTTTCAAATCTCTTACTAAGAGTGGAATTGCTAGGCAGTCATATGGGAAATACAAGTTTAAGAAACTGCTAACCTATTTTCTAAAGTGGCAGTACCATTTTGTACTCCCACCAGTAATGTGTGAGAGTTCCAGTCTCCTCGTATTCTTGCCAACACTTGTTACGGTCCATCTTTTTTATTATAGCCATCCCGTGGGTATGAAGTGGTATCACACCATGGTTTTGATTTGCATTTCCCTAATAACTAATGATGTTGAGAGCACTATCTAATTTTACATTAGTGTTCTTTGGGTGAAAACACAATGTCAAGGTTTAGCGGATGCTGAGTGAAGAATGATCCAGATGGGGCACCTGGCTGGCTCAGTCTGTACAGCACGTGACTCCTGATCTGAGGGTTGTGAATTCGAGCCCCATGTTGGATGTAGAGATGACTTTAAAAAAATAAAATCTTTTAAAAAAGATCTCGATAAATGTTTCTCTTGTCTTTAATTCCCATACTAAACTTAATATAGCATTTAAAAAATTAATCTGTGGGGGTGGCTGGGTGGCTCAATCAGTTGAGCGTCCAACTCTTGATTTTGGCTCAGGTCATGAGCTCAGGGTCCTGGGATCGAGCCTCACATTGGGTTCTGTGCTTAGTGGGGGGTCTGCCTGGGGATTTCTCTCTCTCTCCCTTTGCCCCTCCCTCTGCTTGTGTGCACACACACACTCTCTCTCTCTCTCTCAAAAAGAATAAATAAATCTTAAAAAAAATTAATTTGCTTTTTTGTACTAGTCAAAAAAAAAAGCTTTGTCCCTGTTGCAGGGGTATGTGTGTATGTATTTTGTTTGTAAATAAAGTGGTTTAAATACAAAAGAAATAAGTATATACCCTGGTGGTCTCTGGACCACATGCTCTCAGCCCACCTAACTTCAGGAGGACTGTGATGGTCAGTTCCACGTAGTTCCTGCACCTACCTTGAGTGCCTATTCTTGGCATGGTCTGATTTGGGCCTCAGGGCTTTCTCCAAGACCACAGAAGGCTGCTTGCCTAATCCTAGAGCCCAGAAGTGCTGGGGCAGGAGATTGGAGGGTAGACTGACCTCCAGAGGGAAGCTCCAGGCTGTCAGGCTGGGAGTTGATGGATAAACATTCCCATGCCTTAATGGGACAATTCTTCAGCCATGTTCTACTCAGTCCCTTAGAAGTCCCTTTCTAAGAGTAAGGCACAGTTGCTCACAGCAGAAACTTATCCTTCAACAAACATTTTTTTGGCATTTCTCCTTTCCCTAGAAACTTCCCAACTCCCACACTCCTGCTTCCTGGGATCACCTCACAAATAAGCTCCTTGATCACAAGTCCTTATCTCTGTCTTTGGTTTTAGGGGAACCCAAATTAAGCAAAATTATATAAATGAAAATTGGCTAAATGGCAAAGTCAGCATTAACTGGTTGAGAAGTTAGAAATCATTTACCTTGAAGATTCCCTTTTGTTATTTTTCCACAGTGGACCTAATGTTTTAAAGATTTCTTCTACAAAATAAATTGCATTTATGAAGTAATAATAAATGTTATTGTTTTAAGGCCAATGACAATCTGCTTTCAATACCAATGTTTCTCTGCCAAGATAACATCATTTTTGCCAAAGAGCAAAGAAGACTGGAATTTTAACTAGCCCACTTAACCTTATTGTGGCTAAATGTGTGTGTTCCATTAGATTTGTTCAAAACATTTCCCCAAATCTGGTTACTACTACTGTATTAATGGTCAAATTGGCACTGAGTGCATGGGTGAACTCCAGAGGCTGGGAATTCCATGCTGCCAAGTCCTTCACGTGATGGACTTTTTGGGGACCAGGGAGTAGGGCGGTGCCCATCCTCAGTTCCTACCTGCATTCAGAGCTTTTTACAGCCTTGTCATGAGCTGCCCCTTCTTTGACTTGTGGTATTCCAGTTTGGCTTGCTGTCCATGAGCATTTCACAACTCCCCTGTCCGTGTTATCATAAGTCTGCACTCTTCCTACTTAACCCAGACTTGGCAGCTCTGTTTGGCCATCACTCCACATATGTTTGTCATTCCCTGATACTCCATTCTGCCGAACTGCAATCCTCTGCTAAGCTGGGAAGTGAAGAGACTGGCTTAGATGGTATAGAGTAGTGGCAAGCACCCAGAAGTCCTGGATTCCAGTCCCAGACCTGCCCCTTCCCAGCCTTGAGACATTAGAGAACTCAGAACCTCTCTGAACTCTATTTCCCCATTATTTTTTTAAACTAATACTTAATGGTTTGTTTGTTTATTTGTTTGTTTTTAACTAAACTTTGCACCCAACGTGGGGCTTGAACTCATGACCCTGAGATCAAGAGTCATACGCTTTATGGACTGAGCCAGCCCAGCATTCCAAGGCTTCATGTTTTAGAGCAGTTTTAGGTTCATAGCAAAATTGGGGAGAAAGTACAAAGATTTCCCATATATCCCCTGTCTTCACACATGCATAAACTCCCCAATTATGAGCATCCCCCGCCAGAGTAGTACATTTGTCACCATCGATGAACCTACACTGACATATCATAATTATTCAAGCCCATAGTTTACATTATGGTTCATTCTTGGTGTTATACATTTTATGGATTTGGACAAATGTATAATGGCGTGTATTCATTATGGTATCATACAGACAGGTTTCACAGTCTTAATATTTCTTCATCTCAAATGTGGCACAACAAGATCAATTCCGAATCCTCACAGGATTTGAGAAGATAAAAACTGCCTGGGTGGCTCAGTCAGTAAAGCGTCTGCCTTCAGTTCAGGTTGTGATCCGGGGACTCCTGGGATCGAGCCCCCGAGTCAGGCTCCCTGCTCAGTGGGGAGTCTGCTGCTCCCTCTCCCTCTGCCTGCCGCTCCCCCTGCTTGTGCTCTTTTTCTCTCTCTCAAATAAATGAATAAAATCTTTAAAAAAAAAACAATAAAGGCAAGAAAGTTCAGAGTAGTGATGTTTTGAGAGTGAAAAATTAGAATTGTACTTAATTTAAATATCCAAACACAGGAACCCAGTTAAATAAATTATAATGTAATCAACAGAATCTTTGCAGTCATTAAAAATCATGTTGGAGAATAGTTAAAGGTACTGGAAAATTAAGTGAAAAAATTATAAAACAATAAGTACAAGTTGAGGTTATTAGGGCTTATGGGGAGGCAGGGCTGGAGAGTTATCATTTACTGGGTACAGAGTTTCTGTTTAGGATGATGGAAAAGTTCTAGAAATGGATAGTAGTGATGGCTGCACAACATCATGAATGTACTTGATGCCACTGAATTGTACATTTAAAAATGTTTAAAATGGTAATTTTATGCCATGTATATTTTACCACACACACACAAAAAGGAAGGCTGCAGAGAGTTCTTGACAAGGTCAAAAACAATTCTCATGTGAAGGCATGGTGGTTTCTTATAGTTTGCTCCTGTTTGCATGATCACAACTGATATTCTATTAAATTATTTACTGATATTTTCAACACTAAAAGAAAAGTATTTGGTTTAAAATATAATATGCACAGGATGAACCTATTCCTTAAATCTATCTATCTACCTCTTATATCTATGTCTCTATACATCCATATATAGATATATACACACATTACATGCATGCCTGCTTTTTTTAAATTTTCTGTGATGAATATATATTACTCCTACACCAAAACTTTATTTATAAAAATGTATGAAGCATTATATAAACCATAAGGAAATTTTATTATTCATATAAGGGCTTTGGCCTATCATAGTGTAGAATATACAACTGTTGCCAAAGAAATCTGTCTCAGGTCATCTCCAAGACAGTAGTTGATTTTAACTTACAGGAAAAGAAAACTGGTATATGCCAAGTTCAAAAAGCAATAGACTACATGGCTCATTTGAGACCTTGCAATAAGCTCATTATGGTTGGAACATTAGTCTGTGAGTGGATGATGTTGACAACAAAGGGCTCTGGATAAGTCTGGAGAGGTAGGCAGGTAACAAATGAACAGTTGACCAAATTAAAGAGTTTGGACTTTATCCTAAAGACAACAGCAAACCACTAATGGGTTTTAAGCCAATGATATGATTAGATTTGCATATTAGAAAGATTATGGTGTTTGCATCATGGCAAATGGCCTGGAAAGGAGCAACACTGGAAGCAGAGAGGTTGATTAGAAGTCTGTTGTAGTCATCAGGGCCATCTGGACAGGAATGGTTACAATGGGTACAAAGCACATGGATCTTAGACCCATTAGAAAGTGGAACTGGTGTCCCACTTGGTATTGATTGGATATGAGAACCAGAGGATCTAGGGTGACTCCTGGCTTTAACCTTGGGCAATCAAGAGGGGCTCTGACACTCACTGAGATAGGAGTTGAGGGAGGCGGAAAGTAACAAGTTCAGCCTGGAACCAGATGAGCTTGAGGTGCCTGTGCAGTTGGAAATCCCAGAAAGGAAGAAGTCAGAAGAAGGATCAAAAGTCAGCGGCACATGGAGAGCAACTGAAGCCAGAAGAGTAGGGAAGATTTCCGTGGAAAGAGATGTAGAGGACAGGTTTTTAGACTTTCTTGAGGGTGAAGGAGGAAGAATCTGATGAATACTATGAACATTTTCTCCAGAGATTTCTTTAAAGAATCTGGCTGTTAAGGGAATGAAAAAATCAGGATATAGTTGGGGGTTGTCATAGGATCATAAGAGTTCCTTTTTAGCTGAGAGACTTGAGTAGTGAGGGAGTGATTAAAGAAACAGGAAAGCAGAGGAATAACTGGAAGACCAAAACCTTGGGAAGAGACCAATAGCCTCTATCCCAGAGCAAAAAGTGAGTCAGGCAGAGTAGGGACACATTTTTTTAAGACAGGAAATAAGGGGGCAAGACTAGAAGAGAATGCAGGAGAGTTTGTGGGTTGCATGCCTGGAAGTTGAAGCCTTTCTTATCAGATGACCCCTCTGGACTCAATGAGTAGAAGGTGAGGTCATCTATAATGAGGGTGGCCAGAGGTCAGATATCTGTCAAATGGCCACGGCAGATATTAGGGCATATGATCAGGGAGACGTCATAGGATTTCTAGGCTGTGGAAGCCCAGCTGAATATTTATAAATAGGAATCATTCTGGATGATTTTTCTGCAGCAAACCTCAGGATCCTTTGTGTAAGTGAGAAGAAGGCAATAGTTCAATTTTTTGAAGGCTATAGATTTGCCAAGAATCATGAGTGGGGCAAAGGACAGTGGGGCAAAGCAGATGAGGAATCAAAAATGGACCATAGATTCCTCAAAAAGTTAAAAATAGAACTACACAACGATCCAGCAAATCTCACTACTGGATATTACTCAAAGAATACAAAAACACAAAAATGCTCAGCATCACTCGGCATCAGGGAAATACAAATCAAAACCACAACGAGATACCCCCTCACACTGATCAGAATGGCTAAAATTAACAAGTCAGGAAATGACAGATTTTGGCAAGGATGCAGAGAAAGGGGAACCCTTTTACACTGTTGGTGGGAATGCAAGCTGGTACAGCCACTCTGGAAAACAGTATGGAACTTTTTCAAAAAATTGAAAATAGAGCTACCCTATGATCCAGCAATTGCACTACTGGGTATTTACCCCAAAGATACAAATGTAGTGATCCAAAGGGGCACCTGCACCCCAATGTTTATAGCAGCAATGTCCATAATAGCCAAACTATGGAAAGAGCCCAGATGTCCATCGACAGATGAATGGATAAAGAAGATGTGGTATATATATACAATGGAATACTACTCAGCCATCAAAAAAATGACATCTTGCCATTTGCAATGGTGTGGATGGAACTAGAGGGTATTATGCTAAGCGAAATAAGTCAATCAGAGAAAGACAATTATCATATGATCTCACTCATGTGGAATTTAAGAAACAAAACAGAGGATTATAAGGGAAGAGAATAAAAAATAAAACAAGACAAAATTAGAGAGGGAGGGGCGCCTGGATGGCTCAGTCGTTAAGCGTCTGCCTTCGGCTCAGGTCATGATCCCAGGGTCCTGGGATCGAGCCCCACATTGGGCTCCCTGCTCCTTGGGAAGCCTGCTTCTTCCTCTCCCACTCCCCCTGCTTATGTTCTCTCTCTCGCTGTATCTCTCACTGTCCAATAAATAAAATCTTTAGGAAAAAAAAAAATTAGAGAGGGAGACAAACCATAAGAGACTTTTTTTTTAATTTTTATTTTTTTTTAAAGATTTTATTTACTTATTTGACAGAGAAAGACAAAGTGAGAGAGGGAACACAAGCAGGGGGAGTGGGAGAGGGAGAAGCAGGCTTCCCACAGAGCAGGGAGCCCAACGTGGGCCTCGATCCCAGGACCCCGGGATCATGACCTGAGCCGAAGGCAGATGCTTAACGACTGAGCCACCCAGGCACCCACATAAGAGACTCTTAATCATAGGAGACAAACTGAAGGTTGCTGGAGGGGAGAAGGGTAGGGGGGTGGGGTAACTGGGTGATGGACATTAAGGAGGGCATGTGATGTAATAAGCGCTGGGTATTATATAAGACTGATGAATCACTGATTTCTACCTCTGAAACCAATAATACGTTATATGCTAATTAATTGAATTTAAATTTAAAAAATTTTAAATACAAAAACACTAGTTCAAAGGGATACACACACCCCAATATTTATAGCAGCATTATCTACAATAGCCAAGATATGGAAGCCGCCCAAGTGTCCATTGATTGATGAATGGATAAAGAAGATGTGGTATATACATACAATGGAATATTACTCAGCCAGAAAAAGAATGAAATCTTGCCATTTGCAACAACATGGATGGAGCTAGAGAGTATAATGCTAAGCAAAATAAGTCAGTCAGAGAAAGACAAATACCATATGATTTCACTCATATGTGGAATTTAAGAAACAAACAAAAATGAGCAAAGGGAAAAAAGAGGGAGAGACAGAAACAAACCAAGAAACAGACTCTTAACTATAAAGAACAAACAGATGGTTACCAGAGGGGAGGTGGTGGGGGAGGGGTGAAATAGGTGATGGGGATGAAGGAGCACACTTGTGATGAGCACCCGGTGATGTACGAAAGTGTTGAATCACTATATTATACACCAGAAACTAATATTACACTGTATGTTAACTGTACTGGAATGGAAATAAAATTTAATTTAATTTAAAATAATAAAGAAAAAAAAAGAGTTGACCATAGAATGATGTGCCCATTGTCAAAGCTATATAGAAAGAAGTGAGGTCAGGAAGGAAATGAGGGAAAGAGAAAATGAAAATATCTAAGAATTGAAAGTACCAAAGTTCTCAGTGATTCATTTTAAAACAGGACATTTATTTTCATTTTTGTTATTTTTTAAAATCACCAAGTGTCTTGATGCATCTATGCTGTAGGTTGATCATGAAAACTTGGCCGGAACACTGAAACTAAGAGAAGCCATTTAAAATTTCCTTGCCTCAACATAATTGCGAAGACTACTGTATAATCACTCATTTGTTTTTCAGATATAAGACCAGAATTAGCCATTAAAATGTATCTTCTTTTCCCATACTCAAGGCCAATATTACTCTGCATAAATAAAGTCTTTGGACTGGGTATTCAATAATATTGGAGATTTAGAAATATTCTTTTTTTTTATTATTATGTTATGTTAATCACCATACATTACATCATTAGTTTTTGATGCAGTGTTCCATGAATCATTGTTTGCATATAACACCCAGTGCTCCATGCAGAACGTGCCCTCCTTAATACCCATCACCAGGCTAACCCATTCCCCCATCCCCTCCCCTCTAGAACCCTCAGTTTGTTTTTCAGAGTCCATAGTCTCTCATGGTTCATCTCCTCCTCCGATTTCTCCCCCTTCATTTTTCCCTTCTTATGTATAAAGGAACTATGGTTATGTAGGTCAATATTCTTAGTGTTAGGAGATGCCTTCTAAAATATATGGGGGTGGGGGGCGCCTGGCTGGCTCAGTCAGTAGAGCATGTGACTCTTGATCTTGCGGTTATGAGATTGAGCCCCATGTTGGGCATCAAGTTTACTTAAAAATAAATAAATAAATACAATTAAAATTTTTAAAATACATGGGTGCGAACCACCAGCATATCTGCAAATTATTTTCAAGTGGTTTTGAGAAAAATCATATAATAGAGCAAATATAGCAGGGGGAAGCTAGGCCCTGAGACTAGCTCAGTCAGCAACTCAAACCCAAAAGAACTCAGAAGCTTCATTCTGTTAAGGGAAAGCGGGATAGTTTGGGGAATTGGCATCTTTGGGTCTTCCTATTATGAGCTGCAAGAAACCTCGCCTTTTTTTAAATCCTCACATTTGCATCACTTTATACTTTAGATTTGCTTTTATTTTTACCTTTGATTTAGTTCTCATGGATAGTGCTATTGTCCCATTTTACAAATGAGCATTTCAGTGACTTACTCAGGAAGACACACCTAGCAGGTCTTTGGATTCCAATTCTTCTGCACTGACCTCCACCGAAATATTTATGTGAAGTAGGTGTGACCCGTGCCAATTGTTTTCAGTAGACATGGTGATTGTGTATGTAGTATATATGTACATATGTGTATGTGTATGCACGTGTGTGTGTGTCTTACATGCTTTTATGTCCTAGTTTTATTTTGTCAATACCACTTTTGCATGTCATCTGCTTTTTTTTGTTGTTGCTTGTTTTTTGTTTCTGTTTAATCACCTGGAATCTGCTCATAAAAATTAGAAAGTATTTTTGGTGAAAATAATCTTTGAAATATTAGGATTTAAAACAGCAGGAATTTGCGATTTGACAGAATAAAATGAAATTACTAAAAAATGTAAGTTTAATGGTGAACACTCTTACCAGTAAAAAGGACATTGAGTTGGTTTCAGGATCTATCATGAGTTTTTCTTTTTAATTAAGAAAACAAAGGTTCAGGAGCTCCTCGAAACATTTTCCACAAATAACACACATAGGACTTCTGTGAGGGAAGTCAGAGTGCTAAGTAAAGTAAAAAGAGAGGCCTTGATCAGCTCCCTCCACAGCTAAGATAATCCAGTTCCACAAACAATGAAGGCCTCAAGGTTGGGTAGAGATCAGAGTTCAAATTCAGAAAGCCACCAGAAGCAGAACTGGAGAGACTTATGCCTGTGAGTAAAGCCAACAGGGGGGAGAGGTACGCATCTAATGAAACACACATCAGTCGAATATTCTAAACATTGCTTCCTCTCTTCCTGAATAACATCTGGCTTGGATGGAAGACCCTTAGGGTCATCAAGTTTTCACCTTACAAAGATATATGTATATAAGCTCACAAAAACCTGGGCTTAACAGAAGGTTTGTCTTTTTAAAATCCAGAATCCATTTATTTTTTAAGAAAAGATACTACTCTCCTTGGAATCATAAAACACCTTGATGCTAACTCAGAGCTTGTACATCATCCAGGTGAATACAGAATAATTTACCCAGAGTCATCCAGCCAAGTGGGCCCCTATTTTCCTAACTTCCTGCTTTGGTGTTCTCATTATGCTTCTTAGGAAATAAAAGAGACACAAATAATAATAACATGAAATATTTAATGGCATGGGGGAAATGTTTGCAATAAATTTTTGTGTAAAGAAAGCACATTCCATCATATGTATCACATGATTCTATTTTGGAGGGAAATAGAGAAGGCACGTGTGCTAGGTATAAAAAGCCTGGGGACAGGTTAACAGGCCTGAAGACTCTAAGTGGGGCAATTAGCAGGACTTGCTCTTTTCCTCTTTTAGTTGTTTTTTAAATTTTTTGGATTTTTATAATAAATAAGTATAGCTGATTTCAAAAAGAAATTAATGTTATAAACAAAGAATTAAGAGCATCCTAGGAAAGTCAGGCTGGCACATTTCAGAAGTATAGAGACAAGTAGCATTAGAACTCTTTCTTCTCAAGGGTTGGGAGGGAGAGGACTCTATCTATAGAAGTGGAGTGTTTGACCAGAGTTGTACTACAGGATGGCTAGAGCTGATGGACAAATGTACACCTAAGAGCCAATGCATGGGCCACAAGTCAAATCTTTGGGGTGTAGGAAGAAGTGAGAGCTTCCCTTTAGAGGGAGTATCAGCTTACTTACCACTTACCACTGCTCTTAACATCTAAACGATTAGAAAATATTGATCTATGAACCCTTGTGTTCACTTCTTTAGAGGCATGAAATATTCCTCTGGAACTGATACTTTCTGAAGGAAGCTAATCTTTCATGGCTACTCCATTTCTTTTTCCTACTTTGACTGTATAGCTGATACTCAGACCTGGTAAAACCAGAAAAAAAGGAATAAAGATAATAAGTAGAAGGATGGATGGATGGATGGATGGATGGATGGGTGGATGGACTACTTTCATTTACAGAGCACTTCCTATTTACTTGCCAGACTAATTTGTGAGCTGTATAATTTCTAATCCTTAGCATTGTTGCTAATCCTTACATTATTTCTAACTTCAACAGGAAGCCATTATTATTCCCATTTCAGAGATGGTAAAACTTAGGCTGAGAGAAGTTGACCTACCATAGAGAACAGGATTAGAACCTAGGCCTGTCTGACCCAAAGGCCTATGGCCTCTTCCAAGGTCACTGCCTCCTTTTCTGTACCCTGGAATGGTTCAGCCCTTCTCAGTGGATCCAGTAGACTGCTGTAGGGGTAAGAAGAGCACTGGATTAGGAGTCTGTTTCTGGATGCACTCCAGGCATGGAGAGTTGTCTAAATGATCTCCAAATGGCCCCTGTCTAACCCTCTCCCATCTTCATAGTTTGCCCACACAACAGACATTCTTTGCCACAGTTGTTTTGTTTTGCTTTTTAATATGTTGACCCAAATCGACTCATTGAGATAGAAAATCTCCTGCTTAAATTAGAAAAGATGGAACTTGGAATGAAATTCAGAAACCAATTTAGGATAGAGGATAAAGGTAGGATGGGTTTTCTGAAAAGTGAACCCCAAATGGCAGAGCCCTTGCTGTCAAACTTTATTTCCTTTTCTCATTTCCTTTTCATTTCATGCACATCTCATAAACGCTTATCTGTCCTCTGTGTACCAACTAATGTTAGGACAGAAAGAACCTCAATTTCCTCAGAGACTTTTAAGGGGACCAACCCTAATGTGGTTTCTGTGTAGTTAACTGGTAGGCTCTTGTTAAGTAAACAACCCAACTTTGATACCAGAGAGTTTGTGGTCAGGATGGGGGTTGAGGTTGAAGGGGAGAAGAAGCAGGCTTGGGGGAAATTTTAAGTAGAAGATTTCTCTTCAAAAAAGAAAACAGTCTTGACTAAAGCTATTCTCTATTTCACCAGTTGGGATCCATCTTCAAGTACTCTACACTGAGCACATGCTGCACTCTACTCTTTATACTTGCCCTGCCTTCTACCTTTGACCTTGGGCTATAGGCCTACACTGAATGATGTCAGAGAAGTTGCTCTATGTCCTACATGAAGATCATTGAGAATGTGGCTCTCTTAACCACACAAGAGAAATTCTTCTCAGTTCTCTGCTCCAGGGAAGCCGCCTTTCTACTGATGACTGATATGTTTTATCTTATGAATGTTGGGAATCAAGTAGTTGATTTTCTTTCTTTGTGTTAGCTGCAAGGAAACTCACAGCCAAATTTGGGATCCACTTTTAGTAGAGTGTGCTGGGCCTCGTGGCATAATTTGAAGTACCAATCTTACCCCTTTTTTGTTGGATTCCTCCAACTACTTTTCCTTTCCACTAGGCTTCATTGTTCAAATGCTTTTTTTAAAAAAAAATATTGCACAATGGGGGCCTGGGTGGCTCAGTCAGTTAAGCATCTGTTTTTGGCTTAGGTCATGATCCCAGGGTTCTGGGATCAAGTTCTGCATTGGGCTCCCTGCTCGGCGGGGAGTCTGCTTCTCCCTCTATCCTACCCCCTGCCTTTCCCCTTGGCTTGTGCTCTCTCGCTCTCTCTCTCTCTCAAATAAATAAATAAAATCTTTAAAAAAAATAAAATAATTTTAAAAATTAAAAATAAAAAATTTTGCACTGCTTGTGTCTTTGTAAGCTGCCTTAAATTATTCTGAAACAAGTAGGAACAACTGAATATATTTGCTATACCATGTTTATCCTAACCTACAGTAGCACCCTCCTTTTTCTTTAAGATTCATGGGAATGGGGTCCTCTGCAAACCTGTTTGCACCATGGGATCCTACCTGTCTGGCCAACTTGACTGGAATTGACCCAGGCTAAGCCACAGATTCTTTCCTCCAGAAATTTGAAATTGGGACTTGACAAATGATCTACTAAGCTGATTCTTTGACCATGTAATATATCTACAGCATTGATTCTCAACATTTGGGACCCTACAAAGTCACTTGGGGCACTTTTTAAAAATATGGATTCATCCCTGATTATCAGGGACGGCAAAGATACATACAGATATGTAACCAAATAGATCTACTGATTGGATTTACCTAGTGTCCTTTCTCTAAAGAGCTGTGACTGGAGAATATGAGCACAAACCCTTAAATGGCCCACCTCTCAGTGAAAATTGTTACCTAGGAAGCATATGAAACTGAAGCACTTTCTATTCACTTAAGTCCCAACCATCTGTGTGTGGACAGACAGAATTGTGAATGAAGTAAAGGGCCTTTCACTACCGCCGGACTTTATTTTCTGATTGTTTTACTAGGTCTCACTCCCCCAAATAGATTAATTTATTTAACATACATTTGTTGAACCCATCCTAAATTGGAGTCCCTCTGCTGGATGCTATGGGAGAAGGTTGGGGGAGAGAAAGAAAGTAGGCACCTAGATGAACCTGACCCTAGGGAGGCAGGTGACAAGGAATGTGGCAGAGGATGATGGTCACATTCTCAGGATATAGCGACAGGAAGGCACCTGAAGCAGCACTAGTGGGTTCTCCTTATCTTGTTTTATGTACAGTAATCTATTATTCTTTCCATTTGTGGAAATAATCAAGGGTTGGCTAAAGTGGCATCCAAATTATGTCCATGAAGAGGCTAGATGCAACCAGGCTCCAAGAACAGTCTCATTTAAATCTAGAGAAAAATCTATCTGATATTCTGCATATTAGAACTCCCACTTGAATTCCTTGCTCAACACCAATTTTCTCAGCTGGCCTTTCTTGCCCTTTCTTTTTATTGTTTATCTACCTTTGAAAATAACAAAGAAATGGAGTGGGAAATGGAAAATTACTCTGTTGGAAAATCTTACCTTCCTAAATGTGAGCTTTCAATGCATTCAGAAATAGTCTATAGCTTTGCTGAGTGCTCCCAGACATCTCCAGCAGCTAGTGTAACTGACACAGGTTCAGTCATAGGTTGGAGAGAAAAGAAATAACAATAACTTAAAATTTATTCAGTACCTACATGCCAGACATTCTTCTAAGAGCTTAGATGCAATATCTTATTTAATAGTCAGAACAACCCTTGAATAATTCTATCTTCTCTGTGTAACAGAAGAGAAAACTGAGGCTTAAGGGGTAAAGGGAGGTGACCAAGGTCATGCAGGTCACTAGTGGTAGGGAATGGAGCAGTATCTCAGCCTGTCCACTAGAATGCAGAGACTTTATTTTTGATACTTGCTGTATCTATAGTGCTTCAAGCAGTGCTGGGCACTTGGAAAACCCTCAATAAATATTTGCTAAATGAGTGAATAAGTGAATGACTCTCTGGCTACAGAAGCAAATCTTTAGCAAGGAGGTAGAAAGAATCACACAGCTAATGGATAAGTCTCATACACATGGATTCTGAGCTTGGGTTCCATGTGGCACAGAGGTGTCCTCTTTCAGAAATGACTGGTGGAACAGAAATAGTATCCCATGACCGAGAAGAGGTAGGTGCTAATCTTGGCTCTCTTCTTGTGTGACCTTGGACCCACGATCCCCATGCCTTTCTGAGTTTCAGGTATCTTTTCTGCAAAATGAGACCCCAAAAGTACCTCCAAATTCTCTTCTAAATCTAACAGCCTGTCATTCACAAGAATTTTACACTACAGAATTTATCTTCTGGATGAACCACTCTAAGGACAAACTACAACTGCATCAAGAGCTGTGGGAAAAGAAGCATTCCCATTTTCCATTCTGTATTTGGTATCACCTCCTGTCTTCCTAGATTCTCCGCTGGGATGCTTTACATTGTGGGGTTTTTTTTTTTCCTTTTCCTTTCTTTTTCTTTTTTCCATTTTTCTACTTTTAATTTTGAAATAACTTTTGACTTGCAAAAAAAGTTACAAAAATAGCACAAAGAATACCTGAATACCTATCACATAGTTTCCCCAAATGTTCCCATTTTTCATGCCACAGTGAAAAGATCACAATCAGAAAGTTAACATTAACAAAATACTATTATCTGATCCACAGTACTCAAGTTCACCAACTGCCCCACTGATACTCTTTTTCTGGTCCGGATCCAGTCTAAGTTAACATGTTACATGTGGTTGTCTCATTTTGTTAGTCTCCCTTAACACAGAACAGATCCTCAGGCTGTCTTTGTCTTTCATGCCCTTGACACAACTGAAGAGTTACTGCCCAGGCATTTGTCAGAAGATCCCTTAATTTAGGTTTGTCTGATCTTGATTGAATCCATGCTATACACTTTCAGTAAGAACACCACAGAGGTGATTTTATTTCCTTCTGAGGGCATTTCTTCAGAAGGTACATGGTGTCAATTTGTTGCTGCATTACCCATGAGGTAACTTTGATTATTCCTTCTGTTTTTTCATATTCTACCTATCTTATCAGAAAAACAGAATAATAAAGTACTTGCCTCCCAGGGTTGTTGCAAGGACTAAATAGAAAAGAAAAATGGTATATGAAGCACTTAACCCAGTTCCTGGGACACAGTAGGACTTAACTATTATATTATTCCACATCATCATTTTTTTTTTCTTTTAAAAGCAGATTGAAAAATTAGGAACTTGTTTAGGTAAAAATGGGAGTTGCCGGGGGGCGCCTGGGTGGCTCAGTGGTTAAGCGCCTTTGGCTCAGGTCATGATCCTAGGGTCCTGGGATCGAGCCCCGCATTGGGCTCCCTGCTCGGCGGGAGGCCTGCTTCTCCCTCTCCCACTCCCCCAGCTTGTGTTCCCTCTCTCGCTGTGTCTCTCTCTGTCAAAGAAATAAAATCTTTAAAAAAAAAAAAAAAAGGGAGTTGCCGACAGAGCCGCACTTGGGGCATCCGCAGACACACATTCTGCTTTTGCATTTGCTGCTGCAGCTGGTGCCCCCGAAGCCTGGAGAATTCCAGCAGGCTCGGAAGGATCACAGCCCTCAGTGTTTCTCTGTAAGGGCAGCAAATGTAACTAGAGTGTCATTTGAGTGTTTGGCGATTGTACACTCGGTGGCAGGGGACATGTCCATTCAGCCCCGGATCTGGCTTACAAGATGTTAGGTAACCTTTTCAAGGCCATGAGATTTTAATAGACTTCGAAGTCGAGTTACCAGATATGATGTTTTTACCTGGGTAAAATATACGATTAATGTATAAATCTGGGTTTTACAAGTGACATCTGCATACTGTGTTTATTTAACTAATTGCAGACTGATTGACACATAGACATTCCATAATATTTATCTATTAGTCTGTGAATAGGGAGTCCAATGAATTATTTATTGGTCTAACACATCCTGGTGCTTTTTTTTTTTTTTTTTAAGAGAACATTCTCTATTAGAAGTCCTGGCCTCGCTTAGTCAATTAACCTTCCCCTGTCCAGATCTCCTCTCTTGGGGAATAAACCATCAAAATCCAAAGTAGCATTTTAGTGTGCAGAGGAAGGGATCATGCCTGCTCACGACCTTAGTCCCCTCCTGTTGTAATCTCCCCAAAGTCAGATGTAAAACCTTATTCCCAAATCAATTGCAATTGATGTACACACATGCAGTTACTGTGCTTTTCTAGAAATGAGCTAAAGCCTCTGTTGCAAAGGAGAAAGAGATGGCAGACCCCTGTTCCTGCCAAATTTAGCCTCATTGCCCTGACAATAACCAGCGGTGCCAGGGATGGGAACAGGGTGGAGGGCAGGAGAGGTGACAACAAGAGCTATTGAATCAGAAGGTGTCACTCTTACTTTCCCCTTTTCCTTTACTCTCTTGCTCCCTCTGGTGCTACTTTCTCCCCAGCTCCCCTCTTCCCCAAGGCTATGCTGGTAGTTCAAGTGAGACATGGTGGTGGCCTGTACTGGGTGAGGAGGAGGTGATGATCAGTAGGGTCAAATTCAGAAGATACTTTGAAGCTAGAGCTGACAGGACTTGCTAATAGATTGGTTGAGTGGTGTGAGTGAAAGAGAGATCAATGATAATGCCAGATTTTTGGCCTGAGCAACTCGCTGGGTGCTAGTGCCATTGACTGAGGTAGAGAAACCAGAGAAGAATGAATTTGGGGGTGGGGAAACTCAAGACTTTGTTTTGGGACCTCTTATGTTTAAGGTGCCTGTAACAGAGCAAAGGAGAAATGCCAAATAAACAGTTTGGATACACAGTCTAAAATTTAGACTAGAATATAGTGAAAAGAACATGGGATTTTATGTGGTACATTTGGAGTTATAATCCTATTATGAGACCTTACCAATATATTTAACTTCTCTGAGCCCCAATTTTCATATTTGTCAATTTCACTTATATTACCCATATTTCAGTTGCTTATTGCTTTGTAAGAAATCACTCCAAAATATAGTGGCTTAAGATAGCAATTATTTATTCCATTTTTATGATTCTGGGGGGTGGGACTCAGCTGGGTGGTTCTTCTGCTAGTTTTGCCTGAATATCTTATGCACCTGCATTTTACAGGGAGTTTCACTAAGACTGAAATAATCTAAAATGGCCTCTCATCCCCTTAGAACCTCTTTCCATGTGGCCTCTCATTATTTTGTAATTTAGCCTGAACTTTTTACATGGCAACTAAATCTCAAGAGGAAAATTCCAATGCCGAAGCACTTATTCAGCCTTGGCTTATATTGTGTCTGTTAATGTCCCGTTGGGCAAAGTAAATCACCTGGCCAAGCCCAGAATGCACGCGGCAAGGGAATACATAGGGTGTTGATTCTGGGGTGCATGGTTAACTGGGGGGCACCATGTGAGAGTCTACCACAATGGACTGACTGGGTTTTTGTGCAGATAAAATTGTCTGTCATGTGGTAGATACTCAGTAAATATTAGCTGTTATTATTAAGACTTAACAACCTTCAAAATCAATCCCCAGGACCTATATTTTCTTTTTTACTTATAAAGGTACAGGGGAAGAAAATTAACCTGCTTTTTTGTCTCTTTTCTATGTTCTCCAGCAGAAGTAGAACTTTAGTCTTTTTAACTTTGCACTCAGTTGTGCTACCTAAGAGATGTACTGTGATTATTTAAAACCCAGCAAAGATGTGGTCTAATATTATGATTTTGGAAAAGTAAAAATTCTCATATCTTCTCATTAAAAATGGCTTTGAAACCAAAATTAAAAATCTGAACCTCCATGCTCTTCCAATGGTTTTTCCAAACATAAAAGTTGTGTTTGATTTTTGTGATTTTAACCTAAGTCCATTTTAAGTCCTTATTTCTAACTGTAATTCTCCCACTATTTCTTCACCATTTGATACTTTTTCCTACATCAGTCACATCAAGGTCGTTATACATATTTCAATAGTAAAGGAACAAATCATCCATGCTTTACCCATAGCTTTTCTCCTCCACAAAAACACACAAAGCAATTCATTGTTTAGCAGAGACATGGAAATATAGAGGTGGCACATATGTGTTTTTTATCCCATTCTGGGCCCCAGAATCTTGACTATAATAGTCACACAAAGAATCTGCCGGCCCAGATATCTCTATATCTCTATATAGCACTGTTCAGAAAGGTTATGAAACTTGGGCCTCTTTAAAGATGGCAAATGATTTTTGAGAATGATTGTACTTAGGCTTTGACCACATATATATGTATGGATGTACACACACAAACATTTTATGTATAATAACAAAAGCTCTATGGAGGAGAGCTCTGTTATCCTTGGTAGGGTAAAACTACGTAGCCAGTGGTATTTGGTGAATATTTCTTTCCTTCTTGTATTTTATTAAGTTCCATGAATTAATTCTGTTTGGATTCTGGCCCCAGATCTCAGGCCTACTCATGCTGAAAGGCCATTTCTTTGGGGCCCTTCATTCCTATGGTAGAGCATGTCTGCTCTATCTTCTCAAATGATTTGTAGAATGTTATCTCCTTGTTGTACATGTGAGCCTCTGTTTCCCTACCCTACCCAACCTTCTGTATCCTGTGTGTGTTTCTGCTTATGTGACCCTGGCTTTCCTTTGACAAGAAAAATAACTTCCTGGTTAGGATCCAAACATAAAATGCTCCATCCATTGGCGGCAGCGTGATTGTCATAACATGTCCTCTGTAATCCCTCTAAACACCTCTTTCCATCAAAGCAACACAGGGGTGCTCTTGCTAAATCACAATGCACACATTGTTGTCTGGGTAACAATCGTGAAAGGACCCAAAGCAAATTAGGTATGGATTAATTCAGAGTCTCAGAATTGACTTTTCCCTTTCTTACTGAATTGTTGGTGCCACTTTCATAAAAACCCATGGCTTACTTTATTCCTATGAGTCAAACAACTTCCTTTCTCCCCTCTATTTATAGAAAGGCATTAGGAAATTATTTTCAAATTGGAAAATCATCGGCTATGAAAACATGTTTTTATTCATTTCAGATCACACAGTCCTAGTACCAACTTACGCGTTTTCATAAAGTGAAAAGACATTAATCCACTTTTCACCTTATTTTCATACAATAATCACATAGAACTGTATGAGTCAAGATAACCTCAATTATTTTGTAGTAACAATCAACCCTGAATTTCAGTGCTTTAATAAGGTTTGTTTCTCACTCATTCTACCTCCCAGTGTGAATTGGCTGGAGACCTCTGGTCAACACGGTCAACCAAGGACACAGACTGGCAGAGGCTCTATCTCAATTCATGCTTTCATGATCACCCAGGCAAGGAATAGAGAATGTGGCAAATTGTGCACTGACTCTTAAAGCTTCTTGCCAGAAGTACCATATCACTTTACTCATATTTCAGAGGCCAAAGCAAGTCATATGGCCAAAGCAAGTCATATGGCTAAGCCTATCTTTAAAGGAGGGAAGGTCTAAACCTATGTTTCTAGCTGGACAATATGTGAAGGGCCCCTGTGATTGTTCCAGCACTTAAGAATCAACTTCACCAAAAATCCAAGAAACCTAAGACATTTGCATGAAGAAAAAAGAAAAAAGGTGGGATGCCTGGGTGGCTCAGTCGGTTAAGCATTTGCCTTCAGCTCGGGTCTGAGATCGAGCCCTGCATCAGGCTCCTTGCTCAGTGGGGAGTCGGCTTCTCCCTCTGCCTGCCGCCCCCCCGTTTGTGCTCTCTCTCTCTGACAAATAAATAAATAAAATCTTAAAAAAAAAAAACAAAGAAAGAAAGAGAGAGAGGGAAAGAAAGGAAGAAAGAAGGAAGGAAAGAGAGAAAAAAGAAAAAAAGTTACTCAGTGCTACCAAAGTAGCAGTGATATGGTCACTCTCTCAAGGGCAATGGACTGTTACGCAGCCACTAAACATTATTGAAGAATTTATAATGACATGGTAAAATGCTCAAGATGTAATGTTAAGTGAAAACTACCAAGCTGTGATATTGGTTGTTTTTTTTTTTAAGATTTATTTATTTATTTTAGAGAGAGAGAGACAGCGCAAGCAGGAGAGGCAGAGGGAGAAGGAGAGAGAATCTCAAGCAGACTCTGCACTGAGTGCCGAGCCCAACGGAGGGCTCAATCCCAGGACCCTGAAATCATGACCTGAGCGTAAACCAAGAGTTGGAAGCCCAACTGACTGTGCCACCTAGGTGTCCCGGTGTAATATGTTTTCAATATTAGCTCTTTTTTTTTTTTAAAGATTTTATTTATTTATTTGACAGAGAGAGACACAGCGAGAGCAGGAACACAAGCAGGGGGAGTGGGAGAGGGAGAAGCAGGCTTCCCACCGAGCAGGGAGCCCGATGCGGGGCTCGATCCCAGGACCCTGGGATCATGACTTGAGCTGAAGGCAGATGCTTAACGACTGAGCCACTCAGGCGCCCCTCTTTTTTTTTTTTTTTAAATATTTTATCCATTTAACAATGTTAACAGGAGTTATCTCTGGCTGGTGGGAGTAAGGTTTTTGTTTTCCATTTTTATACCTTTCACACTTTCTAAAATACACATGTAAATTTTTATTGAAAATTATAAATGAACTTAAAAAATACACAAACTATAAACTATACAGTTACATGAGTTTTAGCAAATATATAGAGTCATGCAACTATCACCACAATAAAAATTTAGAATATATTCAGTGCCTCAAAAGTTCCTTAAGTACCCTTTTGGTCCACCCTTGCACCCCCAACAAGCTGCTCAGTCTATTTTCTGCTGCTATATCATTTTGCTTTTGCTAGAGATTTCACGTAAATGAAACTATACAATATGTAGTCTTTTACATATACAGTATGTCTTAGTAATATGTCTTTTACATATACAATATGTCTTCTTTTACTCAGCATGATGGTTTTGAGATTCATTCATATTGTTACATGTATCAATAGTTCATTCCTTTTTATTACCAAGCAATATTCATCAGTTGGTAGACATTTGAGTTGTTCCCAGATTTGGGCTATTATGAATAATGCTGCTATAAACATTGCATCTAAATCTTGGTCGTATACTTTGAGTTCCCTTGGGTAGATACCTATGAGTGGAATTTCTGGGTCATACAGGATGTGTTAGTTTAATTTTTTAAGAAACTGCCAACTTGTTTTCCCAAGTGGCTATACTATTTTGCATTCTTATCAACAATAAGAGGGTTCTAGTTTCCCCACATTCTTGCCAAAACTTGGAATTGTCCATCTTCTTAGTTTAAGCTGTTCTAGTAGATGAAAAATACATAGCACTTGGACAACTCACTCACAGATATGTGGTTGGCATTTAGCATAATGGTAGCAAGCTTCACTCACACAGTAGCTGAAATCTTGAGCTCCAAGATTGCAGGCCTCCACCAATCTAACAAAGCTAAGGTAAATCTTCATTAACTACCAAAGGTTTCATGTCTTCATTACTATAGACTTGGGCCAAGTAAGTCTCTTACAGTAACACAACACAGGCAGCTCAGCTTTCACACAAACTAACTAGAAGAGGTGTCTGTGCTTCTTGAAAATGTGTGTGTTGCAGGTACGGCAATGGAGAAAATTATGTTGTGAAATTTTCTCTGTGCATTAAAGCTAATCAAGGAACAGTAACGTCACTGGGTTTTTCTTCCTTTTGTTTTTCTTTTTTGGTTTGACAAGACCAAGTGTGGACTTAATTTATAATTATTTCTTGATGACTACAAGGACAGGAAGCAACTGCTACAGTACTAATGGGATCCTTTGGCCTGGGATGAGTCTAGGGAAATGGGATACTTACGGGTAAGAAAGGTAAAGGAGAAAACTCTGAAGAGAAGCTATGTGTAAGGTTTATGTTATGTATGGGGAGATGTGTGCACTGCTGTTGATGAACATTGTGCTAGAAGAAAAATGTTCTAGGTTCAATTTTAGGTCTTCCATTTATCATGGAAGTGCCCTTAGATGTGCCATTTAATATGTCTGGTTTCCTCATCTGTAAAATGAGTGTAATACTATCTGACCTACCTAGTACATACATCGTGACCAGGGATGCAAGCAGCCTTATAGAACCATATCTGTACTGTGATTTACATTATTTGTACATAATACATTTGTACTTTTCATTTCATCTTTTATCTTATGTGATTGCCAAGTAATCTATTGAAGTAGGAAAGAGTAGTTATTACCTCTATTTATAGACTAAACCAAGACTCTGAGGGTTTGAAATCCCCCAGTGAATTTGTTGCAAAAGAAAGACTTCCAATTCCCTGGCCAGTAGATTATTATTTTGTGTTGTAATTCTTATATGATATATGTTGTGCTGTAATCTGTAATGTTGTAATTGGAATACAGCCACAGTTGATTCATTTATGTATTGTCTACAACTGCTTTTGTGCTACAAGGGTAAAGTGAGTCATTGCCTGAGAGACCACATGTCTTAAAGCCTAGAATATTTACTATATTTGCTTTAAGAAAATATTTGCTAATCCTTGCTTTAAATGTTTTGTGTATGTATTGATTCATTTTTTCCTCCTAACAATCCTAAGAGGCAAGTTATGTTAGGATCCCCATTATCCATTTGAGGAAACCGAGGCATAGAAAGTTAGAGCAATTAGATCAAAGTCAAACAGTGAGTCAATGAAGGAGCTGAGGTTTGTCCCCCAAGTACTCTGGCTTCAAAACTTTTGTTCTTAATCCCTTTTATTATTGGTCTCTCTTACTCTTGCTGGACTGTATTTCATTCGGGCAACAGAAATTCATTGAGCAACTATTCACTGCACCATTCTAGGTAACAAACACCATTCTAGAGATTGGGGATAGGGTAGAACGAGCTCTCATGGAGATCACATTCCAGTGGCAGAGAAAGACAATTAGAAAGTCACAGAATACACACGCAAGACTGTCTCAGAGAGGGATGAAGGCTGTGAAAAAAGAGCCAGAGTGACAAGGACAGAGAAGTGGGTGGAGTGGGGGTGGGGGCATGGGGGACAGGAAGAGTTGTTGCCAGAAACTAACTGCATATGTGGAACACATTTTGACTGTGATCCTCCCCAAAGCAAGGTGCTTGCTTCTCCTTCTTTGCCTCTCCAGTCCCTGACACAGAGCAGGTCCTCCAAAATCATGCGAGTCCATATGATTGCTCCTTCCTTCACCTGCCCCTTCATCTGGCTTTGTATCTGAGGGTTCACATGGCTTCTTCTTTCTCACAAAATTATGAGCCTCCGATGGTCATGACCTCTGCTCGGCATTCCATGGACAGTCCAGAGTTCTGCCAGAGAGGGCCCTCAAAAATAATTTCCAAATGATTTTTTATCAACAACCAGCCTGGAGTGTTTCAAAAATAGCCATGAACGTTGAAATGGTCATTAATATTGCATGTCGTCCATAGTTTTGTCTCTCTTTCCCGAGGTCATAGGGAGGGAGTGGCCGGCATGTGCAAACCACAGATCAGGCGCCCGTCCTCTGTGCGGCTCTGGGAGGCGCGGCGGCATCCGTACTTCCACTCCATTTACCTGGCCCTGAGCCCTGGGGAGTCCAGCCTGGGGCTGGGGGTTGGGCTTTAGCTTTTGGATACAGAAAGTGGGGAGGAGGGAATGACCCAAGTCCCTACAGGTACCACACAAATAGGGTGCTACACTAGGAGCTGATTAAAGGTTGATTTTAGATTGATAACTGTCATCACATAGGAAACACCGCTTTCCAGGAATGATTTAAGCAGCAATTCCATCCTAGTGCCAAACTAGGCCTTTGCAAGCATAAGCAAACCCAGAGCCCCCATGAGGTAGGATGGAAGGAATGACTGAATGCCTGGAGAGATTCTGACATGGGCATTTTCAGTCCTGGCCTCTGGCCTGACTTTGGATGACCTTTGCAATGGTCCTGGGCAGGCCGACTTCATGACTCCTGTCCTCAACAGCAACTGTCAAGGCCAGCCCCACTCAGCTGGACGCTGGCTCCGACCCACTGTACCTGCAGCCACCCTGCTGATGCCCACATTTGCCTTTGTGCCTTTCTTTTGCCCTTATTTCCTTCGCTGCTTCCTCTTGCTGTTTCTTTCTTTCTTTTTTTTTTTTTTTTTTTAACCCTGATGCACTCCTATGACTACTAGTTGCACATGTTTGAAAATGTCCTGTTGCCGAAAAGTGTTTGTTCTGGGTATGACACTTTTTCCAGAAAGACTGGGAACAAATCCTAGAGACTAGGGGAAAAGCTATTTGTATGTGTATTAGTTTCTTAGGGATGCCCTAACAAATTGCCACAAATTGGGTGGGTTAAAGCAACAGAAATATATTCTCTCACAGTTCTGGAGGCTAGGAATCTGAGATGAAGGTTTTGGCAGGGCCTCATTCCCTCTAACAGCTCTAGGGAAGAATCCTTCCTCGCCTCTTCCAGCTCTGGTGGTTGCCAGCAATCCTTGCCATTCTTTGGCTTGGAGCTATATCAGTCTAATCTCTGTCGTCACATGGCTTTTTTCCCTGTGTGTGTCTCTGTGTCCAAGTCTCCCTCTCCTTTCTCTTATACAGACACCAGTCATTGGATTTAGGGCCCACTCCCATCCAGTATGACCCCCATCTTAACTTGATTACATTTGCAAAGATCCTAGAAGTTCCAATAAGGTCACATTCCAAAAAAGGTCACATTCTCAGATACCAGGGATTAAGACTTGGACATATCTTTGGGGGGGGGGCACAATTGAACACACCGCATATGTGTTGGGTGTATTTAGGCATGCGAAGTCACGTTTGGTCCACGCCATCCTGCCATCTGACATATGGATTGCACTTTGAAAGCCCACGCCCAGTGAGGAAGGGAGTGGATTTGGTGAGATGGCAGAAGTCCAAAAAGTGAGATTGGTCTCACAACATCTTCTTGCTAGCTGCAGATAAACAGGATTGGTTGGTGCCATATGTCGTCTTCTGCACATTTTAGACAGGAGTCCAACTTGCCAGAATTCGAGGCGGTCTTCTCTTGCAACTTGTCTGTCCCATCTTTTATTTATTGAGCATCTCCTATGTAGCAGACCTCATGTGAGTCCTTTCTTCCCTGAAAATTCTGAGGTGGAGCCTCTTAGCACTACTTTGCAGATAATAAACCTGAGGCTTCGAAAGTGTAAGTAAGTAAACTGCCCACAAAACACAGCCGGCAAGTGGCACAGCGGGGAGCAGAATTCCATGTCGTCCGTGTCTTTAGTCCACTCTCTGTTTCACACATTCATTCATGTAGTCGTTCAACTTATAATCGTTAAGCATCAATTACGTGTTAGACCTTAGTGATAACACAGAGAAGCAGATGGCCATGGCCCTGAGTCCACATAGTAGAAGTAGAACTCTGGAGGATGCAGAGGAATGAATTATATGAGAAGTCAGGAAAAGAGCATTCCATGATTTCTCTTAACTGAGCTAAACTGTCTGAAAGGCTGTCATTTTTAGCATGGAGGATGTGACCTATTTTGTCATTTTGGTACACCTTAAAGATCAATGAGAGGAGTTTATCTTTAGAGGGCAGGGAGTTTGTCAGTTAAGATGGCTTATGATTCAAGCCTACTCTCATTCCAGGGACCCAGCATTTACAACTCTGTTGCTAGCCTCTCTTTGATTATGTTCCCAAGATTGTAAAACGGAGAGGGCAGCCCCTTGAGTTAGTTCAAGGGCTGTGCAAGGAACATGTGGAATATAAGATTCAAAAGGGAATATGATTTGGTTTTATAAATTACCACTTGGATTGACCACAAGGTTTAATATTTATGTCCCACAAATATAAGATGTTGTTAATTGCACTCATTTTATTATCAAAATATTTCCAAAGAAGGTAGAGAAAGAGCTACAAATTAGCTGGGCTGGCAAACAGATTGCATGTCACTGAGAATGTTGTAAACCTTACTTGTGTGGTGGTCTCAGGAAACCTGGAGGCTCCTGGTTTGGCACTTGGAATGGGCCCATTTGCCACCTTCGAGAGTACAGCGCAAGGAGAGATGGTGGGGAAGACCCTGCTGCTCCATATGCTGGAATGCACAGCCTACCCCTGAACGACAACCCCCCACATGGCGGAGGTTTCATTGGATGGTGTCATTTTCCATCTCACAGGACATTGGAGAGCTGCCCAGGGAGTGGAGAATACATACAGTCCAAACATCCTCCCTCCGCCTTGCCTCCAAAGCCCTCCGTGGTCTGGCTTCTACATTCTTATCCACCTTAGTCTTCTACATCCCTCTACCTCCTCCCCGACCTGCCATGAGTCAGCGCCGTCAGGGCACGTGCCCCTCATTAGGCTTGGCCCGGTCCAACCTCCCAGCCCGGCTCAGCTTTTTCCTTCGGCTTCTGTGGCAGATTGTAAAAATGGCCACAGTTATGTATTTTCCTCGCTATAACCCTACCCCTCTGGAACTTTTCATTTTCTTTCATCAAGAAGTGGAACTTCTCCCCAGCCCTTGAATGTGTGAGCTGGACTTGTGCCCCGCCTTGGCCAGCAGGATGCAACCAAAGTGAAGTAATGCAAGTTCTGAGCCTAAGCCTTAAGAGGCTGGGCATGCTTTTGTTCACTCACTTAGAACGCTACTGTCACAGTGGGGGCAAGTCGAGGCTGGTCTGCTAGATGATAAGACATATGTGGCTCAGTCACCCTGTCCCTCAACCTGACAGCCATCCAGCCGCTAATGGAGCCACCAGAGGATTGCGGATGGTACAGTGAGTGACGGCTGCCGGCACGGAGATCAGCCATGCTGGGCCCAGAGCAGCAGAGCTGTCCATCCATCTGTGGACCGGCAAGCAAAAATAAATTCTGGTTATTTTAAGCCACTAAGTTTGGAGGTGGATTAATAGGCGGCGCGAGACAACTAACACACCCTGGAATTTCTTTTCCATTCATCCAACAAACACACACTCGACGCCTCCTTGTCACTCCATCTGTGCTTGGCTTGGGGGGCTTAGAGTGAACACAGACGATCTCCAAGGAGTTCCCATTTCCTTGGTTTGGGCTTTTGAAGTTCAATTCTTTCAAGATAGGCAAATCCCATTTCCCAGATGTCTTCCCAGTTCTTCCCAGTCAGAATGAGTCGCTCCCTTTCCCAGCCTCAACTGAGCGCATCTACCTCATAGCATGCAGCCAGATTCTCTCTCTCTCTCTCCTGGACTGCTGTGAGGGTCGACGACCTGGTCTCTCTGCCTGGCCTGTTCTCCACTCTGTCCTCCAACAGTCTAACAGTGAGCTTTCTGAATGCAAATCATTTTATGACTCCCTGAACAAATCTCTGCACTGGTCTTCTCTCAGCCCCCACAGACAAGGTCCCAAGTACCCCCACTGTGTTCTGACCCCCTGCCCTCTAGCCTAATCTTCTGCCACTCCCAGTCCCAGCTCACACTTTTACAGTCTAGCTATCAGTAATTCACTCTTCCCAGTTTTCTTCCAGGAATTCTCCCCACCCTAGTCTGCCTGATATGCTGCTATTTATGTCTTAGGCTCAATTGTCACCCCTTCCAGCAAGTCTTTATTGAATCTCTCTCTCTCTGCCCCACCCCTCCAAAGAGAGTTGTTCACTTCTCACCTCTGTGCTTTGTAATATTGCTGTTGCGTACCATTGTAATTGCTTGTGTTTACATGTCTGGGGTCAAATATTTGTTCATTCAAGGCCTAGGCATTAATATTATCTATATATCTAGCTAGCCCTTAGGTAAAATCTTTTCGGTTAGGAGATACTCAATAAATGTTCATTGAGTGAGTGAGCCAATAAATGAAATATGAAACGAATAAAGACTACCCCTACGGTTCCCCCACACACACCCCAAAAGGGTAATTTCACATAGCTATATAGCACATGTATCCTATCCTTGTACAAATAAAATATCTTTATTTCCTAAGGGAAGATTTCACCTAGGAGATAAAGGAAGAGAATCAAAGTGTCTTGAGAAAGAGTGAAGAAATACCAGATGTAATGGGAGATTGATCATCTGAAAACCAAACATTATCCACCATCCAAATTTGTATGATCTTTATGAATCCTGGGTCATGAGGTCCAGTCTCTGCATTTCTAAAAAGAGAATTCTAATTTTCTTTAACATTTCTGAAAAATAGTAAAGAGGACCTACTTTATCCCAGTGCCATTGCCTTTTTATTCTTGTCATCCCTCCCTGAGTCTTAGGCACCACATGCTTTCTGGAGTCTGTCATTCCAGCACCACGCCCACCCGAGGAAAACTACCCTCAGCATGGCGGGATGCTTTTCCTTCTCTCCCACTCGTCTTCACCCCTCTCCTTCCCAGTTCTTTAATCAGCTTCTTTTGAAAAAGATATTTTATTTACTTATTTATATTGAAGAATAATTGACATACAAATATTGTATTAGTTTCAGGTACACAACCTAGTGCCTCAATATTCATAGATATTCCGAAATGGTCACCACAATAAGTTGAGTTACCATCTGTCACCATGCAGAGTGTTACAATATTACTGGCAACATTCCCTATACTGCACATTACATCCCAGGGTCTTATTTATTTTTTAACTGCAAGATTCAACGTCTTCTAATCATCCCTAACTGGTCTTTCTCTCCTTTGTCTTTCTCTGCCCATTTTCAAATCACCAAAGCCAAGGAACATGTGTGGCAGAGAAATCTAACTTTATTAGAAAAGAGGACCTAGAAGAGAAGAAAGTTTTACGAGGAAATGATAGCATTCCCTTCATGACATCAAGGTGGACGAGGCTAGGAGCAACTATACTCTAACACAGCCTGGTAGCCTTAATTATTCTATCCCCACTTGGTATGATCCGATTCATTGGTCCATAACAAAATGAGAAAAATAAAGTAAGTAAACTAGAATGTTTATGAAAACAATTATTAAAATGAATTTTAAAAACTGCCTTTTAGTCTAGTATCTACCTTCCCGGAGCTGTCCTTTCTTTAATGAAACCATTGTGATAGAAGATAGTTTTTTAATGTTCTTATTTGGCAAAATAGAAAGTTGGTGAGCCTATGCAAGTCCACTTTAAAAAAAAATTTTTTTTTACTAGTCCATAAAATCCTAAAGTATGGGAACTATTAATCTACTGTTAAGAATTAAGAAAAAAAGGGGGGGTGCTCCAGTTGAGAGGGAAGAACAAGGAGAAGAGAGGGGGATAGATGTCCCAAACTCTAGGAAAACATTTCCAAAAGCTATTCTTACTCTTTGCCCTGTTGCCAATCTGGACTTCTGGACCCTATGACCTTCAAAGGCATTCTAATGAGGGTACTCAAGCTATTGGCAATATTTCAAAAATTCTAAAGAAATCTATAATTTGCTAAAAAATAGTCTGAGTAGACTAGACAGCAAATTTCTCTGCTTGTGGCTAAAAAAAGAAGTCAATAAGTAAATATGGTAGCAAGGGTTACCTCATGCTGATTAGAAGCACCAATTAATGTCTATGTGTTTATTTAAAAAAATGGAACATGGCTAATTAAATATTTTATTTGAAAAAATTTGGCAGTTTCTTAAAAAGTTAAAGCGTTACCATGTGACGCAGAAATTCCACTCCTAGGTGTATATACCTGAGAGAACTGTAAACACACATCCATAGAGAAACTTGTATATGAATGTTCATAGTAGCTTAAAAGTGGAAACAACCCAAATGTCCATTAACTGACAAATGGAGAAACAAAGTGCAGTGTACCCATACTATGGAATATTACTTGGCAATAAAAAAAGAACAAAGTACTGATACAGGCTGTAACATGAATGAACCTTGAAAACATTATACTAAGTAAAAGAAGCCAGGCAGAAAAGACCACATACTGTGAAATTCCCTTTTTTTTTTTTTTAGATTTTATTTATTTATTTGAGAGAGAGAGCACAGAGGGAGAGTGAGAGGGAGAAGCAGACTCCCCACTGAGCAGGGAGCCCAATGAGGGGCTCGATCCCAGGACCCTGGGATCATGAGCTGAGCTGAAGGCAGACGCTTAACCGACTGAGCCACCCAGGCGCCCTGTGAAATTCCATTTATTTGCAATGTCCACTGTAGGTAAATTCATAGAGGCAGAAGGTAGACTTGATTAGTGGTTGCCAGAGCCGGGGGGGGGACAAGGGAAGGGAGATGGACTGCTAATGGGTTTCGTTGTGGTAGTAACAATGTTATGGAATTAGATAATGGTGATGGTTGTCATTTTGTGAATATACTAAAACCCATGGAACTGGGCACTTTAAAAATAAAAACTAAACTAAAAATGTCATATTCGTTTTATAGATAGTGTTATTTAAAACATATCAGGGAAAATGAAGGGGGGGAAATCGGAAAGGGAGACAAACCATGAGAGACTATGGACTCTGAGAAACAAACTGAGGGTTCTAGAGGGGAGGGGGGTGGGGGGATGGGTTAGCCCAGTGATGGGTATTAAAGAGGGCATGTATTGAATGGAGCACTGGGTGTTATACACAAACAATGAATCATGGAACACGACATCAAAAACTAATGATGTAATGTATGGTGACTAACATAACATAATAAAATAAAATTAAAAAAACATATCAGGGAAAAGGAATAAAAATGAATCTTTGGAGAGAGGGTTGGGAAATACTGCTGTACATAGAGTAAATCTGTATCAGGAGTCAGTGCTCTGTGTCCTGAGTTTACCCACATCCAAACAAACAGGGTGGCATTCACATTACCTCTAATGTCTAAGTTCAAAGGTTCCCCACCCCTTCCTATGTAACACTGTGAGTGCCCCAACAGACCTCTCTGGGCCAAACCACATCGAGTCCCAGGAAGAAAGGAGAAAGGGTCAAATCCCGCTCTGTCTCTCTTTGCCCCCGGGCCTTGTTCCCCAGAGCATCACAGGAAAACTTGTGAGCGTAAGGGCTTGTACTTCTGCCTATGGCCGCCGGACCGTCTCCCCAGGACCAGACTGGTGGATGGGCCCTGCTCAGGATCAGAACTGGGCTATTCCCCTCCATCTCCCCCCCGCCTCCGCCATTTACTCCTACAGGACGGCTGGCATCCTGATCCTAGTTCATCAGACACAGTTATACTCAGCTTCAAACTACAATTTGGCTAAGGCTACCCCCGAACTTCTACGGTATTACACTCCCAAACGATCTTCCCCACATCAGGCATTTTGAGGCCAAGGTTTAAAAGAAAAAGAGATGAAATAAAGATGAAATAAAATTAAAGGGTGGATTTTCTCGAAGTTCTAGCTTTTTGGGATTCTAGTGTCCTATCTATTCCCTGACAAAATAATGTTAGGCCATCATGTGAGGAAAAGAGCCCCAGTCAAGTGTTGTTAGAATTTCCCAGGGAAACCCTTGGTGTCAGAGAGTATAGGGCTGGAAGGGGCTGCACAGCCCCTCTGGTACAATACCTCAGCCACCGCAGGGATCAGTTCTAGTACATTCCTGGCTGAGGTCCATCAAGGACCTTCATACATCTCAGGAAGAGGTGCTCTCCTCTTATACATTGCTATATAACCTTTCGTGGGTCCCTGCTTTTCCTTTTAGTTAAAACCCACTGTTTATATACACTATCACTAACAAAACCATGTTCACCTATCTTGTTTTATTTTATTTTTACACCAATCCTGTAGGAAAGGCATGTCTATCTCTATGTTACCTTTGAGGAAACTGAGTTTCAAAGGCATTAAAGGAACCTCCCAAGGTTACAGAGTCAGGATTCAAACTCTGAGCTTCCAATTTCTTTTTTTGTTTGTTTATTTATTTATTTAAGTAATCTCTATACCCAACATGGGACTCGAGCCCATGACTCCAAGATCAAGAGTTGCATGCTCCTCCAACTGAGCCAGCCAGGTCCCCCTGAGCTTCTAATTTCAAATCCAATATTGTTTTCACACTAACCTGCAGCCTTCTAGAGCTTTCAGAGAATGGAGAACATATGTTTATGCCTTTTTGTGCAGTGCCTTAATAAATACTGTTTTAGTAAATTAATTCCTTTTCCAGACATAATTTTACTTAGTAGATAGAATGTAGCATAGAAGAATCATAAAGTACTAGATCTGAGCTCCACCTTGGCTACCTACAAGCTGTTTGACCTTGGACAAGTAACTTAACCTTGCAGACCTTAATTCTCTCATTTATAGTATGATTTGTTATAATATTTATATTTTGTTATAAATGTATATATCTGCTAGACTCCAAGGATGATCCCTCAATGAGTCACATGGCTTAGTATCTACACCTGTGAATCTGGATTGGTCCTGTGACTCACTTCTGACCAATAGAATTGGTGAAAGTGGCTTGGTATGACCCTGGAGCTAAGTCATGAGAAATCTTTCAGCTTCTACCTTGAGACCCTCAATCCAGGGAAAGAAAGCTACCATATAAAAAAAAAAATCTGAATCCTCTGAGATTGTGATGCTTTGAGGAAGCGCAAGCTGGTGGATGGAGAGAGACAGACAGCCCCTAGATGTCCCAGTTTCCCCAGCAAGGGGGACAGACATGAGAGAAGATGCCACTGTGGCTATCTAATACAACTATATGCAATTCTGAGCCCACGGAACAATGAGGGATAATAAGAAATTATTTTAAGCCCCTGAGTTTGGGGGTGGTTTGCTAAACAATAGCAGAGAGACAGAATGCACAAGGGTGATAACCCTACCTACCCTATGGAAACGGGGCGAACATCACGTGACATAGTAGGCAGTCAGTAAACTGCAAATTACGATTATTGTTGCTGTACTTCATTCTAGGCCTCATTGAAGTCCTGACTTAAGGTAGCTAATTTATACATATGTCCCACAGATGTACATTTCGCAACTCTGAGAGCAAGAGTATTTGCCCCCTGGAAAGTGAACGTCCATCAGCCCAGAGCCCTAAGGAGGGCTAGACCCTCTGCCCTTTGCTGTAAGTCTTTTTCTCTATTCTTTATATCTAGTTTTGTTGGGCTGGTTCCTGCTCCCTCCAGTCTCAGCATGTCGCTAGGATCTTATCGGCTGTGTTTAGGGTGTTCCTTTGATCCACCAATACAAACCATTTAAAATGAATCACCATCCACAGCCATGCCAGTTGTCTGTCAGCATAAACTCTGCTCAGTTTTGCTCTTTCCAAAGTGGGAAAAAAAAAAACTTTTAAAAAATACATTGGTGCTACCAAAAATATTTATTAATCAAAGGACCAGAAGGTCTTATTTTGTAATTTTTAGACCCTAAATGCAACCTACGCAGGCCTGTCCCTGTGCTTTTAAACTCACACCGATATGTAATCAAAAGTTTGCCCAGGAATGACACTCAGCCCGTGTGATGAAATGTAGGAGGGCATCAAGACGCATAAATTGATGATGAAGGGTTTGGGCTTAGGTGAACTGACGGAGCATGTATTTTTTAAATCAGGAACAATTCTGTAAAGCTAACTGAATGGTCACCAATTGAAAAGCAAAGCCACCAATCGTATGGCTTGGCTTGAATAAGTACATCTGATACTTTTGGGGTTGTTTCGCATTTCAAAGGGCTTTCCCATTTGAGTCTCAAACCTGCCCTGGAAAAAATGAAGACTGCAATTTTCATCCCCATTTCACAGAGGAGGAAACCGAGGCTCAGAAAGGTTAAACAATTTCGTTCAGGTGTCCCAACTTCTAGTCTAAGACTGGTTCCATGGCAATAAAGTAACTCTTCTTAAGCCAAGAACCAAGTTCCAATTCAGTAAGAGAGAGAAATAGAAATTCATGAATGTGAAGATGAGGTCAACCTTTTCATTAAGTTATTAAGTAGGGACTTTTATGGTGTTTTTATCTATGGGTCTATAATTCCTTATCTACAATCCCTGACATTATATGTGCTTTGAGATTTAGAATATTTCAGGTACACACACACACACACACACACACACACAAGCTAGCAGGGTATACCTTATAATTAAACATTAATTTTTTGCAGTACAATCTGTAAATATTCCTGCTAAATAAGATAAATTTTATAAATAGCTTCATGCCAGTTCATGTCCGATTTTACCACCACATGAGCTTGCAGCAGACTTATAAACAAAATAAAAACTTTTGTTTTTCAGAGCTTTTTAGACTTTAGGACTGCAGAAAATGGGTTGCGGAATTGTACTCAGACTATGAAAATGATCATTTTCTCGGTGCTCTCTGCTGTTGGGAGTGTCACTTGTTGGCCTAGCGGGCTTGTTCTCCAGCTTTCTGCAGGAAGGCTGACTGGAACAAACAGTTTGCACCTGCTTGCCTGTCTTCCGTAGCTGGCATGCTCTCAAAGGAAGGGCCTTGGCTAAGTTTGAAGCATAGTTCCAAGCTTTGGGGAGACAAGCCAGTGAGCTCGACTAATAAACTCTTTTATCCAAAATCCCCAAGGGTGAGAGGAGAAAAAAAAAGAAATTAAAATGAAATAGCAGCCTGCTTTCAACTCCATGAGAGCTGATCATATGATGAAGCCAGAGGCATCTCATCAAGAAAGTCCAAATCTGATGAAGCAATTTTGTTCTGGAAGGCTTTGACTCGTCAGACCTGCAATGAACCCATTAGAAGGTCATCAAGATGGGTTGATAGAAGTGGAATCCATGTATTAATATTCATGGTCGTAATAATTATGATACCACTCCCCATTTCAGTCCCTGCCTGTGAGACACGGCTGGGCCCCTCTGTGCCGAGAGGAGACAGAGAACATTTTCCAAGGACATCGAAGACTTGCTGTGTTGTCACAATTGGCCTCCTCTTCTGTATTTCAAATGGAGCTGTGTCCATCTGCTGGCTGGTCATTCCCGGTGACCGCACCCGTTGAAAATCATTTTGTGTCCAAGGTGATGACACCTCTTACTGGGAGTGGTTACATGATGGGGAGGTGGGTAAGGGAATGGTATGGCAGTGAGCCCAGCACTCACAGGCCCCAGTGACCTGCAGGCTGCAGGGGTTTGCTGACACCAGAGCAAAGAGCAGGATGGTTGCTGTGCTGACTCCATGTTGCACGCATGCTCAGTGTATGTACACTCAGTGTATGTATACTGTATACACATTCAGGGCATGTATACTGTATGTGTCCCCTAGGTATGCTTGGTGGCTACTCAGTGCATGTACACTGTGTACACATTCAGGGCATGTATACTGTATGTGTCCCCTAGGTATGCTTGGTGGCTACTCAGTGCATGTACACTGTGTACACATTCAGGGCATGTATACTGTATGTGTCCCCTAGGTATGCTTGGTGGCTCCTCAGTGCATGTACACTGTATATACATTCAGTGCATGTACACTGTATACACATTCAGTGCATGTATACTGTATGTGTACCCTAGGTATGCTTGGTGGCTACTCAGTGCATGTATACTCAGCATATGCTGGGAGGTTTGGGCAATTGCTCCACAAGAAGCGAACAGAAAATGCCCACCTGAGAGAAAGCATTTTGAACAAAGCTTTCCTTGTGCAAGAAATGAACCACATTCATTTCCCTTGTAGTTTATTCACAATAATCTCTGAAATCTAATCAACTTTGGTATCTTCCTTGTTATGAAGAAGGAAAAATATCAGGGCCTCTAATCTCCTCAGGGCTAACTTTTTTTGCCAAGTGATTCCCTTATCTCTTGGTGCACCTGACTCAATTCAATTTTTGAAAAAACTGTTTTTGAGCATTTCCTGTGTGTGCAGAGCTCTGATGGCACAGATAATAGGGTCTGAATTCCAAGCTGACTGCTTACTAACTGTGTGAACCTGGACAAGTTACTTAACCATCACAGAATGCAATTTCCTCAATTATAAAATGGTGGTAACACAGGAGAAGTTTGTTTTGAGAATTAAATGAAGGAATAAAAGTGCTTATTTATACCCAACAGACACTCAAGAAAGGTTTATTATAACGAGATGCTGCGGAGAGCATGAAGATAAAGAAAACATACATGTTTCTTCAGTGCGGGGAAAAATACATAAAAGATCTCTACAATGGCTTGAGAGCACAGAGAGAAGTTACATTAATTAAATTGTGCAGTGGAGGGTATGCATTTGATCTGGGTCTGGACAGACACAGAGAATATTAGAATATCAACAGGCTGGGGAATGAGAGTGAGGAGATTGAGGAAGGACGGAAACAAATTCTTCTAGGCATAAAAAAAAAAAAAGTGACACAAACACAGGAAAGAAGTGGGAAGGAGAAATCACACCACAAGACCTAGACCTTTCCAGTACTGTACAGATTGAAAGTATTTTCCCCTGATAGCCTCACAATTATTCTTTTGTCAAAGAAAGTGTTCTGATTTGGGGATTGAAAAATAGTCACACTAACATCCATTGTGCCATTGCAACACATAATAGATGTGAGGTTGAAGGCACATGGGGCACGTTAGCAGAGTGGATTGCAAAGGCCTTGAGTGCCTGGAAAGGAAAGGAGATGTCCTTGAAGTGTCCTCTAGCGAGAAGCCCTAATAGGCTTTAGGACCTGAGGGGCACGAGTTTGGGAAGGTTTTGCCATCAGTGTGCAGGATGAGTTGAAGGGGAGAGAGACAAGGCAGGGCAAGGGGATTCATCTGGGAGTTACTGTAGCTAAGGCAGAATAAATAAGAAACCATGCAATTTTCCAAACACAAAAGGAAAAGACAAGACCTCACAGCCAGAAGAGCTACTTCAGGAAGCAGGCTTGTGGCTAGAAAACTACTCAGGACTCGGGGAGGCTCTGCTCATGTTCCAGCCCTGCCAGGGGGCTTATTCTTTCTGCGCTGGGGACTCAGCCATTCATCTCCAGTGACAGTGCTTGGCCCTTTCAACATACAGCAATCCAAAAAATGAGTCACCATGCTTGGCTACCACCATTAAGAAAGTTATTCTCATCACAACCTGCCTGCCAGAAGAGGATCTCACAGACCAGAGCATTTGAAACAGGTGACAAAAGTGGGCAAGCACAACCTATTAAGCGTAGCTAGCTCCTGAACCATGGTGGCAAACAATTTTATATGATTAGAGAAGCTTTGCAGTCAGTGTAGATGGTGGTTGTCTTTCTTCATATCTGCCTGTGTGTCTGTCTTGTCTGCCTTTCAGCCTTTTCCCCTTCCTTTCTTACAAGAGGTGAGACCAACCCATCTGTTAAGTTCTAGTTCAGCTTTGGAAGAAAATGCAGGAAAGTCAGGTAACTTGAAGATGGTTTGGAATGCGCTATGATCAGGTGGGAACTCCTAAATGCACTGAAAGGCCTTCTGAACAGCTCTTCGTTACAACAATTATAACAAAAGAGTTTTCTACTGAATTGACCAAGACTAGCAAAGTACTCCTAAATTTGTACACCTGGGAACTCCCATGACTTTCTCTAGTAAGCTTGAGTTTTCCTCTAGGGAAATCATTCTGCTTCTCTCCTCTCTGAAGGTCAGCCATGAGTGCACAGTAGAAATCGCCTGCAGCTACAGTGCTATGCCTAGAAGCACCCTCCAGAAAGAAATTAAATGCGTTCAAAGATCAGCCATCCTCTTAAATGACACGAATAGGGATGTAAGGCAAACTGGAGAAGATGCTCCAAGTGTTTGTTTCTTCCTGGCTAGCAGGCATACCCTTGGCTGCTAGATGGAATGAAGTGTGTGATAGAGCTATGGTCTTAAGGGAAAACTAGACGTCTCTGGCTTGGTGTAGTCATATCATCTGTCCACCCTGAATTTGGCAGAAGCTGTCAAAGTATTTGTTTTACAGACTAATTTGAGCAATTGAATTTGGGAAGAACTTCAAAGAAGATGCTAAGGCATATGTTGATCAAGTTTGCAAACAGAGAGGCTCTGACCTTAGCATAGGACTTGCCTACCTGGGAATTATTCAACTTGTCTAAAGTTCTCCTTTCCTTTTTTTTTTTTTTAAAGATTTATTTATTTATTTGAGAGAGAGAGAAAGCGAGCAGGGGGAGGGGCAAAGGGAGAGGGAGCAGACTCCCCGCTGACCACACAGCCAGATGCAGGGCTCGATCCCAGGGTTCTGAGATCTTGACCTGAGCCGAAATCAAGAGTCAGACGCTCAACTGACTGAGCTACCCAGCTGCCCCAAGTTCTCCCTTTCCTATAATTTATTGTACCTGGCAGTCAGCTCCTGCCACCCTCTGGGAGAAAGAAATGTGGGTTTCTTTAAATGCTGTCCAGGGACCCCTTTGGCATTCACACCTTGCCTTAAGTTGGCCACTCAATTCCACAGTCCTAGGAGTTATTTCCCTCAAACCTTTCATATGCCAGAGATGTTGTACAAGTCAGTGCATCCCTTTCCCCTAGTAGTCCATCTCCTTTCTCTACAAGTGAAAGTTTTAGCACTTGCTCTGTTATGGCCTGCCAGGAACTATCAATACCTATCCCTAGTGATGAGGTCCTCATTGTCATCGGGTGAGTGAGTAAACCATCCCAGAATTCTGTCATTAGCGTCCAATTCCCAGAAACACTCAATGATGTCAGGTTGATTGGATAGTGTTGTTCAAGTCTTCCATGTGTTTACTTATCTCTGCCAAGTTGTTTTATCAGTTCACAAGGGAGAGGATTTGAAATTTCCAAATATAATTGTGAATCTGTAATTGTGGATTTCTTTCTTTTTTTTCCAGTTCTTTCAGTTTCTGTTTCATGTATTTTGAAGCTGTATTATTAGGTGCATACATGTTGAGAACTGTTAATCACATTTTAGTGAATTGACCTCTTTATAACTATTTAATGTTCCTTTCCATCTCTAATAATATTCCTTGTTCTGAAATCTACTTTGTTTGATATTAATAATGTCACTCTAGTTTTCTTTTTTTCTTTTAAGTAAGCTCTACACCCAACATGGGGCTCAAACTCACAACTCTGAGATCAAGAATTGCATGCTTTACCAACTGAGCCACCCAGGCATCCCACTCTATTTTTCTTTTTATTTTTTTATTTTATTTTAGATTTTTAAGATTTTATTTATTTATTTGACAGAGAGAGACACAGCGAGAGAGGGAACACAAGCAGGGGGAGTGGGAGAGGGAGAAGGAGGCTTCCTGCAGAGAAGGGAGCCTGATGAGGGGCTCGATCCCAGGGGATCATGACCTGAGCCGAAGACAGACGCTTAACGACTGAGCTACCCAGGCACCCCTCTATTTTTCTTTTTAATTAGTGCTTGCCTAGTTATGTTTTGTCATCCTCTTCCTTCAACCTAGCTGTATTGTTTCATTTAAAGTAGGCTTCTTCTGGACAATACATAGTTGGTCTTGCTTTTGTACCCAAGCTGACAATCTCTGCCTTTTAATTGGAATGTTTAGACTACTTATATTTGATGTAATAATTAATATGGTTACATTTAAATCTACCATATTGCTGTTTGTTTTTCATTTGTTCCATCTGTTCTTTGTTTCTTTCTTCCTCTTTTACTCCTTTCTTTTACTTTATGTTTTATTATCTCATTTTAGCTTCACTGTCAGTTTATTAGCTGTACCTCTTCAGTTACTTTGTTATTGTTGTTATTTATTTTTAGTGATTGCTCAAGGATTTACTTATACACCTTTAACTTACCATAGTCTCCCTTCAACTTTACAAATAGTATAAAATCTTTCATCTATTTCCCTGTTAGTCCTTGATGCCATTCATTTAAATTCTACATATGGTAGAAGCCCTACAATTAAAGAATGAGAAAAAGGTGATTTTTATATTACCCACGCATTTTCCATTTCCACTGTTCTTTATTCCTTTGTCATGTCAGATTGCCACCTGACATCACTTTCCTTCTGTCTGAAAAACTTCCTTTAACATTTCTTGTAGTTCAGGTCTTCTGGCTCTTGTTTGTGTGAAAAAGTAAGTATTTTGCCTTTGTTTTTGAAAGATTTTTTTCAGTGGGTATAAAATTCTAGGTTGCCTGTTATGCTTTCCCTTAGGGCTTTAAAGATGTCACTCCATTATCTTCTGGCTGCATAGTTTCCAACAGGACATATGTTCTTATTCTAGCTTGTTTCTTTTCTCTGGCTGCTCTTTATCACTGTTTTTCAGCAAGTTAACTATAATGTGCTCTATGTAGTTTTCTTTCTGTTTATTCTGTTCGAGGTTCATTGAGGTTTTGGGATCTGTAGGTTTGCCATTTTTATTAAATTTTAGAGATTTTCAACCATTATTTCTTCAAATATCTAAGGTTTCCCCCTCTCTCCTCTCCTCATAGAACACCACACACAATATGCTAGGCCACTTGATACTTTCACAAAGTCCTCTGTTCATTTTTTAAAATCCTTTTTCTTTCATTTTTAATTTTTTTAGATTTAAAAAAATTTTTAAGTAATCTCTACACCAAACATGGGGCCCAAACTCAACCCCAAGATCAAGAGTTGCATGCTCCACTGACTGAGCCAGACAGGCGCCCCCAAAAATCCTTTTTCTTTTTGTGAGTCCTTTAGGATAATTTCTATTCTTAGGTCTTCATGTTCACTAATTTTTCATTTTGTAGTATCTAGTTTATAGTTAATTCTACCCAAGGTAATTACCCAAGTTAATTCTTAAATTTATTTAAAATATTGCATTTTTTTCTCTAGAAGCTATGCTCAGGTTTTTTATCTTCCATTCCTCTTATCATTATGTTCATGTTTTCCTTTACATTATTGAGCATATGGAGTGTATTTCTAATAGATATTTTAGTCTTTTTCTTCTAATTCCACCCTCTATGTCATTTCTGGACTTGTTTGTATTGATTTATTGTTATCTTGATCATGAGTTATATTTTTCTGCTTTTTTTGGGCCTGGTAATTTTTTGTTAGATCACAGACATTTTGAACTTTTTTGTTTGAGTGCTAGATTTTGTTGCATTCTTTTAAATAATTGTGGACTTTGTTCTGACATGTACTTAAGTTACTTGGAAGCAGTTTGATTCTCTCAAGGTTTTCTTTTAAGCTTTGTTAGGCTGGGTCCAAAGAAGCCTTTGCTTTAGGATAATTTAGTCCCACTAAGAAGGCAACATCTTCTGAGGATTCTGTTGAATGTCCTGTGTATTATGTGGTCTTTCTGCTCTGACTGATAGGAATATGAACATTTCTCAGCCCAGGGTGAACTCCAGGAATTGCTCAGCTTACTTTTTTGTTTTTCTTTTTCCAGCCTTATGGTTTCACTCCACACTCTCACAGGTTAGTATTCAGTTGAAGATTCTAAGGGGTCTGTCTATAGATCTTCATGGCTCTCTCTTTGTGCATCTCCCTTTTTTTCTGGTACTTTGACCCACTGACTCCAGTTGCCTTGGCCTCCCTGAAATCTGATCTCTATCTTCTCACCTCAAAGGGACTGATGTACTCTGTTTGAGTTTCCCCTTTTCTGCATTGAGTCTGGAAACTGCCTCCTGGCAGTAACTAAGGTAGTCATGGGGAGGGCTCATATTGTATGTTTCCCTTCTTTCAGAGATTACAGTCCTGCTTTGCCTTCTGTCTAAAGTCTGAAAACAGTTGTTGTATATATTTCATCTGTTTTCTAGTTGTGTATGTCATGGGGGCAATTCCTATTGCAGTTAATAATTCGTGGGCTGAATCAGAAATCTATTTAACATTTTTAAGGCATTTTCTACCACTTTTCTTCAAAGTGACCTTCTAGGGTTCTCAGCATAACATTCAAAATAATTTTATGAGCTAAGTGTGGTGTGTGTGCATGTGTGTGTGCCTGTTTGTGTGTATATGTGTGTAATTATCCTCCCTGTTCATAATCTATTAGATCCTAAGTTCAGATGGAAAGATTCTTGACAGAGTTTGGGTAGCAAGAGATACCTCGTTACCTGGATCATTCAGTTCTTAACTGAGTTAGTAAGTTAGCAGAATTGGGAAAAGAAAGGATTCTCAGTTGGGGTTTCAATTGGAAATAGATGGTACATTCAAAGGGCTTAATGAAAGAGGAATAAAGGAAGATACTGTTGGTTAAGAGAGCCAACAAGAACCCAAGGACTAGCACCTTGGGTGGGAAAGCAGTTAACATCCCTAAACCTCAAGGACAAGGAGAAGGAATAGTGTTCTCAGGGCCTTCATGACAACTAGAGTCCTGGAAGGGGGAGCACCCAACAGAATCTGTAGCTATAAATGGAGTTCAGCCACCACTGAGGTTGTGATGAGGTTCTGAGGGAATGCATATGGGGGAGGTCTTAGTTGAGGTTCTTTAAAAGCAGACCCTGAGGTGAGAATTCATGTGTACGTGAATTATTGACAAAGTGCTCTCTGTAGACATCTCTGGAACCAAGATAAGGAAGGGAAGAAAGATTTCCAAGGGTGCAGTTTCAAGCAAAGTCCTAGTCCTAGCCTCACCCCACAGATTTTTTCTGGAGTGAAATCATACCCCAGAGTTGTCATAGCTGAGTTTGTCCCACCACAAGGAAAGGGAGCTGGGCTCTCATCTTCTAACACCAGTTATTGGCTAATCTCTGGTGGATGTGATCTCCTAGGCACTCCCAGCTCTCGACTTGTGCTGGATGAAGTGGCTCTGGTGGTCCAAACGTGGTTTTCTGAAAAAAGTTACAGCTGTCAGCCAACAGAAGCAAAGGACACAGAAGTTTAGAAATGGACACACAGAAACAGGCATCTGGGCATAATACCAACAGTGTCCACCACTGGGAAGGAGGGAAATAAATACCACAACCACACATTACTCTCTCATCAGCCGTACCCAACTAGAAGCTAGTGAGCAGGGCAACCCAGGTGATGCAGGCCTTAGGCATTAGTCTCCTGAGTCAGAGAGTAGGCGCTGGAGGATAGAAATGGATCTGGAGAGCAAAGGGAGCATAATTAGGACAGCAGGAATTGATCTAAAATTGTATACATATTTATTTGGTTCTTGAATTCATATAGTGATAGTTTGGAAAGCAAGACATATCTGTATGTGTGTCTAGATATATGTAATTAACATTTACTATACTAATAGCCATCATATAACAGCTTGGAGTATACCCTTAATGTTACTTCTGTGACTGTAGACCAGCTTCTCTGGGTTGAATTCCCCATTTATAAAATTTTAAAAACCACAAAAGGCATGTTTCCTAGCTCCAGCAGGGAACAGTTATAACAACGTGCCAAGTGACTGAGATGGAAAGAACTACTTCTGAATTTTACTTGATACTTGAAAACATGTCACTATTTGTGTGTGTGTGTGTGTGTGTGTGTGTGTGTGTGTGTTTAAGTTCCAGGTACTCATGAGATAGAAATTAAAAGGTATCCTGATAGCATCTTTAAGAAGTTTAGATTCTAAAAAGGCATTGATACTTGTGATCTTGAGAAGTCCTACATAAAGTCATTGTTGCTTGCTTTTTTGAGTATTTTGCCTGTATTTAATTTCCTTTCTGATATATGGCACTAACTCTGCGGCAAGATAGCACTACCGGTAAAAGCCAAGATTCCAAGGCCCATAATGAGCAAAAGTTTGCACTGGGCGGATATGGGCCAGGTATCAAGTGTTGAGTGATGTAATGATCATATCCATTCCACAGCAGTGCCAAGGTTAAGCACTAAAATTCCATTGGGCACTATTCCCACTATTGATATAACTTACCCAAGCCTCTTCTTAAGCCCACTAATGGTATATCTAAAATCTGGACCCTTTATAAAAGGGTTTCCCTACATGGGCTCATATACATAGGGCTTATATAGGCCCAATGCAAAGTATTTGTAGAATTCTCTTTCTTTCTCTTTCTTTCTTTCTTCTTTCTTTTCTTTCTTTTTTTCTTTCTCTTCCTTCCTTCCTTCCTTCCTTCCTTCCTTCCTTCCTTTCTCTTTTCTCTTTCTCTCTTTCTCTTTGCCAGTAACAGCTAACCTAACTCATATTAGCTTAGGCACAAATGGGGATTTACTGGTTCCATAATTATACTGGGGAAATGGCAGAGTTATTGCTAGGACTTGGGGGTGTTTAGACCTCAGCTTTTCCTCCACCAATTCTCTCTGCTCCAGTCTTTATATTGATTTATTCTCCACGACAGGCTTTTTCCATTTGTGTGGAGGCATAGCCTGGCTCTCATCTCTGCTTTACCACTGCAAAAGGGCGGAAGCTCACCTTTTCTGGTGCCAAGTGAAAAACATCCCAGAGAGAGACTTGATTGACCCGATTTGAGTCAAATGTCTACTCCCTGATCAAATGACTATGGCCAAAGGGATTGGCTACTCTGATTGGGCCTTTTGAGTCATGTGCTCACCATTTTGCCAACCCACGGCATCAGGAATGGTCACGTGAGAAGAGAACAGCTCTCCGTGGACCTCAGGGTTTTAGAGTCAGAGGCAGGAGCAAAAGAAGCAGTGTTCAGGCACCTGCTCTGCAAAGTAATTATGACTATTTTCATTTTTTTTTAAATAATTTTTTCAAGGTTTTATTTATTTATTTGACAGAGAAAGAGAGAGCATGAACAAGCATGGGGAGCGGCAGGCAGAGGGAGAAGCAGGCTCCCCACTGAATAGGGAGCCTGATGCGGGACTCTATCTCAGGACCCTGGGATCATGACCTGAGCTGAAGGCAGACGCTTAACTAACTGAGCCACCCAGGCGCCCCTTGACTATTGTCATTTTTAAAGATGAGATAGCCATGTCTCAGAGAGGGCAAGGGACTCCTTTAAGTCTATAGAGGTAATAAGTGAAAAGCTGTGATTGATGAGAGGCAATATATTATAGGAATAAGAGCTCAGATCCTAAGACCAGATAGATCTAAGCCCAAATCCCAGCTCTGCTACTTACCTGCCATAGTCTGGGATGAATTACTTTACCTCTCTGCCTCTGATTTCTCCACCTAAATGTGGGCTATATTTATATATACTATATATATGTATATATATATTATATAATTATAGTATCTCCTTCATTAAGATAATTATGAGGATTAAATGAGGTAATACATGGAAAGTGCCCAGCGGAGTGCCAGCCATAATGTAATTGCTGCTTAAATATTTGCTGTTATTATTGGCTAGGAATTGAACTTATTAAGTATGTCTGTCTCAAAGCAACACCTATGTGGTTTGTGAGTCTCACAGGAATTATTGCCATTGCTTTGTTCTGTTCTTGGGCCCACTGACTTCGGAATTTTTATACATGGTCCACAGGCGAATGAAGTTATGAACATAGTCTCCATCACCACTGATCAGAGAGACCACTACCAGTCACTAAATGGGCTTGAGCAATTGACTGGAAATCCCAAACCCAGTCTCAGAAATCAAGGATTCCAGCCAAGTCTTATCATCAGAGGACATTCTATCCATTTACCTGAAGAACTAATGTAGTCTCCCAACTGAGAGCACTAACATCATCCATGCTCCCCAACTGGACGCAGCAACGGTGGCCTGTCACTCATTCACTCATTAAATGTTTATTCTGCATTTACTATGTATAGCCCCTGAGCTCTGCATATTTGATATTTACATATCAAAAGAAACTCTCCTGGTTGAAAAACCAAAAGGGTATTGCGTTCTTTGACAGAAGACCGGTCAGGGGAGAAAACCTAAAAATACATATTATCTGACAAAATTCTCCTTGAAACCAAGCTTGTGAAAATTTGAAAAAGTTTCTCAAGAGTGAGAAATTAGCAATGGAAATTAAGTGTAGTATCCATTCTTACTAACTCATGGTGTATAAAAATATCAATGATGTTCTCTTAAAAGCACAAAATGTATTTTTTTGTGTTGGACAAAACTTCCATGAACAAATTACCAAAGGAATGTTTCTGGCAAAATACATGAAGCTAAAAGTGCTTGTGTGAAAGATGCCTCAGCTTGATAACCTGTGAAAAATGCCCATTATTCTTAATCACAGTTTATTGATAGGTATTCATTAATTATAATAATATTTTGTTGATCCATGGATCCTTTCATCTCTAATTTTCAAAGTGCTTTACAACCAGTAATTAATTCCTCCAACATCCTAGAGACATATTTAAAAGGAACTTGCATCAAAACTTGCACTGATGCTCAGAATACCTTACTCAGGACTTTGAGACCCAGACCGTGGTTTTGTTGCCTGAAGCTTCAGAATGAAGAGCAGCCGGTTCCCAAATTGTACCCAGAAAGGGACCCAGCAGAGGGAAACTCTTCATGTGCTGTAAAAGGAAGACAATCAGGGTGTGGGAAAGGCCACAAATGATGGTGGCACTTACGGCTGGCATGACCCGTTGGCTAAAACAGAACCCATGTGGAGTTATAGGAGAAAGTTCTGCAGGTCTCACGAAAATGCCTGATCTCACCATTTGTAATAGGAGAGGGATCCCATGACCCAAATCCACGCAACACGCGTGCTGTGATATAGAAGAGTAGGGAGAGCCAGGAGTCCAGGGACTGGTCTGTCACACCATGGCTTGGCTGTGTGACCCAGAGTGAGACACTTCCCCTCTCTGAGTCATATTTCTTCATTCACACTCTTAGTTTGGATTAGTTTAAAGCCATATGTCACCAATGGGCAGCCTGCATGACAACATTGGCTGGTAGCCCTGTTTTCTTTGGCTCACCCAGTGTTTTTTAAAATGCATGTACTTCTGGTTTGCTTCAGCCCCCACCATTCCTTGTGACCTTCCACTCAGTCTTCCTCACTCATTTGTGTCCCTTTCCTGGCCCCTGTAGGCATCTGAGGTCACAATCGCTGGGTTAGATGATCTCAGATGCTACTTCCGACCCTGACACCCAGTAGTCTAGGTCCTGAGAGGTGACGAAGCCTCAGCAGTCAGAATTATAGGACTATGAAGCTTTGGGGCTCTTTTTAAAAATACTTATCAGACTCTTCTATCTGCAAGCTGATGGTATAAACTCCTAAGCCTCTTCCTATAGATCCCCAACAGCCAAGCCCTCCACTGTAGTCACACAGTTAGCCTTTCTCTCTCTTGTTCACAGCAAGTGATAGCACACAGCTTAGATCCCTGGGTTATTTTTGTTTTTTTGTTTCTTTGTTTGCTTTTCCTAATTCTCTCTCCTTAACTCTTGGAGCCCAGCTAAGAGAATCACTCAGAGGGCAAAAAGCTCTTGCCAGGAACCAGGCTTGAAGCAATGATAGAGGAAAGAGAGGTGAGAATGAAAAGGTCAGCACTATGGCAGAGTTTCCCTCCAAATTTAAGTTAGAAAGGAGTCACGAAGGCAGGCTAGCTATTTTAGGATGATCTCCCACAGATTCCCAAACTTCCTGACTCTTTCGACAGCTCCAACCCTTACTGCGTGCTTTCCTAGTGGGGCAGTTTTCCCGGAGCCCTCCAGCGCGGCTCCCTGTCTGCAGGGCAATTTGTTCCCGCTGACCCGAGGGCACACAGCTGCCACAGGCCCCTGGGACGCAGGCTGTCTGTACAATGCAGCCCTGTTGTAGAAACTTCCCCACACATGTCCGCACACAGGAGTTCTGTCATGAATGTGGTCTGGGTCATGGGGTGGAATGCACAAAGGGTGGAGAAAAAGACCTCTTTTTCAAAAGTTTCTTTTTATAAGCTTTGTCCCCCGGACCCCTACCCCGGACAACTTGGAATTTTCTCTTGTCACTGAAAAAGCACATTTCTCTTAAACACGACCCAGGCAATTGTGTGTCCCCAAGGAGCTGTTGGCCAAACAGATAAGTGAGAGGACAGTGGAAAAGGACCCAGCTCCAGGTGAAAATCGGGAAGCTGAGTCTATGAGCCACATAACAACTGTGGTTTAGCAATCAACTCTCCTTTATTAAGTGGTTAAGTGTCTTCTTCATGATCTAAGTCAATCGTACTCACTACGGAAAACAAGGGGAGTGAATAACAATCATCCATAAGCTCACCACCCAAAGATTTCATGTTAGCACATTTTCTGGAGACTTTCTATGCCCAGGAAGATTTCTTTAAATGAAGTTGAGATCATACTAGTGTCCTCACTTAAAGCCACACTTTTCTTTTCAGGACATTGTGAAATTTCTCTCAGGGTAGACAGAAGGCTTATGTCATTTAATTCATTTGTAATAAGATATTCAAGGTTTCAGGAGGGATGAAAACACTGGTCCAGAACCACAGAATCTTAGTCATCGAGAAAGGAGATTCAACACTTCCTAAAAAATGCCACAGGTTATAGTTTTACTGGACTTAAGCTGTGGAACCCAGATCTCAAATTCTTGTTCACACACATCTTCCATGGGGCTCCTAGCCACCTACTGAAAGTCACCCTCATAGAAATACTTGGGAAAATATCTCTATTTTTCTATTGCTATTATTATCTCCTAACGAACCTCTGAGATTTGACTCAGAACCACTAGATTTTAAAGCAGGCTGGGGAGAAGTCCCAGTGTATGCCCACATCCCAAGGGTTTTGCTCTGGGAGCATAAACAAGCGGTCTATATGGGGAGGGAGAGAGGGTACACATAAGGGAAGGAGGGCTAATAAGTGGTGTTTTCAGTGTTAAAAAAATAAATGAAAAAGTTTATGTAAATGACCGTATGTTCAGCCTCAAGCTTTAAACAGATCTCTAGCATATCTAGAAAGCATGAGTTCAGTACGAGAACCGGTGCCCTATAAACACATTTCCCTTGTTATATCCGTCTGCAAGGTGAAGAGACTCCCAAGACGAGCAGGCGTTGAGGAATTCAACAAGATGGAAGAGCAGCAAACTAAGAGAAGGGCTCTTGTTCTGCCTTAGCCTGGCCAATCCCAGAGTCAGGGCACAGAGCCCCCTGGTGCTGCCCCACAGGCAGTTTTCAAGGGTGCCATGCGCTCAGGGCTCTTTTTCCCTGATTAAAACATGCCCCGAACCGCACCGGTGACGGCCTTTCCATGGGGGTTGTCACAGACATGAGCATCGTTGACCCCCTCAACGGTGTAGACCACAATCAGGAGGCAGAGAAAATGAAATTCAGCACAATTATGTGAACTTCCCAAATGGCTCAGGTAAATGACATCTTTCAAAATTCTACCACCTCATTTATCCAGGCCTTGGAAAACAAGCCATTTGTCTGAAACTAGCACTCACTAGATGGGCATAGTACTCTGAGGGCATTCATGGCTGAGCGCTTTGCTGAAGGACAAACACGACCCACCCTACCACAGTAAGGAAAGGGCCGAGGGAAGGCAGGCGCTGCTCGCCCTCTGTGCTTACAGTCGCCAAGTCTGATGTAGGCAGAAAGCCCACCTGTCTTGACTTTCTGGGCTTGCTGCCACCTGATTGGCTCCAGTGGGTGTCAGCTCTGGCTGGAATGGATGGAATGTCACCTCCCTCGGGGGGATGGCTTGTCCAAAGAGCCTGCTGCCCCATGTTGCTAAGAGCAGAGCTCCTACTTTACACCCGAATCCCTAGGTGGACCCAGTCAGGGCTTCCCCTGGAAACTTCCCTTCCCTAAAGTCTTACTTATTTAGAAAATTGGAAATAGTCTTGCTTGTCTTTTCTTATCACCAAAACAAAATCTGTTCATTGTAAAAAAAAATTGGAATATAAAATATGTACCAGGAGGGGGGAAAAAGGAAAGAAAAACCCCCACCCACTCACTAGAGATAACTCCTGTTAGTACTTAATATCTATCCTTGTTACACATACTTGTGTGTGAGTATATATATCGTAATGCCCATTGCTCTGTAACCTGTATTTTATCCTACTCTATGCTGATCATCTTTCTGTGTCATTAAATATTCATTCCTCAATGATTGTGCTTTCTGACACCGTCAGAAGTGACACCAACTCCAACATGGACTGCCATCTAGGAACTCGTCTTGAGATATAGAGAAGACTGTTGAACATTCTGCTAAGGACAGATGTCCAGGCACCTCAGAACATTCAAAGAAAGATCTAACAGATAGACACAAAATGAATATGGACCCGGGAAATGCACCTGCTTCTTATGAGGCAGAAAACAAGTAAGAATGACTGTAATCACCCAGAGTCCCTTGAAGCCACCACACATGACAGAAAAGTGCCGGGGCTGCCATGATAGTAAAGGGGGTTGCTCGTTGCTGAGGAGTCTTCCTGCTTAGCGAGGTGGAAGAAAAGGGGCACTTTCCTTCAGGTGGAGCCTTGCCTGCCTGGTGGAACTCTGACTTGGGGCCACTTCCCTGACTCTTCCTTCTGCCCAAGTAGAAGTCAGGGAGAAAGGGTGCCCTGCCCTCGTCAAAAGTGAGGCTTGCACAATTACAAAGTCTTGCCCGAGAAAAGACGATTGTTAATTCAGAGAGAAGATGTAAGCGGAGTACCATACCGAGCTAGAAGCCCAGAGCCCATGACAAGAGAGATTGCATCTCCAACACTTGGATTTTCAGGAAAGTTAAAAACCTGTCAAAATCTTGAAGTACACCAGGCACTTCTCTTCTCCACAGTGACAGACCTGCCCACTGAAAACAAACCCAGGGATCCGGGGTTTTCTTTTCTGTTCTGGTTTCTGTTCAGTCCTTAATGCACTGTTGCCGGTGCTTCATGGCTGAGGACCTGAACATTTTCCCTTGGTCATCCGTTTGTTTGTGTGTGTGTGTGTTTTTAAGATTTTATTTATTTATTTGAGAGAGAGAAAGAGAACATGAGCAGAGGGGAGGGGCAGAGGGAGAAGGAGAAGGAGACTCCCCTCTGAACCAGGAACCCGATGTAGGGCTCGATCCCAGGACCCCGGGATCATGACCTGAGCCCAAGGCAGATGCTTCACCAACTGAGCCACCCAGGCGCCCCTCCCTTGGTCATCCTTTATAGCCCATGTAGGAGAGGGGTCTTCTGTGAGTGGGGACATCAAATGGAGCAGAGTATTGTGCTACCTACGTAACTAATTTTGTCTGAGCAGTTCTCTTTCCCAACTTTGGAATCAAGCCAGGCCAGCAACTATAACTGGGGACTTCCAAGGTTCTGGCAATTGTCTCAGAAATGACCTGAGAGTCATTTCTGCTTTATTCTTACTTTGCTTAGTAAGAAAAACTGCGGGGGCTTGGCTGTCCATTTACGTTGTTCAAGGTGAAAGTTAGCAACAAAATTTGTAATGTCATTCTCCTATATTGTTACTCAAGCCACAGATAACTGTGGGAATGATCTGTTTCTCCTGAAACTATTATCCCTGATAACTCTGTATTATAATCCATGTTTTCTAGCTGGCCCCATTTGGAGAGGAGATAAAAATGCACACTACTGTGTTAGCAAAACAGCATAATAATATCATTGGTTTTGATAGACATTTTTAGAAAAATAAGGGATGGAAAATCTTTCAGTTTTATTTACGTGGATCCAACATTCATTTATTCATTCAACCATATGTGAAGCTCTGCCACTGAGCTGGGTGCTGTAAGAAATACAAAGATGAAAAAAGGCACAGTTCTGTCCTCTTACCTCCTAGTAGGGAGATAAAACACGTTCACAAGCAAGCATGTAGTATAATTTAATCAGCGCTATAAGAGAAGTAAAGATATATTTTATGAGACTTCAAGAAAGGGAAGGAAGTAGTGAGAGGGTGGAAGAAGACTTCACAGAGGAGATGACATCTGAGCTGGACCCTAACAGGTATGTGGGGATGGGTGGGAGGCAATTCCAGGCAGAAGGAACAGCATCAGCAAAGGCACAGAAGTAAAAAAGTATGGGTCTGTAGCAAACAGTGAGGAGTTTTGTATGACTTGGATATAGGATACCTAAAGGGAGGCACAAGGAGGGAATAAGATCAAAAGTGCAAGTCAGATGAATATTTTGGAGGATTTTGAATATCAAGCTAAGAAGTGTTGGCTTTTACTCCAATAGCTGCATGACATCGTCAGAGCAGAGAAATAATGTGGTACGAGTGGACTGGAAGAGAGCGAGGGATGAGAGATGAGACTGCTGCTGGCTGTTGCCAGAACGTGGGCAGGAACGAACAGGGCCTGAGCTGGGACAAAGACAAACGAGAAGGCAGAGGCAGAATTCACAGAGCTTAGCATCTGGTTGTGAGGGTGGAGCCGAGGATTTATGCCCATAATATACTTTCTCTAGGTCAGTGGTTCTCTAGCTTCATCAGAATCACTTGGAGGGCTTGTTAAGATACAGACTGTGGGCCCCATCCCCAGAGTTTCTAACTGAGGTCTGGCATGGGCCCCCAGAGACTGGCATTCCTAGCAAGTTCCCAGGGGCTGCTGATATTGCCGGTCTGGGGGGCCATTCTTTGAGAAGACTGCTCCAAGTCCTGTGTGGCTCCCCTTTGTGACTCTGGGGAAGCAATTGCAAAGGGACAAGGTGGGGAAAGGGGGGCAATAGTTAGTCCTATAAGTGATTTGGAGGGGACTTGTTCTTTGAACCTACAGCATCCTAGATGTCGGGAGCAAAAGGGCTTAGTCGGAGATGTTTGCTGTATACGAAGACATTTGTATCCACCTCTAAGCTGGAGTACAGAAGGACATGAATCTAGGGCTCAAGCGTTTTGTCTTTCTTTGAAAATAGAATCTTATGGGGAGGCAAGGTGATGATGCAATGTTAGACTCCACAGCCCGGAGGTAAAATCCTGACTCCGCCCCTTCTGCCCATGATTTAACTTCTTGAAGTCTGGGTGACTCTATATTAAAGTTGGGGTGACAATGCGAGCGCACAGCTTGTGGCGAGTACTGGGGAAACCCACGGGGAGCACTTGGCACCGTGCCCGGCCCGCCGTGGGGGCTCGGTGAATTTTGGTTTCCTCGCTACCCCAACCCTTCGAGTGGGAGGGAAGAGGGTGCGGCGGCGCCGAAAGCCTCAGACGCCCCTCTGGGGCCAACAGCCCCTTACGGCCGGCGGCCCCACGGTGACACCGTGACCCAGTGATGCCTTTGGCTCCAGCCTTGCCACAGTGTAGCTCTCCTTACAAATACCCGCACGCCGACTCCCTAGAGCATCCGGGGCCGCGGACTGGTCAGCTGTCTTCAGCCTGCTGGGGGAGCACTGGGGAGGCCTGAGCAGGGGTCTCTGCAATGGACAAGGACACAGAGGGAGGAGTCGCTGGAACAAAGGGAAGTTTTGTCTCCTTTAACATTGTGTCCAGGCCCGGCAGGCCTTGGTCAGAGCAATTTCACTTTGGGCCTCTTGAGGCTTTGATCCTCGCAGGGAGGCCCGTGTGAACCGTACAGGATTTTCAGATTGCCCGGGGGAAAGAAATGAGCGGGTAAGCATTTTCTCCGTTAACCAGCTAAATCTGATGTCATAACAGCCCCAGACAGGAAAGCAGAATGCAGACTTGGCGGTGAATCACAGGGGGAAGGGCGTCTCACTGAGCCTGTGTCACGGGAACTTGATGACAAAGAAGAGGGCCTGAGGCCCCCGCACCCCCAGGCGGGGAGAAAGAATTTGGGAAACAGGCAGCTCCATCGCTTCAGCCTGATGAAGCCGCGGTGGGGGAGGAAGACCGGAGGAGAATGGGGTGTCACACAAGTTGTTCCCCTGATCTGGGCTGACCAAACCAAGTGCGCAGGGTCAGAGTTAGGGAGGTCAGGGCCCTACTTGTCCATTTAGTGGGGAGATGAAGAGAGGGCGGGGAAGGGGTTTCACTAAATGACTTCTGGGTGCCCACCCCACGGGCCATTTTGTGGTTCTGTGATAGGAGCTAACAAGCCTGACAGGAGTCCAGCCTCCACTTGATGTAGACCCAATGATGAGTAATGAAGGGGAGCATCAATAATTCATGTCCACCGGGTCCCCAGCTGTGAATTGGCACCTTTCGTTTTTTAAAGTTTATTTCTTCCCCCCCAAATACATCCAGTACAGGTACAAAGGAATACTACACAGCTAAAATAGGTGCCTTTGCAGAACACTGCCGTGACAAGGAAAGGAAAGACAGGTAACCAAAACAGTATAACCCTGCTGTCGGGTAAAAGATAGAATGAAACAGGGGCGCCTGGGTGGCTCAGTCTGTTGAGCGGCCAACTCCTGGTGTCGGCTCAGGTCATGATCTCAGGGTGGTGAGATCGAGCCCCCCTGCCCTTAGGCTTCCCGCTCCATGAGGAGTCTGCTTGAGATTCTCTCTCCCTCTCCTGCTGCCCCTCCCCCAGCTCTATCTCTCTGTCTCTCTTTCTCTCTCTCAAAAAAAAAAAAAAAAAAAATATATATATATATATATATATATGTGTGTGTGTGTATATATATATATATGAAATAAAGCCTGGAAAAATGTCTCAGGGGTGACTCTGATGGTCAAATCACAGATACTTTTTCCCCCTTTTCTTTTCTGCATTTTTGAAATTATTTACAAGTAAGCATGTATTCCCTTTGAAGTAAGAAAAGACAAAATTATTTAATTAAAAAAAATAGGTCCACTATACAAAATGATGCTCTCTTTTACTAAATATGAATATAAACTACTTGAAACTAATAGAACGCTGTGTGTTAACTACACTGGAATTAAAATAAAATTTTTAAAATTGTGATTATAAACTATATACAACTTTGTGACCTGTACTTAAGCATTTTCCATGCTGTTAAAAAGTCACTAGTATTATTTTAACAGCTGCATGGTATTTCATCACATAAATACAGCATACATTTTTGTCTCAATCCCCAATTGGTTGGCTGTTTATATTGCTTGCACCTTTTTATTATTACAAATAATGTTACAATCAATATCTTTTTAGCTTATTTAACTTTCCCATAGGTTTCTTCGAAAATTAGCCCACCTACAGATTTTATCTGGCCCCTAATTGCCTTGGCAGGATTGAATTTCCACAGATTCACACAACTGCAGCAACATCTTTTTCATTATATAGCGATAAACTCTTAATCTTTTTTATAAGATCTCTCTCTCACACTAAGATTTTCTTGTAAGATTGTTAGGCATTTGAATTACCAAGACAGTTGTCAATCACAAAGTTGAGTTTTCAAGGTTACTCAGTCCTATGTCCGTTTATAGGCAGGAAGCTGAGGCCCGGTGAAGTGACATGACCAGCCCAAGGGCATACATGGTTAATTGTGACCCAGCTGGAAAAACAACTTCATGAATATTTTCCAAGGACTGGGAACTTTGGAGGATCATGAAACCCTAAATGATGATACAGCAGAAGATAGAAAGAGAGAATGAAAAAAGATGAGGTGGTAAGAGGGGGAAGGAATAGAAGGATTAATAGGACAGAAGGAAGGCAGGTTTGCTTAGGGGGAGAGGGAGAGAATGGGCCAAGAATAGCAACATAAAAGGAAAAAGAAAAAGTAATGAGAAAAATTGATTGAGATCGTTTACAGCAGAGGTTCTCAACCTTAGCACTATTGGCATTTGGGGCCAGCTGATCCTTTGTTGTGGAGGGCTGTCCTGTGCATCGTAGGATGTTTTGCAATGTCCCTAGCCTCCTACCCACTAGGTACCAGTAGCACCTCCTGCCCAAGCTGTGACAACCAAAACCATTTCCAGATATTGCCAAATGTCCCCTGGGGGGCAGATCAGCCCAAGTCCAGAACCACTGCTCTATAGCATTGTTCTCCACTGAGACCACTGGAGAAATACTCCCCCCCACCCCCACCTTATTGCTGGAAAGGAATCTAAAATACCTGCCGTAAGAGGAAATTGGAAGCAAAACATTTGAATGCATTTTAGAGAATGTCCCAAAACCATAAGGTTGTGTGTGCTGCAAGGCAGGAAAGGAAAATTAATAAATAAAGCCCATTTTTCAGATAAAGAAAATAAGACTGGAAATATATAATTTGCTTTGGGCACTAAGATGAGTAAGAGAAACATGAACTTAGGCTCTGACCTTTAGAAAGAAGAAAAACAATTTGACCACCAACCCCTGCCCACTTCAATGCTGGATCTTTGTGAGAAAAAGGAAGGAAATTTCCACTCTACCTAGAAACTGATGAAGCTCAGGAATTGGTAGTAACATTTAGAATTTTTTTTTCCTATGAAGGATAAAAGCAGAGAGTGGTTAAGAGTTAGATTCCCTGATCTAAATTAAAAAGAAAAAGTCATTGTGCACCAAACGCTCTAAAGTACCTCACGTGTATCATCTCCCCAAAACCTCACATCAGCCCTTCCAGTTGGGCCCTGTTATTATTTGACAGATGACGAGCTGAGGGTCAAAAGTTAGGTAACTTGCACAAGGTCACACATTAAGTGAAGAGACCGAGATTTCAAACCAGGCCTGCCCAATTCTCAAGGCAGGACAACAACCTCTTGGCATCCCTGCCTCTATGCCATTGACAAAGCCTACTCTTGTAAGGTCGCCATTCTGTCTCATTTTAGAGTGTTTTTTAAGAAATCCCACAGTTCACTGCATCATGGACATGGACAAAAGTATCGGGCATTGCCTGTAACAGAGGCGTCCCATCTGGAAGCTCCCGGGACGGGGTGGAGGGGGGCTCACCTACATCCTAACTATGCAGGAAAATCAACAGAATATATCTCATAAGGTGCTGTCAGAATCCCAGTCCTGGGCTTGTACCCATCCCAGTCCCTTCCTCTGGCTGCCTTTCCCAGAACACAGAGGGTATCTGCCCTGCCCCAGCCCCCCACACCACCGCTGCCCTGGCCCAGCCAGGCTGCCATGTTCCTGGCAAATGCTTTGCTTCTTTTCTTTCATCAAAACAATTCGGGCATCACTGTCAGACTTTAGATTTTTTTTTTCATTATTGAAGTATAGTTTCACATACAGTGTTATATTAGTTTTAGGTGTAAAACATAGGGGTTTGACAATTCTATAGATAAGCATAGTCACCATTTGTCACCATATAACATTATTACAATATTATTGACTATTCCCTATGCTGTCTTTTCATCCACATTTTTTGTGTGTTTTAATTTAAATTACATTAGCCAACATATAGTACATTATTAATATTTGATGTAGTGTTCAATGATGCATTAGTTGCGTGTAACACCCAGTGCTCATCACATCACGTGCCCTCCTTAATGCCCATCACCCGGTTACCCCATTCCCCCCACATTTTTTTTAAGGCCATTCTTTTTAGAACAGTTTTAGATTCATAGCAAAATTGAGCAGAAGGTGCAGAGATTTTTCATATACCCCTGTCTCCACACAGGCACAGCCTCCCTCATTACCAACATCCCACCCCACCCCACCCCACCAAGGGGTACATTTGTTACCGTTGATGAACCTACACTGACACATCATCATCATCACCCAAAGTCCATAGTTTACCTTAGGGTTTACTCTTGGTGATGAATTTTTAAATTTTTGTTTGAAGAACTTTTTTGGGAACCACCCTTGGTATTTTTAAAAAGAACTATGGGATTATATTGTAAAAGCCATTTTGTTTCCACCAAAAGGAGGACTTTAGAAGGCAAGAGTTTTTTTTTTATGCCTTTCCCCTCCTGCGAAAATACTCTGTGAGTTATTTGGATGGGTAGTACAGATGTTTCATGCCTCCCCTTGCTTCCAGGATGACAAATAGTTACATTTAGTTATAATAATAGTTATATATTATAGTTATAATAACAACAGCAGACAGTATTAGCTGCTTACTCTGAGCCAGGCCCTCTTCTGCATGAGCCGTGCACTTTAGACTTTTGTACATGAAGAACCAGTGTCCAGAGAAGGTACGTTATTTGTCTGAGGTCATACAACTAAGTAGTGCAAAAACTTCATACAATGAAAGAGTGGAAATTTTTCATTATGCTTAAAAAGGATATCTGCTTTCAATACAAGCTGCATTTAGGCAGTTCTCAGGGTGCAGCCTTGCTTTCTTCCACGAATATTTATTGAAACCTTCCTATGAGCCATTCAGAGAAGGATGGTGCCTCAGGCAAGATTAGAATTCCTAGCCTTGATTTCAGCACTGGATAGAGACATGCAAGGTCATTAGAAAGTCTTTGTAACAGGAGAAAAATCTCTCTCCTCTTTCATGCCCCCAGGCAGCAATACCCCTCCCATTTCCCCTCTCAGGAGATGGCAGCACCCAGCACCTCCTTTCTGTTCATCTTCATCCACTCAACCCAGGGCTTCCACTCCTGCTTTGCCAAATGCCGACCATGGTGAACAGCGCACTCCTACAGGCCAGGGTCCTCCTCTTACTCATCATCTCTGTGGCATTTGACACTCTTACCAACTTCCTCTTCCTGGAAACTCCCTTTTCTTGCAACTCTGGCTACTTTCTGAGACCACCCTGTTTCCCATACCCCTCCCACTCTTCTGAGGCTCTCTCGAAATCTCTTTCAGTACAATTAATTTTGAAACTTGGAACTTTAAACATGCTTTGTGCATCATTAACCTACAATGGTTTTGATGAACTAAATCAGCACCATGCCCACTGATGGGCTGGGAAAACTGGGAGGGGAAGGCCTTGAGCTTGCCCCGTGATTCGGTGAGAAGCTGCATTCCCAGCTCCAGCACAGCGATGAGCTTGGCTGGGCCTCTTCTGGGCATTTACTGTCAACCTTCAAAGCAGGAGCAGCTCATTGTTTGCTGTGAACTATATTTAGGAAAGACAAAGCCTGCTGGGTATGGAAAGACTGCAGGTTTGGGCGGAGGGTGGGGCTTTAAAGGCCTGGACCCGTGAACAACACTCATTTCATTGAGGGCTAATTTTATATGTGAATTTTCTAACAATAGGGCCCCAGGTTCTGCTGCCCTTAAAGGGTTGCAGATTTTCCCTCCCAGTGACAGATTGCACAGCTACATCCCAGAAGACATAAAACTCCTTCCAGTCATCCCAGAATTAGGTCCATAGATTTCCAGTTATAGAAGAGAGCCATTCTGGGTAACGCAGCAGATGTAAATTGTGTGCCTGAATTGATTTTGCATTAATTTCTCGTAGGCTATTTCCATGCTGCTTAAATACCACTTTTTAAAGCTTTTATGGTATTGTATTTTAAAAGCTGATCTGTTTCCACCAAAGAGAGGGCTCCAAGAGGCAAAAGCTGTTTTTCAAACCCTTCCTCTTGTGGGAAAGTATTTTCACCAGTGACGAGTTCTTGGTAATGAGCTGTCTGTTTGCACAACTCCTGAGTGCATGTTCTCGTGCTTCTTCTGGATTCTTCCTTTTGCAAGACACATCATGGGGCACAAGCTTCAGCTTTCATACCTCCTTAAAGGACCAGCCCTGCACCCACTGAAAGGGAGTAAAGTGGCCATGTAGGGGCCCAGGGGCTCAGATAAGGGTACCGTGTGTCCTTACTGTACAGTGTCTTATGCTGTGAGCTCTTGGCTCTCCTACTTGAACCAAATGCTTCTAGAAACCACCAGATGAAGAGCAAAAAGGTAATCTATAAACCCATCTTTTTTTTTTTTTTTTTTTTTTTTTTTTTTAAGAGAGATAGGGGGTTGGACTCAGACTGAAGTCCTGAACCTGATAGAGGAGCTCACCTTACAACTATCAAAGCACACACTCTCATATGTAAGGCTATGTAGCATTCAGCAAAGTAACTACATCAGCTGTTCCTGCTACCAACACGTGCCTGGAGCAGGGGCTCTGGAGTTGCACTTTTGCATTGCTGTGGCCATGTTTGGTAGGCATAGGTTTATTTTTGAGACCTTTTGCAAATGGTTTGATGAATTCCCAGTTAAGTCTTCAAGTACCGAGAAAATTGAAAATGCAATCGAATAGGTGTGTGCAGCTATGATGAAAACGAAAGTTTCCATGAAAATGTAAAGAAAAGGAAGATGAATGTGGATCAATGACAGGAATCCTTCCCGGTGACAAAGAGGGAGATATACAACAAGGAAGGAGCAATTGACAGTCGGCCAGTGGTTAGAACACCAGCACTGACGTCGGATTTCTGTTATACTAAGATTGATTCACAAGAAGGCTCTGGACTCAAGGACAATTGGACTAAAAATTCCCTTTAGGGATGTAATCTCAAAGGGAAAGGTAATTTTGCACCAAGCCTCGGCATGTACCAGGGGCCTGCTCATTTTTAGATTCTAGCACCACCTAGAGGCGAGAATGAAATAATTTCCGCCCACCGCTGAGCCAAAGGAATCTTTCCTCTATTAACCGTTTTCCCGTTATCAAGGCACGTGCATTTTAATATCTCATTTGATACTCAGGTAATTTTCCTTGAGATAGGAATTCCTACTATCTTCATGGTATAGAGGAGGAAATTCATCTCTCAGCAGCTTACTGTACAAAGAATTTGACCAATTTTTCACGTGACCAAGGGTTCTCCAGGAGTTAATTTTTTTTAACAATGGTATTCAAGTATAGTTTCCATACCGTGAAATTCACTAATGTTAAATATACAAGTCAATAATTTTTAGTCAATTTACTGAGTAGTGCAGCCATCACCATAATGCAGGTTTAGAACGTTTTCATTAGCACCGCTCGATGCCCTCAGCCTCTTTCCCACTGCATCTCCCCCCGCGACCCCCCCCCTCCCCCCCGGCCCAGGTAATCACCACTCTGTTTTCTGTCTCCATAGATTTCCGTTCCTGGGTGTTCCATATGAATGGAATGATACAACACGTGCTCTTTTGTGGCTGGCTTCTTCCACTTAGCACCACGTTTTTGAGGTTGATCCAGGTTCAGCATTTATCAGTATTTCATTCCTTCTAACTGCTGAGTAGTGTTCTGTTGTATCGATGGACCACATTTTACTTGTCCATTAATCAGTTGGTGGATATTTGGGTTGTTTCCAGGTTTTTGCTATTATGAATAATATTCATGCGAAAGTCATCTTTTTAAGCAAGAATCTTTCATTACTTAAGAAGGCAGTGAATAAAATGTGTAGAATGAGATTGATTACCTAAATTATGTGTATTGGGGGGAAAATTAGGATAAACTATCTGGAGATGCCCAAGAGAAAGACATCTGGGTCCTATGTTCAATATATATACCCAGGAACCAAGGGGTCTTGGAAATATACTCTTGCAAAAATGAAGTGTGGGGAAATAATTGAGGATGTCCTTTAATGGATTAACAGGATTCAAAGACAATTGTTGTTTAAGTGATCTCTATGCCCATTGTGGGGCTTGAACTCACAACCCCAAGATTATGAGTCACATGCTCTACCGACTGAGCCAGCCAGGCACGCCTCAAAGCCAGTTCTTAAAGAAATTTTTTCTTGTTGAGTCAATGCAATATGTAGCAGATACAGACTTTGTTAACACATCTGAGGTTGGGGGGTTCCATTATATTCCTCTCATCATGAAGACAGTGTCAAGGGGTCCTTTCAAGAGTTAAAAATAAACTATGGGCTCAGATGCATCTGAGTCTAAATCCAGGCTCTGCCAATATGTTTAAGGCCGTGGTTGGTCAGTATTTTCATCAGCATCCTGGAAGGCAATAGCATCCACTTTATAGGGCCCATGTGAGGACTCGCTAGGATGGTGTAGCACTTAGGAGGCTAGCACTTAGCACAAAGCCTGGCACACAGTGAGTGCTGATGTTATTTTTGTAGGGTTGGATTGTGCCCTAGATACCCAGAAACAATGACCTTGACCTCTGCTTATTCCAGAGAACGTTTTATGTGTTTTCACTGAATGTTTCTGGCTTGAGGTCCAGGCAAACAGAGGTATAAATTTCTTTTAGAGGTGATACAATGTTTGTGGAAATGGAACCTTATTTAAAAAATATTGCTTATCACCCAGAATGCCAGAGGCTGGTAGGAAGATGTAGTGCAAATCTGAAGGGAGTGCTTAGGACTTAGGGGGACAAACATCAGAGCAATTAGCATGATAAGTTAGCAACTCATTTTGCATATAAAAACATTGCCTAAGACTACAGAGTTTTCTCTATTTATGGAAACCAGTCAGAGGCTCTGGGGTTTAATCAAAATTTAATACCCTGTGAGGGGAAATATGAAGAATACAAATTCTCAGTAAATAAGCAATATGTCAAATGCAGTAATTGCCAGTTTTGAACAGTCCTTTCTGCTGTCCCTCTCCTTGTCAGCCTGTGCACCTGATTTGTAGTTAGGAAAACATGGCCAGAGCCATATTAAGTCTCTGGGAAAACAGAGGAATGAAATACATATTCTGTAGCAGGAACTATGTCAGAGACTCAACAAAACCAGTATCTTTAAAATGACAAAGTGACATATTCAAAAGGATTTAAATCAGGGGATTTTCCCCCAAGAAGATTTGAAGGCTCTTATTTCATGTGAGGCAGGGCAAGTGAGACTTCCAGGAGCCGCACACACCCTGATATTCACCAGAGTGTAAATTTAAGAGGCTGAAGTATCCAGAAATCTTTCCGTTGAAGAAGCCCAAGATCGGCGTAGGGAAACTCATTGAATGCGCTGCTGGGACACAGAAGAATGCAAATACACATGTGCTGCAGGCCCTACTTAGGGAAACACCGGACGGAACCGCCGTGGTGAGACACAAGCGTGGGGAGTCACGATCCTATCAGATATGTTGGTACATTGACTTACAGGCACCAATTTTTGTCGCCTCGTCGCCACACCGCTTGCCCTGTGACTCTGCAATTTGCACGAGAGGCCTGGGTGCTGGGTTTAAACACGAGACTTGCTGTGGCCCCTGGATGGTGGGCAGGGCGACCAAGTGCCGGTCGTGAGGAGGCGTGTGTGCTTTCAGTCGCCCCATTGTGCCTCTGCCATTGTTATGAGAAGAAAATGTTGTGGTCAGCCCAGTGTAAGGAGGAGGAGGAGAGACGCAGGAAGCAGGTCTGGATGGACACTCAGCCTAGATCAGCCCCCGCCCCCCCGCCCCGCGCCCCGCCTCCCCCCACCAACCCGCAGACGCACCAGCCAGAGTAGGTAATCGTTGTGTAAAGCCGCGGGATTCTGAAGCTGTCATTATGGTTACTGATATAAATGGCTATTTTATAGAGCTAGTTGGAAGAAACACTGAGAGATTATTAACCTGAGACCTATCAGATCTTCCTCTTCACATTTATTCTATCTGGATAGTAGAAAGTTAAATTTTCTACAGAAACCTGAGCATATCCTATATCAAAAACTGATAGTTGGACCATGTGAGAACCTATAAACAATATCCAGGCAGACTGATCTAGGATGGGGGTTGGGAGCAAGGGTGCTTGGATCTTTATTTAGATAATTCTATCTCATGCAGCCTACTCTGAAGACACTCCTCTTTTTATACCCTCCTTCCCCAAATGACAGAAGACGTGCTAGTTTTTGTTTTTCTACTTGAAGTCCTCTCTTTCCAAATCCAGCTGGGTTTTGTGCATCATGAATTCCCATTTGTCAGCCTTGTAGACTAATGTTGGGGTACCCCTAAGAGCTGGCAGAACCTTCTGACTTAAAGTAAGAGGGGAGCAGGTATCAGGGCCATGCTGACAGCATAGGGAACCCCTAGTAGAGCTGATTGGACACAGGAATTGGGACAAATCTTGGGGCCAGGTCTGGGTTGGAACTTTATTCCTAATTGCTTATGAGGCTAGCAGGTCCAGATTTGCTACTTCATACATCTTTACTCCCTCTTGGATAAATGGAGGGCTAGGGCTCCAATTCCAGGCTGGAATTCCAGAAGCCTGAGTTGGGTATGAGGTTGGGGTGGGCCAGTGGACAGCAGAGGTATGAAGCAAGGGCCAGTCCTAAGCACCAACCAGTAAGAGGCAATATAGTCAGAACCAGACTGGAACAGCTGGAACACGCTGGAACAGCAGGTAGGATTGGGGCCTGAAGAGATGCTCTGGGCCCCACTACATGGCTGGGGTGGGGGTGGAGGGTTGGGTAGGTCCTACTGGCTTTGGCTGGCTAGGGCTCCCGGCTAGTTTGGAGCCAGGCTCAGTGAGGATGAGGTGGGAGAAGTTGTACTGGTCTGGGCCTACCAAGCATGAGTAGCAGTGAGAGCCCTTCCTTCAGGCTGGCTTTCTTTCCTGAATTCTTATCTCTGAATAAGATGAGTTATGAAGACCAAAAAAATCACCTGGCATGTTCCAGCTTTTTGGCTGTTTAGAACTCGCTAGAGAAAGGTCTTTCTTCCACTGCCAACCAGGAATTTTTGTACTTCAAAATGTCTGAGCCTACTCCTGCATGCCCCCACCACTTTATTTTCCTGCCAGGAAATAACAGCTTTCTGCCTCCTTGAAGGGGATTAAGTCAATGTCTCACTGAGAGCTGAAGATAGAAGCTAAAGAGGAGATGAGGCATGATCCTAAGAAAAAGAGCTTTAGCTTCTCTTGAAGAGAGGAAAGACAGTAAGTGGCTATCTGCACGTGTGGTGACTCACTATGCTATTGGGGTGACAAACCATCCAGTTTGCTTTAGACTGAGGGATTTCCTAGGACAAAAGTCTTTCTGTATTAATACTGGGCCGGTCACTGGATTTATGCCCTAAAAGATGACAGAGTTTTTAAAGGGTTAGCATTTGGATGCAAAGGAACAGAATACCTGGTAATGTGGCCATATAGGGTATACATTGCCAAGTAACAAATTGTATTAGTTTTCTATTGCTACATGACAAATTACTGCAAATTTAGTGGCTTAAATCAGCACACATTTATTATCTCACAGTTTCCCTGGGTTAGGAGTCTGGGTCTGGCTCAGCTGGTCCTCTGCTCAGGGTCGCACAAGGCTATAATCAAGGTGTCAGCTGGGCTGCGTTTTCATATAAAGGCTTGTCTGGGGGAAAATATGCTTCCAAAATCATTCAGGTTGTTGGCAGAATTCATTTCCTTGCATCTATAGAACTCCTGATGGCTTGCTTCTTTAATAACAGAGAAAGAGTCACTGGCCTCAGAGAGAACCCAGTTCCTCTCTGAGGTCTTTCACTTGATTAAGTCAGGGTCACCCAGGATAATCTCTCTCTTGATTAACTCAGAATCAACAGACCTTATTTACATCTGCAGAATCCCTTCACCTTCGCCATATTCTATTGGCTAGAAGCAAGTCACATGTCCCATCCACACTTAAGGGGAGGGGATTGTGCAGGATGTGAACACCTGCGATTTGGAATCACCGCGGCCATCCTACAAACCTTTGTCGTACAATTCATCTTAAAGCATACTGGCTTAAAAAACACTTCTTTTAAAAAAATGTTATTTCCTCATGATTCCATGGGCCAGTAATTCGGGCTGGGTTTAGCTGGGCAGTTTTTGGTTTTTTTTTAAGATTTATTTATTTATTTGGGGGGTGACCGGGGGGGTGGAGGGTGGGGGAGGGCAGAGAGAGAGAAAATCTCCAGCAGACTCCCTGCTGAGCTTGGAGCCAGACGCGGGGCTCCATCTCACCACCCTCAGATCATGACCTGAGCCGCAATGAAGAGTCGGACGCTTAACTGACTGAGCCTCCCAGGCGCCCCTAGCGGGCAGTTCTGCTGTTACACCTGAGGTCACGCATGTGATTACAGAGAGCCGGCGGATTGGCCCTGAGCATGTTAGTCTAGGAGGTCTCAGCTGGGACAGCATGATGTGGCTCCATGGGGTCTCATCCTCCAGTGGAAAGACCCGGGCTTCTTCACGTGGCAGTCCGACAGTAGCCAGAGAGAACAAGCCCTAGGGTGCAAGTTGTTTTCCAGCTTGCAGCATGTTTTCTACTACCCCATTGGCCAAAGCAAGTCATCTGGCAAAAGCTTGAGTCAGTGTGGGAGGGAACTACACAAGGGCATGCATAGAGGGAGAGGGATTCATTAGGGGTCATTACTGTAACAATTTACCACAATAGCATTGGGAGATGCAATCAAAAATCCTCTTGCTCAGCTGTGGAAGTGGGGCCAATAATTACCCGACTCCTAGTGGAGCAGGAAGGCTCTACAGCTCGCATAGCAATAGCGGCTACAAAGTCCTCAAGAAGAGAGGCCTGTCCCCAAGTTTTCTGGACAGTCTGAGCTTTATGGGTTTCATAAATGGCCCTAGGTAGAGGGAGGGACCTTCTGACGTTGGACCTCTCAGTACACTGGCAAGTGCAGATTTGGAAATGGCTTTAGTTTGACTTAGAAAAAATAAAGCATAAGAGGCTTGAGCAGCAACTTTATGCTAACTGTGTATTTTTACTGGGATCTTTATAATTTGAAATCATAACACCTTGTTGCACATTTCACATCATGATCACCCCCTGGAAAAGCCCTTGTTAGCTTTTTCCTTACAGCTCCATTACTCAAACTGGGTAAATTCCAGCACAGATAAGAATCTTTTATGACAATACCCGAACTCCTAATAACTGCAGTCATAAAGGCCACTGAAATATCTGCATCATAGCCTATAAAGAATGAAAGCACAGAATTTTAAATGAGAAATGATGAGCAAAAATAACAAAAACTTTGAGATTTCACATACATCCTGAATAAATGAAGGAAAGGAGAACATGGATGAGAGAAGGAAGTGGAAGAAAGAAGCATGGCGCTCTTCTTCCTTTTCTGTTATTACCTGGATTCAATAATAATGTTTTTTTTAAACGTTAATTAAAATTAGGTGGTGTATTACCTTAAACCAATTTGGTCTTTCATGTAGGTTCTGTGGTGGTGGGTATTGCGAGCTTCCCGTGACTGGAGTTTGTGAGAGCCATAGATTTCCTCCACAACCTTTCTACTGGGTAGTCTGTTACAGCTATAGGGAGCTCAGATGAAATGCTTCCATACATAAAAGCATGTGTTAGCAAACAGGCACATGAGAAGTCATGCCTGTTCCTTAAGCTCAGAAAAAAGACTATGGCCTCTTGCATGGCTGAAGGCTCCAGTATTCCTAGAGTAGGATTTTATTCTTTTTAGCCTAAAGCACGATTCAATAGTCTTCCACTGGATCATGCAACAGACTTAGCTGTACTTCTCTTCAGTGTTGGCACACAGGACCTGATGGAATCCTAGACTTGAGGTGTTACTCTGATGATAGTAGGGCATGGACTTGCCTGGTTCTGACACCATATATCTTAAACACCATGTGCCCATGAAAATATGTTTCTTATAAATATAATGCACAAAGGCACTCTTGAAAAATTTGACACATTAGAGACAAAGTTAAAATCTTCTCTATGAGAGTCCCCAATCTCAGTTTCATTCCCCAAGGGAAGCACTATTCTGTGTGAGTCTTCCTACAATGTTTCTATGTGTTATATGCTTAGATACGTACTTAAAAACTTTTTACATAAAGGTCATGTTATTCCAAAATGACTTTTTTACTTTTTATCTCCCCAACTTTTTATTGTGAAAGTTTTCAAACATATGGAAAGTTGAAAAAGCATTAGTCCTCATATAATCTCCACCTAGGTTCAACAATTGCTTACATTCTGCTATATTTACTCTATCTTTTTCAATAAATTCCTATATTTTACTATGTCTTTTGAGAGTTTTTATTCTTTTTTGAGCAAGAGGGAGTATATGCGCACATGCCCGTGTGTTGGGGTAGGGAGCGGCAGAGGGAGAGTGAGAGAGAGAATCCCAGGCAGACTCCATGCCCAGCGTGGAGCCCCACATGGGGCTCGATCTCACAACCCTGAGATTATGACCTGAGCTGAAATCGAGAGTTGGACGCTTAACCAACTGAGCCACCCAGGCACTCCAATACCTCATTCTTAAATACACCACATGCAGCTCTGAAAAATATTTCTATCATCGAAACATAATTACCAAGTCCCCTAATTTTGATTCTGAAAGTGTTATAAAAACTTTGGAAAGAAAGAAGAGCATAAAGAAGAAAAGGAAAACAGAAATAAGACCATCACCCAGAGATAACTCTACTCACATTTTCTCTTTAATTCTAATCTTCTTTTTGTTCTTTTTTTTTTTTTTTCTTTGTCAGAGAGAGAGAGAGCACAAGCAGGGGGAGAGGCAGAGGGAAGAGGAAGAAGCAGGCTCCCCGCTGAGGAGAGAGCCTGACATGGGGCTAGATCCCAAGACTCTGGGATCATAACCCGAGCCGAAGGCAGATGCCCAATGGACTGAGCCACCCAGGTGCCCCTAATCTTCTTTTTGAAATACATATTTCTTAAAGTTGATTTTTAAGCAAAAATCAACATTTCCTAAGGTGTATTTCATGAGATGTTAAAAGGCATTCTGTGACAAAAAGAGTTCACTTGTTCACTAAATTTTAAATGTGTTTTTTTTTTTTTAAGATTTTATTTATTTGACTGAGAGAGACATAGCCAGAGAGGGAACACAACCGGGGGAGCGGGAAAGGGAGAAGCAGGCTTCCCGCCGAGCAGGGAGCCCGACTCGGGGGGGGGGGGCTCGATCCCAGAACCCTGGGATCATGACCTGAGCCAAAGGCAGACGCTTAACGACTAAGCTACCCAGGCGCCCCTTAAACATGTAAGTTTTTAAAGCTTTCCATGTGATTCCAATGTGCTGCCTTATGCTTGTGCTTATAAAATGCAATGTCCGTAAAATCACTCATTTGTTCAAATGCAGATTCTGAACAGTGGGGACCAAGATCCCACATTTCTAGCATCTTCCTAGTTGATGCTGAAGCTGCTGGTCTGTGGACTCTCTTTTGAGTATGAAGCCTTCACAGCACAAGGGAAGGGTGATGGGATAGGGCAGCGATGTGGTATAAATTCAGAAGGCTCTTTCTAAATAACTACTGTACCTACCTGAGGCCTGCTGCTTTAAAAGTCTCAGGTTATAAGTTTAGTATAATAATAAAAACAACCACCTTTTATTGAGTAATCCCTACATCTATGTGCTCTGGATACATTATCCCGCTTAGACCTCAAAATGCCCCTCGGGTGTAGTGCAGCAATGCTGTTGATGCCCCACCCCATACCCCCTTGCTCCACATCCACATCCACCTAAGGCCATGGTGGACGGTTCCCATGCACCTGCTTACCTTCAGCACCCGTGTTGCTCTCCTGCTTGGCCATGGGATCAGGGAAGCCTGGAATGCCAACCACTGTCCGATCATGGTTTATTTCACATATGCTATTTAAATAAAAGAATGTTCATAGAAGTTTTACTAATAATAGCTCCAAGATGTAAACAACCCAAAAATCCATTAACAGAAGAATGGATAGAGTACAGTTTATTTATACACCGGAAATCCGCAGAGCAATAAAAAATAATGAACTGCTGCTGCATGCGACAATATGGATGAATCGCACAGATACCGTGTCAGGCAAAAGAAGCCCACCACCTTACAAGAGGTGCAAGGACAAGCAAAACTAATTAACAGTGATAGAAGTCAGTATGGTTATGAGTGGGGGGATGAGTGAGGAGGGTTAAGGGGGAAAGGGCACCTACCAGCGTGCTGGAAACGTTCCATATCATGAGCTGGGTATTGGTTTCATGTACCTATGTAAAAGTCTCTCAAGCAGTACCTTTAATACTTGTGTGTTTCCTGCACTTCACTCTATTTTTCATTTCACACCTAAAAAAACCCCCAGAAACCAAAACCAAAACCAAAACCCACCAAACAAAGGAGTACAGACCATGGTGGGTAACGGTGGTTCTCGAGCAGCGTAGCTGAGCAGCGCTCCCCGCCAGGCTGTTCTGCCGGCTGCGGCAGCTTTCCTGGTCTGGTCAGCCCAGCCCCCACCACTTGGTTCCAGCTGTTGAGCTGGTGAACACATTCTTTTCTTTCTTTCTGTCTTTTTTTCAAGTTTTTATTTTAATTCCAGTTAGTTCACATACAGTGTTATGTTAGTTTTAGGTGTACAATATAGTGATTCAACACTTGCATACATCACCTTATGCTCAACACAAGTGCCCTCCTTAATCCCCACCACCTGTTTCACCCATCCCCCCACCCACCTTCCCTCTGGTAACCATCAGTTTGTTCTCTATAGTTAAGAGTCTATTTCTTGGTTTGTCTCTCTCCTTCTCTCTTTTTCCCCTTGCTCATTTGTTTTGTTTCTTATATTCCACATATGAGTGAGATCATATGGTATTTGTCTTTCTCTGATTGACTTATTTCACTTAGCATTATACTCTCTAGCTCCAACCATGTCGTTGCCAATGGTAAGGTTCCATTCTTTTTTATGGCCGAGTAATATTCCCTTATACAGATATAGATACAGATCACTTTTTTTCATTTTTGTCAAACTTTTTATTTAGTATTCTGTAGTTGCCTAACACACATTTAAATGGTCTTATTAGAAGAGGGAAAAGAGGAGGTGCTTGCAGATTTCCAAGGAAATGTCAGAAAGGCAAAATATGGCCAGCATTATCCATTTGCTTTTTTGGATTACTGGGCGAACAGCACTTTCCTTACATAAGCATCTGATCTTGGGGTTTTTATACTGAGGACATTGACATCTCAGTTTGAAGACATTCTGAAATCCTAAGAGTAGCATACCCTGGCCACCCTCTAATAGCTAGCTTGTTTGTATAGGCAGAAGGAGTCACCTCTCTATTTTAGATGGCTAGATGTTTGTGGAAGGTCTTAGAATTGCTTGCCTCATTTACTAGGAAAAATCAAGATATAGGAAGTGGCCTTTAGGGACATTTTTACTTTATATACCACATCTTCTCTATCCATTCATCATCAATGGACACTTGGGCTGCTTCCATCATTTGGCTATTGTAAATAATGCTGCTATAAACATTGGGGGGGCATGTATCCCTTTGAATTAGGAACGCATTCTTTTCAATTCCCAGCAGGTAAGAAGTTGACAAGAAGTTTTGTTTTTCATCAGAAGGACAGCAGGACACATTCACTTTCTTGTCCCAGGGCTACGTTAACTTTCCTGCTCTCTTTGATAAAATACAGCCCAGAGGGGTGTTAATATTTTGACATTCACACAACATAGTAGTACTCCACTGTATTGATCACATCAAGTTAACCTGGGGAGCAGTAAGTGGTGAGTTCTCCGGATGCCTTGGTAAGACACATGTGAGCCAGATGGTGTAAAAAAAAAAACCTACCAAAATCCAGGGGGCAATTCTGTAAAGTTTTTAGAGATCCAATAATCTGCTGCATGCCAGAACATCCCCATTAAAAAAAAAAAAAAAAAAGGACAAATTACTGCATCTACATTAAGAAAGAAGAGCAGGCTTATCACAGCCCCTCAGAGAGACGATCACCAGCAGAGGTCTGAGGCCCAGGTTAATGGGTCCCCTCCTTCAAGCTTCTAGGTTTTAAAAACCCCATCTTCCCTTTGCTTTTCCAGCTCAGGGGTAGAAGCTGCTTCCTGCAGATACCATCTCTATGGTACTTCAGTATTACCACCTGGCCTTTTCAGTCCTCCAATGACAGTTTAGTCCATCCTTATGTTAAATGCTCTCTGTTCAAATGACCAATGTGGTTCCTTCTTTTATCAGTCAGGATTCAAAACCAATAGGAGATTATATATTAAGAGATTTCTTGCCAAGAATTATCTTATGCAATGGTGGGGGCTGGCAAGGCAAGGCTGAAATCTGTAGGGCAGGCCATTAGGAATGGGGGGGGGGGGGCTGGAGCTGTTGGGTGTGAACTCTTCTCTCTGCACGCAGAATTTCTACTTCCTCAGGAAAGCCTCAGTTCTGCTCTTAAAGCCTTTCAATGGGTGGACTCAGGCCTACTCAGAGTATCCAGGATAATTTCCCTACTGAAGGCCAACTGATTATGAACTTTAATCTCATCTCCAAAATACCTTCACAGCCACATCTGGCAGAGGGTTTGTTCAAAGAAATGGGGACTGACTAGCCCTGTTGACAATCACAGCCTTCCCCCAACTTCAAGCTGTGATTGATGGCTATACACACGAAGAGCTTCTCGAGTGTCCGAGCATCTCTGCCGCTTTGCCTGAGGACTATCTCAGGCTACGAGAGCTGTGGTGCATGCGCTACCTGTGAAGTGGGACAGAGCCCGCTGCTACAGCCGCAGGCTGCTCATGGATGCTCTCATATCGGTGCTTCCCTTTCCCTGCCTCACTTGTCCCTCTCCTCCACTTGTGCTTTCTGGGGTTACCTCCCCAGCAAATTACCTGCACCCCAGTCCATCCTGCAGGGTCTGCCATTGAGAAAACACCGAGTATGACAAGTGTCGTTGTCAACTCCATTCTATGCCTTCTTTCCCTCCATAATAGCCAAAATAACACCCTGCAAATGTATTGCATCCATCCTCCCACCTCAACCCCACTTAGAATTCTCCAGTGGATTCTTAAGACTTAGGATAAAATTCAAACTCCTAGCTAAGACTTAAAAATTCTACCTGGCCTGCCCTTGCTGTGACTCCAATGTCAATTCCCACTACCCCCTCACTCACTTCGGCTATACCGGCCTGCTGCTGTGGCTTCATCACCCCAGAGTCCTCCCTGCCTCACACTTTGCCCTCACGCTTTGTCCCTACTGTTGGAAACATTTCCACCTCTGCCTTTCTATGGATGACTCCTCTCACCATCCAGATCTCTCTGAACTGCCACTCCCTTAGAGAGATCTTCCTTAATCATCCTAACTAACATAACACTCTCTTCCAAGTCTGGCAAATTCATTATTCACCCCACACCGCCACCATTTTTCTTTTAGGACTTTCTCCCATCTGAAATTCTTTTCTTCTTCTTCTTTTACTTCCTTATTATCTGTTTCCTTTCCCTCTGTGGGCAAGTGCTGGCCTATATTGTTCACCGGTTATCCTCAGAACTCGGAATGGTGCCTATGACATTGTAGACCCTTGTTAAATATTTGGTGAATAAATAAATAATTAAAAAAACACACAAAGAGCCAGAGCTCTTTGAGGCTCTCAGACACTGAAATTCACTTCAGACCATGTCTGTGAGTCATCGTGGGGATGACTAAGGTGGAGTAAATGTGAATTTCACAAGCGTTGGAGTAGAGGTCAAGATACTGAGAGGTCAAGGTGTTAGAAGAGTTACCCATCTGGATGAGATGACCCTAGTAAACAGTAAATAACAATGAAAAATCTCTGTGGTTGGGGTGGAAGTGAACAAAGGATTGGTAGATGATAGGCAGAGAGTAATAAAATATAAAATTGAGGCATTAGTTGTGTTTTGTTTTCTTTTGTTTTTAAGATTCTCAAAAATCCCCTCCAGGTTTTTTATTGTATTGTTAATTCTAAAGGCACTCCATATTCCTATTGTTCATTTCTTACCATGTTTAGATGTTACAGATTTTCTTACCATGTTTCCCATAATACTCCCAAACATAGTACAGGGATTCACAGAAAGTAAGCACTCAATAAATATTTGTGTAGTAAAAGAAACTGGGGTTTAGGATGATTGTGTTACTTGCTGAAAGATACTGCGTAAAATATTGACAGAGCTGGGATTTGACCCCAGAGTCCATTCTCTTAATTATTAAACCATGCTGCCTTTGTCTATGGACTGTTGTAGTAAATAGACTTATGCTTTCCTGCAGAGTTACAACTGTGTATGTTTTTTAAATTCCCCAAATCCTTTTAGGATAAGATTCAAGAATCAAGCAGATCATTAGGACTTCTGTAAATGGGATGGAGAAGGGCAGGAAAGGCCAATGAAGCATTTAAACCTGGGCTAGAGTTGTCGTGATTTGTAGCCTGATGGTGTGAGGGAGTGAGAGGAAGCAGGGCACAGAGTGTAAGGCTGCTTTAGCTGGATGTACTCCTTCAACCTCATGGGGTCAGCTCTAAATACTTGGGGGGTCTGTCCCTTTCTCTGTGCCCATTATTTAGACTTCATCCATGTCCTTTAATCTCTTAGTCCTCTGTGCCATAAAATGTGACAAAATAGCAGCTGCTCTGATCTGCCATGAGCAGCCATTCTGGGATCATTCCTGGAAATGTTTTTGGCTCTATGGAAAAGGGTCAACTATTTGATGGCATTACACTGCTCTTCTTCTGTAGGCTTACCTGGGCAACATCTATTATGCATCCCAGGTGTGCTCCGATGAATGAATATCCTCAAGTGGTGAATGAAGTAGCAGCATCTGGTCTGTGCAGAAAACACCCACACATACACTCCATATCATCCGAGGCCCCAATTTTTCCCTGGTCGTGACTCCTTCTATCAGATGATCTATTTTACCAGAGAAAATGCAGGGTACTTGGGCCTGGTGCATGGTCTCTGGAATTACCAAGACCAAGGCAATAATCCTGAAGTAATTCCGAAGCAATTTCTGGCCCTGGGTACATACTTTAGGTTTGTAGAGCCCTTTACAATTGGCACAGCACTTTCACTTACTGACTTACGTATTCATTACTACGAGTCCGACCCTCCACAGGAAAATCAGAAGCTTAGCCTCTAACTGATATTCAGTTAACATTATCTGTCTTTAATTCCTCCAAATGTTCATTCCTAACTACAGATCTCTGGAGAGATCAAACAAGGCCAAAAAAAAAAAAAAAATCTATTTAGTCTTGCTTGAAGTTTACTGATTTCAGTGCCATTTGTGAAGGAGATAAATTAATGGTCCCTTGGCTTGTGTCTGCCTCAAATTGGACACAGGTTGAGTAGTGCATACCATTTCTCATAGGAGGTTGTTAACAGTTCATCATGTGCTTATTTTAGACAGGAACAAAGAGCTCTTTGAGGCTCTCAGACACTCTGGGCACCTCAAAATAAAAGGAGTAGCCAAGATAAAAATTATGTTGAAGTAGTTTGCTTCTGTGCTAAGGCTCTCAACTGTGGTGATAAGGAAAATCTGTGTCCTAAGATGGCCTACCAAGCCGGCGAGAGAGTCCCAGTCCTTGCCCCGGGGCCCTTCCAGGTTCTTCTCCCTGCTCTGCTTCCCGCGCACACCAATCCGGGTCCTTCTCCCTGCCCCGCTTCGCGCACGCTCCAAAAGTGCCCAGTATGCGGAAGTAGAAGTGTATAAATTGCCCCCTTTGTTTGTGCTTGGGGCTCAGACCTTTGGAGACCACTCTCCTCTGAGCCCGCCACCATTGAATAAACCTCCTATCCTCCAAGATCTCCAGGTGCCGCTTGGTTCTTCCGTCGGGTGATCCAGGCCAGGTTCCGTAATAATGGTAACTATCCAAACTCAGGTAAGGTTCAGTAATTTATTTCTCTGGCCAACATGATGGGAGAAACTCTCAGGCTGAGTGACTTTACTTTCCCCTTGGACCCTTCATGCTCATCTGTATCTCACTTTGGATAGCAATGGCTGTATTTGTGCTGAACAGCCTTTTTGCTTCAATAAATAAAAAATGGAAGGGATAAATTTACATTCTTTCTTTTTATTTTTCCTAATGAAAAATGAATTTTTGGTTCCCTATTGTATTGCTATTATTTATGATCATTAATATTTGGTCTGATGTGCATCCTTGTCTTCGTCTGTAAAAAACACAAAGGCCAGAGTAGCAGAAACAAAAAGAATACTTATCACTTAAACTTTTCATGTAGTATCATTTCAGAGCTGTTATAGTGACCATTTTGTTTGTAGTAAAACATTCAGAAACCACTGCATTTGTTGTAGCTTTCTCTGACCAATAAAAGTGTCGAAGAGGATGCTTCTCTCTTCTGTATTTCTCTTAACTTCTAAAAAGGCAAGATCCCTAAAAAGGTATCTTACTAATGTGTTATGTGCAAGTACATTTTAAAAATGAAATCAGGTGAAACCGATCCCACTACTTATAACAATAGAAAGAGAATTGAGGTTGGCTTAAGTGAACAAGAAATACTATGGCTTAATCGGAATTCAGGTTCCTGAATACAATGGGCTGCTTTTCCAGGTGTTGGAAATCTATCATGATAGAAATCTATCATGACAGCATTTGACAACCATTTAACAATTCTTACACTAGAACTCAGTGTGAATATGAAGACAACAGGCTTCGGAATTTTTTCAAGCCCAGGAAGGTAATGTACATCTTCTAGGATGCAGAGTTATCTCCAAATAATCAACTCATGAAAAGAATAGAGCAATAACCAGAGGTACCTGGGTGGTTCAGTCCATTAAACGTCCTACTCTTGGCTTCAGCTCAGGTTGTGATCTCATGAGTTGTAGGATCGAGCCCCACATGGAGCCCTGTGTAGGGCTCCATGCTCAGTGGGGAGTCTGCTTGAAAGAGTCTCTTCCTCTGCCCCTCCCCCAACTTGCTCAGGGGCTCGCTCTCAAATAAATAAATACATCTTTTAAAAAAAAAAAAGAGTAGAGCAATAACCAAATATCTACTAGGAAAACAAATCTGGAAAAAAAAAAAACAAACCCAGAAGTATAATGGACAATATGTGTGGTGGCTAGCCACCAAGATGATCCCAGTAATACCTGCCTCCTGGTATTCACGCTGTGAATACTCTTTTCCCACACTGAACAGGGCTGACTGGTGTCATCGGTAAAGTATTGTTATGATGATTGTTTATGATTTCCAAGGCTAGGTCATAAAAGACATGTGGCTTCTGCTTTGCCCTCTCTTGGACCATTCACTCTAAGGGAAGCCAGCTTCCATGTTCTGAGGTCCCTCAAGCAGTATGAGGATTTTTCACGGCAGCATGTGTGTGGTGCTGGGTAGCTGGAGGTAACCTGAGTGTCAATCTTTGGAAAAGTAATGGGTGAAGTGTGGTGATTACATAACATTAAACACCATGATTAAATTCAAGAGATTAAACCTAGATACATCAACATAGCTGGATATTAAAAATAGTGCTTTGTCAGAAATCTCACCCATGCAAATAAAAATTCCTCAAACAACAATACACATTTTGCAAGAAAACATTCAAATATAAAAGACATACAGGGGCACCTGGGTGGCTTAGTCGTTAGGTGTCTGCCTTTGGCTCCGGTCATGATCCCAGGGTCCTGGGATCGAGCCCTACATCAGGTTCCCTGCTGGGCAGGAAGCCTTCTTCTCCCTCTCCCACTCCCCCTGCTTGTGTTCCCTCTCCAGCTGTCTCTCTCTCTCTCTGTCAATTAAATAAGTAAAATCTTAAAAAAAACAAAACAAAATATAAAAGATATACAAAAATACATTAAAATACTGACCTATGGCAGGGAGGAGAAAATGAATAAGGTATGGAGATAAAAACAAATAAATGAATTAAACAAGAGAGAGAATCTTAAATTCCAGTTAACATACAGTGTAATATTAGTTTCAAGTGTACAACTCAGTGATTCAACACTTCCATATGACATCCAGTACTCATTACAAGTGCACTCCTTAATACCCATTACCTATTTCACCCATCCCCCCCACCCACCTCTCCTCTGATAACCATAAGTTTATTCTCTAGAGTTAAGTTTCTTGGTTTGCCTGTCTTTTTTTCCACAATGATCTTTTGTTTTGCTTCTTAAATTCCACATATGAGTGAAATCATATGGTATTTGTCTTTCTCTGACGTACTTCGTTTAGCATAATACTCTCTAGCTCCAACCATGTTGTTGCAAATGGCAAGAGTTCATTCTTTTCTATGGATGAGTAATATTCCATTGTATATATTCCATTGTATGTATACACCACTTCTTCTTTATCCATTCATTAGTTGATGGACATTTGGGTTCTTTCCATAATTTGACTATTGTTGATAAAGCTGCTGTAAACTTTGGGGTGCATGTATCCTTTCAAATTAGTATTTTTGTACCTTTTGGGTAAATAGCTAGTAGTGCAATTGTTGAATCATAGGGTAGTTCTCTTTTTAACTTTTGGAAGAACCTCCATACTCTTTTCCAGAGTGGCTGCACCAGTTTGCATTCTCACCAACAGCGTAAGAGGGTTCCCCTTTCTCTGCATCCTCGCCAACACCCGTTGTTTCCTGTGTTGTTAATTTTAGCCATTCTGACAGGTGTGAGGTGATATCTCATTGTAATTTTGATTTGTGTTTCCCTGATGATGAGTGATGATAATTATCTTTTCATGTGTCTGTTTAAATTCCAGTTTTATTATGTTGAGGTATGTTCCTTCTAACCCTACTTTGTTGAGCATTTTTATCATGAATGGATGTTGTACTTTGTCAAATGTTTTTTCTGCGTCTATTGAAAGGATCATATGGTTCTTACACTTTCTTTTATTAATGTGGTGTATCATGTTGATTGACTTGTGAATATTGGACCACCCTTAGAGCCCAGGAATAAATCCCACTTGATCGTGGTGAATGATTCTTTTAATGTGCTTTGGCCTTGATTTGCTAGTATTTAATTGAGAATTTTTGTATCCGTGTTCATCAGGGATATTGGCCTGTGGTACTCTTTTTTAGTGGAGTCTTTGTCTGGTTTTGGTATCAGGGTAATGCTGGCCTTATAGGATGAATTTGGAAGTTTTCCTTCCATTTCTATTTTTTTGGAATAGTTTGAGAAGAATAGGAATAAACTCTTCTTTAAATGTTTTGTAGAATTCACCTGTGAATCAGTCTGGCCCTGGACTCTTGTTTGTTGGGGGATTTCTGATTACTGATTCAATTTCTTTGCTGGTTATCAGTCTGTTCATGTTTTCTATTTCTTCCTGTTTCATTTTTGGAAGTTTATATGTTTCTAGGAGTTTATCCATTTCTTCCAGGTTGTCCAATTTGTTGGCATATAGTTTTTCATAATATTCTAATTATTTGTATTTCTGTGGTGTAGTTATTTCTCCTTTCTCATTTGTGATTTTATTTATTTGGATCATCTTCTCTTTTTAATAGGTCTGGCTAGGGGTTTTTCAATTTTATTAATTTTTTCAAAGGACCAGCCCCTGGTTACATTGATCTGTTCTATTGTTTTTTAGTTTCTATATCATTTATTTCTGCTCTAATTTTAATTATTTCTTTCCTTCTGCTGGCTTTAGGCTTTGTTTGTTGTTCTTTTTCTAGTTCTTTTAGGTGTAAGGTTAGGCTGTTTGAGATTTTTCTTGCTTCTTGAGGTAGGCCTGTATTGCTATAACCTTCCCTCTTGGAACAGCTTTTACTGCATCCCAAAGGTTTTGGACTGTTGTGTTTTCATTTTCATTTGTTTCCATGTATTTTTAAGTTTCTTCTTTGATTTCCTGGTTGACCCATTCATTGTTTAGTAGTATGTTGTTTAACCTCCATGTATTTGTGGTCTTTCCAAATTTTTTCTTGTGTTGACTTCATTTCATAGCATTGTGGTCAGAAAATATGCATGGTATGATCTCAGTCTTTTTGTAATTGCTGAGTCTGGTTTGTGACCTAGTATGTGATCTATTCTGGAGAATGTCCAATGTGTACCTGAAAAGAATATGTATTCTGCTGCTTTAGGATGGAATGTTCTGAATTTTTCTGCTAAGTCCATCTGTTTCAGTGTGTCAGTCAAAGCCATTATGTCCTTGTTGATTTTCTGCTTAGATGGTGCATTGATATAAGTGGGGTGTTAAGGTCCCTTACTATCATTGTATTATTATCAATGAGTTCCTTTATATTTGTTATTAATTGTTTTATATATTTGGGTGCTCCCATGTTGGGTGCATAAATATTTACAATTGTTAGATCTTCTTGTTGGATTTTCCCCTTTATGATGATATAGTGCCCTTTTTCATCTCTTGTTATATCTTTGGTTTAAAATCTAGTTTGTTTGATATAAGGATTTCCACCCCAGCTTTCTTTTGCTATCCATGCACATGATAAAAGTTCCTTCATCCCCTCACTTTCAGTCTGCAAGTGTCCTTAGGTCTAAAATGAGTCTCTTGTAGGCAGCATATAGATGGGTCTTGTTTTTTAATCCATTCTGACACCTTATGTCTTTGGAGCATTTAGTCCATTTACCTTCAGAGTAATTATTGATAGATATGTGTTTAGTACCATTTTATTACTTGTTTTGTCATTGTTTCTGGCAATTTTCTCTGTTCCTTTCTTGTCTTTGTTACTTTTGGTTTTTCCTTTCCACTCAAAGAGTCCCCTTTAATATTTATTGCAGGGCTTGTTTCGTGGTCACAAACTCCTTTAGTTTTTGTCTGGGAAACTTTTTATCTCTCTTTCTATTCTGAATGATAGCCTTGCTGGATAGAATATTCTTGGCTGCAGATTTTTCCCATTCAGCACATTGAATATATAATGCCACTCCCCTCTGGCTTGCCAAGTTTCTGTGGAGATATCTTCAGCTAGCCTTATGGGTCTTCCCTTGTAAGTTAGGGACTTCTTTGGTCTTGCTGCTTTTAGGATTTTTTCTTTATCACCATATTTTGCAAATTTAATTACAATATGTCTTGGTATTGGCCTGCCTTTGTTGATTTTGATGGGAGTTCTTTGTGCCTCCTGGATCTGGATGTCTGTTTCCTTCCCCAGATTAGGGAAGTTTTCAGCTATTATTTCCTCAGATAAATTTTCTGCCTTCTCTCTCTTCTCCTTCTGAGACTCCTATAACATGAATGTTATTACATTTGATGGAGTCACTGAGTTCCCTAAGTCTATTCTTGTGTTCCATAATTCTTCTTTCTCTCTTTTGTTCAGGTTCATTATTTTCCATTATTTTGTCTTCTAGATCCCTTATTCGTTCCTCTTCTTCCAGCCTTGTGTTCATTGCATCAAGCCTGTTTCCAACCTCAGTTATTGTATTTTGCATTTCTGATTCTTTTTAAATTATTTTATCTCAGTGGTAAGGGTCTCCCTGAAGTCTTCCATTCTTTTCTCAAGCCCAGCAAATATCCTTATGATTATTGTTTTAAATTCTCCATCAGGCACATTACTTATATCTGTTTTGCTTGGATCTCTAGCCATGGCCTTATCTTGTTTCATTTGGGATGAATTGCTCCATCTTGGCATTTTGTCTAAGTCTTGGTCTTCTTCTCTGTGTTAGAAAAGGCTGTTATGTTTCCTGCTCCTGAGAGTAATGGCTTTATGAAGAAGAGGTCATACACTGTCCAGGGCCTGGTGCTTCAGGGAGTGTCTCCAGTGTGAGTTGCATGCACGATGCTGCTGTGTTTTGGCTGCTCTAGCCTTCAGGCCAATCATCTGCAGAGGTTCTCCTTGCCTGTAGTGAGCAGTGTTTGGTCCTTGGCCAGAGTGTGGCCAGTTTTAACTAAGTGTGCTCTGGTCTGCTTGTTACCTGAGATCTGATACCACTTCCACTAGAAATGAAGTTTTGCAGAACACTCCAGTCAGGTTACATGGTGTGGGCAGGGTTTCTGCTGGTCTTCTGGGGAAGGGGCCCATCACACTGAAGCTGAGGCAAGCTTGACCGAGAAGGGCAGTTGGGCACAGAGTGTGGGGGTGTGGGACTTGGAGCAAGCAGGGGAGGCAGCCAGTGTCGGGCTGAGCTGCCCTCAGCAGGTGGCTCTGCGCCTTTGCTGAGGGGTGCGGGAGGGAAATAGTGCCAGCCAGCTCCTTTGTCCCCAGAGAGGTTGCCTCAGGGCCTCTCAGGGACACACTCCTGGAAGAGTGAATCATCTCCCCTCTGTGTGCCCCAGGTTTTCCTTAGATCACTGTTTCCCCACTGTCTGCCCTTGGGTTGTTTGCCTGCCTTCTCTACGGGAGAAAGGCAGTGCCCTCAGGGCTCTATCTCAGCGAAGCCCACGGACCTCTAAAACTCCAGTCTTTGAGCCCTGCTGCTTGCAAGAACTCACAAAAATCAGCCCCTCTCATTTTCCCCACCAATGGCTTTGGGGAAATGTTCTCCTTGTGTGCTCCCCTGTGTGCTCCTCTCTCTTTCTCTCTCTTTCTTTCCTGCTTTTCTCTGAAACCACAGCTCCCTCTCCTCCACAGCACCAGAGATCCGTTTCTCCCCCAAACCATGTCTCCATACTTCCTCCCTTCCGTGATGTGGCTTCTTTTCTCCCTTTAGTTGGGCAGTTTGTTCTGTCAGTCTTCAGGTCAATTTCTGGGGTATTTAGGATGATTTGATAGTTATCTAGTTGATAACTATGTGTGAGGGGAGCCTAGGGTTTTCTTACTATGCCGCCATCTTAGCTCTCTTCTCCAAAAACCCAGACTTTAAAAAAAGAAGGCCATAGGAAAGAGTGATAAAAAAAAGAAGAGTTGCATCCAGTGACCCCTCAGACCAGTTTCAAAACAAAGAGGAGTCTGATAGAGCTGGGTTGTTCTAGACAGAAAAGTGGTTAATTAGCCTGGTGAGGGGAAGATGACGTAAGTCAAGAACTTTTGGATTTTCACTTCACTTTGAGGTCCCTGTGTCTTTATCTAGGGAATGCACCGTAATGTAAGTTTCTTAAAAAGGAAGAAGGGTTATAAAAAAGAGGCTCTGGAAATATGTCTTTATTTTATTTTATTTATTTATTTTTTTAAAGATTTTATTTATTCATTTGAGATACAGTGATAGAGCATGAGCAGGGGGAGAGGCAGAGGGAGAGGGAGAAGCAGGCTCCCCACTGAGTCAGGAGCCTGATGTGGGACCCAATCCCAGGACCCCGGGATCATGACCCAAGCTGAAGGCAGATGCTTAACCATCTGAGCCACCCAGGCACCCCATATGTCTTTATTTTAAAAGACATTTAAAAAGTACTCCTTCTGTTGTTTTTCACAAATCACCAAGTGTTTGCCTACTGAGTTATCTAGTGCAATTCTGAACTAAGTCCTTTGGGTGACTGTCCAGTAAGTGAATAGTCAAATATCATGGGGAAAACTATTGAATTTTAATTTTCCATGATTTTTCAAATGAGATTTTGACCTGATGTTTAAAAGTTCCACTATGACAGCTGTAACTATATTTTATATATATATAAAACTATATTATATATATATATATAATTTATAAAATATATTTTAAATTTTTAAAAAGTGATTGAGACTTGGGGCACCTGGGTGGCTCAGTCGTTAGGCATCTGCCTTCAGCTCAGGTCATCGAGCCCCGCATAGGGCTTCCTGCTCCGCGGGAAGCCTGCTTCTCCCTCTCCCTCTCCCACTCCCCCTGCTTGTGTTCCCTCTCTCGCTGTGCCTCTTTCTGTCAAATAAATAAAATTTTTAAAAAAGTGATTGAGACTTAACAAATACTAAAGAAAAATGTAGAAATCGAATTCTTACCGCAGCACTCTAACATAAAAACAACTCATTTCTTTGGGTTCTCCTCTGTGCTTTCTGGATTGGCCTAAAGCATCCCACGCATCAGAACACAGACTTGGGGGAAGAGGATAGAGAAGACAACTTTTCAATCCGCTTTTCACATGATCTGAATAATGTGCTCGGCATGGTTATAAGCCAAATGCGGAGTATTAAAAAAGTTAGATAATGCCTGCCTTCAGGGCAGTTACATGCCTCCTAAGGATAAAAATGACGACATGAAAAATCAGAGGCCTGTGCTAGGGGGCGCTGTTGATGCCTCACCCTCAATGCTCGCCGCCTGCCTCTGAGCTTCCCCGAAGCCGTAGTTGTGGTTCCCCACATTGCAGCTTTGCCTCATGGGCTTCTTACGGCTTCTCTGACCCACAGCAGCGTGCTGAACCTGTCTGCAGGGAAATTCCAGAAATGCCTGGGGTGTGGCACTGCCAGGGGCAAGGTTCAACCAATGAGAAATGGAAGCTTGCAGATAAGGACGGCAGCCTCCCCAGCCTTCAGGAGTCTAAGCAGGATCGGGCCCCGCTGCCTTCAGTGCTAACTCCCTCTTTACTCTCAATTGGCTTTGCTGGTCCCTGTCTTGCTTTACCCCTCCTCCACGTGTGCTTCCTGAGAAGGGCTTCTAAGTAAACGGGACTGCAGGGGAGCACAGAGCCGGCGGGGAAGCCGCTGCCGTCCAAGCGATCACCTGAGCATTGTGCAGAATGAGAAGACCCGGGAGCTCGAGCCGGAACCTGGGGTCGTGAAACGGAGAAAGGGGAGCCACGATGATTTTAAAGAGTGACCAGTCACCTGGAAGCCAAGGAAAGCTTCAGACAGGCCTAGTGAGATAAACACTGAAATGTGTCCTTGTTGAAAAAGCCAGCGAGCTACAAAAATAGGCAAGAGGAATCTATGTTTCAAGAAGTCAGGGAATTGGTAGTAACTGGAAGGGGAGGGGAGAGAAGGGGGCTTCCCTTTTTTGATGTGGGTGCTGCTGAGCTGTGTATGTTAAGTTCCTGAAAAAAACATCAAGCTGCCTATTTATCACACTGGCACTTTCTGTAGGTATGTTACCTATTAGTAAAAAGTGTAAAGAACCACAGGTAGGTCAGTTTAGGTGGATGGGCTGGAAACCAGGTGGCAGTAGGTTATAGAGCAGCTAGAAGGTGAAAAAGGAAATATGGAATACCATGAAGAAGCTTGACTCGATCCATTGTCTATTGTTGTCACAAACCATCCCAGAACTTAGGGGCTTATGACAGCAACTGTTCCATTTGCTTATAATTCTGTGGGCCAGCCATTTGGGCTGGGCTCAGCTGGGCGGTCCTGCTGCTAGTTGCGGTGGCAGTTGGACTGGGTCAGGGTGATCTAGCATGGACTCACATCCATGTCAGATAGTTGGTGCTGGCTGTCATCTGGTCCTTTCTCTTGGTCTCTCATCCTCACTTGGTGACAGCATTTAAGGAGGATTAGAGTGGAGGCTGCAGTCTTCCTGGGGCATAGGTTTGAAAGTTGTACAATGTCATTGCTGCCATGTTCTGTTGGCCAAAGCAAGTCATAAGCCCCGCTCTGGTTTAACAGTAGGGAATGGTGGGGACTGTGAGGACCTAGACAGCACATACCTCATCTTAAAGGGACAGCTGTTCAGCTCCAACAGGAATTGATGCTATGTGTCCCATTGTTCCTAGACATTCTGATTTTGCACAAAAGTTCGAAACCTAAAACATCATGTGAAATCTTTCAATTTTAATATTTAACAACTAATTCACAATGTTAAACAACACTCTATGGTCCAAATAAATATGCCTGTGAGCCTTGAACTTATAACCTCTGCCTCAGATGATAGCAAGATTTCGAATAATCGAGACCATCATTCTCCAAATAAAAGTGGAAACGAATTTAAGAAATCCATACTCTCTCTTTGGCCTGTGGGGCATCAGTCTATGACTTTTGGTTTATTTCTGTAGTGTAGGAGACCAACACTGTAAGCATAATAGGAATTTGGAGAAAACCACCTTTCATTTCCTCCCCTTAGACACCTCTCTCTGCCCTCCCTCCAGCTTAGAACATCCACTTGGAAATTATTATTATTATTTTGTTATATTGTTGACATACAATATCCTATTACTTTCAGATATACATCATAGAATTCCACATTTTTACACATTATAAAATGATCCCCAAGATAGTCTAGTTACCATCTGGAAATCACTATCATTTTATTGACTTCTGGAAGTGGGAAAGAAGTCCAGACCATGGGTGTGGGTGTGGGGTGTGTTGTCCTCTCTATTCAAGATGGTCTGTCTCACTTTCAGAGAGTAGATGAAAGGCATCTGCTATAGCTTGATAGAAACACCTGTGTGCGCATCTGCTGTTGTGCTTTTACCTATGTATCTCATTGGCCTTCATGAGTGAGGCTTTATTACCAAGTTTGAAGACCTGAGAGAGGATTATTTGCTGGCAGAGTCCCACTGCTGGCAAGTGGCAGGTGGAGATCTGGGGTGAGCTCTCTTGCATGCTGAAGCCCATGCTTTTCCCACTGGTATTTGATCAGTCCCATACCTGTACCTCATATACCTGGGGGTTGTATGTAAGCCCCCGGAGTCTTGAAGAGGGGGTAAAGGGCAGTCTCAGGGCCATGACCATTCCTAAGTGTGAAGCTCTAGAACTACGGAATGAGCTGAAACATGTAAAGTGCTTAGAAGAGGTCCTGGCCAACAAAGTCACTAATAATAGCTATTACTGTTATCAGTAGTAGTAATATGGTTGTTTCCATGTTCCTACTCTGGTGTCCTCAAAGACTGACACTTACTCTATTTCATTCTCATCTTTGCTGTTTTCTCCAGCTTGGTAATTCCCACATTTGCACTCAAATACCTCTTATTTCGGGCACTTTCTTATTTTGAGAAGGGCAGTAACTTTGCACTCACAATTCACTAGAATGTGGGCAGCATGAAGGGCCCCCTGGTCTGACCTGCTCACTGATGCGCCCCAGCACCCCCAGTGGCCTTCTGAATATGTGCTTACTGGAAGCTGTCTCAGTTTTTTAAAAGAAATTTGCCGCCTCACTCTATCATCACACCTCACGGGGGACAGAGGCCTGGGAGTAGCAGAGGATGCTGAGATTCTGAGGCTGACCCTCCTGGGGGCCCACGACTGGGGTGTAGGGCAGGGTATCCACAGATACACAGTGCTGTCTCAAGGTCAGACATGTAGCACTCTGGCTCTCAAGACCCCGGTGCAGAATGAGGAATCTGGTTTTCAAATAAAGGGACGCTGCTGATTTCACACTTTTAATTATTTAATTAATATTTACATTTTAAAAAAGCAGTTAAGGAACCAGGCACAGAGAGCACTGATTGTGAGGCAGAGAATGGATACATGGATCATTTCCAATGCTTCACGGATGGAAAGTTCACAGGAAACTGAGTCTCCTGAGTTCACAGTTCTCATTCTGAATACAAACCCTTCAGCCTATCCATCCTCATTTTTTTTTTTTAACACTTTAGTTACAAACATTGTCAACCATGTATGCTTATGAGTGCTCAGCCGGGAGAAGCCTGCTTTAGCTGACAACATCTCTTTCCAGAGCCAAAACCATGTGATTTTATTCCTGAAAGGACTCGACCTTGTTCTTAGAATAAATCCATTGTAGAATGTTGGGCTCTGGGATAAGGAGACTTGAAAACCTTGTTAGGGAAGAGAACAGAACTCATCCAACTCTGTTTGGTGGAGGTACTCTGTCTGGACATTCTCTGCTCTCTCTACAGGACGGACCAGTAGGCTTTTCTTAAAAGATGGTGAATATTTTAGAATTTGCAGATCATTTGGTCACCAAAGCATGTAAATGAATGGACATGGCTGTGTTTAAATAAAACTTTATTTACAAAAACAGGAGGCCCAGCCTTGGTGTGCCAAGTGCTGCAGTAGAGGTGAGGCTAGGAGTCTGAGTTCTGTCCAGAATACCAAAATATTCTGAACGGATGTTCACTGCCAAGTATTTGTTTTTTTGTGTCAGTGACGTGCTCCAACTGCAATACTTCGGTATGAAGTTTTAGAGTGGTTTAGGAGAGTATCAGTACCTTTGGCCCAGAAGAATCCAAGTAGATCTACATTAGGAGGGCATGATGTTCTATTTCTTTGTGTCAAGCAGAAGTAGGGTGACATTCACTTATGTGCATTTATTAAGAATAAATTGAACAATTATAGCAGCTTGGGGAAAGAGCAAGTAAGCCTGCATTTTGGTTGGATTGCCATCCTAGTCTCTCACTTTACAACTTCCAAATGATCAGCGTGACAAATTTTCATTTACCTTATGTTTGACTACGGTTTGTAAGTTAAAAATTTAAAATAGTATAAAGGAAAAATAACCTATAAGAAATTAAGTCATAAGACATTCGGTTCCTTTAATGAATGCTTCCAGTCTCAAGTCAAAGTCGGCACTATCTCACATGTGAACTAAATGCCATTAGGAATCATTTTATAGTACCTGCCCACCCCCCTAAGAATAATGCGAATTCACTGACTTTTCGCCTGCAACTTTCTGAGAGCTGCTGCTGAATTCCTTTTCTAGTGCATTTCTAGATTCAAGAATTTCTCAAGGCCCATCCATTTTAAACCTCCAAACTGCCAGTAGTAATTGGCCTCAGAGGATCTTCCAGGGAAATAAAAATGTATTCCTAAGCACACTTAAAGTCCTTTAGCATTTGCTCATTTTATACAAGAGAGAGTAGAGAGGGATGAGGAGACATGAAGGATCCTCTTTGCCCCTGCTGTAGAGGGTGACAGACATCAGAAAACTCTCAAGTGCCATATCAGATCAGGGATGTAACAAGACGATTACCTCTATTAAAAAATAATATTTTGTCAGTCACTTAAAAGGGTAAGTTAAATGGAAGATTTGTTGTAGAGGCCTCATTTTGGGTTTTTTTGTTGTTGTTTGGTTTTTTTTTTTTTTTTTCAGAAACCCTTTCCTTGTCCTCTAAAATGGTTTACATAAGAAGGAGGTGCTCTGCTTGGGGACCGAGGCTGAAGGAATAAGGGGTGAGGAGATGCAGGAAGAAGGGCAGGTTCTTCTTGAGGACTATACAAATCTGTTCTGCCCACAGGCTGGCATCTGCAGAAAGGCTTCTCCACCTGCTGTTTACATCATTCACGGTACATTACAATTTCCCAAGTTAGTACACAAGAGATGAACTGCTCATGTTGTTGACTACCTAGAGATGAAATTTTCTTCCAAAGGTGCTACTAAAAGAAAGCCAGTATTTTGTTTTACCATATGCCACTCAACTACCTAACGACAGCCTCGCCAGGCCTCTGCACAGGTGATGCCTTAGAGGTGAGAATGAAGAACCTCCCAAGGAAGGGCGAGTCACCGAGCAGACACTTGGCACAGAGCAAACGCCTGCACCAGATCTGCTATGTTGAGCATCCTCCAGCGTCTAAGCTTGGACAATCTGAACAGTTTGATTGGCTATTCTACCTTCTACCATTTTGTATAATTACAGAGTTCTTCCTTCTTTTTTTTTTTTTTTTTTAAGATTTTATTTATTTATCTGAGAGAGAGAATGGGAGACAGAGAGCATGAGAGGGGAAGGGGCAGAGGGAGAAGCAGACCCCCTGCTGAGCAGGGAGCCCGATGTGGGACTCGATCCCGGGACTCCAGAATCATGACCTGAGCCGAAGGCAGTTGCTTAACCAACTGAGCCACCCAGGCGCCCCAGAGAGTTCTTCCTTCTTGAAAATAAAAATGACTACAGAGATAATCAGATTATGGGGTACAGCATTTAGAGTCATTTCGGAAGATTACAGTCGATTTAAAACGTGGGGCAGATTCATTACAGCTTTTCAAGGCTTTGAATCTTTTGCATTTTCAAGTTGATACCAGATATTGCAATGTTAAAGATAAGTTATTTGAACTTCCATTATTAGGTGGTAGTGGTGTCAGAATGATGGCTAATTAGGCCACGCAGTACACCTCGTGTCCACACCCCCTGTGACTTTCACAGAATGCTGCCCTACGGAAGCTGCTATTGCAGATAGGCAATTATTGCACAGAATCTTCCAGAAAATCCACCCACCCAAGTAAAGCTGGTAGCCTCTCATCTTTGCAGAACAATATCTTGCCTTTGAGAAGATGCAGTAGAAAGGAAACTGGCCCCAGAAACCAACAGTAAGATTTCTTGCCTGAGATTCCGTAAGTTTGGCATTTCATGAGCTCGCCCCTCCACCTCGTTTATTCACCCACCAAGCAGTTACTGAGCACCTCCACTGTGCCAGCACTGTTCCAGGCTCAGAGGATACACTATGAACAAAACACAGCAAAGTCCCTGCCCCGTGGAGCTTACATTCAAGCAGGGGGAGACAGATGAACCCTTAAGTACACGATATCACGGTGTTCAAAACGGCTTAGAGGTATCCTGTCTGAAATCTGTTTACTGCCTCTCCTCACTTGCGGACAATGACCACGTCAAGGGAGAGGCCACGAATGAACCACAGCAATTTCACTGGTCCTGCCTCCACCATCTCTTAGATGGGTGAACTCAAGTGAGTCCTTCAACCAACCTGGGCCTCAGTTTCTGAGGAGAGGCTGGATTAAGTGACTTGTTTTTTATGAGAAGGGGACCTTTTAGGCTTTTCTTTTTCATGGTGTTAGGAGAGCATTTTGCACAAAATCAAAAGCCAGTGCATTGACTGCTCTACAGTTGAAAAAACATGTAAAAGTAAACCATAAGAAATCCTTAGGTATTCCACACCCACTCAACTCTCTAAATGCCAATCTAAACTTCAGAAATAGCAAATGTCTTACTTACAGCTGCTATAGAATGAAGTCATTTTACCATCTTCAGCCATCCGAGAAATTCTTTATTCATAAAGCATAGTCCCACCTCATTCGTGAAATGTTCTCTAGCTGTGACATCCTCTCCTGAGTGTGACACTCTTTCCTACTCACCCAGATTATTGACTTTATACTCCTGTTTAACCTCTTCCTAGCTCCATGAAAACAAGGATTAGGTCCTTGCTTCTTCTGAAGAACGACTCCAATGAGATTCTGTCCCGATAATCCATACATGTGTGATCAATGCACCTACATCATGTTTTATGGGTACAGGCCTTTTGGGAACCCACATCAGCTCTTCAGGCTGGAAGAATAGTTCTGCTTAGTAACATTAGAGCTGGGGTGTACCAAAGGGAATACTACTATTCACAAAGGAAACATGGGTTTCCAGGACAATTCATAGACTAGGACAATGTGAATTAATGAAGATCCTAACCTCTTTGGAAGGCTTGTGGAATGTTAAGGCATATTTAATAGTACAAGTTAAGTAGCAAGTATATTGCAATCAATTAATTTTTCTTAAAGAAGGTAACATAGCTGAGAGCTGAATGTCAAATAAGGTCAGGCTTCTACTTATTAATTTGGTAGGAGTTATGAAGCCTCCGGTTCTCTTGAAAGACAAATTTCATTCACTGGTTTGATTTTTCAAATGGAGAAACTCAAATTTCATTCAATCCAGCAGCTAAGGGTGATAGGAAATTTTCCAGGACTATAAGGAATCTTCTTTTCTTGTCTGGATCAGATCCCCATGGCCACCTTGGAGGCTTCCAAAGGCTGCGTGCTCTCAGTTTTATCAGCTGCTGTGTAATGAAATATCTTACACGTGTTTTCAAATTTGATCAGGTGGGCCCTATCAAAAGACCATATCTTGTCATTGCCTTCGGAGGCAAAGTAAAATCTCTGCCTCAATAACCAAATTTACTTCCTTCCTATTGCTCTGTGGTGTTAAGATCTATAGTCTCGACGTTATCAGAAGCACCCAACTTGGGCTGCTATGTACATAACGTCTACCCTGTCCTTTCAGTCACTGAAAAGGGATAAGGACCACATCCTTGCTTGGGTGAACACTCCTACATCAGGACCAGATGGGCAGGGGCATCTCCCTGCCACCCTGAAGCACCTGGGAGCAGCATCACGACATCTTCTAGGAATAAACAATGTCTCAAACCGTGTCTGTATGTACTATGAAGTGAGGGCAGGTCCAGCAGTCATCAGCTGCATTAATGAGGGTCAGAGAAAAATAAGGAGGGTTCGACAATTTCTGGCAACCTAGATCCGAGGCACAGGTAAATTCTTGTTAGCAAAGGAAATGCATTTTGGTGTATACCATGGAATTTGTTGTTGAGCATATAGCTACCAATAAGAAGACAGTCCCTTTTTCACAAGGATAAGCAGGAGGAGTTAGAAAGCCCACCTGATGTTCAGTGTCCTTCTATCAGGACTGCAGCCCTGCCCAGCCAATCCAGAGGGTCCCTGGGGTGGATCCCAGCATGCATCAGGGCTGCCTGCAGCTGTGAGGATCTCGCTAAAGTCACTGTGCACAGCGTACTTTTCAAGGTGGAAGTCCTTGGAGCTGCAAATGAATATCACCCTTAAGTCCAAACCTCTGTGGGCACTATGGCTTCTTTGGTTCCAACGGAAGGCAGTAGGCTTTCTTCAGACAGGAAATAAAAGGGGAACTGCACTAAGAACCCACGGATCTTCTTCAGTTCTTCCTCAGCTCTAATAGGATCTTCCCTTGCTAAGATGGGCTTGGTTATAAAGTCTCTCAATTGAATTAAATTGTGTACTTCATCATTGGGAAGGCACCGGAACACCTGATTAAAACACAAATAGGAAGAAACTAGGTCATAAGTTTAAAAGAAAAGATATCCCCTTTACGGAAAATATGCATTCTGACAGACAAAATCTTTGCTAGTTTTATGCCACAGCACAGACCTGATTGAAGAGTTGTTTCTCTTATTTGCTACCAAGAGATGACTAGATTTGCTTCCATCAAAAAAAAAAAAAAAAATCATAGATCCTTCTATCTGATCTACACGAGTCATTGACTTCAGGATAAAGTCAAGCTAGTGGTATGGGAATTCCACCGATGTTAGTCCACATTCAGGTTAGGATTTTGGATTATAATTCCCCGAATTTCACTGGAGGTTCTGGTCTAAGAGGAAAATTGCAGATTATATTGTCTCTAACTTTTCATTTTCAAAAATGTTCGTATCTGTACCTTTACTTAAAGTTATCAGTTGTACACTTATTTTGCTAACTGAAAATGAGCTTCTCATAGCAGAATATTGCCCTCCTAAATACTTCAGCACGTATTAAGAATACGGATGTGCCCATATAACCACGATAGCATTCTCACACCTCAGAAAATCCATTCCAAATCATTTACGATAATGGTCCATATTTGGATTTATCCTATGTTCCCAAAATGTTTTTTATAGCTGCTATCTACCCCGCCTCCATGAGGATCCAAAAAAGGCTGTGCACTGCATTTTTAAAATTACATTTTAAAAGACTCCATGCATATGACCTATTTGGTCGTGGCCTTGAGTCCTCAGTATAAAATAAGGCTATGTCGACTGTCATGTTTCATTAGGAATGATGAATTCTCCGGGCTGGAAGGCACTCCAGCAGTCATGAAGAACACCAACACACTCTTACCCAATTTCTGATAGATGGTCAGCAGATCTCAGCTTGAAGATTTTCTATGACAGAAAGCTGGCTACTTCATGAAGTAACTTGTTCCCCTGTCGGACAACTCTTAACTCTGGTGCATTCTTTATTATAACCCATGGATAGAACTTACCAAAAGATACATTTGGCCTCCCTAACATATGGAGCTGGTTTTAAAACACGTTTCCAAAATTAGAGCTGCCCAACAAAGGACGTGTTTCATTATTAGTAAGTTCCATCATAAGGATGGACGGCATTTACTATGCTATGTGTTAAATACACTTAAAAGACTATTCTTTATTTTCATAACTACCCCAGTGAATATTCCTCCCAGTTTATAGGAGAAGAGAGGAGGGCTCAGAAAGTCAAATCACTACATAAAAAGTTCTATCACCAGCAACTGGGTGAGCTGGGTTGAACCCAGGTCTGACTCATTTTTGGATCTCATCTGCCTCTTTTCTCTTTGTCACTAGACACATCCAAAGGCTGGGTAATCACCTTCTAAGGATGCTCATGATAGGATCCCAGAGTCAGATGAGAGATCAGAATGCAACTAACGGCTCTGCTAAACCATAATCCATGATACTTTTTGACTCTGTTTTTTAATGTCTACAAAGAGGTATTTTATTACAACTTGGAAGTGTACTGGTTTTTTACACTCATTAAGAATACTCTGTACCAATAATATGCAGTAATAATGGTGTGCTTTGGTGATGTGATTCAATTAAAAAAGGTAGGGGGTGATATGCAAACCTCACCTTATCATAAATTGTAGCATTTCGAGCTGCCGTTGCAACCCACACCTCCTTGAAGAATTTGTCACTCACTGGATCCTGAATGTTTTCACTTGGGTCAGAAAGATAGCCAAGGACAACCCTGAAATACAAATACCCTCCCAAATGAGTAACTGAGATAAAGAAGTTTGCTGCAGGCATTGTTTCTAATGATAATGTACTTCATTATGTTACCATTCATGTAACCCAACCACAGAAGTCCTTTTTTTTTTTTTTAAGAAAATCAGAGGAAGCCATTAAAACTGTGTGTGTATAAAACCTTAGTTGCAAAACAAAACAAAACAAAACAAATCTAAGCTGTTACGATGTTTGGAAGTTTTAACTATTGGATAGACAGAAAGACCTGAATTTAGTTCCAAGAAAGTCCTGGCAATTTGGCCTAAGGGGTGAGAACCTTGGAGGATAGGGTTACATTCAAAACATGGGCCAGGGGGCGCCTGGGTGACTCAGTCGGTTGGGCATCTGACTCTGGATTTTGGCTTAGGTCATGACCTCAGGGTCCTGGGATTAAGCCCTGTGTCAGGCTCCACGCTCAGTGGAGAGTCCCCTTGGGGATTCTTTCTCTCCCTCTCCCTTTGCCTCTCCTTCTGCTCTCTCTCTCAAATAAATCTTTAAAAACACACACACACACAAAACTCATGGGCCAGCAAATGGGCAAAGTCCTTTCCAAGAACTGTCTCAGTAAATCCTCAACAATCTTATAAAGAAGCAACTATTATTATCTCCAGTTTACAAATAAGGGAACTAAGGCACAGAGAGATTAAGTAACTTGTTCAAGGTCTCAACCAGGATGAAATATCCCTTTCTCCTCCTTCTCCCCCATTTCTCTCCCTTTCTTCCTCCCTCTTACCTTCCCTCCCTCCCTTCCTTCTCTTGGGCCAAGAACTATGTCAAACTCTAGGGTACAGAAATGAATACAAAAGACATGGAGCTTCCTTGGGTAATTAAATTTGATGGGTAAGATCAACAATGAATAAATAACCATCCTCAAAAAGAATGAAGTATTGTGATAAATACTGGGTGCGCTCTAAAAGTATGAGATGAGAGTAGTGAGACTTGAACATTCTTCTTTTGCTCCCCCTCTGTACTTCATATATGCTTTGTTTTATCAGAACATCTACAATACTTCACTCACTTTTTGTTTTTAACAGGCTTATGGCCCCCATCTAGCAGGTTAATTCTTCAAGAGAACATGACCTGGCTACTCTCATATCCCCAGAGTGCCTGGCAAAAAAGAAGCCACATACTAGATGTTGTCTGACATCATATACAAACAGCAGACTGGAAACAACAAGAAATTCTTAAGCAAAGCAAGGTAAGTTTTAGAGGTCATATACGATAAAAACCCTTGTACTTACAGAAGGCCTTGGAGTTAAATAAAAAACATTTCAACCTCAATCCTGTGAGGTACATGGCACACGATTCCCATTTTGCAGATGGGAAGCTAAAATTTGGAGACACACTACTAACAAAGCTAGATTTCAAATGGAGTCTAAAGCCCTTTCTCACATGCCTGATAGGTTCAAAGAAGATCAAAAAGGTTTATGTTACACTGAAGGCAGAAGTGAGGAAATCGGTCTTAGAAGGACTTTGGCTTTTATGCTAAGTGAAACTGGGACATATTGCAGACACTGGAGCAGACAAGTGATAGGAGCTGACTTACATAGGAAAATACGGCGACTGTACTGAGAACAGAATGTGTGGGGCAAGGGCTGTAACAGGGAGACCACTCAGGAGCTCCTGCAGTAACGTGAGTGAGAGATGATGATGGCTTGGGCAGTGGAGGGGAAGGTGGAGCCAACAGGTTGTACTGACAGAGTAGGTGTACGATGTGAGAAGAAGTGAGGCATCAAGGATGACAACAGGGGTTTTGGAGTGAGCAACTAGAAGAATATGGGTGCCATTGGGTGACATGGGGAATTCTGTTGGTAGAGCCAGTTTGTGTCAAGAAGACCAGAAATTCAGTGTTGAACCTATTGAGACTTTCATTAAACATTCACAGGGTAATGCAAAGTAGGCAGCTGGAGAAATGAATCTGGAGTTGAGGAGAGGGGGCCTGGCTGGAGTATAAATTTGAGAATTGTGTGTGTGTGTGTGTGTGTGTGTATATATATATATTCATAAAGCCATGGGACTTTAACTGGTGTACCAAAGGAGTGAGTTTAGACAGAGAAGAGGACCCGATGTGCCTCAGTGGGAAGGAAGAAGAGGAATAGCCATCGAACGTGGAGAAAAGCAAGGGTGTTGTATCCTGGAACCACGCGAAGTTCACCAAGGAGAACTGTGTCAAATTCAGATGAGAAGGGACCACTGGATTCAAGAGTGTGGAGGTCCTTCTATTGTTACCCTCTCTGTATTTAAATAAATGTGGATTGACGTCATCGTTCTTAATGGTTGCAAAATTTCCCATCATGTGAAATTTCTTTAACCAAGTATTTTATTATGACCTCTTGGATGGTTTCCAGTTTTTCATTATTCTGAACAATTTTACAATGAACATAATTTATTCATCATGCATAATACTTTGTGAATTTACAGGACTCTTTCACCAGGAAAAATTTTAGAGTTAAAATTTCCTTCAAGAAAGGCTGTTCCAACACAGACGCTGTAACCGTGCCTGTTCTCCCTAGTCATCCCCAACATGATTAATTCCTGAAAAAGCTCAGCCATTTTTACAAGGATAAAAGGACATCTCATTTTAGTTTTAGTCTGCACTTTTCCCACTACCTAAAAATTCTTTAAAATGAGTGGATTTGGCACCATGGGCTCACTTAGGATTTTTTAGAGTTTTATAACCTGAAAATTTTATTTCCACTTCAAATAATGTCTCCTTCAGACTACAGAAGAATAACTTTTAAAATGGATTTAAGGATGGTGTTTGCACACAGATGCTGGCTGCTCATTAAGACCTAATGCAGGGGCGCCTGGGTGGCTCAGTCGTTATGCGTCTGCCTTCGGCTCAGGTCATGATCCCAGGGTCCTGGGATCAAGCCCCGCATCGGGCTCCCTGCTCGGCGGGAGCCTGCTTCTCCGTCTCCCACTCCCCCTGCTTGTGTTCTCTCTCTCACTGTCTCTCTCTCTGTCAAATAAATAAATAAAATCTTTAAGAAAAAAAGACCTAATGCAAAATCTGCGGCAAATCTGAAGGACCATGCAAGTTATGACAATACATCAATTAAAACAATACCTTTGATGGGGATCAGGTCTAACCAGCTGAAAACTTAGCAAAAAGAACACTTCTGTAACTTTGCTTTTAATTTAAAAACAAGAGGTGACACAATGTGTCCACCAAATTATAAGTTAGGAGCAAATTATAAGTTAAGTCTACAACAGGTAATTTTTAGTAATAAATTACTTTCCCTGTCAGTTTTCTCATGTTAAAATGCAGAGTAAAATGAAATTCTCTGGATCTTCTTTTGGGGACTAAGGTGAGGGAAAACTCATCTGATTTAATGTAGGTGTGTATAATGGGAATTATTTACTCATTCATTGTTTATGCATCGGTGGAACAGGAGAAAAACTGCAGAAAATAGTTCCTGGTCTTTCCATTCCTCATGTCTATTGCTTAACATGATTCTGAGCTCTACTTGGGTGGATAATGGTTTCTGCTGAGGGATGGTTAGATCTGTACAGTTGGATAATTTTCCAGGACTTAATAATGAACTGTTCGACACATAGTTGCGACATTCAGTGCAGTATCCTGATGTTGACTCTATTTAGAATTGATTTCACATTGAAATGTGTCTCTCTATTTCTATTCAAAAATAACCCATATGGAAAATGGATTGAAGCTGCATTTTTTTTTCTAGTGAGAAAATGGCTGTATCCTAGGCCCCGATATTATCTTTGATAACATTTCCTAATAAAATCAACATGAGGTTTTTTGTGGCGCTTTTTAATATATTAGCTGTGTTTGCCATTGGGGCAAAATGAAAAATGATTGTTCGCGAACAAATGCCTCTTTAAGAAAGTTTGAAAATTGTCAGTAAAATAAAAGCACCTAAGAATATGCTTAGCCTGAAATGTATAAGATCAGCATAAAAAAGTTAAAATAAAACTCTAACGATTCCTGAAGAGCAACGCCCACATTAATGAAAACCCTAGAGCTTTATTAAAGAAAAATTCAAAAAGAATTTGAATACATTGAAGCCTATGCTTTGTTCAAGAGGATGACTCAACATTATAGATATGTTAATTCTTTTTATATTAATCTACAAATCTACTGTAATTTCAACAACAATAACAAAAAAAAAAAGGAGAACATGAATAAATAATTCTAAAGTTCATGTGGAAGAGTGAATGTTTAAGAGTAGCCAAGATTATTCTGCCAAAGAATATTGATTTGGGAAGTGGGGTGGCAAGAAGCAGTAAATAAAGCACACAGACACAAGGATTAAAGCGGTGTCACACTGGGATGCAAGTAAGCAGATTATAATACACCTGATGGAGAGACTAGAGATGAGTGAGGATATATAGCAATGCGGTGTATCATAAGGAGGCATTGCATGTTAAGCAAAGAGTACTGCACATCATTCAGTTCTGGATCAACTGGTAGGCTGTGTGGGGGAGGGGGAATGTTAGAGTCCCTACACCTCATTTCTTACATTAAAATAAATTGCAGATGTTAAATGTAAAAAGCAGTATCAAATAAGTACTAGAAGAAAATACAGTATTTGATCTTGGGTTGGGGAAACTATACTAAGCATGCAAGAAAAGGAGGCAAAAAACCTGGATAGATTTGATTAATAAGATTTTGAGTTTCCCCCAAACACTCTAAATATGATTCAAAGGCAATTGACAAATCACATTTGGAACCAGTGTGACAAAAGAATTAGCCTCGTAGATACTTAAATTACTTATAAATCATTCAAAGAAAGGGAAACATTCCAACAAAATGGACAAAAGACATGAACAGGCCAGGTAATTTCTAAAAGAACAATTACAAGAACAATATGGCTAACGAACACATTTTTTTGAACCCTCAAAAATGCAAATTAATGAAATTCCATTAGAAATCCAACAAATTGGCAAAGATTAAATAAAATAATAGAACTCAGTGCTGGTAAAGACAGGAGGAATAAGCCCTTGAAAGCACTACTAGCAAGACAGCAAGAAGTCAGAGGGTAAAGGAAGCAGCACACTGCCTTGGATTAGAAATTCCATAGTTAGGATTTAGCTAAGGAAACAATTAAGAAGGTAAATAAGATGCTATCTACAAATATATCAACTTATTTATTTTAAAGATTTTATTTTTAAGTAATCTCTACAGCCAACATGGGGCTTGAACTCTCAACCCCAAGATCAAGAGTCTGCTCCACTGGCTGAGCCAGCCAGGCATCCCCATATCCACTTTTTTATATCCATGAAAAACCTGACTATCAGTGAGGTATTAGTTAAAGGAGTTATAGCATACTCACATGATGTAATACAATGCAGCCATTAAATGTTATAGAAGAATACTTAATGACACAAAACTATGTAACATTATTTAAATAATAAAGAACTTCCTAGGACTGCAAGCTCCTAATTATGTTTTAAAAAAGAAATACAGTATAGTAATATATATGTACTGACCAAAGGGGAATGATAGACAGCAAATGTTAAAGCTGCTAGCTCTGGGCAGTGGGATTACAGATGAATTTAATTTTCTTATTGCTTAACTGTATTTGCCAAATTTTCTACCACAAAAATAGGCTGTAATCAGAACCACCTACACCTTTATCATTATTATATATTTAGAAAGTTATAAAGGACATCTCTGACTGTACTGCGTGTTTAAATGAAGATTACACAATGGGACTTAAAAATATGAAGGAGAATAAATGTGAAGAGGCCACAGAACCAGAACCAATGACCAGTGATCATTTCTTTGCCACTCCTGGCCTCCAGCAGTTGAACAAAAATGGTGCCGACTATACGGATTCTCCCTTGGCACCTACATTCTGCACTCCTGGTTTGGAAATTCCTTCTACAAAGAACAGTATAGCTTTGGGGTCCACAAATTATCCATTATCAAAAACAAATAGTTCGTCAAATGATTTAGAAATGAAAGACTGTACATCATTAGTTTTAAATTCAGACAGGTGTTTTGAGAGTTTTGCGGATCCCTCTTCTCCTGTAATTTCTTCTTATGAGAATCTGTTGAGAACATCTACACCTCCAGAACTGACTACCATTCCAGAAGATATTCTCCAGATTTTATCAAAATACAACTCAAACCTAGCAACTCCAGTAGCAGTGAAAGCCGTGCCACCCAGCAAAGGGTTCCTCATTAAATACGAAGGACCGAACATCCGAGGTGTTGGCAACAAAGCAAATTGGTGAAGAAATTCTAGTGGATCCACCCATTGTAGAAACTGAACAGAAAGATGAAAGCAGAGCTGGACTTACTTTGTTATTCACATTGCCCTACATCTTCCCCGTTTTAAAAACCCACCCATATTAAAGACAAACATGGACACTGGTGTCATAATGTGGATTGTTTTGTTTTGTTTTGTTTTGTTTTTTAAGTAGGCTCCATGCCCAGTGTGGGGCTTGAACTCATGACCCTGAGAACAAGAGTGGCCTGCTCTACTGACTGAGCCAGCCTGGCGCCCCTGTTATAATATGCTGTTTATTGAGATTTGATTTAGTTTAACCTCGGTCTTACAGTTTTCAAAGATCATTACTATTTCATTGATTTCACATTGACCCTGCCTAATCTGACAGAATGGCTGAGTAATATTAGGAAGCAGGGTAAATAATTTAAAATTTTTAAATGTTACTCAGGCAAGGCCGCCCTGATCTTAAGGTGGCATTGCTGTCAGCTGGAGCTGGGCTTCTCCCGATTCTGGCTCTGCCCTGGTCCTGTCTCCTCTCACAACTGTCCCAGAGCCTTTCACACCACTTATTTCAGCAGTGCTTTTAAGACTGTCGTCTACAAATGGCAGCTTAAATAACTTGAGGAAAAGGGAGGAATCTGCGGGTCTGGGTAGCTGTACCGCAGAAGGTCTCAGTTAGAAACAGGGACTCACCTGTCAGGCTGTGGGTTTTTCTTGTTTTTACTCCCTGCTTTTTACTTCATGTCAGTTTTATCCTCTCAGATCAGCTCTTTCCATCACATGGCTGATGATCTCTCCAAGCGCCCTCTCCAGCTTGACCACCCAGCAGACCCTGAGCCTCCATCTGGAAGGTTCTGATGACTCTTCCTGGGCCTGGTGCCCTTCTATGGATTGTCACCTGAGTGCGCAGGAGGCAGGAGACCCTTACCTCTCGAGCCCTCCGATAGCTTCAGGCTGCCCTGTCCATCGAGTCCAGGATTCTTCCCATTTAAGTATAAGCGGGAAGTAGTTCTAAGTTCATGCAAGTAATGTTGGTGAACTCCAGATTACAGCCAAAGGGAAAATAAGGACCTAGCCTATTGCAGAGACCAATTAAAAATTTGCAAAGAAACAGTTTGCAAGTATCACGACAAGGCGCTTCAAAGGCTTTGGTTTGGGAAATTTGATGCAGTAAAGACTACCCTCTTTTGGGACACCTGGGTGGCTCAGTCGGTTAAGCATCTGCCTTCAGCTCAGGTCATGATCCCAGGGTTCTGGGATCGAGCCCCACATTGGGCTCCTTGCTCAGCGGGGAGCCTGCTTCTCCCTCTGCCTGCTGTTCCCCCTGCTTGTGCTCTAACAAATGAATAAATAAAATCTTTAAAAAAAAAAGCTCACTGCTTTAAAGAGAATACTTAAGTTCTCACGAAACCGAAAAGACTGGTTTACACAAAGAAATATTTGCTTCCTCATAGATGCTGCAGTAGGCAATCAGTGGGCTGATTAACAGGGTACTAATTTTAATCTCTTCCCCACTAAACAAAACAAATTAACACTAGAAGCTAATTGAAATATCAATGGTTTGGAAAAAAAAGTCTTACTGGCAAAACAATTAGTAACGACGGCAATAAATACAGCCATAAGAACCGTGAGGAAGTACTGACAGTCAGGTTTTGAAGGATGGACTTGCCGAGCTCCTGGGGCAGAGAGAGCAGAATGACCCCTCTCTGGAATGGAAGGAACTGAAGCTTATCTTGCTTCTCAAAAGCTGGAGCCTGGGCGGCTAGATAGGAGGGAAATGGCGGCCAGCATTTGCAGGGAGTGGAGTACCCACGAGGCGCCTACCTGCCAGTGAACCCATGTCCAAGCTCTACCATTCACACCAACAGGGTTAAAACAACGGTGCTGTGAAGCATTTTGTGCTGCTTCACCTTTCCCCAAATAGCTTAAAGCGTCGTCAGGACCGATTGTTGCATCTCACTGTGGAGGCCACAGGGAAAACCCATCCCTGAAGGATGCAGCTCTAGAATCATGGACTGGGGGGCTCACTGCGAAGGCCGAGGCGTAGGACAGTGCTCGGGGTCTTCCATGCACCATGAGCAAAGTGACAGGATCGGGGCTAGATTCTAGAAGGATCACTCTGACCACCGAGACTAGATTACAGGGCCTGGGGTGGGGCCAGTTAGAGCCCAGCCCCGGAAAGTTCTCAGAAACATTAAGGGAATGAAGGACTCATTTAGGGCCCCCCCAGCCCTTGCTGCTCCACCCAGTGTTCTCTCAGCTTGAGCAGAGATCAGTGTAGAACTCACATCTTCTTGGAGAAGATCAAGAATCTTTTGTGTCTGGGGCTGAAGTTTCCAAACTTCACCATCAGCAGTCATTGGCACCCTCCTTTAATACCTTCTCTTACATCCCTGTATTATTGGGACTATAATTTTAAAAAATGGACTCACTTTAAAAAACTTAAATAGGGGTGACTGAGTGGCTCAGTTGGTTAAGTGCCCAACTCTTGGTTTTGGCTCAGGTTGTGATCTTGGGGTCGTGGGATTGAGCCCCCAGTCAGGCTCCACACCCAGCATGGAGTCTGCTTGAGATTTTCTCTCTCCTGCTCCCTCTGTCCCTCCCCCCACTCACTCTCTCTTTAAAATCAATAAAATCTTAAAAACACAGACACTAGCGGGGTTGACCTGGCCTGGCCCTAAATCAATGAGTAAATTTAAAATGCTATTTTTCTTGATTACACATAAAAATAATAAAAATGATTAAAATAGAAAATATGCCCCACGGAAAGTCATTTTGCACTACTGGTGATTTGCATCCCATACTCTGGGAGACGCCGTTTTAGACAAAGAAGAACCTAGGGATGACATGTGTGCTCAGGGCGGGAAACCACGCAGTGAAACCACGTGAGAGGGACACAGCTCTGGGGCGCCCACCTGAAGCACTGCAGCCGAAGTCCCTGGGCGAAGCGGCCAGCCTGGTACTCCTCTCCATCCATCACTGAAGGGACCGTCTCCGTGTCCTGCACAATGACAGCCACTTCACTGTCACGCTTTCCCAGCATGCTTCGGTCGTTTATGTTGGCAGAGCCTGTAACAGGAAACAGCAACGTGGAACAATCTTCTCGGCAAAGCACTGTCGGTTGCCCACCCCGCTCAATTCTTCCTTGCTAAGAAAACCTTAATTTTGTTCAGCTTATCAACAGATGCTGAGTTTTGGGAAGGGGAGGCCCCCCTAACCCAGGCATACGTCTTGAGCAGTCTAAGCCAGCTATGGTAATTTTGTGACTTTTACCCATGACTGGCTTAGAAATGGGCACTTGACATCATTGTAGCCAGTGTGACATGAAGAAAAGTCTGCTGGGGGCTTCTGAAAAAGTCTAACTCCTTATAAACAGACACCAGACTGGGATGCCGTCTCTTCCAGCCTTTTGATATTTTGGTTTGGATGTTGGATGAGGCCATGATTCCAGGAGCTGCTGCAGCCATTTTGTAACCACTAGGGGACAAGCAGACCAGTTGAAGACAGCAGAGCAGAAAAAAGAAAGACCCTGCGTCTTCAAGTCATTGAACTTGCCAACTTTCTTACCTGCTGGTATGTGAAATAATACATTTTCCTTATTGTTTCACATACTTTTAGCTGAATTTTCCATCTGGTGGCTCAAAGGATTCTAACTGATATAATCATTAAGCACACAAAGAAAAGACACACCGGTTCAATTTGGTCAGCTTTTAGACTTACTCTGCGGAGTCTAATGACTTAACTCATGGCCATATAATTATGAATGTCAAAACCCCAGAGTAGCTTCACAATCAAGAGTCCACTCTCAAATACGGATTAGCATTAGTGGCTTTGGTTTTTACATTCTCTTGCCTCACTTGTGTGGCATGCCAACAGCTTCTGTATCAACTTCCTTCCATTCTATTTTTAAATCCAAACGAGCTGAGAATGTTGACTTTCACATGTGAAGGGCAAGTATTTTAATATTAGCTCAACCTGTGTTTTCTCCACTCTGCTGTGTATTCAGAAACCTCAGCACGTTTTTCTGCATTCATTTTTTGAATTCATGCTTTTGGATTCATGCCTTTGAATCCTTGAGGTGTCCTACGAACTACAGAAGGAACCCGGCTCTTTTTTCTTCCTCTTCCCCTAGTTACACATTCCACTGCTTCGGCAGAAGGGTTGGACTGAACAGGAGCAAGAGGTGACCCTCTGGGATGGAGACAGTCAGGGTGTAAGGTGATAGTACAGCCCTGCCCTGAACCCAAATGGCAGCCTGTTGTACATGAGAAAAAGCTGGCCCTTCCTAAGGAGATTTTACTGCCATCTGTCGCAATACTGTCTTGTACTTTACTTAATACGCAAATCTATGCTAACTGTGGATGTGAGTGGTGCCCCATGTGGCCCTGGGTGAAAGAGAAAGGATGGAGCACCTCACAGAAATCTGGGAGCACTACCGGAGCTCTTTGTAAGGTGGGAACGATTGACACACTTTGTTTTGTTAGCAACAAATCATCTTTTACACATGCACTTACATTTTGATGATGCTATAAAATTTGCAGCCGTATCTTTGGGCTTCACAGTTGGCCCAGCACTCATTTGGACAAAGTCATTTAATCTTTCTCACCTTTAATTTGATCTTTTATAAATTGAGATCATAATATAGATCTTTTTCTTTTAAAGAAGGTTTTTTTTTAAAGATTTTTCTTATTTGACAGAGGAAGAGAGAGAGAGCGCACACAAGCAGGGGGAGTGGCAGATGCAGACTCCCCACTGAGCAGGGAGCCCGACATGGGGCTCGATCCCAGGACCCTGAGATCATGACCTGAGCTGAAGGCAGACGCTTAACCGACTGAGCCACCCAGGCGCCCCCATAATATAGATCTTGTAGGGTTCTTGTGAGAAGTAAGATCATGTGAAAGAACTTACTAATTTATAAACTGCTCTACAGTGTTAAATATTATTGGCATTACTATCAGATACTCTGTTAAGGCTACAACATCTAGAGGACACTGCCATAGGAAGGGGCAATTTACTGGCATGTAGCATTTGTTTGAGACTAGCCTCCTCTCTGGGTTCATCATATCCCCCCCCCCCCCCCCCCCCCCCGCCAGGTGTGTGAGCCAGAGGAGGAGAGGAACAGAGTGCCCACAGTGCTACTGCGGGCGTGCGCTACCTCGGGGCCGCCAGAGGCTTCTCTTGGGCTGGGGGTGCTGGGCTCCATGGACATTGCTGCTCTTCACTGTCAGGAAAACTGGGGACGTGAGGCCCCAGGAAAGTCTCCTCCACACACACACACACACACACACACACACACACACACACACACACGTTCACACCCATCCCTCAGTCTCCCTCCTCCCACCACGGTGGGCTCCACATCCCAAAGGAAGGAATACATTCCTGGCATTCTGGGCTGGAGTTCTTAGACTGTGGTCCTTGTACATCAGCAGCGCATCTGGAGTTACACAGAGCACTGAATCTCAACCGTGTAGGATAAGTGAGTTGGCTACTATTTAACAGGAATGAGAAGAAAAGGATGAGGGGATTTTAGATGGACTTAATGAGATGCTGAAAATGAGATACTGGTGTAATGTTACCTCCATTGTTATTGTTAAATGGTCCCATATTCTGAAAATCAAATTCAGAACAGGAGATATATTATTATCCCGTTTCTATATAACATATGAGGAAAAAGAGAAAGGGCTCTAGAAAGAGTCACACTGAACTGTTAAGAGTGGTGGGTTCTTTCTAGCAAAGAGGGATTTTTGACCTTTTATTCAGTATGTGTCCTTAGAGTTTGAATTGTTTGCAACAAATATGATTTGTATTCTATGTGTTACTTTTTATGATAACTGCAATCCCTTGTTTTTATTAGGACATTGCCCCGATAATTTAAAACCACTTAATTTTTAGGGGTGCCTGGGTGACTCAGTTGGTTAAGCGTCTGCCTTCTGCTCAGGTCGTGATCCCAGGGTGCTGGGATGGAGCCCCGCATCGGGTTCCCTGCTCAGCAGGAGGTCTGCTTCTCCCTCTCTAATAAATAAGATCTTTTAAAAAAAGAAATAAAACCACTTAATTTTTAGATTTTCTAAGTCTGCTTTTAGGGAACATTTTAAACATTGTGAGATGTAGCAAAATACAAAAGAATATATGAAAACATATATGTACAATTTAGTCAATAATAAAATAAATATCACTGAATTTATTCACCCAAGCTGAAAAGCAGAACATTACCACATCTCAGAAACCCTCAGGTGTCTTCCCATGCAGGCCTTTCCCCATCATGAGAGAGATTTTATATAGAATTTTGTGTTCATCATGCTCTGCATGTTTTCCTAGTCAAAGAAATAGTTTACTTTTGACTTGTCTTTAAATTGCATAAATGGACCCATCTACTAGATAATCTTTTGAGATTTGCTTCTTTCATTCAATAGTGTATCTTCGGGATTTATCTGTGTCTGATCGCAATGCATTATTTTCCTCAAATGAGCACAGCAGGACTTATTCATTCTAAATCTGTTGGTGGATGTTTGGGTTGTTTCTAGTGTTTTCTATGATGCACACTTATGCTCTCCATATGTTTCCTAGTGTGCATATGTGGGACTCTGCCTGGGCTCTGTCCATAGAAGTGGAGTCCCAGGTGCTCCATGGCCTCGTCAATACCTGGATTGTCCAACTTTTACATTTTTGCCAATTGGTATTTTTAAAAACTGTTGTCTCATTAGATTAATGAGGATGAATATCTTTCAAATGTTTATGGGCCTCAGGTATGTCCTCTTTGCTGACATTCCTGTACAATTCCTTTGCCCCTCTTCCTTTGGATGGTGTCTTTGTTTCTTGGTTTATAGTAGTTTTTTTATAGGTTCTGAATATTAAGTGTGTTGCAAATATCCTGTTTTCAGCTTATGGTTTATCTTTTTATTCTCTTTATAGTGCTTTTTAATGAATAGGTTCTGAATTTTAATGCAGTTGGATTTATCTGTCTTTTCCTTTTTGGTTTGTGTTTTTAAAAAAATGTTTCAGAAACTGTGAATCTTTCTGGGGTAGGCAGAATAATGGCCCCCAAAGATGACCACGTCCTAATCCCCGAAGCCTGTGAATATGTTATGTTAGACGGCAAAGGGGCATGAAGGCTGCTAACCAGCTGGCCTTAAAACAGGGTGATTGGCCTGGATCCAGGTGGGCCCATACAATCAAGAGAGTCTTTAAAAGTGAAGGGGATTCAGAGGGAGATGTGGTTACAGAAGTATGGTTGGGACTTTTGGGAACCTTCAAAGAGATGTCACATTGCTGCTTTCAAAGATGGGGGAAGAGGGCCCTGAGCCAGGGAATGCTGACAGGCTCTGGCGCTGGAAAAGGCAAGGCATTGGATTCTCTCTGGAAGCCTCCAGCAAGGAACGTGGTCCTGCTCACCCCCTGATTGTAGCCCAGGGAGACCCACGTTGGATTTCTAACCTACAGAACTGCTGGATAATAAATTTGTTTGGTTTAAGCCACTAAGTTTGTGGCCGTTTGTCATAGCGGCTACAGACAACGAACACACCAACTCTACCTTGCTTCAGCTTAGTTGTTTTTAAGGAAAACGGACTCTCCTATTGAGCCCAAATGGGCTACTTAGTGCTTTCTACCCACTGGTGTTCCCTGTACCTCCAGTTCAGAAGTTCTCAGCTCAGACTGCATGTGAGCAGCACCCAGGAGGCTCTTTAAAAAAATACTGGTGCCGAAAACAAAAATAAAAACACCTTGATGCCTGGGCCCCAAACTGGACCAATTAGTCAGAATCTCTGGAAGTAGGAACCAGACATTAGTATTTTTCCCCCAGTACCACTCCATCCCTTTATCCATTAATGCATCTTTTATGGGGGATCTATTTTTTTTTTAATATTTATTTTATTTGCAAAAGAGAGCCTGTGCGTGAGGAGGGGGGAGGGGCAGAGGGAGCGTGAAAGAGAGAATCTCAAGCAGACTCCCTGCTGAGTGGGGAGCTCGACTTGGAGCTTGATCCCAAGACCCTGAGACCATGACCCGAGCCAAAATCAAGAGTCAGACGCTTAAGAGACTGAGCCACCCAGGCGCCTCTTGGGGGGATCTATTTTAAAGTAAATTGCAGACTTGAATAAACCTCCCCCTAAATGATATACATATATTTAAAGCTCCCCAGACAACTCTAATGCAGCCAGGGTTGAGATCCATGGGATTAGGTCAAGGGTAAGCCCTTTCTCCTGGGGCAGCCCTTCAACTACAGACTTTGATCAGCCACTCCCAAGCCTGTCCTTTAAGCACTGATACTCATTTCCTCTACATAGCTTCCCACCTACCGATCTCATTGATTGCCTCTGGACCTTCTTACCCTGCTCAGCAATACCCACCCAATGTTTCTGGTGTTAAATGGAAAGAATACCTGCCTTCCCTGTAGCCTTGAGCTCTGTAGGACAGAGGCACTGTTTGATTCAATTTTCATATTCTCCCCTTTGTGCTTTTTAGTGGATTAGTGAACACTGAAAAAAACTGTTTCACTTCGTCAATAGGATAGGCTCAAAGTCTATTTAAGCATAGCCTTATTTTGTTTAGGAAAGCAAGCAAAATGTTAGTTTGGTTAAGTGCCAATATTAAGATGGAATAGAAAAGTGGACTTAGTCACAGACCAGGAGGACCAGCAGGGGCACTCAGGGTAAGAGATAATTAAAGCTCCACACCAAAGAGATCTTTAGTGTGAGAAAGCAGGTATTTCCTTGTGAGGAGAAAGGGAGAATAAACAATCAGTTGTTTTTCTTCTGTTAATTATTCAATAATTCTGGCATATATTTGCCATGTTAGAAAATTTAACCACAGGTTACTTTAACCTCTTTGAACAGCTGTAAAATATTTTCAACCTAACTTCTCAAACTCCTCTCTGAGAATTTGAAATATTGTTCTCGGTGTTATGAATTTGAGCAGGGCTGATGTGTGAGAGCAGCAACAAACCTGCTTCTCTTAGTTTCCCCTGAGATACAAAAAACAAAATTATCTTTGGATCTTTTCCATGGGGAAATCTGTTTTGTCCATGGGGAAGGAGAAAAAGAAATCCAGCCCCTAAAGACTAGCAAGTAAAACCTCTTCATACTCTCCAGGCCACTTCTTTGGTTTCAAGAAAATGGATAAGAATTATGTACAAGATTGATCAATTATTGCTAGCCTAAATAAATTGTAGCCTTTGTGAGTTCAGAGAACTTTCTAGAAAATAAGTCAATTAAAAAACTCAACTTATTTAATCATTAGTTCTGTTACTGCAAACTGCTTTGCATTTATACTTAAAGTAAAGCCAAAATGACCTTTAAAAGGAAAATATTTATATCTGTCAATATTTACTTCAAGATTCTGAAATCTTGCTGAAGAAATCAACTAAATTTTATTTGGCTTTGTTTGTTTTTCCATTTCAGCAAACATCACATCATCATCATGCCAAACTTAGTATGAAAATTTTCTGAGATTGGCTTCTGGAGAGCAAGGCCAGGGTAGCTTGGGGGAAATTAGAGAAACTTTGCTTATTGGGGGAATAGGAGAGTAAATAAATCCCTAAAGAACTTTGACCCCTATAGAGCAAGAGATAGAAGACTCAGATATTTTTCTAAATGCCCTATGTAAGTATTAAGAGAGAGAGAGTGTGTGTGTGTGTATGTGTGCGTGTGTGTGTGTGTGTGTGTGTGCATGTGTGTGTGTGTGTGTACGCATATATATGTATCACCACACTGTGGCCTATACATTTTCTGGCTTCAGAATTGCTTTTTCTTTCTTTTCAAATCATGTTCCAGATAAGACAATCTCATTACTCCTAGATATGAGATTTTTTTTTCCTTTGCTCAGTGGAGGATAGAGATGGAAATGGCATATTTACTGCCAAAAAAATTTCAAAACACTCTACAACATTTAGTTTCTCATAGAATAGGGAAGATAAGGAGGTATCTAATTATAGTTGAGAAACTACACTTTATTTTTTCTGGGAATTTATTTTTTTAAGTTTCTATTTAAATTCCAGTTAGTTAACATGCAGTGTAATATTAGTTTCAGGTGTACAATATAGTGATTCCACACTTCCAAATAACACCCAGTGCTCATCACAACAGGGGCCCTCCTTAATCCCCATCACCTATTTCATTCATCCCCCCACCCACCTTGTTCCCTATGGGTAAGCGTCTGTTTCTAAGCGTCTCTCTCTCTCTCTCCCCTTTGCTTGTTTTGTTTCTTAAATTCCACATACGAATGAAATCATGTGGTATTTGTCTTTCTCTGACTGACTTACTTAATTTAGCATAACACACTCTAGCTCCATCCATGGCATTGCAAATGGCAAGACTTCATTCTTTTTTATAGCTGAGTAATATTCCATTGTATACATACACAATCTTCTTTATCGATTCATCAGACAATAGACACTTGGGCTGCTCATTTTCTCTCCCCATGTCTCCCCCTCCAGCCCCCGAAACCTAGGTACTTCAATTTAAAAAAAGGGGGTAATAAAGAATTAATGAGAACAGGCTGATTACTGCTCTGCTGGGCTAAACCACGGCTCTCTGGCTACTGTAATTTGCACAGTGGCCATTTAATTGCTCTGTGCCTCTGTTTCTTCACAGATAAAAACAGGGATTAGAAAGGACATAAGTGGAAAAGACTGCTTCAGAAATGTTGTAGATGTCACGTTACAGTCCCTCTCAACTGTAAAGGAATCTTGGGAGGAAGAGAAAGAAGGATTTTTGCATGAAGTACATCAACTAGCAAGCAACCCATTTCTAGACCATGTACTTACCGATAATAACAGTGTTGTCATCAGCAATTAGCAACTTGCTGTGGACATAGATGAGCTCAGTGACTAGGTTTCCTTCAAGCTCTGCATGTGTTCTAAGGCCACAGAATGAGATGTAATTTATCCACTGATTGCCAACTATAAAGTAAAAAAGAAAGTACTAACATGAATATGACCGAGTTCATTAAAGGCACATTAAATTTTATTGCTTTTCAAAACAAATATACTACTTAAACAGGTGGTTAAGAATAGATTGTATTGTGTGTGTGTGTGTGTGTGTGTGTGTGTGTGAGATTTCAGAACTCACCCAGGATCAATTTTTGCTATCAGAAGAGTCTTTTACTATTAATCTGGATGAATATACATTTTTATTTTTTATTTTTTTTTAAAGATTTTATTTATTTATTTGATAGAGACAGATAGTGACAGAGATAGCAAGAAAGAGCACAAGCAGGGGAAGAGGCAAAGGGAGAGGGAGAAGCAGACTCCCTGTGGAGTAGGGAACCTGACACGGGGTTCGATCCCATGACCCTGAGATCATGACCTGAGCCGAAGGCAGCCACTCAACGACTGAGCTACCCAGGCGCCCCTGAATATACATTTTTAAAAAAACATACTGGAGTGCTTTCCATGAATTACCTTTTTCCAAGGCAATCCAAAAATATTTTTAATGATTTGGCGAGTAACTGTTGAAGAGTGATGATTAAAGCAGAGCCAGAGTAGATAACCCATGACTTCAGTGTGACATTTGCATCTATCTTGGTTGACACCCGCTGCAGTTTAAATCAGATGCAAAAATAATGCCCAAACTATTTGTTATATACATACTGTATCATATTCAATGCAGAGCAGCAGTTAAATTTTATAGTCTTTGGATAAATAAAAATGTTGGCGATTAAATAACACCCCTTCTACATCAGTAACATTAGGAAATGGAAGAATCCTAACTACATTTGACTTTGGAGAATCTTCCTCAGAGCAAGTGGTACCAGGTTTGTACTTTAAAACGCTGCCCCATCATCATGTGAGGGCCATTCATCTGATAAGAAGAAATGAATTCCATACCAAGCCAACCCATAACCATTATCCTGGCATGAATGTTAGTCACACAATTTTATGGTCTCTCTCCCACATAGCGGTTGTCCTGGATAAGGAGGGTCTTATACTAAGAATAAATGGAGTGGAACCAAACCATCACGAGTTCTAATAGAAAAAGAATATAAATTTTTTTTCTTTAAGAGAATCTGAAGCATATAATAGAAACAATGGCAGTTCATGTTCTGTTTACTGAAGTTTCCATGTATTACTGATGCTTTCTATTATTCTGTTGATGTTATTCAGTATTTCTATTAAATCTGGATATCTTGGAAAGAAATTCATTCATAGGTTAAATATAGAGATTCCTCCACTTACAGGTAAACTTTCCCTTATATATGTAAGTAATATTGTAGCTGTTTGCCAAGAGTTGATGTGTTGATGTACTAGTACATCATGTGTAAGAGATACATTTCTAAAAAGTGTCATGTAAATAAGATTTTTGTAAGTCAATTTCTTCCCCATTGTTAATGTTATATTGGAAAGCTGCTTCATCTAAAGCATCAGCTTCTCTTTAAATGTCCTCTGATCTAGGAGAAAGAGGTATTTCCTCTTTTAAGCCCATCATACCCATAAAATTCCTGGAAAATATTTCTAACAAAACATCTAATATATTACTTTACAAACATTCACATCTAATTCTCCATTTCTCCCACCGTTACAGAGGTCTTATACATTTTTGTATCCCCATCCTTGCATAGTGCTAAAAGACACTGAATAAATGAGTGAATTGATGAATGGATAGTCAGGTGACAGCTATTATTTTAGCTTTTGGTTTTTTCTGTACCATCTGTTTTTCTGCAGCTGGCTCATGATCTAAAATTTCAAGATAAAGCAGATTTTTAAAGGCATCATTCTTTGCTAAAGTACATAATTTTTTTGCAGTCACTTCCCATAAAAAATCCACATTGAACAATATGGTAGCCCAATGGTTCTCAGTGTGCATAAGGACTGCCTCTGCAAGGGCCTGCGAGAAGTAAAATCTGGAAACCCTCCCCAGAGGTTCTGATTCAGTAGGAATCCATAATTCATAAGTTCCCTAGGGGATATCATTCTTTGAACAACACTGTTGCAGAGCTTTGGTATTTATAGTTTTAAGATTAGTGGCATACTTTCAGGAAATAATACACCATGATAAAGTGAGATGCGTTCCAGTGGTGCAAGTCTGCTCGATATGAGGACATCTATTAATATAAAACATGATATTGATCAATCTAGGGAGAAAAATCATATGATTATTATAACAGATGCTGAAAAGTTTTTGACACAATTCAGCACCCATCCTGGATAAAAACAATGAAGAAAGAAGAAAATGATGAATACTTTCTTAACATGCTTAAAAATATATAATATATACATTATACATGTATAATACGTCTGTGCGTGTAGAATATCTTTAATACTGCATAACATTGCCTTGGAGGTATCAGCCAATACACTTAAACAAGAAAAATCACATAAGGAAAACCAGCTCCATTTCCAGATATGATAGTATGCTTGGGGAATCAATGATAAAACTATCTCAAATGGTAAAAGAATTAAACATGATAACAGGATATCAATTAACATATAGAAGTCAATAGCCTTCATACACACAAACAATAACCATTTAGAGGATAAAATCAGACAAAATGTTGCTTACAATGGCAGCAAAAAAGATAAAACATAAAGACAAACAATAAACTTATCAACAGATGTGCAAAATCTTTATGAAGAAAAAATTAAAACGCTATCAAAAGACACAAGGATAGACTTGAACAAATGAAAAGACATCCCTTGTTCTGGGATAGAACAATTCAACATCAAAAAGATGCCAACTCTCTCCATGTTAATTTATAAATTTAATATAATCTCAGTAGAAATACCAACATGTTTTTATGGAGTTAGAAAACTTGACAAAGAATGTCTATAAAAAAAAAACTGGGAAAGAAAAGCACTGAGGGGGCATTAGCCCTATCGCATATGAACACACACTATAAAGGCTGTATAATTAGAACAGTGCTGCACCAGCACATAAACAGACAGCTAAACCACTGAATGGAAAGTCAACAAAGAGACCCAAGCACATACAAAAATTTTGCATATGATAAAAGTGGCATCTCAAATGTCAACGACTTTTGCATAAAGGCCTAGAGCTTTTAGATTTTTTTTTTTTAAGATTTTATTTATTTGACAGAGAGAGACACAGGGAGAAAGGGAACACAAGCAGGGGAAGTGGGAGACGAAGAAGCAGGCTTCCCGCTGAGCAGGGAGCCCGATGTGGGGCTCGATCCCAGGACCCTGGGATCATGACCTGAGCCGAAGGCAGACACTTAACAACTGAGCCACCCAGGCACCCCAATGCCTAGGGCTTTTAAATAAAAGGTGCTGGTATCATTGCATAGCTATTAGAAAAAGAAAAATTACCATGCATACCTCATACCAATCACAAGAATAAACTCCAAATGGACCAGAGATCAAAATGCAAGCATATGAAACGACACACGTGTTAGAAGAAAAGAGTAAATTCTTTATTATATAAACCGAGTGTAAGGAAGGCTTTAACTATCTATAGGCAATAAAAGAAAAATATCAATAACTTTGCCTAGATTTTAAAACAACACATGACCTAAAACACCACAAGCAAAAAAAAAAAAAAAGAAAGAGAGGGACAAATGACAAAGTGGGAGAAAGTATTTGCAGTGTACGACACAGATAAAGAGCTTAGAGTCCAAACCTATGAAGAAGTCTCAAAATCTTGATACAAAGAATGGGCAAAAGACATAAACAGACAATTCACATACACGAAAAGATATTTGAATGATATTCTTCCTCACTCATAATACAAATGCAAAACTACCCTGAGAAACCATTTCTTACCTATGATATCAGCAAAAAAATAACTGTCAGGGAGACTGGGTTAAAGCAGGCTCTCTCATACATTGGTGGTGAGAAACAAATTGGTACAAATTTTTGGGCGGGGAGTTTGGCAATATCTATGTATCTATTACAAAAGAATGATAAAGCAAAGAAGATAAAAGGTTAACATTTGGGAAATCAGGATGAAGGTGTATGGCTGTTCTAGAATCCCTTCTATAAGTCTGAAATTATTATTATTTTTTTAAGATTTATTTATTTATTTGAGAGAGAGAGAGCAAACACGAGTGCCGGGGGGAGGGGGGAGGGCAGAGGGAGAGAATCTTAAGCAGACTCCCCGATGAGTGCAGAGCCCGACTCGGGGGGCTCGATCCCACAACCCTGAGATCATGACATGAACCGAAATCAAGAGCCAGATACTTAAGCGACTGAGCCCCCCAGGTACCCCAAGTCTGAAATTATTTTAAAATAATTTTTAAAAAAGATTAGTGATGCTGACTAGCTTAGCAGCCTGAAGGTTTAAGACATGTAATAATATGTAATTTTCTAAGGCACAGATTTGTGCCATTCCCTAGCAAGGCTGGAGAATATCGACAACATATCAATTAGCTGGATAGCTTCACAGCCCACCATCCATAGCTACTTCCCATCCATCCTTGCCTTTGAAATAACTCCTATGAAGTGATAAAAAAAAAACAAAAAACAAAAAACAAAAAACTTTGTTTCTTTGTGAAAAATGCCCCTCACAGAAGAAGAAAGCTAAAGGTTGGTACCAATAACAGAACCCAAAAGGAAAGATCTGGGTCCTAGCCAGAAAGCGGACATTTTGGATTAAAGCATAGCCTGTTAGAGTGCAGTGGGGGTACCCATCCAAGATGTGAATGATTCCACCAGAAAAGAAGAAAAAGCAACCTGAGAAGCTATTTCGGCCAGTACTATATTCCGTGAAGAAAACTGGCTCAACAGCTAATAGATACAAAGTTGGAGATGTGAACTTGAGGTGTGAGGATATACTGAGCAAACAAGTGCCTTCTGAAGAAAGTATGAGAAAACCAGGAGCATGCAGAGGAGTGATAAAGAGCCATTACTGGAAAAGCATCAGGTGGTTTCCAAATATTATGTCATGGAGGTATCTGAGAATCTGGAGGTGTACATAGGCCCCTAGGACATATCTGTTAGGAACACAGGTGCATATATACCTCAAAAGATGGGAATTCAATACAAAAGACTCTTGATATTTACAAGGAAGTTTCGTGAAAAGACTTCCAAGAGTTGTTACAGGCTTTTGTTACTGAAAAAGTTGTAGCACTTCATATAGGTACATTTCTACATCCTGATTGAAAACCTCTAGACCTTGTGTTAAACTATAATCAATTGGCTGCTGAAGTGCCATAATTCACAAAAATTATAAAAATGAGAAAGATATGCTTTAAATTAAACCCTAAATCCCTAAAGATTGGTGTGTATGATAATTGCAGTCTACTAATACCTGCTGGTTTTCTTTTCAGGAATTTCAACATATTCATAGCAGAAGTTTTGTTATTTCTAAAGAATTGAAATAGTAGAGAACTACAGTTCTCTATCCAATTAGAGATTAGCTATTTCATGTATTTAAAACCCACTACACATTTACAAAAACAAAACCAACAATATAACATTGTACCTCAGAAAGGGGCATTATGTAATTAATCTGTTCTTTATGTTTAGAGTATGAACATTTTTCCCACTGAGATGCCTGATTTTGACTTGTTCCCAGGGAGCTTGGAAATCTTTTCATAAGAGGGCTTAACATTGAAATTACTTCTTGTGTTAAAATCCAATTTTTCCCCTGAATAGGCAAAGACAGGCGAAGGGTCCAGAGCCAAAGGAATGCTTTATAATAAGCTCAGGCATTTTTATGGTTGAGAGAATAAATAGGTTTGTTCTGACTTTTGTTCTCCTAGAACCTCACCTTTGCATTTTTGCTAGTCCCTGTCACCACTGAATGGCTTTTCCGATTTTGTTTTTGTCAATACTTCATTCATTATCATCTTCATTTTAAGTCATTAGAAACAGAGACAGTGATAATGCTCTGGTAAATCTTCTCTGTCCTAGATGAAATTAGATACAACTTTTGAAAGTATTTATTATGGGTGATGTACATATCTCATGTCTACAGTTGTTTCTAGAGAGTTGACTGAGCAGCCCATTAGTGAAAAATTATTAAACATCCAACACACACACACATGCACAGTATATATTTTAAATTATCATGTACTAAAAGCTTAATTTTTTTTGAAAGCTTCCAAATCATTTATAAATCCATGTACCATACAATTCACTCCTTTAAAATGTACAACTCAGTGGGTTTTTTTTAGTACATTCACAAAGTTGTGCGATCATCACAACTATCTAATTTTAAGACATTGGTATTACACCAAAAAGAAATGCCACGCCCATTAGGAGTCACTCCCCACTCCACTCTATCCAGACCCTAGCAATGACTAATTTACTGTCCTGATTCTACAGATTTACCTATTAAAAACATTTCATAAAAATGGAATTATATAATATGTGACCTTTTGTGTCTGGCTTCTTTTTATTTACCATGATATTTGCAAGGTTCACCCACGTTGTAGCATGTATCAGTATATTTCTTTTTATATATAAGTAATATTCCATTGTATGGATATAAACATTTTGTTTCTACATTCATCAGTTAATGGATACTTGGGCTGTTTCAAGTTTTTCACTATTATGAATAATGCTGCTATAAACATTCATGTGCAAGTTTTTGTGTGGATATATGTTTTCCAATTCTCTTCAGTATACACTATGGAGCAGAATTGCTGGGTTACATGGTAACTCTATGTTTAATTTATAAGGAACTACCAATTGCTTTCCAAAGAGCCTGTACCATTTTTTTTAGAGTTTTTATTTAAATTCCAGTTAGTTAACATACAGTGTAATATTAGTTTCAGGTGTACAAGATAGTGCTTCAACACTTCCATACAGCACCCAGTGCTCATCACTCTTAATCCTCATCACCTATTTCCCCCATCCCCCACCCACCTCCCCTCTGGTAACCATCAGTTTGTTCTCTACAGTTAAGAGTCGGCTTCCTGGTTTAACTTTCTCTCTTTTTTCCTTTTGCTCATTTGTTTTGTTTCTTAAATTCCACATGAGTGAAATCATATGGTATTTGTCTTTCTCTGAGTTATTTTGCTTAGCATCATACTCTCTAGGTCCATCCATATCATCACAAATGGCAAGATTTCATTATTTTTTATGCCTGAGTAATACTCCATTGTGTATGCGTGTGTGTGTGTGTGAGTGTGTGTATGTGTGTGTATACACAGCACATTTTCTTTATCCATTCATCAGTTGATGGGCAGTTGGGCTCTTTCCATAAGTTGGCTATTGTAGTAATGTTGCTATAAACATCAGGGTGCATGTATCTCTTTGAATTGGTATTCTTGTATTCTTTGGGTAAATACATAGTAATGAAATTGCTGGATCTATTTTTTAACTTTCTGAAGAACCTCTATATTCCTTTCTAGATTGGATGTACCAGTCTGCATTCCCAAACAGAGCAAGAGGGCTCTCTTTCTTCCACATTCCTCACCAACATCTGCTATTTCTTGTGTTGTTGGTTTTAGCCATTCTAACAGGTGTAATGTGATACCTCATTGTGGTTTGACGTATATTTATATTATTAGATTCAGTTTAGTAATATTTCACTGAGGTATTTTGTGTCTATATTCATAAGGGATACTGGTCTGTAGCTTTCTTATAATGACTTTGGTTTTGATATCAAGATAATATTGATCTCATAGAATGGGCTGGGAAGTATTCTTTCTCCCTTATTTTTTTTTGGGGGGGGAAGTTTGTGAAGAATTGGTGTTCTTTTGTGGATGGTAGAATTCATCCACAAAGCCATCTGAGCCTGGGCTTTTCTTTGTAGGAAGACTCTTGATTACTCAGTTTCTTTGCTTATTATAAATCTACTCAAGAGTTTTAGTTTCTTCTCAAGTCAGTTTTGGTAGTTTGTCTTTCTAGGAATTTATCCATCTTATCTAGGTTAACTAATTTGTTGACCTACAACTGTTTGTAGTGTTCTTCTATACTCCTTTTTTTTTTGTAATTTGAGTTTCTGTTTTTTTACTTGGTCAGTCTAGTGAAAGGTTTGCCAGTTTTGTTAATCTTTGCAAAAAATCAATGTTTGGTTTCATAATTTTATTATTTTCTGTTCTCTACTTATGTCCCCTCTGATCTATATTATTTCCTTCATTCTGCTATCTTTGAGTTTAATTTGTTCTTCTTTTTCCAGTTTCTTAGGGTGTAGGGTTTGGTGATTTGAGATCTTTCTTCTTTAATATAGATATGTGTATAGCTATAAATTTCTCTCTAAGCATTGCTTTAGAGTGTCTCCCACATTTTGATATGTTGTCTCCATTTTCATTCATATCAAAATATTTTCTAATATCCCTGTTTCTTCTTCAATTCTTTGGTTATTCCATCTATTGTGAATTTCTAAAATTTCTTTTTGTTATTAATGTATAATTTCATTCTACTGTGGCCAGAGAACACACTTTGTATGATTTCAATCCTTTTAAATTTATTGTGACTTGTTTTATGGCCTATTTGGCCTATCCTGGTGAATGTTTCATGTGTACTTGAGAATGTATATTCTGTTGTTATTAAGTGGAGTCTCCTATAGATGTCTGCTATGTCTAGTTGATTTATAGTCTTTTTTTTTTAAGATATTATTTATTTATTTTGACAGAGAGAGAGAGACAGCGAGAGAGGGAACACAAGCAGCGGGGAGTGGGAGAGGGAGAAGCAAGCTTCCCACTGAGCACAGAGCCCGATGTGGGGCTTGATCCCAGGACCCTGAGATCATGACCCGAGTCGAAGGCAGATGCTTAATGACTGAGCCACCCAGGTGCCCCTAGTTGATTTATGCTCTTAGTCTTCAGTTTCAGTGCTGATCCTCGGTCTAACTATTCTATACAATATTGAACATGGGGTATTGAAGACACCAACTATTATTTCTAAATTGTCTATTTCTCACTTCAATTCTGTCAGTTTTTGCTTCATGTACTTTGGGCTCTCTTTTAGTTGTATATGTTTATAATTCTTGTATTTTCTTGATGGATTGACCATAGTATCCTCTCATTACATTACATAGTATCCTCTCATAAAAGTTTTTGTCTTAAGATCTATTTTGTCTGGTATTGTTATAGCCACTTTAGCTATTTTTTTGGTTACTGTTTGCATAGAATATATTTTACCATCCTTCTACTTTCAAACTATTTGTATCTTGAATCTAGAGTCTCTGGTAGATAGCATATAGTTAGGTCATTTAAAAAAAAAAACATTCCAGGGTTGCTTGGGTGGCTCAGTCAGTTAAGTGTCCAACTCTTGATCTCAGCTCAGGTCTTGGTCTCAGGGTAGTGAGTTCAAGCCCTGTGTTGGGCTCCACACTCGGTGTGGAGCCTACTTAAAAACAAACAAACAAACAAACAAAAAACACTCCATTCTGTTCATCTCTGTATTTAATTGGAGAGCTTAATCCATTTTATATCTGGAAGGAGTTATTACTGCCATTTTGTTATTTGTTTTCCACATGTGTCATATCTATTTTGTTCCTCAATTACTCCATATCTGCCATTTTTTATGTTACATAGGTATTTTCTAGTGTAACATTTTAATTCCTTTGTTGTTTCTTTTACTATATATATATATATTTAACAAACATGTTTATTTTATTTTTTAAATTTTATTTTATTATGTTATGTTAATCACCATACATTACATTATTAGTTTTTGATGTAGTGTTCCATGATTCATTGTTTGCGTATAACACCCAGTGCTCCATTCAATACGTGCCCTCTTTAATACCCATCACCAGGCTAACCCATCCCCTCATCCCCTCCCCTCTAGAACCCTCAGTTTGTTTCTCAGAGTCCATAGTCTCTCATGGTTCGTCTCCCCCTTCGATTCCCCCCCTTCATTTTTCCCTTCCTACTATATTCTTTTTTTTTTTTTAACATATAATGTATTATTTGTTTCAGAGGTACAGGTCTGTGATTCATCAATCTTACACAATTCACAGCGCTCACCATAGCACATACCCTCCCCAATGTCTATCACCCAGCCACCCCATCCCTCCCACCCCCCACCACTCCTAATAGATTTTATTTATTTATTTGAGAGAGAGAGAGAGAGAGAGAAAGAGAGAGAGAATGAGCAGGGCAGAGGGAGAGGGAGAAGCAGACTCCCAGCTGAGCAGGGTGCCCACTGTGAGGCCTGATCCCAGGACCCTGGGAACATGATATGAGCCGAAGACAGATGCTTAACCGACTGAGCCACCCAGGCGCCCCTTCTTTTACTATATTTTAAAAGTAATTTCGTTAGTGGTTTTCCTGGGTATTACAAACAATCTAGTTTGGATTAATATCAACTTAATTTCATAGTATACTAAAACTTTTATCTTACATAATTCCATTCCCTTCCCCCTCTCTTATGCTATTATCATCATACAAATTAGATCTTTAAAAATTATATATACCCATCAACACAGATTTATAATTATTGCTTTGGGCAGCTGTCTTTTACTTTTGATTGGAGGGAAAAAAGTTATAAAAAGAAAATATATCTATACTTTTTAATTTACCTATGTAGTTATCATTGTTGTGCTTTTTATTTCTTTGTGAAGATTCCAGTTACTTTCCAGTAACTTTTCATTTCTGCCTGAGGGCTCCCTTTAGCATTTCTTATAGGAAAGGCCTGCTAGTGATAAATTCTCTCAGTTTTTGCTTATCTGAAAATGCCTTAATTTCTCCTTCATTTTTGAATGATAGTTTTGCTGGACACAGAGTTATTGGTTGATATTCTTTTCTTCCAGCACTTTGAATATGTCATCACAGTGCATTCAGAACTCCATGGTTTCTGATGAGAAATTGGCTATTAATCTTATAGAGGATGCCTTGTATTTGACAATCTGCTTCTCTTGCTGCTTTCAAGATTCTCTTTTTGTCTTTGTCTTCAGATAGTTTGATTATGATGTGTTTTGGTATGGATCCCTTTATCCTTGTTGGATTTTGTTGAGCTTCTTGGATGTGTAGATTCGTATTTCCCATTAAATTTGGGAAGTTTTCATTTTTTTAAAAGATTTTATTTATTTATTTGAGAGAGAGAGAGCAAGCATATGAGTGGGGGAAAGGGCAGAGGAGGAGGAAGAGGGAGACAGAATCTCCAGAAGACTCCCATCTGAGCACGGAGCCTGATGCAGGGCTTGATCTCATGAACCTGAGATCAGGACGTGAGCTGAAACCAAGTCTGACACTTACCCGAATGAGCCACCCAGGCACCCCTTGGTCATTATTTCTTTAAGTATTCTATCTACACTTTTCTCTCCTTTCTTTTTGGGACTCCCATTATGTGTATGTTACTATGTTTGATTGTGTTTCACAGGTCTCCAAGGCTCTGTTCATTTGTCTTCTTTTTTCTTTCTGTTCCTCAGGCTATATAATTTCAATTGATCTGTCTTGAGGTTTGATGATTTTTCTGCCTACTCCAATCTGCGACTGAGCTCCTCTAATATACATTTAATTTCAGTTATACTTTTCAACTCCAGAATTTATATCTGGCTTTTATTTTCCCACAAAAAAGAAATTTTATAGAATCTTTTTAATTAAAAAAATTTATTTTTTAAATATTCTCTATTTGGGAAGAAATTGTTTCTTTGTTCTCTTTAGTTCTTTAGATATTATTTCCTAAGTTCTTTGAGCATAGTTACATTACACTATGTTCACACAGTTACACTAGTGAACATAGTTATACTTTGAACATAGTTATACAAGGTCTTTCAAAGTCATTTAAACTGTCAGGTCAAATTATGACAGTTCCCTGAGAACTGCCAGAGGATGGGAGCTTCAAACCCATGGCTCCCTCTGGGAGCTGATAGGCTTCTGGTTTTCACAGTGATGAGTTGATTGATTTTCAAGGCTACTGTAGAACTGAGGAGAGGGTGAGGGGTATATGGCAAATTAAGATGCCACAAAGCTTGCTGCTTTTACCAAGAGTCTGCTGCCCTTTTTTTTTTTTTTTTTTTGAATAAACACTCATCAGAGTGTTACAAGCCTTTGGTTAATACCCAGTGTTCTAAAAAAGTTGACTTTGACAATCTCTGTCAGTGTTTTTGTTGCTTTTAAGAAGAAGTGGATTTCTGGAGATCCTTACTATGCCATTCCTGCTGATATCCCAATTCTTTTTCTTTTTTTTTTTAAGATTTTATTTATTTGACAGAGAGAGACACAGCGAGAGAGGGAACACAAGCAGGGGGAGTGGGAGAGGGAGAAGCAGGCTTCCCACAGAGCAGGGAGCCCGACACAGGGCTCGATCCCAGGACCCGGGATCACGACCTGAGCTGAAAGCAGACGCTTAACGACTGAGCCACCCAGGTGCCCCGATATCCCAATTCTTTAAGTGAAAAATATACATACATGGAAAGACTAATATTCTCTCCCACATTCTTTTTTTAAAAAAGATTTATTTATTTGAGAGAGAGAGAGGGTGAGAGGGAGGAGGCAGAAGAAGGAGAGAGAAAATCCTCAAGCAGACTCCCACTGAGCATGGAGCATGATGTGCGCCTCAATTCCAGGACTCCAAGATCATGACCTGAGCTGAAATCAAGAGTTGGCTGCTTAACTGACCGAGCCACCTAGGTGCCCCTCTTCCCACATTCGGATACATCATGATCTGTTGCCTGCCACCAGTCTCTCTCTTGCTTACCAACAGTAAGTGAATCTTTGCATAAAACACCACGGTGATATGTTCACTCCAGGGAGCAGAGGCTTCCACCAACCTTCTCTTGTCTTCTTCAGGTTAAAATCTAGTTCTTTTTATGTGGCCCTCCAAGTCTGCACAATCTGTATCCAGTCTGAACTGGAGGTCCTACAAGTTGGGTTCTGATCCCAGCTTCCTTCCTGTAGAACCTTCTGTACCTACCGTACAAGGTAGAGAACATTATCAAGAACCTACTATGTGCTGAACTCAGTATCAGGAGATAGAGAGAAGTAAACCCAGAGTTACAACACCTGCTAGCTGGGAGCTATGTAGAAGGGTCAGTTAAGAAGATATCTGAGGGGCACCCAGGTGGTTCAGTCGCTTGAGCATCTGCCTTCAGCTCAGGTCATGATCCCGGGGTCCTGGGATCCAGCCCCACATCAGGCTCCCTGCTCAGCGGGGCATCTGCTTCTCCCTCTGCCTCTGCCTCTGCCCCTCCCCCAACCCATGCACGCATGCTCTCTCTCTCTAATAAATAAACAAATAAAATCTTAAAAAAGAAGAAGATATCTGAGAAAGTGCCTTTGAAAATGTGAAGAACTACAGAAGTGAAAGGTATTACTGTGAGCTTATTTCTGATTTATTTACCTCTAAGTATAATACCTTCAAAGGTTTAAAGGTTTAGTCTAAAATAAATGAAATAAATAAATAAAATCGGTTTTCTTCCCTAAATAGAAGGCAGTATTGTGACAACCTTGGGACTTCTGCATAATAGGAGGCCATAGGAAGATCTGTTGACTTTGCAGCATTTGTGCCCTCAGCTTTAAAGCAGAAGTGACACCTGTCCTGCTTACTTCCCAGGACTGTGGTGAAGGACTGCAGGAGAAGACACATGGAGGGTCCCTGTGAAGTGCCTTACATATCTCACTTATTATCAAAATAATTAGTATAAATACATAAAAATAAACAATAAAATACTCTTATTTTTTATTATCTATGCATCTGAGGTTGTGGCGTCTTCATTTGAACTTTGCTTTGGGCAATGTAATGAAAATAAGTAATTTGTCTCAGTTAAATATTTTGGGGGCTACCTTTAGTGAACAGAGGGTCACAATCACACTGTGAAAACATCAATGATTACGGATATGTCACCAAAAACAACTGTGGAGGAAAATAAAAGCTGTTACTTACGCTTTGCTTTTAACTGTCCAAGGATGGAATTTTCTCCTCTGCACATGGTCCTGAGCACATGTAAAGGAAAGAAATAATTATGGAGGTTTCAAAGGAACCAATCCCAACTTGCAACATCTGTGGAGTATCGTCCTACCCCAAGTAAAAACAGAAAAGTGCTTTTATGAGAAGATGCTACATGGATTTAAAAAGATTAAAAAACAAAAACAAAAAAAACAAAACACCCCACCTGGATATCACTTTTGTAATGTCACTGATAGGACAACATAGTTGTTTTGAGGTAGGTAAATGGAAAAGTCATAAAATTGACATTAGATTTCAGAAAAAGGTGCTATTTTAAAAAGATGGGCTATGAATGAACTTTCCCTCTTAGAAAATTCAGTGACAGCAAAGATAAATTTAGAATACCTCAATAGGTGAGAACACTTACAGACTCACGTTACTTTCAGAGGTGCTTAAAAGGGCAAACACTTAGCAGAATAATTTCAGAGCTAAACTCTACACCGAGGCTGTCTCTGCAAAGTTGGCAAATGCCTTGAAAGTGATAAACAGAGTCTCAAATAACTGACTCTGCTAATGATTTTGTTTCTCACAACTCTGATAATAGTCAATGAATTATAAAGACTGACAAACCAAAAAAAAATTCTATGCTCCATCTGCTTGCTCTGTAAAAATAATTAAAAATACAGTTACGCTTGGGAAATACTGATATTCTTAAAGATGATGCCAGCAAATAAAGATGTTTTTGCATAATAAAAGGTTAGAATTTAGTTGCTGAACAAAAGCCAAGCATGTTATTTCATTCAGTTGGTTCAAACCCAAGAAAATAGTCATCGAAAATAATTACAATTGACAATATTCCAAAAATAATATTAGAATGGCAAACCAAGTGGATAAAAGCCAATTAAACATTATGTCAGTGCCTTAAATACATGAAAAGCTTTGTTTGTCATGTTATAAATCAGATAATATTAGAAATGGGCAAATCTTCAATCAAAGTGTATAGACCAAAGCATAGTTAAAGTTCTCTCATACTGTAATCAGGCAAAATTACCCCACAAGAATCTAAAAAATATATATATATATTTTCTTGAGATCCTGGCAGACAGGCATACCTCAAAAAGTCCGTAAAAAATGAGAAGACTAAAAAAAAAAAAAAAAGACCACCGCACAATGGTGCCCACAAACTGTGCCGAGGACCTTCACATCCTGCAGGGGCTACCTGTGGGGGCGGGCGGCAGGAAGGCATCTATGCCCCTCCCCACCATTTGACCAAGTGCCTGAAACCTTATCTGCTTTACCCATTAGGGGTTCTGTGTAAGGTCTCACTGCTTCCTCCCCGACAAAAGGGCTTGATTAGAAAGGTGGGAAGCTACAGATGGTTCTGAAGGACAAGGGCTATTAAAAGAAGATATCCAGATTCTAGTCCTTGCTTTGACTTAGAACAGGTGTGATCCTGAGCAGAGCTCTTTTGTATCTCAGGTCACAGTTCTTGTTACTGGGCGCTGGGATTCATGCCCAGACCTGTCCACTTTCCCCTTCACTGCCATTCTCTTTCCTAGCTAAGGAACCCCGAGAGAATGTTAGCGGGTCCTTTCCATCACTTTCTACACCACCTCTCTATGTCTGCTCACCGGACATAGCTCCCGGCCCTCCTCATAATGTTCCACCGGCCAAGTCTGAAGCTTCACAGGTCTTTTTGAGTGAATATGGCAATTCTGCTTTTTAGAATATTGAGAATAGGATTTAATACTTTCCTTGAAATTTTAACAAAGATGTGGCAGAGAAAGCAGAATTAAAATCCCAGGAGGTAGGAAAGAACCTTCATACTTCATTTATTGGCAAAGGCCATCATTACCAACCTTGTTGAAAACCTCACTACCTAAAGAATCATAAATACCTAGAAAACCATACTACTTGAAGCATTAAATTTCTTTCTTCACAGAATATGGAAAGCTCAATAACTGTGGTGGCTTAAAGATAATTTTTAAACCAATATTACATATAAATATTATTATGTACATATACATATACATATACATATATATATAAAGTCCTTGTCTCCATTTATAAGATATATGTATATGTGTGTCATGTGTATAGGCAATGAATATAAAAGAGAGATTTATATTTCAGTTCTTTTTATATTTGCCATGTGTTCTAGGCCTGCCATTTACGATTTTAGGCTCTATTTGAATTTTATCAACTAGTAAACAGGCCAAGATCCAAAAGTAAAATAAAGCGTTCATCTGTTCAACACTCCCTGAATAGATGTGGAGAAACATTTCCATTCCTTTCACCAGCTTACGTGCGTGACTGAGAGAAAGCTGAAAACAGATGACTTTAGAACTTTGGCACCTGTAGTTGAAGTGCATTATGGCTTGCAGAGCATTTCCTCCACCGGTTGAGATGTCGCCTTCAAATCCTGGAAGCAGTGGTACCACCACATACACCCGGTATCTACGGCTTTCCCTACAAAAGTCAGATGCAGAGCCATTCACCAAAAAATGATAGCCAAGCAGTTCACGCGGTTTTAGAGACTGAGCGAATGGCTTCCTACACTACATTCTATCCCATTTCAGGGCTTGGAAGGTGCTGTTGGATTGGAGGCCAGAAGCTGCTATCAAAGTAACAGTTCACAACAACCTAAAAAATAAGCTGAACTTGGCAATAGAGTGGGAACTCTACTCACTATCTCTCTGCAGCATAATTCTTCCTAGGAGAAAAGCCACTGTAATCAACCCATGCTTGGATCCCATGGAAGGTGGGGTAGGGGTTATAACAAAGTTTTGAAAAAGACGTCATCATAATAGTTTTATGTATAACAAGTTGTATCCATTAGTACCTTGCTCAGAGCCCAGCAGGTAACAGGCATTCAGTTAATGATTGTTGAGTCAATGAGTTCCCACAGCCTAGATCTAAGGGGCAGAAGACATACTGGTCCCATACACTTTCCAATGCAAAAATCATCATTGCTTACAAACTCTGATTCAGCTCTGAAAACCGGTTCTGCTACAAAACGTTATCCTGGGCCCTTCAAGAATTCTGAGTGACTGATGATTTTTTAAATCCTCTGCATATGTAACTCAACATTTCTTGGCCCACTGTTCCAACGGATTGAGGACAGCCTTTGAAAGAAAAGCCTTTGAGTAGCCTTTGCTACTCAATAATGTAACAAATAAAAGGAGGAGGTGGGGCTACTTACTTTGATCTCCATTCAGAAAGTAAAAAATTTGGGGAATTATGTTCAAATGGGTATCACTGTTTGGAGGCACAGCTGCTAAAGTCCCTGTCTCTCTATAGGATACACAGGAGGAAGGGAAAGCTGAAAATGTCTGTGGTATCTATGTGGTCGAGAAGTCTTGTGCATAGATCTGAGAGATCCATAGTCACACAAAGATGCTGCTACTTAACCTCTGCTTAATACTTAATTTCTAAGGATCACTTTCTTCTAAACAACTACATTTTTCTTTCACGTGAATATTACTGCTCCTCTCTGAAAGGTCAGATTTCATTACAGTGTGTCTGAACACCAGTGTTTGTATCAGGGCACGTGGGCGGTCAAGTTCCGGGCAGAAGTGATGGCCAGCACCAGGAGTCTGGACGCCCATGAGCCTAATTGCCCTGCTGAGGAACAAGGCATCTGAATCAGGTTGTTGCAATGGCATGAATTAATCACTAGATGGCAAACGTAGTTTGAGTTGGAAAAATTTATTAAAAAAAAAAAAAAAAAAAAACCTCTTCAAGTTCTCTGTCTGATAAGGGCAAGAGGCTCACATCCTTAAATGATAAACAAGATAGCGGGGAAAGAAGAACAGAAGGAATACCTAAGCTATTTCCCCATTGCCAGCATTCAAAAGTCCAAATGAGTTAAGCCAGACACTTATGAATGGACACCATCTGGCCTCAGCTGCCTTTCCAGAATCGCCTTCCCATAGGATCTTCCCAGACCCACAGCCCAGTGCCAGACTACTGCCCTTTGCTCAGATGTATCCCTCCCTACTAAGGAAGGTTGGTTCATCTGCCCTCTGAGTCTGGAATACCCTTTCTGCTCACAGAATCCCACTTCTCCTTCCAGGGCAGCTGAAAGGCACCTTCCTCAGTCAAACCATCCTGAATCTTCCAGTCAAAGCTGGTTTGCTCCTGCCTCTGCACTCCCATGGCACATGGCAGGGATGTCTATTCAGCATTCTTTTTGCTTTACACGATAGTGACACACAGATCTGCTGCCTAGGCTATGGTGATAAGTTCTTCTGAAGCCCAGGACATATGTCCACATATCTTTCTATTTTGGGCAGTGCATACACAGTATGCACTCAGTACTATCTGCTTTGGGAGAATGGGATCAGGTTGGAAGCAGGTTTGTTTCTGGGAAGCCACTGGTAGAGAAGAGATTAAGCTGCAAAAGTTAAATTAAGTTTTTCTTTAAATTACATTTTATTTGAATTTTTATTGCAGTACAATATACATAGCACAAAAGTGGCCATTTTAACCATTTTTAAGTGTACCGTTCAGTGGCATTAATTACATTCACATGTTGTGCAACCATCATGATATCTACTTCTACAACTTTTTCATGACGCTAAGCAGAAACTCTGTGATAGTTAAGCAATAACACCTACACTTTCCCTCCCTCCGAGCCCCGTAACCTCTCATCTACTTTGCGTCTCTACGATTTTGCCATTCGAGATATTTCATCTAAGTGGAACCATACAATATTTGTCCTTTCCTGTATGACTTACTCCACTTAGCATAACGTCCTCAAGATTCATCCACGTGTCAGAAATTCTTCCCTTCTTGTGGCTGAATAATATTGCACTGCAGGTGTAGTCCCCATGTTGTTTATCCAGTCATCGGTTGATGGGCACCTTTTGGCTCCTGCGACTCATGTTGCAGTGAACACTGCCATACAGAAGCTCTGTCCCTGTTTTCAGTTCTTCTGGGTATTTACCCAGGAATGGCACTGCTGGCTCACAGATTTATTCTATATTTAGCCTTTTGAGGAATCACCAATTAACTTATATTTCCTAATGGGTAATATATTGCTCAGAGTACAAAATTTAAGAGGTAGAAGATTATATGATGAAAACAAAATTCTCTCTCTCCTTTGTCCCCAAGCACTGTTTCCCCTCCCTGAGGGCAACTCCTATTGCCTTCCATGTTCTTCCAGAAATAGTCTATGCATTTATAAGCATATATATGTACTTTTCTGCGCAAATGTTAGAATACTATAAACACTTTTATGAATGTTATTTTTATTTATGCCTGTACCTTGTCCATTTTTAACAACAGTGATACAGAATTCCACATACATCCTTACCATGATATTTAAAGCAGTTCTCTATCAATGGGCGTTTAAATGTTTCTAATTTTTTACTACTTTGAAATACCTATTTTCTTATTTTTTTTAAATTTTATTTTATTATGTTATGTTAATCACCATACATTACATCATTAGTTTTTGATGTAGTGTTCCATGATTCATTGTTTGTGTATAACACCCAGTGTTCCATTCAGTACGTGCCCTCTTTAATACCCATCACCAGGCTAACCCATCCCCCCACCCCCCTCCCCTCTAGAACCCTCATTTTGTTTCTCAGAGTCCACAGTCTCTCATGGCTCGTCTCCCCCTCCGATCGAAATACCTATTTTCTTATGGATGCTGACCCACGTAAGTCATTTCTTCGCAATTGTGAAACGTGAATACCACTTTGGAGTGATACCGATGGTCTTAAAACCAAGGGTTTGTGATTCTGTTTGTACAAGATGGTTCCCTTTTATAAGGGCAGAAATGACCTCAAAACAGAGGATCTCGTATGTAGGATATTGGGAAATGTCCTATACAAATCTTATGTCTTCAGATAAAATATTCTTGCAAATTTAGTTTGTAGGAATCAGAATGTCCATGTTTTCTTGTTCTTGAGACTGTTAGCTCCATATCGAGGTCTCTGCCTTTTACAATGCAGCAGTTCTTGAATTTCTTGAATGATGAAAATTTTAAACTGTGTTCAGCCAGTTAGCAGAAATGACTTAGATTTTCACTGTTGTAGAAAAAGGGGCTCCTGGATTTCAAACCATAAAATTATGGCTGAGTTTAAGCCAATGAAGAGAAAAATTCTATGCGATACTATGTCCGATCTCCTTCCTTGATCACATCCCCAGAAGACAATAGCTCTCAGCTGCCAAGGATTCTGAAACACTGCATGCTCATAAAGTCGGGGTGGTGCAGATGATAGCCATCAGCTTAGGGCAAGAACCTGAGCCCCTAATGTGCAGAATTATTTATGATCTTAAAAACAAGATAAAAGCTAGTGGGCTCCAAGCCTTCACGCAGGCAATCGCTTCACCCACTGCAGTTCAGAACAATTTTATAAAATTGCTTTCTCGGGCTTTTTGTTAAAATAAGTTTTCTTTCAAACCTCACAAACTCTCATAGCAGTGCTGGGTCTAATATCTAAAAAGTGGAAATCAATGTCCAATAATGGAGGATGGTTAACTAAATTATGTTACAGCCACTCAAAGAGTGATCATTTTGCAGCCACAAAAATGACCACGATGATGACTTACTAGCAAAATACTGCTGGTACTGTGTTAAAATGGCCCCTAATGCAAAGCTACAATCGTAAGACAATTACAGGTGTGGCAGGCTGATACTATGAAATATGCAATAACTTTTCCCCTTAAATGCATTCTCTTCCCTCACCCTGTGCCTGCAGATATGAAGCAGGCATTGTTCCCAGGTGGTGCTCTCACAAAGGAACCAGGGCACAAGATATCAACTTCTTAGATCTGGGGAACTGGGTAGAGATCCTCTGAGCTGAGCCAAGAGTATAAAGACAAAAGAGTGGGACTCAGTGCAAGGATCCTGCCCTTCACTCTCAAGCAGAATTCCAGGGAGAACAGGACAGACCCCATCACCTTTCAACAGAATAGGGGAGCCATGAGGATCTGAGTGTGAATCATAATCTTGCTTCCCAGGGAACCCCAGAGAAAGGTCCACCAGCCCATGTGATGCAGCAGCAACAGAGGAGAAGTGGAGGAAAAGCAGGTCTGACAGGCGAAGGGGGAGGCCCCCACGTCACGGTAAGCAGATGCCAGAACAGGCCCAGGAGAGATCAACACTGAGGGCTGGAAGTCTCTTTGCAAAGATCCAGGGCACCTTACCATCCATACCAAGGTTGGGGTGCATCAGCGAGGAGAAGAGAGGAGAAGGCTGGGTTGTGGTGAGTGACAGCATACAGAGCAGAAATAGCAAATAGCAAGAAACTGCTGAATTTGGCCATACTTAAGTGTGGAAGTGACTAAATTTCCTTCTGTTGTGTGGAAATGGGATTTGAAATCAAAATTCAGGTGAGCTATAGAAAGAGGAACTAAATTACAACTCAAGAGAAAATATATGTATATTAATATGAACAAAAAAGAAATAAGGAAGTAAAAAGTGAGTTTTTAGGGTGGTGAGGGTGTGGGACCTTTAATATCTTCCATTTTTGTGATTGCTGAAATGTTGCCTGTACCTTTAAAAACAGAGCACTAATTCACCATGTAAATGGTCCTGGCTTTCCTCTACACTATCCTCCTTGTTCTTCCCTCAGGAAAAACCCTCTCCTCCTTCCCTCTTCATCATGAAGGGCTGTCAGGAGAAGTGGGGCTGCCTAGAGTGGGATCTCAGGATCTGTACGAAGGCCCCTGAGGAGCCTGTCATGCTTCTCCAGTGATGAGATGTTTTGTTTTTTGAGAATTTGGGATTCATAGATCATTGCTATAAGCTCCAAGAGCTGGTATAAATCCTATCACTGTAGATTTTGCAGCAGTGAACGCTGCCAGGACTAAGCAGAACAGTAGTTGGGGCAGAGTGTTCTTGCGGGGAGAACTCTATACTGTAGTGGGATCGGTTATGTGAGAACTGGATCTGTAGCTTCTCAGTGGTTTGGACATAACCCATTTTATTTTATGTTTGGCAAATCTTTAAAAGTGCAGCGGCCTTTTTCAGGCTTCAGTTTTCCCATTTGCAAATGAGGGGGTTGGCTAAAATCATGGCGAGTCCACTAGAAATGCTGGCCCTATTTAGCAGTGACTTTGCACATTGGATGTGTAACTTTATAGATTATGGCATAATACATATTGTGCGTGCCCACGTGGGTCATTTTTTCATTGGTTATCTTCTGGAGATGCAAGCTCTTACATGTAAGGATGCTGAAGGCTAGCCCAGCATGTTTGACTAAGACTTCACTCTCGACTTGATAAGCTTTGTCAGGCAGGCCCCTCTGTTGCCCCAAATAAGATCCTCCAAAATGACTGCTGCCCTCTGCCCTGTGCTAATCTTTACATCTCTCTATCTTCTGCAATACCATTTCTAGAATTTTTGGAATCAAACAAAAGTCATTAAATGATCTAAATCAAATGTTCTGCCATGATCTTGTGTCATCTCTGACCCAGGGTAACCTCTTCTCAGGGTATTTTACAGAGCTTGGAGGTTGGCCCATAAGAAAAAAAGATGAACCCAGCAACTGGCATACTTAATCTACATGCTTTTGGTTCTATTATAACTGCAGTTTAAATTTCTTTAAGACAGTGCTTCTGAAACACGCCCAGCATGTCCTTTCCGCGTGGTACACAAATTATAGGATATGGGAATTACAGAGGCAGACTTTTCTGTAAGCCGAAGAACTTCTTACCTCTCAAGCAATTACTTTAAAAAAATAAAACATTCATCTGATTTCTTTATTTTAAAATAAAGTGTCTCTCATAGATTTCTGGGAGGCTTACTATTAGAACCTTTCTACTTCCCTTGAAATGAGGGCAGCTTTGTAGCTGAGTGGTACAGAGCACAAGTTGAAGTTCCTAAAGACAGGGTTTCAGTCTCAGTTCCACTCATCAAGAGCTGTGTGACTCACACCTGTTACCTAACCTCTCTGGGCTTCACCACCTCATCTGTAGAATGGGAAAAACTATGCATCCACTTTATAAGGTAGGTGTGGGAATTAAATAAGGTAATGCGTGTAAAGCACCTTGGAAAGACTCAAACTACCTAGTAACGTTATTATTCAGTTTACAACCACAGATTTCAATGAGAAAGCCTATACACCTTCGAAGAATAATATAGGAAATAGTACCTAAAATTAAAACAAATTAAAGCAAAACTGAATTCATTTTATGCTACAGAATACCTTCTATTTTATTTTACATTTGGGGGGGATGTTTATCAAATCAATAATAAGTCCAAGAACTGATTCCCAGGAGGAGAAAGCAGCTATGGACTTCTGGGAGGACACCTCTGGACAGTGTTTTCATAATGTGTCTCTACTTGTCACAGGATGAACGAGCACCCATGGTAGGAAACCCAAGTAACTTTTATTTACCCAGCAGTTGCCATCTAATAATTTAAAACCAGGGACATCAAACATCTCTTTAATTAAAACACTTGTTTCTATCATAAATACTAATTCTGAAACAGTTAAATTTGAGTATTGTGCTTCTTTATCACTGCTCAAATTTACAATGAGCTACCAGATTTCCAGAAGATGAATTTCCTGGAAATGACAATCATTTCTCACATGAACTGATGTGTTACGGTTTTTAACTTGCTTTCACATCCATTCATATGAGCTAGGTAGAGCAGGTATGATTTTCTCTGTTGGTGAAAAAACAGTGTCAGAAAGGTAAACTGATAGATTGAGAGGTCACATACCTGTCGATAACAGAGTTGAAAAGAACTCAAGTCTCCAGACACCTGGTCCCCAAACAATTCCAGATTCCCCAGGGGAGTATTCCCCATGCCACCCAGTCCTAGGCAAACTGCAAGCACTGTCTGGCACTGTTCTACAGTTACAGGAAGCAGGTAGAATTTGAGCAATTTTCAAAATTGTGTATTTTTCAATTTAGTTTAATATTAAAATATGGAGGCATTAAACCGACAGCCTATTTTCATTGTATGTGTCAACTCTGTTGATAACAATACCAAATGGACTCTCTCACTTCCTGTTTACCAAGGCAGCAGAATTATGCATGTCAAGTTTCCAGAAGCAGAACTGTTTCATCCTCAGAAATCATTTATTCAAGGCACACTATGTTTTAAAATTTCTACCTGGATCAGTTGGTTCTCTTTCTCTTGGCTTAGTCAAACATGGTATAAACCAGATGATTTCTCCCTGATCTGCAGTCAGATTTGAGTTGTCAAAGATGGGCTTCCAGTGGGTTGGGAGCCGGTCTCAACTCCAGGACAGTTTTCCTTATTTCCGATTTCCTTCTGTTTTCTGCAGAGATTCCCCCAGCTACTCTTGGTTCGCCATGGGATGAACAATGGTCTGAGCTCTGGGTCATGGATCAGAGCGTGAAGTCTTTGCAAAAACCTGTTTCTGCAAAGCATTATAGCTGTTGAGAAGGAACCAGGAGGAAGTGAGGAAAGCAGAGAACTGGTGTTCCCTGGATTTCAGCACTGGCAGAAAAATAAAGTCTCAGCCTGGTCGAAAGAGTTGGCAATTAAAAGACTCTGATCTTTCCAGGGTGGGAGGGACCTGGAAGAGAGCCTGTGTTCCTTGGTCAGGCCTGGCTGAATGCTGACTGTCATTTCCCTCTGTCTGCTTTGTGCTAGATTCTATTCTTTTTCCAACAGCCAAAATTATACTTGTTGCTAGGCATGTGACATTGGCAGGAAGTTTTGAGTCTCAGAAGAGTGAAGCACAGAGGAGTCAATGAAGGAAGAGAGGGGGTGAACTTGGGCACGGCACACAGTGGCCCTCAGTGAAAGGGGGGTGGGGAGCATTGCAGGCAGGCTGCAAGATGAGTTCTTGAATCCCACCTCTCCCTTTCCTAAGAATACAAGCTCACAGACTTGAAATTATTAAATGAAAACATATTTTACCATTACGATGAACATAGGAGATGAACAATAATGCGGGGCTACAGAGAAGGGGGAAAATGTAAAATATATTTCCAGGATACATGTGTGTATCCACGAAAAGTTTTATGTGTGATAATACATACCCTCTGAAATGTGATTGTCAAAGAAAGGGAGACGATGGAGAGATCAGAGCTAAAACAGTTAATTTGAAATTCAATGGACTCATTTCCATTGAATTGAATCTTCTACAAAGTAGGCTTGAAATTGCATCTTTAATGTGCCTTGTGAACTTCCAAGTGTGAGACACAGGCTGGAGCAGATGCTACCCTCCCGTGCTCTCTCACCACAGACCCCCTTTCCTTTTAGGAGCAGCTCATAGGATCCCTGGGCAATGTTCAATCAGAAAATATCTTAAAGTTCCTTCCAGCCCTGAAATACTATGATTTCAGAAGAAGTCCAGATTTTAAAAGACAATATGCTAAGGAAAAATGTTCTTTCAGGATCCCAAACCCTTTAAAAACAAATCTTACAGGTACTTATTAATATATGTACTACAGGGAACTAATAACTCGAATGAGTGAAGCTGAGATTCATCCTACTCTCCTTATTAGCTGATCACAGTCACAATATTCATCATTCGCCACTCAGCCCAGTGAGCTCATCTGTCCACTTAATGGATTTCAGCAACTCATTTCAATTTCATGAAAAAAATATTTTTCTCTTTTGTCAAATGTGCTTTATAGATAAAGTGGACACTCCTGCATCATTGAAATGCAAGAGCTGACAGAAAGATAATTTAATTTTGTAAATTAGACATAAATTGACCCACAGAATTAAGAGACCAGCATGATGCAAATGTGTGTATGTGTTATGTTTAACTGTAAACAAGGCTGTTTATAAGTCATCTCAGAAACAGATCCCATGGTAACTTTCTTGAAAAAAGTATGTGAGAAGGCAAAAGATAGAAGTCATCTGGAAAAGCACAGATCATCATTAATACTCAGGGCCACGCGTGCTGTTCTCTGTGAGTACTAAGCACTGCTGTTCTGCATGAGTACTAAGCAGTCTTGGCTGTGCCCTGGAGTTACCCGTGGACCATTACAAAACACAAGTGCCTGGGCCCCACTCCAGGAAATTCTGACTCAGCAAGTCTGGATTGAGTCCAGCTCTTTGGATTTTTGTAAAAGTCCAATGGTGAGGGGTGCCTGGGTGGCTCATTTAGTTAAGCGTCTTTGATTTCGACTCATGTCCTGATCTCAGGGTCATGGGATCGAGCTCTGCGTCAGGCTCCACACTGGGCATGGAGCCTGCTTAAGATTCTCTCTCTCCCTCTGCCCTTCCCCCCACCCCCCTGCACTCTCTCTCTCTCTCTCTCTAAAATAATAAATAAATCTTAAAAAAAAAAGTCCAATGGTGATTTTGATGTGTAGTAAAGGGCAAGATCTACTGTACACCTTGCAGGTGGGTACTGTGATGTGCTGCCTAAATGCCCTCACCATGGGCTCAAGACAGCCATTCCCTTCCCACTGAGAGTGTTGGCTGCTGACCACTCACAGTGAAGTCCTTCTCCAGGATTTGCCCTCCCTGCCCTCACCCAAGGTCATGCTCATTTCCTCAAGTCAGCCTGTACCTGATGACTGGTTAATGGGAGGAGGGGACAACAAAGGCCCAACCTACTTGCCTCAAATTGTGGCAACCCTGAAGGGGTCTTAAATCCTACCTGTCAATGGATTGAAGTTATGTGGTATGGGGAGAGGCACTGGGTTGGAAGTCCAAAGGCTCGGGCTCAAAGCCATTTTTGCCTATTGCTTTAGTGGCTTAGTCAAGCCACATCACCTCTTGAATCTTAGCTTTTAACTCTACAAATGGGGACAGCAATGACAATAATAACAGTAACAACCACAAGGACTATATGATCTACTTTCAAGAGTAGCTGTGAAGATTCAGTAAGGGTCTAGAAACTACCGATCATATAAAATACTGGTAGTTACTGCTGTAAAATGTTCTTAGGTCTAAAAATCCCCACATATTATGTGGGGAAAAAAAAAAGATATTTAAGTGCCATGTGACGCTGGAAGTAAACAATGTTTTAATCCCCAAATGTGTATGTATTTAACATTCTCCACTGCATGTGTTCAAGGAATTGAAATAATAAAATGTAATGGTGTTGTTTGTTTATTTTGTTGCCTTTACACAGAGCTAAAATCAGCCATAAAAAGAAGTAGTCTGGATGCCAGGACAACTCAGTGGAGAAAGAACAGTTTTTTCAACAAATGGTGTTAGAACAACTGTAAATCCCCATGTAAAGGAATGAAGTGGGTCTGCTACCTCACACCGTGTATGAGAAATGACTCAAAATGAATCAAAGACCTAAGTGTAAGGACTAAAACTATAAAATTCTTAGGAGAAAAGAAGTATAAATCTTCATGATCTTGGATTAGGCAGTGATTTTGTAGCTATGGCCCCAAAGCACAAGCAATAAAAGAAAAAACAGATAAACTGGACTTTATCAAAATTAAAAACTTTTGTGTTTCAAAAGATATTATCAAGAAAGTATAAAAGAAAACACCCTGAATAGGAGAAAATATTTGCAAGTCATAAATCTGATATGATACTTGTATCTAGAATATATAAAGAACTCTTACAACTCAACAATAAAAAGACAACCTAATTAAAAAATGGACAAGAAATTTGAATATATATTTCTCCAGAGATAATACATGAAACAGCCAATAAACAAACAAAAAAATACTCATCAGGATTAGTCATGAGGGAAATTCAAATCCAAACCACAATGAGATATCATTTCACACCTCTTAGGATGGCTATAATCCAAAAGAGAGATAATAGTAAGCGCTGGCAATGATACAGAGAAATTGGAGCCCTCATACACTATGGGAATGTAAAATGGTGTGGCTGTTTTTGAAAACCTTCTGGCAGCTTCTCAAAACGTTAAACATAGAATTACCATATAACCCTGTAATTCTACCTCTAGGGTAATAAAAATATGTCTGCATAGAAACTAATACAGAATATTTATAGCAGCATTAATCATAATAGCCAAACACTGGAAACATCCCAAATATCTACCAACTGATGAATGGATAAATAGAATATAGTATATCCAGAAAATGGAATATTACCTGGCAATAAATATAAATGAAATACTGCTAACATCCTATAACATAGATGTGTCTTGGAAACATCAAATTAAGTGAAAGAAGTCAGTCACAAAAGACCACATATTGTATGATTCCATTTATATGAAATGCCCAGACTAGGCAAATCTATAGGGAAAGAAAGTAGTTTAGTGGTTGCAAGAGGATAAAATAAGGAGAAGTAGATAGTGACTGCTAACAGATAGAGGGTTTCTTTCTGGGGTGATGAGAATGTTCTAAAACCGATTAGGCATAGTTGCACAACTCTGGGAATATGCTAAAAGTTACTGAATTGTACACTTTAAGTGGCTGGATTGTATGGTATGTGAATTATATTTTAATACCGTTATTAAAAAATAATCCCATGAGCTGAAGAAATAAGACAGAGGGTAACAAGCATTTAAATATAACCCATGGAAGAATTATATGACTATTTTGCTTTGATTTTTTAAGTGAACACAGTTCACTGTCTGCCACTAAATAAATCAAATCACAACTCTATCGGTGTGGGAAAGAGACTGGCCAGGAAAAAATGAAGAATGCCCTGGGAGAATTCCGCCTGCTTCAAAAATGGACTCAAAATTCTCAGCAACTGAAATCAGATTGAAGGAACCAATAACCTACTGCTACCTGAACCTAATTTATGCCTGCTAGGAAAAGACAGTATTTTAAAACGGGCTTTCAAAAGTTGTTTTAGCAGTAAATGCAAGAACATTTGCAGCAATCACTCCTACCCAAATGCCAAAACATTACCTGTGAGCTTTCAGTATCCTCTGAGCAATGGCATCACCTATCTTGTTGAACACAACTTTATCGTCAGCGCAACTTATGAAAAACTGGTTCTACAAGAAAGAGAGTCATCATGTAAGTCTTTCTTATCTCTGTAATAGATGTATATGGAAAGCATGCTCCGTAACAAACACTACGCTGATGTTTAAAAAAAAACGTTTCACATAGCAGACATGCTCTTTTTACTAAAATCATTTAGGAAAGTAAATGACACAGAATAAAAGAAGCCTCATCTCACTCTGGGTCTCATGCATTTCTAGGTAATATCACATATCATATCTTAGTCCAATGGAGGCTACACTATTATTTCATCTTGTGATTTCTTTGTAGCTGACGTTTTAGAAAGGTAGGAACATTCCAAATTTAATCAATAGGGACCCTAGGTTTACAAATTCATGTATTGTGTAAATGCTCAGGATTTAAAATCCTATACTGGTAAACTTTCTGTCTCATGCTAAGTTTACCTTTCTAGCAGGGTAGATGGCAGAATCCTGGTCTAATATTCTCCACCCACTCTCTATCATTTCCTAGTATCTGCTTTTGCCTTGTCTCATTTGTTTGGGTCACTTATTATTTCTGAACTTCTATTTTAAGTAGTTCCAAATTGCTTTCACAAGTATGTTTCATAAACCAATAAACTGGAAAAGGAAATGTTTTTCTTTTTTTCTTTAAATAATTTGTACTATTCATTTACCTATCAAACACTGTTTAAAACTCTTACTAAAAAATCCGGGTACAACGTTATTATCATAATGGTATAAAAGATTTAGTTGCTGCATAAAGGAATGTTAGTAATTAGGTACAAATATTATCACTATTACATACTTAAATACATTGTTATAATACACCTGCAATTTATAAGTATAATCATCAAAAAGTAATCTTTGCTAATCTTTTGCTAAAGAGACATAGAAGCAATGACTCAAACTATGATTCTATCCCTTTGCAACATCATCATTTTTACTAGTTTACATGTTTATATACTTAAGTATAAATCTTTAAACTGCCTCCATAAGACAAACCAGGAGACACTCTGCGGGAACTCATTTGAGAATGTGTTTTCCCTTAAGGCATCAAACAATAAAAATTTCAGTGGCAACCAAACCATGTTTGTTTTTCTGAATTCCTATTACAGAGAAGCTTTGCATTCCTCAGCGGCTGTAAGCACTCACTGGCCACATGTCACGGCCTGGTTCTCCTTTTCTGGGCAGAGCAGGGTAGACGCCAACCACTTAGCTCGGCTAGAGGTATAACAACCAGGGTTGTGCCCACAGCCATGTGTATCCACATGGCATTACGGACCTCACTTAGCACTGTGGTAGCACTCATTAGAAAGGCTGACTTAATGCTATTAAAAAGAGATAAAGCAAAAGGACTCTGGGTAATGGATGAGGCAGCTGTTAACATCTTCTATTGTGGATTGTATAACTGATGTAATTAATAATACTAATTGTATTAGTACTGCAAAGCTCCAGACTCCGATATTCAGAGTCCTTTTTCTGTTGTGTAGTCCCATCTAGGACACTGTAATGCATGTAGCCTGCTAATTTTTAAAATCAGCTTCTCTTTCTCCAGGCCTGTGAAATGAACAAAGCTCTAATGCTTTCCTACCTGCCCTTCGTGATTAGTCACTGTATGGAGGAGGGGTGGGGAAGGAACATAGGGCTGGGATGGTTTTCTCCAGGTTTTCTCCCTCCACACATTTAAAAAAATTCAATGAGAAAGACAAGATGAAAATAAAGAAGGGAGATGTGCTCTGATTTATTTGTACAAATTGTGCCTTCTAATTTTTTTCAGGATTTTCCACGTGCTCTGAGCTAGCTTTGTATCTACTCTGAAGTTCAATTAAGGTTCCCAAACTAAATGCAGTGTCCCTAGGTTTTCTCCTCTTCTCCGAACACGAACTCTGGGATCTGACCAAGCTTTAAAATGAACAATGATTTGTACAGGATTGAAGGAGGTGGTACTTGCCCTCAATATTCTCACATCTTCCTTTTCCACGTTCCTTTCCCTGCACGCCCCCTATTCCAATGATGCCAAACCAGTGGCATCCAGTGGTCTCCACTTTAGCAACTTACCCTTGTGTGTGCTCTCCTGAAACAGCACACGCCTCACACTTATACCCTCCAACTCAAGACAAATAAAAACTTACTCAGTCCTGTTGTGGTATTTCTGGCTAATAATATTACAGTGAGTTGACACACTTTAATAACAAGAACTTGGGGGACCCCTACTAGAGTCCTGAGTTAATGAAAATGCAAAGTGCACGTCAGGTATGTTGGGGAGGTAAAATTTCAGGTGACTTGAATTCATATCTCAACATATGCCGATTAATGTAGCAGATCCTGAGTCTGGGGACCCTGGAGGCTATTTATGGGAAGGCAGCTTGTCATACTAACTTACATGAGCAGGACTTACTTCTATATAGATATAGTGCTTGCTGTTCTCTATCACGTGGATGTAAGCAGCGTGGATGGACTCTTCATGGTACTTTATACCAGCCGACCAATCAGCAGCAGAGCGGAGCAACTACAAGGCAGCAATCGGAAACGAGCAAACAATTGAGAATGATGCCAGATGTAGTCATAAAATGAAACCAATCCTTTTTCTTCTACACAACTGAATGATTACAGGGGCTTGGGTGTCATGTGTGGGCCCAAGGAGAGGAGGTGGGTGGGACACTGGTCCTTGGACATAATCCATAAGGAAGGAGCCTGGCTAGAAGTCAAGTCCTGAATATATCCTCATCCACCCAGGATTATTTTCATTCAAAACTGGAAATCATAAAGTGTAGTTTCTACAAAGAGTATCCCAAAGTACCTCTTTTGGGAGCTATGAGTAGGGTGACCATTGGTATTCTTTTTCCATACTGGTTCCACAATTACATCAGAATGTTGTTCTGGTGAATTTGTTAATAGTACCACTTTTACTCTCCAAAGTGTCCTGTTTTGAACCATATGATATAGTCACCCTAGCTCTGACTTGATAATGTCCTGATTCCTTTTCCCCCAAATAGGAAGTGTTCAGATTAATACATTTTAAAACACAAATAGGTTCATTTAGATATATAATCTTGGCGTTGCCTTTAATCAGCTGACTGATTCTTGGTGTGCCTCCTCATTGCTCATCTTTCTCATCCATACTGCCTCCCCCTATTCAGACACTCACCTGCTCCCACCTGGATTACATTAAGAACTTCCAGCTCAGATACCTGAGTATATGTTAAGTACACTGATACTTAGCGGGACTGCCTAGTTCAAAGCTCAGCCCAACCACTCAGTAGCTTTGATCTTGGTCAAGTTTCTCAACCTCCTGGTGCCTCAGATTTCTGTTCTATTAAATTGAATATGTATTTCATAGGGTTATAGAGAGGATTAGATGAATTACTATGAAGTGTGCAGGAGGCCTACTACCTGGTAAGCGGTATATAAGTGTTTGCTATTACTAATGAGAACATTAGAGGATGCATTTGAGCTACGGCACATCACGTCAGAGCTGAGCAGAGATTATGGCTGTGCCGGGGACGGTGCACTAGAGGACATACAAGCCTTGCAAACTAAGAATAACCGTTCATCACTTTTTCCAGTATTCTAACTATGACTGCAGTACAATGGTGGACAGACAGTAGGTGCTCAGTAAATATGTATTAATTGATTTTCCTTAAGTAATAGCATGACGTTGCAAAAGAATCACTATAAAAATAGATTTGCTATTCTTGATTTGAAATGAATATTGAAACTGTCTCTCATGAGGTCAACCGAAATTAAAAACAAAAGAATGGCTCCATATTATTAGGAATCTATAAAGTGATCCAGTATGTAATTGGTTTTATGTCTATTATATATAAAAGATCTCATAGAATTCTTGATCTAATCAATAACTTTAAAATTTGCATCTATAACACTGATGAAATTCAAACTAGTACTTACTAACATCATTGATTTTATCCTCAAAATCTTACTCTTTAGTATGAGGTATTTATTACAAAATAGCTTTTCCCAAAACACTTATTTAATTTTAGCAGATGAATACATGCCATTGGAAAGTTTAATTGTGAGCAGCAATAATCAAATATCTCAAAAAAAAACTCACAAGGAAAATTTAAATAAATATGATCCACACTGGGAAAATATCTTGATTTCACATCATCTCTAAGGAACTGCATGATTGTCTATCAGTAGAAATGACAAAGTTCTGAACAAATAGAAGTTTCAGTTGTTAGTCCTCTCAAATTTATGTTGAATTTGGTTGTGGAGGGGCATAGCCCTGAAAATGCAGGCTACCTTGAAAAGGTTCTGCTTTTCTGCTACACGTACTGATCGTACTGATCTACTGATCGGGTTCTACAGAACTCTGGAAACAATGTATAGAATGGCAGAGTATGCTGGACAGATAGGAACTCTGGAGATCTGTGCTACAGCTCTGCCCTTACTAGCTCTTTCACCTTCAACAAATCACTTTTATATCAGGGAGCCTTGGTTTCCTCTACTGTACACCTGAGATCTCTCTCTCTCACACACACACACACCCACACACGCATGCACGCAGCATGCGCCACAGCTGCTGGGTGAAGAAACAAATGGCATAATAAACACACAGAGCTACGGTATAGGGCACATAGTAGATATTTGATATATAGGATTTCTACCTCTAAAAACTTACAGGCTTAGTTTATATATCACCTTTGGTGGCCACTTCTCAGTCTTCCCCTCAAATCCAGAAACCTTATACTTTTCTTCCCTTTTTCACTTTCCAAATTTGCCCTGATTTAAAGATTTAATAAGCTAATTAACATAAGATATAAAGGAGGAGTGCCAAATAGGTTTCAAGTCTAGTCATGATGTTTGAAGTAGTTTCCTGGGCAGCTATGCCAAAAAGAGGCTCCCGGGGACGAGACACACTGGGGAGGAAAGCTAAGATTGATGGCGGACAGCTCCATGAAGGAAAAGGCAAGTCACGCATTTGCCATCTTTCCTGTGAAAGATACTGGTAAATGTTTCCCTTAAAGAGACACTTAAATGTTTAAAATAAGTACATTTGTAAGCCAAAAGAAGAACCTGAAAGAGAGCATAAGCAATGTGGGGGAGTGGGGGGTGGGGGGAGCCTGATGCCCATTAAACCTCAGCATGTGGGAGGTGGCCCCCCTCCTGGGGTGGGGGTCAGCATTATCAATCCTATTGTTTGAGTCCAAACTCTATTGTTTTCTCACAATGAAAACTAATTTTAGAAAGTCATCATTTTGTATTAAATTTGAACATATCTTTCAAGTAATACAGAAAAAAATAACTTGGTATTACTCTTCTATTACTTACTATTATTCTAATTAGTCAACATCTATCACCACAAGAAAAACTAAAAATACAGATTTCCCTTTGGTCCTGCCTCTACCCTTGAACGAGGGACCCTGAGGTGATACACAGATCAACTCAACTGCTTTAAATGCTTGATGGTCTAGAAAGTTTGTAAACAGCCAAACAGGCTAAACACACTGTGACTGACTCCCTTCTGTTTTAAATTTAAGATTTACTCTCTCCTTTTTCTTAACTGGTCTGACCAACTTGTCCTGCATTTCTGTTTTAAACCAGTGGAATTCAGACAAGCCTCAAACCCTTGCTTACACATGCAGAAATGGGCCTTATCTTACTGGCCCAAGAATATGGAGAATCAAATCTAACCCTCACTTTTCAAACCTCAAGTCTGAATACACAATTTTAAAGCATATAAAAAGAACCACATTTCTAATTTTATGTTTTAGCCTCAAAACTGTAACTAGAACCTGTCATTTTCCTTTGTACCCTGTCCTATTTTTTAACTTAGAAGATAGCCTTCTCAGGCAAAATAGGTGAAGGGGATTAAGAGGTCAAACTTGCAGTTATAAAATAAATAAATCACAAAGATGGCATAGAGGATTGAGTCAATGATATTGTAATAATGTTGTATAGTGACAGACAGTGACCATATTTACCATGGTAAGCACTGAGTCATGTACAGAATGGTTGAAATCGTTTCGTAAAGATAGATAGATAGATAGATAGATAGATAGATAGATAGATAGATAGATGATAGATAGATAGATAGACAGGCAGACAGAAAGATAACCTCTTTTATCCACAAGCCCGATTCCCTTATATACAGTGGGCCCAATTTGAATATATGAATTGAAATTCAGAAATTTCTTCTTGAAGGAAAACTTTCAAAACTTCCTTAGTATTTGTCCCAAATTACTTTTCCCTTACTATACTGCTTTTCTTCCCTATAAATTCAGCACATATCTTAATTTCTTTGTATTTCCCTAAACTCCCAAATCAGTCAGTTGTGGACCAGAGACTGTTAGGACCATTTATACGTCTCTCTAGCAGAAGCTGGCTTCCACGGAGAAGCCCATCAGTGGCACGGGCTGGGAGACAAGGGAAGCACTCAGACCGCTGGGCCTTATTCTTCCAGTCCAAGGAGAAAAGCAGGCCAGGAGCATTAAGAAATGGACTAAGTTCAAGAATTCGCCTCATACTATCAAGCCCTTGCTTCTAATCACCACTTTGTCCACTGAGTGTCATCCATTCACCACACAACATGGGATGATCCTTTTGCCCGAACAATAGGGAAAAGTTAACCTTGAGGCTGAAGTAGAAAGGAGAGGTAGAAAATAAAACTTAAGGGGAGAGAAGTCCTAGGAAGAAAGGTGTAAACGGGGGCTCTCGGGAGCCAGGAAGAAGCAAGAAGAGGGTTGGGGGAGGACTTGGAGCTGCTGCAACAGAAGAGGATCCTAAAAGGCAATCTCGACATGCAGCTTTGCCTTGCTGGAGCCCTTGGTGGTTACAACCAGCCAGATCTCGTCAGAAACAGCCTCTGCCTCGTGGCTACCACCTCGGGCCCTGGTGCCAGACTGCTCAGCGTCCAGCTTCAGCCTCACTGTTCCTCCCTGGGCTATTTTAACTTCCCAAAGTCTTACTTTCCTCATCTGTGAAAATAAGAGGTCACACAGGAGTCCAGTTTAGAGACTGGTGAATATTGAATGAGATCATCCACAAAAAGCTTAGTGCAGTGCTGGGCAGAGAGTAAACACTCCCCGTTCATGGGGCTTCTCCCTCCAAGAACCACAGCAGCAAGCACAGAAATGCCACTGCATGGAGACCTGGTCCATAAATGGGCATACAGCCTCCATGTTAGGAAACTGCCTTAGAGGAAGTTAAATGGCTTTCTTTCACCCCTCCCTATCTACTTTATTTTTTCACAACACAAAACATGTTGTGGTCCTTTGAAATCTACATTGATTCCTACGTTGACATCCTGCAGAGAGTGATGTGGCCGTTTTCCCCAAGTGTAAGGAACAAGCTTTTCCACTAATACAATTCGGATGTCATTCACACACTCGCCTGTATAGTTTCTTTTCTGTTTAATTTTTTTTTAAAAAGACTTTATTTATTTATTTGACAGAGAGAGACACAGCGAGAGAGGGAACACAAGCAGGAGGAGTGGGAGAGGGAGAAGCAGGCTTCCCGCTGAGCAGGGAGCCCGATGCAGGCTGGATCCCAGGACCCTGGGATCATGACCTGAGCCGAAGGCAGACGCCTAACGACTGAGCCACCCAGGCGTCCCTTCTGTTTAATTTTTTTAACAGACAGAGAGATCAAAGACGTAACTCCAGCAGAATCATTTCCCTCAATTTGGCAGGACTTCTCAACAATGATTGTCTAAGGACTGGCTTTTCTACAATAAGCTGCCCAATTTAATAAAGAGGATTGTTCTCTATATTGATTCCATATTGATGCTAATTTGGCATCAGGCATTGTCTTTTACCTTGATAAACATGCCAGAACGTCCTCTGTCTTGGTCATTTACCTTACGTGGCAATGACGGCATTAGGGCACCCAGTTTGTTCTTTCTCGGGAGAAAATAAGTTCTTTTATACAATCTGTGCGTAAGTGGTTTCAGAGCCATCTTTCCTCCACCCCTCGGCCCCAAGCCTTTCTCCTGCTTTGTCTTCTCTAAATGTTCTTGGCAGGCTTCTGAGAATGCCCAGCTCCAAGGGGAAACACCCGAGATTATTTTAAAAGTGCCAGTGCAAGTTGCTGAAGTCAGCTTTCAGGTTTGGATGACTTTTTTTTTTTTTTTTTTTTTAGTAGCAGAAATTCATGTTGGTGGGGGCAGCCTCTGTCACCCCTGCCCTGGCTCTAGTCTCCCTAACTAGTCGCCCTGGCTGGTTGTGTCAAGCCTTCTGCGATAGCTGAGCATCACAGCTAGTGTTGGAATTACCAAGGACGACTGGACCCAATGTTTTTGTGTTAAAAGAATTAAATCACTGGGTTCCTTTTTGCAAATAAAAGAACATGAATCTTACCTACTCTCTACTTTATTATGTCAAATGCTCTTTCTCTCCATTTCAACAAATATATGGTATAAGGATTTTGTATCCAGAACTATCCTTGTGACCGACCCAGAAAAATGTCAACTGCTTTGTTCCAAACTCTTGAAAACACTAGGGAGAGCTTGAGGACTGAAGCTAATACTGATACAATCCAAACTAGTGCACTTTCTAAGTGCTGTTGCATGGATTAATTTAGCTCTCACCACCAACCCTATGGTCTCTGTCTAGTTGCCTACAATGCACCAGGTCCCATCTCCCGGCTCCCTTCTGGCTTCTCTGGAAAACCACGGATTCAGCTAGATTATTGCTTTGGGCCTCTAAGCCGTACTCACTCATGACTTGAAAACAATAATGTCTAGAACAAGACGCATAATGTGGAGAGCCAGTAAATAATGTGAAGTGAAACAACACCGTGGTCAGAACTTCACGGAAAAGGAGACATGAAGCATGCTGATTTCTTTTCTTTTTTCGGTTTCTGGTCCTCTCAGACTTTCCTGACTTCAAAAATTTGGCACTGTACCCACTGTTTTCACAACTGGAGTGATTTTGGCAGTTCTGAAAAACATCTCCTGACTACCAGTAACACTTCTCCACTTATGGGGGAGTCCTCTTCAAGAAAAAGAATACTAATTTACAAATGCAAACTTTGTATATGCTAGAATTACAGCCACAGCCTCCCTACTGGTGTCCTTGCTTTCACTTTCTTTCTCGTCTAAGTTCTTCGTATGTACAACCTTTAGGTCCCCAAGTGTGTTTGTTCAGAGAAATGGAAACAGATGCGTGACAAAATGAGAGACCCTCCATCCATTTGGCTTGGGAAATTCTCACAGCACATTCATTCTTAGTGGTTCCATGATACATATCAGCATAACAAGGGCGCTAAGAAATCCTGTGCTCAGAAAATCTGCCAAAACTTCTCTGTCCATGGAAAATTCTCCTGTGGCATAGTTATTAGCATTTCACAGGTAAAACAGGTTTGTAAACTCTGATCTGGGTTAATTTTCATAAAGCATTCCTATATCATGCTGCATCTTGCATGGAAAAAAAAAGTTCCAAAGTTCACTAATGCCTCCAGGATCAGGTCCAAATTAACCAGGCCGGCACTCTGGGGCATCCTTAAGCCATCTCAACTTCACCTGCCAACTCTTCAAGAGCAAATGGTCTGTGGCAGTCAGATCTACCATCCACAGAGCAGGCAGGCTTATTACTTACAGGAGACACCCAGTTCTCTCGTCCTCACTGCCAGACTCTCACAGCGTGCTGGGCCCTACTGTCAAGCTAGAAGTTAGTCCTGGACCACACCTAGCCTTGTTAACTGAATAGTTCAACATCACAGCTTTCTCTCCCCCAGCTAATGAGGCTTCCAGAGGCCGAGAACTTGTGTCTTCTTCCTCAGCACCCAAGTATGCATTGGTGACTTCACTGTGCAAACATATGGCACTTAATAAACATATGTTGACTGAATAAATGAATTAATGAGGAAGTCTTGGTAGACTTCCTTTCAAATCAATTGGCTCTAGAGGTTCCTGAGTCCAGGCCACCCGAGCATATCAAGCATATCGAGGATGAACATAGAAGTATATCAGGAGATATCACGAATCCAGCCCCATCTCTAACACCACATTCAGTGATGCAGAGAAGGTGACTCAAGGGAGGCATTTGATAGAGTGGACATGCAGAGTATCTATCTACCATGCCAGGGAACTGGATGAGAATATATAAAACAGGGCTTTACCCACAGGTAAGGGAAGACATATGTTTATGCAACACCAGCATACAACTTCCTTTGCTGATCACAAAAATATAGAACTCCCAGAAATTCCTTTTCAACAGATGCTTAATTCGCATCTGCTAACTTTGATAAGTTGATCACTGAGTCAATTTTAATGCCATCTCAAATCTTAAATTAAATTCTCTTGTTTTCTTAACATGAAGGTTCCTATTTTATCTTATAGCATGAGTAATTTTTCCCTCCAAGTAGAATAAAATTAAACAGATTCATAAAATATTCATTAACTGACATATGAACACACATATATCTGTGCCTCTAAGTTTAAATTAATTGTCTCCTGTAGCCTGGGATAACTAAATATTTGCTATAGGTATTTCTCTCAAGTGGTTTATCTCTTTGATTGCTCTCTTATTTCATCTATGGCCTGAAATGTCTTTTTATTTCTTAGATACAAATACTGCTTGTATACAGTACAAAGTAACTGATTTAGGCATTTCATTTACATAATCATATTCACTAGAATCCATGTCCAGATTATATAAATCTGTATTAGTGATGTCAGTAGCAGACTGCTGGATCTTTATTTGAATAATCTTTTTTTTTTTTTTTTTTAAGGTGGGGCTGGGAGGAGCAGAGGAAGAGGGAGAGAGAGAATCTTAAGCAGGCTCCATGCCCAATGCAGGGCTCGATCTCACAACCCTGAGATCATGACCCGAGGCAAAATCAAGAGTCGGATGTTTAACCAACTGAGCCACTCAGGCGCCCTTACTCAGTATTTTTGATGCTGATAGGATGACCTTGAACAAAAGGCAATGTCAAAGGCTGCCCATCCTAGTTCTGCCCCTGATGATCTCAAGATATTTGAGATGAGGTAACAATGGACTAGAGCAGGATTTCAAGCTCCACTTCTACCTACAACCAGCTGGTGACCCTTGACAAGTCTCATAGCCCTATTGGGTCTTAATTTTCCTACATGTAATCTGAGATGCTTCAACTGGATGTGGTAAAATTATGTGACTTCATTAAGCAAATTCCATATTCTATTAAAAGAGCCTCTAAAAGGCATTTGGCTAATTAGGAACTAAAATTATATTGAACTATAACTAGCTTCTTAGATGTGAAGTTTCAGCCACATTCCTGGTGCTTACCCGGTATCAATCCCTGGTTAACAGGGTATCATGTTGCTAGGGTCACTTCAGAAGGAATAACAGGACAAGCCTTTCCTTGACTGGCTTTTCCTAAGAATATTTATTTATTTACACATTTTCCAATTATGAACACATTTATTGGAATCCTTGCGACATAAAGATCCTTAATTTACTTGTAAACTTAATACACTTTTGAGGAAACTAAAACCAGACCCTTTATAGCAAATGTTATGAATGGAAGACAAAGAAACTTTTAAAAATATTTTGTAAGTGTAGATGAGCTATTCCAGATTGATTAACCCTCTTGAGTCATTGTGCAACCTACCAGTGATAATAACAATCATAGTAAAAAAAAAACAAAAAACAAAAAGCAAAATTTCTTGAGCATTTGAGGTTTTTACAACTTATGCATAAAAGATTATATCAATTAAGAATACACATGCTTTCTGTGAGACCCTCTCATAAGGGAAAGACTTCTTAACAATGATTGCTTTATATTTCAGTTATAAAGTGACTCAACTAAGAAGATTATCCATCACCTACTCTAGGATAAGTGTAAGTATAAGACCCTAGGATAGCCACAGTGGGAGGAACAGAAGCATAAAAGAGATGAGTGTGTCGCTAAAGAAATTGATAATACAGGTGAAACAAGAGATGAACATGTAAAGATAATGATGAATATGCTACAGCGTAGAATAAAAGATGAGTAACAGAGGTAACAAGTGGTAAGGAAGTAAAACTGTGTGTTTATTATATTTATAAGAGTTTTAAAAAGAGGATAAATGGAACACACTTTAAATAGGAAATGTAATACTCAATTTTAAAAGGTCTATTCAGATTTGATTTGGAGTTGTCCTCATTGAGAAATCTGAAGCCAATGTACTAGGCACTTAATCCAGTAAGAGTAATTTTACTCAGTAGCATTTGGTGAAAAAGAAAGGCTAGCCTTACCTGTACATTGGCCTGGACGGACCCAGGCACTTGACATTTCAACTCATGGGCTGTTGTTTGAGATTTGGGAAGCAGGAAAGGATAAGAAAGGGATCGATATTTTGACTTCATAATCTAAAATAAAGAAAAACAGGTAAAAAAAAAAAAGATCCAGATGAGAAAATAGCTCCATCCCTCCCTACTTTGTGATTATAAAATAAATTCAGATTCATTTGATAAAGAAAAAGAAAAACGTTAACAGTGGAGTTTCTTGTTGAAGAGGCAATAGATTATTTATTTTGTGTTCTTTCCATTTTCCGGAGGCAGAGAACTCCTTTTCTCCTTCTTTTTTTTAGCTTTTGCAGTGGGCATGTATTGTTTTATATTTTTAAAGAAAGCTTAAATGCAATCTAGAGTTATAGAGGTATATAATGGCAAAAAAATGGTATTTTTTTGTAAACTGATTTCTTACTATGTTGTAGATATCTTGTCACAGCAGTGTAGCACTGTATATCCTATTTTAGTAACTTCCTAAGAAAATGATAAGGAACCATAATTTGTTAAATAAATTCTTATTAATGTGCATTTCAGTTATTTCTCATTTTATCAGAATTATTAGAAGCAATATCAAAATAAATTACCTATCAGATTACTTCTCTTTTTTAGATTTTATTTTTTTATTTACTTGCCAGAGAGAGACAGCACATACAGCAGGGGGAGTGGCAGGCAGAGGGAGAGAGAGAAGCAGGCTTCCTGCTGAGCAGGGAGCCTGACAAGGCACTCGATCCCAGGACCCTGGGATCACGACCTGAGCCGAAGGCAGACGCTTAACGACTGAGCCACCCAGGCGTCTCCAGATTACTTCTTTAACTTAAATACCCAAAAAAACATTTTCTGAGTTAAAGGTTGGATACTTTTTGAAAAGCTTTATGGGGTTTACCAGTTTATCCTGCCAGGAAGAGAGTATATAAGCATTGGAAATCCCAAAACCAATCACAGATAGGTTAAAAGTAATATTCCTTCATTTATTCATTCATGCTCCCTTAATTTCCGTTAAAAACATTTCCATTATTTCTCAGACTCCGTGCTCAGCGGGGAGTCTGCTTGAGATTCTCTCTCCCTCTCCCTCTGCCTCTCCCCAACCCCCCTTCTCTCTCTCTAAAATAAATAAATCTTTAAAAAATATTTCCATTATTTCTAAAAATTTATAAGGTTTATATAAATAAAAGCTTATGTAAATGAAAAATCAGGTGAGAGTCTAACTTGTTGATAAAACAATTTTTTCCCAAATTATCAAGGACACTAATGCCTTGTCATAATTTATACTAAAGAAGATGGAACCTTAATGCCACCTGGGTGGTAGGTACTTAAGTTATTCCCATATGTAATGAAAGCATATGACACAGTCTGAAGAAAAGGAAAATGGCCCCATCTTCTCACACTGCTCCCCTCGCTCAGAGCCACCTCCCAGAAGCTTGGACCAGTGTAAACCCCCCAGCGCAATGCCAGGACTGGGAGGACTTGAAAGCTCGAGCTCTCTCATCCAAACAAGGCCCCTGTCCCCCTTACAATAGCCCTCCAGCTGACCATCAGCACAGACCAGATGCTTAATCAACACTGAGGATCCAAAATGTGAAAAGGATCACAATAGGCCCCGGAAGTGGCATCTATCTCTCTGTGCTCTGAATTGTCTGTGGTGGGAGAGTTCAGGAACGTCTTCTCTTCCTTCTGCCCGCCGACCCTGGTGCTCTGGCAACCAGGCACTCAAGAACAGATGGGTCACCGCAGTACCTTCTTGCCAACCCTCTAGGTTTCTCCTCTTCCAGGCTCTCTCTCTTTATGTGCGCTGAATCGTGATAAAGTCAACCACGTACCTTCGTGAAGTTCCAGCGCTGGATGAAGTGACGGGCCACATCACGAGCCGCCTTCCCGTGGACTGCAGAGGCGATGTCATGCCATGGCATCCGGGGAGTGGAGTGTCTGTCAATGAAATCTGCCCAGGTGCCCCAGGGACAGATCATCACTAACTGCTCGGCCAGGGACAGAGCCATGTGATTCCAGCACTGACCCCGACCATGATCCGTCAAAGGAAATGTGGTAATGTTCACTATGCATATATTACTTGGCTTGGGTGGAACAATACCTTTATAGCCAAGGGAAACACAGATACACACTGAGGCGCACAGTCCCCCATGGGCCTCCCCCCAGGATGTGTCCATTTCACTTAGTATGAGATAATCACTAGGCAAGGCAAGATGCGAGTTGGCGTAAATTATCTAAGGTTGTGGACTTAATATTACATTTTTTTGTGTCCTGTTGAAATAACCTCAGGCTATGTATACAGTTCCATCTCTATCTTCTCTTAAATACATAAGCACAGTGATAATCTGAAAATGTGCCATTTTCATGCTGGAAGATGAAGATGATACGCAGAAAAGGAGAGGATCAAAGGAAGGGCACCATCTCTTGCAGAATTACAGATTATTACCCCCAAAATATGCCTAGATGAAACCTGGAGGTCTCAAACAGTAAGCTATATCTCATGCTCTTTTCTTACTGTAACTACGAGGAAAAGTTCTTAGGTATATGACTGAATCATAGTCTCCAAAGTTTTACCAAATATTCAAAACAAAACAAAGCAGAACAAAGGACAGTATATCCTGCGCATGCATACTCTCTCAGATGCTGACAAGTAAAAAAACAAAATATAAGCAGCCACCCATGATCATGGCACTCACCAGCAAAAGGCTTATCCAGTTGAACCCAGTCTTTGAAGACAAAATTGCAATAGTCCTTTCCATGCCAGAACCTGGTTTCCCCGTGGAGCTCTCCCATGCCTGTCTGCAAACTGCGGATGGAGCTGGTGTCTGTGAAGGTAGCAGAGACTGTGTTGAAGTGGGCCCCGGTGCGGGGGGGTGGGGGTGGAGGGGAGGGGTGGGGAGGCTCACCTCTCACTCATTAAACACCCAGGGAATTCTGAACTGTTATCCTTAAGGCACAGAACTAGGGCAGCATGTGTTCATCCCATCTGAGGCTGTGGGCTAGCAGGGTTTCACACTGTACACAAGTTTATCACTAGTGGGTAGTTGGGGTTGTAAGCAGGCTTATCACTTGACAGTGAAATTCAACATTCTTTTCCCCATCTACCAGATGACTGAAGAACGGATCACAGAGCTAACTGTGAATAAAGAACTCACTGGGAGGGACAATGAAAGAGCAATAAAGCCAGGTCAGGCAGAGAAACATGAGAGGCAGAGGCCATGAAGAAATCATGCCCTTGGCTCTCCTCAGCCGATATGGTGCACACCCAGTACATAATTCTCGTCTTTGGCATCTCAAAAGCAAGAACCTCAAATCTGCAGGCAGCCCCTGTTCCAGCCCTGGAATTGTCAAGCTAAGTGACACTGAGCTTCATCTTTTGGGGTCAGAAATTCTTTATATATAAAAGGAAGAATTTGGCCTAGATGGATGGCATCTAAGATTCTTGGGCTCTCACATTCTACATTCCCAGCATCATAAATGACATCCATAAAAAATATCACAACAACACACAGAATTTATGATCACATAGGCGCAAAAGCAGCAATCCACTGCAACGTTTCACGTAGAGCTCTGCTGGGACCGTTTTACTAAAGGGTGAACACTTTGACTTAAATAGTTCGTATATTTATGGGGTATGTTGACCACAAAGGCAACTAAGCAGGAAGACGAGCAGAACTACACATCACAAATGCAGCACTTGGCACAGAAGAGGCACTTAACAAATAAGACACTGGATGCAAAACTAGTCGTTGAATGAATACATGGTAGCACGTGCCAGTGAGAGTAGCGGACTGGCCCCTACCACCGCACATCCCAGAACTGTCTTTCTAAAATGCAGACTGTTGGCTTAAAAGCATTTTAAGACCACCTGCTGCCTACAGGGAGTCAAATCCTAAAAGCTGAGTGTGCACAGAAGGCTCTTTCCCAACTGGCACCAACCTCCCTCCCAGAGCCTTTTTCCCCCAAGCTAGGCACGCCATATTTCTCACAGTATTTGGACAGGCGTGGTCTGTTATGTCTTCGAGCGGCTGGCACATTATTCCTTCGGTCTGGAATGATCTTCCCTCCCTCTCATCATCAATTTCATATCCTTCCAGAGCCACATTAGCTGTTACCTGCCCTACCACTACCTCGCAGATCCCAGGAAGGTGAGGCAACCCCTAGCAGTGCTGTAGAACCATCAGCAGCTGCACCCCCAGGGCTTCTGATTCTGTGACACAACCGCGTAAGGATGCTCCCCACCAGTATTTAAACTCCTCAGGGCTGCAGAGTGTCACTTCGCAGCTTGCTGTAGCTCCGGGTATTCAGTAGGCAATCAATCAGTATTTGCAGAGCGCAAGTTTTTAAACAATCACCACACACACTGCTGATATTCTACCTTAAACTGAATAATTAACCTTCAAAGGTTACTGAAATTACCTATAAAAGAAAAGTGTCTGGGGGTGCCTGGATGGCTCAGTGGGTTAAGCATCAGACTCTTGATTTTGGCTCAGGTCATGATCTCAGGATCATGAGATGGAGCCCCACGTCAGGCTCTGGGCTGGGTGTGGAGCCTGCTTAAGATTCTTTCTCTCTTCATCTCCCTCTGCCCCTCCCAGCCTCTTAAAAAAAAATGTGTTAAAGTGCTATTCTTTTAGACATATTATTTATTTATTTATTATTTGAGAGAGAGAATGTGTGCGCACGTGCATGCGTGTGCATGCACATGCGTGCGTGCGCACACACACACACACACACACACGTGTGAGCAGGGGGAGGGGCAGAGGGAGAGGGAAAAAGAATCCCAAGTAGACTCTGCGCTGAGCTTGGCGCCGGACACCAGGCTCCATCTCAGGACCCTGAGATCATGACCGGAACCCAAACCAAGAGCTGGACGCTCAACCAACTGAGCCACCCAGGTGCCCCTTAGCATGTTAATTATTAACAAAACTAAATAATGTTAAAAACAGAATTCTATTGACTTCTCCCAGTGATTTATTTTCCTGCTCTGTTAAGACTAAAGGCCAAAGTACTGGTAATCTGTTTGCTCACCTATAAAATCTTTACAGTAAGCATGGCACTTTGTATTTAAAAAAAAAAGAAAGAAAGAAAAAGAAAACAGGAACAAAGAATGAGATAAATAATGGGTCAAATTCCAAAATAAAAAATAGATATATATAATACACATATAAGCTAAAGCTCTACATACATACATACATATGTTTAAAAATACATACATACACTTGTTTAAAAATTAACTTTCACCTAATAATCAGTTATGATAAGAAAAACAAAACAAAGCAAATTCTAGTCTCAGAAAATTATGTTGGTTCTAATTGGATCCAACCTGTTCATAATTCAAATTTGTTTTTGGTTTCAGTCTAAATAATCTTGGCCTAAGTTATTCCAAATAAATCAGGGTCTTCCTCCAAACACATGAGATACTAAAGCAATAGAGCCAAGGACTCCTAGTTACTGTGATTACTGCTCAGAAGTGTGTGAGCACCTACAAGTAGAGAGGCTTTTTACATCAGCAATGATCTGAGGGCTTCTCCTTAGTCTGCATCTGGCTCCCAACTGATTGCATGAATGCACCTGCCTTGTCTTTGGCATAGGTTTTCGTGCCAGTTTTCTGCCATCCTCATCCATCAGTGGCCCAGACCCTGCCTGCCAAGGCTGCATCCCCTACACCATTACTCCAAACCCCCTTCTTGATCTTCTTTCCTAGTTCCTCCTCCCAAACAAAGTTCTCCCCGACCTTCTCCAAAATGTGCCCCTCTAGCTCTGGCTTCTCCTTTGTCTCTAAGAAGTACAGCCACTTCCAATGTCTCACTTGGCCTCGTTCACCTAGTTGTCCCACCTGCATTTAAAAGTATTTAACACTAGAATCACTATTATCCTCACAAAATCAAGCCTTCCCTGGAGATTTCTGCTTTCTGTTCATAGTTACTCAAGCTCAAACCTCGAAATCTACGTTGGCTCCTCTCTTTTCTTTGCTGTCTTCTCCGCCTACCTCCCGACTGCCACTTCCCAAATCCTAATGAAATTCTGCTGATTCTTTCTTTGGAAAAAAGTTTCTTCCATTTACTTCATTCTTGGGACAAGCTAGTCAGACTCCCTGTACCTCTAGTGTAACTTAGTAAAACACCACCCTTAACACCTCCATCCCCCCACGGCCCCTCTTCTTCAAATCCCACCCCCACCTCTCATCCCCCAGGGATTCTCCAACATTTAGTGGATGAAATTCAATGTCGCAGCTTGATTTTCAAGGCCCTCCATATACAGGTACAGATCTATCCCATCAACCCAATCTATACACAAATTTACGCATCCCTTAACCAAAATCTCAAAATCCAAAAGCTCTGAAAATTCAAATGTTTTCTTACAGTTCATTTGTTAGTAAAATCTGACCTGAACTGACAAGAGATTGTAATCTTTATTTATCCCACCTGCTGCTGAACAAATATAAATGATTTCCTTACAGGGTATTTCCAGGACCCTGCAAGCAGCATAACATTAGTATAGGTATTGCATTACCTTTCTAAAATCCAGAATCCTCTAATTTCTGAAGTACCTCTGACCCCTAGAATTTTGAATAAGAAATGGTAGACCTCTATGTATTTACCACATTCCACACCTACATCTGAGATGCTGAAATAAACACTTTTGGCATTTCCCTTATATGTGCCTTAAGATACAAAATCTACCTAGGGTGCCTATTTTTCTCCCTTCTTAGGCTCTACCTACTGAATTTTTGCCTATATCCAGGGCCAGTTCCAAAACAGGTCCTCAATGAGTTATATTTTCAAAAAACCTTCTGATTTTTGAAACGGGGATTTTAGAATTGTGTATCAACACTTTTGTGGACAAGGTTTCACTGGTAACTCTTGCCAGTTGGGTATCTCCCCCTGATGAATTACTAAGGCACTAGGTTAGTGAAACATTTAAAACTCATGCTTATCTATTAGATAATAAACTCTGACAGGAGAAAATAAGTCTTATACATCTTATACCATTGCATCCCTGAGAACAGAGTTTAGAAACGATTTAGCCTACTATTCTTTATCCCTTATGACTAGATATCTGGGGTTGAAACACTGTCTCACTAAACTGTAAAAATGAAAAAAAAAATTGCAAAAATGATTTCCTCCTCTCAGCCATTTATTTAATCTTGCTTAAAAAGTAAGATCAGCAAACAGTTGTTGAATATAAGAGGACAAAATTCAACCATTTAAAAATAACATAGTTATCAAGCAAAGCCATTGAAACTTGAAATTCTCCCTCTTGCAACATCATTCTGAGAGAAAAAATCCTGAAGATGGCCAAATGATTTTGAATATATATACTACAGAAATATACTACAGAAATATATATTATATATTCAAATATAAATTGAATATACATACTATAGAAATATATATTGAGAAATATTGAATGTATATACTACAGAAATATATTCAAAATATATTTTGAATATATATACTACAGAAATAATCATGGTATCAGTACATTCATTATGAACTGATTTTAGTGAATTTTCTAATTAACCCATAGTGATCTTGCGTGCATGCTCCACACTGGTTCACTAGGAGCCCAGTTCATAATGGTCTTTTTTTTTTTTTTAAAGATTTATCTATTTATTTGAGAAAGAGAGAGAGCAGGGGGTAGGGGCAGAGAGCGAGGGAGAGAGAGAGAATCTCAAGCAGACCCCCCACTGAGCACGGAGCCCCACTCTGGGCTCCATGCAGGGCTTGATCCCATGAGCACGAGATCATGATCTGAGCTGAGATCAAGAGTCGGAGCTTAACTGACTGTACCACCCAGGCACCCCCATCAAGGTCTTTGGCGTCCAAGTGAAACTAACATTACAAAGAAGCTAACTCAGTTTATAGCCTCAGGAAAGGAAGTTATTAACTCAAACAAGTATTCAGTTTCAGTTTCTCATGAAGAGTTACTCTATGTTTAATTCGGGTTTCAAGTCCTATGAGACAACAGAAGTTTAAGTCATTACACAATTTAAATGTAGAGCTGTGCTCTTTAAATTCCTTCTATTATTAATAGTAGACCCTTACTTCTTTTTTTTAACACAAATTCACATGGAACTTCAATATATATATGGAAGCAGGATTTCTCTGCTTGAAGCAAGTACCAATAGAGGTGGGAGGGTCCAGGGCCCACCTCCTCAGTATTCCCCTCAGAGCCCCTGAGAAACACTGGGGTCCACAAGTGACTCACATCCAGCTGTGGTAACTGGGCTCTACATCAGTCTTCTAAATAGCACACTAGAACCATGACCTTGGAATTTAGCCACATGCTCATGATGTAGCAATCTGCGTTTTTGCTAAATCACAAATCTGAATTATGAGCTCTGGGAAACTAATAAACTGGAACACCATTGTGCAAGTTACTTATCATCTCTGACCCTGAGTTTCCTCATCTGTAAAAAGCGAGATAACACTATTACTACCAAGCGCCACCAGTGCTCAGGGTCGTCCCAGGCAGTCTGCACACAATAAATTAGCTTACGATTTTACCGTGGTTGTCATACATTACGATCATTACTTATCCCTTTATGTGATCCGTTGCCAAATCCCTCTTCATCCCCACCTCCACATTTTAGGCCGTGATTAACTTATTCAAATACCTTGTTCTTGCAAAAGCTTATCAGATTACAGTTTCTAATACCACAAGGGACGTGAACACAGTGCAAACAGAAAGCCAGGCCAGAAACACACTCACTTTGCTCATGCAGCAAAAGCGGACGCCTGAGGACATTCTGTTGCCTCATACATCACTTACCCATGTCAGGTCTAGCGAGCCCCTGCTCAGACTTACTGGAAGAGCGAAAGAGTTTCAGGTGGGGTTTTAGACCATGGATTAAATTCTGACGACTTCTACAGTGATTACAATAACCTGGAGAAAGTTGAGAGTTCTTTTTTTTTTTTTTTTTACAAAGAAATATATATAATATCATCAAGTTTTCTAAACTGAAAAGTAGGCTCAATCATTTTTAAAATAAGGCAAGGCTAAAAAATCAGTCACAAATTCTGTGAACAGAAAATGCAGAGCTTTAAGGCAGATGTGAAAAGAAGAGCAAATTTACAAGATGTAGGAAATCTAATGTTTGAAGATAAAAGCTTCACATATTTCTGGATAGGAAGAGAAATGAGATTTCTTCTATGAAAAGTGAAGGACATCTGATAACTTCTCTTTTTTCTTTATAACTTGGCATTATGTTAGAAACGCTGAGTCATTCAGCTACCACCAGAAGTATGAATTGTGGTTGTTATGACTCCTTATGTGAATAAAACAATAAATCTGTTCCCGAATGAGGCCAACAAAGCCACAAAATGGCAGGATATCGAATAGGGTGATAGAGCTCCTATGACTCCATTCCAGAAAGACCAGTTTTAAAGACTGGTACACAGTATCCAGCTGCGGAAGGACGGAGCGTCATCAAGATACATTCTAACGTCATCAGGATACATTCTAATGTCATCAAGATACATTCTAGCAAAGAGGAAGACTTACTTGAGGCACTGTCGACGCTGCTGATGCTATCTGCATTGTGCAGGTGTGGCCTGTGGAGCTGCCGGTAGAGGCTAAATTTAGAGAACTTTCTGGACTTTCCCATTCCTTTCAGTTTTGAATCCATATCATCAGCACCCTTCAGGGTGGGTGGATTTTTACTAGATTCATTTTTACCTTTGAGGCTCAAGGATTCCATGGACTCTATTGTTTCAGCCTGAGAAAATTATTAAAAAAAAAAAAAAAAAAGACTGCATAAGATATGCTGCAATGTGATCCTTTCATTCCAGTTGAGCTGAGGTGTCAAGTTCACATAGGATGGAGGCTCTCTATCAGACACTCGATAATGGGTAAGGTCAGCCTCAGGTCAGTGAGCTGCTTCAGTGCTAGCAAAGGGATACCAGGCATTCCATTGTAGTTCCTCCTTCAGTAGACCAAATTCTTGAAATTTCATACCAGCTAACCTTTTTATCTCAAACACACTTACATGAGTTATATTCACTGTTGAGCAACTGAACTTCTGCCTCTGATAAATGTTAAGTAGTGCTTCTTCTGTCAATTATTTTCCTGGCTACTTATTCACTAATTTTTTTTTTTTTTTTTCCCAGAAAAGTCACCAACATATCCAGCAGTAAAATAAGATGGAGCCCATCAAAATTTTTAGTAAGTGTATGGATATGTTGGCAATGGTTAGAGTTGAAACAGTAAGTACTGCAATATGGATCTAGGCATATGGGTATTTTGGCAGCACTTGATTTGAAAGGTACTTTGAGAAGTTATTAACTTCCTGTATTCAGAAAGAAGTCCCTCCAGGACTCCAGACTGACCTAGCCTCTATTTGCATGTCTTTAAGTAGGAAGATTTCAAAAGCCTTGGCAGGTACTTGTAATAAGGCTGCTGATTTAACTTAAAACCCAACTGACACATATTTTTGTTTATGAACTTTTTTTTCCAAATAGGAAATGAATCTTTCATTTAAATGGAAAACAAAGGAGCTGACTGTGAGCTAGCAAATGCACTATTGGATCTCTTTCCTCTTGCAAGGAAAGAGACTGAGATCAAGAGATGCAAAGTTACAGACTTGCTAGATGGTATTTGAAACCAGGTCTGTCCATCCAGAAATAGGCCACTCCTCATTCAACCAATCAGTAAGTCATGCTATTAACGCATACTTCTATAAACTCTGTACCTTTTATGCAGTTCCATAAAGGAGAAACTTACTGTGAAGGAACCCAGAGATGATCCTACGGTGACACGCTTCACACTACCCACGTCTGTGAGTCTGTGTTCATTGTCATCCCACCTTCCATAGGCCAGGTCGATCCCACCCACAAAGGCCACTGACTGGTCGATGACAACGAGTTTCTCATGATGGGCCCACAGATATACGCTGGATGATACATGATCTGGGTGCCTCATCACCTTGGGAGGGGAAAAAAAAAAACCCACCTGTAATGCACTTTTTAAAATGTCCTTCATGTATAATAAAATAGATCTGTTTTCTCCCCTGAGTAGCATTTTCCTTCCTCCCTTCCTTCCTTCCTCCCTCCCTCTCTTTCTTTCTTTCTTTCTTTTTCTGTTTTGCTTTAGTTTTCTTTCAAGAGTTTATTTAAATTCAAGTTAGTTAACATACAATGTAGTATTAGTTTCAGGGATAGAATTTAGTGATTCAGTCTCTTATGGTTTGCCTCCCTCTCTGTTTTTATCTTTTTTTAAACCTTCCTCTGTGTTCATCTGTTTTGTTTCTTAAATTCCACACAAGTGAAATCATATGGTATTTGTCTTTCTCTGACTTATTTTGCTTAGCATAATACCCTCTAGTTCCATCCTCGTCATTGCAAATGGCAAGATTTCATTCTTTTTGATGGCTGAGTAATATTCCATTGTAGATATGTGCCACTTCTTCTATATCTATTCATCAGTCGACAGACATTTGGGCTCTTTCCATAGTTTGGCTATTGTGGACATTGCTGCTATAAACATTGGGGTGCATGTGCCCCTTCAAATCACTATTTTTGTATCCTTTGGATAAATACCTAGTAGTACAGTTGCAGGGTCACAGGGTAGTTCTATTTTTAACTTTTTAAGGAACCTCCATACTGTTTTCCAGAGTGGATGCACCAGTTTGCATTCCCATCAACAGCGTAAGAGGGTTCCCCTTTCTCTGCATCCTCGCCAACATCAGTTGTTTCTTGTGTTGTTAATTTTAGCCATTCTCCCCTGAATAGCATTTTCTATAATTCAAATACCAAAATGTGCTATGTATACACCAAAGTTCTAATTTCATTCTCAGTATTTAGAAGAGGAAGACTCCTAGTTATTTTTAAGCCTCTCCACCAGCCCCACCCCACACCACATTTTGGGGTAGCTGCCATTTAGCTAGAAATTTGGCCACACAGTTTAGTAAAAGTTAGCTCAACATAATAGCTGATTCTTTTTTCCACTTTAAAGAATTCTGTAACACCTGATATTACTTAAAAAACTCTAAAAATGTTTAACCAACATCTATCTCTGACAAAATTTTTAATAGGTATATTGATATTTTGGTAGCCAATGAATTAAAATGGCAAGTGTATAGATATAGGGATATACATGCTTTGGCAGCTCTTGATTTGAAAGATATTTTGAGAAGTTATTAACCTCCTGCTTTCAAATAGAATTCTTCTTAAATGATCCCAGACTGACCTATTTTTGTATATCTTTAAGTAGAAACATTCCAAAAACTCTGGAGACTACTTTTTTTTTTTTAGTAACCTACTTGTTTTGTGTGTGGTAAAATACACATAACATAAAATTTACCATATTGATCATTTTTAAATGTACAGTACACCGGTATTAAGTATATCTCATATTGTTCACTCATCACCACTATCTCCAGAACTCTTCATTTTGCAAAACTGAAACTCTATACCCATTGAACAATAACTCCCCCATTCCCTCCTCCCTTCAACCCCTGGGAAACACCATCCTACTCTTTGTCTCTATGACTTTGACTTACATATATGTCAATAGAATCATACAATATTTGCTTTTTTGTGACTGACTTATTTCATGTAGAATAATGTCTTCAAGTTTCATCTGTGTTTTAGCATATGTCAGAATTCCCTTCTGGGGTTAAGACTGAAATATATTCCACTGTATGTATGTACCAATCATTATTGAGAGTGGGATATTAAAGTGTCCAACTATTATTGTAGAACTGTCTATTCTGCCCTTCAATTCTATCAATATTTGCTTTATATATTTTGATGTCCATTATTAGGTGGGTACATGTTTATAATTGCTATAACTTCTTGCTGCTTTGAAACTTTTATTAATATATGAAATCCTTGTCTACTATAAACTTTTCCTATTTAAAGTCAATTTCACCTGATATTAGTACAGTTACTCCTGCTCTCTTCTGATTACTATTTACATGGAACATCTTTTTTTTGACCAAATAAAATATATAATTGTTACATATTTTAGCCTGCTGGAGATTTATTAATTCATTGCTCTGATGTATCTCAATGACTGAGGAATAACTATTGATAGGCTTTAAATCTTTGGTAAATATCAAATAGCTTTTTTCAAGCTGCTTATTGTGTTTATTTACTTTATTAGTTTTTTTATGCAAGTTGCTATCAAGAAAAAGCTTCTTAAATCCTAGAGGAGCTCTCTGTTGCTATCAGCATCAAGGGATGTCACGAGGAGACCACGTCTAAGAGGTTCCAGAACAATCCTAATGAGGAGCATGGGACCTTGACAGAGCTCCTGAATATTAAAACAATTCTAAGAGGTGTGTTCTTGGCTAAATGATCAGGGTCAGAAATGTGAACTCTGCTAACTCCACCAATACCAGAAGTATAAGAAAGCAGAGTATTTTGTTTTATTTCTAAGAAGGATACAATGCTATTTATTCAAAATATACATTAGAGAATTCTACAGATTACACTGCTCAAAGCAAAACACATCTGAAAAACTACAGAATAATAGAGAAGAAGTACTGTTCAGAAGGATGAACCTGATACCTTTATGTTGGGGTGTAGACGCATTAAAGTCCTCTTGCTGTATTCACTGTTGATTCCGAGGGCAAGTTCCACCTCTTTGTAGAGCATTACAAAGACTCTCACTCCCTGTTGCTGTCACGAGAGAAAACACAGGGAGGAATGAGAATTTCTGGAAGTAGGTGATGATTTTCTTTTTCTTTTTCCTTCTTATAAACTTTCTTCTACAAACAAGTATAATAAAATATTTAATAAAAAGTACAAGGTGACACATAAGCGTATCTTAAGATACAAATAACAAAAATAAAAATTTATCTCCCTTCCATTCCTATGACTTGTCATACCAAGAGACGGTATCAATATTTGATTCATCATAGCCAAAAAGCTGAAATGGTAACCTCATCTGCTAAAAGTGTCTGATGATCTTACACCTCTGAACATTTTCAAACACTTAACATTGAGGAAAGCTTTGGCCTGATTCATGTTACAGGATTAGAGTTTTTGGTTTTTATTATACTTCAGTTAGTTGAAATAGCAGTGACATAAAACTCTAATGCAATAAATTATACTAAATATCCCTTAAATGTTTCTGGAGCATTTTAACAGAATTTTTCTTTATTAAAAAAAATTTAAATTAAAAAGAAATTTCTTTAACTTCAGAGATGAATATATTGATTCATACTCTTAACCCACAATCACATCATTAATGTCTGTTTGTGAAATGACTTCTTTGGAAGTCAGTTTCTCTAACATGCAAAAATCCCTGAGTTTTAACAACAGCGTTTTAACAACAGCACAAAATTAACATTGATCCAACCTTAGGCCCTGGACTTAAAAGAAGAGAGACAAGGCCATTGTGAGGGTCAAATTAAATCAAAAGTGCCTGATAAACTTTAACATGCTATACAGATAACATTTTTTATTAATATTACCTATCAAAAAGACATGTCTAACAGCTGGTAGTATTTAAAAAAACCAAACTACTGGGGTGCCTAGGTGGCTCAGTTTGTTAGGCATCTGCCTTCAGCTTAGGTCATGATCTCAGGGTCCTGGGATCGAGCCCCACGTCATTGGGCTCCCTGCTCATCAGGGAGTCTGCTTCTCCTTCAGCCCCTCCCCCTGCTCATGCTCTCTCTCTTTCAAATAAATAAAATCTTAAAAAAACAAACAAACAAAACCAAACTAGTATTTTCTCCTCTAGTTCTGGGTAATAATAAGGTTTTAGCCTGTACTAAACTGCCTGACACCTGAATGTCCGTCCTCTTCTCCCTGTCCAGTCACAGGGTTCCCTCACCAACATATAGTTCAGAATGTATTCCTCCAGGAAACTCTTATCTTATTTACCCCCACTTATTGTATGACCTTTTAACTATTTTAGGTTTGCATCCTCAGTATTGCTGTACAGTTTGCAACATTTAAATTTGCATTCTCTATATCCAGCAGCTCTGAAGGCATTCTGAAACATACCACATACACATTGGATAATGTATCTACACCTAGGCACTTAATATCCTAGGGATAAAAGGCAAGAATTTTCCCATGATACAGTACTTTCTAGAGTATTAGAGATACAGGCATATCTAATAAAACTATAGTGACAAAGATTAATTTAGTTACAATTTAAATTAACAATCCATGGTAATTAGGCAGAGGCATAGTTCATAATGGAAATCTGAGTCATTAATTTAAGAAGCCAACTGGGCTGAACACATCTAATTTATAAGAACTGGTTACTTTTGCAGTGCTATAAACATGTGAAATAACATAGGAGTTAATATTTTTAGGTTGCAGGGTATAAAATCTTGGAGTAAGCCAAATATATATATAGTTCCCCAATACTGGTCTGCCAATATTAAGAAGCACGTTTTGGCCTCTAAATCCTTATAAGAACACATCACTTCAAAATACGAACATTCTGTAACATGTGAAAAGTGTATACATTTTTGGAGGAACATACTAAATATATGCTCTAAGCTGCATTCATGAAATTTGAGTACTATAAGACCCATTCTGACTAAAAAAAATAGGATAAAAATATATGTCATCTTCTTTCTGGCTAACAGCTTACTTTTGGGACTTGATTATTACTAATTATAATTATGCAACTATTATTGCGACCAAGTGTGTAAGTACAGATATGATTAAAGAAATAGGAAGTGAAAGTGTAAGCAAGAAATGAACAGATTAACTTCTGATAGTTTTGGCCACTGAGGGTTCTGCAATAAACTACTGATGGAGAGCTTTAAATGAAAACTAGAACATTATTTTTTTCCTCTACTGTTCATATTTACTCTGCTATTTGAATATTTTAGGATTCAGCACTGGATAACAGTGATAAAAAAGAGCCTCCCATTGAAAGATATAGTATAAAGTTTAAAACCCAAAATTGTAACCTAAATTATACACCTGTCAGGTATAACATTTTATAATTTAGGTTGCAATTTTGGGTTTTAAACTTTATACTATATCTTTCTAATTAGTTTTAAATGGATGAAATTCTGCTTCTCAGGCTTATGAAATTACTATTCTTGAAGGACAGTAGTTGCAATTTAGAAACTGGGCTAAATCTTATAGTTTTCCATTTACCTGCATAACTAATGGGTTTTTGAAATAATAGAGATGTTAACACTAATGAATTACATTACTACCCTCCATCTATTAACACCTGACATTTTCTTCTATACTTTGTCTTTTCTCCTTGAAATAAATTAACTCCAAAGGAAACAGGGTAGACACTTTTAAGTCTGTTGAGCTTATATACGAAGGACTAATAAGGAAGTAATTGAAGAAAACAGTTCATTTTAGGTAGTTTGGTTTACAATTGTTTACTTACATCCATATCATAATAAACGGTTAACTAGTGACAAGATTTCTATGATCATAAAGCAATAAATTCCTCTTCTTTCGGTCAAGGTATTACAAGACTATCATAAACTCTAAACTACAAAGGGCAAAGGAAAAATGTTTCTGGACAATGAAGGCATTTGCCAGGTCATAATAGTGCAGACTTACACAAAATGTGGGAAATACTTGTGTAAAATGAAACCCAAATTAGAAAAGAAAAAAGGACTGATGTTAATTCTGTAATTTAAGAAATACACATTTGAAGCATCCATTGTTTTACCAATGCTTTTTCATGACCCTAGGGGAAGTTACTTTTTGCTTAGAGAGGAAGAAGAAAAGTATTAATAGGGCAAGTAGAAAAATGGATGGCTTGGAGTGAACTATGTGATGCCATGTTTCTTATCTCTGCTGAAGTCATGTAACCCAGAGGTTAGCAGAATACACTTCATGGTGTAAACACAGAATAAACTTCATGAAACCTGAGTTTTAAAAGATGGAAGTTCTGTCCTCTTTTCTAATTAGTTTTGAATCAAGTAGAGCAGACATAATAGTAGACACAGTAGGAATTTTTAGGAGCTTTACATATACAAAATACATGTAAAGACAATAAAAAAAATAAGAATTTTTTATAGTTGAAGTCAAAGAGACTTTTTTGAGCCAGTTTTTTCCTCTAATTATTCAAGGTACTATAGTCAAAATATTTTCTTTTTTTTTTTTTAAAGATTTTATTTATTTAAAAAAAAAAAAGATTTTATTTATTTAGTTGAGACAGAATGAGAGAGAGAGAGAGAGAGCACACGAGAGGGGGGAGGGTCAGAGGGAGAAGCAGGCTCCCTGCCGAGCAGGGAGCCCGATGCGGGACTCGATCCAGGGACTCCAGGATCATGACCTGAGCCGAAGGCAGTCGCTTAACCAACTGAGCCACCCAGGCGCCCCAAAATATTTTCTAAATGCAGCCAAGTTTGTCCACTGCTTCAAGGAAACTTAACGTATGCATCCCCAGGATAGTCCTATTTTATCATTTGTCAAGGACTTCCCCAGAGGGCATGATATTTCGGGGAAAATGAAAAGTAAAGGACAAAAATCATATCCTCGTCATTCAAATGTAAGCAATGTGAAAGAGCACAAATGCTCCTATGCCCTTTTTTTTTTTTTTGAACGAGTTCTATTTGAATCACAGTTCTCAAGGTTGAAGACACATTTTTTCCTTCCCAGACATGCCCCTCTAGCCCACTGCTTTGATAAGATCCTGTTTGATTTTTCTGGGTGAAGACGTGATTATTTGTCTCATTTGACAAACCCGAACATCTTTCCCTCCTAATGATCACTGATTGCAACTCTAGAACGTGTCTTCATGTCTTGTGGTCTAGGACAGAGAGAAATTGCCTGACAACAAAATCCCACCTGAGGACCTAAATCCTTTTCTGTAAGTCTCCAGGTTGCTGCACTTGAAGATTCTTTTGGTGCCGGTCCCATCAGCAATATCATAGGTTTCTAAGGTTGAAATATACACACTGGATACAGGAATATAGTTGCCATAACTATGATGCAACTTAGCTCTCACGGCAGGGGCAGTAAATGAAGACCTATGGGAAACCCTGGGATGCTGACTTGAGTTGTAATCAGTCTGTAAGTCAAGGTTGCCTTATACTATTTTAAATGATAACACTGCTTAACAAAAGGCCAAAGAAATAGGAAAAATATCAACTTGGCTATCACCAGAGAAATAAAATATTGTATTTCTTCTGTAAAAACTGCCATTATAAGAGATGTTTGCCTATATCTTGGCTATGAGGCAAAGACACTAAATTCCTCCCCCCAAATCTACACAACAAGATAGAAGGACCTTGTGGACCTCTGGGACCCATTAATGTAAAAATAAATCTTATTTTCAAGCCAGTACTTTGTGAAGGTAGTGGGTTTCAGAAACTAAATTATTTACGTGAAACAGTATTTATATAAGGATAGAGAAATGTCAATTTACAATGATCTGGGAGGTAAAAATTTATGACCAAAATAATATGGTGTAGCTAGATTAAGGAAGAGCAATTCTGCCAAATGAACCATAGGAAATGAATATTTAATAGTATTAGTATTTCCTTAGGAAATTTTTAAAATCATTATATACAATTTAAAAATTTCTAGTTTCATGAAGCAGATGAAATTGAAAGGAAGCACCATTTTTGTGCAATAATATTCACTTGGTCTTGTGTTCACCTAGGACCTCACCAGGGTTCGTGGGCCATAAAAGCAAAGAAAACCCATGTTAGTGATAGAAAACTCAAGTGGCCAGTAGCCTAGGGGGAAAGCAACCACAGGAGAGCTAACGTGACATGGAGGGCCAGGCCTGCAGGATCTACTCCCTGAGCCCTGCTCGGGCATTTACTAGCCTTCTGGAGTTTACTCAGATGTCCCGTAGGCACCTCACACTCAAGTCCACTAGAATTTAGCTCCTTGAGCCTGAGTTCTCCCCACTTCCTCCCCCTGCCAGATTCACCTTCTTCACACATCATTTTGATCAGATCATCCCTCCTCCACCAGGCTCTGTTCCCCAGTAGTTCCCCACTTTCTTCTATAAAGTCTAAACCACTGACATGGCTCACGAGCCCCCATGTCTGGCTGCAACTCCCTTTCCAGTGTGATCCCCCATCCTACTTAAGCTAACACTCAGCTATAATCAACCTTGTCACTCTACTGTCACTGACAATGCCTTCAGAATCCCTGCCTCCAGAATGTTTCCTCACCACATATTCTACACCTAGAAACCTCTTCCTTTCATTTCAAACTTTTACGCCCATTCTAAATGCCCTAAAATCCTCATATTGCGAGGGGCTTCCCCACTAGGGCTACCCAACGGTCTCCTTCCTGCCTTTGAATCTTGGCACCGCCTCTGTACCCAGGTGACTCTTGTGTAGATGAGTTTTAAGCTCTTTCAGGTCAGGACTCATGTCTTTTATTTATGTACATCCCATATGAAAAGCCAAGGGCCCTGCACGTAGTAGGCACTCAACAAATACATGTTGATTGAAACCTACAGCAGTGAAGTGTTGGATAGGTACCATGAAAAGAGGATTTGCTAGTAGGGTTGACAATTGCTAGGCAAGACTGGAACAACTTAACTAAAATGGAATCTTGAGGACAGATGGGAAAGACGCCATTTTACAGAGAGAAACATGGAGAAAGTTATCTCATTCAATATATAGAAAGAAGTTTGATAAAGATAGGACTGAACCAAGTCCTTTAGCAAGCCCTCCGTGGGCAGGAATGGAATGCTATTCACACATATGGCATCTCTAGTAATTAGTGTAGTACTTTGCTCATAGGAGACACTCAGTAACTGTATGCTAAATTATTTAAGGAATATACAAATAATCCTTTTCAGGACCAGAATTTCCAATTCTTTGAACGGAATTCTGTTGAAGCAATGAATTAGACTAGCTACGGAAATGATGCTGTCTGGCAGTACACATGTCTGAAATAAAGCTTATCAGCTTCTTTCTCCATCAATATTAGCAGTGAGGTCCTACTGTATCTATGGACATCTTCAGAAATCTTAAAGTAAAGGCATGGAGAAAACACATTGAAAGAAGGGAGATATGTGTGTAGGGAAAACAAAAAAGAATATACTTGCTAAATATTTTTTATACCAAAAAGAATACACCCAGAATCTACAGGGTCAACTGGAGAGGAAACAATTTCCCATCTTACCATGAACTATCCCAAAACTGGAACCAAAGCAACAACCAGTTCTTAATGTCCCTCCTCTCTGATACTGTTCTACATTAGCTTGACCCCATCTGATTGAACTCATTCTCCTCATGACTTTATCTTTTGCTCAAATGGCAGAATAATGAATAGAATAAAATGCTACACTTCATTTCATCCTTTATTATTCAATAATAAAATCTTGTTACATTTTTTTTTGCCTATAAAATTAACTGCCCATAACTGATTAAAAATCAGAAATTAGAGTTCCTAATATAATCCATGCTGTGAATTAGGCTAAAATATTTATGTAGTCGAAAGTAACAGGAAAAAAACCCGGAACCCAATAAACTTGAAAACAAGTATTCGACTTTGGTCAAACTCTAAAGAAAAATGTTGTACTTATATATGAAGGGCTTTGAAAAAGAAAAGACACTTCAGAGAAAATAAACATTTTAAAAAATATATCAGCTTATGTTTGGAATACGTACTGCTTTTCGTTTGAGAATGCAGTCCAACCTCCAACGATTTCCTTCAACCACTGGGCGTTTCAGGAAGATTTCTGGACTCAACCTGAAACCACAAAACCGAGATTTTGAGAAACTAAAACAAAATAGAAAGTTCTGATTGTGTCATAGGAAACAAAGGCAAATTTAGCCCAAATGCCATCATCCACCTCGAGTGTGGTGGGTCATTCAAAATTCTGCTATGAGCTCACATACAACTTCACCTGGGAACAAGAGCCTCGAGCCAGGGGAAAAAAAAGAAAAAAAAATCAATCTGGCTTTCTCTCCTTCTCTCACATGCAAATATATACCATATGCAGATACTATTGATTGCCCAGCCAACAGCCACTCTCCAGCTTCTTTCTTCAGTTAGAACCTAAACCTAACTCCCACTCTACCCTGTGAATATTCTAGACTTTTTTCCCAGCCTCCTGTGCACCTAGAGCACCATGTGCCCAATCTTGGACAATAAGACATATGAGAAGGCACACACGGGGCTAATGGGAAAGTTTTTCCTCTTTGATCTCTGTCTTACACACACACACACACACACACAACAGGAAAAGTGGCTGTAGGACAGATGTTGCATGGGGATATGATGCTTAGAAAGGGATAGCCATATTGAAATTCTAAGGGGAAGACCAGAACCCTGAAATCACTAGACCATTTCACCAACTGCCTAACTGTGGATTTCGTATTAAATGAGACAAATAAATCCTCGCTCTTTAAGCCACACTTGGTTGAGCATTCTGTTAATCCAAGCCAAGAGTATTCTAATTGATAAACAAAAACCCTGACTTCTTACACCAGCAAACAGTGTCCTGGGGCTTTCTGAGCCGGGAGGAAGGCAGGTTTGCTGATAGATGAAATTTTTCCAATGTAAGAATGGATCCCTGGGCTCTTCTCTTTAGTGCCATAGGCAGCTAAGAGTACAGTCATTTTTTCCCTTGGGGTTGAGCTCTAAAGTCAGCGTCTGAGTTAAATCTGTATGTGATGTAACTTCCCTATAATGAGGAAAAACAGAAAAACGAACAATAAAGAAAACTTTCGGGTTCCTGGGTGGCTGAGTTGGTTAAAGTGTCCGACTCTTGATTTTAGCTCAGGTCATGATCTCAGGGTCGTGAGATCCAGCCCTGCCTCAGGCTCTGCACTCAGCGGGGAGTCTGTTTTAGATTCTCTCTCTCTCTCCCTCTTCCCCTCCTTCCTGTGCTCTCTCTCTCTCTCTAAAATAAATAAATCTTAAAAAAAAATTTAAAAAAGACAAGAAAACCTCATCTGGAGAAATGCCAGACTTAGAGGAGCAGGAGTAGACTGTATAAGGATTAAAGCCTTGTAGAATTCTAGACTGGAATACTGCCAGGGAGTCCTTCAAGCATGTGAAACCAACAGGGTTTTAAGGAGCTAAAGAAATTTTAAAAATCTTTTTATGCTCTATTTCATTCAGTTAAAGAAAAATAAAACCCCAAAGATAAAGTACCTAAAGGAAACACACACTGGATAACATAAATAAGAAAACAGACAAATAGTGGGGTGTATGTAGTATAAATACTTGCATATTTAATTTAAAGTACGAAGGAACACAAAGGTAATCTATGTCTAAACAAAGAAACAAAAATGCAGCAACTGATAGCAAAAGATCTAAAATGAATTAAAAAGAGGTCTGTTTTAGGTAGAAAAGTGCTTTGCTGTGTACTGCTTGTTCACTGAAGGTAAGAGATACCCAATAACATAGAAATACTTGCAATTTTTTTTAAAGATGTATTTATTTGTTTATGACAGAGAGAGAGAGCTGTAGCAGGGGAAGGGGCAACAGGAGAGGGAAAGAATCGTCAAGCAGACTCCCTGCTGAGTGCAGAGCCCCACGTGGGGCTTGATCTCACAAACCTGAGATCATGACCTGAGCCAAAATCAACAGTCAGATGCTCAACTGACTGAGCTACCCAGGTGCCCCTTGTAACTTTTTGATTAATCGTAAACTCCGAGATCTTTCCTTTGGGGGCCACTAATTTTAATGCTATACTCTGCAATTAAGTCTTTATCCTTTATTTAATCTACAAGCACTTTGTACACTGTGTGCAGAACATTCTATTAGATAGTTTGGAGTATCTTAAGATAGCTCTTGAGGAACCCTCAGTTTTGAGGATAATGCATAAAAAGAAAAAAGACCAAAATTCATTCTTTAAACAAAGTATAAACAATGGTCTCACTGGCAAGGAGAAAGTAACTATTTGAGTTATGACTCACAAGCATCATTATGTCAGGATCTTCACTCAGCAACTATTAGATAAGCAAAGTTCAAAAGAATTGTATAATAACCACATTTCATTGAATCTAGGAAACTAATAATTGTGAGATGCATCATTACTATTTGTATCACTGAGAAAGAAAAAAGCATGACAAATATAGCTGTGAGATGAACTTGCGTATAAGATGAATCCTGATTTCAGAGATGTGAACATGTACTTCTACATAAATGTTCCTCTTAGAAGATTTTATAGCTTCCAATGCTTCTATCAGAAAGACCAAGTTTACAACCAGTAATCAGAGCTTCCATCTTAAGAGTAAGAAAAGAGAGGGACGTCTGGCTGGCTCATTTGGAAGAGCATGTGATTCTTGATCTCAGGGTCATGAGTTCCAGACCCACATTGGGTGTAGGGATTACTAAAAAAAATAAAAAATGAAAATGAAAAAAAAAAGAATAAGAAAGGAAAATAAATTAAACCTGAAGTAAGAAGGCAGAGAATAAATAGACAAGAGTAGAACTCAATGCAATCTAAAACAGAAAAACAATATGGAAAACTCAATGAAACTGGACAACTGGGTGGCTCAGGCGGTTAAACATCTGCCTTTGGCTCAGGTCATGATCCCGGGGTCCTGGGACTGAGCCCCAAGTTGGGTCCCTGCTCAGCAGAGAGCCTGCTTCTCTCTCTCCCTCTACCCCGGCTCCTGTGCTCTCTCTCTCTCACTCATCCTCTCTCTCTCTCTCTCTCAAACAAACAAAGAAAGAAAGAAAATCTTAAAAAAAAAACTCAGTGAAACCAAAAGCTAACTTTTTGAAAAGATTAATAAAACTGACAAACTTCTAGCTGGATTAAAAAAAGAAAAAAGGGAGTTTCACAATTTTAGATTCCTCATGTAAATGGAATCATGTAGTATTTGTTCTTCTGTGTCTCGCTTATTTCACTTAGTATAATGTGCTCCAGGTTCATCCATGTTATTGCAAATGGCAGGTTTCCTTCTTTATTAAGGCTGAACAATATTCCATTGAATGTAAATACAACACTTTCTTTATCCATCATCCCTCGATGGACATTTAGGTTGCTTCCGTGTCTTGGCTATTTTGAATAATGCTGTAATAAAAATGACAATGCATACATTTCTTCAAGATCTTGATTTCAATTCCTTTGGTTACATGTTCAGAAGTGGGATTGCTGGATCATATGGTAATTTTATTTTTAATGTTTTGAGAAACCTCCATTCTGTTCTCCATGGTGGCTGCACCAATGTATATTCCCACCAACAAGGGTTGCATCTATACTCCACAATTAAGTCTTTATCATCCTTTATTTAATCTACAAGCACCATGGCACCCTGTATGCAGAGCAGTCTATTAGGTATTTTGGAGGATCTTAAAATAGCTCTCAAGAGGTCCTCAATTTTGAGGATAATGCATTAAAAAGATAAAAGACTGATATTCATAAGTGGTGGTTACCAGGGCCTGGGAAGAGGAAGAAACAAGGTCTTGGTCAAAGGGTACAAAGTTTCAGTTACGTAAGATAATAAGTCCTAGAGATCCACTGTACAGCATAGTGCCCATAGTTAACAATGCTATATTGCATACTTAAACATTTGCTAAGACGGTAGATCTTAAGTGTTCTTATTACAAAAACTAAAAATAAATAAAGAAGATGGGAGGAAACTTTCGGAGGTGATGGATATGTTTATGGCACTGATTATGGTGATGGTTTCACAGGTGGATGCTTATCGCCAAACTCATAAAGTTGTATATATTAAATATGTACAGCCCTTTTTGTATGGCAATCATACATCATAAAGTGTTTGGTTGTAAAAAAGGTGACTAAACAAACACATAGCCATTGAAAATATATAATATATTCTCAGATGGAGAAATATGTAATTTCATATATGCTATTATATATCAGGTTTTTAAAATAAATGTATGCATATACACAAGGATTGGGAGATAAAAAAATAAAAATTTTGTTAACTTAGTAAAAAAAAGAAAAGGAAAAGCACAAGTTATCGATATAAAAAAATGAATGACAGACAAAATCACTACAGGGCCTGCAGACATTAAAATGATATTAAATAGATAATAAAGAAATATTATAAATAATCTTATAAGAATATGGTAATTTAGATAAAATGGACAATTTCCTTGAAAGAAATGAGTTACTAAGACAGAAGTAAAAAAAAATTGAAACTTTAGTCCTATGTCTATTAAAAATTGAATTCAGAATTTAAAAAAACACAACTTATACAAAGGATACTAGATCATGACAAAGTGCGGTTATCCTAAGAATGCAAGGCTGCTTTAAAAGTTGAAAATCATCAATACAATTCACCACATTAACAGAAAAAAAATGATCAATTCAATAAATGCAGAAAAAGTTTTGACAAAATTCAATACCATTCATAACAAAAACTCTCAAATTATAGATATAGGCAGAAACTAATTTCCTCAAAATAATAAAAGGCACCTATAGGAAATCTAACTAAAGCATAATACAACGAACTGAATGCTGATTTCTCCCAAACTGAGAACAAGGCATAGACGTCCATTCTCATCACTGCTGTTCAGCACTCTGCTGATGGTCCCAGCCAAAGCAATAAGGCAATAACATAAAATAGAAGGTATACAAATTAGGAAGGGAAAAGTAAAACTGTCATTATTCACACATCACACAATCATTTATGGAGAAAACTCTAAGGCGTCTACAATAAAGCTACTAGCACTAATAAGTGAACTAAGCAAAGTTGCAGTAGGTAAGATCAATATAAAAAATCAATTGTATTTCTATACACCAGCAGTGAAAAACGGGAACATAAATTTTAAAAAATACCATTTATAGTAACATTAAAAACTATGAATTACATGGTGATAAATAACAAAATGTAGGCAAGACCTGTAGAGTTAGCACCTCCCTATTCGTGGGGCACGTATTCCAAGACCCCCATGGATTCCTGAAACTGCAGCTAGAACCAAACCTTGTATGCCTATCCTATATATCCTATATTTTCTCCCATACACACATTCCAATGAAGTTTAATTTACAAATTAGGGACAGTAGGAGATTAACAACAATACTAATAAAATAGAGCAGTTATAATAATAATTGTAATAAAACTAATAAAAAATAAAATAAATAAAATTATAAATAAAACTGTAATTTATTTTATGTGAATGTGGTCTCTATCTCCCAAAATATCTTATTGTACTGTAGTCACCCTTCTTCTTGTAATGATGGGAGATGAGAAAATGCCTACATGATAAGATAAAGTGAGGTGAATGCTGTAGGTATTGTGATGCAGCTTTAGGCAGACTACTACTCACCCTCTGACAACAGGTCAGAAGGAGGATCATCTGCTTCCAGACTGTGGTTGACCTCGGCTAACTGACATTGCAGAAAGCAAAACCACACATAAAGGGGGACTACTGTGTGTAGAAAGTACAAAACATTGCTGAAAAAAATTAAGTAAGATTTAAATAAATGGAGAGATATACGGTGTTCATGAATTCAGGAAGAACAGAGTTTGATGTACCATCTAACAAATGGGGACTTTACCATTTTTTTCCCATCTGATTCATCAGCCTGAAGGGAGAACTCAGCAACGGGCATTGGCACAGGTAGAGAGAACTCAGGTAGAAGTCCTCTGCTTCGGGCTTGAGGAGAAAGAATGGGATCTTCTGGTAGTGATGGGGTGGCAGCAAGGGGCTCACAGGCACCAGAAACACTGAAGGATTGGAACTTTCCTCTCCAACTAGAAGAGCTGTGGTTCCAAGAGGACAATGTAAATATCCATTGCTTGGCTCTGGACACAAGTATCATTACAGAAAGCACATAGCAGAGCAGGGAAAATAAAGCCCCACCTTTCTAAATAGAGGACTGAAAAAAAAAAAATTACAGGAAACCCAAAAGTAGTGGAAAGATCATGGAGAAAGCAGAGCTCAGGAAAGCAACCCTATAAAGTTGTTTATGAACTTCTAGCTCACTCCCAAGCTGCCCTTGCATGAATTACATCCTAAACATTATACTAAAGTTTGAGAACTGAACTAAGAATTAGACCACTGCCAAGGGATGAAAAAACATTCACCATGCAAACGGAAGTGGGGAAAAAAAAAAAAAAGCCAGGGTAGCAATCCTCATATTAGACAAAATAGACGTTAAAACGAAGACTATAATAAGAAACAAAGAAGGGCATTACATAACAATAAAGGGATCAATCCCAATACTAGAGCACCAGTTTGAATTGGTAATCAAAAAACTACTAAGAAATGAACGTCCAGGACCAGAAGGATTCACAGGTAAATTTTACCAAACATTTAAAAAAGAGTTAATACCTATTCTCTTCAAACTATTCCCAAAAATAGAAGAGGAAGGAAAGCTTCCAAATATATTCTATGAGGCCAGCATTACCCTGATACCAAAACCAGACAAAAGACACCACTAAAAAAGAGAACTACAAGCCAATATCCCTGATGAACATAGATGCAAAAATCCTCAACAAAATATTAACAAACCAAAGCTAACAATATATTACAAAAAATCATTGACCATAATCAAGTGGGACTTATTCCAAGGATGCAACAAGGGTGGTTCAATTTTTGCAATCAATCATAATTATATAACACATTAACAAGAGAAAGGATAAAAACCATATGATCATTTCAATAGATGCAGGAAAGCATCTGAAAAGATTCAGCATCCATTCATGATAAAAACTGTCAACAAAGTAGGTTTAGATGGAACACACCTCAACATAATAAAGGCCATCTATGAAAAATCCACAGCTAACATCACACTCAATGGCAAAAAACTGAGAGCTTTTCCTCTAAGATCAGGAACAACATAAAGATGTCTACTCTCACTACTTTTATTCAATATATACTGGAACTCCTAGTCACAGCAATCAGACAAGAAAACGAAATAAAAGGCATACAAATCAGTAAGGAAGATGTAAAACATTCACTACTTGCTGATGAGAAGATACTACATATATAGAAAACCCTAAAGACTCCATTAAAAATCTACGAGAATGAATAAATGAATTCAGTAAAGTCATAGGATACAAAATCAATGTATAGAAATCTGGTGCATTTCTATACACTAATAATGAAGCAGTAGAAAGAGAAATTAAGAAAACAATTCCATTTACAATTGCACCAAAAATAATAAAATACCTAGGAATAAACTTAAAAAAGAGGTGAAAGACTTGTACTCCGAAAACTATAAAACATTGATAAAAGAAATTCAAGACGATGCAAAGAAATGGAAATACATACCATGCTCATGGATTGGAAGAACAAATATTGTTAAAAAGTCTGTACTACCCAAAGATTTAATGTAATTGTATCAAAATACCATCAGCATTTTCCACAGAGCTAGAGCAAACAATCCTAAAATTTGTATGGAACCACAGAAGACCCCAATAGCCAAAGCAACACCAAAAAAGGAAAACAAAACTAGAGGTTATCACAATTCCCAACTTCAAGTCATAAAGCTATAGTAATCAAAACAGTATGGTACTGGCACAGAAATAGACACATAGATCAAGAGAACAGAGTAGAAGACGACCCAGAAATAAACCCACAATTTTATGGTCAATTAATATTTGACAAAGCAGAAAAGAATATGCAATGGGAAAAAGACAGTCTCTTCAACAAATGGTGTTGGGAAAACTGGACAGCTGCATGCAAAAGAATGAAACTGGACCACTTTCTTATACCAAAATAAACTCAAAATGGATTAAAGAACTAAATGTGAGACCCGAAACCATAAAAATCCTAGAAGAGAACACAGGCAGTAATTTCTTTAACATTGGCCCTAGCAACATTTTTCTAGATGGGTCTCCTGAGGCAAGGGAAATAAAAACAAAAATAAACTATTGGGGCTTAAAACTAAAAGGCAACTGGTCTTAAACCACACCAGCAGGTGGAGCTGCAGTTAAAGTTTCTGAGTCCATTCTGGGAGTGGGAGCCCATTTTGCTCCCCACTGAGGCCCTGCAGGAAGGCATATGTTTGTATTTCAGACTGATGCATCTAATCCAGGACTCATTCCAGAAACAGATGCAGTAGGTGTAACAGTTGTTCTAATTACATGTACCTATTAAGATCGAGAATTTATTAGAGTTGGCTATTAATGTAAATAATGGATATACCGAGACAGAATTAAGGAAAAATCTGCCAGTAAAACCAGACTTTTTCTAAGGTTCAAAGGAATATTTTGGTATTTAATCCTAGAGTCACGAGATTTCACATTATTGGGGAAGATAACACAGAAAAACTGGAAGATGTAGAGAGCAGTAATCCAAATCTACCATCACTTCTTTCAACAGATCCATTACCTTCAGCATCAAAGGGATGGTCCACATCAGAAAACTCACTAAATGGCATGTTAAAATCCCACATGATCTGCATGTGACCACCTGCCCTCCCTTTAGTACAAATTAAGCTATAAAAATACACAGAACTATTTCCCTGAAATTCCATAACACAGTCAAGAGACAATGAAGAATTTTTTTAAAAAGCATCCTGTAGAAAGTTTATAAGAAAAACAGTATTTGAGCAATTTAATTAAATTGGATTTAATTAATCCAATTAAAAAATGGGCAGAAGACATGAACAGACATTTCTCCAAAGAAGAAATACAAATGACCAACAGACACATGAAAAGATGCTCAACATCATTTATCATCAGGGAAATGCAAATCAAAACTATAATGAGATATTACCTCACAATGGTCAGAATGGCTAAAATCAAAAACACAAGAGATAACAAGTGTTGGCAAGGATGTGGAGAAACAGAAACCTGTTGGTGGGCATGCAAATTGGTATAGCTACTGTGGGAAACAATATGGAAGTTTCTCAAAAAGTTAAAAATAGAACTACCCTACAATCTAGTAATCGCACTACTGGGTACTACCCAAAGAATACAAAAGTACTAATTCAAAGGAATACATGCACCCCTATGTTTATAACAGCATTATTTACAATAGATAAATTATGGAAGCAGCCCAAGTGTCCATTGATAGATAAATGGATAAAGAAGAAGTGGTGTTTGTTTGTGTGTATATTATTTAGCCATAAAAAAGAATGAAATCTTGCCATTTGCAACAACATGGATGGAGCTAGAGAATATAATGCTAAGTGAAATAAGTCAGTCAGAGAAAGCCAACTAACATATGATCACACCCATATGTTGAATCTGAAAAACAAAACAGATGAGCAAGAGAAAAAAAAGAGAGACAAACCAAGAAACAGACTCTTTGTTTTTTGTTTTTTTTAGAAGGAAAGGGAACATTTTTTTTTTAAGAGAGGGAGAGGGTGGGGGCAGGGCAGAGAGAGAGGAAGAGAGAATCTTAAGCAGGCTCCATGCCCAGTGCAGAGCCTGACTCAGGGGGTCGATCTCACAATCCTGAGATCATGACCTGAGCTGAAATCAAGAGTTGATGCTTCACTGACTGAGCCACACAAGCGTCCACCCCGGGGCTTTTTTTTTTTTTTTTTTTAAGATTTATTTATTTATTTGAGAGAAAGAGAGAGAGAACGAGGAAACAAGCAGGGGGGAGGGGCAGAATCTCAAACAGACTTCCCCCCCTGAGCAGGGAGCCTGACGCAGGGCTTGATCCCATCACCCTGAGATCATGACCTGAGCCGAAATCAAGAGTCAGTTGCTCAACCGACTGAGCCCCCCAGGAGCCTCCCAAGAAACAGACTCCTAACTATAGATAACAAACTAACTGATGGTTACCAGAGGGGAGGTGAGTAGGGGAATGGGTAAACAGGTGTTAGGGAGTCAAGAGTACACTTATCATGATGAGCACTGAGTGATGCATAGAACTGCTGAATGACGACAGTGTACACCTGAAACTAATATAACACTGTTAACTATACTGGAATTAAAATTAAAAATTTTTTAAAAAATGAAAAATCTCTTTTTTAAAATTCTTAGGTTTTACTAATCCTGTCTATTTCTGACACGGTTAACGCACAGGCTCAGCACGGAGGCGGTGGCAGACCCCACTTGCACCCCTACCCCTGATGGGCTGGATAAAGAACCAACTATGGCGAACACTCAACACGCTTGCTGCACACATGCCTGCTGCCCAGTGGTAATGAGAGCCACCACCACCAAGAGGAAATCTGAGCTAAGCCACAGTCTCTGGATCTGCCCTAAGAGCAATTAGCAATTTGGCAAGGGAGCTCGAAGCCACATCCTGGTGTCCAACCTCATTTTTGGACATACTCCAATGAACACTGGATAGTTAATTCATAGGTGACTTGAAATAGCACCAAGCACAGAAAAGGCATAAAACAAGTGTTCTTCTGGCTAATCCACATAAACAAGTGAAGAATGCTCACTAGTCTTTATATAGAAACTACCTCTTAGGACACCTTCAATATCCAACTGGAATTTGCTCTTCACTTTAGTGTTCAGATAGTCTGGGCTGTTTAATGGGTCATTATCTCTTCTAACTTGACAGCCTACCTCAGAATTTACCTCTTCAGAAAATTTCTCCAAGCCAAATCTACCCAAATCTGATAACTAATTTATTTACTACCTCAAAACAGTTCAATCTGTTCTTAAAGAATTTCAGATCTAAAAGGAACTGCAGGGGCACCTGGGTGGCTCAGTCAGTTTAGTGTCTGCCTTCGGCTCAGATCATGATCCCAGGGTCCTGGAATCGAGCCCTCTATCGGGCTCCCCACTCAGCGGGGAGTCTGCTTCTCCCTCTCCCTATCTGTGCGCTCTCTCTCTTGCTCTCTCTCTCTCAAATAACTATATAAAATCTTCAAAAAAAAAAAAGAATTATCTGGCTCAAAATGTCAACAGTGCCAAGGTTGGGAAAGCATGCTCTAGAATTATAGACTTCCATATTACTCAGGCAAAAAGTAGAAGAGGATGAGTTCATATTCTTAATTACTCTCCCCTCTCCCCAAATTATAGAATTAGGAGGAAATAAATTATGATGATATTGTCAAAGTTTATATGTAAGATAGTATTTGAAAGGAAACAAGAAAGGGAAAAATAAGGAGCATTTCAGCAACTAAATTCTTAGAAGGAAAACACATTTTAGACATGTTCATTTCCACTGTAGTCAATTTTGGCATCTGTAATTGGTTTTAACTGTCCAGGCAGAGGGTAACTGGAACTAAAGTCAAACTTTAAAGCCTACACCAACTCCAAGAGTACAATTTCCCAAGAGCTAAATGAGTCGGAGTATGAGATTTCCAGTGGCTCTGATAAGCATTGTAACTCTCATGGATATTTGTAAAGGGGGTCAAAAAGTTGAAATCTGATATATTTCCAAAAAAGTTGACCAGGCCTAGTCATTCTGTAACAGACAAACGGAACTATTCCAGCTTCAAAGGGACAATTCAGAAGTATATTCACTAGACCTGGGGACTAAAATACCAAATGAAGAAGGCACCCAAGGAAGATTATTTTCTATCACTTCTAAAACTGTATTTGCATTGCAAAATAATCTTTACTAAGATGAATACTTGGGTGTCTATTTCCAAATGGAAAGACAAAAACAGGGATGCCTAGGTGGCTCAGTTGGTTAAGTGTCTGCCTTCGGCTCAGGTCATGATCCCAGGGTCCTGGGATTGAGCCCCACATTGGCTCCTTGCTCAGCGGAGAGCCTGCTTCTCCCTCTGCCTGCAGCTCCCCCTCCTTGTGCGCTCTCTCCCTCTGACAAATAAATAAATAACATCTATGAAAAGAAAGAGAAAGAAAGAAAGAAAGAAAGAAAGAAAGAAAGAAAGAAAGAAAGA